>NC_050511.2:55314111-56585446 GCF_012460135.2 Molothrus ater
TTTAGTTTTATCCATGAAAACAGCCTGCAGATGTCACCACTCTGTTCAGAGTAATCCATACCCATTTCTCCTTCAAATGCACTGCACATCTTGATGAGGCACTGTTGAGATAGCAACCCTAAACACACACTCCATAGGAACCCTAAGCACACCCTCTACCACAACAGTGCCCCCCACCAACAAATCATAAACATTTCTTCTATCCATTTTTTCCAACTGATCATAGCAATTGGCTACAATACAATAGTAAAACCACCAGATTCAGCATGGATGTGATGGTTTGTTTATTTTATTCTCATATGAGTTTTTACAGGATCCATTCCTCAATTCTTTAAGAAAAAAGACATGTTCCCTCAGCAAGAAAATGCAGAGATGGTCATGTCCTCCAAATCTATTTGACTGTCTTCTTTTCAAGTCTATTCACTCAGGTCAACCTGTTTTTGTTTTTTTATTATGTGATACTCTCAAACTGGCTTTTTTACAGAAGTATGTATTCTGGGTGACCAAATATATAAATAGACTGTAACAACAACAACAACAACAACAACAACAACAACAATAAGAATAATAATAATAGCAGCAGCAGCAGCTCTGCAGCTGTAGATCCAACATAACAGTGTGCACAAATACACTTAGCTCTCTGGAGAGGTTAGCTAATGAAAATTAACTCTCCTATTTCTTTTAGGGTTGGAGTAATGCAAATGTTCTGTATTTTCAGTGGCCTGAAGAGTGGATTGGTTCATGTGTGGTTGCAGGACTAACATGTTTACTGATTACTGATACATATCTGAGTCCTCGGAGAATTACTGCTCCTTCTTAGACTTTCCTCCCTAACTTGACTTAATAACTTTAATTTTTATTTCTTGTCTTTCTGCCAAGAGATTATTTATTTTTTTATCTGTTCTTCTGCAATGACTTGTTTATTTATCAAATATCTCTCTGCAATTTCCTGGAATAATTTTACTATTATTTTTTCTTCTCCAAAAAGCTTTTGCTCAAAGTGCCGACAACACAAACACTGAAATGTACTCCTATGACTAATGGTTCTAGCAAATTCAATGGACAGAGGGTACACCTGCAATTAACACAACGTTAGTTGCTTCACCTTCAATAATTTACCAGAAGTGCTGATCAACCAGGGAGGCTCCAGTGACTGGAAGCTGCCAGACTTGGCACCCATGTATAACAAGGGCTTGAAGAAGGAAGGATTTAGGGAAGAACAGGCCTGTCAGCCTGATCTCAGTGCCAGGCAGGTTCATAGAGCAGATTATCTTGACCATCCTCATGCAACTAGTACAGGACAACCAGGGATCAAACAGGACAACAGGACAATCTCACCTATAGCATGGGTTTATGAAAGGCAGGTTCTGTTTGACCAACCTGACCTCATTCTATGACAAAGTGATCTGCCTAATGGATGAGGAAAAGGTTGTGGATGTGTTTACCTGGATTTTAACAAAGCCTATGATATGGTTTCCCACAGTATTCTCCTGGAGACTCTGGCTGCCTATGCTGTTCACTGAGAAAAAAACTGGCTGGATGGCAGAGCTCTGAGAGCAGTGGTGAGTGTATTTACCTCCAGATTGTGGCTGGTCAGTGGTGGTGCTCCCCAGGGCTCAGGGCTGGGGCCAGTCCTGTTTAATGTAATCAACAATATGGACAAGGGGATCAAGTGCATCATCAGTAAATTCACAGATATATCAAGTCGGGCAGGAAAGTTGATCTGCTGGAGGGCAGGAAAGCTCTGCAGAGGGATCTGCACAGACTGGATCGAAAGGCTGAGGCCAACTGGATGAGATTCAACTGCACTTGAAGGCCCAGGGCATCCTGGCTTGTGTCCATAGTGTGGCCAGCAGGACCAGGGCAGTGACTGTACCCCTGTACTGGGCACTGGTGAAGCCACACCTCAAGCCCTGTGACCAGTTCTGGGCCCCTCACAACAAAAAAGACATTGAGAAGCTGGAGCAAATCCAGGGAAGGGCAGCAGAGCTGGGAAAGGGTGTGAGACAAAAGTCCTGTGAGGCTGAGGGAGCTGGGGTTGTTTAGCCTGGAGAAAAGGACACTGAGGAGGGACATTGCTCTCTACAATTGCCTGATGAGAGATTGTAGACATGTAGGAATTGGCCTCTTCTCACAGGTAAAAGTTAACAGGATGAAAGGAAATAGCCTCAAGTTGTGCCAGGAGAAGTTTAGAACAGTTATTAGGAAAAAAATTTTCACAGAAAGGGTTGTTAAGCACTGGAACAGACTGACCATTGAAGTGGTGGAGTCATTGTCCCTGGAAGTGGACAAAAAAAATCGGTGTGGATGTGGCATTTGAAGACATATGCTTTAATGGTGAACATGATGGTAGTGCTAGTTTGATCAGACTTGATGATCTTTGTGGTCATTTCCAGCCTTAATGGTCCAATGGTTCTATGACTCTGTGACCAGCCATCCAGTTCAACTCCATGACTTTTTTGGTATATCTTACTGAACACAGGTATTGGATGGAGGTATCCAAACTGGTTTATTCTGGCTCCTGTAAGTACAGTAGATGTGTAAGCCTTCTCAGCTGGACAAATTACCATTTTTAGCACCTCTATAAACAGAACTATATTGTTTTCAGTGGCCAAAATGATTTACTGAAACTTACTTAGAAGTCAGCATCACTCTTCATTATATAGCACAGATTCATTTCAGGATGATAAGTCTCAGAAGGATTGTTTTTTCAAGTGTAAATTGTGCAACAAACCTATATTTTATACTTCCCCTGAGCTGGATAGCTACAAAGATCCTTTTTCAATGGAAAAAGAAACAGAAGGTAAATATCAGAGTAATGAGAAAAGTATGCATATCTGCACTGGCTGCCCTTTTGTAACACAAAAACATACACACTAGCTGCTTATATGTAAACAATATAATCATGCTTTCATCTTGCAATACAAGTTAGTTTAGGCTTACAACAGCATACTCGAGAATAGAATCAAAACCCAGAGATTTTCAGTATTTCAGTCTGACTCCTACTGGTTTAAAAAGTTCTTCCTTCTGATATATTTTAATGTATCAATAATTTTTCCCACTTAGATTTCTAATATTTTTTTTGGTCATTCAAGCTTAAAGTTTAGAGGTTTCTGCTATTGCTATCACTCTACCTGTATGCATCCCAGATAGCCATGTTGAGCAGCTATGTGAACAGCAGTATTTCCATCCTGGTCAACTTCATCCAGCGAAATCCCTTGTTCTTGCATAAACTGAAGAAGCCACAGAAGGATTTTCTCCTAAGGACAAAGAAATGTCACAAAAGATAAGAAATAATGAAAAGGAATACTGGTGCTGTCATCTATTACTAATACTATCCAATAATTCCTTGTTTTCAGTCTTTCTTAACTTTGTAGGCTTAGTATACCATGGAACTCTGGTTTGTCTTTTTGGGGGTTTTGGGTTTCTTTTTTCCCTCCAAGGAAAAAAGCTGAAATACTTTATTTTATAAAAAGAAATAAAAAATATGAGTACTGTAACACATTCTGAGAAATTGTACATGAAGATTGTGCGAGCCTCTGGGTTGGTGATGAAACCTGAAGAAGAATAACCCATATATAAAGCTGAAAATCAGGTTGAGAAATTTGGTCAGACTTCACAAAAGCCTCTCTGGAAAATCAAAATAAGATTATGCTCAGATGACAGAGCTGAGCAGTTAGATTCTTCAAATCTATAATCATTCCCCATCTCTGTGTGGCTGTGCTAAAGACAAAGCAACACAACTAAAAGCAGAAAATAAAGCTACCCTAAGAACTCAATACATTGACTCATGGACCATTTGTATGCCCTGCATGTTGGGAAGGAGGGGGAGACTTGGACTGCGAAAACTTGTCACTGGAGGTCTGGAAGCCAAAACTGAAGCAGAAGCTTTTTTTTTCAACATCACCTTTTCTTGTGTGTATGTAGGTGCAATGTAAACTTTTTTGGGTATTGTTTTCTAACAATGGAGAGCTACATATGTGCACTAAGCTTTTTTGACTTCTTATTTTCCCCAGGGAGTTTATTTGGAAAAAAATTCTTCTCTCTAGGAACTTCCAATGCCACTCCAGATTAAATTTCATTTCGTCATAATGAATATGATACATATTGAAAATCTAGAATAAATCTATAGATTGTATAGAAAAGTGGGGTCCATGAAAGCTGACTACAGCTGCTTTCCCAGTTTTTCTATCTGAAAAGGTGAAAAGACTAAATTACTTCCTAGCATACAGTTTTTTATTTAAATGTGTATTTTTTAATACCTTGTGTTGATACCTATCATGTTATACTGGCTCAGAGCTCCAGTTCAAAGGGGCTTTGTGGATTCTAGTGTTGCTGAGGCAAAAGCTGATCCACAGACTTGACCTGCAGCACCTCAGTAGCTTCAGTGACACATAAATACATAATCATCCAAAATTAGAAATGTGGAAAACTAAAGTAGACCTAAATAAAAAAGTACCAAGAGCACATATAGGACTGTGACCAGTAATTAGTAGAAAAGAGAAAGAGTAAAAACTAAGAAAGAAAAGTCTAAAAAGGTTGAATATAAACCTGCATTTTTTTGTGTAAAAGTACAACAGAAATTTTAATCTCAATGAAAAGAAGAGGACCCTTCTAGAGCTACTCCAGGATGATTCTGCCCATTCATGTGTCTGGGTCTCTGCTTACTGCTTCAGAGGGCTACTCTGTATGATGCTTATCTTCTTCATATCTTCACTTTAGCAGCAATTTTGTTCTTTCTACAGGGTGAAGGCATAGGTATTTTGACTTCTCCTTGGCTGAATGCCCAACACAGCCGACAGCCAGCATGGAGAGATGACTACAGATCACATATCCCTTTAAAAATACTTTTGAGCATTTCTCAATATGCCAGTGGTGTTGGCCAGCAAGGAAGAAGGATTATAGTACTCCTATGAATTGCCCCTATGTTTTGATAATTAAAAGAAAAATATTTTAACAAAACTTATCTGCAGAATTGGAAAACAACTATTGCTTTGAAATCATATATTTCTTTGGAACATATTAGGGACCAGAATGTTAAGCATGTTCTGTAATTTTATGATCACAATCAGCATGGAGCAAATGATGCTTTCTAGTCATTTATCTTATCGACGAGTAAATCAAGTGGCTAGGTGGCCCTATTCAGTCCTCTCTACTTAGGACTACCTGTGCACTGAGTGATCACAGGCACAACATCATAGTTCTACTCAAACAGTTTGTGTTTCAACAAATTTATCCTTGATCAAAAAACCCAAGAAAACAAGTTTTTTTTTTCACTTAAAACTAGGGAAAACAAAACCATCATATATCAAAATAAGCCACATTTCTGTTTATTAACACTCATAATACATATTTAAAGGAAAAATGTATTCAGGAATAGATTTATAGTCTTCAATTTATTCAGAACCAAAGGAAAGATAGCAAGAAAATTCATCAGATGAAGGCAATGAAAAATAATCACTTTTTTTGTGAAGTAATAGAAACTGATAAATGCTGATAAATTATTCAGTATATCTGTTACCTTTAAGACCTACAATGCTTATGCTCTAGCAGTTATTATCACCTCCCGGGCATATTCTAGATCTACAATAATTCAAATCTCTCTATAAGAAGATTTCAGGAAAATTTGGGACAGGTTGCTGACTTTGGTTCCATCAGATGACTTTTAGGGAAGAAAGTACAACTAACATGGACCACTTAAATGATTACATGGTCTACAAAAGGAAGAGTTAGCATGCTGAAGAGTACTGACTCTACAGCTAATCCTAGATCCATCACTTGATATTAATTAAATAAGCTGGCCTTCCCAGTATCCCTTCACAGTAGAGGAGTAGGAGTGCATGAAAACAACACATTGCCTTTGTAATAATGACATTAGACAGGAAGGCAAATATCCTGAGGTGTAAAACACAGGTGTTTTGTTAGCTATCTGCATATCTGAATGTCATACACCCTTCCCACTGTGCTCTCTAGAACTGTACCACCATCAAGGCGTGCACAGGATCCCCTCTAGATAACTGCATGCTTCAGGCTGGTTGACCAGTCTCTCTAGATTCTCCAAAGCTCAGAAACCACAAATCCTTGACATTCCCCACCCTCTGCACCCACCTGTGCAGTCCATACTACCACAACATCCCTGACAGAAAGATATGCCAGCCCCATGAAGCTCTAAGTCAGGACTAGGACAATGTGCATCCAGGACTGCACCACCACCTTCCTGTGACTGGTGACTAGACACAGCTAGCAGCCCTGTATTCATGACTTATGCCCAGTGTGAAAAGGCCTGCCAGCCAGCATGGTTTCTCTTGCATAATATCATGCTTAAAGAAACCCTTGCTAGGAGCTATGCTGACCAGGCTACAGGTTGACTTTGAGTTTTTGTTCTCTTCAATCAGATTACCTTATGCGGTCCCCTCTCCCACTTGAAAAATAAAATGTTGTTGACATGTCCTTGGAGGCAGACCATGACTGTAGTTTGATGACCTTTAACATAGGAACTTTGCTATGAACTCCCTTCTGCTGCCCATTCTAAATTATAATTCTTGAAGAAAAACATGGCGTGCATGTTTAATGCCTGGAGAAACAATGGATGGACTGACTCTTTTAGTAAGGATTCAATAACAAGTCTTCCTTGTAAAAATATTACTCTTGTAATTCTGCCAAGACCAGTGTTTACATGGATTATCTCTCGTGTAAGTAATGGTAAAATAAATTAAAGCTTCCAGGACAGTGCCAAGTAAGCATTTAAATTTCTCAAAGGTTTTTTTTTTCTTAACACAATTAGGTAAGATAGTCTGGCACCTCTTCAGCCTCAATATTCCCTCATGTTTGAAGGTTGTTTATGGATTATTAAAAAATAATCGGCATTACATATGAACTTTGCTTGGCATTCAGCTAAGAAAATTTGGCAGCAATTTATATATCACCTTTTCAAATTTCATGGGTGGCTGACTGTGGCTGGTGTTTCTTAAGTGGTAGAGCTTCCGTTCTGCTTTGAAAAGAATCTAGATAAAGTGTGCCAGATCTGTTTCTGGCAGTAGATAGCATAGCTCACAGAAAAAACTCCAAAACTTCATTGGCTTTAGTTTATATAAATATCTTTAGAGATGAGGACAAAATCATATTAATCAAGTGAAGATATGAATTTAAGTTCACATGCAACTTTCTCTTCCAAACTTTTTCTTCCTAGTAGAAAGTACTCTTTTCTCTGTTCCAGTTCTGATCTGGCTCACATATTCTCTATCCTCAGTGCTGGGTTTACAGCAAGCTTGCTAACACCAGCAATCTATATATCCAGCAGGGTCCTGTCTCACACCAGTAACATCTGTATAGTAGGAAAGTGCAGAAAAAAGGAGATCTTTGCACAGCATGAAAACAAAGGCATCTCTGTGCCTATGGAAACAGCAGGAGAAAAAGTAGACTCCCAGCTCCATAGCTGTCCAAACCTGCCTCCTCTCCTTCCCTACCCTTACAATAAATTCATGCTTGGACAGAAGCAGTTAGCAGCAGAAATATGCCACAATAATTGTATGGCATTTAATGAGACAACCACACACAGCAAAGACTGATTTTCTTGGTGGTTATATTTTGTTTGCTGTCTCTTAAGAAGAGTAAAAAGCATTAGCACAAAATCAGTAAGGTTTGGTGTCTGTGCCAATGTCTGGGGAGTTGGAACTGGATGATCTTTAAGGTCCCAACTCAAACCAGCCTATGATTCTATGATTCCATTATTTATCTTAAATGTCTGTCAAAGAAACTGTGGGATAAAATGATCCATCTGCCAAAGAGGTTAGAGAAGAATAACTGATCACTATTTCTTTCACAGTAGATCCTGGAGAAGGTCCCTTGAACATGGGTTATTGCAAGATCTACTTAGGAGAAAACAGACATTGTGGGAAGAGAATGTAGTGTAAGTAAGTGGCATATATGTTCCTCCAGATATTAGCAAAGCACTAGAATGCTATACTTCTGTGCTGTCTCACTGTAATATTAATAGCCAAGTTAGATGTGAAACAGGATTGATTTACAATTAGTTCAGCTGATTAGAGCAAGCTTATGGGATCAAGCCCTGTATGGGCCATTTATTTAAGAGCTCGACTAGATGATCCTTGTGGGTCCCTTCCAAATCAGAATATTCTGTGAATCTACAGATATTCTGTGAATCTACAGAATCTACTACCTACTTTTGTATGCAGTTTTCAACTAAAGCGGCTAAAGCTAGACAGATGATGTTCAAGTTCTACCATACTTCACTGCCAATACAATGAATTCTTAAATTGCAGAATTTTGTTGCTCTTCTGATGTATCCTTTGAGTCCTCTAAACAACAGCTAATTTCTGTAGACATTCTTAGGATTTACTGGTTGACCTAATATGCCAGCTAATCTTCTCCTTGCCATTATTCAAACCTTATAAAACAAAACCCAAAGAACCAAAAAACGAAACCCAAACAACCAAAAAACAAACAAACAAACAAACAAACAACTTTACAAGGGAAAATGCTGAAAAAATTATGCAGTTAAGTTAGGAAAGATTTTGCTATACTTCAACTAATTCAGAACACCTTAATTAAAAGCCACAAAATGACATACACACTATAATCCAAATTCTTGTACAAGCATCTAAATTATCTATTTGAAGAAGAAAAAGAAAGTCATACCTGGCCATAGCAACCTGCATAATGAATAAGGCTTGGGTGGTCTTTCGAGCAACTGAGTTCCGCAATAGCTTCTGTTTCGCTCACCATCCACCGAACACACTCCAGCTGACCATTCTAAACAAGCAAAAAAAAACCCAGTCTAGATTCCATTCTAAAGTCCAGCTGTTTCCATTCTAAATACATTTGCTAGAGAGCAAAAAGTTTATCAGAATTATTAGAACTTTCCAGTTTGTTTAAGAATTTAAAGAATAAGCCAATAACACCTTTTGTCTTTTTCTGCAGAAAGGCTGGTTTATTTAACAATTGGTTCCTTTACTTCCAATAATAATTGAACATTCTTTGTCATTCACAGAAAACAGTATGAATGTGTTGGAGTTCTTCCTGCAAGTGAAGATGCCCCAGCACAAGTATTTCTACTGATGACTTACATAACTGGACATGTCCTGGGTCATTGCAAAGTTCTGTAAGAGCCTTTAAGTCATCTGGCTTAACTAAACCTTGTGGCTCCTTATTCTTACTTCCAGAGTGGTCTTCAACACTGGTACAATGATATTTATTTTTCTTGCTCTTCCTTTATACCACTGTAACTCCCATAATCTTGTACTATGTTGGGTGTGCACCTCTTTTCCACAAAAGCAGTAAGTATCAGAATTTACTGGCTTACAAACACATTATATACCTACCTTGAATAAACAAGAAAGAAAATTGCAAAAATTTTCTGAGACTTTAAACTGGCAGTCCGTAAATATACAGTTTGATACAGGCCAAGATTTCAGAGCATTTCATTAGTACAACTAGGATCAGTTTAATTTTCTAATCATATAGCTTGGCCCAGAAAAATAAAAAACCCCAACCCTGACAACTGCACTAGGGCCCTAGGTCATTGAAATGATGCTTTAAATATGCAAAACTACAGGTTGGAATCCACCAGTCTTCTCAGCTTCCAAACCTTTCCCAGGAAGCAAGTAACAATAAACCCCCTCAAAGAAACAGAAACTCTTGTATTATGTTTCACTCCTTCCCTTCTTTGTCCCTAAGGTGTTTAGAGGATAAAAGGAATGACATTTAACCATTCACTCTCACTAAAGAACCCGAACCACTATGGTTAAATCATCAACTGCTTTGGACAACTGGGAATTTTCACCTCAAGGTGCTTTTATGCTTTGTAAACTTGTTCTACACTTGTCTTACAAGATTATACCAGTACTTGTAAAAAAACAAGAAACTGTTATGCTCCCTAAAGAAGCAACTGAATCCAAGTTAAGTGAAAGCTGATTGAAATATAACAAATAGTCTCTAGATTCAGTAGACTGATTTAAAAATTAATGCATATGCACTGATAACAATGTAAAAACTGTCACTATTATACAGTGGATATTACATCTTGTGTAGTAATCCATTTTACTTTGCTTATATAGTACCAGCCAACAGGGGTTTTTTTCCTCTCACTTATAAAGCCTGAAAAATAACATGCTGCTGGATGCATTTCTTACTGCCATCACAGGAGGACACTAAACGACCTTTATGTCACTTACAGTAGAGAAAGGGCCTGTTACCTTTATTGCTAGCCCAGCTGGAGTTAGCTGCTCAATGTTTCGTTCGTTCAAACAGTCTTCACCCATCAAAGAAGTGAGATGCTGCAGGCATTCTGCATGTCCCTTTGATGCTGCTACATGCAACAGATTGTTGTCACATTCATCATGGATCTTATCCAGATTATCTGCTGCTAAATGTGGCTGTTAAAAAAAGCCCTATGTTAGTTACAACTAAGGATAAAAAGATACATTTATCCTCACAGCCCCAGACACAAGCTAAACACAAGGAGGTTTCCCAATAGGCATGCTCTTTCACAAGTAAAAATCCACAGCTTTTCATTTCACTGTACAGAACCTGGATACTATTAGCATAAGGACAGAGGTGGGATGTTCAGTGGCTTGATTAACTGTGAAGTTTCTCTCCTTTTCATGTAAATGTCATGCAACAGTGCAAGATCTTAAGTGCCTTCAATTGACACTAGCGTAGTCAATAAGGTAACAGCAAAAATACCCATATATTAATAATTTCTGTCTATTTTGAGTTTCTTTCCTTTTAAATTTTTTTTGGCATTATATAGATACATAATTGAAGAGAAAATATTCATGACTTCTGAAAGACATTCCTGATTAATTTTGCTCATCACAAAAGTGACAGCTTACGCTAAGCACCATTTAAAACATAGTTAAAGCACATGACATAAGACTTTTGTGTGATAGCTTTTTTCCATGAAAAAAACTGTTGAGATATTTACTCAAAGTTCAACAACACTATGATGTAATACATTATTTCTTCCCAATTCTAATTTAAAGACAAAATAATTGGATTGAGAAACTCCAAAAGAAAAACAGATGATTGAAGACAGAATCAAGAAGTAGCAATAACAAAGTTCCTAGAGTTCTACAGTCTTGCCAGAGTGTTGTTCCATGAGTGTACTTCATGAAGGGGTTTCAACCATTTTGGAAAAAATACATATTTTCTTACCTATGATGTCCTCTTTTTTCCCCCCAATTCCTACTTCAGGACAAATTTATCTTGCTTTTATTTCTCAATGAGTAATCTAATATTCTCTTCTGCCTCTGTCTAGTTTTGAATATCTTCCTTTGTCCTTGTTTCTATGTTAATGGCATGCCTTTGTGCTTGAGTTAGACTGCTAAACAGAGAAGCTAAACAAAAATCTAACAAAAACAGTTTTTATACATACACTGTGCCTTCACCAGCTGTTCCATGTGGAGATCACATGCTCTGCATCATTGTGCTAAGTTGCAGCCAGTTACTTTGGAAACCATCATTGACAGTGCCTGATCACAGTGCTAGAATTTACTAAAAAAACCTTCATATGGGTCAGAGGCCAACAAAGCTTTACAGAAAGCTCCTCCCTGAGAATGCTGCTGCAACAAGACAGCATAAACACTCCTGAATAATAATCAGAATACAACAGAAGCCTCTCTGTTCCCATCATCAACTTCTACATAACAATAATGGTAAACCAGCAGTAACTGAGCAAAGTGACCCACAAATGTGAAAGGCAAAACTCAGTTAGGATTTAAATTTGATATTTAAATGATCCTATTAGTTAAAATGTCTGCCTTCTTTATAATTTCAGTGTACTGCATAAAACAGCAATCTTGGCCATGCATACATAAACCTAGTATCTTGGTTTTGCTACATATTTTATTCAAATATTAATACTTTCAATTTGGAAGCCCATAAGCTTAATTTCTAAGGAGTAAGGAGTCTACAAGATAAAAGGGCAGTGATTCAAAATATGAACATCAGCTTAGCTAGCCTAATAAACAACATTATAGATCACTTTTATCCTACGTTTGTTACGAAAAAGATGATACTTACCAGTAAAGATATTTGGCCTTCCTTTACAATGTTTAAAATGCTCTTAATTTTTTTCACCTCTTCACTCCTCTCTTCTGGGCCCCCTGCACTGGTCCAGTTCATACTCAGCTCCTCTAGCTGCTTGCTTTCTGCCACTGCTGTCTGCAGGTGGAAAGTCCTCCGGTGGCAGTTCGGCATGGTCTTCTCAGCTTTGTGACCAAGAGGATCAGCAAGTGTCCTGCTGAAGAAGCCCTTGCCTTGGGCTTCAGATTCATGGGCTGAGCTACACTTAACTAAAGGCTGAGAAAGCTCTAATTCTTCTGCTGAATGCTTGTGCTGATCAAGGACAATGGGCTGTGTTTTTCTCAGCTGAGTGCCTTTCACAGGAGACAGCACACAGAACTGCGTCCCGCCAGCAGGCGAGCTCTCTGTGCTCCCTGCAGGACAGGTCTTGACACTTAGACCGTTCACAGTTGAACACACACTTAAAAGTTTTTTCTCAGGAGCTACCTTTGTAAAAGGAACAGGTTGCTGACTTGATTTAATATAAGGCACATCCAAAATTTCATCCATATCCAGGTCATAGTGCTCCAGCTCCCCAAGCAGAACAGCAGGCTCAGTGCCTTTGCTTTTAAGGCTCTCTCCTTCTCCTGGACTCTGGTCATCATTTGGAGGTGCAGACTGAGAATCACTGCCTTTCTGGTAGTCTCCCTTCTGGTTCTTCTGGTCATCACTTTCATTGTTCTCAGAGCTTTCTGGCTGGTGCTTTAATGGAGAAACCCTCTTCACTGGTCTGAATTTATTGCACACATCTGCAATTCCTGTTGGTTTCTGTGCATTTCCAAGAAGAGTTGAGACCCCACAGTTCCAGCTGCTGCTGGAAACTAGAGAAATAAAGGAATTTGATTTAGCAGTGAGTGCTACCTGACATGTGACATGATAGCATGTTTTTAAATACACACCTGGCCAAATACCAGAAACAAGAATTATATGATAACATGCCAGATTCATATCTAAACAGATTTAATGGCAACTCTATCTGAAGAATTTTACATTCCTAAAACAAACTTTTCTCAAGGATATATAATGTAATAATTACAAATAGTTAGTTCTAATCAAGTTCTAACCAAGAAAATAAGTTGTCTGTGAGCCAATGATGTGTGCAGGTACCCAAGAAGGCCAATAGCATTCTGGGGTGCATCAGGAGAAGTATTCCCAGCAATGATCTAGAAGTGTTCCTCACCCTTCACTTGGCCCTTATGAGGCCACATCTGGAGTGCTGTGTCCAGTTCTGGGCTCCTCAGTACAAGAGAGACATGGAGCTCCTGGAGTGGGTCCAGGCTGTCCCTGTTAGCAAGGGACCACCTCTCTTCACAGGAAAGGCTGAGGGAGCTGTGCCTGCTCAGCCTTGAGAAGAGACAACTGGGGCAGGACCTCATCAATGTCTATGAGTATCTGAAGGGAGGCATTCACAAGGAGGGACCAGGCTCTGCTCAGGGGTGCCCAGCAATAGCAGGAGAGGCAATGGGCAGACACTGAGGCTGTGCCACCCAAACTCAAGGAAGAGCTCCTTTACTGTGCAGGTGACTGAGTACTGGAATTGGTTACCCAGAGAGGTTCTGGAATCTCCTTCACTGTAGATATTCAAGAACTACCTGGACACAATCCTGTGCCACATGCCCTGGGATGGCCCTGCTTGAGCAGGGAGATTGGACCACATGACCTGCTGTGGTCCCTTCCAACCTGACCCATTCTGCGAGTAACAACCTAGTGGCATTTACAGGGGTCTGGTCCAACTATGTTAGTTTGTACTCTGCTCTGCACTGAGAGGCATCATAAGAGTAGGATGATTTTCTGAGAGGGCAACAAAAGAGTTAGCCAAAGCTTTTTAGTGGATTTGTTTTAGCACCAATAACAACAACTCAGTTTTTAAGGCCTGTTTCCTTTGGAAGATACATTTTTCTTACAAGAACTAGAAATTCATGAACATTGACTGAGAGCAGGGACTGTTCAGCTTGGGAAAGGAAAGGGTCAGAAGGAATCTCATTATTAAGAAGAGGTAACAAGGCTCTTTTCCATGACAGGACAAGAGGCAGCCAGCACCAAGTGAAATATAAGAAATTCTATCTGAGCACAAGAAAACACTTTTTAAATTGTGTGGCTGGTCAAATACTGGCATAGCTGTCCAGAGATTTTTGAAAGCTCCATCATTAGAGATAGAGTTCAACTGGACACAGACCTGGCTTAACCTGCTCTAGCCAACCTAAACAATTCTGTGATTCTCTGATCTAAAAATCAAGCCTACTTATTGAGATGTGATGTTCCTTCTGAACTTCTCCTCTCTATGTTGGCTTCTCTGTCAAACTTTTCATCCCTTATATCTATAACCTGTGTACACTCACACCCACATCCACATTCATATCTATAGCTCTGGACCTTTCCAGGCAATTATTTCAGTGCACTGCAGGATAGTTTGAGTAGTGAATCTGACTTGAGAGAAGGGAAGGAGCTCAAGTCAACTGAACTCTTAATTCTACTGAACTTGAACTCAATCCTACTGAATTTGTACTCTTTCAGAAATAGTCCCATCTGGTAATATGGATGATCTTCATAGTAAATGGAATTCTGGCAAATGGTTTTCTTTCTCTTGGTATTTTCAGTTGAGGGACAGCACTAAAACCACAAAAGCATTTAGGCAGTTACTACGCCCCTTTCAATGTACACTAAGAGTTAATGCAGTCTGAAAGTCAAGAACACTGTTTAAACAAAGCAGATTTATAACATGTGCTAACTGCATATCAGTGGGATCTAATTTGTGGTCAAAACACACAATTTGCCATGTACACCTTCCTAAGGAAACAGATATATACACTTTCAGTGCAACATTAATATCTGAAGCAAAAGATTAGTATGGCTTAGTAGTTATGGATGTCTGAAAATTACAGTAATACTTTTGGAAGTGCTTAAGAAAACATTTCTGAAGAAGAAATAAAAATAATAATAATCAAAAGGCATGTAACTTAGTGGGCCAATACAAAGAATGCACTGTACTGACTTATTTATGTATTGTATAAGATTCTAGGTTCAAAGGCCTACACTTTTATGTTGGTTTTATTTACATGTGAAATTTTTTCCAAGTGATACTGGGAAATGGATACCATATGTTTCCCAGCTGTTTTGTTCTGACAGGAACTATTAAGCACTCAGTATGGAAATCAATTCTGTCTGAGTTTTATGAAAACACTGCTTTCAACACAGGGGTCTAGACAGAGGAAAAGGCATCAGCATTTTGTTTGTCGTCACTTTATTTAAGTTTACATTTATTTTGCTGCTTCACTTTCTCTGCTTTTTACTTTAATAACATGCATTTACATAAACCACTGGTGACCAAACTGTAAAATCAGGCACTGAGAAGAAGCAATGATGTTTGTTACAAATCTGCCTCAGACAATTGTGAAGTCATGTACTTCTCCTTTCTTTCATTAAAGTTAGAGCAGAGTATGGTACTTCCATTTTTCATTGTATTTTTTATCAACATCTCCTTACAAACACAGCTTTTCCAGGGAAAAAGAACTAAACTGGAACACCAAAACCAGTTAGCAATATTTTTACTGACTTAAAATCATCCTCTTCACTTAACTGAGATGATGAATTTCCACTATTTTTAATAAAGGATTAGAACATAGCATTTAATCATATAGCTGAAGGGATGAAAGAAAGTCAGACTAGCAGACACAGTATTTCTTTGTGCCATTTACTCCTTGGGAGCTGCATCAGTCCTTAGACTGTTAGAGCATGATTTCCCTCTCCATGACACTGCAGCCATAGCCTGGAGTGGACTGGGACATGGCTTGAATCTCTTTCTTTCTGCTTTCAGATGCTTGTTCCCCGAAGAAACAAAAGCAAATGTTGCCTATAGCTCCCAAAGCATCAGCACAGCAGGAGTTATGCTGAGTAGTCTTAAACAGCTGCTCCAGAGGAAAAGCCTCTTGCTCATCCCTCCATACTTATGAACTCAGACAGGGGCCATTAAAAGTCTGAGTCAAATAAATACTGTTTGATTGTTTTATAAACAACAGTAAAAGATGGCCTGAGTTTAAGGCAGAGGGCTAGAATGTGGAGCAGCTAGTTTGATTCCAGAATCTGACAAATAATTCTGGTATACTCCTAAAAAGTGATGAAAATCTTTTTCCCCCAACTATGTGTCAAAATTATTTCCCAAACTTTTACTCATTAATAAAAGAGACTTGGATAATTCTACTGTTGTATTACTGAGGCAAAAAGAGCGAGCAATACAGAAACTGCAGACTTCTTTTGTGTTGGTAAAGAAGTGTTAGCTGCCTGATAGACCTGAGATGTCAAAGTATTTCTTTGTCACAAAAAAAAAAACTTTATCTGGCAAAAACCTGCAAGGGCCCAAGGGCCAAATTTGCAGATATAGTTCCTCACCATACATGGTGCTCTATTTTTTTTTCTGAGGAAGACAAAATGCAAATGAGTCTAGAGGCCTGCAGGCTTATTTATAGGTTTTCTTATATATTTATTTACTTACAGATGTCCTAGAACTACTGCAGGCAAATAAGCAGAAAAGGGGGCAACTAGGAAGCAACTTATATTTCAATTTAATCCCCACCTGATTCTATTTTCAGGAATCAAAATTGATGCTTATAACATGTTTCCAGTAGGAAGCATCTGTTGACTTCAGAGTATTTTTCAATCACCTCTGTATCTAGAGCATGGTGAGAGGTGGAGTATCTGGTATACAACCATCTGTAGAACTACAGGGTAATTGAGTTTTCTCCAATCATCAAGATAACCTCCTGCACAGATGAAATTTTACACTTGTGACAGGCAGTTTCTGTGATACTTACAGTCTAATGGCAAACACCAAAATGCCTCTAAATTGTCCTGAGTTTAATGAAAATATCAGTATCATGTTTTACTTTAAGAAAGCTTATGAATAGCATTGTCAACTGCTCATATTTTTTAAAATGCAGTATTTCAACTTAATGCTCATACAATATTAGGAGGGGACCTGCAGCAAATCTACACAAAGTTTCATATTTGGAGTTTTACTGTCATCTGAAAGAAATGCCTGAGCTTCTTCCTTGTGATATGCCTTCAGCAGAGACTTGAATCAAATAAGACCCACATTAATTCAGGTAAGATAAAGCATTGTGATTTTGACTTTGTATACAGGTGCTGAGGTGTTGACTACACTAGGAAAACTTTCCAAAAACTCATTTTTGTAATCACCAATGTGGGCTCCAAGTGATAGAGGAACGGGTGTCTCTTACAAATCAGTGGATAATCAGAGCCAGATCCAAAGATCTATTTACTCCTTTATTAATATCACAAAATTCATATTTAACTGAATTCATTTTGACTGAAGGTGGCACTGTTTTACAGTTTTAATATATCAATAACCTGTACCAGGAATACATACTGGAGTTCTTTAACATAAACTCTTATAGCATGAGAACCTCAATTAAAGAACAACCCTGCACAGATAAAAATGGAGAGTGTTTGCTCCCATTTAAGTGGAATTTCAAGTCACTCTAAAGAAAAAAGGAAGGGTATACAGGGTAAATAATAATTAATGCTTTTAAATAACAGTGCATCTTTTCCAGGTAATTGAAACAATTTGTGGCTCAATGAATGAATATTTTTTCTTATCTTGGCTTGAGGAAGAATAACACAAAAGCTGTCATTCTCGAATAGATAATAAAGAAAAAGTGAAGAAAATTTTGAAATTTATAAATTTGATTTACTCTTGTATAGAGTGATCTATGGATGTAAAAGGAAGACAGCAAACAAAGTTCTAATGAAAAATCAGAAGAGGTCATTCTGGCACACAATGTGTGAAAAAAGAAGAGGGGGGATGCAAAAATTTGGTAGGAAAATAACTTATATGCAGCTAGCACAATTGTTTTTTACTAAGAAAATTCTTCAGTATTCTACCAAGGAATGATCCAATCAGTATTTTATTGTTTCAGATGTATTTACCTGGGAGATATTTGGGGAGTATAGTCTCGAATATAGAATATAGAATATAGAATACAAGTCTGTGAAATTGATGGTTTTAACACTGCTTCCAAATCAAATTTTACTTTATTTTCTCATACAACTAAAAATTACCAAGAGCATGAGACAGAAATTGAGACAGAAATTTTCTGCTCATTGATTTATCTTTGTCAATTAGAAAACTAATATTTTGAATAATTTTTCAAATGACAGTTTCTTTGGGAATGAATCAAACAGTGCAGAAAGATAACTGCTGGACATTAAAAGTGAATTTGTTTTTACCAATCAGTGAATAAAGATCTAGAGTAGTATATTGCCTTCATTTGAAACAGCCATTTAATGACAACTGAAAGTCATCAAAGATGACAGAATATACTACAACAATGACATGGTTCAGTGAAGCTTGTTTAACACTGTTGTCTTGAACCATTGTTCAAGTGTCCTTAGAAAATTTGCCCAGAAAGAATACAACGAATTTCATGCTTAGTAACAAAAGCATAAAGGACTGATTTCTGTTTCAGTTCATCAGTCTATATTAAACAATGCTGGAAATCAACAGGCACTCAGGCTAACACTTCATTTCAGGAAAAATGTGCTAGCTTGGTCTATTTCTAAACCACACTCTTTAATTTTTTATCTTTGAAGATAAAAAAATTACAGAATCACAGAATATTCTGAATTGGAAGGGATCCACATGGATCATTGAGTCCAGTTCTTAAGTGAATGGCCTGTACAGGGTTTAAACCCACAGTCTTGGAGTTAATTAGCACCATGCTCTAAACAGCTGAGATAATGGCCACCTTAGTGGTTATTATGCTACCTAAAAGATCATTATCTTGATGCACAATTGTAGAAAAAACAATTACCCTTAATCACTTTATTGTGAATAAACCACGATTTTCCCTGCAATTTTTTGCCAATACTATATCTCTTTCCTTGTAATCTGGGGGTACTGACACATATACTGGGTCCAAGGATCCCTTGGAACTTTCCTGAGTCAGAATTCCCTAAATCCAAGAAGGACTCTGAGAAGTCTTAAGGGACTTGGATGCACAACTTGAAGGAATACTAAGGAAGTTTGCAGATGATACCAAATTTGGAGTAGCTGGTTACTCTCTCTGAAGACAAGAGGCCCTGCAGATCAGAGGCCTGGGCAATCACCAACTGTATGAAGCTTAAGAAAGGAAAGTGATGCATTCTGCTCCTCAGATGGCGAAACCCTGGATGAATGGACAGACTGAGAGGCTGGAGAGCAGAGCCATGGAAAAGGACCTGGGGGTCCTGGTCAATGGCAAGCTGAACATGAGCCAGCAGTGCTCTGGCAGCCAGAAGGGCCCTGTGTCCTGGGGGGCATCAGGCACAGCATGGCCAGCTGTGCCTGATGCAAGGGACAGTCCCCAAGGGAGGGGATTGTCCTGCTCTGCTCTGGGACAGCCTCGCCTCGAGTGCCAGGGGCAGTTCTGGGTGCCACAACACAAAAAAGACATTGAGCTGTTAGAGAGGGTCCAAAGGAGGGTAACAAGGATGGTGAAGGGCTTTGGGGTGAAGCCGTGTGAGGAGTGGCTGAGGTCACTTGGTCTGCTCAGCCTGGAGAAGAGGAGACTGAGGGGAGACCTCAATCCAGTTCTGCAGTTCCCCCATGAGGGGAAGCAGAGAGGCAGGCACTGATCTTCTCTGTGGTGACAGTGACTGGTTTCAGGAGAATGGCATGAAACTCGGTCAGGGGAGGTTTAGGTTTGATATCAGGAAAAGTTCTTCACCCAGAGGGTGGCTGGGCACTGGAACAGCTCCCCAGGGAAGTGGTCATAGCACTAACCTGACAGAGCTCAAGAACTGTTTGGGCAATGCTCTCAGGCACGTGGGGTGACTCTTGGGGTGTCCCGTACAGGGCCAGGAGTTGGACTTTGATGATCCTTGTGGGCACCCTCCAAGTCAGAATATTTTGTGATTCTTTGATTCTGAGACAGGATGGAGACTCTGCTGCTTCATGGCTGTCATGCACATCTTGCAGAAGAGCAAGGCAGGAACAGGACCTTCCCAACAATACACTCCACCTGCCAGTGCTCTCCAATAAAGGGAGGAAATGGTGGCATTTCAAGGAGGAAAAACTACACATTGGGAAAACTTTCTAACACCTCCCTTTCCAAAGGAACAAGTAATCTGAGCAAAAGTTACAGGCCATCAGAAATAGTTAAAAAAACCCAAAAAGTCTGCTGAAGGAATTATGTGAAATACTAGAGAAGACACACTGACTTCTAAACACAGTACTTGACTAGGATTAAAAGTGCTTGGAGTAATTTGAAAACAATGTAACCAAATACTTTCATATGTTACTAACTTATTATTCAGTGTTTACATGAAAGGGGGAAAGAAAATCGGAATGACAGGGCTATTTACCAAACTTATCTGCAAACAATGAATAGTAACACTTCCATATTGTTAGACATATAGTTAAGAAATGTAATTCCATAATAAGAAATGGGTCTGGTTTATATCTGTTCCAACAATCCTGCTGGTGAAAATTGTTGCCTATGTATATATGTATATATACATATATATAATTATTTTTTCAAGTATTTGAATTCGAATCTTACTTTCTCCACAATCTTTTCTTAACTGTATCAGTGAACTAAATATTTTCCTAAGAGAAAGATGACAGACAAATTTTTTTTAGATTATGACATGTCTTATCTATGGTTGACATTTGCTTAACTTTTAGTTCTTCTGAAAAAAGAATTATTGGACAGCTACTTTCATAGTCCTCTCTGTTTTAAAGGAGAAATGCAACATCTAAGTAAGCAGGAGTCAGTAAGAGGTAAAAAGCTAGATCAGCACTTTGTAAAACCTCTGAGTTTTTCTTTTTGTAACTACTTGAATTAACAGTGGAATGCAGATATAAATTAGTATGAATGCTTCATGCTGTAGTATGAAAGATTTATTATATAATCCATTTTCATTAAAAATAGCAGACATCATCAATACTTTGGCATCATTATTTCAATGATCTACAGTATAGGGAAGGCAAAAGACTGTGTCAAAAGCAACTATGAAGTTATCAAATGGAGCCTTATATAATGTTGACTAATCCAGCTATGTTGATATTTCAAGATACTTGAGATATTCAAATCTGTACAGACATGTAAAGTGATACACTCCTGTTCAGCACTATATTATTACTCAGTAAATAAACAGAGTAAAAATAAAAATATTTCAGTACCATCTCCAATTCACCAAAATAAATGTTGACTAGCAAGAAAACTCAGCTTTTAGTACTATTTCCACTTTTCCAATACTACTATCAGTACAAAAGACCTCTTTTTTACTCTGTACTTTTAACCAATCTGCAACTAACTTCTACTGGTGGACTCCCCAGAGCTACTACTGTCTTCCAGCAAACCCTGTATTTGCTTCTGTCAACCCCTTTTTAAGGGAATAGATGAGTACTGATTTAATTAAAATCATAATAAAAAAATGTCCATCTGCAGAGGCAACCACGGAACAAGAGAGATACACGGGATGCTGTCAGCATCCCACAATCTAAAGGAAGAGCTCATAATCAATATTTCATCCTTACTATTGGATTACATTTCACTTTATGACTACTACCTTAATTTTAAATGGAGAAAGAAGAATGGAGGAGGAATATGGGAGAGAATGGTGGGAGCATGTGGGGAGCAATGAGGGATTGCTATAGAGTATGGCAGGGAAGAAGGATGAGCAGAAGGGGGAAGAAGTGGGTGAAAACAAGGAAGGGGGAGAGAAGGAGGCAGGAGGAATGAGAGAAGAGTGGGAGAAGAACAGTGTGGAGCAACAGTGTGACAACAGGAAAACAGGGAGAGTGGAAGTAAGAATGGGTAAGAAAGGAGAAGAAGTGGGAAGGAATTGGAAGAAAGGGGAAAGGTGTCAGGATGCAAGGGATGAGGAAGCAGGGAAGTACCAGCAAGAAGGAAGGAAGAAGACAGAAGAAAAGGGATAGGGATGAGACAGGGATAGGGGAAGGATAGAAGGGTGTAAAGGGGTAGGATGGGAAGAAAGAGGGGAATATGCAAGGGAGGATGGAGGGGAGAATGGGGTGAGACTGGGGTAGAAGGAGATAGGGTAATTTGAGAGGGGTGCATCAAGAGTCTTCACCCATTACACTTCTGCCCTGCTCTTGCTTGCAACAAGTAATACTATGCGCAACCACTGCTGTGCCCTGTGCAGACAAGTAAGTATTGTGAAAGTAATATTCAAGTAAGTATTGTAAGGAGAGGTTTGCTTCTCTTTATTGCCAAGGACAGTGGCATGTGGTGACCTGGCCTCTAATAACTCTGTTAGAAGAAGTAGCAATCAGAAAGTTTTCATTTAAGTTAAACACAGTAAAAATTTTTAAAAGTCTGAAAGAAAATATAGAAATAAAAGTTGCTGAAATATAGCATGGTTCTTAAGCCCTTGTATCATCCCATCATCCCATCAATTCCAGATCTCCTGCCTCTGTTATAAAAGTACTTGATGAAACAATATTAACAAAAGTTCAATTAAAAGATCAAAAAAGCACAATAAACTTTTCATAGCTCAACAAAAATGCTTCTCTTACCAATTCATTTCTCCTCCATCAGGAAGAGAAAAATAAAAGCAGATTAATCTGATTTACAGAGTGAAAAACAACGCTGAATGCACTTTTTGTCAGGGGGCAGGGGGAAGGTCTCCAGCTGGTTCTCATCTATATGCCATGATTCTTCATTTAGTTTACACTATTAAACTAAAAAACTCTGCTTTAATCTTAACTATTACAGTATGCCTTAGAGTAGATTCTATCATGTAGCATCCTTGATACAGTTTCAGACTCTGGCAAAACATCATCCCTCAGACTGGTCGTGGCCATATGGGTAGTAAATGTATCCAACATTTTTTCATTGGCGCCTACATTATTACGTCTTGTCACCAATGGTTTCTCGGGTTTTCAAGTAAATTGTTGCACATACTGTGGTTTGGAGCTGCTGAGATGAAGCCCTACATTTATCTGTATACAGCCAAATCCTTTTTTGGAACTTTCTTTCCTTCTAATGAACTAACATCTGTTGAAAAAAAAGAAACTCATGTTTCCAGAACACTGTACATAAATGAGAAAAAACAAAACAACAGGACACTGCCAAGAAGTTATTGTTGCCAAACTGTACATGATTTAAACAAAGCCTAGAATAGTATGGGTGGACAAAAATGGGCATCATACCTGATCTGTCTTCATTTTGTGAATCACACCTTCTACATAATTCTGGGATGGTCTTGAGAGAAGTTACAGAATACTGTAAAAAAGGAAAACAAAATGTATAGAGGGAATAATTAAAAAAAGACAAAAAGTAAGATTTCCAAGAGATTCAAATGTCATGTACACTAACTAAATCTACAAAGCAAGGCTGCTTCTGGCAGTCTGATGGTCTAAGGTTGCATGAGAAAAGCAAAAGGCACCTGCTTTTGTTTCCCACCCGGAGACATCCGAAACAGACTTTCAAAGCCAGAGCAAATCATCTCCTCACCTCAGATTTCTCCTTCCTGCAGGTCACCACTACTCAAGGCACAAACACAATGTGAGATACATCAGAGATCAGACCATATGCGGGCTTCAAGGGTCTCACTTTGCCCACCTGTGCACCTTTATGGTGCTGCAGTGCAACAATTACCATGCTCAAAAATTACAATTCAAGCTGTCACAATCTGATATGTAAAAGGGATGCAGAATATCTGCACTGCAGAGATTTTATTCCAGAGAGGAGGGTGTGTACCCAAACATATCAGACAACAGGCTCATTTCTCTAACCTGGGCTTTATTAAAGCAAACTTGTACTATTATTTTGATGTAAGTAAAATATTTACAAAATAAAACACATCTAATATGAATCAGCATGTTATTCTCCACATTAACCATTCAAAAATGGAAAATAAAAAACCCAGAGGTGCATAGGTATTTTACTAAAAAGAATTTTTTAGTTTATATACTTGTGGAATACCTTTAGAAAGACATAGAATCCAGAGTTATAAAACCATACATTCTGATATAGTTGCTTTATAGCAAGTCTTTCTTAATCAAATGCTTAAATGTTATAGGAATCTCCATTTAAACAAATGAAAATCATTAAGATTTTCATTTGAAAGAAATGAAAGAAATATCAATTACTTTGCTTATACTAAAAAAGACCCTATAAAACAGTATTTTGGAAACTTAAATAGGAAAAAAAAGCATTTAGGATTAGCACAACTGAAATTTTTCTAAGAATACATAAACACCATATGTTTTCAAAGAAACAGACATTTTAGTTGGTGTGCTGTTGACCAATGAAGCAAAACAACTACATATGAAACCATATAAACTTTCCATGCAAAAAAAAGAAATAGTGATACATTGTCTTGGGTTTTGCTGACAGTTAGTCATTCGGTGTTTGACATGTTTCTAAAGCACAGCTGGCAATCTCTTTCAAAATAATCTAAATTCAAGCTCATGTGACCAATTGCAGAGTAATGTACTTTTCTGGTGCAAGTTTAAGACTGTTACTCAAATAACTGTAGTTACTTCATTAAGCCTAGAAAACCTCCCAGGCCCTACTTTTTCCCTTGCCGACCTAATTCAGGGATGTATTGAGAAACCTCAACCACAAGAAGAAACCCTCGTAAGTATTCCCAGGATCAACACTGAACTTATTAATTAAAATGTGAAGCAGCACTCCAGAACTACCCAGTGATTCCAATCCCCACTAAACAAGGGGCTGTGTATAAGGCTGTGACTGTTTCAGGATATGACAGCCTAAAGCAAAAAAGAACAGAGCTGAGACAGTGAGAAGGATGCTACTAAAGACAAATTAATACATGGACAAACACCATGTGCTGTCCTTCACTTTAGTTATTGTTTAATAAAGCCTGAGCTGTTAAGCTATACATCTTGCTATTTCAGCACAAAGACTTAGAATGCAATGTTGAACTGGTCTAGTAAGACTCTCAAAAGAATCCAAGAGGATGTCTCCAAGGAATATGGTAGCTTCATAAGACCAGCTGTTGCAGTTTAAACTATTACACAGTTTGTAATTCAATTAGAAAGAGGCCTTTTGTATTCTATTGCTATGTATTTTGTCAGACAACTTCAAAAACAGAAAGCCGTCTTTCTTTTTGTCTTTTTCCTGCTCTTTCTTGGAAAACCAGATTTTTTTTCTGTTTCAGCATTGCTCTAAAATGTATTCAGTTAGTAATCCCACCACCAAAAATCTATCGAATGTTTATAAATTTGTTATTCATTTTGATAATATTGGTTTGATTTCATTAACAGATTTCCTCCTACTTACCTCTGTTCTCAAAGATACTTCTGCAAATTTACATTTTTGCCTTCTGTATTTTGTGGTTAAAATGTAAAGAACCAGCTTTTGGTTCATGAAAAAAATAAAATTACTTTTTCAAGAGGACCTTTCCCAACCATAAAAACAATCGATTTCGCACATATCTAAGCTCCAGTTCTAATAATCAGTAATGTCTTCTAGCTTTTCTTCAACTGCAAATTTCAAGGTTAAACAGGACATCAAAAGAAGTTGAGACTGCCATCCTTCCTTGGAACAGAATTTAAGACTTAGTACGTATTCAACTGCATTTAAAATTAATAACTTTCAACTCTTCATCTAATAATTTCAATTTTTTTTGCATGCAAAATTAAACACAACTTCTCACGTTTCACTACTGGAGTAACCACTTCAGCCAGAGCAGAGGACCATGCCCAAGGGCAGAACTGACAATTTCAGAGCTGAGCACATCCTGTTACTTCCTCAGCCAATGCTTACTGTGATCTTTGGTATTTAATTAAAGTCTGTTGTGGTTGATGGTGACATTCAGTAACAAACTAAGAGCTTGTTCCTAAGATAACATATGTAATGGAATTTTTGATCACTGTTTGAGGTCTGAGTTCCTTTTCAGCATTTAAGGCCTGCCGAAATAGTGAATTCTAATAAGCCTCTAAAGAATGCAATGTATGCATGCAGAATACTATGTTGTATGCAGAATACTATGTTGTATGCATAGTGTGACTTTGTAAGATGGAAGGGCAGTATCAACAGCAAATGAGACAAGAAGCAGTAGCAAGCATTCCATGCAAATGCAAGATAGTCCCACATATTTTTCCAATGGACACTGGTAATTCAAGGAAAAATGGGACTTCCCTTATAATACAATACTTTTGTTCATTATGTAACACTGCACTACAGAATCTGAATTAATGCCAAGATTAACCTTTCAAATTTCACATGGTTTTCAAATTTTAATGCAATGAATTTCAAACAAAACACATAAGAAAAAAAAAATCTTTAATAGGACTGTTCTGCTCTGTGCCACTTGTCCACCACTTGCACACACACTTATGTTCCAGAAGTATCAACTGATCATAGGTAGTAGCAGAGAAATATTACAGAAAATAGTAAAAAGCCCAAGTAAATTAAGAATCAAAAGTTACTTTTCCACATTCTGCTGAATCCTAAATGGAGTCAAAGTGCAAAGTTGTCTGCATAGTGTGACTCTCAGACCACATTGTCACAACCATGACAACCCACAAAGCATGAAGGACCACATCCAACTGTTTGCAGTATCAGAACTCAAATAATTTACTGCCACCGGTGACTCTGTCCTGATCCTAAATGCAGAGTTCTGTTTTCATTTTGGTACTGAAAAGAGACACTGTCCTCCATTACAGCACCTTTTCTCAAGTGTGTCCATGTAAATAGTCTCATTTCAGTTTATTTGTGGTAGTGGTAAAAAAAAAGTTTCATTGATATTAAAAACCTATTAAATTAGCCACTTTACAATGCATCTTCTTAATCATTTAACTGTGCAATGTCATTGTATTTCTGAGACATTTATTTGAGAATAGCAAGATATATTGAGAAAAAGTAAAGGAACAATATTTGGCCTGATGTTGCAGGAAGATTTTTCTCAATAGTAGTGTCAATTTAAGCAGCTTCCAAACAAAAAACAGAGAAGGAAAGAGATTAGACTGGTATGGTGCATGTGGGAAATATCACCTCCTCAAACTAAGTGTCTTTCTTACAGCTGTGAAGAACATCTTTGGAGCACTAGTTAGGTTATTTGGGCTATGTGTTGTGCATTTTATATAGACACTTGATATATTATTCTTCCCTTTAGCTTAAAAGGGGACCTATATAGACACTACTTACACAATTAGGGGTACAAAATGTCTGTCTGAAACTAACACTTCCACCCAGTGGACATCTGCATTTTGCTTCATTCTGAAATGGGAGACAGGAAGAAAAGAGAGATGTAAGAGAGAGCTTCAGCTGGATGGTAAATGAATCAATGCTGCAGCTAATGATCGTGCCTGCACGGTGATGTAGGACCCTGCACACTGAGCCCAGCAGGATTGGTGGCTGGGTAGGCAAAGTCTGGCTGTGTGTGAGCCTGAGGGGTGATCCAGCTCTTCCTGTGGCCAAGGAAGGGTGCAGCAGGCTCAGGAGGGGCCCTCTGTCGAGTAAATGGGAGGCTAGCAGCTTGGCATACTCCTGACCACACATAGGAAAATGCACATCTGAGTCTTCCCTGCCAGGCAAGGATTCACAAGAAGTTTTTTAAGCTGTCCCAAAATTCTTGATGATTCAACAGCTGTTTACTTAGATTGGAACTCAATTACTGCACTTTCATTTCACAAACCTTTAAATCGGGAGCAGTCTCACACTGGCACCACTGAGCCTGTCTTTCATTCATACAGAGCTAAGAAAATGATCAGAGCAATTGTCTATACACTCAATCTCTAAGAGTTTACAAGTATCTTAGCATGGGGAACTCTGGTTATGATGAGGTTATCTTGTACTATTTCTGTAAACCAAAAAATAAAATTGTTTCAATTTCCTCAATTTGCCAGTGCAATATAAATCCTGCATTCCAACCAAAGGGTTAGGAAACCTTCAGGTAACCATACCAAGCATACCAAGCATAAAACTTCAGAGCAGGAATAAATTTATATTCAAAATCACAAGAAATAGCAAAAAGGTGAAAGCATAAAACATAAATTTGACAATGTATCTATCATTTAATGCAACCTAAAGGTCTTTTATTTCCCCTTTCCTTTCTGTAAGCAGTTATTAATGAGAAATAAATGAAAATATTCAGCTGGGTTGCTTAATGTTATTGCATACAGATTATTATTTTTGTTTAACATAAACAAGAGCCCCAGAAACCTATTCTGCTATCTGAATTACAGTCAAATATACTATACCATTTAGATCAGGAATGGAACCATCTTAGTTTATAAAATGAGCACCACATTTACATTCCAGAACCTTGATGGAGTTGGTAGATGTAGCTGCTAAGCCATGCTCAATAATATTTTAACAGTCATAGCAGTCAGTCTCCAATGACTGGATAAAAGTGGCATCACATTCTCCTTTAAAAAGGATGAAAAGAAGGCCTCCAGGAACTACTAGTAGGTCAGCCATGCCTCAGTGCCCAGTAAAAGCATGGAACAGATCCTCTTGGAACTTATGCTGAAACATATGGATGGCAGAGGGGTGATTAGAGACAGCCAGCGTGGCTTCACAAAGGGAAAATTGTGCCTGACTAAGATAGTAGTCTCCTACAATGGAGTGAGAGAGCTACAGAGAGAGCCTCAGCTTCTGTAATGTCTTTGGCACACGGTATCCAAGTACAACTTCCTTGCCTCTAATTTAGAGAGACATGGGTTTGACGGATAGATGGACAAGGAATTGGCCATGTCCAATGAGTTATAATCAGCAGCTCAGTCTCCAAGTGAAACTCAGCAATGAGTGGTGTCCCTCAAGGATGCATACTGCAACCAGAAGCATTTAATATCTTTGTCAAGGACATAGATGATGGGATCAGGTGCAAGTTTTCACATGACACCAAGCTGAGTGGTTAATTTGCTGGAGAGATGGAATGCCATCCAGAGGGACCTTGGGACACGTTGTGGTGTGGGCCCACATGAACACCATAAAGTTCAACAATGTCAAGATCCTGTGCCTGTGTGTCAGAGCTATGCCCAGTATCCATACAGACTTAGATATTGAGAGCAGCTCTGCAGAGAAGGACTTGGCATACTGGAGGATAAACAATTTGACATAAACTGGAAATGCTCACTTGCAGACCAGAAAATCAGTCATATCCTGGGCTGCACAAAAAGTCTGGCCAGCAGAGTAAGGGAGGCGATCCTCCCACGGACTTCGTTCTTGGGAGAATCCACCTGGAGTACTGTCTCCACTGGGACAAAAATGACATGGACCTGCTCAGTGTGTCCAGAAAAAGATCATGAAAATAGCCAGGGGCCTGGGCCACCCTCTTCTGTGAAGTAAGGCTGAGAGAGAGTTTGGATTCTTCATCCTGGAGAACAGGTGGCTGCAGGGAGACTTTCTTACAGCCTTCCAATACATACAGGAGGCTTATAAGAAAAATGCAGATTGTTTTCCAGGGCCTGTAGTGACAGGACAAGGGGCAAATGAGAAAACATCAATTTAGATTGGATACAACAAGGACATTTTTTACAATGAGGGTAGTGAGACACTGCAACAGGCTGCCCAGAGAAGTTGTGGATGCCCACCACACATGATTGTATTTGGTTTATGTGGCAAACTAAGAGCGGAGGCTGCCTCCATGTAGGAGGGGCTGCTGGCAAAGGCTGAGCCCATCAGAAATGTTGACAGCACCTCTGGGATAACAGACTTAAGAAAGGGTAAGAAGTACTGCATAAAAGCTGGGAGAGAGGAACAATAAAATGTGAGATACCAAGGTCAGTGAAGAAGTAGGGGAAGGAAGGCAGAGTTCCAGATGCTGTGGCAGACATTCCCCTGCAGTCACAGGAGAATACCATAATGGAGCCCATATCACAGACATCCAGCCTTCAGCCCACAGAGGACCTCACACTGGAGTGTGTGGAGTGCCCTGAAGAAACCTGCAGCTTGCAGAAAGACAGTGCTGGAACAGGGTCCTGGCAGGAACTAATACTTGTGCAGAGGAGACCACATTGTAGCAGGTTTTCTAGCAGGAACTGTGACCCTTTGTCACAGTTTGTGAGACCCATACTGGAGCAGTCTGCTCCTGAAGGATTCTGTCTCATGGAAAGGATGCATGCTGGTGCAGTCCATGAAGAATGCTGGTCCTTGGGAAGAATTCACACTGGAGAAGTTCACAGAGGACTGCCTTCCATGGGTAGGACCCCACGCTGGTGCAAGCATGAAGAGGATGAGGAGGGAACAGCGGAGACATTCTGTGATAACCTGTCTTAGGTTACAATGTAAGATGCACCCAGAAGTATGTATTCTATCACCATCTTCATAAGCTGTTAAAACCAGGTAGGGCAGTGCTCCTTATCTACTTCATGACTCATCCCTGATAACTCGTGGGGATATCTTCTGCTAATGGGCCATTGAGTCTCACTGCAAGACTGATAAAATTACATCATCCATTGTGAGATGCTCCACCCAGCAGGAGGATCCAAGGATTCCTACCTGGATATGATCGGAAGTTTGGAACATAACAGGCAGCTTTATCCACTGAATTCCCAGAGGACAAGAGCTCCACAACCACCACTGGATCTTTGGAGGAAGATCAAGCCCTTCTACAGGATCACTGCTTCACAGAACTACATCTATCACTTCAAGAGGACTGCAGCCACCATTTAATCAGATAATACCAACACCCTGATGCACAGGGTGTCAGGTCGCATTCAGACTCTGTCAGTGTCAGTGTTTCTGTAATATTGCACTTACTTTAATTTTCCTATTAAATTGTACTTCTGACTTGGGATCTCCCACTGGTTTGCCTTCAAACTAGTACCTGAATGCAAACCCCATCATCCCCCATCCCCCTGTGCTTATCCAGGTGGTAAAGCAAAGCACTCAGGAGTGAAGTTGAGACTGCGGAGAGGGAGGAGAGGGGAAAAGGTGCTTTTAGATTTGTCCTTGTTTCTCATCATCCTGTGCTTTTTGATTGGCAGTAAATTAATATCACCAAGAAGAGTCTTTTTTTGCAATTACACTAATTGCTGAGTGGTGTCCCTCTCCCTAAACCACAAGTTTCTTGATGGAGCAGGGAGTGGCTTGGTGGGTACCTGATAACCAGTCAATGTCAACCCATCACAATGAGCCTTGGAACAACCTGATCTAGTGGAAGGTATCCCTACCTATGACAGGGAGACTGGAACTCAATGACCTTCCAATCTCTCTTCCAACCAAAACCTTCTAGGATTCCATGATATTGGAGAAATGTGGTTTCTTTTTCTCATGTACAAATGTAACATAAAAACAAACCAACAAACCAACAAAAAACCCCCAAAAAACAAAAAACCAACCAACCAAAACCAAACCAAACAAACAAAAATAAAGTAAGAACCCAAACACACTTTCCCCACCCCCTTTCCCTTACTTACTTATATATTTGCCTTTTAAATCAAATTCCTGTCTTTCTGTCTATCTTTTTTTTGATTATTACATTTTGGTCAATTTTGCTGAAATGGATGAGAAGGGTCTGGACTACAAACAGTGGCTTTCTAAATGAGGTACATTTGTAAGTGCATCATTTTAACAGCCTTCTTGCTGCCATTATTATTAGTCACTTTTCTGCACTGGATTAGAACCAGAGGGCTAACATGAATAATATAATTTGCTAATACAGATGCTGTGCAGCTGCTCTTACCGGAGCAGGCTAATGATAAAAGGTGAAGGTCAGGTATTTTTAAACTGTGTATGATGAGATATGAGCAGAGCACTAGAGTAACCATGAATTGTCTGGTTGATCTGGGTTCTGGCAACAAATCCTTTGTCCTCTTAGTTGTTAAAGCAAGGAGTAAACCTGCTACCTCAATCACTTGTGATGATTTTTTATTTAATGTTCAGCATCCCCTGAAAGAACAGCCTATGAAAGCAGGCAGCCTGAGCTGTTCAGCAGTGAGTAACCTAACCCACCAGTATGCAGCAACAGCCACAAGGGGAGGGACATGGAAAGGTTACATCTATTATGTTTTACAGTTTTACTAAACTGAGTATAGAAACAGATACCAGGACATAATCTGGCATATAACAGTAATATAAAGAAAGTTGCCCATAATAAGGTATTCACTCAAGATTGGCTTATTGTCTTGTAATATTTTGGGCATTTGCCATATTCTGCTTTAATAAAAATTCAACAGTACAATAGGTAGAAAAAAAAATTCTCTTCAAAAGGAATTTGTCAGTGAATAAAGCATCTGGAATGTTTTAAAATGAATCAGGAGTCCCAAATGCTAACAGGAAAACCAGGACCTTTGTGGAAAAAAAACTATAAAACTATGAAACATGGGAGGAGATGGTGGCATACTTTAATCTGAAAATTGAATTAATAAAATCTCTTACAGGAGATTTAATTTATGTATTCAAGTCTATTTTTTCTCAAACATTGAACATATGAACAACTCCATTGCACAAAAAGCAGAAACACTGGCAGTAGGAGCAGTGTTATGAGTAATAGAGAAATACACAGTACCAGTGCCTCCTATAAAAACACTAAAAATGAGAAAGTATTTTTGTTTGTAATCAGGCTGATTTATTTGTGACACTAAGGATCACTGCTGCCTATGAATCCCTAGAAGTCTTTCTATCTCTTACTGTACACTACCACATCACACCTAAGGATAAAACCAAGGATAAAAATCAAGCTGTCCTGGGAAATGGCTCCTCATCAAAAAGTCAAAGGTGAGAGAAACAGGTTTTCAACAACTGAAATACATTTAATTAAAAAAGTAAACTTAAAATGTTGGTGTCTAAGGCTAGCACTACAGCACATATAGCTCATTCAGGACAAAACAGGAGAGAAGCAACCCAGAAATGAAACTAATTTATTAATTTTGTCTACTAGTAATTTTTACTGCCTGAAGGAGAGGAATCAAGTTTTCATTCTAAGCTTTTTAGAGAGATTTCCTTTACAAAACATCTGATTTTTATTCTAAATTCAACCTATCTAAACATTCCCTTAAATGAAATAAAAAGAAGTGTGGCTTATGACAGGAGTATTGCCTTTTATATCAGGACTGAGATATCTAAGGTTGTCTCAACTTGAACAAATAAAATAAGATGTGTACTTACCGATATATCATCGCTAAAATCTATTTCATCCAAATCAAGGTATTCAGGAGCTTCCATTATTCTCTTATGGACATTTTGGGTGAGTCAGCACATTAGTAAAGACCTAATTAAGAAAAGAAAAATGTCTTTAGAGAGCCAAAATCACACAGAAGAGTTTTCATATAGTTGCTACAATACTGAAACATTTAACTTTAATAGTAAAGTACTAATAAAGTACTAACTTAATCTTAGAATATAAATACAATTTGCCACCTCTACTCTGCATATTGTAAAGCAGACATTCCAATTTTCTGGGAGAACAGCTAAGTGCTACTTGAAGTAGAAGTAAAAAATACTTGGTTTAGCATCACTCAGTCCCTCCAGAAGTTCAATACAGGTATAAAGACCTAAGCTGTTGAACACCCTCATGACCTTGCAACCATAGCTGTGTTAATGATGTGCCTTCTCATGAGAATAAGACATTTACTCACAGCAACTCCTGTTACTGTAGTTTTCCTCTTCCCAAGATGGCAGAAAAAAACTGAGATTCCTGCTGCGCACAGACAGCAAAGTCCTATCACACCTTATCTCTGCTTACAAGCAGACTAACACACAATGCAGCCAGTGCTTTACAGATTAATGGTTTACCACCCCTCAGGCTCTGATTGCACATCAACAAATTCAATACCAGAATTATATCATGTGCGTTAATTATCAGGGGCATTAACCATTTTCTTACAGCAAGAGGAAAAGAAGAGCAAATTCTCTTGCAAAGCAAGAAATTTGTCTGGAAAAATCAGTATTAGATCTGAATAAATTGAAGCGTCAACAGTCAGAAGACCAAAGACAATAAACCCCTCATTGTCAATCCTAACTACAATGAAGGTGTGTATTATCACTACAGACAAGTGCCACAGAAAAGTAGAAAAGGAAGGTATTTTAAAGGAAGCAGAAAAACAAAAGCACAATGCATTTTTCAATAATGTGAGTCACCACATAAGGATTAAGTATTATTATAGGAGAAAATTAAATCCTCCAGTACTTGTACATAGCAAAGGAAACACCCTAAGGAAAAAAAAAAAGACACAAACCCAATTTATTCCTATGACAACTACCAAGAAATATGTTTATGAATAATGAAATCAGCTCTGTAGGCCTAAATAAAATCACTGTGTGAAACTTCCACATGCATTTAAAAATGTCCTAGGATATGGGGTCTGAAAAAAAAAGCTTTTCTGTAAGTGTCAGACAAAACCTCAGTAATTTATCTCCCTAATAACACACTATCCAAGCACAAAGCTGACCTTAATACACCTGTTCTTGAGAAGCTATTAGAAAGAGAACCAGTAGGCAAAACTCCAGTAATACCCTAAAACAGACAGAAAAGCAAATTTTTGTTTCTTACTGAAGCTCTATCAGCATCATTTTCTCATTAAGTGAATGTTCCAGTTTTGGCTGGGGTGGAGTTAATTTTCTTCACAGCAGATAGTATGGGGCTGGGAATGGGACTTGTGCTGGAAACAGAGTTGATAATTCTGGGATGCTTTCATTACTGCTGAGCAGGGCTTACATAGAGCTAAAGACACTTCTGCTCCCTATCCCTCCCCACCTGTGAGCAGGCTGCGGATGCTAAAGGAGTTGGGACAGCCAGGACAGATGATCCCAACTAACTCAATGAGGTATTCCACAGCAGATGACATAATGATCTGCATAGAAAGCTGGATGAAAGAAAAAGAAGGGTGTTTGGAGTGATTTTGTGTCTTCCAGGTCAGCAATATGCATGATAGGGCCCTGCTCTCCTGGAGATGGCTGGCCTGCTCACATAAAATGGTGAATGAATTCCTTTTGTTGCTCTGCTTGCATGCACACCTTTTGCCCTTCCCTACTAAACTGTCTTGATCTCGACTCAAGGTTTTTCTCACTTCTACTCTCCAAGCAACTGTGTGGTGACACTGTGGAGAAGAGCAGCATGTAAGAACAACCTCAACTACCTACAATTTTCTCTCACTGTGACTGTTAGACTTGAGTGAAGCAGTGGGAAAAGGCCACAGAAAGTAAAACCGGAAGTATCTCTATTGTGAAACTGATCAGAAGCTTTTTATTTTGCAAATGCTAAGTTTATGCTCAGAGGGACCCACTAAAATCAGGCAAAAGCCTGACAATGAAAGGAAATAGCTATTGTAAAAAGGCATGACACATTCAAGTCTACAAATTTCTGCACTTCAGATTTTCCTTTACAGAAACACAAAGTGTCGGTATATTTTTTAAAGATTTATGTATCTCATAGACATTTCAGCTAAATTGTGCACTGGTAATATATTGCAGTGATTGGCAAAGCAAGGTTTTGGTAGTGGGAGAGTTACAGGGTTGGCTTCTGAGAGAAGATGCTAGAAGTTTCTGCTGTGTCTGACGGAGCCGGTTCCAGACAGAGCACTCCAACACAGTTCCATTGCTGATCAGACCTGAGCCTCTGTGGTGGCACCTCTGGGATAACAGTTTTAGGAGAGGGAAAAAGTCACTGTGCAACAACAGTCAGGAGAGGGGAGTAAGAATACAAGAGCAATGGCCCTGCAGACACCAAGGTCAGTGAAGGAGTGGGCCAAGGTGGTCCGGGTGCCAGAGCTGGAATTCCCCTGTAGCCTGTGATGAAGGCCATGGCAGGGCAGCTGTATGCCTGCAGCCCACGGAGGAGCCTGTGGAAGTCCCCAAGTCAGAGCAGTTGGAAGCCCAAAGGAGGCTGTGATCCCACAGAAAGTCCATGCTGGAGCGGGGTCTTTATCACTGTGACTACTGATACCAGCTCAAACCAAATTATTATTAGTTTTTGAAGCAAGACAAAGGCTGACTGTCTATGCCAAATGTATTTGACAAATTTTAGCTCTATATGCCAGCTACCAGGGGGTGGCTGGGCACTGGAACAGGCTTCCCAGGGAAGTGGTCACAGCACCAAGCCTGACAGAGTTCAAGCTTTATTTGGACAATGTGCTCAGACACACGGTGTGACTCTTGGGGTTTCTGTGTAGAAAGCTGGGTTCTATGATCCTTTTTTGGTCCCCTTCCAACTCAGAATATTTGCATGATTCTCTACGTACTGTCCTAGACAAGTGAAAGGACTGTGTTACTACATAAGTTGATAAATGTATGAAGAAGGAATGAGCATTAAAACATAAGTTTGAGGGTTGAAAAATATATGGGCCATATAACATCGAAATAGTCTGAAATCAAACCAAAGCTCCAATGAGTTTCTGTTTTTCACTGGAATTAAATGGATTAAAATCTGCCCACTCACTATATTTAAAAGTCAACAGAAGAGATAAATAAAGCTACTTTAAACATGTCACGTAAAGAAGAATCAAGAAGTGATCCAGAGTTTTTATTTTCTACTAAGACTGAAGTAATTCCGTTAAAATTAAATTACATTTTTTTTAAAATAAAATGTTGAAATAGTATTTTAAAAGTAAAATTAAGTAGTCACTTTAAAAATGATTAATTAAAAACTCCAGTAAAAAAAAACTCCACAGCCTTAGTAATATAACTATTATTTCTGGTTACCATATATCTCAAGATTTAGAGCAGAAAGGTCTCAACCTTTCAAACTTATTTTTTCATTCCAAATTGGAAGAAGCCATTGAAGCAAAGAAATGCACTGTATCCATGCACAGCTGACAAAAGGACTTCATTCCACCTAGTGATGTACAGAACCCATGAAGTCAGTCCACAATCCCGCATCATTATTTCCCCAAAATGTTATCTTCTGTCTTCAAAACTTAAAGACTATGAAACATGCAATGGCTGAAGAGGAAGTTAATAACCAAAACAAAGACATTTTCTCTATGGAATGCTTTCTGAAAATAGTATTCAGTTATATGAAAAAAAAGGGCGAGAGATTAATGAATTCACTTTGCTACAAGATTTTCATTTTTTTCTTAACAAAGTAAAATTGAACAGCATGTCAATTCAATTATTATGACTAAATAAGATTTCTCATGACTATACTTGGAGTTTTATGCAAAAGGTGACTTTTTGGATACAATTTAACACAGTAAAACTCCACCATGCATAATCCAAACCATATGGTAAGGATGGTACTCAGAACTGTGACTATTCTGAGAGCTTTGTGATGGCTGAATCCAGCACAACACAAGAAGCAGAAAGAATCTGAATAAGATTCACAGGAGGATCATAAGCACAACTGGTCAAATTCAAGGTAGAAATAATTGCAACCAAAATTACAGCTGCTAGCAGAGGCTGACATGAGAAGAATAATGTGCTTCCAGTACCAACATCAAAGCAATACAGATGACTGTCTCTAGCTTGTCAGCAGAAATGTCTGACATTTAACCTATAAATGTTCCTAGCTGTATTTTGGAAGCTAGTAATTTAATATTCCACAAAATTTTAACCCCAAAAAGGGCATTTCCTTTCTGGCAATTTGATTTGCAGAGTGTCATATGCACACACATGTATGTTTTATACAGGTTAATGTAATTTGATTGGCTCACAGAATTCACAGTTAAAAGAAGAAAACCACATAAACATCACGCATATGTACTTGGGGAAAAAAACATCTTGTTACAACTTTGTGATCCAGTTCACCAGGAGAAAACAAGCTAAAAACTACTACAAAGAAATGGGGAAATACTAGGATTATCAGTACAATAACATATTGCATATGTTGTATTGCAACAGATATTACTAGTATTTGGAACCAAACTCATCCTTTTCCTTCTCAAACACTGTTTTTATAAAACAGATTTCCTCTGCTGTTTTTCTTCACAGCTAAAACTAGACACCTGAGCACAAATCCTGTTGCTAACATTCAGTACAATCAGATGAATTAGGAAAAAAGGGGACAAAAGGGGGCAATTCTAGAATAATACTAATGTTACTAATAGTAGTAGCAATGAAGTATTAGATGCAGCGAATGAATCCATCAACTCCTACAAACACTAAAAACCCGCTCTGGGCTGATGGTACATATTGCCAAGATGTAATGTTTACAGTTGTTCACAGATTTAGTTTCTAAGGTAGATCAAGCCTTGGATTTTTCTCTCCATGCAGTCTCAAACAAACAGTCACGCCACCAGCAATCCCTAGGGCCTGGTGTGCCTTTTGAGGATGAAGTAGACTCAATGCAGGAATGGCAGGAATGCTTTAAGAGTCAGATCAGCCCCATCACATAACCCACGCTAGTGCTTGTGGGCAAGAACAAGGCCCTACAGGTGAGCATCTGCTGTCAGGCAATTAACTGAGTGAATGAGGAGACTGACATAGGAGGCAGGATATGTGCAAACATCAGGTTCGGCTCTTGTTCTGACTGCTCAATGCAAAACTGTGGAACAAAACAGCACAACTGATTTGTAGAGACGCCTTTGCCACAAGCCTATAGTGAATCCAGTAGCTTTGAGAGCAAACCGATCCTTTCAGACAAAAACAGTCTCTGTGCAGCATGTGAAAGGCTAAATCCAAGAGGGAGTACAGGGAAAATGTTGTTTACTGAGCCAAAATAAAACATGTAATTGAAAATACATAATTTTAGTTACTTATGGATACATAAAAACCAAGAATACATAACAATAAAAGATCTGCTGTCAATTAAATCTTTATTTCAGTTGTAACTCAAAGAAATCCTGCTAAATGCCACATGGGATTTTATTTTCCACAAGTCATAACTACTTTAACAAAATATTTGGGGATTTACTTAAACTTTCAAGCAAATACAAAGTGTATCAGATGTAAAATACTTTTAAGTTTCCTTTAGCACAGTTAATATTAAAGATTTAGGCTTTAAATGCCAGAATGCCATGACAGTTGCTTTTTAATTAGGGGATACGGTTACATTTTTCAATTATAGGTCTAAGATAACAAAATAAACATATGGTCATTTCCTAAGCATCAGGAGCTATAGTAGCTCAAGATGAACAAAATCTGTGGGCTGAAATGAAAGACACTACATCTTTAATTTAAGCACACAGTATGCGTTTCAACTAATGCTTGAACTATGGTAAGTGTCTGACTTTTGTTCCCTACCATTAAGAAATACCAAGATCATAACTCCAAATTTTTTCACTTTCAAACAAACACAACAGTGTAACATTACATTATGTTAAATCTATTCAGCATACAATGAAAAGCCCAGCAAACAATTAAAATCTACTGTTGAGGAAGGGACGTCAGCACTAAGAAATGCCTAAAACTGAATTCTGTTCCTCCATCCTCATATTCTACTGTAACATGCAAGTTCTACCAAAAAATTAATTTGGCCTTCCACCTCTATTTAATACACAATGTGCAGAAAGCAGTACAGTAAGTCCATGAGCACTGCCACAGCTGGGGGATGTGAGAACTGGACTGCTGAATGAAGGCAAGAAAGCTTAGCTGCTCTGGGCTACACTACCACCTCTCTAGCTATCCCATCATTTCTTATGCTCCCTGGTACCTGGCTGTCTGTTGTCTCCTATTAAAGATGACATGCTCTTTGAGACAGGGATCGCATGGTCACTCTACCTTTGTCTGGCTTTTCCTATAGCTGGTGTCCTTGTCTATTAACAGAGCTTTGTGGTGCAAGAGTAATCCAGCTAAATATAAACATAATGCAAATACACTGGAGTGGGCCCTGAAAGAGGGCACATTTGAAGCTTTGTAGACAACATGCAATATTTTATTCACTAAATACAGACGGTGCCTTTGCAGGTGATAAATGCAAAAGTCGTCAAACACGTGAAAACATCAAACACATGGGAAGCATACAGTTTCATTAGAATAGAAAAGAATAGTTTAGTTGGAAGGGAACTACCATGATCATTCAGGTATGAGTAATTGTTTAAATTTAACACTATACATACTATACATACATGCACTCTTAGAAGACCCCAGCTTCCAACTCATATTTCTATTATCTCCATCATCTCTAAAGGGGAAATTACATGGATACAATCAATAATTTTTTAAGCAGTGATTTTAGAAATATAAAGAGTGACAATAAAGCTCAAATGGAGATTGATTTCCTTTGCAAGCATACTACTTTAACTTCATGCATTCAAATAAAATGGCAACATGATAAATGGTTAGACTACGTCAGTATTTTAAAGTCATATAAGGGTTTGTGATAATTTAATGTACTCTGAACTGCATTTGCAACCATTTTTGTTACCCCCTAGATTTCCCGAAGTATTTTTTCTGATTATACAAGGTAACATTTTTTCTACAATTTGTCATTGAAATTACATATCAAGTCAGATCTTAAACATAAAAATATGTTTAAGGAAGGCTCAATAGGAGTGGTAGGAGATATTAAAGAGTTAAGATGAATTTTAAATAACAATTTATTGGAAAAAAAAAAGACGTAACAGCGAAGCTGAAAAGTTATGTGATTTATTTCAGTGAAGGAATGTATTCTGCAAATAAGATTACCTAATCCCTTATCACATTTATTCAGGAATAGTCCTGAGTTTAAAAGTTCACAACAGAAATTCATAATAGTATGATACCTCTAAGGCAAGTAAAAATAAAAGCACTGCTTTTAATCACCATTCAAGTACTATCAGCACACAAGCTACACAGATAGAACAGGAAGAGAGAAGTCAGCAAATTTCCCAATACCAAAAGATGTCGTTGCAAAATTTTACTTCAGAAAAATTCTGTATTCCAGACATACAGAAACTATCCACCTACAGCCCTGAACAGTCCCAAACACTAAGCCCAGTTCTGTTCCTAATGAAGCCAGCAGAGGCTTCATTAGGAACAGAACTGTTACAACAGAGGACTGGTTTGAGATAAGAACAAATGTATTTATTCCTGGCCAAATGTAGCTGAACTTCTCCTGGACATATATACCCAGACCTTGAGAACACGTGCTCTTCCATATTGGTTGCATATAAAGGACAGGTCTGTTCCACCCTGCTCAGCACTGGGGCAACCTCACCTTGAGGCCTCTGCGCACTTTTGGGCACCACAATATAAGAAGGATCTAAAGCTATTAGAAAGCATTCAAAGGAGAGGTATAAAGATGGTCAAGGGCCTTGAGAGGAAGCCATAGGAGGTGCAGCTGAGGTCACTTGGTCTGTTCAGGCTGGAGAAGAGGAGACTGAGGGAAGACTTCATTTCAGTTGTGCAGTTTCCCTGTGAGGGGAAGCAGGGGCAGGCACTGATCACTCTGAGGTGACCAGTGACAAGACTCGAGAGAATGGCATGAAACTCCTCCCGGGGTTTAGGTTCAATATCAGGAAAAGGTTTTTCACCCAGAGGGTGGTTAGGCACTGAACAGGCTCCCCAGAGAAATGGTCACAGCACCAAGCCTGACAGAGCTCAAGAATTGTTTGGACAGTGTCACAGACACCTTTTATGAAAAATCCTTTCCTTTTCCTTTAGAAAAAGGAGGAAAAATTGTTTACATTTTGTTCCTAAGAGGCCTCAGGAACAAAATGTAAACAGTGGTTATCTGCTGCTGTGGAATGCAACAGGTGGATCTGTGATTGGTCTCATGTGGTTGTTTCTATTTAATGGCCAATCACAGTGAGCTGGCTCAGACAGAGAGTCTGAGCCACAAGCCTTCGTTATCATTCTTTCTTTTTCTATTCTTAGCTAGCCTTCTGATGAAATCCTTTCTTCTATTCTTTTAGTATAGTTTTAATATAATATATATCATAAAATAACAAATAAAGCCTTCTGAAATGGAGTCAGATCCTCGTCTCTTCCCTCATCCTAAGACCCCTGTGAACATGGTCAGAGAACAGTGCTCTCAGCTACAGGCTGCAATTCTTGGAGCAGTCCTGTGCAAGGCCTGGAGCTGGATTTTGATGATTCTCATGCTTATCTACTGACTTGGGATTTTTCTACACTTCTATGATTCTATTATTCAATCCCATGGAGGCTTAAGAGAGATGCACAGTTTGCACAATTTCTGCCAGCCCAGAAAGCCAAACATGTCCAAACCAAAAGCAGAGTGACCACCAGGTCAAGGGAAGAGATTCTGCCCCTCTACTCTGCTCTCATGAGATTTCAGCTCAAATAGTGTGACCAGTTCTAGGATCCTCAGGACAGGAAAGGACCGATTGGAGAAGGTCTACAGGAGGGCCACGAAAATAACTAGATGGAGGGGAAAACTTTCTTACAAGGGAAGGCTGAGAGAGTCAGGGGTGCTCAATCTGAAGAAGAGAAGGTCCATGGAGACCTTACTGCAGCTTTTCAATACTTCAGAGGGGGCTTACAAGAAAGATGGGTACAGATTTTTAGTAGGGACTACAGATATTGAACAAAACGTAACAGTTGGTTAAACTAGAATAGGGAATAATTTTTTTGCAATGTGGGTGGTGAAACACTGGAGCAAGTTGACAACTTGTCATCTGCCAACTACTCCTGCCAACATTCAAGGTCAGGTTGGACTGGGCTCTCAGCAAATACAGATCTGGTTGAAAATATAGATCTGGTAGCAAATATAGATCTGGTTGAAGATGTCCCTGCTTATTGCAAGGGATTTAGACTAGATGACCTTTCAAAATCCCTATGATTCTATGATTTTGAAGAAATCATGAAAGTAGGTAATAATATATGGATCACCTACTCTTCTACTTCCATAAAATGAATGGAAAATTCATCACAACTCCAGGCACTTTAACATCAAACATATTTAACTTCTACAAAGACTGACATCTGTAAGGTGTGCATCAGCATACACAGAGTGAAGATAAAGCATGCTTATTAAGATAGAGTTCCTCATGCTTTTGGGTGTTTTTTTAGCACATTGAATAATACTTCAGATAACTTCCTGCAAGTATTACCCTAAGGATGACATCTGAGCTGCAGTAACATACAAGCAAGCTTTGCCATTGATATCTGTGTGTCTAAGACACTACCCACCTTAGCACAATGAGTGTCTATCTGTCTGCTGGAAGCATCTCCTGGCTTTTTTAATTCTGGTCCATTTAGTTGTCTCATCAACAACCATTACATTAGTATTAAAAGAGAGTGATTCTACTCCTTCATTTCCAAAATAATGCAGCAACATAGCAAGAAGAAACTAATATTCAGGCTACTGAGTGATCTGACAAACTGAAGAGTTGTTTTTACTGTAACCCATCTAGAAAGGCATCTGTTCACTGCAAACCACCTCAGATGTCTTATTAAAAAACCATTCTTCCCACTCAATAGTTTTATATTCCTTCAATATTCAAGCATAAAGAAATGGGGACTCTAAGCATTCAGCCAGAAATATGCACTTCAGCATTTTGGAATGAGGCTTAGAAAAATAAAGTTGTTTGTTTCACTTAGCATTGAAAGAGAAACCTTAGGAGTTGAAAATTAATAGCTTTTATTTCCAAACTACCATAGCATATGATTCAAGCACTGTAAAAAGGCTAATACATTGTCTGCTTAACTTTGATGACAGGATCAAAACAAATAAGAGGTCAACTGATCTGTTCAAGAATATTTAATTGGCTGTAGTTGATTAATTTATGGTTTTATTCCCTTTGAAGTACTACATGGTTCTTTGTTCTTAATATGAAATATCCCACAGTCATGCAAAATTAATATGCTTATCTCATTGCAATCTTGCTAACATGGCAACTGTTTCAGTTATTTCAGGCCAGCTAACTCCTTCTATGTGCTTTAGGATTTACTGACATGCAGATCAAATCCAGATCAAACCCTTTGTAAATAATGTATATACATATATGTGTAAAAGCAGGGAAAGACAGGGCAAAACCTCAGTAGAAGACAGAGCAAGAATAAATGCTACTCCATTATCGTAACTTGTTTCTACAATACCACTGTTGGTAATGATCTCCAGTGGGATAGTGGCCACACTGGACACCCTGTGTTTGGAATGCAACACACAGCTGCTGCCTCGGATGTAGGCCCAGACAAACTGTAAGAAAAGCAGGTGGTGGGATTTACTTCAATTTCTATTGTCTTAACTTTTGCAATGGAAGTGGAATCGGGTCTGGCTTTGCCACTTTCCAGTTGTCAACTGATGCCAGTAGGAAAAGCATTGCTTTATTCAGGTACCACACAGAGAGGTACAGCTTCTGCTGAGTGTGCTGCAGCAGCACGCTCTCCTCTTCACTGTGACATGCTGTTATATTTGCACACAGGGACCAGAGAGTAACTTTAACTGTTAATGTAATTTCTTTTTTAGTAATTTTCCATATTAAAAAAGAGGCTCTACCTGTGAGGAGAGATTAAATGAAACAATGCACTATTCATTCTTAGCCATTTTTTTGTTAATGGCCATTAAACTAGTCAATAATGGAAAATAGCCTGTAGTTCTACTTACTTCTACTGCTGCTTTCATGATACTTACCTAAGATGTGGAGTACTACTTCCTGCCAGCCACTGACCCTACTTGGACTTGAGGGCTGCTCTCTTCATTTGTTTAAAAATGGTCTTTAAATGGTAATGAACTTCTGCTTCTTCCTTTATACTGCCCTGTGAATATGTATTTATTGTCATGCTATCTTCAGTTACTATTTGTTCTCAAATTGGATTTGTTCAGTCTTCCCATTAAACATTTTTGTGACAGCATGACTCTAAAATAACAAAGTGTTTCTGCTTAGCACAGAAAATAACAATTCTCAAATCTTTATTACAAGAAAAATAATAATGTCCATTTTAAATTAACTACTTGTAAATTCAAAAACCTGTCACCCAGAGGCATAAGAAATAGTTGCAAATAAAGCAATCTGCTTAAAGTGTGAAATTTTTATCATTCATGTATGAAATGGCCACTTCCCACAAAAAAGACCAGCATCATCTCCATGAAATATAATTTAGTTCTCAAATGAAATGTTCCTGTAATATCAAAAAGGACACTTGGGGTAAACATTGCATTTACAAGAAAAAACTGTAACAGCAAAAACTCAATTAAAATTATTTTCCATCAACAAAAATCAATTTTTATAAAAGAGAAAATTAATTTTCTCAAAGAAAAAAAAATTAAAATTAGCAAAGACATTTTTAATAGCTTTATATATCCTCAAAAATAGCCAGCAGATAGATCAACATTATCACCCAAAACAGCAGCATGAAATAGGCTGAAAGGGTTTGCCTGAGTTCATTTAGTTCAACCCCCTCTGCTCACACAAGGTCAGGTTTAAATCCAGGACTGCAACCTGGTTTCTGAGTATCTCTAAGAATGGACACTCCAAAGTTTCCCTGGGCAGCCTGGTCTAGTGTGTGACCAGCCTCACAGTGAAAAAGCATTTCCTTGTGTTTAGATGGAATTTCATGTGCTTCACTTGGTGCCAATGGCCTCTTATTCTGTCAGTGTGCACTGCAGAAGTCTTCATGGAGAAGAGCCTCACTCTTCTACACTCTATCTCAGCCTGGAAGAGAGAAGGCTTAGGGATTACCTTATTGTGGCCTTCTAGTTCCTGAAGGGAGCCTACAAGAATGATGGAGAGGAACTATTATTAAGTTAGTGACAGGAGAAGAGCAATGATTTCAAACTGAAAGAGGGTAGGTTTAGATTAGATATTAGGAAGAAATTCTTTAATGTGAGGGTGGTGAAGCACTAGAATGGGTTGAGAAAAGAAGGGGTGGATGCCCCATCCCTGGAATGCTCAAGGCCTAGTTGTATGGGAAGAATCTCAGGTAGTGAAAGCTGTCCCTCCCCATCACTGGGGGGCAGAAAACCATCAAGGTGGAAGAGACCTTTAAGATCTTCAAGTACAACCATCAACCCAGCACCACTACAGTAATTCCTAAAACACTAAACCACATGATCCTGTGCCTAATCCAGATCCCTCCTAAACACCTCCAGGGATGACGACTGCACCACGTCCCTGGGCAACTGATCCCAATGCCTGACCCTGCTAAAAAGGAAAGAAATTTCTAATATCTAAGCTAAATCTCCTTTGTCTCAGTTTAAGGCCATTTCCTCTGGTTCTGTCACTGGACGCATGGGAACGGACCAGGCCCACCTCACCACAACCTCCAGGGAGTTGTGGAGACCCATGAGGTTTCCCTCTCTCCTCAAGACTAAACAAACCCATCTCCCTCAGGAGTTCCTCATAAGACATGTTTTCTTTTCACCTTCCAAGATCCTCACTGCCTGTCACTGGATGTGCTCCAGCACCTCCATGTCCTTTTTAAAGTGAGGGGCCCAGAAATTAACTCCAGGTGTGGCCTCACCACCACTGAGTACAGGAGATGAGCCTGACTGATCAAACAGCACCCAAGGTCCCCTTCTGCTGAGCAGCTTTCAAGACTCTTCTGCACAAGTCTGTGGTTCTACAGGGGATTATTGCAACCCCAATGCAGAATCTGGCATTGGGGTTGCAGCTGAACATCCTGCAGTATCCTCAGCCCACTGACCAAGCCTGTTCAGGTCTCCCTGCAGAGCTTTCCAAGCCTCCAGCAGATCAACACACCCACACAACTTGGTGCCATCTGCAAATTCACTGAGAATACTCTCAATCCCCACATCCAGGTCATCAATAAAGATGTTAAACAGGACTGGCCCTAAAACTGAGCCCTGGGGAACACTGCTAGGGACAAAGCGACTACTGGATTTGCTCCATTCACCACAGCTCTCTGGGCCCAGCCATCCAGCCTGTTTTTTAGTCATTGAAGAATACACCCATCCAAGCCAGCTTTTCTAGGAGGATACAGTGGGAGATGGAGAACACTTTACTGAAGTCTAGATAGACGACATCCACATCTTTCCCTTCAACTTTGTCATAGAAGGTGAATCAGGTTGGCCAAGCAGTAGCTTCATTTCTTAACTCCATGCTGGCTGGGCTTGATTCCCTGCTTGTCCTGCATGTGCCATGCAAGAGCACTCAGGATGATCTCTTCCATGACCTTACCCAGGACCAAAGTTAGGATGTGTAGCACGATGCTCTGCCCTGGAATGTGGTTCAGCCACTGGACAATATCCTTTTTGCAAGGCTCTCAGTAGCGGATTGAGAGGGGGAATCATGTGCTGCTTTTGGTGTTGAATTATGCTAAAACCAGTCTGGTTCACTAAACCCAAATTAACATCCTGATTACTGAGACAACTGGAGACATGTGACTGGCAATCAATCACTTGATACTATAAAAGTCCAGACCACTCTCATGTGGTTAGGTTCTTCTAACATATTCCTTCTTGCAGTATGTATGAAGTTTCCTCCTCTAAAGTGGGACTGCCCCTTCAAAGATACTCCTCGAGGCTGAAAGAGATCTGCCCACAAGCATTGGTATGGTGAGTTACTTCAATCTCTACTTAATAATTGTTTCTTTTTGCTAATTTTAATGTAATTCCTTTGATATGGTGTAGTATCCTATCTTACACTATATGCTACTAGTAGTTTTAGATTTTATACTGCATACTAAGTGATTCTGAATAAGATATTTTGTCTGATTATTTGTCATCAAAATAATACATTTTATACATATACATCTGATGTGCCACCTTTTATTCTGTGAGACAAAATTATTTGAACTGTTGACAAAAGACTGGGGCTAAGATTGGATTCAGCTGCACTCAGGCCCCTCTAATGAGGAGTTTAGAAACCTAGAAGGTCCTTTCTCTACCTCATGTTTCAATGGGACAGCTTCTCTAATAAACTTCATCTGAAGCTCCCACTCTCACCCATGAGAAGCTGACAGGGCTATAGTTCTGGATTATCTTGCAAATGGGCACTATATTTGCTAATTTCCAGTCAGCTGGAACTTCTCCACTAAAACAGGACTGCTGTTAAATGATTGAGAGTGATTTGGCAAGTTCTTTTCCCAGTTCCCTCATTATTCTGGGGTGTATCCCACCACAGCCCATATTCCTTAAGGTCCCTCCCAACCCAGACCTTTCTATGATTCTATGATCAACAAGTGCCTTCCAACTCTTCTTTCCAGGGCTGTACCCATGGGATTCTTTCAAGCAGGTCTCTGAGGTTATGTAGGGAACAGTATTGGTGGCTTTTACACTAACAATGACTAAATGCTTCCTCTAAGCATTTATTTCCTATTATTTTGTTAGTTTGTAAATGTGTGTGAAACTCAGTAATAGAAAATTTATATTTCAAACACAGGATATCATAACACGAGTAATGTAAGATACACAACACTGAGAACTAAATCCAAGGCAGAAATGAGAACTAATTTTGCATTTTTTCAGCTTGGCAGGGTTTCAATACTTTTTCATTCTCATATCCTTTTTATATATTGAAGTATTTAGCAGAGATAAGAACAAAAAAGAGATAATGCTGTTTAAAGGCTTTTTAGCATATGCAGAAACAGAAATACCTATCAAAAGAATTGTTTGCATAATCATGACATAAACAAGCTGCAATTAGACTGTACTTATAATTTCATTATGCTGCTCATTATGACCAAGATATCCTGTTTGTTCTGCCTGTTCAAACAGAAAAAAATGCAACGCTTCATGAAAACAATTCTTTAATAGTGTTTCAGAAGGAAGCTGTAGCTGGTAAACACATGTTCTTATGGGAAATTGCCATAATCCTGACTATATCCCAGCAGGCTCTGAAAATATTTCTCACAAAGTCTCTTACATAAAATCTACAACATATGTAGAGCTGACTGTGCTTCACATCCTTTTAAGGAACTTGCAAGATTAATGAAGAGGACATTGTCTTGCTTTTCCTTCCAATTGTCTACCTCTTGCAACAGGTATTCTGTAATATTTATTTTCTCTCCTATTTTCACAGTTTCTGCACTACCATGAATCTGTAAAAGAGGCTGTGAAAGTTTACAACTAGACCTCCTATTGACAGTGTCTTACTGTCGGCTTCTTATGCAGCCTATCCAACATACCAACTATTGATAAATGCATTTCATTACGTTTGTACCACTAAGCTCCAACCATTCTTCCAGGGCAATTATCAGAGAAATCAACAGAGTTGCTATTTTTTATGTGGTTGCTAAGACGTTTTGAAAATCAATGCAGTAGTTATTTTTTATATGGTTGCTAAGAGGTTTTGAAATTGAACTCACTTTTTTCTTTTTCTATTTTTTTTTTTTTATTACTATTGACTGATATGTCAAAAAGAACACAAAGAGACCAATACAGCTCCCTTACTAATTGTCATTCAGCTAAATACCTATAAGCCATTAGGGACATATAAAAGTCACAAATTTCTGGATGAGGAACACTAACATTGATGAAAATTTTAATAAACTTCACCATTTGAAAAATGTAGATCACTCTTCACAATCTAAAAAAAAAACCAGAATGGTTTTTTCAACTATTTTTTCTTCACTACTTCTTAACTGAAGTTTGCCCTCTTGCATCAAACAAGACAATTCAGTTAGAGAAAATGAGACCACATTATAGACATGGAAAAATTCTCAGTGAAACCAGAGAAAAATTCAAGAAGTATTTGGGGCTTTTTATTTTAAATATAGTTTCTTTGATATTTCAAATCAGAAAGCTAGCAATTAGTCTTTCTGAAAAGCTCTGTGATCCAGTATCACCTACTGTAATTATCTATTTTTATCAAAACCAGAATCAGTCGCAATGAGAAGTCTGCTAGGACTACTGTGTTGTCTCATCTTCTTTTTCGACAGCTGTTTTTTCAGGAATTGTTTACCAGACAGATGAACAGTCATGCCTCATTGTCTTCTTCTCACTGGAACAAAACTGACCTTTACAATTTGTGCAACTTGAAATTGTGTTCAAAAGACAGTATGGATAAGAAAGGGGGTGGTACACTTCTGATCTGTGTAATTTACTAAATCTGTAAAAAGTGGATTTACAACCCCTCTATTCTGATTTACCAGAATAATGCTCACACTTAGGCTGCATTTGTAGAAATAGCTGCAGAAAATGCAGGAGGGAAAGAAAAAAGTCAGACCTTTAATGAACATACAGAAACTTACAACCAATGTCCTCTACATTGAAATATCACAGACGGTAAGATTAATTTTTAAATGACTGTGCTTTCCTTTACCACATGCAAAAATATTGCACTAGTATTTTTAACTTTCTGGATGTTAGTTGGCCACAATGACTTGCTACTACAGTTGGAAACCAGACCACAAATGTTCTACCACTAAAGTTTAAATCTATCTCTTGGTTTTGACTCCACACTATAAATTACTAAAATAAACAGGAAGACTTTTCATTTGCACTTCTGTTACTTTCCATCCAGGACTCTAATCTCCAGAAACTATTCAGACTCCTCTCCTTCTCCCTCTCCCTCTCCTTTCCCCTGTGTTACATGTTACTCTTTAAAGCCCAAGGTTTTAACTGCTCTGCCTAGAGTACTCTAGCTACTTCTGTGGGTGTCACTGTTAATCAATGACACATGGAAAGGAAATGAAGGAGCCAAAAAGCAGCCTTGTTGTCTGGAAAAACCTCAGAATACATGGACACGGGTGACAACGGTAGGAAAAATCAGAGCTGGATAACAGGAAATGTTTGCAGCTTACTGAAACAGTTTAATTAGAGCCTCATTTTAAAGCATATGAAGCTGAATGAACAAAATTTAGCTGCCAATAAATGGAAAAATGGGGCAATGACCTCAAAATTACAAATGTATCCAAACCCCTCAAGACATTATAAGGATGAGCCTATCACAACTGTTAGAAGAAATTTTATTTACTTTTTACACAGTCTATGCAAATTAAAACATATTTTGTTTTCTTCTATATGTCCTACTCAAACTTCACTAAACCTGTAGTCATTTGCAAACCTACCAAAACATGTATTCAGCTATAAAGAGTGAATTAGGATATTTAATGGCTAAAGATGATCAGATAGGCCCCTGCAGTAAACCGGTAGGGAGTAACAGAGACACACTTATTTACTGACTGATTTGAAATTAAGCTTTTTCCTCTGTGGTAGCCTCATTTTTGATCCACATCAACTACATTTCTGTTCACAGCAACAAGAAAAGCATGCCAAAACCAGGTGATTCTGATTTCTGTTTATTTTAACTAATACCCCATTCCGGTTTCTAGCTGCTGGCTTTCATAAGTGAAACAAACATATAGCTTAGGATGACCTCTGGGAAGGTCTGCAATTTAAAATAGATAAGCTGCACACCTAAACTGCTTATCATACATAGTGAAGAACTGATCTTTCACCACTGAACTATCATCCTCATTTCCAGACCCTCTCAAGTCCTTCACCTCCACTGTAATGGCCTGAACTACACTCACAAACTCTTTTCTAGTCATGACTCTTGGGCCCACCAAGAACAGCTGTTACATGTAGCACAATCTCTGGACAGGGATTTGAAAGAATGTATGGCCAAATACCACACTCTCTTATTTTTTTCACTCAAATATTATGCCAACCAACATTTCTACTCCTAGTTCTAGGAGGATGTAAAAAAAATAAAAACTAGGAATAGAAGAAACCCCCCCATCCCAAATTGACAATATTTGTCAAACAGCAGCTTAGCATGACAAGTAAGTATTTGGTTGTCTGCAACTGAGAAGTAAGCAGAAACACTGATTGGCTAGACTTGGTTCAAAAATCTACGCAAACAACTAAGAATCAATGTTAGAATGTTTAGTTCTCCAGTAAACAATATTGTCATAGGAAAGCTTGTGCTCGTGGATTACTATGCTACACTATAATTTGTAGTTTTATTAATATAACTTTCAGCATCTATAAAACAAATCATTAGTCTTGGCATGTGACCAAGGTACAAGTGTAGTCGCTTCACTGGGAATAAATGCAGTTGGCTAGGCAGTGTTGTAAGACTGTTATTCCATTTTTTCCCAACAGAGGAGTACTTTTACTGTCTCTTTTTCATGCACATATACACTGAAACAAGCAACCAGTTAGGATCTCTCCCAGTTTCGGGAAGGGAAAACAGCTTTAACACTACTTAGAGCAAATCAGCGCCAGTTGCAACTGTTTAAGAGATTATTCCTTTTAAAAAGCTCCAATCCTTTCCATTCACTTGTTGCAAGGTAAAGGGGCATTACATCTGGTGAGAAAGAGGAACAAGGATTTCCTGCTTTGTATATCCTACTACACAGAAGAAAGCATTGCCAATACCAGAAATTGAATTTTGGAATACTGACAAAATTATGAACCTTTTGTGGTCCAGGATGTTCATATGGTGTTTCAATTACACAGATGATTCACTGATATTTATCATAGCCATACAGTCTGAAAAGGAACTTTGGATAGCTATGTCAGTTAAGCAGTTAGCTGCTACTGAAGAATATGATCTTATGCTCCTTGTTATCTAGCAAATCTGTCTTTGAAAAGGTATAGTCTTGCTATTCAAAAGTCAGTAGTTACTCTTACAAATGCTCTTAGGAGATAAGAGATGATGCCTTACAATTCCAGCAGAACCATGCTGGGCAAAGAAAAGAGTATATTGTCTGCAGCTGTCAGAGTCCAATCCATCTGAAATCCCAAAACCAACTGTTTCCAGCCCTCAGAGCCAAGTTCTCAAAGTTCTGACCATTAATGAAGAATTTCACCCTCTTTGGCTGTTCAAACACTCACAGATCCAGCACTCTCACAAATGCAGACCAGGAAAACTGAGTTTGTAGCAGTGCCGTTCTTTGAGGATTTGCAGAAATGCATGCAGAGCCATAAAGTGCTAGAGAGTCACACAAAGAAACTACTAAGCAGCTTATGAAAGAGTTTCCACAAGAGATCAGGCACATCTGTAGAGCTGCAAGCGATAAAGACACTAATCTCTCCCTTAACTGATAGATCCAAAGAGCCTATCACCAAAATACTTAGGAAGCTACATTCTTCCCTGCAAGATCACAGCACCTTCCTTTTGCCTGTGAGTTATTTAATGCTTGTACAAATTCTTTAAAGCCCTAGCAGGACCTTTTAAGCAAGAAATGCTTAATCCTTTAATGCTGAGGAGAGTGGCTCTTTCCTTAAGGAAAGCCAGGTATAAGTAAAATCTTTCAGAATCAGCTGGGAGTCTCACTGGGACAGAAAATACACTGCTGCATACTTCTGTACATATAGAAACCAGGACTGAATATAACAAGCAATTCTACAGAATATCCCACTCTACCTAATCTACCACAGAACCTAAAATTCAGATTTATACTGAAGAAGAAGGCAGGAATTGCTCTTAATGTAAAAGATTCATCACCCACCTGAAATCCAGAGTTGCTGCATCAGCCAGTCTCCAAAAATGAACTTATGTGAACTTGTAACATATACGTACTTTCCAATTCAGATATTTGAAAAGCTCCCTTTGAGCCTAGAAAAGAGCAAGCACTGACTACTCTTCCACTTTCACCAGTGAATGATATAGAAGTTCTATAAGCAGCTGTGCTGACTCCAAACCATCACCACTTCCATCAACCTGGACAGGGAACCTTAAAGTATGCCAGAGGGTTTGAGGGATGCAAAACAATTATTACTAAATCTTTTTTTAATGTACACTAGATTTAGTTTACAAAGCAAGAAAGAGAATTACTTCATTTGCTCTGCAGAATTACAATGATGTAAACACCACCATTGGAGATTTTTTTACATTCTCAAGTTTATGAAAGCCATCTCTCTTAAAGCAATTTATATATTACTTTGCCATTCTGCAAGCCCATGTCTAGAAAATTGTAATTTTTAATTTTTTTAAAATATTTTGCAAGTGCTGTAATTTTTCAAGGATCTGATTGGTTTAAACCATTCCATTTATGGGAAAAGAATATTTACTTCTGTTGGTCCTGGTGAAATTTCTATTTTCCATGTTGCAGTTGGAGATCTAAAATTCAGTTAGGGAACATTTTATTATCCTATACCCGTAATTAAAATATTGGTTTTGCTTTCTTCCCCATCACAACCATGAGCCTTAACATGTTTTAAAATATTAATAAAATAAGAAAAAAAAGGCTTTTTTTCCTTTCTAAATTTGAATTCAAAACTGTTTCAAGAGCCAATATTACAGCAATGAATTGATAGTGCAGTACTTTCTTATGGAGGATCCATAAAAAGGATTGAATTTATGATTTATCACACTGTACTACCCCATAATCAACACAACCTCTGAAACTGCAAGATCGCAGCAACATGTAAAAAGCAGTTCTGTCAGGGTCTACGAAAGGGCTTTTTCCTTTGTTTTTGAATCATGAAAACCATAAAGGATATCATATCAATGAGTGGACTAAACCAAAACAAAAGCAACTGAAACAAAGGGAAAAAATTTCATATCCTATCAGCCAGTAATAATGTTAAATTAGACCAAAAGCAGAATCTGGAGAAACCAGTAATAAAACAGAACATACACAACACTGGGAAACCTGCCATTGATATATTTTGTAGCACTGAATGTACAAAGGCTCAAGTATAAATTGTGCAGCTAGTAACTAGTTCATTGTACTTCCTCTGAGCTTTAAAAATATTTTCTTAAGCAGAACTAGCCAAAGAGTCTTCAAATACATTTGTTTTGAGTACTGGTAATTCAATGCTAACACCAAACCCAGGTTAAAATAATACATTCACATACAGATCTGGAGATTATGTATGACATAATTTTCCATAGAAAATTATGATTGAGCAGAACATCAGGAATTTAACAAATCTGTTCTTCAGTCATTTTAGAAGTGAAATCAGACCAGAAAAGCTTTCTTTACAAACTAATCTTAAAAGACATTCATCTTTTTTCTCTACTTCCTGCAAAATTTCAGGAAAAAAACCCCACTACTATTCCAAAGTGTGACTCCCGGGAGAAAATGTATATACAATGTTTGCAATTACTAGGAAAAGTCCACTGCAAATTGAATTTATTACTTTACTAGTGGAAATTCAGCAGCTGAACTAACAAAATCAGGTTGAGTGTTGATTCTTTTTAATAACTGCCTCTTATATCACTAAATTCTATGGCAGAAATAAATTTTATTTCATGTTACCTCTCTGTTCTGCCAATGCCAATGCAGGAAGTTCATAAATGTGAATCCTCAGGAGGCTTACACGCATCACTGAGAACAGTAAAATGAATGGTTACACATCTGCAGTCTGAACTTTGAGATGAATACAAGCAAATAGTGAATGCGCATTTTTCAAATGATTGCGCCCATTATTTTCCACTGACTCATGACTGTTGGCAGAAATGAATAATACATTTTAATATGCAGAGGTTCAACAATCACAAGTACAGAGAGTAATCATGTGTATATATCCATCTTCTCTGCATACATAATATTAAAGCTATAGGTTTTCATCTGTTTTTTATACTTAAACATCAAATAATTTACAATGCAGAACTGTAAAATACATATAGAACACTGCATCAATCATGTGAAAGTACAAGTGTTATTCAGCATTTCTGTAAATCCTTCATTAAACCTAGATTTGAGACTGAACCAAAGACTTACATGGATCAAGTCATGGTCAGTTGGAACACTGAGAGACATAAAATGCTGTGTTACTTCATGTCAAGATTATTTGCAGCTCTATTCATTATTTCAAAGAATATTAGTGACAAATACAGTGCATTCCACAATAAAGCCAGTGCTTATGCTCTTAAATTCAGGAGGCAACTGCTAAAAAAGGACTGGGAAATCAGCTGACCCGTGTCCTGAGTTATTTTACATAACCAGTACACTGCTAACATACACACAGAAAACACAGACCTGTAACTAACTTTCAGTAACATTGTCAAATAAGAAGGAATTAACTTGTGAATACTGATAATGTCTTGCTCTGCATCTCTACAATCCCTATCAGGCTTTGTAACATACCGTATGCAACTTCTCAAGACATCAATCACAACATGTCTTGCACGGAAATACACAGAAAAAGTGAAAATTCAACCATCCTAAATGGTGGCTGAAAGCGTAAAGCACATGTGTCACCTAGAACCACTCAAAGCAGCACAATACTTTACTGACATTTACTACAATACTGTAACTGCTTTTTACATGTTAAAGTAAATAAACAGCATAGAAGAAAATGTGTGTGTACACTGCCCTCATACTTACTTGAGCAAGACTTTGGAGATGTGCATTTGAGGAGAATTAAGCAGAACATTCAAGAAATTAATGGTTCAATATGGTTCCAAATCAACTCAAGAAGAAACCGATACATAAAAATATCCACAATATTTTGATTTAACAACTTTTTACTCCAGGTACAATCTGAAAAGTACTGTGCTGTCAAAGCACTCACAACTTCTAGTCTTTTGGCAAAGGCAATGAATATTGAACATCTGCAGGGCTGTTGTGAGTTCATGAACTACAGAAATAAAAAATATGCCTTCTTTTGGTAGCCTAGTTCTTATGTAAAAATCCAAAAATAATATACCCTAGTAACCACATCCACAAGGAACCAGATACTTGGCCCCAAAGTAAGACAGAGCAACATAGAGCTTATGGCAACTACCACTGCTAATGTAGGCTCCAGCACTTATGTTAGGATGAAATCAAGCATAGCAGAGCTCAGCCTTTCCAAATCATGCCTTGGTTTAGGGGGAGGTGGAGGATTCTGTGTCAACATCTTTAATAAAGCAGATGTGACTCACTGCACTCGTTTCAAACCATAAACTGAGGTTTCTCTTCTTTCTCTGAATTAGTGGCAGCAGCACTGGGGGCAGTAGCACTGGGGCAGCAATCCTACAGAAGTTTTTGCTCAGTACAATAATTTAAAGTAAATTATATTATTTGATACTTAAGTTTTGCTACACAAATCCTGACTTTAGTTTCTCTCCTTACTACTTTGCATCTTTATTCACCTTATCTTCTTCAGGTACTGATCATACAAAAATATGGAACCAATTTAATCAGTATATCATCCCCATAAATCTTCCTATGCTGCATTTTCTTTTTGCTGAAGAACACATTTAATTTATAAGTTTTGTTTCAATAAAACCAAGCAATTGAAAATATCTTTGTTTAATACACTTTCAATGTTGAAAGCATGTGTTAGGTCATGTTAGGGTTTGAAGTAATTTTAATTATTATTATTTTTACACAGATGAGTAAAAGGAATTTTTCAAGCACTTCCTTGCATCTTTCTTTGTTCCATTTAAATTATTCAGCCTAAATTCAATAATAGTCCTGTCGAATTTCAACACCTTGTAGCCCCATAGTGGCCTGCTAAATAATTTCTAGAAATATCCTGGAAAAGAATTAATGCCAAACACTGCTCTTAAGTTTGCAACATTCAAATGCTGTGCTTGAAGTTAGAAATTTAGAACTTGCCTCATTTACATTTCCCTGCTAAAATCCTGCATTCAGTCCCATGATGATTTTTTGCTTCAAGTGAGCTTTAATTATAAAGTCAAGAGAAAACTCCTACGTAAGTAGATTCTCTGCTTCAAGGGTCAGAATATGCCAAGTGTATCCACCATTTGTGTGAAGCCTCTGCACTGTCCTGCTCTCTTGTGGGAGGCCTGTTTTCTCTGCAACCACTTTCCTGTGGTTCCAGTCTTCCAACTACACCCTTTTTTATTTTCCCCTTTTTTATTTTTGGGCTGTCAATTCCGCTATCCTATCCTTTATGCCCTGAAACTGGCTAGAATATGTAAGAGCTACACTCTAGCAAATTCTGACACTCCAAATTCCAAAGCTGAATTTTCCATTGACACAAGGTGAATTCCATTAGCAGTCAGGGCTGAGGGGCAGCAGTGGGTAACCAGCATTACACTTCAATTTGGGATGTGAGCCAGCCTTACACAGGGCATGTCACACAGCGCATATATCGGTGCACATGGTGCCCATGGACCAAAAGAACCAAACCTCATACTCAAAAAAACAAACTTTGAACTGAAAAAACTCAGAACTCACACTCCTTGTCACTCAGACCAGCCCACTTTCATTTTACACTACATGATGAATAAAATAAATTTGACAAGTACTATATGCACGTATTGTAGGTTTTACTTTTACTATATTTACTTTTAAAGCAAAAAAGCATTGAAAATAATTTAAAAAAAATATTATCATTTCTACTATGAACATCAACTTTCCTCTGACTTAGAAATGACACTTGACCACTAACATCTATGCAAATATTTTCATTTTGATAAAATTAAAATTAGGACAATAGAGAAACTGTAGAGTTTTTCATACTTTATTCCATAGACATAGACTATGATGTTGTTTGCAAAACTTCTTAAAAATTAAACAGTGCAAACTACTGTAAATTTAAGCACCGTCAAAAATGAACATTTTATTTCCATTATAGCTTGGTGGAAATTGGAATATTCAATGAAAAACAACTAAATTATTCCCGAGAGACATCTATGCCCCTGAAACCAGAATGCTGTCTTCTGAAACTGTCATTATTTTCTCATTTGAGAAATAGACTGCAACTGCAGCTCTGCAGCTATATAATGCTATTCTATGTGGAATACTGCTGTCCAATATTATTTGTTTAAAATGTTATGGGCAGCAGATACAACCAGCACTAGTGTTCAGCTGTGCAGCTATTAGTACTGTAATAAATTGCGGGATGAGGGGGCAGAAATGCCAATTAGAAGTAGTACTATTATTTTAAACTGAAATTTTGTAGTATCTTCAGAGATTCCTAAAACCCTTCATTTAAAAAAAATGAAACTTTGTTAAAGAAATGAACCTCACTAACTCACTACATCAAACCCCACAATGTTACAAAATTTAGGCATGAGCACATTTCTTGCTTGTACTGATTTTGATGCAGGGACTAACTGAAGGATCCCACTTCAATGCTTTGCAAAAGGTGATCTGCCTTACACAGAGCACACCCGAACTACTCAGAAATATCAGGTGTGCATTTTCATTTCCTGTGTTCCCCCATCCAGCATTTAACTAGTCTAAATTTATTTAAAATTTTAGACGGCCATAGCCCTATAGCAAGCAGAAGATATCCTTGTAGCTTTTTTTATAGTTACTCATCAATAATGCCCAAGTGTTTCACAAACTCTTCAATTCATTCACAGTCTTCCAGTATTACAGGATAGAAAGCATTATTATCCAGAGGCTGGAAACAAAGGGGCTTACAGGAAGCCACAAAAAACCACAGCAGAAAGGCCAGAAAGATGCAGGGGAGCACACAGGTGTTCCTGTGTATCTGTCCACATCCCCAAACTGTACTGATCCCTGCCAGAAGTGGGAGGTGGCTCTCACTGCAGTTCACTTACCCCATATACCCGACACCAAAAGGCTCAATAAATGGAACCTAAATAAGAAAGCACACATCTTTCCTGGCTACAGCCATGCCATATTTTGGGTTGTGCTTAGCTGCGTGCAAAGCCAGCATCACTGAGCCAGATACACACAAGGCTACAGGGAATAGCCTGTGTATTAATGATAACAATGTTTCTTCTTTTCACAGTGCTTCACAGAACCACAAAACAGATGAGGATGGAAAGGAGTTCTGGAGATCATCCAGTCCAACCCCTTGCCCATGCCTCAGCTAGAGCCTGCTGCCCAGGACGGCATCCATGTGGCTGTCGTGTATCTCCAAGGATGGAGAGAGACTCCACCACCTCTGAGAAACCTGTGCCAGCTCTTGGCCACCGTGACAAACTGTTTCCTCAGCAATGCTGAGGATGACATCAAGCTGACAGCGCAGCTGACACTCCTGAAGGGTGGGGTGTCATCCAAAGGGAGCTGGACAGGCTCAAGATGAGGGCACACGGGCTCGAGATGAGGTCCAACAAGATCAAGCACAAGGTGCTACACCTGGATTGGGGCAATTCCCAGTATCCATCCAGGCTGGAGAATGAAGGGATTGAAAGCAGCCCCAAGGAGAAGGACTTGAGGGTGCTGGTAGGTGAGAGGCTGGACATGACCCAGCCATGGGCACTCACAGCCCACAAAGCCAGACGTGTCCTGGGCTGCAACCAAAGCAGGGTGGGCAGCAGGGTGAGGGAGGGGATTCTGCCCCTCTGCTCTGCTCTGGTGAGACCCTATTGCAGTGTCCAGCTCTGGGGTCCCACCACAGGAAGGACATGGACCTTCTGTATCAAGCCCAGAAGGGGGCCATGAAGATGATAAAAGGGGTAGAACATGTCTCCTGAGAGAATTGGGATGGTTCAGCTTGGAGAAGGCTCTGAGGAAACCTCATTGAAGAAGGCCTACAGCAAAGTTGGAGAGGCATTTTATACCATGATTTGTGGAAATAAAACCAGAGGCAATAGTTTCAAACTAAAAAACAGCCAGTTTAGTTTGGGTATTAGGAACAAATCCTAATTTGGGGGACTGATGAGGCACTGGAATGGGTTGTCCAGAGAAGTGATGCATGTCCCATTCTCTGTCCCACACTCTGAACCTCAGAGCTTGAAGGTGCTGGAGCTGTTTAACATAAAGAATTATTCTTTTCATAACAAAAATATTAGGCACTGTTCGATTGCCATATTACAAAAAGATGTTGCTACTGTCAATTTGAAGTTCTCTACTATATTTTCTTCTCATAAGTGAAAAGAATCAGATAATTTATTCAAGACCACATGAGGCAGAAACCAGGCTTAGCTTGCATTCTTGTGCAGCATCCAGTGAACTAAGGCTGTTCTTCTTCCCTTAGAAAGGTGTCAAGGACAGGAGTAAGAAACACTTCTTTTAAAGAACTGTTTGATGAAAGATAAAAGAACATTTTATTTATTTCAGTTTAACCATTTATCTAGGAACTAAATATTTTCTTGGCAGACATGTAGGCTGTAGCATTCTACCAGGCTGAAAAGCTCAGTTTCACCTTACTCCTCTACAGCATATCTCATGTCACAGTAACAAACGAGAGTCTATTTTGTATTCCTCTTTGTCTGACAGTACTGATTTTATATGAAATATTTTTTTTGGCATGAAAAAAAATTGCACTAACTAATTCTTTTATGATCTAATTTTTAAGCCATATTTTCTCCCTTATCTTTGTTAAATAGCACGGAAAGTGCACAGTGCAAGAATTAGACACTTGACAGATGTTTTCAGACTATATCCTTAGATACAGATCAGGTTTTTGGGGTTTTTTTTGGTTGGTTGGTTGGTTGGTTGATTGGTTCTTAATGCAGAAAGAAAATCAATTTCTGCATTAAAAAATTACTAAAATCTGATGTACGACTATACCTGTTGTCAAACTTTACTCATACAATATAGTACCTTCATAAGAAGGTTCACTGATTTCATTTTCAAGCAGATGGAGTAACTTAACAATTAATCTGACAAACCAAAAATAACCCTCACTACATAAATTAAAAAAAAAAAAAAAATCCCCAGCCAACAATAAAATCCTCACAAACCAAAACAAGAAATTCCTAGCAGTGCAAGGATCTTCCTTGAAATGTTGAAAAAACATACAGTCCTTCTCTTAAAAAAAATTCCAAATCCTTTTAACAGAGTTGGATTGTGTTTTATATATTATAGTGACCTTACTGTTATTGCCGATATTTCTTATCATTTATTTAATTCCACTTTTTTTTTCCCTCCATAATTGTGCTCTAGATTCAATGTTTTGATACAGAACATTTTAAAATGCTCACTTTCTAACATAGCTCCTTTAACCTGGTCTCATTTGGATTTTAACACTTGCAAAAATGTATGGCCTGGATATGATGGTTCTTTAAGGCTGAACTTAACAATCAAATCTGGAATAGGGACTATAAAATTAACTTTTGGAGTGGAAATTTGCCAGAAGTCTCTCTGACACTCTTCTGCCCTTTCTATAATTCCTTACAGAGGGGAATTAAATAGTGAGACAGTCAGTTAAACTCTATAGAAAACCAGACTGTCTCAGTACAAAGAATAAGGGATACACACCGAGATGCAGAGCATCCTCCAGCGATGCTGCAGGAGGCATGAAGTGGGCAGGCAGTCCTGAGTTTATGTCAGCACGTGTAGGCATATCCACAAGAGTGCAAATCCAGAGAGGACAGTTAAAAATAGCAGTGGAGACAGATGAAAGCAGACTTCAGCATGGTTTAATAATCTGTCCAGAAGGCTTGGAAAGCCCTCTCTTAAGTCTAGGCTGGCATGTCTTCACATCACATACTGATCAAAGCAATTACAGAACTGTCCTGCAGTCACACTACTCGATTGCAGTGTAGACACGTCCAGAAACAGTGCTACTGTAGATAAATTAATCTAAAAACTGCATTTGCAAAAAGAAAAGCCTGGAAGCATACTGTAAAGCATATGGGACCTGATGAGGAACATATGCTGGAGAGAGTGTCCATTTTGCTAAATTCCGTTAGCTGGAATTGTGGAGAACTTCCCTTAATACTCCTTACCATGTGTTGGTTGGCCTCTCCTGTGGGGATTTACAGAGTCATGCCAGATTAACCTGAACCTTCAAGGACAGCAATTCACCCAGCTTTACTGTCTACAGAAGAGACACCATACACTCTACAGGCAGCTGGCAGAAACCTTGTGACATGTAAACAGCACTCTTTCCTCTCCATTCCAAAGCAGTGCCAGCGCTGGGTTCTGAACCCTTAACCCAAGCAGGCACATTAGCTACCTACTGATTCAAGGACAGTAATTTCAGAAGAACATCAAGACACTAATACCTTTATCTATTAGTGCTGCCAACAAGGGCAGAACTTACTGTGATGCAGAAACCCAGAGCTAATAAGATCCTTCAAATTCAGGAACTCCTCTCCTCCAACAGCAGTTCACTGCATGGCAGCAACACTACAACTATTCCACTGGCTCTAGCCTCCACTGGATACAAAAAACAAATCATGACATCCTCTCAAGGATGGCTTACTATCTTTTGTCCAGCAAGTGACCAAAGGGATCCACGCGTGTTCTTAAACTGACTGCACAGTGAATGATTCACTCTGAGGAGATTTCGTGTGCATTTCACTAAATCACAACCAGAAGTTAAGAAGGAATGCAGTTTTTCTGCATATTTTGCTGCCTTACTGGGAGAGTATAAAGACACACAAGAGCTAATGTTGACTCAGACAATTAAAGACCTGGGAGGAATTGGATCACAGCAGCAGGGATTACATACAAGCCAATTTACCATGGGAAGAAGCAAGCTAGTAAAATACATAAAGTTTTGGGTGCAGGGATAAACATTCTGCTGCCTGTCTCTTTGTGGAAACCCTGAGCACATGCACAGTTGTGCTGCAATTAGTTTTCTAGACCTGAGCATCTCAGCACTCAAAGACAGCAAAACCTCCAGTCACCAGGCAGCGCCATTCCAGCAGATTCCACTAAACTGGGAGAATCTACTGACTCCATTGAAGAGATGCACTGCAGACACCTTGACAAATTTTAAGGCTGGGCAAACACCATCCATATGAAGCATAACAAGGGCAAGAGCCATGTTCTGCACCTGGGACAGGGCACTCCTGGCTGTAAGGACAGACTGAGAGGCTGGAGAAAGAATTAAAGGTCCCATGGAAGAGGATCTGGTGGTTTGGATCAAGAGCAAGTTGACAATGAGTCAACAGTATGCTTTAGCAGTCAAAAGGCCCAACCATATCCTGGGGTGCATCAAGCACATGGAAGAATTCCTCTGCCTTATAAATGTGAATTTTTAAGAACTGCTCCCAGTTCTTGTCAACAAAAGTGCAACAGCCCACATCCTGGGGTGCATCAGGCAAGCATCACCAGCCAGGCAAGGGAGGGGATTGTCCTTCTCTGCTCTGCTCTGGGACAGCCTCACCTCAAGTACTGGGGGCAATTTTGGGTGTCACAACACAAAAAAGACACTGAGCTGTTAGAGAGTGTCCAAAGGAGGGCCACGAGGATGGTGAAGGGCCTTGGGGTGAAGCTGTGTGAGGAGTGGCTGAGGTCCCTTGGTCTGTTCAGGCTGGAGAAGAGGAGACTGAGGGGAGACCCCACTGCGGTTACAGCTTCCTTGTGAGGGGAAGAGGAGGGGCAGGCACTGATCTCTACTCACTGACAGGGCCCAAGGAAATGGCTTGAAGTTGTGTTAGGGGAAGTTTAGACTGGATATTAGGAAAAAGTTCTTCACACAGAGGGTGAAGGTTCTTTACCCAGGGAAGTGGTCACAGCACCAAACCTGTCAGAGTTTCAATGTTAATGAGAAGCAAATAATTAATGATGTAAGTGTAACTCACTTTCCTGGTGATTCCATTCTGTAACTCAAGGTAAATTTTTGGCCATGTCCTAGCAACAACCACAAATATTGTGCTTTATCCAGACCTCAGCATATGAGTTTGCAAAATGGTAATATCCTAGACATTAACATAATTTGGACACATAACTGAAGACTCTTTCCATGTAACAAGAGGAGAAATGAGTACACTTATACTTAGCACAGTAGAATGTGGGTCAGGGAAAATGACACAGCTCATTTACCTTACCAGCACTCTTCTGCTTCTGTGTGCAGTATATTTCCAAGATATATTTTGCTCCATTTTGTTTGGCCCTTTTTTTTTTTTGTTTGCTTTTAAAAGCATCTTGGAGACAGCTTTTACATATATTCAAATAAGTGTCTCAACAGGCTGACAACTTCAATATTCAAAACCTTGAGCCCATACAAAAGCAGCTCATGGGATCTTCATAAATTTACTACTGTGACTCAACTGGAACTGACAGCATAGCATACAAAAGGCAGAATATTTGCATCTGAATTTTAGTTAAAGAGAACATGAGGAATGTACATGCACATATAAGCAGTTAAAGGTATTTCCTAATTCTATAAGAAAAAGAGGCCAGTCAGTATGGCAAGATCCTGCAAAAGAACTACATGGATGAATAACCCACAGAGATCCACAGCTCCAAATCACAATCTCATGCATGCCCCTGTCATGCACATCAGATTCACGGAATGGCAGGGGTTGGAAGAGAACTCTGGAGATCATTGAATCCAATCCCCTGATAAAGCAGGCTCACGCACAGCAGGCTGCACAGGATCATGTCCAGGCTGGTCCAGGAAGGAGACTTCCCAACCTCTCTGGGCAGCCTGCTCCAAGAAAGCTAATGCAGCACAGCCTGATTTTTAGTCACAGATGTAAACAAGTTGGTTAAAATAGGGGGGGTTGAAGGGAAGTGCTAAGTTCCTGATTAGAATTTCATTTTAAAAGGAAAGCTCCAGATTGATTCAGTAACAATAAAACAGAAGGGGGAAGAAGGGGGAGGATTTATATATAAAAGTGGTCATGTAGTACACTGTATTGAGTTTAAAAGATAAGTTAGACAATGCTTTTTTATCTGGTATAAACAAAAATAATGCCAGCAGTCTGACTGCAAACAAGAACTGAGGAGGAAATTAAACCAAAAAGGAAATGATTACAACAAATCTCACAAACCCAATGCTATGTTTTAACCAGAAAAAATACACTTTCAAGTGCTGCTTCGTAATTCTTCATGAAGTGCAAATCAGCCATATTCGTATTCAAAATAAGCTTTTGTAAACACTCCTTAACACACAAGAGAACACACCTAATGAAGGATTTCCCCAATTGCCAAATTGTGGCGGCTGAACTGTACTTTTCTTTGATAACTCTAAGACCTTCAGACCTCTGAATCACTTGCTGCTTTATTGTAGAAGATGAAATCACAGTTCTACTTTAGACAGGTAAATAGTAGACAATATTTCTACCACAAAAATTAATTAATTATTTCTCCCCCTCAGTTTAGAACTCTCTTAGGGACTTAAATCAATAAAGTATCTGATGCATATGTTCTATCTTCTTGTTTCCAATGGTTCCACTGTGCATATAAATCTATTGTAGAACCACATTTGCATTTAAAGAGAAATTCCCTTGTGTTTACTATGCACCTGCTTCATGTAAGCCTATCTTTTCTACCTCCCTTGAGAAACAACAGATCTGCCAGAAAAATAGGGAGCTCAGACACAACACTACTCCAAGTCCTCTTGCCAATTATCTAAGCACCATCTCCTTCAGTTTAGTTTAGTTATGGTACTATTCAGACAAGAGCTGAAAAGAATTACTATTTGCCCTTCCACAATCCAATGTTTCTCAACTTTTTCTAACATATTTTTCATTTTGACAGTGATCATATAGATTTCAACTGTAAAAAAAAACTGTATTTGCTAAGCAACACAGAGTAAAGCACTGGCAAATAGATTACTTACAGACTAGCACAAAAATAGAAACTTTTCTTTATTCTACTTGGCATTAATTTTAATTATCATGGCTGCATAAGGAAGGATGAGAATATTCTCCTCGTGACATCTACCTGAAAAGAGATGCAGGTTTATTCTAAAACTGAAATAAAAAATAATTGTTCCCTGCCTCCTTAGGCATGATTCATGGATTGCCTCTGGAGCTTCTCGCACACAATCAGAGACAGACAAGGGTGCAGATAAAGCTCTGCTACACACCTTATCTAGTCAGCTGAAGCATTTAAACACCAGATGAGGGAGATAACTTGCTGCATCCCACATAACTTGCTGAACTACTGTCTTTGTGCTCATGAGGTGTGCAGCATCACCACTTCAGGACACCAAACTATGTCACAAGGACCATCATCCCTGCACCACTGCCAACACGACTTTTGTGCTGCTGTCTGTGACAGATGAGCCACCCCAAGGGGCTGCCTGTGGCTGGCTGCTCCCCCTTTCTTGCTGGCATATCTGGCACGTGGAGGCAGCACTACTTGTGTGTCTCCATCTCAGAGGAGAGAAGCTAGAGCAGCTGCAGTGGGGCTGTCATGCTTTCCCCTTCCTGCTTCTAATCAGACAAGTGTCCAAGGACAGAGCTGCCTGAGGAATTAGGTACAGGTCTGAGACATCCTGGAAGAACACTGTGAGAAAGAGAGCTGTGCCAATGCAGGTGGTATTCCAGCTCAGGTGTGCGTGGGATGAACACTTCTTACACCTATGGAGTCCACATGGGAACAGATTTCAGCTGCCAGGAAAAATAGACAATTGGGAAGCAGAGGAACACTTCATCGTTTTTCAAGCTCTGTTGATGCCCAGTCAAGAAACAGTTACAAAATACCTAATATTTGGGATCATGGTTTTGTGATTATGAAAAAAGTGACTTATCACTGATTCACAGTACTCCGTGAAGGGACTGAATCTTCAAGGGTACCTTCAGTCACCTTGTCCAAGCAGTCTAATTTTACATGCAGCTCTTTGTAAACTTGGAAGCTGGCCCCAAAGAACTCATGACATACTTACTTTCCATGTTGCTGTCATTGCAGAATGAGATATTAAGACAAGCAGCTTCTAGCTAATGTAATCTACTATCTTCTACAGAACTTCCTCACCCAAAAGACTATCCAGCTCCTTGTTCCAAAATGACACTTAAAAGCATTTTGAGTAGCCTGCACTGGACTGCTTGCTCAAAAAAGAAGGAGATTTTTTTAACCAGTCTCCTTGAATTTGGAGGTAACTCTACACTGGGCCAATACTCTGATGTAGTTTTCTTTTACTCACTTTTTCTACAAGCTGCAAGTCACACACGTGCTTTCTGCAGCCCACTGAATCAATGACACAGACCAGAAATCACGAACACCTGAAAAGTAAGTGAACTGCCAGTTTAAGACAGTGTAAGTGACTGTATTGAGCAAAATGGCCAGTCTGCACAAGTCAAGCTTTATACGACATACCCCTTACAAAGGGAGCCTTTTCATTACAGGCCTTTTCACAGATTGCCTATAGTGATGAGGCAAGTGTCTCTGACTACTGAACAGGTCAAATTCTAATTGTTTCATTCAGATGAAAAGTGCTTCTCATTGTGTCTGAACTACCTCTTGAGCAATCCCCCAAGCCTGCTCCCGGAACCAGTTTTTCAGCTTACCTGCCAAATCTTCAAAATATGGCTCCCGTATTCCACACGGCATATTTGCAGGCTTAGCAGTCTGGAGACTGAAGTGGTTTACCAAGTTCACCAACCATGAGCTCACACATGAGTGAGCTGCAGAGGATTTTAGGGTGAAGAATCTCATGTTTATGGGTGGTAGTAAGGCAACAGGTCATGCTTTTTACGGCTTGCTGGAAGCACATGCAGTGCACATAACTCCTAAATTCAGTAAGGGCAGGACACCATTAAAAGTCTGCTACAGCATGTTACACAAGGCTAAATGCATGCACACCATTCAATGTAATTTCTGGCTGCAGGATCAGTGCTGCTTGCACAAAATATAAAATTATTTTGATTTCCCAGTGGTATGACTGTATATCTTTCTTCAGCCATTAAATACTAGAAAAGGGTCCAACAGTCAAGTGATTTGCTTCAGAATTTTTTTAACATTTTTTTCAGCTTCCTTTTGCTGGTGGAATGCTGAGGTATAAAAGGAGGCTAAGATGCTAAGATTTTCCATGGAAAACACAGGCACCAGCAGTTTTTTCCTGGGTTTTCGGGTGAGGGGACTTTCCGAGGACCAGTTGTGACTGATTAATATCGCTGTAAGAGATGTGGCTTTAAGCCAACCATCTTCTTTATATATCCAGTACCATCGGAACCTGATCCTCGAGCTCTTCTTTATATAAACTACATCTGCTCACATAAAACACTCATTGATGCGGGTAGGAAAAAGGTTTGATCCCCGCTGCTGCACAAACACGATTTTGGACTGACCCAAGCAAGTATAAGCCTTGGAGCATGTTTCTACCAGACAACTTGGCATTTGTTTCCCCACAGTTACAAACATGCAACTCCTACTTGATTTTCTTCCAGATTTCGGCTTGCCCGGCGGGACAGGAGGGTGCTGACGGCGAGGTGCCCGCCCGGACGCCCGGCTCCGAGCAGAGCAGCGGCAGATCCGCGGCGGGGGCTAGTGTCACTGCGCGACCAGGGCTTCGCGGCGGCACTTCGCGCGGCTGACATCACGTACGTGCTCAGCCCCAGCGAAACCCCCCGCGTTCAGCCCTGATTTCATGCGGAAAGCACTTCTCCGGGGCGGGCTGGCGGGGGCCGGGGCCGGGGCTCGCCCCCCGCTCCCGCCCGCCGCCCGGCAGCCCCGCTCCGCGCCCCCGGGGACGCCTCGGCGGGGGAAGCGCCTCCAGCGCCACCCGCGGGGCACCCCGGGTTCGGCTCCGCACCCCCTCTCCCACCGCTCCGGGGGCAGCGCTGTCGGCGGCAACAAAGCCCTCGTTCGCTCCTCTCCGCTCCGCTCTGCTCACCTCACCCCTGCGCTCCGCTCGGCCGCGGCCGTTCCACGGCGGCCGGGGTGATGGAGACGGGGGCAGGACCCAGGTGCCGCCTCTCGGCTGCCGCCCCCCGCCACTCCCCGCCGGTGCAGGCAGCGCTCCGGCAGCGGCCCGGCTCCCGCCGCCCCGCCCTCCGCCCCTGCCCTGCCACCGGGCAGCGGCCAGCAGAAGCGGGAGGAGGAGGAGGAGGAGAGGGAGAGGGAAGGAGGGAGCGAGGGACGGAGGCAGCGAGGGGAGGGGGCGGCTCCGCCCGGCCCTGCTGCGTCACAATGCGGGGGGCGCTGCCACGTGACCGGCGGCGCGGGGCGGGGGCTGCGCGGGACCCCGCGCTGAGGCGGCGGGAGCGGCGGGCCCGGCCCACGGCCGCGGAGCTGCCCCGGAGCTGCCGCTCCGCCGCCCCGGGGTTCCTGCGGCGTCTGAAAACGCTGCTCCGGCGTGACCAGTGCGAAGCGCGTGGTACGCCGCTGCGCTAAAAATAATGGAAATGCAGAGCTCGAGCCTGAAAATGCCGAGTTCAGTCCGCTCGCATCTGTTTAAAATAAAACTCCGTGGGGTTGGGGTGGATTTTTTTTTTAATCTGCTTTAAAACCTGGAAAGCCTCGCTGCTTCACTCTTGTTCACGGGTTCACGAGGTCAGAGGCGGTGGCATCCTTGCACGCCTTCCCATCGAGCTGGTCCCTCCTGCCTCGGCAAGAAACCAGCGTTTTCTCAGACAGGGCTGCTAAAGGTGCCTCTGCACCCCGCCGCTGCAGGTGCTTGATGAGCCGGGCAGAAACCCGCCGGCTGTCCCTCAGGCACTGCAGGGGTGGTGGGTGCACGAAGCAGGTTAGCCCGGGTAGCGCCCTGCCACCCGGGCATCCGGTGGCAGCACGAGGAGAGCAGAAAAGTGAACCCTTTGGCTGGGTTTTTCTCTTTGCAATTTAGCCTGGTTTGTTTCCCCCTTACTTTTCATAGGCACATTTTCCATCCTGTGTCTTAAAGTGTATCCCTTTATATACCTTTCCACCTTCCACTGCTTTTGTGTGCTTTTACCTTTCAAACACAGAGCATCTTAAATTTCATTTGCTCGAACGACTGAGGAGTGCAAAAGCCCGAGAGATGCATACAGGAAATTTAAGTGAATTTATGCTCTTTTGGCATTGTGGAAAACTACTGCCCACGGAGCACGCTCAGCACTGCCACAAGCATGCCCACATCAGTCAGCACGTAGCGCTGCTCTGGACGACCGTCTCTGGAAACGGGGAAAATGCTCTAGTCTCCAGCTAAGTAGGTCTCTGCTCTTCCTGTAGGGATTTCTAGTGAAAGTGCCTAAACTCCCCTCCTCCCCTCCTTTTAGTTCTGCTTAGTCCTGAGACAAAGTCATTAGACTAACAACATTGAGAAGCTTGTCATCTGAACCCAGCAACATGGACATGAAAGGAAATACAGCCCTCCATGATACATTACTTGAGCTGCAGCATTATGCATTTTCAGCTTATTTAACATACTTGCCCAGAAGTGGAAAGCTGTTATATTTCTTTCTTTTAAACTACATTTTAAGATATGTAGAAAACAAATTGAATATGAATTACAGTGATGGATTCTAGTGCTTATGTGCAAAGACAACTATGTGGTGCAATAGTATCTTAACCACCTGGGCATATTGAACATGGAGAAGGGAGTTCTTTGGACAGGTCTTCTGCTTTTATGTAATTCACTTTTAGGAAAAGGATATTTGGATACTGCACATTTCACACTTGTACATATATGGAGATTAGTAACCATTTGGGGTATTTGTAATGCACTTGATTAGGTGGTTTTATCCAGGAATGTTGGTCAGCTGTGTATAATTAAATGGTTTGAAAGGAATGCATGTCAGCTCCAGAATACAATGTTATATAGGAGTATGACCTGCCTGACAGTGTTGATGAAAAAACAAAACAAAAAAAAAATCTTATTTTAATTTAGAATCTATAAAGACCATTCATATGCAAATACAATTTTTAAGATAAAAGCTTGCCAAGTGTCTTTGAATATGTATATATATTATACATATATAGTATATGTATATATATCAGTGTCTCAATTAGTACTGATAACCCTGTTTGTGTATGTACTTCTGAAATCATTGCTGAAAATAGTATTTCAATAAGAAGTGCTGATTAGACTGTATGACTGTTAAAATCCTTAAATAATGATACACTTCAGTTCTTGTAAGCTTCAGTTCTTGTAAGAACTTCAGGATGGATTTTTACTGCCAGCTATACGGCCCCATCATTATTTTTTGTCTAAAATAAAATCACAGAATGTTAGCTCTCTTCTTGCTGTGTGTGCAGATACAAACATTTTCTGAAACAGTAAAATGCTTGTCATTGATAATCCTATTCCAAATGGAGTAAAGTGATTAAAAAATATGTTGCCTGTTGTTTTTCTAGTATGTCTCTGCAGGATCATTTAGTGGCGCGGTGAAGCCAGGGACAGTATTTGTGTCAGCTGCAGAGTATGGCTGGATGCACGTGAGAACAGACTGATCTGTGACCCACATCAAGGGCCCATGGCAGTTAGCAGCAATCACAGCATCCATCAGTGATCACATACATTGACTTTAATAAACACAAGACAAAACCTTCCATTACTTTTGAAATTCTTCTAATAAATGAGTTTGAGACTTAAAAGTTGGTTCTTGGTGACACTGCTCATGAAGACACAACCACATAATACTTAAGGCACAAAGCCCATGGAGACATTTCCAGCAGGAGATTTTTCTATTCCTATGCAGGACCAATGGTAGTGTCTCTGTATTTGTTCCTGGGTATGTGCAGCAGTCTTGTGAAGCAAAAGGTAGGCAGGAACAGAAAGGAGGCAGCAGAAGCCTAGAAGAGATGAGCCCAGGAACATACAGTATATTGCCATTTTTTCCCGAGCATTAAGGCTGGAAAAGGCTAATCAGTATTGTACAGTGTTGAACAGGTAACTCTTAACAGTGGGTAACCTTAGGGACTTTATGTAATGAATACATACAGGCACATGGTGAACTAGGACTGCTGATGTATAGTATCTCCACCAAGGAACATCACCAACAGTATCATATTAGCAAAACCTAGCAATTACAGTGTAAGAGTAATTCAGTATCTCCTGAAATAACAAAGAACAAGCTTTAGTTCAGTCAAATTATGAACCACAATGACTCACAGTCATTCAAGGCAGTCATCAGGGCACTTAGAAGTTCTCTAAAAAAAAAATTAAAAATATTAAAAACACATTTAACTTTGAGAATCAGTAAGAGCGTTTTTGGAGCATGACAAAATTTATCTACTGATTTCAAAGGAGTCCAAACCAGGTGAATTGCTCCTAGCTTCACCTTTCAGATTCTGATTGGATGTAAACAGGACATGGATCAAGTCACCCTTGCATCTAACTCTCTAAAAGCATCATTCTTAATTTTTCCCACCTTCAGTCTACCCTGCCATAAATATATAAAATATTTTGCTCAATTTGGAAAAACCATTTTAATTCTTAGAAGCATATAGGAATATAGCAAATAATGGTATAGGCACAATTCTCTTAGGCAGAGAAAATGATGACAATATTTCATAGACTGTTGGAAGTAATGACTTACTGCTTCACCTTGATTATGACAAACACATACACACATATGCTGATGAGTAAGTTGACCATCTGAGATTCATGGAACTGCTACATCTGAAGGAAAATTGAGACTACATAGCTAGGACTGCAATAAAATAATTGTTTTTCTGCTGTGTTTTTGCATTGTTTTCAGTGCTTGTAATGCCTGAACCTGATCTGTTAGCCCACAGTGGGCCAATCTCACATCAGCAGAATTCAGAAAGCAAGAGTTTGCCTTGAAAAGAATGCAGATTGGTTCCTCATCCATAAGAAGAGAGAGGCTTACAAAACCAAAAATAATTAGTTCAAAACGGTCTTTCAGTGCATATAGCTTTATTTCTGGGATTGGGCAGAAAGTATTTTCTGCAATCTTAAGAGGCCATTTAGTTGGCAGCATCGTGGGCGGAGAGGAGACTCAAGCCTGGACTTTATTAAATGCTTATTTATTTGATCTATTCTGCTGGATAAATCACACAGAGAATTTCACAATGTGACATCCAAGGTCCTGCTCACACATTTGGCACAGCTGTGCAGAAGAACTGAACATTGTATGGTTGGAAAGCTAGTACATGGCATTACTATATCAAAGGGTCAGGGACAATTACCATAATCAGCTACTATGATTTCTGGCATAAAGCCCCACAATTCCTGGTTGAACTAGAGAATGTTTTTCAGAAAGTGATCTAATCTTGATTACTTTACTCCTAACAATGTTGTTGTAATATATCATTAGCTTCACTGTTAAATTATGTATGTTTTGTTCATCTTCTCATTCAGCTTGTTTGAGTTTTGAGATTCTGACTTTGCCCAATATAAATAGGAAGCTGTCCATTCTTATAGGTTTTCTTACCACAACATCTGTGTATTTACAGTATGTTTTCAAGCCCCCTTCCAAAAATTTTTTGGACAGATTATAAAGGATTTCTTAAAACTTCCCTGATATTTTGACAGTAATACAAGCCCACAGCTTTGAATTTGTGAATATTTAACGTCACAGATTTTCATTCTGAAAATTAATTTTGGCAAATTGGAAAGCTTCTAAGTGTGAACCTCACAACAAATTACAGATAATAATAAATCTTTCTCTTTTTTTTTCTTTCATTATTCCTCTGCTTTATGTACCAAGACCACCTTTGAATATGGCCACCTTAGCAAGTTGCCACAAGGCAAGACAGAATTTGTAGCAAGGGATTACATGTCTGCTTCTTAACTGCCCTGGTGTAGCTCCTTCTCCCTCCCATGCTGAAGTCAGATCACTTGCTAGGGGAATGCTCCTGTTTAAGGGGTGGGTGAATTTGCAGTCTTCAGAGGATGAGAGCACGCACAGAAGCAGATCCCACAAAGCAGCTGAACCCGACCGGTTTTTGCATTATCTTACAGCATTAGAGCTTTGTGGGATTACTTGGCTACTGTTTTGTACTGGGAATACATAGGGTTGGCTGTCCAGAATTACACTCCAGTTTTCTCCCATCCTCTATATATGACACACATTCTGTGATGTGACCTCATTAGGCAAGAAAAACAAGGAAAAAGAGTTGTTTTTTTGTTTGGTTTTTTTTTTAATGTGACTAGAATATAAAGATGTTGTATGGTGCCAATCCAGAGATAAGAGAAAAAGTCAAAAGCCTTGGAGTTTAGGTTCAATGTCAATTTACACATATCCTTTTCAATTCATTAGGGGTATGAATGAGTCATTAGAGGAAATCCTGACTGGGGAACACATTAACTTGGATTAAGACCAAATATTATGTTTCACATGAGCCTCAAGCAAAATCTGTACCGCCATAAACTTATTGTAAGAGCCAGAAGCGAATTCCGGTCACAGCAACCCTGTGAACTAATAAAAAACTTTATAGCTTTAACCAGTACACCACTACTGATTTGACTGTTTTGAAGATGCCCCAATTAATAACATTATTTTGAGAAAGTTTAAATCTGTGCTTACTGTCAATCCCTTGGCAGAAGATTCTATTTCCTGAATTAGATCAAAGCAAGACATTTCAAACAGTCTTTAAGTAATTGCTAAAATAATGATTAAAAAACACTCTAGAGAAAACAATCTGTAAACCAGCTGACTGTAATAAAGGCCTAAAAGGAAGGCAAATTCCCATTATAAACTTAGGGCAGAAAAGCTTCAACTTTGGGGGTTGACCAGTGTATTGGGGCCTGTTACTTCTCTGCTGAGTTGAAGAGTTCTACAATAACTCTCTGTGGAGGGAACTGGGCGACACAGAGGAAAACAAAGTGTTTCTAAGCAGTTAGAGAGGTGGCTGCTTCCTGTTCTCTTGTCTTTCTGAATCTCAGGCAACACATGCAGACATGCAGTTGCACGCAGACGCACACATCTATCTGCATGTCTACCTACATGAAAAGAATGACAGCTAAAACTGTCATTGACACAATGACAGCTAAAACTAGCCCTGAAATTATTCCTTGGAAAGTAAATATCAGTTCTTTATCCTTCTGAGTTCACTTAGAAGAGAGGGTTCTTTTGCTGGGTTAGCTCAACAAATGAGAATACACAGTGGTCTGCTTTGGATCTTAAAAAAGTAAAGGTGCAAACAGTGGCCACACTACTCCCATTATGGACCACTCTCATTGTGATGCCTTCTTAACCTCTAAGAAGAAGTTTTTCATTAACAAAGGCACTATTTTGGGCAAAAATAGTAACAGAGTTTCAACATATGGAGAGAGATGACAGCAAAAAAATGTGGCATTTACAGAGATGGTTGAGTACAGGGATTTTGTGTGCGAGCATCAATACAAGGATACAGCTACCTTTAGTAAAGGTGTTGCTTTGTCCTGGAAGAAGACCATGTCACCTGTAGCATCTGATCATTGCTGTGATCAGATGTTGAGAGTTTCCACCTTCTCAGGTGACAAGATGCTTCAGAACATTAATGTTCACATAAGGAATAAAAATTCCCATTCACATGACTTCTTATTTGGCAAATCTGTGTTTACTAGAGCTTACTAAAACCACCTGTCTGCCTGAGCTTCCATCTGTAAGATTGGAAATAGTTCTGTGAACAAAGAAAAACATGGGAGAATTCTGCTTTCCTTTACCATAATTAACATTTAGAATTAAAGATTTTTATATATTACTATACATTCCTACTGGAAAAGGGGAGGTGTCTTGTTAATCTTCAAGCTGACTTAACCTGACTGCTTTAAGGTTTAGAAATCAGGTTTCAGGCTGATTTCTGTACAATCACAGAATCACAGAATGGACTGGGTTTGAAGGGACCTCTAAGATCCTCTAGTTTCTTCCATGGGCAGTGACACCTCCCACTAGACCATGTTGCTCAGGACCATCCAGCCCAGTCTTGAGCATTTCCAGGGACAGGGCATCGACAACTGCTTTGAGCAACCTGTTCCAGTGCCTCATCACCCTCACAGCAAAGAGTTTTTTCTTCATACCTAAAATAAACCTGCTCTCTTTCAATCTGAAACCATTATCCCTTCTCCTGTCAATACATGTTCTTGGAAAACATTCCTCTCCATTAGGCTCTCTTCAGGTATGGGAAGGCTCTGCAATTCAGTCACCCTGAAGCCTTCTCCCCTTCAGGCTGAGCAAACACAATTCTCTCAGCCTTCCCACGTGGGAGAGGTGCTGCATCCCTCTGATCAACCTGGTGGCCCCTGCACTGGACTCACTCCAACAGGCTGATGTGCTGGGGACCCCAGAGCTGGATGCAGCATGCCAGGGAGTCTCACCAGAGCAGAGCAGAGCAGAGCAGAGCAGAGCAGAAGGCAGAACCACAGGAAAACCTGCTTGTCTTACCTTGTATAGAGGCAGTTACAAACAAGCTTATTTCAGACAGAATTTTCCTTTGGCTCTTCTGTGTTCTGTCCCACTGTTGTTTTCTTCCACTGTTGTAATTACCTATCTCTTTGCCATCTTTGATATCTAACAGATACCTATTTCAAGTATTGGGAACTAAAGAGAAAACTATTTATGTTCTTTTTTCTGTACTACTCTGCCATTGCTAGTAAGTATTATTTGTCTGCAATAAATAATTCATAAAAGAATCACAATTATAAAAGCATATTGCACTATGGTACTCTTTGTAAATACCCTTGACAAGAAGATAAAGACTGTGGGTAAAATAGACCAAAACCTAATAAAGAAACAACATATTGTTCTTCATGAGGAAGAGGGCATATTTTCAAAGCACAAGCAGAACTGAAGTCTAAACTAAATCCCTCCAAACTCAGGATACTCTCTAAACCTGGAATACAAGTTCTCCCCACATGGAGAAAACTTCTCAACACAGAATCAACTTTTCCCTCTCCCAACACTCACACATGCAATTATGAATCAGCAATACCACAATTTGGTAATTATCATTTGAAGGCATCATTTAGTTGCTCTATACCAAATAGGGTTTTTGCCAAAGAAAACTTTGTTAGTTATTCAAGTAGCATTGTATTAAGCATTCAAAAGACTTTGAAAACTCAAAACAGCAGTCATGCCCCATGGGATTCACAGTTCGTATTGTCAATCCATCCTCTGTCCCGTGATCACTGCTGTGATTTACAAAAAAAAAGACCAGAAAAAAAGTCTAAAAACAATATGGGCCAAATAACAGCTGTTCTAAATTGTCATAACTTTTCTAAGCAAAGAAGAATGATGTTGATTTACACCCGTGAAGATTCCAACTCTGATCTTTTCTTTTCTTCCTTCCAATATGTCATAAGGAGGATAGTAGTAGCCAATGATAACACATCTTGCATGGTATTCCTATTCTCTTTGTATTTGTCCTACTAGTATTGTGTACTACACTAGTGTTATTCTTCTCTTTCTCCAGCTGTTTCTGTTTCTCCTCCTCTTTCTTTTGTGTCTTTTCCCTTGATATATTATTGTTATTTGAAATGGCAAAGAAACAGGTTCCAATTTTTTTTTCTCCAGAAGAAAACAGACTTATTTGAATCTCTGTTGGCAGCATGTTCCCCGCTCATGGGCCACCATGCAAGTACCAGCCTCTGCACTTTGTGACAACTCCATTGTTCTGGATACTGGTTGTTATTGTGGTGTGCCTGCATAATGAGAAAAAAATCCAGAATACTTAGCCTCTTGAGAGCTTGGAAAATGAAGATGTGAAATCATATCATCTCTTTCTTCTACACTCTTAGCAATATGAGAGGATTACCAAGGGGTTTGAAACTTATAATCTGCTAGAACAGAATTTCCTAATTTCCAAGGAAGCCTTATATTAGCATCTAGGTGGATCCTTACAATTTGTCCTCCCAGTCCAAGAACTGGAAGCTGGCATGTTTGGTTGGCACTGAGATATGCCAACCTGGCAGATGTTTCCTCCAGAGCTACTATCAGCTGGCATAGTTTAGAAATGCCTTTTGGTCACTTAGAATGGTGTGGGAGCTGGCCTTGGATCAACATGAGGACCAAGCTATTCAGCCCTCCTTCCCCCACACACTTTTGTGTGATTGACAAGACCAAATTGAACATCTCAGACAATCTGCACCAAAAATTAGAGTTTAACCCAGAATCGTACTCAGTCAGATGCTCTATCTATCGCTATCACTAGTGTCTATCACACTATCAGAATTTGTACAGCAATAGGCTAACATCCCTCAGTCTTTGGGAGATTATCCCGGGCCAGGGATGGTACATTGCAGTTATGAATGAAGCCTGAAGGGTCACAGGGTCATGGGTCATCCTCCATTAGTCAAAACAGGCTGTCTCCTGGCCAGGCAAAAATCCCAAGGTGGTTTTTTTTTGCCAGCTGCTGCTTTTGGATGTCTGTTTTAAATAGTGAAACATGAAAAGGCAAAGTTTAGAGCCAGTCCTCAGGGTGTGAAGTTAGTTCTTCACATAAGGATGATATCAGCAAAAATAAAATGTAAGTAGAAGTTTGAGCACTGGAGATCATGGAGGTAACTGTGACTTAGCTAAAAAGGATTTGTGATTTCAAGGATAAAATAGACAAAAAGAGAGCAATTGTGATCTGACACTGATGTGTGCCAAAACCCCGCATCTACATTTGAAGCCACACAATTTAAGAAAAGCTGTAGAATTTTCACTCTCAGCACCTGTCAAGATTACAGGCTGACTTCATCATTTTTTTCCAAACACAGGTTAAAACAAGAAATGGAAGGATTTCTGAAAGCAGAAAAAGGAAGGCCCAATTAGAAATATACAAAACATTTAAGAAAAGATTTTACTGGGTCCAGTGTGACTGGGTGAGAATTTGATTACGGCATGTAAGAGGGTTTGGGAACACAGTCAGCAGATCAGAGAGAAAATAGGTCAGAGCCGTGTTAACTGCAACAGAAATTCGTTTAAGGAATTTCAGGCCATATGGAGTAATTATAAAATGTATTCACAGAATTATAGAGTACCATGAGTTGAAAGGAGTCCATAAGGATAGTCAAGTCCAGCTGCTAGGCCTGCACTGGATAACCCCCAAAACCACACCATATGCCTAAGAGCATTGTCCAAACCCTCTTAAACTCTGTCAGGTTAGTGCTATGACCACTTCTCTCAGGAGCCTGTTCCAGTGCCCAGCCACCCTCTGGGTGAAGAACCTTTCCCTGATATCAAACCTAAACCTCCCCTGACCGAGTTTCATGCCATTCTCCTGAATCCTGTCACTGTTACCGCAAAGAAGAAGATCAGTGCCTGCCTCTCTGCTTCCCCTCATGGGGGTACTGCAGAACTGGATTGAGGTCTCCCCTCAGTCTCCTCTTCTCCAGGCTGAACAGACCAAGTGACCTCAGCCACTCCTCACACGGCTTCACCCCAAGGCCCTTCACCATCCTTGTTACCCTCCTTTGGACCCTCTCTACCAGCTCAATGTCTTTTTTGTGTTGTGGCACCCAGAACTGCCCCCAGCACTCGAGGTGAGGCTGCCCCTCACCTCGAGTAGAAGAATTCTTCCACATGCTTCTTTACACAAAAATCCAAAACTGTTGCCAGTGTCAGATTTTTCTCAATTTTCTGCTGTGACATTGCATAGAAATAGCAGATGTTCCTGCATTGATGGATGATTTTTCAATGCCTTATTGACTTAAAGGAAATGGTAAAATATTTCATGCAGTTGAGTATGAAATAATCCTGACCCAGCAGTGAGATGCCTATCTCTGGCATTGATTTTCTCCTTGCCAAACATTGTCTCAGCCAGCTGCTATTTTAGATTTAGTATCCTTGGCTTGACATATCCCTTCTGTTTGCATTATTTTCTTCTTTTTTTCTAGTTTATGTCATTCTCCTGTATGGAATAAATAACTTAAAAAAACCCTACCTCAATAAGACTATTATCAGGAAAAAGATAATGAGCAGAATAACCTCATCTGACCCAACATAACTATGCAGATAGTTGCTGTTGAAATGAAACAAAAATTTATTTGCCACACTTGATTTCCCTGATAATTTTCCTAATAGACATGATCTATTTATCACTCATCTTGTATCTCCTTCTCCTACTTTAGCTCCTTTCATTTTGATGTATAATTTATGGAATCCTGCCTTTCCATACTTTCACTCCATATTTATCATGCATTTCCCATCACGGTCAGAATCACAAACACTCTGGCAAGAAATGACAACGTAGACGAGCCACTTAGAGCTGAGTTTCTACTTCATTCTGATTGCAGAATGGCTGTGACTAAATGTGCTAGGGAAGCATAGTACGTTTGGTGGGCATCCTGCAGAAGAATTAATTTAACTTCTAACCAACTTCAATTCTTCCAATTGATATAATTCCAAAATTATTCCATCAACTACTCCATCAATGAGAGCCAAGACAAATTCATTATATGCTTAGATATTCACATTCATTAGAAAGCACTGTATATCAGAGTTAGAGTCCAACTAGATTTCCAAAATAAGGAGTCAGAAATAAGAAGGTATTACATATATTGTGAACATCATGGTTCACACTGAAACATCACTGAAAAACTCTCCCACTAGCTGAGTGGATGAAGGTTTGTATTCAAAGTTATTGGCTACAGAGACCTCACTATTTTTTAAGGAAAAATGTTATACAGAAATAAGAGATATCCTCTTTGAGTTCTCTTCATCTGCCATCTGCCAGTTGGAGAATTTTACTTTGCCCTGTTGGAATATTTTTTGTGCTTTAAAATAATGGAATAATGATTTCTTTTTTTTTTTTTTTTGGATGGGTGAAACATACAGTAACAGCTCCAACTTCTGCAATGTAAAATAGCAATTCAATGTCTCAAATAATTCTCACTAGTAATATTATGTTGCTAGTTCTTGTTTTGTTTTGTTGTTTTGACATAGCTCTTCAGAGTAAACAGCACACTGTCAGTAAATCCATGATTAAGAGGAGTGGCTTAACTAAGTTAAAATAATCCTTTTTAGCATGCTTCTCTCTCTCATATAATATATTTTAAGAAGACATACAGGATTCAAAGTAATTTGTTGAAGTGTTGAAGGATGCAACACAGTATGTAATTCTGGCTCTAGTAAAAAGAAAAAAAAAAACCCCAAAATTTCCACTGGCTTCACTGGGGTCAGGATTTTGAAAGATGTCATGTTTCCATATTGCAAAAGTCAACTCATTTGGCCTTTAATCTGTGCTTGCTTTTTGCATATCCTGTGAAACAGACCCATAAAGTTTTTTTTTTTTGAGGGATTCAGTGTGTGCAAAACCTGCTAAAAAAAAAGTGTTTTATTTGATAAAGTTCTAACCTTCTGAAATTAAGCTTTTTCCACTGTTTACAATAAGATACATTCAGGTTTGCAGCAATGGGGTTAGATTTCAGGTTACTCTGGTAGTATCAGGTCTCTCAATTCTGCTATCCAGATAGTCTTAAAAACAGTGCTTTATTTCAGAGTGGAATAAGCCTAGGCTTGTTTATTTTCCTTTAAATTTATGGAGGAAATTATATGGAAGACATAAAAATGCAGATAGTTAATGACAAAAAATGCAGATAGTTGATGGGAATGCAGACTTACTTATTCTACCAATGTGTCATTATTAAAAACCAAGAAATAAGTTCATCAGCACTGGTTTTTTTTTTTTGTTTGTTTTTTGTGGTGGCTTTGGTTTTGGTTTTGCGGTTGGTTTGGTTTTGGTTTTATTTTTTTTCATGTTTGTGACATTAGGGCATATTTTCAATCTACATAAAGCAGCATACAATCCCAGACAACTAGAGCTATAAATACCTATGGGTGGGCCATGTTTAGCCAAGGCAAATTATTTAAAACACAGATCATTATGAAATTTAAGAGGGCATAAAGGAATAGGTGGGTGCTGTTCAATGAGGTGAGTGTTGGAGAAATGCTGACTGATTTTTAGCTACAGAAGTATTAGGGACCCATGCCATGGTAATAGTATAAGCTGTGCAAAGAGAGGATTAAGCTGGATAAACCTTTCTCCTTATGCATGAAAGAACACCTTTATAAGTCAGTGTTTTTCTCAGTCATAATCCTTGAAGTCTAATTCATGAAAAGTTTATCACGTAAGATTTTCAGTCAAGGAGATTAGCAGTCTAAAAAGTAGGGCAGGAGTTAGACCTACCAGCTCATGTTTGAACATGCAAGTACATTCATTTGCTTTAAAAAGGAATCTTTGTGGTAAATAAAGGACAATACATCAGACCAATCTTCTCTTTACTGCAATGATTTTTACTTTTACATTAGAAGAGCAAATGCAAGCACCTGTACTCTATGATGAGCTGAAAATTTGGAGACCCTAAATGCCCTAATGGTTGGTGTGCATTGCACATGTTGTTACTGGGGGTGACTACAAACAGCGAAAGGAAGATACTTACTTGCTCTTCCAGCTTCCCTCCTGAAACATTGATACGCCTCAGTGCATTAAGGGATTGCAAGCACAGAATTTTCATACTTTCTGGTCAGCTGTAACAATCACAGCAAACTGGTCTACCTCAGGAAAACAAAAACACCATGAAAATACCATGGAAAGTTCACCTGTCCTTTGCATTCATCTTTTCTGAAATTATAAATATCCAGCAACATTTTCCAAAAAGTCACTCATATCTTTCACTATATTCTTGGTGAAATTTGATTCAAAGTGAGAAATCCATGGAGAAAGCAGTAACAAGTATATCATTTTGGACTAGAGAAGAAGGACTCTGTGCACACGATGGTGGAGAAGACTGAAGGGGTAACTAGCCAAAGTAAGCAGGCCACAGGCAAAATGGGCAGCAAAATGAAGGAAAATATACCAAATTAGAAATGCGTTATAGAAGAACTCAAATCAAGGTTGGACAGTATGGAGATAAAAATATCCACATTGCTGTTTCTGTGCTACCCTTTGGCATGGAGAATAAGTCTTGACTGAGGCATGGAGATTTATTCTCTTTTTCTGCCACCGCTCTGCTTAATGCCTGTAACTGGAATGAGTAAAGCTCTTCCATATATCAGAACCAAAATATTTTGTCTTCTAGGAGTCTTTGACAACAAGTTTTCTTTTTAAGTTAAATCTCTTGTGTTACTTCCCCATTTACAACTCTAAATTTAATGTGATTTTTTCCTGTAAAGATTGTCATGCTACCTCCTTTATATCCATGAAGAAAAGATGATGCAGTTTGTCTTCTGCTGCTGCTGGATACTCTCCATTATTTATTTATAACAAATAACCATCAAATTGAACTCTTTTTTGTTGCTGTTAGTTTCCTATTAAAAAAACATACATGGGAAAAATCTGTGGTGGAATAAGTTGGAATTTCTTAAATATATCAAAAGAAATGCAAAATAAGAGGTCAGTTTCTGAGTGTGACTCTTGAGAGCATGCCTGTGTGAGAGGCTGCTATTGGCTGGCTGAAGCTACAATGCCTTGGCATTGCAGTGGGCCTGGTGTAGCACGTTTGCCCTTCAGCAAAACTCTCAGCAGGTCCTACTGAATTACAGCATTTGACTGTCACAACTGAGGTCACTTCCAGGTGGGAACAGGCAGTGGGACTTGCACCAGTGAAGGAAGACACTCTTCCAGCAAGCTTTAGGGACATCTACCATTAGAAGATTCTTCTTTAGCGTACAGTATCACAACACTTACTTTACAGCGAACAATATTTAAAACATATCATGCAGTTTGACTACTGTGTTTCCTCTCATAATATTCATTAAAGATATTTTTTTATGTTAAAAGCAAAATTATTTTAAAGGAGTCAGAGTTTCAGCTAATATAATTTCATTAATTATGAGGACCATGAAGAAGGAAGTGGCAGAAAAGCCTAAGAGCAAGCAACTGATCTAGCTATTGCTGACTCTTTCCAAAATGTTGATCCTGAAATAATTTCATTATTTAGGAGTGATGTTAAGAATTCTTATTTAACACTTAAACATGGAATTCTCAAATTATTCTTTCTTGACATAGGGCTGCACTCTTAGCTTAGTTTTCTTCTATTTCTGTAATACTTAATTTCAGGTATTCCAGTTCAGAATATGTCATTGCTTAAGTAAGTAGGTCAACGCACAATATGAATATAACAGTGTATTTCATTTCCTAATGTCCAGTATAGTACCAAAAATAAAAATCTGATTTCTTTTGAAAAATTGAAGAGCTGACTTAGGACAATAGCCACAAAATCAGTTGCTAGTTCATCTGTGTAAGAATTCACAGTTTCACTCTTTAAGCCATATTTTTAGGGCTACTCCTCTGGTCATAGGTGACTGGTGCATTTCAGTCTTACATGAGTGACACAACAATTATATCAAGTGAACTGTAAAGACAAAGGCCTCCATTTTCTGCTGACTAGTCTCTGCCAAAGTCTTTTCACTTGGCACAGAGAAAGCAATGAGTGCCTGGACTTTGATGCTTGCAAAGGTGGCAAAGCTTTCTATAATAGAGTTTATACAGCCAGGTGGTGTCCATAAGCTATTCCCAATCACTGTAAAGTCTCCTTTTTGACCTCTTGCTTTATCTGCAGAGACCATCGTTATAAAGTAGACAGCCCCTGCCACCAAGAGTATCATATAAGAAACAACTGACCAGCTTCAGCTTGGGTTACTCAAAGCCATGGATGCTTTGGTGCCATGGATTCTGAAGGAAAAAAAAACATTCAGACCCAGACTACATCCAGAAATAACATGCTTTGTTTGAGTTCCTGGAGAAAGGGAACGTGGGAGAAAACCATGACCTACTGCTTTGCCTGCTTTTGTAGAACCTAAATTCAATCTATAAGAAGGAATGAAACAGTCAGCTTTTCAGAAGCTTACCAAATAAATTACTAGTGCCATGTCTATTTGTAATTATAGGTCAGTTCTTAATACTGCTGTAAACCACACATTCCAGGGCTTTGCAGGCACTTAAGAGCATATTTTAATCTCTTTGGATAAAAGAAGCAGCCATTGGCAACAATAAAAGAAATGCAGTCTAAGTCCCTTGGTTCTTACTACAAAATTATGTTTTTCACTACTTTAAACAACTCCCAGCACACAAGCTGCATGCCCTCACGTACCACCCATGCTAAGCTATTTCTTGTGACAGTTTCAGCTACATTATGGAAAAACTTCATGTCATACTGTATCAGAGCCCACACTGAGAGCGCTCTCATGATATAATGTCTGGGGAGTATGATAAAAATATCAGAGGCAGTGTCTCATAAAAGGCACTCACTGCTAATGGCTCCACAGATGTGTCAGATCCAAATGTATCAGGTTCAAAGAAAGTGCAGGCAAGTGTCAATGGCAGAGGGTTTGCTTCCTATGGATTTAATTGATCTTTTTGGATTTTGGAAAGTGTACAAGGACAGTAAGAGTTGTCTTTTTCTACTGTATGTGCAGTGTTCAAAATTAAGGAAAAACTACATCAATTACCCTCTGTATCAGATGTATGGGAAGCATGCAACAGCAACAAATTCCTGCCAGCACACCGAGACATTCCTTTGCCCTGAGAACCCTTACTTCCCAAAACGAGGTACAGGAGGCCACAAGGATTACTTGTTCTGGCTTCTCTGGCTCTGTCAGATGCTGTTGTTACTGGCAGGGAGGGAAGGGTGGGAGCTGCTCCTTGGGCCTACCAGCTTAATCAGGGCTCAGGATCCACAGCGCAGCTCTTTCTGATGCTCTGGCTCCTGCCTTGTCCACAGAAGCTCTGTGCCGTGCTGTGTGTCTGTCACCAAGGCTTTCAGCTGTCCCACTAATCGTGGTGTGATTCAGCGTCCCAGATGGGCCTGGCTGGCAGGCAGGCCTTAATCAAGACCCTAAATATTTTCCTTTGTGTTGAGAGAAAGAAGCGCTAAGCTGATGTTCTGGCTCTTATGTCAGACCTACTGAAGCACTGGCCTCAGGAAATGAAAGACAAGTCAGACCTTAATATTTTAAACATCCACTTTATCTGGTAAGTGTATATTTGATAATAAAAATTAAAAAGAAAAAACCAGACATTTTCAACTGTATCTGAGTTCATGCAAAATCAGAAGGCAAAAAAAAGCTAAGCATTTTTCTACCCTTTGTTCACTCCCCATTTCCAACGTTTGCTGTCCTGCTGATGAACATCCAGCATCCTGCTGATGTTAATGACTAGTAGGCCAAATTTTGAAGATTTCATCAGTGGTTGCAGTGTCACAATATAAATGGTGTGGCATTAAGTGAGCAGTACTATCCTTTTCCATCAAATATGATAGAGCTCATCCTGAAATGATTGACAAGCTCAGCTTGACACAATTCAGGCTGCAAATAGATTTGAATTTCGGGTCACTTCAGAAAGGTTTAGACAAACAAAGTTCCTCTACTTCTAAGAGAGATAATTCATGTTGCATGAAGTGCTTTTTATTTTTTGTGGAGGAGGATGCAGATGCTCTTTGCATCGATGAATGCCTTTGACATTCTCTTGGGAGGAAAAACTTGTGTCTTACAAGAACTATTTTGTTCATTATACAAAGTAGAAGACTTTAAAACAAAACAGTTCACAAGCCCATTTCTAGACTTCCCAGGTATTGGATTGCATGGTGACTGGAATACACTAAAGGAACTGTTAACGTCCCCAAAGGAAGGCAATGTGACTGAATCTGGAATTGGCAAGTCTTGGTGTATCTTCTCATAACTGAATTGCCATAAAAAAGGGTTGCTGTCAGCTTGCTCAGCCTGTCATATCTTTTCCTGTTTTATTATTTTTTAAAAGTACTCCAAAATGAAAGTACATTGTTTCTGACAAGTGTGAGTTTTCGCGTGCCCTGATTTGGTTTTAAGCATGAAACAGGCTCTGAAATATTAAATGCCCAGTATGAAGGTGTTTTTGTTTGCTGGTTTTACTGCAAGAAAACTCAATATATATTTGTCCTCTTTTTAGTTTTATTTATTTTAGGCGTATACAGGCTGTGATGATCAAGTCTTGACTATTATTTTGGACTAGAATTTTTTAATAAGCTATAGCAGCTTTAGAGGTATTTTGTGTCAGTACTTTTATACACAGAAGCTGCAGGACAGGTTTTACTGTCTTATGCAGTAAGCAGATTCTGTTCACAGAAAATGGCATTGCTTCTCAAGGAGAAGCCAGTAGCTGGGATAAAGGTAGCTGCCTATGTTTTGTAGCTTAATGAAGGTCATAGCAATAATGTAAATTCTCATCTAGCAGTATTGGAACTGCTTTCAAAGTTGAGGTGAAAAAACCCTTAATTTATTTCTGTGAATTATTTTTGATATCATTCTTATTGAAAGTTTTCAACATGCAGACATTAGTTGCAATTACAAAACCTTTTATTCATACACTGTAAATTAGGTGTTTAAAATGTGACACTTTAGTGTAGGTAAACAATACCACATATAGAGAAAAAGGATGTTGTGACTTCTGCTGTGGAGATGTTTGCTGGTGAGTTGGTATGGGAACACATGCAGAGGACTGCAGAACTGAGGTCTCAGTGGGCATAAATTCAAATCAGAAGGAACATTTGGTCGGGAGGACTGAACAGTGAAATCTGATACTTTCCACATGATGTTTGTATTTTTATTTTTGTTGATGCTGCTTTCTAGAAAAATGATGTTGATTAGTTTGCCTACTTCACCGAGGGAAGGGCCTAATGCCATTATCCTTTGGAACAAGTATGCTTTGGAGAAACATTCCAAGACAGTGTAAACACTGTATAAGCACAAAAAGAAAAGAAAAAGCATCTTTTCTTTTCCAAACCTTTGATGAAAGCAGTTCCTATATGCACTGGCAAATTAGGAATATAAAAAAACCCAATAAAAAGGATAAAATCAGAGCTCCATTTTAAAGGCTGGCATGAGTTATGTGGAGCACTTGTGCATTAGGAGAATGATGAGATAATCTTTCACCACCTCTTTTCTTGTTTTGCCTTTTAAGAATGTTCTTTTTGAAGCATCTTATTGTGCCACAAAACAATTTTTATACAGACCAGTACTTTACATTTACTTCACACATCAGTGACTCCTTTTTTTGTGTTTTCCTACAAAGCACTTAAGGGATTATAACTGCGCAGCATCACCAGTTTTATTCCTTTGCCATGAAGGAGAGAAAACTGATGTACATTAAATACATTAGGCAATAAAGAGAAGAAATGAAGAATGATCAAAGGAACTGAAAAACCTCTTGCACAAAAGGCCAGAGAATAATTAATGGAACTCATCATTTTCTAATAAAGAAAAAAGCATGAAATTTGTTTTGATTTGATTTGATTTGATTTGATTTGATTTGATTTGATGTGAAAAATATAGGTGAATTTATGCTGCTAAGATTTGAAATCATGGCTCAAAGGAATGAATTATTAACTTATTATTATCATCCACTTAGATAAAAAAAAATTACAGCAAGCCATCCATCAATCTAAATAAATTGTCTTTTAGAGGTCAGATAACTACAGCAATTTTTAAAAAGGTTGAAAAGATATGGTAAGAAATTTGGATCTACAGGAAAAAGCAGAATTTTCAAAACCACCCAGATTGTGGGTATTGTTTTGAAAATCTAGAGTTGCTTCACTTAAGCACTTATTGCTAACACATCATAATTTTTTTTTATGTGTGTTTAATGAGCCAAAACTGTTTTGCAACTCTGTGCCACAGAAGAAAATAATGGCTACTTCTCTGATAAAAAGACAGAAAATTCTACCATTCAGAGGATAATCAATTAATATTTAATTTAAAGAACTATGTCAGGTAAATGTCCCAGAATCTTTTGCCTGCACCAAAATCAATTGCAATTTTTTGGCTTTGGCTTCAGGGTCAGGATTTTAGCTTTAGGACCTTCTTGCTACAAAGACTTTGCCCAAATTTACACAAAGGCACAGCAGACAGATAAAATCCAAGGCCCTAAAGAAAGGAAAAGGTCATTTCAGTGGCACAAGAAAGCAGTTAGTCTTTAGTTTGTTATGCTTTGTGACTAACAACAGCAGCACTGTAAACTGAACTTCTGCAATCCCCTCATTGAAGGGCATGCCTGAGACAGAGAAACAACAGCCCTGGGAAAGCTAAGTAGCAGTATCCCACTTGGAAACTGAAGCACTCCATGGCTGTGCATGGCATACTAGTGATAGAGCTGAGATCAGACCCTCTGCAGTGCTCCAGACATCAGCAAATAGTCTTTTGCTGCTTGTCACAAGATTTTGTCCTCGTTTTTAAAGCAGAGTATCCTCTTCCAGCAACAGCATTTGGCTCGTGTTCCAACAGAGTAAAAATAAAATGGAGCTGGTATTGTAAAAATGAAACCACCAGGGAACGATAATCTTTTGGCTACTGATGCCTTTCAACTTGCCAGGTTTGCCCAGCCCTTTTTTTGATAAAATCCATCCCTATGGTGTTTCCTGGTACTCCAAATCAACTTTTAAACAATGACACATTTGCATTGCACCCAGAATTGTGAACTAATTTCACACTTTGTGAAAATCCAGTAAATTAGCTATAGAACAAACAGCCTTGGATATGCTGAAACAAAAAGTCTTCCATATGTATTTCGTCTCCTTAGATCACTTCTGAAGTAGTCTTTTGTTCTTCCTGTTCTTTGCCTAATTTTTTTCCACAGACACTCAGAGGCACACTACCATTCTATATTGGCTTGTTTGTGGAGATATAACTATAAATTCTGGAAGTTGGTTGTTCTTCTCTTTAAATATTTAGTAACTAATAAAAATAAATATTTTTTTAAAAATTATACAACTAAAAAATTTAAATATTTTTCAGGCCTGCGTTAGAGAACAGAAAATAATACTTGCATGAATTTCAAAGTATTTAGTGTTAATTTTTCCATATACCTGTCAGGCATTAATTACATTAGTGATGCACAGTACTTGCACTTTTTTTTATTGTTCCTAGAACAATTTATAGATACAGAGATTGGAATTCAGAGCTTGTGATATAAACAAAGATAAAAGACAAGTGTTTGGCAAAAGCTAACCCATCATTCAGCTTCTTAATATCCAGTCTTCCTCTCAGTTGATCCTTTGTAAAATATTTAACTGGTTATCACTTGTAAAACCCTGACATTGCCCCTTACATTTGTAGCTGTGATTTTCTTCAGGAATTCTTCTGATGAGTTGAGTTAGAAGTATTCCTCTCCACATTAGATGATAGGTTTTGTTTTCAAATGTTTTTTGTACTGATTAAGTCACATATAGTTAATTCTTCTGGAGGAAAAGGATGCATTTTATGAAATCACTTTCAGATTTTATAGCCCTTTCTTTTGTCTCCACCCCTCAGCCTGACCTAAAAGCTCTATTCCCATGCTGGGCCATCCCAAGAACACATGGAGGGTCACTGCTGGAGATTGTTCCTGACAGAGCCTGGTGAGGAAAGAAACCCAGCTGAAACTGAGGTACTGGTTGATGCAGCAGATCAAGGAGGGTGTTAGTTCTTCAGACACCTGGTGAGCAGGGGAAACATCATCTCCCTATGGGAGACCCTGGCACGGAGACAGAGGCCGGCCATTCTTGCCGTTGAAAACTGGAATGGATCTCAGAAGTAGAGTTGGTTAACATATCCACCTCCAGGAGCTGCAGCTGCTCCTCCTGGCATCCTGAGATACTGCAGAGGAAGGAAATACAGAGGGATTGTTGGGAATCACTGCTAACATACCAGCTAGCAGTTATTTCTTCAATGTAGATAATCATCCAGGATCTAGAATGGTCTTCTCCACAACCAGGTTCAGGGGTTCTCTTTGTACATGCTCAGCATTTTAAGAAATCTGAGTCTATATTCTTGGAAGCAGCATCTGTGGGGACCTTCACTGGCCCTACCCTGTTCTAATACACCACAGGAACCCCATCTTCCACTCCTCTCATCAGTAAGGAAATGGGGCAGAAATTAGAAAGGCTGTCTTTTAAATGCAGCTTTTGCCACTCTTTAAAATAATACTCAGCTTGGGATTTCCTGTAGGTATTTAGGTGTATTATATTACCAGGATAAAAATCTGTACTCTTCTGTACAATGCAAGCCTTTTCTCTTTGTCATTGCTGCAGAAAATGTGCTGTGTTTCTAGTAGCAACTGAGACCTTGTAGAAGCAAATATCTGGTGCATGTAAGAAACAACTGAAATTGGGTCATCTTTGATTCTACCCAGTTGCTAAAGGAGGAGGCACTTCTTTAAATGCAATTTTGTACTGGCTTGCATCAAGCTGCAGTATGTCACATCAGATATTTACAGTAGTTTATGTACTGAAAAAGGATGAGGTGAATTCAAGGTCAGGAGGATTCTGTAAATGCTATTCCTGCTGTTCTCTGTAATCCTACATGCACGTGTGGGGAATAGTCCCATTTCTTTTTACACTTGTGTGCACTCACACTGGACCCTACCTAGGTGGGTGCTGAGCACCTGCAGGCATTGGCAGATGCCTAACACCTTCCCCCAATCCATCACTTCTCCACAGTAATTAGATGAAACCTTATAACCATACCTTCCAGCCCAGCCACAGCTCTTACAATGATCCAGTCTAGATTTGACTTCTGTGGCTCATTGCTGATTTTGACCATTAATTTCTTCCTTGTTACAAAACACTTCATAAAGGCTGGAAAGTCTGCAGATCTAGTAAGTTAGATACTCAGGGAGAAAAAACACATGATATAACAATGCACCACCTGCACCGGAAAGACAGCCTGGTGGTTATAATTAATCAATATCCCAAAGGTGACCGTGGTCTTCTGCCTTTGACAAAATACATGGCTTTAGCCAAAGTCTGATCTCAATTACATGCATAGAAATCAAAAACAATTTCACTACATTCTCTGATATAAACAAGACCAAAGTTCAGGCTTCAGTTTCTTTCCTTTTTTTTTTCTCTCCAAAATATGATATTCCATCAAGTTTCTGATCCACAGAAATTTTGAGTCTGTGGCATATGCAGACATACACAATGAAATTCTACCCACCAGATTTGGCAACATGTAAAGTATATCTGCTGAAACTTAAAGCAGGATAATATAGACATAATCTGATATATAGACAATAAATTAAACAGGAGAGAGGGGAAAAAAAGAGATGAAACAGAAGGGCTTCAAGAAAATAAAATGCTAGAATCCAAAAGGCTCGCCTTTTCACCTTCATGACTAGTATGTCTTTTATTTTTGACACCCAGGTTTTTAAACGAATGTAGCTTGGGCAGCAAGAGACTTGAGCCCTCTTGACACTCCACTGATGAGCATGATGTGCACTTCCCCTTGGTAGGAAAAGTAACCTAAGGACCATTATAATCCTTCAATATATTTCAAAACTTGGGAATCCAAATCTCTTAGAGATGTTCATCCAGTCCTTTGTGACTGGTCACTGTGACTCTCCCACGTGTGCCAGGTCTGCAGCAGACTGTGCACACCTGGCAGGGCTGTCAGGGAGACCAGCAGGCAATGGAAATCACTTCTGTCACCATGTGCATTACTCAGTGAGGGGAGTGACACGGTGGTGGCAATTCTGGGCATGGGAAGCTGCCACTAAGCCAATGAGCTCCTCTATGCAGCCTGTGGGTGGTACACAGCAGGGAGGAGTGATGTGGGAAAGGGCTGGAAGCTGCTGACAGTTCCCATGTTCCACCCAGCAATTCCCAAATGTGCTCCTTCTCCCAGCCACCTCCCACATCTCTTTCCCCAGGTCGAAGCATGTCAGGCAAGATGCCTCCTCCCAGGCACGGGGCGCCATGTAATGTTCAATATCTGGGGAGAGGGGGTGCCAGTGCCCAGTGCTTAACAGGTCGCCTTGCCTCTGAGTTGTTTTCATCAAGCCCAGATGGTGATGGTGTGCCACAGTCCTGGTGCTTTTTTCCCACATGGGTCTGTGTCTGAAGGCTGTGCCCCAAGGCTAGGGAGTCACAGACCACAAGCAGCACTGTGACACAGTGCTGAGACTTGCTTGTCAGACTGTGGTCTCTTCTTATGGGAGTCTGTCAGACAGTCTGACTTGGAGAGGAAATGGTCTTCATCTCTCTCACTGACAGTGCTTCAGCTCCTGTCACAGCCAGCAGAAGCAACCTGCTGAGGTTCCTGTTGTTGCCTCTGGGAAAAAATCTTAACTTGAAAATCATGAGTCCTCTTGAGGTACAGCCTGGTTAGAAGGCAGACAGTGATCTCCCCTGAGCCCCAAGTGTGTGTGACCAGGACTGTGACAGGGCCTGAGAGAGCATATTTTGAAGGGTTTATGTCCTTATTTTTTCCTTTTAAAAATTTACTTATTTTATTATTTTTTGAAAACAAAAGAGCAAAAAAACCAAAAACATAATTAGAGCCCAAAGTGCAAATAATATACCAGAAAGCTAAGTTCCTAAATATTAAGAAAATACTGTGCAGCATGTCAGATGAGTGTGTTTATAGCATCCTCTGAATTGCTCTCATACAGCATAAGGATCCTGGCACAGGATGCTTTGAGAAGTTACTGAAGGATTCCTTCTTGAGCAGGGCCTCTGGGAGTCAGGAGGAATGCTGGGAGTGAACTGTCCTTCACACATTGCTGGTCTCTAGTGTGTGCATCTTTCACTCCAGACATGTAACAGAAGTGTGAGTAGCAGTTATTAGATCAATATTAATGAAGAATAAAAGACCTGAGATTGAGCAGGTTGCTCAACAGATTTCTCAAGCAACAGTACTGCTATGAGCAAAAGCAACCAGTTCTGTTCTCCATAATCCCTGCTTGGGAATGCATTTGCAAAGACTTGTTTCTCATCAGCATTACAGAAAATGACAAAGGTTTTAGATAGTCATATTGGTCTATCTGCATCTGACTTCTTCTAGAACTGGTTTGCAATATTAAATATTAATTTTAGCTTCTACATTGTCTGCTACAGTTCAGAAGATCAGGCTTCCAGCAAGCTTCAAGTTCCTAGCAAACTATTGAGTCAGCTTAAGAGTGAACCATTTCTTGGAGGTTAGAGTGGGCAGAGGAAAACAGGGCTGAGCTGTAATGTTGCACTCCAGCAGTTTCATCAGCTGTAGAGTGGTGGTAATGAGCCTTGCCCGGCAAAGGCTCTAAGCCTGAACTAATGGCTGGTTTTAAGGCACTTAGAGAGGCCTGAAGAGAAGGTGCAGTGCTAGTGCAAAGTATTACTTTTCTTAAAGGCTGTCAGATGCCTTAGCAATCTGTGTGGAGTTCCTAGTGGCTCTCCAGCACTCTTGGTTCTTAGCTTCACCCTGGGGAACTCTCCAGTTACATCAGTCCCCAGAAGCCTGGAAGAGAACTGGATGTCCACTAAAACTCATTTTCTCAATATATTTCTCTATGCTTACACAGATAATCAGCACACTTCAAGAGAGTAGTTTATGGCTATAAACATCTTTCAATATATCATTTGTGCCCTTCACATGCCTTTGCACATAAAGTCTGTGTTTGAGTCTTTTTAGAAGTAAAACATTCTAGTCCAATCTCAAGTAATTTCACTCCTCTTTAAACAGTACATTTATGTACAAGAAGAGCTGGAAATCAGTGTTAGCCACCAGGAGACATGATCTTGAAGTCATACTGCAGAAGGAGGTCATGGTTTTGAAGGAAGCTGATTAATTGCAGATAGAGCAAACCTTTTGAAACCTTAACCATATGAGAATACGTACTTCATGTTGACTCATATGTAAAACCTGCTTAGAACAGCACTTTAGGAGAAATTTCTGGTCAGAGCTCATTCTTTCAACATACAGAAATAAAATATCCGAGGTGTGTTTCTAGATGTAATCTGGTCACAGTTACATGACACTGTTCAATCTGAGACGAATGGAACAGTACTTGGTAAATTCCAAAGACACAAGAAGGATCCAGAAATGGAAAGAATGCCAGACGCTCACACGTGGAATTTGCATTATTTCAGTGAATAGAATCACCTTCAGTGTTGAAGCTTGTTTTCCATGCAAGTCAGACCTATGAAAGACTAAATCATAATGCTATTGGATTACAAGTGTTCAACGATTTCAAATTAGCTGAAGTGCTTATATTGCCACCTGCTGGGCTTCGTTGCTTCACAAGCACACAAGCAAGCGCACTGTTTCTCAAGTGTGTCTTGCAGATGTGAGGTTGCCAATAATTTAAAGTTGAATGAACAAAGAGCGTCACAGAAAAAAAAATTTAAAAAAACCTATCAGTGTTAATGTGCTTACAGTTCCAACAGACTACTTCTCACTAATCCCCAAACCCCTTGTCAGAAAACTAACTATACAAGCTGGTTTTTGTTGAAATACAAGTAAATCCATTTTTAAGGTCCATGTTTGGTCACTCCTACCACATGTGAAAGTACCTGTTTACAAGACAGGACAAAAATATATTTGAGATATTGAATAGGGGGGCTGTTTTGCTACAATGTGGCATCTACTACAAAGACAGGGCAACAATAAGTATTTGAACCTTTTTAAATAGAATAATTTACATCTCTTCTATGCTGACTGTTTTAGTCACTTCTGTTGTTGTACAGATACTGTAGAGGGCCGTGTCTGCTACTGTGAGACTGTATCAGTTCCCAGCTGTAGTCAGCTGTGTCAGTGCAGCCATCCTGTTTTATGTCCTGTTTTATGCAATGCAGTTCATCTACAAGATGATGCAGCATCCTTGGTGTAGATGTGAGTGATAGCCCAAGCTGGTAACAAGTTTGCAGCAAGCAAAGTGCTTCATGAACACCTTTTCTCTCTGTAGATTTAGAAAAGTCATGAGAATGGGAACTAGTAGAAAATTGCTGCATATGAGACTTTGCAATTAAAGTGTCATACATTCTGTGAAAATCGTATTCTTTCTTCCACAAAAACAGATCTTGGGAAACAACGGAAATTGAATCTAAGACCACAAAATATTTGGGGGATTTTTGAATCTAAAAATTTTTCGGATTAAATCAAAAATGAGGTGGAAAAAATACTTTTAAAAATTCAAAATCAAACTTAAGGTTGTGGTTTGGCCCTTTACTTTTACTCCTAAACAGATTTTGGTCCCTTGACCACTATGCTATTGAACAAGGACAAACAACTCCCTAAAACAAGCAAAAGACTCAACCCTAAAAATGCTTGATTTTCACCTGCATGTTAGCTTTATTCTTTCTACTTCCAGGTCAGAGGATTTATGGCTGTTTAATCAAGTTTTTCTTGGAAAACATGAAATTGAAAAACATGCTTCACACGTATGTTTGGCATTCATCAAAGGATTCTAACCCTCTATTTCTCTTAGACTTTGAGTGAGACACTCTGAGAAATACAACATGAGTGGAAATAGCTGGGGTTTTTCTTAGGCAGTTCAGCCACATGCAGCTCAGAGCAAGGGACATCACACATGCTGCAAAATCTGTCTGCAAATAGAATGTGTTAGCCTATTTGGATCATCATGGATAGAATGTTATCAAGGTCAGAACCTGGCGAGTTGAACTAAGCTGGATGTTTAAATGCAGTGCTGCAGACTGTAGCATGGCAGCATGGTTGGACAGCTTCAGTTGCAGCTTGTCCTCTCAGAAAGGCAAAAACCTCCTCACTGACCAAAGCAGAACAGATCAGAAACATCTGTATTACCACAACGTGGAAAAGCACTGGGTATGTACTGTAACTCTGCTCTCAACAGTTGGTATCCTTTTCCTGCTCTTTATTCATGACAAACATCTTGCTTGCATTGGAAACTGCCACTCCCAATACCAGCTATGCTGGGTTTTCATAACCGTTTTCACTTATGAGAGGAGTGATACTTTGACATATCTTCATGTTGATTTTATCCATAAAAAATATCTCTACGTGGTTCTGCAAGGGCTGGTTCATTTTACTAGGATGATACTGCAGCTTTTGGATGACAAAAGAATAGCTACTTCATGAGGCTGTTTGAAACTAATTACCTATATCAGAGTAATTTTAATGTATAGAATTTTATTACATGATTTTATATGAATGAATGAAAACACATGATGAAAATAAATTTGAAAAGAGAATACAAAAGTCATAAATGAACCAATTAAGTCGCAAGCAAAACAACCATCTACAAAGAGAGGTGTTGTAAACAGGTTTTTGGCATGAAAAAAATGCAGACTCAAACTGTGGATAATAGAGACAGATGGAGGCTATAAACTGGATTAAGGACACTCTCAAGAAACAGAAAAAAAAACAGAAAAAGGGCTGTGTTTTATTAAACTTTGACTTCAAATGACTGTGTTTATCTTTCCATTTATTTCAGGCTGGATTGCTGGAACTGTAAGGGTCAGAGTTGTCCTCCCTGATCTTTCCTTTCTGGTGTGCTGTGAAACTCCTGGGCTTGCCTAGAACACGCTGACATTTAGTGTGCCCCCTAGACTAGGAAGTTAGTCTGTAGTCACTGAATAAGGACCTTGGGACTTGGTTACCAGCTCCCCTTCTCCATAGACAAGTTTTCCCTTAGAATAGCAGACTACTAATATTTGAGAGGATCACATTCAGGGAAAAATCAAACTATAGATCTAATTAGACTACAGAAATTTTTGCTTAGTCCTAATAAAAAACCCTCAATACATTCATAGCACCTACATATAATTGCTGGAACTCTACTGGATAGAAGCTCTCTTCAGTCTTAGAAATACTAGGCTGCCTGACATTGTACTTGTCCTGTACTCAACATCAAGCCCACAGACCTTCTTCAGATCCTTCCTAATATGTGACAATCTTCTGTACAAGCCAACAGCTCATTCCAGCTTCCAAATACTAGTACAGTTCTCTAGTTAAACAGAGCTAGATCTCTCGAGGTATGTAGGCACCTAACTCCTTTGACCACAGATGCTCAGAAGGAGAAAGACCTCTTACCTCCACTGAAAATAAACTGCCTGTCCAGACCACTTCATACCACAGCCACATTTCTGACAACTCTCTATTCTCTCTGGCATTCAGGTCAGCTTCACAGACCAAACTGAATGGGAAACACTAGAGAACCTGCTGATATTTTCCACAGACTTTTTCAAAAATGCCAAGACAAGACAACATGAGTGTCCCCCTTTGTATTTCCAGAAGTCTAAATTTTGCTAAAGGTAATACTCTGGAAGTTGTACCGGGTATTTTTAGTGTGACACCAATGAGTATTCTAGTATCTAGTCTGCTATGTTATCTACATGAGATGAAGTTTGTAAAGCACTCTTGGGATCCTGGGCATGTCAAGGTTAAGTATGCAGAAGTGGAATTCTGTGAGTGCTCACTTCTCCCCTTGTACTTGGTTTATGAAAATTCAGAGCTGAAATATGGCATGTAAGATAGATCAAACAGCCTGTCTTGTCTTTGAGAAGCTGAACAGACTGAGCCTCTTTATTCTCGTAGCCACAACTGTGTTTTTCAAGATGCATACCCCTTCTACATCTTATCTTTTGCATGATAAAATGTAAATATTTCTTATTAAGGGATTAAAAACCCTCCATGTGGCTCTGCTGTATTGTTTGAATGTATCCAGAATATGGCCTTGTAACATGGAGTGTAGCATGTGATCCATGTTTCTGACTCTGGCTTCTTCCACGCTTCACACATTTTGCAGCCTCATGGCAATACACTGAGAAGTTTAACTGTTCTCCAAGAGGTATTTAGAGAAGATACGTCTGTCTGAATGCATCAAATAAGCCTAAATGGTAGACCAGGGGACACAGGGAGGAAAACAACTACAGGGAATGCTATGGTGGCTAACAAACCAGCATTTGTTACAATGAGGGAGTAGACTGGAGAAAGAGGTCTTGGAAATCTGCTTTTATCAGAAGCTGTATCTGGCAGAGCCCTTATTTTACATCTTTCCAGCCTTTAAACCTGGTATAAATAGACAGTAAGTATGACTTGTTTTGAATTGGATGTATTACAACAATAAAGTGTGAAACTAACCCGAAACAGCCAGTTTCCTAACTATTGAGATTTCCAAGTCCTATGAGCTAACTTAGGTAAATCTTTTTCCCTTTGAGGTGCCAGAGAAAGCAAGGAAGGCAGAGCACCTAATTGTTTTGAAATCAAACTCCTCTTTCTGACAAGACTGGCAGTTTATCTTCCATTTGAGACTGTATCCTATAAATTTTTTGTCCAGATATCTCTTACTGCTGCTCTAAATATCTCTTTATCACAATCTGACTTGGCAGCCTGATTCAGCTTCAAATACAGGTACAAATCCTAACCCAATTCAAACACTTTTACCTTAAAAAGCCTTGTTATTTACATGTTTCACAGGTGAGGGCCCACATTCTTGTAGAGATGGCACTATTTTTAAAATATATGCATCTTTCTGTTTCTTCTTTTAGTTTGCTAACTCTGAATTCTTGAATACATACCCTAGACATACCACATCATAGCAACAGGCTATAAACAGGTCCCCAGGCAGTCCATGTGTTCGGGCCTGGAGCATGAAAACACTAGAAAGCTGATGAAGGATGGTGTTGGGACAGGTTCTTGCTTGAAAATCTGAATGCTGGTTTATTGAAAAACAGGATATAGGGCAGAGCAATGCAGTAAAACAAGACCAATGGGGATTCAGGGAAGGGACAACATTTTAAAGGATATACATAAACAGTAATGGGGACTGAACAGGGGTGATCAGAGCCAACAGGGCAATGGGACAACAGAACTCAGAGGGAATTAACATATGAACACAAAGGCCTGTGGAAAAGAGGCTTCTGTCACCCTAACATTGGGATGTATTACTTATTGCAACCTTTCAAAGGCTGAGGGTCTGATTTTAGTAACTGGCCCTTGGGCCTCCATGACTCTCCCTTTTTGTTTTACTAAAAAAGCCGCTCTCACAGACCTGCACAAAGAGCAAACAAAACAGGAAAACATAACTAACACAGTGACAATAAGAATTGTAACCCACAAGACAGTTTCAACTAGCAACAAGAGCCAACCTGTGAGCCCCCAACCACCAGGGAGTCCATCAATCCAGTCTCCGCCACTTTCTGCTTGCATCTTCTTTATTTCATCTTGTAGAGACTGGATGCTCTGATTAATAGACTCGTTGTGTGAGAATAGATTTAAACAACACATGCCCTCAAATTCCTGACAGCTCTGCCTTGAGATGAGCAGCAGGTAGTCAACAGCTGCTCTGTTCTGCAAGGTACCATACCAGACGGTCTCAGCATCTTCAAGCAGGCTGCTTAATGCGATGGAAGTAGCATTGGACTGCTTGCTAAGCCAACACCCTAAAGCATTTAACTCTCCAAGAGCTTCGGCAGCAGCCACACAAGGTAACAAAAGGGAGTCTGTGACTCTCTTACCTTTGCTCCAATTCATAATTTGGCTATCACAATTTTCGTCAAATTCATTAAGCAATCTCCTTTTGGGGGCCAACTGACTCTTCCAGTCTTGAATCAGGGCAATGTCGGGGTCAGGAGAGTGAGCTGCCCAAGACTACAGGGACCCCCCTGGAGGCAGGATGGAATCCTGGGCCATGCTCAGTCCCCACAGACAAGAAACACACCCTTAGGTAACCTTTTGGGATGCAGGCTGGACCAGCAGGTAATGGGAAATATGTAATTACACAAATTCTTTTTCCTTTTATAAAGTGAATGATGGGGAGTGACATTTTGTCTAACAATCACACTTTTTTCATCAGGCCTAACCATTCTGCTGTCCCATTCTCCCCATATGAGCTTATAATAAAACTTAACAAAGTAATTCATTTTTGAGGATCCCTATAGATCTAATTCTTGGGGTTCCTCTGGTGCATGCTCAAGTCCCTCAGTCCAGGTGTCCCAGGTATCCACTGAGCTAGGCTTCTTGTGGGTGTTGTTGGGGGAGCTACCTTGCCTTCTATGGAGGGCATCCACCGTTACCGGCCATTCATCCATAGGTAGCCCTACGAGGCATGTAGAAAGGGGATTGTAAGGGCTTTCCATGGACAGACACATGCTATCTTCTTTCAGTGTCCTGGCGAGGGTGACCCAAACATTGTGGTCGGCTGGTGGGATCACCCAGCTAAGAGCATATGGCACAGTGAGGAGCATCCAGAATCCTTTTCTGGCGGCTATATGCAGAGGTCTCCTGGTCATAGTGGTCCTGACTTCTGGGGACACGGGTTAGCCTGCAAACAAAAGCAACAGCAGTTGAAATGTCAGGATTGGTAGTGGGGATAAACTTGCTGAAAATGACTACTTTGTTTCCATGCCTTGTCACTGATGGGCACAATAGATACAGTTTATCAAACTGGTTTATGGTTTCCTTGGGAAAATCTAGGGGAAAGTTCCTGTATATCTGGGATTAAGTCCTGATGTGCAACTGCAAAGCTGTCCAGGGGATTTTCTTCCCTTGCTCAATGTCTGCAAAGCCGAGGCTGGGGATCATCCCATCAGGTGTTTGGATTAGAGCAGTTTTTGCAGCACTTTTGATGAACTCCAAGACAGCCTGGGGAAGGTCAATGGCCTGATCTTCAGGCTTGGAGTAGTCCCCCTTCCCCAGCTAAGTGCTCTAAGGTAAGGCATGCCCACCCCTCCTCATTTGCATAGTCTTCTATGATTTTTCAAAGTTGCCTTTTCCATACTCCCTCCCATAATATATATTCAGTGGGAGAAAGTAGGACAGGCACTGTATGTTTTAAATCATGTGGCACTAAAACATGCATTGTCAAAGTTACAGACAAAACGTTGTTAAAATAAGGTGACCATCTCTAAAATCCTTGGCTGTTTTGCAATGTTCTTTCATCTCTCCATAGGATAAACACTCCCACTTGGGATTAGCTCCCCTCTGGTACTGCACTGGGGCTGCTTGAATTTTAGCAGCCATTGTCCAGTCCTGTTCCTTGACTGTTTGCCTCTGCCCTTTCTGCCAATGGTCATCACACTCACCCTCATAACTGGACGAGCCTTCACCCTCCTCCTCCTCTGAGGAGGATGGATATGGCTTGGCAGAGGGGTGTGATGGCCAGCTGACCGGCACGGCCTGGTGGTGTGGGCTGTCGGTAGCCAGGATGGCTGCCTTCCAGTCAGCATCATTTCCAGGTCTGGAAACCTGGTGACCAGAAGAGGCTGGGTCAGGGGTATGAAGGGAAGTGGGGCCCTCAATGGGAAGGGGTTTTTCCCCAAAAGGGGAGGCTCCTGATGCAGGGGCAATGCCCAACACAGGAGTGTCACAGGTCATGGGAGAGGAACTCATGGAGGGCTGGGAAACGGGGAGGGCAGTGGGAGACAGTCACTCAAGATGTTTCTTCCCCCTACAGGGCCACTGCCTTTTTGTGAAGGGTGGTAAGAAAGAAAAGGAATAAAGGATGCTGGAGCATGGATTAGGGTAGGACCCAAAACATCCAGGCTAATACTGTCTTGGGTAGGAGACAGAAAGGGAGAGGAGACAGCAGAAGGCAGGTGGCTCATCTGCAACCATAGGGAGTTTCCATCTCCTGTCCTACTCTCCAGGACAGAGAGATTAGGAACACGGAGGGAGGAACACAGCAACTGGGTAGCAGGGGTCAAATATAAACTTTGAACTGCATCATAAATTAAATGAAAAAGAGTGCAGAACATAGCAACTTTTAACTTTTCCTCTGTTTGCAGAATATAAAGTTTTGCCCCAACAGAGTCCCAAAAACCCAATGAATTAACAGAGTCTTTAGAAATGACGGGAACATTCTTAAACAACCAACAAATGAATTGTTTCAGATCTCTCTTTGTAAATTATTTCTGCCTAAGAATTAAAAACTTCCCTAACCTGCATATATATACATCCTTTTCAGCCACACTAAGCACATTCCCCATGGCTGTTACCCCTCACCCACATGACCTCTAATGGAAAAGCACCCAGATTCTGGGCAGGCTCCCTGCTGCCCACCCTCCTGTGTGTCTGGGCAGAGGTCAGGCACACCATGTCCTGCGGGGGCTCACCAACAGAGCCGGTCCCCCTGCTGCACCAAGGGTGCTGCCTCTCCTGGCAGCCTCGCCCAAAAACACTCAGGCTTAGTGTCAGGGTCAGGCTAACCTGAACGTGTCTTCTTCCCAATGACAGCTGTCCAGCAGATGATCGCCTGCTGCTTTCAGGGACTTCACTGAGAAAGTCCCTGTCCGGGAGGCAGACATAGCAACAATAGCAACACGCTAAAACAGGTCCCCAGGCCGGCCACGTGTGTGGGCCTGGAGCACAAGACCACCAGAAGGCTGACAAAGGATGTGTTGGGACAGGTTCTTGCTTGAAAATCCAAAAAACCAGGATACAGCTTCAAATACACTCCAAGAACAAGAATCAGGATGGCTTCAGGGTCCAGGACAATATCTGAGGTGAGGAGGCAGTGCAGAGGGTTAGGGCCCAATGGGAGCAGGGCAAAATGGTGCAAAGGCGGGCTTAGGGACAGCGAGAGCCATTGGGATTGACAGGGCCGAGCAATGCAGTAAAACAGGACCAATGGGGATTCAGGGAAGGGACAACATTCTAGAGGATATACATAAACAGAAATGGGGGCTGAACTGGGGTGGTCAAAGCCAATGGGCAATGGGACAACAGAACTCAGAGGGAATTAACACATGAACACAAAGGCCTGTGGGAAAGAGGCTTCTCTTGCCTTAATATTGGGATGTATTACTTATTGCAACCTTTCCAAGGCTGAGGGATGATTTTATTAAATGGTCCTTGGGCCTCCAAAACTAGTTACTTGCAATATTTTTCTTAGACTTCTACAAACTGTCCTGAAAAATATATGTTAATTATTATATTTCATGATCATCTGGAAAAATCTTAGAGTCCAGTGTTCTACAAGCTATACTGTAATACAAGGTTGGCCTAAATTTATTCATATTATACCTATACATAACTTTTTATTATTTTATTTGTAAAAATCTTGCCACAGACATAGACATTCTACTGAAAATCTCAGTAAACTGCTTGAAAATCCTGGGTTTCTTCCTTCTGAGTTTGACTAGCAACAAATTCCTGCTTGGAAATTTTTCAAGACTGGAAAGAAGTCTCTTTAGTCTGGATATGTACAGGCTATCAGGGAGGCACTTTATGGGTTTTTTTGAGAAGTTAAACAGCCTGGCCTCCTGGAGTCTCTCTTGTCAGGTACAATTTCCTGCTCCTCTGTCAACTCTTTCTTCTCAACTCTGTGAAGATTATAAAATTTTTTCTTCAAGTGAAAATGATGGAAGTTTTTTTAAGAAATATATATTTAAGAGGAGTACCTCATTCTTGTGTGCTCCAGAGTCATCAATACTGTGTATGTCAGTTATGTTATTGACCAAGGAATAAACAGTAACAGCATGCAAGAATTTAGACAGTCCCTCAGGTGACTTTTTGGAGGGTTTTCCAGGTTTGCAGGTTTCGTTTTTTGGTGGACTTCACACCCCTGTTGAATCCTGCTTTTGCACAATCCTACCATGTTGCTAGGGGTGGCATGTCTCCACATACAGCAAACTCATTTGTACCCACTGTGGTTAACACAGTTCAGAAATACAGAATTCAGAAGCCTTATCCCCACTGACAGCGAAGCAAAACTAGGCACAGGACCCTCAAAGAAAATATTAATTCAGACAGAAGATTAATTCAGACCTAGAATTCCTTCTTCATGGACCAGCTCTGTGCACTGGGTAATAAACACAAAATTCTCAACTATGAGAATTTGTTATTGTTAAGCAAACAGACTTTGAAAGCTTGTGTGCTATCATAAAAAATTGTACTATTTAATTGGATTAAGACATACACATGTCTTAATCTTAACATCTGATCATCCTCTACTCATACAGTACAGTATATACATACATACAGTTCAATAAATGTAGGATTTGTTTCAGTGAGCACAGGATCAAAAATCCTGTTTACAAATCCTGGACTAAAGCTTAAGCATTCAAATTGTCAGTACTGAAAACATCATTTCTACATGGTGCTATATGCTTTCTAGGTCTGTGGCCTGCAAACAGAATTCACAGATCCATAAAAGTGCTCACTATCTTCAATTAGAAACTGACATTACATTTACAAATGTTTTTATTCCTCAAGTTGTGGTCCATTCTCTCCCAGTAGCCTTTAAGAAAAAAGGTCCATGAAACTGTCTTGTTCAAGCCTATCAGGCATTTTTAACTACTGCCCTTAAAGATGCAGGGCCTTTTGAAGTTTGTATGGTAACTGTGGCATTCCCAGCTCAAGAGATTATAACCCTTTATATATAATACTTAACTACAGTTATGGATTCATTAATGCCCAATTTTTCAAGTCTGCAGTTAAATGCTTCTAGCTTGACTATGATCTTCTGACTTGCTTTTATAAAATGCCTCTTTTTTTAATTTGAAATTGGTACGTTCAAATGGCTGAACTAAAATGTAAGTCATGGCTTTTATTTATGATCAGAAAGTGCATGCTCATTTGTTTAATGTGATTAAATTTTGCTTGTCAATCCATGTCCTGACTTTCTGAATATTTTGTCCAGCAATATTTTTAGCTGCTCTCAGCACAATTGTGGGAAACCAAATGAAATGTCACTGGTTTTGAAGTATCAGAAGATATTTTTCAGCTCTTTAAATGTGCTGTGGCAGTAGGAAACATGGGATTCAACTGGAAATAACATTGAGCCAACAGTGGATGAGATAAGGTTAAATGACAAATCACTAAAGTACAGAAACAAAGGAAGGAAAGTAGCTCAATTTCTCATTTCCTTTTCTTCTTCTGCAAAATAAGTCAAAATTATACATGCCAAGCAATAATTGTAATGCTCATAAGATCTCATTTTAGCTCTGCTGAGAGCAAGCCATGAAGGCACTCTCAGTGCTTCTTACAGTAAACAAAGCTTGCTTTGACCTCACTGTCATCGTCAGCAAACACACCAGCACTGGTGAGCTCAGCAGAAAAGCTTGTGACAGAGTAACCTTGGGATATGAGTGACATCTGAAATGGAACAATATGCACTCCTATGTCAATGATTTTTATATTTCTACATATTTTGGAAATCATTGTTCCCATGAAGTTGTGGAGGGAAGGGAATGCTACAACCCTTGAGATCTTTCCAAGGGCTGTTGGCTCCAGCTGAGCTTCTGCATGCTCTGGTCTCACCATCAGCCCTCACAGCCCAATGCTGACTTTACTCTCTGAGTGGTAAGGCTCACCATTTCTCAAATCCCATATTGAATTCAGAACTCAGCAGCAATCACCACCTAGCGGAGACAGCTCTTAATTTGACAGATCCTCATTTCCTTTTTTAAAAGATGATGTGGAAAACATACTCAAGGCTTATGGCTTCAGGAGTTCCCCTACAGTAGTATTTCTGGATAGGACACAACATACACTTAATATTGGTACTTTTTTATTGTTCATAAACATTCAGCTCATCAGACAGATTTTACTGCTTTTTGAGAAAAAATTCCAGAAACCAAAACATATCCAAGTGTAGAGCTGACAATGAAACACAGAAAACATGTTCTGGATGAAATCTCTGACAGATTTAGAACCATCAAGACACTAAGTCCAACTTTCAGAATTACACGGGGACTCCAAAATATGAATTCCACTAAGAGGCAGAGCTGAATTTTTAATGCCAAACATTGCAGAGACTCTGCAAAGGCTTACTTTCTTTAAAATATGTTTTTGCTCTGGAAGTGGATGTAGATGAATCTCGGCGACCCAATGAGGCAGATGTAACCAAAAAATGCTTATTGTGTCTAAGAAAAGAGATCATTCCAAGAAGAGCAAGAGGGGACATAAAGGTGAGATTGTATGATATCCATAATCCTCCAGTTACCAAACCACTTGTCAGTGGGCCAGCACTTGGTGTGACCTCAGGAGCTCGCAGTATATGTTGCCAGCCAGCAGCTCCTAGGAGCCAGTCTAGCAATCACAAACTAGTGCCCCCATTCTTCTGTCCTCAGGCCACATGCCTTCTCACAGCCAAAAGAAGGAGGGGTGGCACTGGTCCAGCTCCGACAGCACCTCTTCTTATGCTGGAGACACTAAGAACAGATCTGCAGGGTTTACACAGCTTTGTTCTGTAGAACAGAAACTGAACCTTTGACTCCTGAAGATATCTATCTTCAGACTATACAATCCTCATTCCAAAGATGAAAGGGCTGCTGAGGTACCATTGATTGTTTTGGAAATTATTTTCACCAAAGAATGCTGGTACTTCTCCAGTCTGAATTAACAGCCCGCCAGGGCTGGAGTCAGGAGCATTTCTCTAATAACAGAACAAAGATATTGCTTCTTGTTTCACTTACTCCACAAATCACACAGCTTGATCGCTTGGAAAAGTTGTTGGTACCCATATTTCATTTTAGTGTGTATAAAAGCACTCACTTCCTCTGATTCGTAAGTCCAATACTAAGTGTGAATGCTCTGAGAAAAGTCATATCAATCACATAATACATAACAGACAACTCTAGGCCTTAAGCCCATACATGATGTACAGTTTCCTTCATGATATCAGGAAGCCTACATTGCTAGTTCACAACCTGTACTGGATTTTGTCATACCTTTTGAATAACCTCACCACTTAATAAAAGGCTTCAGAGTAAGTAAAATAATTATTGCTCTCTGCTGTACCTTGTAAAAGGGAGTATTGCGTCCTTCATGTGTTTAGCCTATTCCTATACTGATGTGTTTTGGCACTCATTCCTCTACATAAGGTAACAGCATTCTTCAAAACAGCACCTTCAAACACCTTCCCCATGGCTTTCTTGTATAATACCCATTCTTCCAGCCAGCACTGGCTCTGTTATGGCCACAATTGGTACAGAGGGCAGGGTGGTATTTTATGCCAGCCATCTGGCACATCATGATCATTTTGTCTTGACATTAAAATGTTTTCTTTTACAAAGTTCATGACCAAGATGTGCTTCCCTGACTTACAAATTTTTTGGCATGATGAGTTTACTGAGCTGAGGACAAATCACATGGTCAGCATCATTCTTAAACAAAATGAGGGCACTTCTGGGTGTTTTTTTAAAAACAGCCTGTGTCCGCTTCTACCACACGAATGGATCCCTTTACATGAGAAGGTTTCACTTGTAGCAGTCAAGAGATTCATGAGATACAGTTACACATGAATGTGAACACTGGAGTGCTCCAAACAAAAAACCCCAAAAACTGGAAAACCCAAACAAAAATGAACAAACTTAAAGGAGCTACATGGTTTCTCTGGTTAGTCAAATTCGGCTAAAGGTCTTTACACCAACCAGAGAGTCTTTGAAAGAGGAGAAGCAAAATTTTGTTTTCAATGAAGTAATTTTCTCTATTTGACTTTACGCTTTGATTTTTACTCTGGAGACTTTTGGAGCACATGATATCGTTACACAATAAAGTTTTGGTGACCATGTCTCTCCGGATGAATTTTATTTTTCTCATGGTTTGTCTGAAAGGCATGGACACACACACCACACACACACACACACTTTATTTAGCTTAGGATAAATGTGTGTCTGTCTGTCTGTGTATGTGTGAGCAGACATGCATTTGTATGCATGTGTGTTACTCCACTTCACTTTGCAGGTTTCGGTTTACAGGACCTCTGGTGGACGATCAGTCTGTCTGGAAGAAAAGTACACCCACAAATATCACATGGAACTAGCTGGGCTTGGGCACTGGTCCAGGCAGCCTCATTTAGAGCATCAAGATCATAGAAACCTTTGGCTGGAAAATTAGAAAAAGAAAGTATCAGCTTTCATTCTGGAGACCCACATTCAACTCTTTATGGAAAATATTTTCAGGAAATACCTGTTGACTGAGCCTTTCAGTTTAAGCAAAACATATTGCTTTTGCAAATGAAAAAGAAAAGAAAGAAGCAAAAGAGTAAAAAGTATATTAAAAAGGCTGTTTTCTGTCCCAAGGGTTGAATTAAATTAACTTCAAACTGAATAATTTTGTATTGTATGAGAGTACAGAGAAAACATCATGCTGTGTGTTATGATCTGCATTCTCAGATAATTATTAACATCTTTGCATACGTACTATTATCAGCAAATTCACTTTTTGGCTTTGCTTCAAGCTCTGTTTAACAAGCATGTGTTATCTGACCATGGTTATGGGTGGGAGCATATCATACTTGAGAATAGGCTCTTTGTACTGCTCTGGACAAGGGGCCCAATTTTCTTCCTGTTAAAGTCTATGTGAGTTATACTAAAAAGTGGAGTAAATCTTAGATAAGCCTAAAACCTTACAGACAAAAACTACAGTACTTTAAAGCCACAACTTCCTGTGAAGTCATTGCAGTGATGCATCTATTGTCATCTAAACACTAATCCAGCCCTACCCTCAGTTATTTTCCACTGCGGGAAGAATGACTGCTCTGAAAATTCGGAAGCATTCTTCAAACAGTCAGATGTGTTTTCAAGATTTAATTTGGGTAAAAAAAATAGTCTTGTTTACTTTCATCTTGAAATGGACTTTCCTTTTGAAATGGATTTTCACATAGTGTCGTTTCAAACTGATTTGCAAAAAGGCCAGGCAGGTTGCTTAATACCTGGATTTAGATCTTAAGGATTTTCATTTGAAGTGCATGCAGAAAAAAGTCTACAAAGTCTACATGGCTCAAATTAAATACGTATTTGCTTCACCCTTCTTATTTGGTATGACAATATAGAAAAAGATTTTAAAATCTGGTTTTTTTCTTTGAACTGTTAGCAGTGGACAATTTTTGAAAGAAAAGGATTTTTGCATTTAAAAATATTCCATGGTTTCTGTCATTGGCACATGATAGAGCTCTTCATTAAAGGCCCATACAATTTTAATATGAATCATATCCAATGGTTCACATAACCACAATAAGCCTTAGATCTCTTAATATGCCTGTTCCTAATGTTCTTTTTGTTAGAAGAGTAACCAAGTAGTGTTTCTTTTCTTGGCTGAGACAAATATCCCCTCTGCTTGCAGGAAATGAATGTGTATTTTCTGTACTTTGGAAAGTTTATGGAATATTAAAAAAAAAAAAAAAGGAGAGGGAGAAAGAGAGATTACTTTCTCTTTGCAGGCATGTGTTAGGCATTCCACAAACAAAACACTGTGTAATGAAGGCAGTGGTTGTCTTCCCGTGACACTTGAGTTTTCAGAAAAAGATTTATGTAAGTTATAAAAAGTTTTATGTAAGCAGTTAATATTTCTGAGCTTTTTTTGAACATTGTCTATTTCATTCAACAACGGGGTAATCCCTCCCCCCTGAGCTAAGAAACTGTGAGACATGCAGTACATGCATGTGGTCTGAAGGTCAGTTATAGCATTTACCACATGATCAAGAGTAAGTCTTATGGAAAAAGAGCAACACTGAGATTATTTTCTCAAAGCCAGGAATATGAGGCAGCTGCAGGGGGAACAACAGTTTTAGCTCAAGCTACAGAACTGATCAGGCTTGCATCAGCAGGCATTTAGGGACAGATGCTGGAAGCAGGTCAGTATCCCCAGAGGAACTGTGGGCACACACCTCACAGGAGATTGGAGGCGCCTGTGATATGACTCATTGAGTAAATGAGACAACTTTCTGATTCATATCTGGGAGCCTTCTGCTAGATTGTTTTCTCAAAGAGTGGTTGTCTTTCCACTTTCACTCCTTCAAAATAAGAATAGTGTATTTCAAAATAACCTGATTTGCCTTTTTGCATCCCCCTCTTTCACATGGAATTCTCATTTTCTCCATCTGTTTTACCACACAATGTGTAATAATTAAAAAGTGCTTAACATCTTAAAAGGCAAATACAATGAAGATGTCTTTTGAACACATCTTTTACTGCAGATTCAAGTATGCCACTTGGCATCTGTTAACCAAGTTCCGGTTTTATATTAATTCACTTTAATTAACTTTGATTATTATTTTGAACATCTGGTTAGCGTTCTCAGTGATCCTACTCTCTCCAGCATGTCTTCTGAGGACATATTTCTTTGTACTGCTGTAAACTGATCTAGTGTACGACTCTTTTACAAGTGACTTGTAGGAGACTTTGTCTACTTTTCCAGACATTTTGGGAAGCTGAGGGAAATTGTGGGGAATTTAAAAAAAAAGTGTGTGTGAATTAAATGCCTGTGAGGAAGTGGTCCAAACTTGGCCCAAAGTAGCTCAGACCAGCTGGCAGGGCCAGGGAAAGCATCCAGCAAGAAAGATGAAATAACTTTATGTGGGAAGTCCTGGAAACAGCTTCCAGGCAAAGCATGGATAGGAATTCCTTTACATCCTAGAGTGAACATACGACCCTCAGATACATTTGACAGCCCATCTGTGGGGATGCTGGGGATCATCAGTGTTCATTGACTTGAAGAAGTGGATTCTTAGGAAACAGAACCCACAGCACAAACATGTAAAATTGGCAAAAATTAATTGTTTACTTTGTACTACATATATATTTTTCTCCACTGAGTTTATATTACAGTGTCTCAAAATGAAAGCTTCTCAGACTTGTAAATAAAAAGGGATCAATACGGGCTGTTGACTGTAGAAGAATCTGGCTGAAGTATCTACACCTATGTTGCCTGAGGGTATTTTATTTTAATGATTCTGTGTCATGTCTGCATGTTATTTTTGGATGTTTTTGCTCGTTTTAAGACATGCCTGTGTTAAAAGAAGTCAAAAAGTAGTAGTGTAGCTGTGAAGCAGGTTGCTAATCTATTTGTGTTTTGATTCAGGACACATTGGCACATAGAGGGGAATGTCCTAGGAGCCATGTTCCACAGATTATGACTACTTTTACTTTCAAGACTTTATTATTATTTTTAAGGTTTCCTTCTGTGAAGCAGAAGAAAAGCTTAAAACAAGATCTTGACAGTAAACTGGAGAACAAAGTACTTGCAAACTGTTTACCTATTGCTTTAAAATATTTTTTTAATTCCTCACACTTTTTTGCTCATCTCTCTTAATTTGGTCTGTAGCTTACCTTGCACAGTTCTGACTTCAGGTTTTTTGGGTTCTGGCCTTCTCAAGGGCTTGGGAAGGTTTTCATTCTCCTGGTGCCATTTTTTCAGGCATTGTGGCTCATGTATACTAATAGATTTTGTTCCATACTCACGGCCACATATGTAGCAAATCACTGTTGGTGGCCGTCTTATCACTTTTGCCTGCAAATAACAACCATGAAGAAGAATAAACATTGTTTTCAATATTCATTTTGAATCAGAATGACTTTGTATGAAAGCAATCATGTAGATAAGGAATGTGTTATCTGTGAAATCTGTGTAACTGGTTTTTTCAGTCTGGTATTGTTGGGAATGAGTCCTGAGGCTTGTAAGAGATACTGCCTCATTAAGTGGGCACCTGGAACAGGCAGGTTTCTTATGCAGATGCTGGGATGACTGATGGGTGTGACTAATCTATACTTAGCTGTGTTAAGTTTCCTCTCTTTTATTTTCATACCTGCAAGTTCATGAAAATGCAAAGTCTTCACATGCAGAAACAACACCTCTGCTTCATCAGGTTGCAATGCAACATCCATCTTAAATGGCTGAAGCCATTTTTTACTTACAAAGCAGACGTAAAATGGAAAGCAGCAACAGAAGCTTCATCTGCTGAACTCTTGATGTCTAGTACAATAACAGAAAGACTCCATCTTCTACCAGAACACAGCTCAAAGCGCTGTGTCCAGCCTTAGTATCTCTCTTAAGCAGGACAGTGAGGGCAGCACTCCCAAGAGATGATTGTGGATCTTTACATCACTTTTGACAGAGATTAGTTATCTGGTGGAATTCTTGGCCTTCAAAGATTAAAACCAAGCCAGGATATTTCAGGATGAGGGGCAAAAAAGAAACTGCTGCTTGTTTATCCCAAAGGCCTTAGTGTGAACCTTGCCAGTGACTGCAGCAAGGGCAGAACTGGACTCTAAGCAAGTCATTGTTTCCACACTGAAGATCTGCTTTTGTTCTCAGAGGAAAACAGCTCAACAACAGAAGAAAAAGATTCCTAAACCCCAAACCTCACAAATACATAATCTAAGGCTGAAAAATGTATAATTACTGTGGTATTGCAGATTATGGACTCAGCTGTGTCCTTAGGCGTGTCTTGGGCTACGCGTGGTGTCAGTACCAGCCGTGCTCAGGAAGTAGGATAAAAACATGCTGCAGAGAAGAACTCTGAGGCACACAGATGGGTCTCACAACTGCCAGCACTTCCTACACTTCTGACTGCAGAATACCAGTAAGAGATGAGTTATCCCTGCCCTACTCAAGTTAGACGGACAGCCATGCCAGACCAAATACAGGAAACCTTTCTCACTCAAACAAGAGTAGTGGGGGTTTCATTTTTTCCTCTGCTGCTGTGTAAGACAAAGCATAACCTGTTCCCGTATTTATGACTCTTTCTGTCAGCCCATCAATGTGTTCACGAAATTCTGGGCAGCTCTTCTTGTATTTATGTTACAGTCTGAAAATGTCATTAGTGAACAATCTGCATAAGATTGCCTTCCTGTATCACACATGTAATCTCACTTACATGAAAGAAATACTACTCTATAAAGTGTATTTTTTCTGGGAAAAGTTGGACTTCATCTGGAAAGCTCTCACAATGTCTTGCAACATAACATCCAAAGATGGGCTCTCCAAGGACATTTTCACATCCTCTTGACTTACAAATGGAATTTCCTTGCTATCTTTGATAACACAGTATTTTATATAAGCATATTTTCTAATATATAAAAATACAGCCTTCTTCTCCTATTTTTTTGATGAATACAACAACAGCTATTTTAAAAACATCTTATAACTTTTCATTATCAAATTTCAGTTACTTCTTTACTTCAAGTTGTGAGCTAGAACTTGTCTGATTTTAAAGTACGACTCTGGGTCCAGATACGAAGTCTTCTGAAGACACTGTATGTTTATTTGTAGGCTCTGGAGAATTTTAGATAAGGAAACTACAATCAAAACTCCTGAGGTCAGAGAACTCTTTTTAGTGTGCATGACTGCTGTGAGTATGGTTATACTATTTTAGAAATTTCTTTAAAAATGCTAGGTGTAACATCATTGGGAACACACTTTCCCCATGAGTTCTCATTAGCTGGGTTGCCACCATTCATTTAAATAGTTACTTATTGGCTACAAACTAGGAAAGACCAATTTGACTTATATTCAGATTGTAGGGACTCTTCTATGGTAACATAATAAGAAAAAGGAATCCTAGTGCAAATGCAGAAATCTTTTCAAGTAGAAATATCTGTCTTTTGCAATTGCCACAATTAAAACTGGTACAGAATCAACAGGAGAAAGCAGAATTAATTAAAAGAAATCAGATCACTCTTAGGATAGAATTATTTTTATTCCAGAAAAATACTGAGATTGACCCATCACCACACATACAATTATATACACAAATTTTTCTCTGCACACATGTTTAAAACCTGAAAGAGATTAGCCTAACAATTGGTAGTAACAGATTTTTCTTTTTTTAACTGTGGAATCCAAGATATGATAAGCTTTACTTGGAATTTTTGCAGCTGATGATATTTACCCTTCATTTCTTTTTGTTTTCAGTGTGTCTATCCCAAATGTAACATCTGGAGGCCTGCAGTTTGAAACTAAACTATTTTTGGAAACACCACAATTTTCCAACCCAAACTACTCACAGGCCAGTGGCTAGGCTGTCTGTTCACTGCTTTGTTTTCAACTTTCAAAAAGGGTTGTAGGGAAGGTCTGTTCCTGAGGATATGTGTTATTATAAAAATACCTACAAATACCTAACAGTGTAGTTAGGCTTTCCTCTGGTGTCTCAGTATTTTCTTTTTTACTCCAAGACTGCTAAGTATGTCTGCGTGACTATGAATGAAGTTATTTAGTTCAGAGGGCTATGCAACTATGTATTTTCAATAGACCTGACATTACTTAAGGTTAGCCCCAGGCTGCTGTTATGGTGTTACATGAGGTCAAATCCTTCCATACTGCACAAAGCTTTTTATTTCTTCTTAAGTACACACAATAAGACTGAATCCCAAACTTCCCTACATAAATATTTATCATCCAGGACTGCACACACCTCTTCCCTTCTTATTTGTTTAATTATCCATTTATTTTAATGGGAAGGGGGGGGCATCCTGCTCTGCTATGGAGCTCTTGTCATAGACTTGAACTGCCCATGGATTAGAGGCTCAGGAAAAGAATGGTGCAAGCACTTAGCAGCAGCAGTCTATTGTATGAAAGCAACCCTTTCCACACATTCCTCTCAGCCAAGTAAAAGACATTTAGCATAAGGATCACGGACAAGGTATATGGTTCTCATGATTATCCAAAGCTGTCACTCCACTTCACAGCCTACAACAGCACTCATGTTAGGATCATATGCCTTGAACAGCAAGGTAATTCTGCAAGATTATGCATACAATTAAAAATATTACTCCACTGGAAGCATGAAATATCCCATTTTGCTCCTGATGTGCTTTTTTTAAAATTGAGTACGTCAGTACAATGAATAGCGCATCCATGTACAAGCAAAGGAAGGAAGGACACAGTCATTCCCAATGATAACACTCAGTAAGCTTCATTCAAACCACCCATTCACTGTCCATTCTCATCTACCTTTCTATATTTGCAAATTTATTTGTCAGTATTCTCTAGGAAGGTATTGAAAACCACTGCAATGAGGCAAAAAAAGCTCATCATTGACTTTCCAAGTTCATTAGAATTATAGTGCACCTGAAGAAGCCTTCCCTTTACCAAGATGCTACATGGCTTTAGGCTAGAGCAAAATACAACATCAAAGCTCTTGCTACACAAATTTTCAAGACTTGCACTGTGTTAAAATGCATTACAATTCAGCAAAGGAACATCAGTGAAATCTTTTTAGGTAGTTAAGCAGATAAGAAGAAAACAGCAGATGGCAGCACCATCTAATAGGCTTTTAAGATCAGCATTATCTACTGTCAAAAACCCCATAACTCATATACATACAGCAAGTTATTGGTGCTCACTTACACATATCACATATTTTTGTCTATGACTTGCACTAAAACAGAGTCTGTGTTCTACAATAGAACACAGACTCCGTTTTAGTGCAAGTCTGAGTTTCAGTAGCTGCAGACACCACTTCCATTGTTTGGGGTATCACAGCAGAATCCAAAGCAGAATTTCTGAGCTGATGTGACCCTTGAGAGTCTCTAAGCAAATGCTGTTATTCTACACAGCCAGATGTGATTAACTCAGATGTGTTGATTGATTCTGAGAGCGAGGACAGGTACTGGAAGAGACAGCTTACAGAGGCTGTTCAGTCTCCACCTCTAAAGACATTTAATGCAGAACTGAGAAAGAGTTTGTCAGTAATGATACTGGCATACTTGATGCCACACTTGCTGAAGGGGAGAGAGTCCAGGGTGTACGGGCAGAGGCATACAGGGAGAAGTGCTTGCAGTTGAAAAGTTAAAATGCACTTTACATGATATATCACTAAATCAGTCAGAACTTTATTTTGAAAATAAGGAAAATCCAGGTTTTTCATTTAGGCCATCTTTCACTGCATAAATTTATTTAACAGTAGCACTAATTCTCTTAAATACATAAGGGCTGGGTGGTTTTTTTTCAGTTATTGCTTTCCTCTGATGTTCTGCCGAATCAGGACTTTAGGCAAGTACTTAAATAATTCACTGTCACAGTGAGTAAGTCTGTTAGATGAGACAGGGACTGCCCCAAATGCTTTCCAGCCAGGACCAAAACAGTAGCCATTTCACTCCACCACTAGTGTAGCACTATTTTTTAACAGTATTAATAAGCAGCTGAGTAGCTGGTAAAGTGAGCAAAATGAAAACCATATGCTGGAAAAAGAGGAAGACTTTAGTGGAGACACAGACCTTGACCGTGTTCATAATTAATCTGCAGTTATTCCATAAGCCTAATGCTTTTCCACATCCTTCAATGTGTGTTTTCCACACCTTTCAAAATGTTCAACAGGAAATGAGGGTTCTCTCACAGAGAATTTAAATCTACAGGAAAGTGGCTTCCTTTGACAGCTTCTTATAAATTGTCTGCAAGTCCTGAGGAACCCCTTGGATCACAGGACATTTCTTTCAATCTTCCCATCACATCTGTACCTTTAATGCATAATTCTGTACTAAAGAATAGACCTCAAGAGATGTAAAATCCATTATCTCTTCCTGAAAGTCATTGTTAATAATAAAGTCCTTCAAAGTCAATTACAAACTAAACTGTAAGCTGTACAGCCTCATTAGTTCTGCAACTGATGAACTCTAACTGCTTGAAAGTAAATGAGGAAACCTGTTGTTCACACAGAAGGAAGAACAGATTTTAACAGATTTCATTTTGGCTCTGCAGAGCTCACAGAAGTAAAAAGTGGCAATAATGTTGTTGTTCAACAAGTCAGCAGATGTGAGTGAATCCACAAGGGGAGCAGATACGTTGTGCAAGAGGGTAACATTTTTTACAGATCACTGTCAGTGCCAAACCACACTCTAAACTTTTTTTTTATGGGACCATAATTATAGAAAATTGCCCTCACCTTCTCTTTTATAATCTACAGAATTATGTGTGATAGATTAAACTCTCTGCTTCACACCCATGCCTTTCATTGAACAATCACCTTTAGAGCAATGACAGTTCTTTGGGAAAGAGCACAATGTAGTATAAACAGCACCACTTTTCCTACAACTATAAATGCAGCTGTGTAGCACTTTGAACTGCTTGTGGATAATGTACAATTTGCTGATAAAAGCAAATTTGCCAAATATATATCAATTTTCGAAAATGTATCAATCAGTGGCCTCATAGACCATAATAAATATATTCACCAAAATATATCAATTAGTGGCTTCATATAGCATAATAAAAAAGGGACTCCTGAAGTCTTTAGTCTCATGTGAGCTAGCGTAATGCTATTGTCTTAATTTTACTCAGCAGCTAGTAAACTGACATGTTACACACTTTGCCTTCTAAAGCATCTTAAGAAATGCTCTGCATAGCATTGCATTCCTTTGGTGACTGAGAGATCTAAATCCCATTTTCGAAAGTAATGTAGGCAATCAGGATTCCAGCCCACATTAAAAAAAAAAAAAAGAAAAAAAAAAGGCCATTTAATTTGGACACTGGGCCTAAATTTAGACAACTATCTTACAAAACTCCTGGCCAAAAGACAGCTTGTGCAGAAACAAATGCAAAAAAAAATATCCAATTTTCCAAAACTCTGTGTAGCTTTTGGATAATGTGAATCAGCGTCTTTATTCTTGGATCCTGAATCAAATTCAGTGGAAAAAAATGTGCAGTCTTATTTATTTTGTTGTTGTTATACCCAGAACTGCTGCCTTTGAACATGCAGTCCTCAGTAAACTGATGTTGCATGCCAAGATTAAGAATAACAGTAGAATATGAAAATCATGTTTTGAAGCACTTGCAGGACAATGAAACACTGCATTTCATGTTAACTCAAGAAAAATACCTAACATCTCCCAAAACATACGACATCCAAACCTTGCCTGATCTGCTCAATAGAATCTCCTAGGGAACTAAATCAAGCAATGGTCCCTCGTGAGGATATAACTCTTAAACTCTCAAAGATAACCCAATTACTCCCATTCAAAAGGAAAATCAAAATAAATAGGAATAAGTAGTTTCCCCTATTCCATTCCCAGTATTTCCCTTTTCTTTATCCTCTATTTAGCAGAGAAAAATTTGCATGCAGTTAAAAGCTGCTTCTGAAGAAAAGTGATTTTAAATTTGATGGCAAGCCAATCTCCCCTGTAATGCCAAGCATCAAGATGCATGCACACCCTTTCATACAGTACATGGTAAGCAATTTACCTGGTCTGATACAGCTGGTGCAGCCCTGCTCGTTCCTTGACGGGCCTCAGATGGATCACCATTTGCTGGGCCAGGTCCAGATCTTGGTGCTTTATCAGATTTACTAGCAGCAGCACTTGGTAGCCTCGCACTGCTGCCACCTCCTTTGCAGCACCTTTCATGCACAGGGAGATGGTCAGGAAAAAAGGTTCGGCCACACTTTCTACAGGGCACCAGCTGGGCTTGAGCACTATAATAAGCTGCTTCATTTTCATCTGCAAGTGTATAGGAACCAGAACCAGTAAGGACCTCAGGTTTCCTGGGCTCTGGCCTTCTAAGGTGCTTTGGTAGCTGATTGTTCTCAATACGCCACTTCTCTAGGCACTTAGGTTCATGTATAGCAATAGATTGTGACCCAAATTCTCTGCCACAGATATAGCATACCTTGAAGGGAGGTCTTCTTGGTGTTTGAGACATGTCTGAAGAATTTGACTGTTGTGATATTATTGCAGTGCCTGGTCACCTTTTCTGGGATTCAGATTCCTAGATGTACTACTTTGGGAAAAATTCTGGGAAGATCTGGAACATAAGATCGTGAAACTTGCTCTAAAGGCAAGGTGTTAGAGATAATAATAGGGGCTTCTTCAGCACTTGATAGACTACTACAAGTTTTGTTCACATTGTTTTTCTTGACATATGTTTCCATGAAGAGTATCACATTTCAGGAAACTTCTCTCTCTCCTACACATAAAGAGCTTGGGAAAGTCTGGTATTCAAAATGATTCTACATCTTCTTAATCCGTTTTCATGAGCCAAAATATATTAGGGACTTCAAAGCTGGAACACTGAACCTTATGCCTGCTTCAGTAGAGAAGGGGGTTTCTGTGTGTTATCCTTTTGTCTTTTGTTCTACACGACCCTGAAACAAATGAAATTAGTATAAATTAATAAATGCATTCTCTCTAGTTGAGGTTACCAACCACTGGTTTTATCACAAGGCACAATTAACCTTACTAATCTATTGTATTTTTAAATAGGAGATAAATAACATCAAATATATTCTTATCTGTAGTGATCAGCTGAACAATGTAAATCTGAAATTCTGGTCCCAGAGGACTGTAAAATCATGAAGGACATGAAATAAGATGGGTTTGCACAAACTGAAACTGATGACATGCAAGTGGTTTGGTGTATAACCAATATGCTTTATTTTCAGTTTCTGATAGAACTGGTATTTCTGACAGTCTTCAAAGTCAATACTTAAACATCATTTCCCTGTATCCAGAGACGTAAGAAAAAGTCTCTCAGTAGACAGATGTCAATGTCCAATCTACAAAGGGACAGTAAGAAAGGAAAGTGTTACCAGTCAATCTATTGGTTGAAAGAGATAATTTAGCCCCTTAATTCAGCACTTGTGGTGTCACAAACTCTCTGACCAGTCTTGATTGTCCTAGTACAAGAGTGATATTAATGAAACGGAGCAGGTTTCTTAATAAGGCTTACTGAGGTGCTTTGGGGGCTGACGTATGTGCTGGATGAGAGAGAAAGGACACTGCATTTGTTCAGTCTCCAGATATTACTAAATATGTTTCAGTTTTTCAATGTCCAGTCTACCCCTGTAAACAGATAAATTTGTGCTTTATCCCTTAAATGTTCATTTGTCACAGTATTTTGGGCTGGTACTCCAATGACTAGAAAATATAATTCAGACCATACACATGTACTGCAGAGGCTACTGTTTTAATTGCATGGTAAAATAAAAAAACAAACTAGCACATCACATAGATAGGTAACTGCCAAGGACAGTCTACTTCATCTGTGATAGAAGAAATATGTGGCTGAAGTCATCTTGCCCTTACTGAATATTCCAGACTTTATCTCAATCCTTCCAAACTTGTGGGGGATTCATAATACACAAACATATCCACACCGGCGGCCGTGGTGTCTTGGTTCACTTCCTTTGCTGCAACCTAGATGTTTTTACTGCTTTTTTGCCATGTCACCTTTCAAGACTCTGTTTCCACTCAACAGCCTTTTCACCCTCCTCTGTCCCACCTCTAAACCCATGGGCTGACTTTTACTATACCCAACTGCAATGACACAGTTTTGTCATTAATTTTGAGATGACAAACTTAAACTTTGTCTGTGTTACTAAGCAGCAACTGAGCTTATTCTAGTCTCTTACAAATATTCTAGGGGGTACCTTAAGTATGGGGGCAACAGTGAGAAAACAAGTTGTCATCAGGTTCATGTGAGTATCATCCTTTTGCCTAGCACACAAAGATGTTTAGATTGCTGCATTGACACTGCTTGCTTAAATACTTAAAAAGCTGGATATTTCTGGGACACTTGGGATACTTTCTTATTTTACAGATAATTCCTGTGAAGCTTGTATTTATTTGTAGGAAAACTGGAAAATGTGAAGATCATCAGACCCAGTCTGTGATTTGTGCTGGAACAAATCTGTGAGCAAGTATGTTGTAGCTAGCTGTTAAAAATAAAATTTTTGAGGACCATTATACTTGGTGCATTCAAAGCTAACACCTCATCCAAAACTGTATTAGATAACTGCAGTCAGCTGAAAAACAGGCTAAAGTGTGTGCCTGTCATATCCTCTCATGTCTGAAGCTATCAGGTGTATCAGGTGCACATAATATATGCTGATGGTTACACAGAACTACAGCACCGGAATTTTTAGTTCAGATATCAAAATAACAGGTTCAGCAGTATGTGAAATTTAAATATGCAAACTAGTATTTAGGCTACTGTACGGCAAGGCTGTTTGAAAGACTGGGAGAGTTTCCAAGGAGGGTGGCCTGTTGGATGAATCCAAGTTGGGAAATAGCCAAGCTCTTTAGGAGGATGAAGGGAATGGAGAGCCAGGGAAACATTAAAGGGTCATGAAGGCAGCGGAGATAAGGGTTATTGGCAGGTCACAGGAAGGGAGCATAAGAAAGTTCAGTAACATTTCAGGGAACTTCTGAACTTTGCAAGGTCCTATTTATGTCCTATTCATTGATTTATGTCAAAAAGAAACTTTCTCATACCTGAGAGGATTCTTAAAGCAACAGTGAACACTGAACTGCCATATGAAGAATGTTAGGTGACTAAATCTGTTGGCATTAGGAATGAATCAGTCAATAAAAGATGCTATAAACAATCTATTAACAATATAACCTATTGTTGGATTTCCAAGCTTGCTATTGTAAATACTTCATAAGAGAATTATGCTTCCTTGTGGGGATTACACCATTTGGTCTACATTTATTCCTGCCAACTTCACTGTTATTATTTGGAAACTTCCTATAAATTCAGTGTGAAATGAAAAGGCATATGAGCAGTTCAAATCTTCTCTCAAGCTCAGTGGTAAAGATGTGGGAGTAAATCAGGACTGGGATTTAACAATCCAAAACATAAAACTTTCTTATGTTTTTCTTTTTAAAATGTTGCAGTATGTTTTAATAAAGCAGGAAGGTACAGTTGATCATTTCATATAGCTGTGGGAAAACATTTCTCTCCTCTGCAATTCCAATGAGGACAACACTTAAAAACAACTTCATGAACTGCAGTGACGTCACTTACAACTATAGAGAAATTCAATGTAATTAAAAGCAAATTAAATACTATGTCTAGTTTAGAATCAGGATAAGAGCTTCAGTCTAATCAAAATAGAACAGAATGATGAGAGCACAAGCAGCTCAATACCTCTATCATTTTCTTGTCCTGAAGTGGGAACGGGAACTCTTGCACACAGTTTTTGAACTTCACCTAATCAATTGCAACAATAACATTATTGCAACAACAGCAACCATAGCATTATTAACCACAGTGGTTCTGTGTTTCTGTGGTTCTGTTGTTTCAGAAACTGAAACAACATCATTATTAACAACGCTTCACTTATGCTGCCTTCTTTTCGCCCTCCTGTGTGATTCAACCTATAGAAGTGGAAACTTTTTCCCTGAAACAGCCTTCGTTATGTCTTGTTTCTTGTCAGTGTTGGAACTTGGAAGCAAAGTTGACACATACGTTTCCTATTTCCTGTATGCAGCTCATTTCTGAAGAGCGACCCTCTCTGTTTTTCATCTCTCTTGATTCTTTCATGTAAACAATTCCTCAAAAACCATTATAAAGTCATTTTATAAGCCTGGATTCCTTGACTGAATTGAAAAAAACATACTTGTGTTAGCTAGGGGATTAAACTGGCTGTTTCCAATGAATCCGCAACACTACTGCTTTTGACTTAGCTAAAATTCCACACGGAGACCTCCCAGCTATAACAAAAACAGAGTTTACCTTATGGAAGAACACATTGCACGAAGCTTCCTACCACCAGGACATAACCACGCTTATTCAATGGAAAAAATACTGGAACAGTTGTGAGAATTTGGGGATTCTGTTTATGTACGGTTTATGGATGCTGACTGGTATCACAGCCTTTCCATGTGTAGCTGTATCAGACTGTAAACTCTGTTTAATCTATATGGCTGGTTTAGTGTCACTGTTCTAATCTGCTAGCACAGAAAGATAAGTCCTTGCACCAAATAAACACAGAGCTTTCAAGCTTACAAGTCAAAAGTGCCCCAAGAACCTCTTAGACATATTTGACTCCATCTAAAAGCAGAGACAATTAAAAAAAACAAATCCCCTTGGACATGCTTGGCTTCATCTAAAAGCAGAGACAACTTCCAGGAAGACCATAAACAGGCAAAGTAAGCAGTGGGAACCAAATACTTTGCTATTTTTTTTTAAGTGCTTGATAAAGCTGAGAAGTATTTATATGGAGTACTTGCTTCAGGTGACAGTGGCTTAAATCCATAAGGCTCTTTGGAGAGGTCATCTATAATTGTAGAATGCTTACAAAAATCAGGACTCCCATAACAGAGTTATAAGAATGTCTGCATAAGTTGATCTGCTTGAGGGAGAGGATGAAAGGATACACAGACACATAAATGAAGAGGAAAACATATGGGTTCAAAATGGTGGCAAACACAAAAGCCTGGCAGAAGCTCAGCTACAGATAGATTGTCAGCGCCAAAAAAAGAATAGACTAATTTTAGCTTGCAGAATGGAACTGGTTCATCCATTATCTTGGATTCAAAAACACTTGGTTTTGTGTACCCTTGTTTATGTAAAACCCCACTTCACTCTGAGTTTTCCCTTTGTTTTCCCTTTGTTCAATACTACCCTCAGTGTTGTATACTTATTCTGCCTGTCCACCATGCAGTGCTTGGAACCAAAGCTTTCTGTTTGTGACACCACTTTGTTATGTGGGTCATTTCATAAGGGTAATTTATGTACATTGGATTAAATTCACAAGTATCCTAAAAGAAAGGATTTTACTTGTAATACCTAACTGTACTGTTATATAAATTGGAAATGTCTCAAATAGCTTTAAGTGAGAAGCAACAAGCAAAAGCTTCTTGTACAAGGGCACCCAGAGATCCTGGTTTTTCAGTTTGGGCTGGATTCTGTAAACAGACAGAGGAGAAAACTCAGTGTAAGAGGATATAAGATATAGAGATATTAACTAAGTGATCTGCCAAGCATAACACAGCAAGTCTGAAAAATAAGAAAATTAAATTTAGATTTTCTAGCACCTCAATACTGAATCAGTCCAGTCTCAGGATTTTCTAAGGCTGATCCCTAACTCTACAGTCAAGATAAAAGTAAGTCTTTTTTCTCCACTTTCATGGGTTCTCTTTATATTTACATATAAAAAGAGGTGTCAGAAAGGACAAAATGACACCATCTGTTGAGTGCCAGAAAGCATTGCTTCAGGCTCTTTCCAAATAAAATGTTTTCTATGAGGCTTCCCATTATTCTTCAAGGGAAAGCAAACAAAATTTAACCAGCATCTCAAGCTTTATTTTTTCTTGTGCTAATGTTTTATATTGCTCAATTATAAATAATTTTAGAAATCCGTTAAGACAAAGTACTCAAACATAAGCTGGACAAAAATATTGGACAATTTGTAATATCTTACTGTTGGATCTGTTTTTCACTGCAAGATAAAAGGAAAAAACATTTTTATGTTTCCAACAATATTTTTAGCAAATTAACCACATATTAAAAACCTCATATTTTTCTAGTTCAGCACTACATTCTCTCCACAGTTTCTGGCTGAAGGAATCTCCTTTGGTTAATCCTAGAGACTAATAATTTCCTTCAGTCATGTGAAAAGAATAATCTATTATTTTATGGAAATAAATACCTAAGTTTACTATGTCAACATGCTTCATCTTTTCACAGCTGAGCATGATCCATGTCTTTATGCATCCTGCTCTCTCAAGAAACCACCTGCAAGCTCCAAACATACAAATATTGGCATATACCTCACTTCCATCAGCTTCAAGACTTTGTAACACCTAATATCACAGCAGCCTGGCTTAAATGTCTCAGGAGCAATGCACACCCAGAAACATCCCAATGTGCAGCTTGTTCTAGCAGAGGATCAGGTGCACATATACCTTTTCTCCCCTGCGATCTGCAGCCCAGACAGTGGTGGTTATGCCTTTGTCTAAAGTGAATGCAGCCAGACAGGAGGACAGGACAAGAATACTCAAAACCAAACAGGCCAAGTTAAAAAGCCATTGTGATCTGATATTTGCAAACAGGCTAGAACTGTCTGGGAATCTTCTAGTGAACCTTTTCCCCACTGTTTAAAGTGTTGGTTAGAAAAAACTGGAAGTTTCCTCAAAGATGTATCCTGAATGACTTACACAGGAGAGAAATTGTGGGCGTCTCTGAGCCTGTGTCTGCATATGTGTGCAAAGGTTCACTACAATATAAGATATGGAAAAATACATATCCCAGAGGTTCCTATACAGCTCTTATAGAGAACTATTTAAGGTGTTCTTTGATTGTAATAAGACAATCAACCTAGTCAATGCTTTTCATAAGTTTCCTCTGACCAGTGAAATGACCAGATCCTTCTTTGAATCTGATTACCTTTCTACCTAAAAACCTACCTTTATGGGTCACTCAAAAAGTCCCTGGTACGAACAGTAGCCAGTGTATACCTGGCATTTAAGAAGATCCTATATACAATTATGCAGTAATTAGTTCTACTTTACGTAATTAGTTCTATGTAAGTTTGTGACTGTGTTACCAGAGAAAGCTGGAGACTGCTTCTAGGGACCCAGTAGTTCTTTCATGTTATTATGTCCTCTGCCAAATGTAAGAAATAATTCCTTTGATTTGAATGAGATCCTAACATTATGTGAAGAAATTATGACTGCTACTTGTTAAAACACATGGGGAAAAAATGAAATATTTTTAGTGAAAAAAGGGTAATTTTTTAGACTTTTAACATTCAAAAAACTTTAAAAATTCATAATTCAGTAACACGATTCTCTCATATCTCAGATATCCTTTAGACTCTACAGTGTTCTTGGTTTTTGTATTTTGCTTAGGGTAAACTAAGCAACCAAGAGTGAGGGTAAAATTTACCTTTGTTTTACTCACAATTATTTAATGCATTCATCTCATATTGTAAAGGAATAATATTACTGCCTCCACGCTTATTCTTGTGCAAAAATCAGCAGATATATTCCCAGTGTGAGTGACAATAGGGATACTTACATATAACATTCTGAATCATCTTCAGCTACTAGCACATATCTGTGATATTTACCCTGCAAATCCTAGATAACAGATATGCATCAAATAACGGATAATAATGAGTATGTTAACCCTGCCCACAGCACAGAAGTAGGAGAGAAAGCAGACACTGAAGTATGCTTACACAACTCAAGGTAAGCAACCTCTGCTTTCCAGCTCAATTATCTTTGTTCAGCATTTCCATTTCTGGAACTCACATGCACAGAATCAGGGGTTTTTTTTCCCCAGGGATCTGGATGATGACTATGCAATTATTTCAATATAGTAGGGTCATCCTTAGGGAGAAAAAAATGGTGGATGGATAAATGCATATTCAGTTATTCTGAAACAAAAAGAATAGAAGCCAAGAATGTCAGCTTGTACAAACTGACACAAGGCAGTGGAAGTCAAAAGAAGGATGACACTGCACATGTGCTGAGAGCCTCTCCCCGGAAGTGTAAAGTGATTCAGTAATGGAAAGACACTTTTCCCAATAATCTGCAGTAATACAGTTATATTATACAGAAAAAGTAATCTAAAGCGGTAAATGTTCTTTTCTTTTACAGCGTAAATCAATCTTAATAGACTGATTTTTCTGAATAGGAGAAAAACTGTTTCTGCTGATAAATGATTCCATAACTAAGGTTTTTGGTACTTTTGTTATGAACAGGATACTCGAATAGACAATCTGATTATCATGGAAATTACTAAACTCAGCAAGACAGGCCAGCTACTAAAATATGAAAACTAAATGAGCAGAGAGCCACAAGAGCAGAAGAGAAGCTGAGGGAATCTAGATCAGCAGATGAAATTATGTTAAGTGGAAAATGTCTAGAAAAACAAAACTCTGGACATTCCAATTATTTTGTGAAATGCTGGAAAACCTAACATTATTAAATACTCATTGTTGCATGAATAATGCAGCACATCCTAATTCTTTGCAGAACACTCATGATGTAGTAACACAAAAGAGAAAGGCCTGCCTACTAAATCTGTTACGGAAAACAGTGTGGTAGGAGGGCTGTCAAAACATTCATCATGTCCATCAAGAGCCTTAACAGCACTATAGCACTCATTCTGAAGGCTCTTGCTTGTAAAAAACCTTATCATTCTTCTACATTACTATTTTTCTCCTTCAGATTAAATCAACAATGATTTACAACTGGTTTGAGAGGACATGATGGATTAAGGTCATCAAGTTTTACCTGGTACCCCTGGGTCATGATGATTATGTAACTTGTCATGTTTAATGAGCATCTTTTTCTCACTTTGTATTTGAAGCATTGGTCTATATTGTCCTGTTTTCTTTTTTACCCTGTCTTATAATTCTTTAGGATTAAATTCCATGTGCCAACAAAAATACATATGGAATACAAACCTGAAATATCCCCAGATGTGGCTTAAAAAGAGATATGTCTGAGCTTCCTACTGTGTAGCCATAATTTCACCTGTTTATAAGCCAGTGCATCCTATTAGAGATCAATGGCCTACAGAGTTAAGGAAATAGAAAAAGTAATTTTTAGTAGAATATATTAATTTATAATGAAGGAAATTGTATTAGTTTGTAACTTGGGAGATCAGTTCTGTTATAGTACCTTAGGAACAAATTTTGCAGTAAGCTTTAAGATAAACCACTTGGAGAGCAAAGTTTTCTGTTTCTGTTGTGCTTTCCAAACAAAACAAAACAAAGCAATACAAAATGGCTTTTTTACTAAACCTTTTCATTATTATTATGTACCACATATTTTCTAGGAACAGAACTGAGATAATTTGTTATATAGGGCAATCAGCAATTATGTGCCAGGTAGGACTGCCTTTTACAGAGAATAACATTTCTGCCTTTCAATGTCCACATTGTTAGCGTGACTACCGCAATTGTATTGTCCTGCCCTTTAAAATACACACATAAATGAGGATTGGGGAACCAAAAAGTCAGAATATCTGACCTGGTAAATGTTCACGCACCATTTTTTCCAGGCCAGGCAAACCTCTGCAGAAACAAATTCCAGAGAATAAATGCATTATCCCCACAGTAAGTACCAATACAAGTGAATGTATTACCAGCTAGCTGGTCTAAGAGTACAAAGTCACACAAACCTCTGTTGATTGACCTTTCTGCTTATTTACAACTGGGCCCCTGACCTCTGCAGGAATCTCACCATCTGGTACTCAGGGGAAAGCACTGTTTTCCTTGGATGTGGACAGGACACAGGACTGCATTATTTAAAACCTGGCTGACTGAGGCTCAGGCCAGGCGTGCTGTCAGTACCATCTTCACAGGGAAATCAGGTGAAAACCAGCAAAACTGGGTTGTGAGCTCAGAGGACCCTGTGCCTGTTGGCCAGGCAGAAGAGTGGCCTGTACTTCAGGAGAGAAGCAAAAGCATGGTTCCTCCTCACCCAACCAATCTTCCACCGCTCTGCCCGAAAAAGATGAGTTCACGGGTTTATTTAGATCGAAGGCTCCCGAGACCGTGGATGGCACCTAATTCTCCATGTCCTCCTAGACACCTATTACCTCCGCGTGGATCACAATTCCCTCACCTGCCCTGGGGCCAGGTGTCTGTGCGGCCGCTGCCCCTGGCCCGGCGTGCCCGCTCCGCAGGCAGGGAAGGTGCTCACGTGCCCGCGGCCAGTCCGCACCAACCGCCCTGCCGCCGCGCGCCACCGTTACCACGGCAACGCCGCACCGCATGCAAATCCCTTGCGCCGGCGCGGCCGCCGATTGGCGAGGGCGGCTGTCAGTCACCGCGCGGGCGGCCTCGCCCCCGGCCCGCTGAGCGGCGCGCGGGGAGCGGCTCGGGCCGTCTTTTCGTTGGCGGGCTGAGGGAAACGCCTGCTCAGCTGAGCACCGGCCAGTATTCTGTGGGGAGTGAATCTGCTCAGGCTCTGCATCCTTGCACAGGGACCCCTCTCTCAATCCTTTTCACCTCTTGCCTGGTGCGAGAAGGGACATATGGCAGCATTGCGAAGTCCAAGCAGCCGGGAAGGATAAGCCTGAGGAGTCCTAAATCCATCTCCCACGTAGGCACTCTTCTCATTCAAAAATTTACACTTTTCGGCCAGACTGTTTTCAACACTTTTCCAAATTTAACTTTTGCAAGCTTCATCTTTTCCTTGGAAGTTAATTCTTACAGAAACAATGATAAATAATTGCTACAAGAAAACACCACTAGTTCAAACATTCCCATGGCAAGTGTCCTCTGGTGGCAGTGCCAAGAGCAAGCCAGCAGGTCCGCTTTCATGCTGCCCTTTTCTGCATAACAAACTTCAGTTGTCACTTAGTGAAAACTTAAAATGCACAACAGGCATTATTTGTGTAGGGTCATGCCAAGAGCAAGTGTTCTGCTAAGCAACAGAGATCTACTGCAAACAAATTCTAGTACCTGTTTGAAATTTTTGGTGTGCCTGGTATGCTGGTAAGGCAGATGTGAAGCGAACCTGTCAAACAGGCTTTTACAAGATCACATCCTTTAACCAGGTGAATTCCCAGGCCTGAGACCCAAAGTTATATTTACAAAATGCTTTCAAAGAAGTAAAATCAGGTTGTCTGATCAGAACATGTTGCATTGCACAATGTCTGTGTGCAAAGAAGGGAAGTGATAGCATGCGAGGCATTTTGACACTGCAGCACCAGGAAGCCCAGCAGTTAATTCAGCTTTATGCTGTGTATGACAAAGGGTGTTCATCAAATGAGTAGCACCGGGATTAAAAGCAAATTACATTTAACCTGCACTTTGCCTTAGGGGTTAAACACAATTTGTATTGCACCAAATTTATTGTCAGCATAACACAGAACTCCCGCCTTTTGACAATTAAAATGCAGACCCTCTTTTTAACAGTATTTGCAGAATGCTTTGATGCCATTAAAAAAAACAAAGAAAAAAATATTTCACCTTCATCACTGATTCTCTCACCCAAGACTGTTAGTTTCAAGTTATTTGAGGTTACAAAACTGTGCTTGTTGTATGTGACAGATAAACAAGTACAAAAGAATAATGGTGCAGTTACAAAGTCAAAATCTAGGAAGTGCTAAGATTAGAGTGACCCTTTGACTCACCAATCTAACAGAAAGTTTATAAATAGAAAATAAAAGTATCTTTCCATGTTGTAAACACCTACACTGACCTATGTGTCTTCAGAAAATAAAAAATATTTTTCTCCATTGTATGATTTTAGGTGGCAGACAGGTAGGATGTTGTTTCCACATGAGCTGTCTCAGATGTCAACTCAAAGGTCTGAAAATAGCAAGAGAAGTAATCTCAGTGCAAGATTTAGGAAAAAGACCCTAACATCTTGCTATTTTTTTGTTTAAATTAATAAAGTGTTTTCAGATGACTAGCAATTAGGAACAAACTAAACAATATTACTATTCCAATTTAAAAGCCCACCCCAAATCCTTAACAAAGTTCTCATCAAGGTGTTGGAGTACATTTTTCTGTTACAAGTACCATAAATAAAATAGATGGATTTTTAATAAGTTACTATGTATATAAAACTTGGTAATTTTTCTTATAAATTTGTACTAACAATATATTAAAAATGGATGAGAAATTTCCAGCTGAATTCCTGATTGGTGTGTTATGTATGTATGTAAGTATGTACGTATGCTTGTATGTGTGGAGATGTTTAGGTACTTGAAGAAGCAAAAATGGACAACCCTGAAAAAAAATTGCTATATTGCATATGCCATACATGTGGTTTACTTTTGCAGCTGACTGGTACAGATCTCTGTGTTATTTTAAATTAAATGGTACAAAATTGCATTTAATCTCTTCTGGTTTGTATCTTTTCCATACTCCATTATCAACTTTTGCTGACTAGATAAAATGCAAACAAAACCCACAGGAATTACTTTTACCCGAGAAAGAAGAACAGCAGAAATGAATTGCTCTCCCCTATGTATCTTCTTAAAGCCAGACTCTATCACATGGTGGACAAGATACTCCCTAGAACCCGCTTTATTATATGAAGTAATTTACATTTCATGTACATGTGCAATTAGGGCACCCTGGAACAAGAGGAAGAGTCATAGAGAAGCCATGGGAAACTTATCATAGGATATCAATGTGTCTGATAATTTCCCAAAAGGCCTGAGACAAACATCAATAAAAATATTTGTATCCCAGCAAGACAGGAACAACCCTGATATAATTACTTTGCACATATTTTTGTAACCATCATTCCAACTAATAACTCCTTTGCTTCTGCTGCCCTATTTTGCTTCCTTCAAAACTCTGGGTGGGATCCTATCTCAAGGTCAACTTGGAAGCAGCAGAGGAACAATAAATAAACCAAGAGTATGAAAAATGCCTTTAAAAGTAGCTTGGATGGGGTAAAGGTGAGAGGTCATCAATTGCTAGGACTTCTTTATTTTTACTGTTTATTATAGCTCATTTGCTCATGGAGAGAAAACAAATGAGGCAAGTCCATTTTATTATATATAATTTTTGCTTTCAGGATTGCTTTTCTGAACATTTGGAAACATTTGTTATGTGTCTTTCCCATTACCAGTATTTCTTTTCTCTTGTGTGTAAAGCAGTAATATTAGCTCCACTGAAGATTTTCCTATGACAACATGTTTTGGTAACTGAAGATTTAAGAACTTAATATGATTTAGTTGTTGTGAAGACATTATTTAGGAGACCAATGTATTTAGTTTTTGACATTGCCTTGTTAGGTGCCACTCTTTTGCTTTACTTGACAGGTTAGCATGCAGACCCTCCTTCAGAGCAAATCTTCAAAGAATCTGAAAGAATGTCAGTAAATTAATTACCCTCTGTGTTCTTTCACTTTTCTTTCCTGAAGAAGAGAAGGGTTACACCGAGGCTGAAAGGAACACATGCCTTGTTTTCATTACCATTTCCAATGGACAACCAGAAGACAGAAAAGATTATGTTGCAGCTAAGAACACAGTTCAAACGTGTACAACCAGATTTCCCTTTGAAGCTGGAAGTTTTCCCAGGAAGATGGATATGGCTGCAGCTGAAGCAACAATCATTTTTCATGAAGTGAAATACTGCCACACATTCCAAGGCTGAACTACTCCAAGCAAATTACACAGTGTTAATGACATTTCCCCCTGTGACCACCTGAAAATACCTAGTGCTTTTTTCACCAGAACTGTGTTTATCTCACAATTATACTCCTACAATACCTTTGATAATACTTGTGAGTAACAAAGATTGGTGGGAAAAATGTCAGATCCTCTGAATTATGGTCTTTAACAAGAAAAAGAGAAATTCTGAGAAAGAATTTTGAAACTCCAAAATGCAGTGTGAGGGAGGAAGGACCCTTGTATTTGTGGCAGCATAAGGATTATAAAATAAGTGGCAGCATAAGGATTATAAAAGTATGAACTTCTCAAAAAAAAAATCTTCCAGAAAGAACAGTTTTAATTAGCACATTGAATTTCTCTCTCTTGGCAAGAAGGTTCGATTCAATAACCAAATCATTGGTTAATAAAGACATCTATATGTGAACCATTCCTGTCAATGGCTGTGCAGTGCTGCAGCCATTAATCTTACATTTCTCAGCCCATCACAAAGGATGCATATTATATTGCTCTGGACACTGCTATTAGTTTATGCTCCCTCTTCAGGACTGTAGTTGCAGGACATGGTAGCCACGTTTGTTGGCCTGCTTTCCCAGAAGGCAGCTCGAGAGTCATCACTCCGCACACACCAGAGCTCTCTGCTGTGAGTTTCCTCCCCTGAGTGCCAAGAATATCAGAGGAATTGGATTTGCAGAAACCCAAACTCCTTTCCTCCAGCTCAGGGCAGCCCAGGGCTCCTTTATACAGACTATACATTTCTTCCAGCCCCCTCGGAGTGGCTGACTCATTGCAGCTTCACACAGTCTGCCATTTCACACTCTTTCCTCTCTTGTTAGATCCCACATAGGCAGCCACCATTGCCAAATCTGTCCCAAGAGCTGGAATCACCTTGTCTCCAGTGCATGCCCCTTACCCTGCTATCACGGTGTCTAGCTGTCAGCAATCTTGTGCCCCAAGCATTGATACCTAGATGCAAATTGGAACAGCAGCGTGTCAGCTGCAGGGGAGCCCAGCTACATACACACAGTATACTTCAGGATGAGACAATTTTCTTGCAACAGATGTTCCCCATTCCAGTCACTCATATTACTGCTGCCTGGATGCCCTTTTTTTCACATATCTTTTGTACCTTTTGAAATGAAAAGCATACACTTTTCATTTCATAAGCATCTTTCACATCAAGAACATAATAGGTAATGAAGGTTTCCAACAAAGCAGAAAAAGCTTAACAGCAACAACAACAAAAAGAAAGAAAAAATAGGCTGAACTGTATAAAGTTAAATATAAGATCAACCTATTTTAAACAAGAAGGAGTAAACTACCAGAAGAGAAACTGTTAATATACATTGAGTTCTTCAACCCCTCAGATCTCCATATCAAGTCCACATGACCTCAGGAAAGACAGGCTTTAGGCTAGCTGCGAAATTAGTTGGATGAAATACTATGGCCATGTTACACAGTAGGTCAAACTAACAATCTGTTGATCCCTTCTGGCTCTAAAATCTATGAGTCAAGTAATTCTTCCTAAGTGGCCCCAGCAGGGATTTGAGCCCTCTGTGACTTAAACCCCTACCACTTCTTCTTGCATTTGCATGGTAAAGATTTTTATTTTTTATTTTATCAGCCTTTTTTCTTCCTATTTCTTCACAGTACACCCACCAAAATGGATCTCCATGCGGAAGAGCTGCAAGTGATTCTGTCTTGAGCTGCAAGACCCTCTGTCTTTTTTCTTCCATTAACTGCATTAAAAATAAATAAACCAGAAATAGTGTCAGCAGAAAGGACTGATTTCCAGTTCTTCCTTAAAAATCCCTCACAAGCAAGATCCAGAATTTAATTACCGCCAAAAACAGTCAAGAACACTTAGATCAGTTTTTATCCCATACTTCTAAGCCAAGATGTCACTAAAACAACAGCTGCATATTATAAATGGGACACAGATTTTAAAATCTCTCTGCAGTCAACCAAAGAGTGAAGAAAGAGATTCTACAGTCTTCGGATGGGTCTGAAAATACTTGAAGGCCTCTTTGCAGTCTGTCGATGCATCAGATGCCAAGCCTGTAAAATATCCACTGAGTCCTCTCCTGCAAACCTGGATTTATGTTCTGAAAGAGACTAAGCAAAGTCTTGGTGTGATAAGCAGAGAGGCCACTTTGCAAGATCAGCAGACCCTTTGTATTAATAGTAAATGAAAGAATCTATCACTGTCACATTGGTCACTATCTCCCTTTCTTCTGTCTTCTTCCTCCTTCTTTTCCCGTATTGCAATCTTTCTTTGTCTTTTACTTCTTTAAAATTTTTGTACTCTTAATCCTCCTAGCACTTGGCTTTGCTAATGTTTTGTTCTGTGGCAAACCTGCCAGTGCCCACTTCCTTTTTCATCATCTTTCTCTTTCCCCCCAGTTTGCTTTCTCTCTCATTTCACTTTTCAGCATGCTCACCCTTTGTCTTCATTGTCCAGCTGCACTGTGTGGGCATTTTCTCTCTCCTTTCTAAGCCTATTTCTCTCTCCTTTCTTACCTATTTCAGTCATATGTTCACATCCTCAACAGCTACACCTATCATCCATCTTTGTGATACTCTTTTAATTGCTTGTTTTATGCAGGCCCATATACAGATTTACCATTCGATACATGTGAATAACTTGTAACTGCAAACACTGTGTTGATCTCCTAATTTGCTTGTGTGAAAAACAATTCCAATTCTCCTCCAGTATTTCTTCTACTTCCTCTGAATCATCATCTATATTTCCCTCAACCTCTCTAGATACCACCACAACCTTTACGTTCTCTGTGCTTTCCCATTCTTCTCATTATTTTGTACTCAGTTTTTGCTGCTGAAGAGAAGCAGAGGAGTTGACAACAAAGCATGGGAGCCATTTCCAATTGCTGTCACCTGCTAAAGTAATCTTTCCTGTTGGTGGGAAGCAGGAGCAGCAGCAACACCCCTCTTTGCTGCCTGGTCAGGAGAACAGGGCAATATGACAATTTGGCTAAGCAGGAGGAGGGGGACCTGCAAGGAGATGGGGGGAGAGATATACGGCAAGTTTTATGAAGTGGTAGGGGCCAAGATTACTACAGGAGAAACCAGAGAGTGTGTGGGGGGGAAAAAGCATCCACAAAATGCTTCAGAAAATCAACAAGCTGGGTGAAATGCAGGGGCATATCCCTTTCCTGTAGGTGAGGATGCCCTATTAATCCTCTGCTATTTACTGGATTTAACATCATTATAATGGGAAACAACAGAGACAATCTTTCACCCATTTTCTCCTCCGACATTGATCCCCACATATTGAACTCTTTTTGTACCTTCTTGAGTATTTTCTCTTTCTGTATCTCTTCAGCTGTCTGTCTGCATATCAAACTATGCAGCTCACCTCACATTCCCTAAGCTTAGAGGATTTCCTCAGCCGTTCCAAGTCCTGTGTGATGCAAGCATGCCAGACAAACATTTAGCCCTCAAATGTACTTATGTAGTCTCTTGTTTTCCCCTTGTGTGGCTCTGAAGGGTTATGAAAATAAGAGGCGAAACAAATTCATGCCAGCAGTAATTCCAGCCCCACCCTGCAGAATGGGCAGACACCACATGGCCCAAGGAACAGCCAAATTTCATTATTACATTTAAATAAATGTTGACAGTTGAAAAGACTGCTCTGTTTCCCCCAGTTTTCACTCTCCTCATGTTCTTTCACTGCAGGGGGCTATCAGCACCTTGGCTAACTTGGCTGCAGCTTGACATGAAGAGACTTCACTCTGTAGGAACAAAAAGTTCCTTTGAAAACTTGAAAATAGCCACGTAACAAAGCAACACTGGTAAACAGGATTTCAGCAAAGACCACAATACTTAATGATTTCGGGGGTTAAGAAGAGGCACAGATGAGGTGGGAAGAATGGACTGCTTTTCCAAATAGTTTAGGTTCAGTGTTTGCCAAGAGCTGCAGGAGGGAGACAAAACCAGAAATATTAATAACAAGAAAATAAAGGATTTAGAGCAGTATTTCACTTGATTTTGTAGGTGGTTTGGGTATTTTGTTTGTTTGCTCTGCTTTTTTTTTTTTGTACTTGGCTGAGGGTACCTGTGGTATTATCTAGGCACACCAGACAGGAATTTATAGTTGCCTTTTATTGAATTGTTCACAAGCTGTATGGACAGTACATTTCTTGTAGTTCTTCTCATCCTTAGTTCTACAGCAGACTTCTATGCTCTGCTTCTGGCTGCACATTAACAGGACTTTTTGGTGTTACCAGAATTAGCAGGAGATTTCATGAGCCTTTAGAAGAGTGAAATTTTTATTACCCGATTCAGAAAAAAAAGGAAGATATTGTATATACATGAACCCTATTTTTAAGGAAATAATTAGGAGAAAATTCAAGATTATTCTCAATCCTGTTTTCTGAAGACTGAGAATATGAGTTGTTTGCTCAGCTATTTCACTTTAATTTCACTGTTCTCTGTGATTTGAATGCTGTCAATACAGATTAAAGAGGGCATATGAGGTTATTTTTAATGAACATTGTGTGGCCAAATAATTTAGAAAAGTTTACTCTACAGTGATTGGAAATACAGCTGAAAATGTTGCAAATCCTGTCTCCATAGTTTTGTTTTTGTTTTTGTTTTTTTAATGGCAAATGCTGAATTTGTTTTTTTTAAACTGTGTTAGAGAAGAAACTTGAAGTGTAGCTCAGACCTCACTGAGGACCTTTTTGAGGTTGCCTGTGTTACAAAGAGCAAAAATATTAACAACCACTTTGTAATAGGTATTTGCCAACTGTAAAAATGCTATGACACATTTGAATTTTCAACTTCAGTATTTTTTAGAGGTCAGAATGGGGCTTATGTTGTTATTTACTTGGCATCAGTTATAAGTACAATACCATGATTAAAAGTTTTGAGTCTATTAATAAAACATGAGATCTTTGACTGTGTATAAGTTTGGCAATTTTGGATATAGACTAAAGCTACATTACTTGTATCATCCTTTCATACTTGCTTTTTCCTTTTCACCTTCCCTAATAGTCTTTGCAGGTATTGCCAGTAGCTGACTCTTGCAGATTTGCCTTCAAGATACTTAAGAATGTTGTTGTAGGTAATAAGAGAGCAATAGCATTGTGTTTCATGGACAACACAGTGTTGTTTGACTTTCATGTCCTCCTTACAGGTGGCAAGACATGAAACATCAAGAAATCAAGTGGTACAAGCATAACATATTTCTCCATATATTTCCCACTTCTCTATTGGTCAGTAATGGATCTGTACCACTCATTAATTGTGTGACAGAAGACAAGACAATGCTGGCTCTGCACAAACCTATCTAGCTTCCTTGGGTTATTATCTTTGGGAAAAATGCAGTTTATGCAGACTGTAGTATAGGCTTGGACTGGGTTTTATCTCACTATAGAGCCAGATTTGTTGTCTCTGTGCAACGCACACAAAACCAGAACTGTGGAACCCTCTGAAACTGCATCCAATGGCCAGCAGATTTTATGCACTTGTGTTCATGCTGTATCAGGCATCATCTGGCTCCCACTGTGCTGCAGAGCACTCTGGATTCCTAGAAAGCTTTTTAGCTCTGTTGAAATGTGGTACACTTAGAGATCAGTTAAGGTCGGGTGTTGTGCATGAATGAGTGCACTCCTCCAATTTGGAGTGTCAGGTGGGGTACAGTGAAGGGATACTCCTAGGTCTGGCTGGTCTTATGAGAACTGATTCCATGACTGCTCCTGGTACTTGCATCATCCATGTTTTTCTGCTATGTTTGTGTCTTTCCATCAGATAATGGAGAATTCGCCATAATTATTTTTGGCTGGACAACTGCCATTAAAAACTATTTCAAAATAGTGTAATGCAAAATAGGCTCATGCCAGAGAATGGTTTCTTTGTTTGAGAGAAAATGGTGTTACTGAAGGTCAGACTAAGAGGCTGGAAGCCCCAATAAAAATTAGCGTGATGCAGGAAAAGGATTGAACCTACTTGTCACATCAGTGTCCTAGCACAAGGACTTAACCTGCTGCTCTCAAAATACATTTGACAGCTACTGGGAGAGAAGGACTCTGCAGTCTGGAGGTGAACATGACCAGCTTCTGAGACAAGATAGCGTCAGGCCAGGGGCTTTGAGAGCCCAGCCATCTCAATATTTCCTGGTTGGCTGAGCAGATAGCTCTTCTTTGCTTCAGGATGTTCAAACCATAACTCCCGTGACCCGAGGGAGGTATCAGATCTGCATCCTGCATATCACTGAGTGCTCTGGAGACTCCAGTAATGATTAAAAGCACTGTCATTGGCGTTCACTGTTAAAAAACTTAACTGCAGAAAACTTTAAACTCTTAAAATTAATTCTTAATAACATGTGAACTACTTGCATGATTTGTTTTCTGGATGGGTAGTCTATATGCCTGTGGAAAGAGTGACAGAAAAAAAGAAACAAAAAAAATCACTAAATGCAGTTGATCTAAAGAATGCATATATTTTTGCTTTTTTTGTTCAACAGAAGGTAAAAATACCTTTTTCACACAATATAATTAGTGTTTAATTGGTATAGTTTCTGCCACCTTGTTTCTCATGTGACTATCCCTCCCACTGTATTCTTAAGCCTAAATGTAGTACCTTTTGCAATCACTGCTCACAGGCCTTTCTAATATGCCACAGATAATGAAATTTACTTTTGCACATTTTGTGAACAAAGACCAAACCCCATCCTTTTTAAAGTTCAATCACTGGACTCTAGCAAGGTGCTTTGGAAGAGTTCTGTTTCAAAAGAATGTTACAAAAAATGTGAAAGCTTCTACACTGGCATAACATGAGAAGACCCTACAGAAATTGAAATGCCAGACTAGTGAGCTGGAATTTGCCTGTGTTGCTAGTTGGGAAAGGAGCAGGGGGAAGAACAGCACACATTCCTACTCCAGAAGGAAAAACCTGGTTGTGACTCAGACAGGGGAGAATTTTTTCCAAGAACAGTTCATCCTAGTGAAACTAAGACACTCAGGTCATGTTGCCAAGGTCATTGACATTTTTATTTATCTGATCCTTAAAGGCAAATTACCAAGTTAAAAGTCAGTCCTCCATAAGGCAAACTGTTGCACTCCACTGGAGGAACTTAATGAATGGTACGATGGGTTTCATGCTGTTTCTTAGGAGTTCCTTTCTCATGTTATTTCAGTTTTGTATTACATCCAGCTTTTGAAATCTTTTCACAGTTGATTTCTGACTTTTCACAGTCTGGTTTCTCTATATGTAATCCTATAGCTGCATGGTCGTAAACAGAAGAGTGGAATGAAAACTTGTTTGAAATCAAAAACAGTGTAACAAACTTGCTGCCTTAGTGTCTAAAGCAACAGAGGGCTGTAACTCCCTGCCACTTGCTATCCCCTACCTCCCCCATTCCAAATCATCTCTCATTAACTGTCTGCCTTCTCCCTCCTTTTGTGTACCCTCTGATAAAAAGCAGCTGTCTAGGCCTCACAATTAAGCATTGCATTTATTAAATATTGAGCCCATGATCTCCCTATAGAATAAGCTGCACAAAACCCATTGTAATTGCTTTTGCTGGAGGCAAGAATTTGAAAATAACTTCTTGCTCTAGATAGTGCCATTTTTGTTATCTCAGTGTGATGAGTTCCATCCATAGTTTGAAATTGTGGGATTTAACTCTAGCACAGTATCAGTGCTGAACTCCTCTTACTTGTCTTCTGAGTGGACAAGAACTCCTTGCTGGCCAGTAAGGGAGGTATAAGAATAGTCCCAGATTCACCGGGCGTAAATTAAACCAAAGGCAAACATTTCTTTCTTGCTTTTGCTTCAACATTTTGCAGGCATTCAGTGAGTCAACAGCCCAGATTCAGCAGAGTCCTGAGATCAGAACTTAGTTAACTTTTCAGTGAAAGCAGTGAGTCTCTCACACACAGGTGGGGCTTTAAGAGCAATATCTCTCTCTGACAAGAGTTCTTCACTTGTACCTTTTGTCTTTAGTCACACCCCAGCTGTGAACTTGAAAGGTCATGTCTTCTCTCTGCTATGACCCAGATGTGCAGGGACCTGTCTTTCACTTGAAACTTGGGGACCTGTCTTTCACTTGAAACTTGTGGATGGCAGTGATATGATGCCATTAGTAAAATATTGAATGGTTGTCAATAAGGAGTAACTTATTGTGCAATTGTCTGCCTGATCAGATCTGTGAAATCTGATGTCCCCTTTGATGAGGTTCTCTGGAAATGTAATTATCTCAGGCATCATAGGGGACCCTGGCATATACAGTGACACTACAGAGAGTGTCAACAATACAGACATTATTCCACATTATAAAAGTATCAAAAGAGTGATTATTCTCCATGTCTTTGAGTCATTTATCCTATAGAGTGCAGCATGATAGTTCCTGGCAATACTCCTCAAGGAAAAGTTTTGTGTAGGTTATCACTTCATCTTCTCATCAAGAATAGGGTCCAGATTTCCTCAACCACATAAAGCCAGTCAGTCAGAAGCCACTGTCATTTCATGTCTGACCTCAGCATTGCTTAACAAAACATTTTCCTGTTTTGGAAAACATTTGTCTATTCAAAATACGAGCTGAGTACTGCCCTTGTAGTCCCTTCAAGCAGCCTCACTGTGAAGAGTACTCAAGAGAAAAGTACTGATGGTTCAATAACAAACATATTTAGAAAGCTGTAACTAATCAGATGGGAACCACACATTACTTTATGCAAGATTTTTTTCTTACAGAAGAATTACTAAATCAAATTGTTGATTATTAAGAGAAAGACTAGTTTTATGACTAAACATTCCCCTAAATAAAATTGCATATTAATCTACATGAAATACAAACTTTATCAGACTTCTTTGTCTAAAAACACCCTTTGCATATCCCTAAAAAATATTCAATAAATTCTTTTCTGAATTTATTAAGAGGCCATGTCCATTAAGCAGTCATTTTTTGTTGTTCCCCTGAGAGACTGCTTGCGGCAAATTTTACTGTATTTCCTTCCCTCCTGGTATTGACTTATAATAAAAGAAAAACATTTTTTCCCTGTTTAATGCATTTTCCAAAATTACATCAGTATCCATCCACTTCAAACAATTTCTAACAAAGGCCTGGTCCAGCTGGATAAACAAAACGATTTTACATATATTTCATTGTGCATTTTTTATCTTTTTTATTGTGAAATATTAGAGCAAAACTTCTTGCCATTACTCAGACAAATAATGATTTGCATGTTGAAGCTGAGGTGTAGGTGTTTTAACTATCACAGTGAAAGTTAAGAAAAACATCCCAGTGTAATGAACTTGCAACCTCACATGAAAATAGGGCATTTGTATGCAGCAAGGCTATCTCTGGAACAATAAACTGACTGGAAAAAGAAAATAAACTTCTCATGCTGATACACCTGTCCTAAAGATGAGAAGCATACGATATCTGAGCTTGTTTTCTTTTTCAGCAGATTAAACACAGATCATTACCAAAGCTGATGGACAGATTTCCTGAGCGCAAAACTATTCCCAAACAAGTAGCAACACAAGCTGTCTACCCAGTGCCCTCTAAGATAAAACTGTTTTCATTCCCAGCTGCTGAGGGCACGCACCTGAATATGCTTAGAATGAAGCTTTAAGCATAAACTTTTGTGTTTTGTTTTCTTTTAATTAAAAACATTAAATCCAAGGAAACAAACCCACTATGAGCCATTCTTCTTTCTTCGGTGCTTTGAGAAGATTCTGTTAAAGCTGTGTTGAGTTCCATTTGATGTTAAGGAAAGGAAAGCCTGTTCCTGAGGACAAGCTGAGTGGCAGAATGGGCATGAGAAGACTGACACTGTTTATGGATAAGTTCCAGCATCTCTAGTTCTTTTTTTTCTTTTTTTTAAAGGACATAAAGATAGATGAAAATTAGTTGACAATACAGAGGAGTTTTGAGTTACTGCATAACCCTGAAATATTCTTCAAATCCAGCCTTCATTTCCATTATCATCATCTCAGTGGAGTCAAATTTTCTTGCGGTGTTCTGCTATTGACTATAGAAAATTTAAGAAAAGGGATTTTTTTCCAATATTGGTTTTTAAACTGATAAGTGCTCATAGCTGCCAGAGTTATCCTGACTACAGTGTCTCACCACAGAAAGTCCACGGAGTCCACTTTTTTGAAAGCAGCAATGTACATCAGTAATTACTTGTTATATGAGGTACCAATTAGGAGCGTGTGGTTTTTTTATGTCAAGGTTTCATTTCCCCCAGTGGCAAGTATTTTAGAGCATCAGAGAAACTGGTGACTGTGTAGCTGATTCATAAGCTTGTGGCACAGGAATTCTGGGTCTTGCTCCAGGGTGGTCTTCCTGCATAATCTTTACAGTCAAGGGTCATTCCTTGTCTAATGACAACTGTGACCTTTGCATGCCACCACAACACAGTAATGCATTGTGGTGGGTTAGCTCTGGCTAGCAGCCCAACTCTCACCCAGATGCTCACCACCCCTCTCCAGAAGAATGGGAGTAAAAGTAAGTTGAGAAAGTTTATTGGCTGAGATAAAGATAGAAGATTGCTTACCAGTTGCTGCCATAGGGAAAACACACTTGGGTAAAATAAATTTATTTTCAATTAAAATAGATTCAGATGGTGAGATACAAAGACAGTCAGTGGAACAGCTCTTGTACCCTCCATTCCAAGGCCCACACTGACTCCTTCACTCCTGACTCTGTCCCCGCTGAGTTGCACAGCAGAGGTTGCAGTGAACACACAGCAGTCTAACTCCCACCCAGCTGCTCCTTCCTCCTCACACTGTTCCCATGCTCCTATGTGGGTACTCTTCATGGACTCCAATTCTTCAGGATAAACCTGTTCCAACATGGGTTTTCCATGGTCTTCAGGGAATTTCTGCTCTGCTGTGGAGGATCTCCTTCTCCTTGTCTGACCTTGGTTTTTCCCTGTGCTGCTTCTCACTCTTTTTGTCTCACTTTCTCATTTTGCCCTTTTTAAAATAAGTGTTCCCTGACATACCAGCAGCGTGGCTGAAGGGCTCACCTGTGTCCTGTGGTGGATCTAATGGAGCTGGCTTGAGCAGCTGTGACCCATGGGGCAGCCTCTGATCTCCTCTCGCAGGGACTGCTCCCAAACCTTGCTTGGACACAGTGCCAATATTGTATTCCCTAACTGTACAAAGAAGTGCCTGCCATAATACTTGTTTTTGTCATATCACTCTGTGCTATGACATTATGCAAGGCAAAGTGACAAAAATTTGTGACTGGAATGTGGTATTAGTGTTGAAGGTTTCCATTCTTTTTTTCCCAGCAAATTTCATTTCTCTGCATCCTTCTCTCAGCTTCCAGAAAACATTATGAAAACTCATAGGTTGAACCAGGTGGAAAGATTAAACAGAAAGGAAGTACTGTACTTACAGCAATCTAATCATCTGAACAAATATTGTCAGCCATTTATCTGCCTGTGTGCTTATGTAAAAGAAGAGATGGATGATAAAAGGAAAATAGGGAGTGAGAGTATGAAGAGAAAGATCTTGAACATTAAGAAGGGGAACTTAAAAACATATATGCTCCAGATATTATGAGGCATTTGAAACAGCCACAGATGCAGTTACGTATGGGAAAAAAGCCTAAAAAACCCACCATGCGTAGGCGCAGACTGAACTAGGCTCAAAGAATGTTCACTTGTCTGTAACTTAGCCAGTAAATATGTATCATACAAGATCCCTCCATTTTTCTGGTGGAATACCAAAGCTGGGAGGAATGTAGAGTTAAAATAAAAAGGATTAATGGAGTAATAACAGCATTTTAGGAATGGAAATTGATTTGTGGTGTCAGATCTTGGCTGAAAAAAGCAACCTGTTGAGGACAGTGGTGGTTAAAGTGTATTTGATCCAAGCTGCTACAACACATTACAGAAAAATTGGCATCTATTTAATATTACACCTCTAAGAAATACTTTAAAGAAAGGAATTCTGAAGGTGACTACAGAAACTGCAGATTTTAAAACAAGTTCTGAACTCTTAGTGTCAGTAATCTTTCCTGTATCAGCCCTGTAATACTAAACAGCCTGATCTTTACCTGAATTATGACCAGTAAAATGCAGTGTATCATAAGGGTGAGAAAACAGAAAAATCTGCAATTGGGAAACTTCTGAAAGTTAAAAATTACATATTCAATGTGAACACATTCTGGCTACACTGGATTCTCAAGTATGATGAAGTAAACAAGGAAATGCTTTCACATTTAATTGCCTTATTGAAGCACTTTAATGTTTTCAGAGGAAGAGGTTTCCAGTTCTCATGTATTTGATTCTAGGAGATACTTATTTTTCCTAGTCTCCTTTTTTCTTGCCTTTTTGGAACTCAATATTTCTGAAAACAGGAGAAGAGCAAAAATACCAGCTGGAGGAAATGAGAAAAAGATATTTTTGAAAGAGAAAAAAAGGATATGTGTAGCCAATGTTTCAAGAATGATGCTGTCCTAAAGAAACTTGTCTAACAGTTTCCTGCTGACTCATGATTTGTATGGGGTCACTTAATGGATATATAAAATAAAGCCTCTCCCATTTTTAGTACTTATTGGCACAAAGGGGAGATGCAATGGATCAAGTGCAAACTATTTTGATTTCAGTTTTAGAGCACCTGCAGATCAGGACAGGGACAGATTGACCAAGCATTGAGAGGATGCTACGATGAATTCTTCTGGAGAAGGACAAGACAATTTATAAGGCTGTCAACCTTTTAAATTTCATAGCAATAGTTGCTATTTGCCTGTTTTGCCAGAATGCTTACAATCAAAATAATTTCTGTATTAAAATACAGTGATGATTCCTTAGGTCAGGTTTCTTCTGCCTCCACCTCTTGCTGAAACCATAACATAGAAATAATATACATACAAATAATTAATTTGTAACTTAACAATTGAATTACTGTCTATTGTATAGAATGATCATATAAGATTGGAAAGAGAGCTCAAGGATCATCCTGGGAAAAGCACAGTATAGACAACATTACCCAGCACCATGTTCAGCCAAATTCCCGAGTCATGCTGGGGAATTCATTACTTTCCTGGGGAGATTCATCCAATGGCTTATTGCTCTTATTGTGAAAAACTTTCCTCTACTGTCTAAACAGAATATCCACAGGAGTAATTTGTACCGATTGGCCCTCATCTTTTCCATGAGACTCCTTGTGGAAAGGGAGTCTCAATTTTCTTTGTAGCCAACCTTTAAATACTAGAACACACTGATTAGGTCTTCCCTAAGTCTTTTCCCATCTGGAAGGCTTCCTTGTTCTTTGTGTCCCTTCTCTGGACTGTCTCCAGCCTTTCCATTTCTTTTGTTTTGTGTGGCAGGGGCCAAAACTGAAGACAGTATTCCAGGTGTAGTTGACAAGTGCTGAGTAGAGTGAGACAATGACTCCTCTATCTCTGCTGGTGGTGTCCTTGTTGATGCAGGCTGGGATCCCACTGGCTTTCTCTGCCATAGCAGGATTGTTCACTGAGCTTGTTGCCCAAGGACATCCAGGTCCCTTCCCACAGAGCAGATCCTTAGCCAGGTAGATCCCAGCCCCTGCTGCATTCATGGACAGTGACAGGAACTGAGGGAATGGCCTGAAGCTGTGTCAGAGGAGGTTTAGATTCTTCACCCAAAGATCAGCTGGTTACTGGAACAGGCTCCCCAGGGAAGTGGTCACCAGCCTGACAAGAGATCAAGAAGCATGTGTACAATGCTGTCAGGCACATGGTGTGACTCTTGGGGTGTCCTATGCAGGCCCAGAAATTAGACTTCAATGATCCTGATGGGGGTCTTCCAACCCAGTATGTTCTGTTATTCTATGGTTCCTGAGGGGTGGCTCTTTCTTCCAAAGTGTCCACATCCCCAAGCAGGTTAGAGTCATTAGCAAACTTTTTCAGGTTATACCTGGTGCCATTTTATCAGTGACTTACAGAGCTATTAAATAGAGCATTGAGCCCAGTATTGATCCTTGGGGGACCCGACTTGTGCCAGGCTTCTGGTTTTAAAATGCCCTTGGTGCATTCAGGCAGTCCCTCAGCCTCCACATGGACCTCTTGTCTAGGCCATAACCTATCAGTCCTTCTCTAGGAGTAGGCTGGGGAAACTATGACTTATTTGCTTTCTTTAGATGTAAAGTGACACCTACTTTAATAAAAACTGAGCATTTCATTTTTTCTGGTTTTCCTGTTTTTGTCTGGTTTACCTGTTTTTCCCTTATTCAAGGAAATACACATACAGCATCATGTCCTGTCCTAAAATGAGGTTAAGAATGACAGCTATATGCAAGTCTGTGTGTTCCAACATTTCTTGTTTCATATTGCTTGCTGGAGAATTTCCCCATCTCATCCTTGTAGATCTAGCAACTCATCCCTTACATCTAGCTGAAACAGTGTGTTTTGCTTCACAAATAATAGTTCAGCTTTACTTTGACTCTAAATTGCAATGATCTTTGGAAATAATATTATCTTCCTGTTAAATTAGGAAGTCAACTGAATATAAATACTATTTATGTTTGTAGTTTGGAAGTGGTTCATACTGACTAAAAGTCTGGAATGGCAGAGCCACCAGCTGTGTCACCCTTCATTGTCAAATTGTGGGAATCACAGTAGTACAAAAAAATGGAAGAATCACGTCCATTTAGCTGGGATGAAGTTGATAGAGGCTGACAGAATGGCTTAACAGAGATGCACACTTGGAGTGTGTCATTGTGAAGAGTAGCCACAAGAAAAAGAAGTGATGGAAAAACATAAAACATGCAATACATTATGTCCCCCAAAAGATTAACATTTCAGAGCAAATTTGTATTTTGAGGCAGGAGCATAGAATCATTGAGCCAGGTGCACAGAATCATCTTAATGTGAAATCACAGACCATCAGATTGCAGCTCCAGAAAAATCTTAGTACCATTTACAGGTATAATTAAAGCTTTATATAGAGTTTTGTCTGGTTTCAACTCTATAAAAATTCTTGAATTTTGTTTGGACTGGGGGCATTTCAAGATGTAATAGAGAGTTAAATATACCATTCTTCTAACTTATTCATTTGAATTAAATAATTTAGGTGACAATTTAGGCATATTTGTTTGAATTGAATAATTTAGGTGAAGACTAAGTGAAATATAAATACTACCATCACATCAGCCTTGCAAAATTCTCTTTGTCTGCTTATACATGATAAGTAATTTATTATTATATACATGTTATTCTGCTGGGAAAATAAGTTATAAATTGTTTTTTGCATCAATGAGTATGATGCAAGTATAAAGGGGAATTTATGTGGGTGTAGTTACTCCTTCACATTATCACTTGGCTTTTATGCCAAGGCTAACATCCTTTCTTTCTTGAACACTTCTCTACATATAATGGTTGCAAGTTATTTAAGCCCTTATTCTCCCCTCAACTCACATAACATGCTGTACCTTGAACAACACAGCACTTCCTACCTTTGTGCTGGACAGCAAGGTTTGTTAGCAATGACCCAAAAGAAGGCTGTTATCACGTATACTGCAGCACTTTCCAGCAGTACACTTCCATAGAGACAGAGAGGGCTGACCATGTATAGTCTGCCTTCTTCTGGACTACATTTAAGATATTGCTTCTCAACTATTCTCTTGTATTGTTTTAGCTAATCAACAGCTCTCTTTAAAATTGCTTTGCATTTATGGTTTCTTAAATACCTTTTAAACACTTTTTAACAGAAAAGTATTTGCACTCTTCAATCTCTAGTGGGCTTCCTGATCTTAATTAAATAAATCATAACGCTTAGAAATGAGCCTAGAGTATAAAATTCTTTTAAAAATATTTTTTAAAAATATGTTGAAAATCTGTGCCTGAATATTAATTTGGTGCTACTATTTGAAAAATCAAATTTGTTGGTCTTACACACACATGTGGCCCTGGAGCTATCAGGAGAGTAGCAAAAATGAGTCCTGAAGGATGAAGGAGTCCAGAAAGGCTGGGTGTGCTTTCAAAAAACTGTTAAATACTCAGGAGCAAGCTGTCCAAATGTGTGGAAAGACAAGTTATCAAGGGAAAAAGACTGACCTGGTTAAACAAAGAAGTTAGGCTAGTGCTTAGGGGAAAAGCAGACTCTACCATGTCTGTAAGGGGAGTCAGATAGATTGGGAGAACTATAAGGATGTCCTGAGGTCATATAAGGAGAAGATTAGAAAGGCCAAAACTCAGCTAGAATTTGATTTGGCAGCTATAGTTAAAGATAACAAAAAAGTTTCTATAAATACATTAGCAGCAAAAGGAGGCTTAAGGAGAGTCTCCATCATCTGTGAATAGCAGAGTACTGTAATGACACGGGATGAGGAAAAGGCAAAGGAGCTTAATGCTTTCTTTGCCTCAGTCTTTAATATCAAAACCAGTTGTCTCTAGATACCCATCTCCCTGAGATGGAAATTGGTGATGGGGATATTAGTGAAGCCTGCACAATCTGGGAGGAGATGGTAGGTGACCTGCTGTGCCTCCTGGAAGGAGGTTGTGGTGAGGTGGGGATCAGTCTCCTGTACGGTGCCTCCAGTGAGAGCATAAGTAGAAATGGCCTTCAACTGAGACACGGGAGATTCCGATTAGATACCAGAAAAAAATCTTTCCCTGTTAGGTGGTCAGACATTGAAATAGTTGCCCAGGGAGCAACTGGTGGATTCTCCATCCCCAGAGCTGTTTAAGAAGGCTCTGCATCTGGTGCTGGGTATACTCCTGAAGATTTACTAAAGGAAAGACAAAATAAGACATTCTGATTTTCATGCATTTGATCTCCTTAAGAGTCATGTAGTTTGTCATGAATTTGGATTGGTCAGAAGTAGGTAGTCACATAACAAATAATCTACATGTAACCACTACTGGAATAGCTCTTTATTTTCAATTTCTGTGGCATTATTTCAATAAACCACAAGGCTCTCTTATCTTGAACCCAAAGACATGGATGTGCCTTAGATAACCACTCCCTGTATGTGGCACATGATATAACCTCTTTTGGCTATAGATCTACCTAGAACAACATAGGATATGATGCCTTGTGGATAGTATGCTAATAGTCACTGTATATTTTAGCTGTAGATCAACCAAAAGTTCTAACCCTTGTTAGTATTACCATGTTATATAAAAGCCAGATTATTCCAGGATGTGGACATTTCCACTAAAACCTACCAGAATGTCTGTTAAATCTGGCAGACAGATTATTTTGGGAGCAGTATGAAGTTATTTTAGACAAATTCTTTCGTCTAAACAGTCAGTTTAAAGTCTCATCCCATCAGAAGTTAAAGACTTTTCTTACTCCTGTGAGGTCTTGAAACTGCCAACATACCTCCTGGACAATTTGGGATCTGAATGGAATTATCTTCAAATGTAGATTAATACATAACATAGCTAAAGGAAAAGTGAAATTTCAGGATTGTCCCAATATTTTGGCTATCACAACAACACTGCATCTGCAAGTTTGTGAGAGTATATGAATTTGTATTTCCAAAATTTTGCTTAAATAATTGTAGATGTCCATGCAGGTTTTCTAACAGAGCAAATGACTGGGGATTTGATCAATTTAAAATGCTGATTTTGCATTATAAAACACAGGGTCTTGCCAAAAGGAGGAAAATCAGGGATGATTCACTACTGTGTCTCAGTTACAACCCTAGGCTTACTGCTGATGTGACCCTAATGGAGCTGCTCTTGAAGACACTTGGTTTGCTCACTGTCATACTTCCATGCCTGGGAGAGTCTTCCCTCAGGTGTGGGCCTTCAAAGTCTCTTTTACTACTTAGGCATTCTCATTTCACAGGAGCAGGACAGCAGGTCAGAGAACAACTTTCTAAGTTAAATGTACTGATTGTATTTAGATTTTATACATGCACACTTGTTTGTGTAACATATACACACACACACATAAAAGAAATGTGTGTAGAAATAAGATAGCCTCTACATTGTGCCTCTACATTAATCAGAAGTAGCAAGTTTACAAGGTAATTATATAATAGTGAAAAAAATATTACATTTTAAGATAAACTTGGCAATGGTCATAGTTTTTAGTATGAAAAAAAATCTCCCTATTCCCCTTCCCTGCATCAGTCATAACTTTTAATTTGTATTGTTCCTTTGAAAACATCAGTTTTCTCCTCTATGAAATGAAAGGTCCTATTCTAAGGAACAACCTCATCAAATTAAAATGTAGGAAACTTAATATTAAGAAAAAATATCTACTGCAAGGGTTGTGAAACACTTGAACAGGCCCAGAAAGCAAGTGGGGTCCTTATCCCTGGAGATACTCAGAACCAGCCTGGGCACTGACCTGAGCAAGCTGCTGAGGCTTTGCTTCATATGCTTCATGAAGAAACAGGCACCTCTGCCCTCTGAGGAATCTCTACTATAATGTAGGGATTGTGTGAACTGTTATCTCATAACACCTTCTTTTTGTTGCAAATATGTAAGGCAGGATGTTACCAAAAGATTTTCTTAAAAAAAAGTCAAGAATTGCCTGCATGCCCCAAAGCAGGTGTTGCAGACAGGTGCTGCAGCAGCACAGGGAGCAGAGAGCTCTCAGGTGTGACTCCAGTGAAGCCTTTTAGCCTGGTATCTGCACCCTGATGAAAGGAGTTGTTTGTGCTACCTGAACAAAGATGTTCACGAGTGATACCTTCGACTGACAAAGGCAAAAATCTATCCAAGGAGTGCTCATTGTTCTTAGGAAACCCATTTTGGATATATTAAACCTGAAAACTTACCAGAGGAAACCAGGAGAGGGCAATGAGCACACAGAATATTGCTGATAGCTAGAAAGGCCCAAGTTACTGAATGGTATGCCATTTTTTTCTTTTTTATCAAGGGATAAATATATATTTGCACCATCACTGGCCCTGAAGAAGCTGCAGTTCTGGGGTTAAATATTACCACATTGCACACAATAAGTCTCAGGGTCTCTCAAAACAAACCAAAGGTTTCCTCATCCATCTTGCTAAAATAAAAAGCAGTTCAGAATTGCTGCTGAGAATTTCCTCTTGCGCTAAATGGAAGAATGTGTTTAACTGGAAAAATTCCCAGAATTAATGCCACAGAAATTTGCATTAGAAAACAACAACAAAAAAGCCCCACCCCAACAACCAGCATTTAGAAGTGGAAAACCCATTGAAAAAGATCTGTTCTAAGAAATTGCTTTCACAACAGTCTTCACATGAATGCACTCTTAAGTTGCTTCTTTCCCAGCACATATTCTTTTTAAGAAACCTATTTAGCTCATTTTAGTCACTTTCAGGAAGCTTAACTTTGGGTGAACTCTGAAAAATCTATGTGTTCATTAACAAAAGGAGGACGGCATTTGTTTGGTTTCCTCAGAAAAAAAATGCTTGCTGCTCTGCGTGTTGCTGTTAAGTCCACTGCAGACATAAACAACAATAAATTGTACTGGTGTATTGAGGCATATAATTTTCTTCGTTTAAGAAGACAGGGTAACTGTTAACTTCAAAGATGCTGTAATAAAAAAATTTAAAAGAAAAGAAGTTGCTTCAGCAGAAACAAAAATAACCCTCTCCAAAAGCAAATGAATAAGGTACATCATTATTCTCAGGTATAAACAAGTGCAGGGGTTTAAACTGGAGCCTTTTTATAGCTGAAGTGGAAATATGTTCCACCAAAAAAATATTCTTCTGAAGCTCAAGTCCTGATTTTTTATTTTTCAGCCTTAGTAATTTAGGTGGCATGTGTTGGATTCTTTTTTTGTCCTAAAGGTATTGGTTTAATGTTTTATAACATAATATTTAAAGTCCTGAGGAATTCAGAATACTTTTAGTATCCACGGGAGCAAACAAACACATACTGCTTGCATACCTAATAGTCTAGTGGTTTACTGCAGTGAGAAACTGCCCACCACTTTTTATAGTTTAACCTCAGTGCTTAGTTTTTTATGGGTTCAGACGAGTTGAGTTCATGTTTCTCCAGGATATTGTTTTCTCACACTTAACCTGCACAGTTTGCTTACTGCTTGGAACATCCTTCTGACATAATACATTTTAAATACCTGTTTATAAAAACATGATTTCATGGGATATGAAGAACAACATGACCATTTTTTTGGTCACAGAAAATGACTTAATGAAATCTTATGTTCGTCAAGAGGATAAACTTTGTTGTTTATGAGAGCATTACTTTTACAATTGGGGTGCTGCCACGGGGAGCAAAGTAAAAATAAAGGCAATTTTTTCTCAACAGTATTTTAAAACCTAGAGATAAGAGATGCTGTCCAGATGCTATACAGCCACCAACGATTCAGAACAGGAAGGAATCTCTATTTTGATTGGCAGGCTTTTTTTGGAAAAGTACTTTTCAGTAAGGGTTTTATCACATAGAGGTGGAGGTGCAACAGGCAGGTGCACAGGACTCAGTGGGACTGCACAGGCAAGACAGGACTGCCTGGGTCACACTAATTGCAGTGGAAATCTGTACCTTGTTTCTGGCCTCTGACTGATATATTTTGACCCCAGAGAAAGAAACTGGGTCAGTTTCTTCAGGTATGTGCAGATATAGTTTGTGTGACACCTTTTAAGCCTGGCCAATAGCTGCAAATCATGATGTAAGACTAAGGAGCTCTGTGGTGCCCCAGTACCAGGCTTTTTTTTGAGAAGTCCCTCCACCGAGTATGCCTTGTTACTACAGTATGGATCCTAAATGTAATTTTATAAACTACATTTATAAATGTGTTCTGAATATAAATTTTGAATGGTGAAGGAATTTGAATTTTTTCAAGGATGCAGCACTGATTCTGATCACCGTGTTCAAGCTTCATGGCAAGCAGAATCATGTAACAAAAGAGAAGAATTAGCAATTTCTCCTAATTAATGTGGATGATGACTCCTTGAGAAAAAGACATCAAACTGTCTTTAGGTGCATGTGTATGAAAACTTTCCAAAATGCTTCTGGAGTATAAATGGATCTCTTCCTCCCAGCTGACAGTTACTAGTGGTTTTCTCAGCCCAGTAGCACTCCATCATTTGGTAGGAAAAATGTAAAATTAGATAAATACATTTTCAGCACACCAGAGTCTGAATCATAAACCTCCTTTACAGCAACGTGTCCCTTTCTCAGTTAGAAACCCAGGGAAAGACAGTCACTCTGAAGACCAGATAATGGCAGGGGTATTTTCAAAGCTGCTGCAGCTCATCGTCAAAAATCTGATCCTCCCTCACGAAGCAAGCAGCCAGGAGGGAAAAGTGAGGGACCTTATAAAAATGAGGGAACAAGAACAGTAAACAAAACTTTGCTTTCTTTTTCTTAATTCTCTAGTCAACATTTGCTATGCTTAAAACATTTTTATTCATGCTTGTGTTAACAGATGTTTTCTTAGTACAGGTGCTGTCCTGAATGAAAACTTTAGTGAAGGTGTTCAATTCAAATAATAAACAAGGCACATTTGTTATGTTTTGTAGGGAAGGGAAGAAAGTATTGCATCAGCTGACTTTGGGATGTGGTGTGCTCTCTATCATTTGACCTCTTTAATCCAAGACTGTCTTTCTAAAAAAGATATCTTAGCTCAGATAATTATGATCTTTATGCAGAAATTGCTGGGTGAAATTCCTTTGCCTGTGTTATGCAGAAGATCAGACTGTACAGGTCCTTCTTGGCTTTAAAATTTTGTAAATCCAAATTCTAACACATATAATCTTACTTACAGATTTTCCCAGGGATTTCTATAAAAGTGCATTTAATTTTCTTTCTGTCCAACACTGCTCATTTACATTACTTCAACAGAGTTAACATTCTCTTCCTTGGTGTTGTGCAAAGATCAGTCATAGGAGAGATTTCTGTAACATGCTTTTGAATCTTTCACGACATGACACAAACCAAAGTTTCTTCTTGCTGGTTTTCAGTCCTTGGCAAATAATAACCTGCAAAGAGAGTGCAGTAATGATGGAAAGACAAGTAGTCGTTTGAGAAATACAGTACCTTGCCCTTAACTCAGGACTTTTAGATTGTGCTCTGGATCCACTTCCTATACGTTTAGTCTTAACCAAAGTTTTACACCACAATTGTGCTATTAACCATTATAGTTTTAATGAGAAGCAAAATCCAAAGCCAGACATACAATAAATAGTTTTATAGGAAAGACGTTGAGCCATTAGGGCCCAAAGGAGGGCCACAAGGATGCTGAAGGGCCTTGAGGCCCTTGAGGGGAAGCCGTGTGAGGAGTGGCTGAGGTCCCTTGGTCTGTTCAGGCTGGAGAAGAGGAGACTGAGGGGAGAGCTCACTGCAGTTACAGCTTCCTTGTGAGGGGAAGAGGAGGGGCAGGCACTGATCTCTGCTCTGTGGTGACAGTGACAGGACACAGGGAAATGGCCTGAAGTTGTGTCAGGAAGGGTTTAGGTTGGTGATCAGGAAAAGTTCTTCACCCAGAGGGTGTTGGGCACTGGAACAGGCTCTCCTGTTGGGGCCTCCTGTGCAGGGCTAGGAGCTGGACTTGATGGTCTTTGTGGGTCTCTGCCAACTCAGCATATTCTCTGATTTCATAATTCTGTGAAATAAGTGGAAAATACAATACCTGGAGCAATTTACATTTTTTAAAAGTTCATCACAGGACATATAAAAACATGTTAAATGCTCTACTCTCAGCTGCAAAGTTTCACACTGGTGAAATTGGTAACTCAATTAATTTCCATGGGAGGTTTTCACTAGAACTCAGTATTATCCACAAAACTTTTAAAGGGAATCCAGACATACTGTATTCCTTTCTTGTCTGTGGGGGGAAAAATCCACTTCTGGAACCAGACATTCATTCTCCTCAAGCAGCTTCTTAACCCTGCCAATGCTTAATCAGGTTCTGTCTTTCTACATGGTCTCTTCTGCTGATATGACTCCTACAGCAGCCCTATAGCAGCTTCTGTAGTTTCTGCTCTTCTTTCCTCAAGAGGTCCATGAGAGTGAGTAAAACAATGCCACGAAGTCAAGGTTTTTGTATTCTTTATTGATTTCTCGTTACTATTTGGAAAAACTCTTTCTGGCTTACCCAACAACAACAACTTCACTGGAGCAGGCACAGAGACTTCCACTTGAAAAAGCAGAAAACCTTGAAGCAGGTACACCTGCCTAAAGCCCTTTCACACTGTTGTGCTGCTAGGTGTAGTCTGTCATACTATGACTGCTAATATATCCCATGCTGCAGAATAGCTGCCACCCTCCTGAGTTCTCCATAACAAAGGACAGAGGGATCAGAAGTATAAAATCTCCTGAAGGTTAGGATATTATATGGGGTTTTTGATGGTTTATGTAGATCCAAGAATTTGATTTTGTTCAAGCTATGCCAGGAAATTGTACCTAGATACAGTGTTATATACACAGATGCATAGAGAAAATTGTGTTAAACAAGAGCAAGTGCAAAAAGAAATTACCATGGTAAAACTAGACCAAAAGAAAAAGCATGGTGGGTTTAACTGTAGATTTATTGGGAAGGATAAGTAAGGGGCTTAATTTTTCCTGGTCTTTCCCATCTCATGTCCTCACATCATGCTTCCATGTCACCACACAGATAACTCATACAAACCCAGCCATGGTGTGAAACCACAGCTTTTCCCCAGAGCTTTAAATGCTGCAGAGAAGTCAGTGTTGCACCAGTCAAGGCTGTTGTGTGTGCACTCCCTCAGCCCATTGCCTGTCCTTTCATGGGCCCCAGCAGCAGCACCAGCCCAGCCCAGTGCCTGACCTGCTGCTGTCACACCACCCTGCCCAGCACAAGGAGATGACACAAGTCAGCTGGATAGATAGAGAAGGGGCTTCACTTTCCCAGTTAAAGGCAGCAGCCACCTCTGTCACACAATGCACAGCTGAATGTGCACACTTTTGAGTGAACTACCTCTTTTCACAGAAACTTCTGTTTGACTACATGACATTGAATGTTGAGATAATCTTGAATTCTCTGAAATAATGCACATAAGAGCAGTTTAAACCAATTGCTGTGTGAGACTTCAACTCGGAATAAACATAGTGAAATCAGCTTGGCCTACCATACAGGTTCTGAGCTTGCCCTCAAAGAATGGTCGGTCTTCCATTAGGAGCTGCTTGAGTCTGTTCGCTATGAGGGAAAAAAGTGTTAAACATCAATCTTATTTCAGCTCATTAAAGTCAAACAAGTTCTTTCTAAGTATACACTTTTCTTCTACTCTTAGTTGGTAAAGCAAATATTCGAGTCATTGCCCTGATATACCTTCAGCATATTTTTAAAAACATTCCTTTCAATCTAACTGCATGATTTAATGTTTTACTTCAAAAAAATTCCCCAATCACTGAGAATATCTAAAGCTAAATCTGATAATTATGTGTGGATGAAAATAGGGATTAGATTAGGAATGTATTTCAAAAAGTGTCTACTATAAAGCAGAATAGTAAAAGAGTTCATAATATTGGTATGTAAGACAAAATATTATGATGAAATTTAGACCAAAGGGAAAACCACCATGGGTGTTTTATTTGAGTCAGAATTGCTGAGTGTCAACTCTGTTCAATAACACACACAGCTGCATGAGGGTTTTCACATGTTCTAAATGTCGCATTTGTTCAATGCAGCATTCTGTATTCAGGACTGCTCTTCATATTGTAGCAGAGGCCAAAAGTAATAGTCAGACTCAGTCCCCTACTGTGAGCATCACTGGGCTGACACATAGGAAGCCATGGTCCCTGCCCTGGGGAAAAAGGGACATAACAATTGGAAAAAAACAAGACTAGCAAAGAGGAAAGATAACAGAACCAAGATCATGTTGTTCAGATTCTCATCCTATCCTACTTGATAGGATGAGAATCTGAACAACAAACAATTTCTCAATAGTTTTAGTGTTCTCTTCATCTTTTAAGGAAGACAAATAAATAAAGTCATTTTTTCCCAAGACTTATTCAATTAGATACTACTTATTTCAATCTTCCTGAAATAGTTTAATTAGTTATGCGTAGACAAAGAAATGCTCAGAAGCCAAGAAATGCTCACCAGTCCAGACCATCACTTTAGGCAAACTGTCATATTTCTACTCTTGAATGTATGCTGATTTGTTTCAGGATTGGAAATATGTCTATTTTCACAGACTCATATAAAAGTTTGGATTGGAGGGGACCTTCAAAGATCATCGAGTTTCAACTGTCCTGATATGGCAGGGACACCTTCACTAGACCAGGTTGCTCCAAGCCCATCCAATCTGGCCTTGAATGCTGCCAGCAATGGAGCAACCACAGCCTCTCTGGGCAGCCTCTTCCCATGTCTCACCACCAGCATTGTAAAAAAAATTCTTCCTTGTATCTAACCTATACCTACCTGCTTTCAGTTTGAAAATATTCCTCCTTGTTCTGTCAGTAGAGGCCTCAGTAAGAAGCCTCCCTCCATCTTCATTACAAGCCACTTCTATAGACTGAAAGGCTGCTAGATTATCTCCCTGGAGCCTTCTCAAAAGCAAGTCCTCCAGCCCTCTGATCATTTTTGTGTCCCTCCTCTGGACCTGCTCCAACAGGTCCATGTCTTTCTTGTGCTAAGAACCCCAGAACTGGACACAGTACTCCAGGTGGGATCTGAGTACAACAGAGGAGCAGAATTGCCCAGGATCCTCTTGGCTTTCTCGGCTGGAAGTGCATGCTGTACCCCTTCTCTCCAGCAGAGAAAACTACACCACTCAAAAAACTTTTTCAGGATGCCTTCAATCCCACTGCCTTTGTCATTAATACAGATATTGAGCACTACTGATCTAAATATGGACCCTTGAGGGACACCCTTTGTTACCAATCACCATTTGGACACTGAGCTGTTGATGGCAGCTCTTTGGATTTTGCCCTTGGTGAAGCCATGCTGGCTGCCTCTAATTAACACCCTGTCATCCACATGCCTTGACAGGTTATCCAGGAGGATATGTTTATGTAACCTACACAAAAAAACTGTTTTCAGAGTTTACACATAAAACTTTCTGAACATGGCTCTCTGATAAGCAAAATAGAAACAATAGGTGTTAATAATATCAAACATTTGCTTGCCAATACCATGCTAGGAACCAAGACTGAGTTGCAAGTGTGTTATTTTAGAAACATCGTTCCCCCTGATCAGGTATTTCCATTTTGACATCATGTACAGCAAAGCACTGCTGTAGATATTCAGGAGGGATAGATGCCTAAACAATACTGTTTTTCTGTAGGAGCTTGGCTAATACAACTCACAAGTTGGAACCTGCCTCCCTTAGCTGAAGACTTTTGTCAGGTTGCTATGTCCTGCAAGAAGCAGATCTCAATGTGGAGAAGTTGGACCATTCAGCTGTTTCTATTTTACCCTCATTTATTTTTGAATGCAAACTGCAAGCTCTATTTCTACTGTCCTTGATGCCTCTAAACATTCTCTCTAATGCAAAGGCTCAGGGGGGTTGCCTGTTTTTATTGTGTACATATTCTCCAGTGAAAACAAAGTAGACAATTAAAATCCTAGACATAGGAGTTCCTCTACCAGTTCTTTATTTACCATCATCAGTGTCCCACTTTTTATGCATTCACATTCACATTATGAAGGACAATACTGATCAGTGTTTTAATTGAGCCTTCTAAGTATAACACTAATTTTTTCTAATGTCAATTATGAAAATTCACCTTGGGATTTGAAACAGGCATTTTCTCTGGCATTTTTTGATCAGGCATTGAAGTTCCACAAATAAAGTCATCTGTGTCTGTGATGGCCATGCAAATTTGAGGATGATTATGAAGACAAAGATGCTATTAAAAAAAGTCAGATCCAGGTATTTAGGAGAGGTTTTGACAAGATGCATGATAAAATCATGTTCCAGAATTTCTACTGACATGTTCTGTTCTTACAGTATGTTGGGCAGTGCTCCTCTTTCTTAATGATTTACAGGCACTCATCCCCTGCTGAAGATGGAAGGAAAATGACAGATTTGGAAAGCTGTCCATTTCTCTCCCTTCATACATAATCTCAACCTGGTGAATGTCTTGATTCAAAACTAATTATTCTCTCAAGCATTCTTTAAACTTACTAGATGAGTTTTCTTGCTTTTTTGCGAAATATACATAAGGAAAGACTCATTTTGGAGCATTGCCACAACAAAGATGTGTATAGAACTGTTCAGCCAGTTTCTGTTTTTCACAGTAATCTCTCCTCAGTGTCCGTGAGTTTCAATAAAATTAGGTGTTTGTGCCTGAATGGTGGCAGTCCTTTAGCACCCGCTCAGCTTTGGAGACAATACAGGACTGAACTACCCAAGCAGTAAGGCACTGTTTAACCATGCACTGTCTAATCTAATCTGAATTTTACTGACCTTGTTAAATGAATCTAACTCTAGTTCCAATCACAGGTGTTAATGCACAGATCTTTACTTTGAGTGTCTTGGACTTCTGTTCTTTTGTATATGTCATCAGACAACTTACATACCATTGCCATGAATACTACATAAATTATAGGTAGGGAAGCTTTCATTACAGATGCTGATATATAAGAAAATAAAAAGCTTTGGTGGATTTTCAAGTCTCTGAATAAATTTGCAGCAACTGCATATTTATCTATTTATTTCACATTTTTCGAAATCTCGCTTTTATAGAAATCTTGGAAGACAGAAAGCAAATAGGAAAATTAGAAAAATATACAGAAATGAAATGCATTATAAATTCAAGAAGTGAAAGGCTTTTTGTTTAATATTCGCTATGCTCTTTAAAAATCTCTATTCAAGAAAGAAACCATGTAACTTCATCCTGTGAAACCACTCATGTTCAGCTTTAGCGACACTTTAATACTCTAGGCTTAATAATACTGCTATTAAAGCCTCATCGTAAACCAGTGATTTGACAAATTCACTGATATCAGAAGGCTTTGTCTTCAACCCTCACCACCCTCACCATGCCAGAAAAGAGCAACACCTGTCTCAGGCCCTGTAGCTGCTTTTCCTGATCAAGTTGTCAGATCCTGAAGGGATAGAAAGGTGCAATTAACTTGCTTCATCTGGTGCAGGTATTTGCAATTCAGCAGTTCTACCCATGGTGCATAAAACAAAGCAACCACAAACTGGTGTTGTACTGCAGATAGATAAACCCAAAATATTAGACAAGGGATAGGTGGCATTTTGGCTGTTAATTTTGAATCGGGAACCTTACCTGCTAATAAAATTATAAGAATTTTATTTTTTCAACAAATTGACAAGTTCATTGATGAACAAAAATCTGTTTGTTCCTTTATAAGTTCCGAGTAGAAAAACAAAGTCTGAAAGTTTATGTTTGCATTTTACTTATGGTAGTGGAAAGTTGCCTGATAAGAGACTTCAAAATCAGACATACAAAGGGTAGCTAAATTTAACTGGAAGACTAACTTCTGTAAAAATAATAACTGCTCCAAAGACTACTGATGTCAGAAAAAGTCTATAACTCTTGTCTCTACTTAAGTTGGTTTGTAAAAAAAATCTCATTACAGACATGAATCTGAAAGTGCTCAGTGTTCTTAGTTTCTAGTAAAATTCACATACTGTAAAATATCTTAATCCCAATTATTAAGGGGAATTCATTAAAATTAGGAACTTTTTAATCCAAGACTTACAAGTGACTTCCTAAATAAAGATACCTGGACCTTCTGCAAAACATGCTTCAGAAAAATCCACAGTGTTCTGGTGTGCAACAAAATCACACAACTTTTAACATTTGAAGTAATTTTAAATTACTTTAAAAATTTCTAATATTGAAGGAATAAAAAGTATTATAAGTAAGATCTACAAAATAAGATAAATTTGAATAATCTACTTGCAACTCAGTGTTTATGCAAAGTGAAGAATCAGAGTAAGTTCTTTGTCTATTCAAACATAAATCAGATTAGTACACTGAATATTTGCCAGGTAGAAAAAGCTGAAACCAACCCCTACTTTTCAAGATTTTTCATTGTAGTGACTCCTCAACAAACAACACTTCAATCCCAAGGGAAAAAATAACAGCTTATAATTATACTTAACACAGATTAAGTTTGTCTAGTTTCCTGTTAGGATTTTATAAAATTATTTATATTTCTTGGTTTATGCTAAGCATACCGGTATTCTACCCTAGCTAAGCATGCCAGTTTTTGACTAAACAAGAACATGAATTATCCAACCCATTCCTACAGAGCAGATATTTAAAAAATAATATTAAATGTAACAAATAACGTGATTGATGTAAACTGACATTTAAAATAGCTTCCCCTTTTTTACACTCTCATACTTTTCATACACGTATCAATATTAAAGAATCTTAAAATGTGTGTCTTAAGAGATGTATTAAGACATGCCAAATTCAAATAGCTTTGGTTCTGTTTGGGGTATTTTTGTTGATTTTTGTGGTGAACAGGTTAATATTTTTCAATTTTCAAGATTTACAACTGAATTAGCAGTTTAGCAGTAGTGTACACATTAACATAACTCCAAATGCTACTAATGCCATTGGAGACATTTTTCCATTTGTAACATCTGAATGAGGACTGCTAAAACCTTACAATGAAATGTAAATTTAAATATAAGTTACCACCTGATACCAGGTTCTGAGACATTGCTGCAATTGCTTACTGACATCTGCTTTAATTATTTGTCATTTTTTTGTGAAGGAAGATTCTATTTTTCAGTTGATATACACTGTATTTATTTCTGTAGGTGGCAGAAATCAAAATTGCCAGTGCAAGAAGTACCCTGGCATACCAGTCATTCCAGACAAAAAAGAAAGGAGCAAGCAAATGCTTAAGTAACTAAATTAACTGTGATCAGTATCAGAACTGGACTTTACAAAGCAGCTGTATCAACCTCATGAGAAAGTTTAATATCAGAGTGCTTGACAGTTTTTGGGGCAGTCGCAGTACCTGACTTGCTTATGAGTCTTTTTAAAGTATTGCAGAAATTTTCACCTCCACACCTTAGGTCACGGAGCTTTTTGATGGTCTTTTCAGACCTAAGATGTAAAAACCTGGTGTAATTGGGCAACCTGTGGAGAGAGGAAAGTAGTTAAATGGAGATGGGCACCTAATGCTAAGGGAAGGACATGACTCTCTAGTAATGCTAATAATGCTTTTCAGGCATTATGAACCCTAAATTGATTAATAGATGAAACTTGTGCTATGGAGAAAATGGCAAACAGTGAGAATAGTTGATAGATGGGTGAGAATACCACTCTCAAATATGCTTTCTCCAGTTTCATGAAAAATAGTAACTTAATCAGGCATAAGAAAAAATGGCTGGAATCCCACTGTGTGGAAACATTGTCTAATATCACACATTGGGCAACAACCTGCTGTTTGTAACATTAGTAAGATTTAGAGGAAGATTAAAAAGACAGAAATCTCATTCCTTCAGTGTTGCATTTTCCCTATCTTCAACCTTTCCATTTTACTCAGCTTTAGTCACTGATTGTTCCAGGCAAACCCTTAAATGGAGAATAATATTTTCAAAGCCACAATGAGGAAGATCATAGGGGATGAGCAGCCTGCAAATACAATGAATAAGAGAACCCGAACCAAACCACCTCTGCAGCAGACTGCCCAAAGTAGCACAGCACACTTGTGGAAAGACACCAGTTACTGTTCTGGTTGGGGCCCAGTGCAGCAGAAGCTCCTCACCATCCTGGTGCTGGCTAGCAATGGTAGCAAGCACCCACCTGGCTACTGGATATGTTCTCAGGTAAGAAGACTTTGCAGTCTTTGGAGCACAAGTGCCCTGTGCTCCCCAGTGTTCTGCAGACCGACCATTTTGTGGCCAGAGCATGGCCAGCAAGCCTGGCGTGGCGAGCAGCCGGTGCCAGTGACAGTCAGAGCCAATGACCCCCAGTCCGCGGGGGGACCTCTGACACGCAGGTGGCACCGCTGATTTCAGGGGGGTGAAAGTACTTTAAAGATGAGCACTGCAACTAATAATGCTATTATTAGTTAGCTGTTAATTTAATGTTAATATTAGCTGTATTGTTAAATAATACAGCAGTGTAAATCAGCATTCACCATCCATCACAGCCACAAGGTGGGACCATATTTTGCTGTTTTTCTATTATTGTGTACCATTTAAAATAACATGCAATTAAAATAAACTACAACACAACAAATGACAGGAGAACTCTACAAAACCATCAAAATCTAGTCACAATATCCACCTGGCCAGTAACATGTGACCTGTTAACCTGACCTGGGGAAGCTGGCAGTGGTCCTAGGGTGCCTTGAATCTACCTGAGTAAGGTGAAAACTTCCAGTGCAGAGTGGCAAGATTCATTTAAATATTCTCACCACCAAACTTTCGGTGAAGGAGAACTTTTGTGTATTCTCCTCAATTCCTTTGCAAGGATTCATAAGCAAACAGCCTTTGGAAAAATACACCCAAAAGAAGTTTTGGCTGAAATCCATGGACCTTAATTCATTTGCCTTACTGGGTGATTGTACTTATCAAAACACAGCCTTGATGAACTCTTGTAAAAGCGGGAAGGAAGGGAGAGGCTTTCGGGCCACAGCGTCCTCTTCTTCCCCAGCCCGATTTTGGGGACACACTACCCAAACTAGGTTTATTTGTTCTGGTGATAGGGCTAAGCCTCTCCCATGTGAAATTTCACTTTTCAATGAAAACTTACTCCAGGAGGAGCAACGCCAACATATTTCTCGTGTGACTCACATGCACAAAACCCAAAAGTCAATAGTCAAGAGTTTATTTGATGAAGGTTTTCTCCTAATTAAGAGGTCATCAAGGGGATCCGACTGTTACTCAGCGCTGAGACGAAGGTCACCAGCAGCTGCTCCAGCCCGGGAGATGTGCCGGCCAGCACATTTTCCAGAAACATGTTTCCTCTCTCGCCAGCGGCCCCTTCCCCCTCCCCGCCACCCCGTTTCTAGTCTCTCCAGCGCTGATGAGCTAATAGCATTTTTCCTTTGCATACTTTGGCGCTGCCCCACGGCATACTCTGGCAGCCTACGTGTGTCTGAGCGCGCCCGCCCGCCGCAGGCTCGGCACGGCTCGGCGCGGCTCGGGGCGCGGGGGGAGGCAGGGCAGGGCAGGCAGGGCAGGGCAGGGAGGGAGGGAGGATGGGGAGCCCCCGCCGCCGCGCCGGCCCGAGCCGCCCCGTTCCCCCCGAGCCGCCCCCGCGCGGGGCGGGCGGGGGGCGGCCTTGGGGGGAACTGTCAGGGCCGCACGTTTCCAGCCGCATTACGTGAACAAATGGCGGGGGTGCAGCCAGCCCAGCCAGCGGGGCTTGTGTAACTTTGCGAGCGTGCCAGCAAGTTTAAAGTCCCTGGTCTCTCCTCCTCCTTCCCTCGCTCCAGACACCAGCGCGGGCCGGAGGACGATGAGAGGCTGATTGTTTGCTCCGGCTCCCATTCGCATCCCCTCGCCTATAAATACCGGGGAGAAGAAAAGCCGCTCTCGCCGCCTCCCCCGGGCCGGGTTTCCTTTCCGACGGCCCGACCTGCCCGATGGCACCTCCCGGGTGCTGCAGCGCCTGAGACCCCGCTGCCCGCCCGACCCTTCCAGAAGCGCAGCCCGCACCCCTCGGCCGCCCCGCACCGCCCTCCCCCCCCCCCCCCCCCTCCCGCTCCATCCCGAGCAGGAAAGGCGCCCCTCGCTCTCCTCTCGCCACCCCCCTCCCTCTCCTCTCGGTTTCGCCCGTATCTCTCTACCCGCCGGCGCCCACGAAAGAGGAGAAGATGCGTTTCGCGCCGCCGGGGCTCCTGCTCGCCCAGCTTCACGCGTGCATCTACTGGAGCTGCCTCTGGCCCGCCGGCTGCCAGCAGCAGCCGCCGCGCCGGGATCCCCCGCCGCCCCCCGCCGCCTGGAGGCAGCGGATCCAGTGGGAGAACAACGGGCAGGTGTACAGCCTGCTCAGCCTGGGCTCCCAGTACCAGCCCCCGCGGCGCAGGCAGGCGGCCGAGGCGGCGGGCAGCCCCATCCTGCTGCTGCGGAACAACGGCACGGGGCTGCCGCGGAGAGCCGCCGCCCGCAACGCCGCCGCCGCCGCCGCGCAGCCCCAGCCCCAGCCCCAGCCCGCCGCCGGCAGCCGCGGGGGCTCCGGGGCTCGGCACTGGTTCCAGGCCGGCTACCAGGCTTCCTCCGGGGGTCGCGCCGCTGCCCCGCAGCGGAGCCCAGGGGCCGCCGCCTCCGCGGCCCGGGGCGCCTCCTCGGGGGCGCCGCGACCCAGCCCCGCCGGCGGCACTGGCACCGACGGCAACGGGAGCAGCGCCGGGGCCGGCAGCCTGCCGCCCCTGAGCAGCTTCAGACCCGGCCGGGAAGATGTCATGGTAGGAGACGACCCCTACAACCCCTACAAGTACACGGACGATAACCCCTACTACAACTACTACGACACCTACGAGAGGCCCCGCCAGGGCAGCAGGTACAGACCTGGCTACGGCACCGGCTACTTCCAGTACGGTAAGAGCCCTCCTTTCCGTCCGCGCCGTCCCTGCCCTGCCCGCGGCCCCGATCCTGCCGCTGCCGGCGGGAGGAGCTGCGGGGGCCGCTGGCCCTGCCTGGCCCTCGCTCGGGGCAGAACCCGAGGGAGCTCTCGGGCTGCGGGCAGCCCAGTCCCCGCGCCCGGGAGAGGGGCGAGCTGCCGATGAACCCACCGGGGGTTCCGGGCGTCGTGGTTGCGGTGGGGTGTTTGGGATAAGCCTGGGCAAAGGGGAATGCGAGGTTAACGGAGAGCAGGGGTCCGTAGCAAAACGACGGCTTCCTAACGACTGGGATGGTAGCCAAATATTTGCAAACGTGTCCTGGGTTGATCTTACTGTTATGTGGTTGGTTTGATGAACTGCAGGTCTCCCTGACTTAGTCCCGGATCCCTATTACATCCAGGCGTCCACGTATGTCCAGAGGATGTCCATGTATAACTTGAGATGTGCTGCCGAGGAGAACTGCTTGGCAAGGTAGGCATTGTCCCAAGATTTTGCCGGTTGCTGTGCTCCTGTTTCCACCTGTGAACGCGGTGAGGAAGGAGAAAAGTGAGGTTGGAGGGCTCACGGAAACACAGCCCTTTGTAACCTTCTTCCAAGTTTGTGGCAGGTGGTAGAGAAAGCAGTCCTGCCACATTAGAGAGACAAGCTGCGGATCTCATGAAGAACATACACGCTGTGGAAAGTTGTATTACATGTTTTTATTGTCAGGCTCACTTGAACATTTCTGAATTTTGTGAAATGGAGGCACCTAGAAAACAACTTCATTCTGTTAATCTCCCTCCTCTACTCCCACAAGATCATATGTTTCTTCATTAAAAAAAAAAACAAAAAAAACCCAAAAACTAAAGAACAAAAACCCTATTCTTAACCAGCACAATTTACTCTTAAGATTATAATAAGCTAATTGTTTCTGGGCCTATGCCTTTTAATGTCTCCTAAAACGAAAATCCCTCTGAAAAGTGTTTCAGAGTCTCTTAAGGGGTTGAAATAACAGCTTTGTTATGAAGTTAGGTCTTGTCCAGTTGGCAAAGATGGATTTTTCCTGTTTTCTTTGGAAAGAAATCAACATGGCTGGTTTTAACCACTTTAACTTGTTTGATACCTTATCATGCAAAACAAATTTATTTATTTACCAGCATCATAAATTTATGTTTCAGGGTCATGCCTGCTCTTCACTTGCAAAAAAAAAAAAAAAAAAAAAAAAAAAAAAAAAAAGACATAGCAGTTTTGTTTTTTTTTTTTTTGCTAGCTTCACAGTGAAGACTCATTGAAGTGTTCTTGCTGGCCATTAGTTGATTAAAATATTCCAGTATTTAAAAAATTTAAAAGAGTGTAGATAATAACTACGTAGAATGGGAAAACACAGCCTCATTCATATACATATTAGTTTTTTGGGGTTTTTTTATAACAGAATCAGACATATGTTTTGTGATCTTGCATACACAGGGAGTTATTTTGGTTAACAGCAACTAATAAAATTATGTTTTTTGGTACCAGAGTAATTTTACAGCTCAGCAGTGATCTTCTTCATAGAGAGAATCAGTCAGTGGTCAAACTTCCATTTATAAAATTAAAACCAGGTCTGAATTTTACTCAGGTATTGGTCTGACACCAGGCATTTCCACACCATATGGAATTCCTCTGTGAATCTCCAATGCATGAGGCTTATGGAGCCTGAAAAGATCTCTGCTATCAGTTACTTCTGAGACAATATAAAGCATTTTTTCAAAGTATTTCTTGCATATACTTATGGCTTTTTCCTTTGTTTTCTTTGTTTTGCACCATTGCAGCTCAGCTTATCGAGCAGATGTCAGGGACTATGACAATCGGGTGCTCCTGAGATTCCCCCAAAGAGTGAAAAATCAAGGCACATCGGATTTTCTGCCCAGCAGACCCCGTTACTCATGGGAGTGGCACAGCTGTCACCAGTGAGTGAAGTGCTCAGTATGGCATCTTCTAATTATGCTTTTCACTAACAATTGTCGCTTACAAGGCAACATTTTCTAAAACTAAAGTGAAGTAGAGAGAAACCATGGGGAAACTTTAGCCTTTTACTATCTGATTAATTTTATGCTGTGGTAATTACTCTTTGTAGGTAGTGATAATTACACTTTGCACAGACACATGAAACGAAGATGGATACAAAGCTTATCCATACGTAGGAAACTCTTACAATGTGTAGATTAAATACAAATACAAGTTTGAAATGAGATTTGACAGTAGCACTTTCTCCTTTTATTTTACATATAGTCCACTTACATTTAAGTGTACATTTAAGTAAATAAAAGTCCCAACCACGTAAAAATAAATAGAAACCCTAAAATGTACATTTACTAGCATATTCCCTATAATTACACCTCATTTTAAACAGTGACCCATACTTCTTGAGCTGAACTTAATAATCTAGTTCTTCCAAGGAGTGGTCTGATCAATTTGGAAAAGGAAAGCTCCTGAGTTGACTGATCCCTTTATCAATAATATCCTATCTATATATGATGATATTTTGACATAGCAGCATTGCTCTAGAAATAGTATATTTGCTGGAAACACAGCAAGGGAAATGTAGCAGAACAAGCAGGTAACACTGCAAACCTGTACCTTTTGTGGAAAACTCACATGCAGGAATTTGCAGGTTTGTTCCAGTTTTTGCTACTTCTCAGCAGGAGCAGTTATAAAATACTGGAACTAATTACTCAGAATACTTACTTCCACCTTATTTATAATACAACTGTGCTGCTACAGGCACATAAGTGATAACTTAATCTTTTTTAAAAATGGTATGCAATGTGGGTTAGGTCTGAAGGCCTCTGAGCCAATGGAATATTTCTCTCTAGGTGTAGAGGCTTTAGGTATTGAATGAAAAATCAGTATCATTAGAACAAATTCTTTCAAAAAAGACTCAATTATCAATTTATAAATCTTACATGCATCAAAAAAGCTAAAACTAAATCAAACTTAACAAAAAACCTCCACAAATGCTTTAGTTAACCTCTATCCCTAAAAAAAAATCTCCACCAATAACAAAAATCCAACCCTCATGCTTACAAACTTGATAAATGGATGAAATGAGTAGAGAGCAGTTGAAGTTTTCCATTTGTAGAACATTTTCTTACTGTGCCACAATAGACATCACTGTCCAGATGCAAAGTGTCTCTGATGTTGATTCAGTTCTTGGACAGAAAATACATTGCCTACAAAAAAATGCAGCTCTCATGATCATTTCCATAACAGTGAAGCAAACTCGTTTAGAAATGAACCCAAACTGCCAGTTGCTTTGGCTAGCCATCAGACCTCAGTGTTAGTCATCATCATCTGTGGACTGGTTTTAGTGTTCTGGATGCGCTTTGAGGCTCCTGTGCTGCTTTGTTTTACCAACACATTTGAGTTTTGTTGATTAGGTCTTTCTCATATCCCTCTTGAGCTGAAATCATTCAAAAGTAACGGCAGCCAAAAGATACAGTGCAGGTAGAGAAGACAAGTTTATTTTCCCACCCTTTTGGAAAGGGTGAAATTACAAGAATAAGAGGTGCTAAAACTCCACAGTAAGAGCTAGAAGTCCCTTTGTGTGAAAGCAAGAAAAATGCATCACTTTGCCCAAATCAAAAGAATAAACACTTCTGAAATAGAGACAGTATTAAGTACACACTATAAAAATAGCTGATATTGAATGAAATCTGCATTGCCAGTACACAGAAGATGATTTCTTTATGCAGATTTTGTCTTCACCAATGTTACAAATATGTTACATTGTCTGAGGGCCATGGAAATGTGAAACCAAATTGTTGGGGTTTTGCTAGCAAGTAGCAAACTTCCATGGAATTTATGGTATGTAAGGTAAGCATTCCTCGCAAACCTATGGTTAAAGGCACTTATAAGATGTTCAATTCAAATATGAGCTATTTAATACTTGCTATTGTTGTTGGAAAAGAGGTGAAACAAAATTTTGGAAAAACAGTGCTGCTATGGAATCTTTCCCATAACAAATTAAAACCCATTATTTATTTATAGGATGACATGTGGTATTTGAAAATGAGAGTAATGAAAATAATTGAGTGGTCAGTAGTAGGAAAGTGTACTAACACACAAGTTTTGGGAAGTAATTAAATTTGTCCAGATTTAACGGGATGTAGATCAAATAGGAATATGTGAAAATGTTATTGCTGAGATCTGATCCATCTCTAATAATGTATCTGTGGTTTAACAGACATTACCACAGCATGGATGAATTCAGCCACTATGACTTGTTGGATGCAAGCTCACACAGAAAAGTTGCTGAGGGTCACAAAGCAAGTTTCTGCCTTGAAGATACTTCCTGTGATTATGGATATTACAGGCGGTATGCATGTACAGCACACACACAGGTAGGAGCTGCTTTGGAGACAACCACGGGTTTGTGTTTGGATAAATTTTCTGTCAATCACCTGATTCCCTAACTAGCTTCTGGAATTCCCCATTATAGAGACCAAGATACTAACCTGGAGACTGGCAATTCGCCCACGTGCTGTTAACTGTGGGTTTCTTGTTAAAGGGCAGTGACACTCACTAGCGTAGCACCACTGCTAACTGAATTGTGTTAAAACACACCACAAGTGCTCGTGGCAGTAGGACTGGTCAGGCTTGCTAAGAGGCACACAAGACAGCCCATAAAGAAGCTGTTCCCAATGTTCATCTCCCTCAACTGACATTGTAGGCTGGTGCCAGAGCTCATGGCTGGTATTTTCTCCCTTGTGGAGTCTGAAGCTGTAAGGGGCTGGATTTCTCTAACACCAGCAGCTGCTGGCAGGCAGCCTGGCACAGGAATCTCAGGATATTGTTCTGTGCCCACAGAGCAGGAGGCTGTTTAAGAGAGTGGCACCTGTGTGGATGTTATGGGGGCACATACCAACATAAAGCCAAGTGCCAGGGCTTATTAGGGGAACATGGAAGAGGAAACATACCATTATGATAGACAAATCCATGCAAGAATCCTGCCTTGAACATTGCATCACCACCTCTCAGAACTGCTAAAGAAAAGCTTAAAAAATCCTAAGTAGCCAACCCCAGCAGAACAAGGTTGATCAGCAGTGTAGTATGGCTAAGAAATTTCATAGACTATTCCATCTGGAAAACCAGATGTTAAGACCAAAACTTGACTGGTTGTGGATTTAAAGAGGAAATTTTTGATATTTACTGACAATAGTTGATGTTTCTGTCAATATATGAACTGAAGACCTGTCAGGTAACAGCTTTAAAACAGAGAGGACTGCTCTTTGGACACATGAATGAAGTATTAAATTCCTAGGCATTGGATGTTGCAGAGATCAAAAATCTCCATGGGCTCAAGAAAAATTTAGACAAAGTAACAGATGTTATTAAACACAAAGATCAAATGGTACCCTGTGCCTTAAATACAGTTAAATGCCTGGTGGAAGGAATTTGCTTGACATTACACATCCCATTCCTTATGCTCTTTTCTCATTAAGAATCTGCTGCTGACCACTGCCAGAGACATGACACTGAGCTTTGCTGGATCTGTGGTTTAACTCAGTGTGGCCATAGGTACACACAAACCTATATTCCTTACTCTGCAGCTTTTAATCTAGAAGGTAGTTATTCTGTCACAGAGAAATGACAGCTATGTTTCCCTGGCTGACGTGTCCACATCTGAATTTTAACTATAATGAATGATCTGCAATACATAGAGGCTTTGAAGAGGTTTTATAAATACCTTTTCTACTTCTGCAGACTATGACATCTAACTAAGCAACATACATATTTTACAGCTGAGTATTTGTGTCACTAGAATCACGGCTGTGTCAGCATTTCCATTGGAAGCCCATATTTCAGGGGTTTGTAATTGGACTGTAAAACTTTCCTCCAGCCTCAGACTTGGCACAAACATGCAAGAGTCTGAGCTGATCACCAGCTGGGTCAAGAGGGAATTCCTGCAGGACTTGGGTTTTCTGCACTCTGTGTGTTGCCAGAACAGATCAGCTCTGCCTAGAGCAATGTGTATTGGCCACAGCTAAAGACACTAGCTTTGAACCACCAACACATTCATATGTGGTGTTTCTTATTCATGTTCCTAACAAGGAAGAATTTTTCAGAAAGATGCATCTGGAATAAAGGCTACATTTTCAGTTCCCTCAGATTCTTGTGTCACTATTTGTCTGAAGAGAGGCCATTTCCATGCAAAGCTCAACGTGAAAATGGCCCTTAGCCCTACTATTCAAAGATGGCACATCCATAGCAAAATGTTACATCATTCCTAAGGGTAGAGAGAGGATCCACCATGGTGATCAAGTCTGTACTCATGATCCCAGAGATATTCACTCAACAATTACAGATACTTACCTCCAGTCTTTGGTCAATTTTTATTGTCTTCTGATCTTATGTGAAGAACAGGAAATAACATCATCAACAGTTTGGACATAAAAGGAGTACTGTAACAAGTGATTATAAGAAAATACAGATACCTCACAGATGAACGACTGTGAGGTAACTGTCAATATTATAGGTGTTTTTTATCCAGTAGCAATAAAAGGCAATCTATAAAAGTGGTACATTAGACTTAGGTGTTCTAGCTTAGACACACAAATAAACTGCCAGCTAAAAATAAGATTCCTTTTCTAAGTTAATTTTCTAAGTGGACTGTGATAGCTAAGTGAACTTCAGTCTGAGTGTCCCTAATGTCTAGAATGTCACTGTTTTTAAATATTCATGTTTTTTCACATCCATCTTAACTTCATTCCTAAGGGTCTGAGCCCTGGCTGCTACGACACTTACAATGCTGACATAGATTGCCAATGGATTGATATTACTGATGTAAAACCTGGAAATTACATTCTGAAGGTAAGCCTATTGGGAATGGGGAGGTTTGGGGTTTTTTGGGAGTGTTTTCCTGTTTAAAGAAAGAAGCAAATCATTTGCATACATGCTTTGGCATGTAAGTTACCAGCTGAAGGGGCAGCAGACAGCAGTGTGCTCTCTCCCCTGCAGGTGAGTGTGAACCCCAGCTACCTGGTGCCTGAATCCGACTACTCCAACAACATCGTCCGCTGCGACATCCGCTACACGGGCCACCACGCCTACGCCTCTGGCTGCACCATCTCCCCGTGAGTGCCTCCCCACTGCTGCCCTCTCTGCCACTGGGCCCCACTGACAGGATTTTGTTTTGTGGGAATTTTAAAATTTGCAGGAATTTTGCTCTTGCACTCACACCGTTGGAATATGTAACACTTCCCAAAACTGCTGCTCCTGCCTGGTCTGCCAGATAACAACCTCTGGCTCGCACACCTTCCTTTGTACTGGCATTAGGACCTCTCTAGGATCATTCAGTACCCTTTTACACCACCCACACACAACTGAGCAGCTAGAGTGCTCTTTAAGATCTTGTGCAAAATCCCAAGTAACATGTGTGTTACTTCACTGCTGCGGCTGCTTGCAGAGCAGCCACTCTCCCTGAAACAGTTCTTTCACACATCCTTAATTTACAGTTTTGCTCTTTAAAAGTTTAAGCAATGCCAAAAAAGTGCCTTTTTTACATTTTTTTTCCTCCAAAAAGGTAAATTCATTTAATAAATGTCCTCATGATAGATCTACTGTACCTTAGTATCTGTGAAACACATACAGAGAAAGCAGTCTTCTGTAACACAGAGGTAAGCAGTTCTCAGAACACTGTGTAAGTTCCTCATATGAAATATTTATCAAGAGACTTCATTCGGTTTGTATAAGGAGCATTAACATTGTAGAGAGTTCATATGAAACAAATTCCAGAGCAGTGAAGGAAAAGTAAAACATATGACCAGTGCAGTCTTCTATAACAGTATCAGTGAAACAGACTGGATTAGTGTGACTTGCCTAGTTAGCCTGTGAAATATTCATTCCTTACTTTGCATTAGGAACTCAGTAGTTAAATGAGCCAAACTTACATTTCACGCTTTTAACATCTAATCTCCCCATCTTACCTCTGAAAATATTACTGAGTACATAAAATAATAGAACAGTTAATGTCAGAAAGACCTTTTAGATCATGAAGTCCAGCCATCAACCTCAGACCAACACCACACTCACCATTAAACCATATTCTCAAGTGCCATATTCATATGGCTTATGAACACTTCCAGGGATAGTGACCCCACTACTTCCCTGGGTATTCTGCTCTAATGCTTTACAACCCTTTATGTGAAGAAGTTTCCTCTGATTCCCATCTAAACCTCCTCTTGAGGCCATTTCCTCTCATCCTGTCTCACTGGTTACGTGGGAGAAGAGACCAACCCACACCTCACCACTGCCTCCTTTCCTCAGGGATTTGTAGAGAGTGATGAGATCTCCCCTCAGCCTCCTCTTCTCCAGGCTAACCCCTCATATATATATACACACACATATATATATGTGTGTGTATGTGTGTATATATATATGTATATATACACACATGTATATATGTACACCATACATTATATCTCTCCTCTCAGGTACATATTCACGCAGGGCTAGGAAACCAAATGTCTGTTACTGTTGGCTGACTTGTGCTTTCCAGCTGACAAGTGGGTATTCAGCAGTTCCTCTTTCTGTGCGTGCCTGCTCACCTGCATAAAATTATTTCTCCTCTTTCAACAGATACTGAGAAATTTGCAAGAAGTGGACGAGATGGTGACAGATGTTTTGAACTGAAGTATCATTATACAAACTTCACTAGGATGCAAACACTATAGAAACAAAACTACAGAACATACACAGATATGCCCACACACCTTATGTGACTTTGAAGCACTTCTGCTGCTTCTCAACCAAAACTTAACTGGATTTTGAGAATCTAAATTGGCATTACTTGTATTGCTATTGAAATGCATGAAACTGGTGCTTCATTTAGAGATATTTTAAATTTTGATAATCTAACTCATTCATAAAAACATGGGACCATTTCTTAGCTCCTTCAAATCTGGAGTTTATGTGATAGTAGATTGCAGTGGGAATATTACTGGTGAATGAGTTGAACATATTTAAAAACATAGAAAAAAATGTACACAAAATGAATTAAATAAAACTCAAGAGAAAGTACTAATGTCAGCTATCTCAGAAAAGACAATGATGAAAAACAGATTAAGAGTGATGATACAGTACTATTAAAAATTCTTGCTAGGACACATTGATATGAAAGACAGAAGTATGTTCAGTTTTCAAGGAATATTAACATATAGCAGAGAAATACATATATATTATATATATCAGTTATACCCCTGCAAGAAAAGTTATGTTTACATTTTTAATACATTAGAAGTTTTTCCATTTTCTTAAGTGAAAAACAGATGGGGTTTTGAAATACAACTTTCATCTGTGAAAATTAATTAAAAAGCTTGCCCACCTTTATATGTTCAAGAAATTTTTCAAGGTGGGACTTTTAAAAAAGTCCTGCAAACTTAATGTGGATAAAAAATACCTGTCAAGAAGTGGGCTCTTGGAGATGATGAAGAGACCCTGATGTGGTCATCTGTGAAAAACATCCAACTTTAACAGGTTAACCATCAAAATAATACAGGCAATTAACTCAGGTGGCACCACAAACAGAAGTAGGTCAGAATCTCTTACAAAGTATTTTTAGTGTGAAGAAAACCTACTACCTGCTTCCCCCTTAAGTACTGTAGTTGACTTTAAAATGTATATCTCAGTATTCAAAATAGCAAAGTTGAAAATATACTATGTAGAGAGGAAAAGCAAAAGTCAGTGTATTTGACATCCTACTTAGGCTGTTCAGGAACAAAATGCAACATTGTTAAGGGGAAAAACTTCCAGCCCATTAAGGTTTTTGCTGAACTGCTTAACTGGTGCTGGGTGTACTACTCCTCCTCCCATCCCCAAATTATTTTGCTTTTGCAGTGCACCCTGCTGTAAGCTACAGTAGCTGTGATTTTTGTTTTAAACTGTGAAATGACATATCACAAGGGGATCTGGCTTTTTTTTTCCAGAAGATTTCTGATCATGTAAAATGAAGAAGAATCTACTTTGGAGCAATGGGACCTAGAAATATTGATTGGTGTTCATTAATTTGATGAGCAGTTCAAAACACCTAATGAAATATTGGAAGCTCAGTATATTAAAAAAAAAAGGAAAAAAGTGCTATTCAATATAGTTAAAAATTTAAAAATCTGAGGAGTATGGAGAGGTTTTATTATCACTATTGAGAATACTTCAGGTAGTATTTGGAAATATTTTATGCTTTAGAACCCTATGGATTCAATTTGGAAGTCTGATGAATTACCATAACATCCTTCACAGATCAGCTGTTCTTTAGTACATTTATTTATTTCCACCTTAATCATAACTTAGTTACAAATTTGCACAATCAGAACTTAAAAGGAACCTGAGAACCAGCAGCCTGGTGATTCCTACACACCAGTGGGAGAGGGTGCAGAATAATCTAATTTATACCTGCAGGTCCCTTTCTGTTTGCTGTGAGATCCATTATAGCAATCTCTAACCAGTACGGGAAATGAACAGAAGCAAAATTTGGAAACTTGATTTATGAGAAGACCATTTGTTACATATGTCTGCAAAAACGAGGGCCTGTTTAAAGTCCAGGCTTCTGAAATCTCAGCCCAAAGAGTTCTTAGGTATAAGAGGCGTTAAGGGATGCAAGCGCATTCACCTTTCTATAGACTTAGGTCAAAATTGGGGTCAAAGTCCTGAGAGCAGCTTGGGCAATGGACACAAAAGCTACTGAATGGAAGCCAGGCTGTGGGCATGGGCTGCTTCCTGGGAAGAGGTGGTGTGCTCGTACCTCATGGTGCCTGATGCTGGAAGTGGGATATGAGAGCACCAAGTGGAGACGGAGCAGCTGCAGGAAGGGGGTGCCCTCGTGCCTGACACACTCACCTGCTCTCACGTCTGTGCCCTAAGTACTTGCAGAACTCCACTGAAGTCAGCAAGGAGCCAGAAGGCCTTGAGCATCTGCGTAGGTGGAACTAGTGGGAATGGCCTCGTTTGGAAAGGTGTTCAATGCTGTAACTTTGAATATTGGGGATACTGGAGCTACGAAAATGTAGCTTTTTTTTCCGTAGCAAAATATTGTATTTGTTTTGAAATGTGTGTTAAGCAACATGACATTGATGTACAATAGCACAAAAATTGCCTAAGACATGAACAGAAAAACAAAGGATTTTAGGATTAAAAAAAATGAAGGAATGTGACTTCAACCCTGTCTAACTATAGTAAATCACAACGCAGTAGAAGAGTTTATTATATAGCATGTGTAGAAGTAGTTCTAACTAGGGGAGCGCCAACCAATATTTTCAGTATCTTGGCTCTGCAGATTTGACACCTTATTTTTTGCATACTGGAATATGTTTTTGGGATTATGAACATCTTTAAAAACTGTTTTAGAAAAAGTTTTTATTTTTACTGCACATTATATTTGGATTCCATTTTACCAGACATCGGGCTTGTTCCCTTATCTTTGAATTGACATTGGTCTCAGTGGAAGCAAAACCAGATTGAAATTTTGTGGGATTTCTACTATGAATTTGCTGTCTTGCAGTCTGAAATTTCTTCTGAAAAGCCAGAATGTACAAATGTGTGTGAAACAATAACCTCCCACACTTCAAATCTTTACTTAAGAATTGCACATAAGGAACATAATGTATGTCAGGCTCATTAGAGGAAGGGATTGCTATATATTTTTTTTAATCCTGAAATACATTTGGTATTTGTGTATTTCTAGACAAAAGTGTAACAAAAATGACAGACTGGTCACCAATGGAACCAAAACATTGTGTAGATGATGTTTTTGTGTTAGGAAAAGTCTACTCGGTTTTTTTTCTGCTCCAGAATGAATGCACATATGAAATGTACCTTCCTATTGTCATTCATGCATTGTTTGCAGTCTGCTCATTCAAAACCAGCAGGGTGGTTTTCATAAATGAGACATTGAAAGGTGGTTTTATCCTGTGTCTCACATTTATGCCAAAAAGGCATTTTCATTTTCTCCAAATCCTAAAAGGTGCTGAAAGATTTTTAACTTGAATTAAAACCAAAGAGTATGTAATTGGGAGGTTTTTATTATGCAACTAAATGCTACAGATACAGTGAAATGCCACTTATTTTTGCAACTTTCTTGAAGACTTTTCATTATTTTCTTCACTTTTCTTCAAAGAGTCTTAATTTCAGTAACTTTGCATCTTTATCTGAAGAGCTCTAATTTATAATATTCATGCACTAGCTTTGTATTCTTCACTGCACTTTCATATTCTTGTGTTACCTGCCCGTATTATGGTTGCAAGTTTATGTGAAAATGACTTGAATAAAATGTTTCAAGCGTTCTGCTTGTTGAAGTATTACACTTACTGCACAGGCCAGATCCATCCCTCAGTGAGAAGGCTTCAGTTAAGGTTGTTATGTCTACATGAAAAAGAAGAAAACTCTGTCTTGCTGACATGGTCTCAGAAAAAATATGACAAGAAGTTAGAAACAAAAAAAATAAAAAATTCAAGGCATGATAAACTACCCCCCACACTACAAAAAGGATTAACGTGTCAAAGTTTAACAGGAGGAGGCATATGGTTCATCTGGACACACGATTTCCTTACCATATCTGTCTTGGTAAAAACAGGAACTTAAAAAGCACTTTCAGAATTTCTGCTCCAAAAACTAAGCTTTCACAGAAAGAATACTTGAGCAGTACATGGTAGGAAGTCTGTGTACTCTAGAAAACTGACTAACAGATTAAACATGCAGTTACTCCAAACACATTTTATCCTGTTATTTACATCCTCTGAGTACAACCCAGAGTCCTGCTGCCTCTTCAATCTGTATGCTGAACTGATCAAACAGTCAAATTGTGAAGTATCTCTTGTCCCTTCCCTGAGGGACTACTACAGAAGAGAATAGTTGAAAAGAGACTTGGAGTCTAAATAGTTTAATAGTTAAAAAGAGTCTTATTGGAGACTCCTTCCTATTGGAAGTCATCAAACACACAAATATCAACTAATTTGCAGTCTTGGCTTCATGTAAATGGAGACAAAACCAATGTAATATCTTTTAAAATTCATAAAAGTAGAATTATTTCAGATATAACCCTCTTTGTATAATGTTTCTCTATTTAAAAAGTATTTCCTATCCTACTACTAATTAGAGCTAAGAACTTCAAACAGAATTTCTCTAAGTGCTATTCCTAGAGCACAGAACCTGGAGTGGATCAGCTTCTGTGCAAATACAAAAATGCAATAAAAATGGTATGTGATAATTGCAGAAAGTATATTCAAATCTATTGAAAATAAAGCATCTCCTAGTTCCCACGTACCTTCTACCCCCATTCTACTATCTCATTTTCACATTGCCTTGTATCACAAAATGATCTACCACCAGCAGATCTACCACCATTCACAAAGCAGCTCAACACTTTTGCTCCAGAAAGTATTGCTGTAACTGAATTTTCACTCAAACCCCATTTTTCCTGATCTAACAATTCCAAAAAAACCTGATTAAAGAAGTATTTATGCCTGTTTGGAAGTCTACAAAATGGTCCCATCAATAACACACATATTGGCTATTAAAAAACCCCAACAATCACATTTAAACTAGTGATGACTGTCTAAAAGATACTGAAAAAATCTGAGATGGATTTGTTGGTAAGCCTGAAGTGAAAAAACTGTGCACCTGAAGCAGCCTAGTAGTATCTGACAGTACTTACCTGGCTAAAGATATTTCTTCTACGGTATGGTACTGAACTGAAAAGCATGGTTCTCAACATTTAAAATCTAACCATCACAGAAAGAAATAACTTCCCATGTCACTGTAAAAATAAATTGCTAGTACTTTGTGAGAGGCCTCTGTCTAAACAGTACCACAGATATGATATAAGTTAAAATCACATATATGCTGAAAATGTTATGTTGTTATAATGAAGAGAAAACGTTCTAAACTTTATCAACAACCTCCAGGCAAGTTCACTGGGTTTATCAGTTCATAAACAAACCGCCCAGTTACACATAAAAGATATTATCAAGCCTCCACCATCACTACTCATTTGTACAATGTATTAAGGCTGTGATCCAGGTGAGTCACTAAGCACCAGCAGAAAGTAGCAGTAACCCATTAGAATATGAAGTAATGCCAATATCCTAATCTCTCTTCTCTCATTCATGTCCAGTGTATGTTATCTCTTTTCTTTTCTTTAAAGTAAGAGCTCAGAATATTTTTGAAGAAAAAAAAAGGGATGTTTTGATAAGTCAGGCTTCCTTCAGGGAGAATTCTATAGCCGCAAATTACAGCTGTAATAATGCAGTAAGAAACTTGCTCTAATGCCAAGATAAACCAATGCTCCTAGATCTTTTAAGCACATGAAAAAAAGCACTTTAGAACATTGGCTCCTTGAAGACTTGAGGTTTTTTTCAAACTATTTGCAATCTTTAAATTTTTGATCCTTAAATAGGGTACTCATCTGCTAAAAGAAAGGTAAGCAGTCCATGAAAAACTGTTACAACTGATGACACCTACCAAAAGACATTTCTCTTGCCTTACACTGGAAGCAGAGAAGTTACATACCAAACCTTTGTTTGTTGTGTTATTCATCTAGGATTTATTTACTTACTGTATTTAAAGCTTTAAAGATTAACATTTGCATCTGAAATCTTGAAGTTTGTAGTAAGCAGGCAAATGCATGGCTTTTTCTGTGAAATACAATCCTACAAAAATCACAGTAAACAAGGTTCTGTGCTTTACTTTGAAGCTTTTGGCCTTCAATACTGTTCTATACAGTACAGTGAAAATAATAGCAACAAAACCACTTTGAAATGAAAGGTGGTTTGAATTTCTCATTCCTCTGGGAGGTAATGCCATTAAAGACAGTATTACATATACTGACATTTATTGAGTACATAGAAAAAAAAAGCCTAACTAACTGAGGCAAACCATGCCTAAATATTAATACAGAACAGACCAACTTGAAGGTTTAGTTTTCAAGAACTTAACACAAGATGGGACACGTATAATGTAGCATTATCTGTGCTTAGTCCAGGTCAAGGATCCTCATACTGCTGGCAACATTTTCTAATGCCACCCAGGGGCCTGATGGCTTTGGCTGAGACACGGAAAAAGACAAAGCTTTTTCAGACTGCAGTATGTAGGAAGGCCATCTACACCTTAAGGAATGACATATTCTACAAGTTTCCAGAGATTTAAGAGCAGACAAACCTGAAGACAGGAAATTGATCAAGGATTATTAAACACCATGAGCTACAATATCACAAGATGTCACCGAGCTGTAAAACGGGAAGCTTGAAGAGATGGATGTTGCATGATGTATCACTGTGTGCTCCCTCTGTCCTTAAAGCACACCTTTCTGACTACTTACAAAGATACTAGGTTAGATGGGCCTTTGGGGTGATGCAGGGCTTTCCTCAGGCATCTCTAAATGCTACATGAATAGTACAGTCCAGTCATTTACCAAGTTTATTAATTAATTTGATTATGAAAGGTAACTACATTTATATAAACAACACTATTAAAGATGAATTACATGTTCAGAATTTCTTTCAATTAGGTAGTGGAAGAACACCTGAAGAAGCATTCAATGAATTTTTTTGTCATATTCTAATCAGATGAACTCCCAGTGTCAAACTGGCACTTAAAAGTCAAATGTTTCTTAGTGTACAAAGTTTTGTCAGGTTTTCACATTCTTTCAGAAAGTGCAAGACACACATGTTGAAGAATCCAGACATAACTACCAGAACAAAGTATTAAAGACACCTCTTCATTTCCTCAAATTGCCAGTATAATCAGAGGACAGAGGTCACAATTTAAAAGCACAATATTTTATTCTCTCCAGAAATTTCCATATTATGCTTAAAACAGATTGACTTTTCAGCTACCTGATACACTGATGAATTTATGAAGTCTCTTCAAGTTTAAGAATCTTTTACTTTGTCTTAGTTGAAATACAATATAGAACCTTTCTTTTGACAACCAAACTCTCATATAAAGTAAATTTTTTTACATACAAAAAAAACCCCTTCCAAACCCCCCTCCAAAGAATCTGTACTATTCCTACAGGGCACAAATTATGTTCCTAAATATCCTTTATTCATGGTAGGGTATGTTTCATGAATGGTGGCACTACATAATGGGACTTACGAACCAGCACCAAACGGCCATTACATTAATCAACAGACAGCACAAACAATGGAGGAAACAATCTTGATATTCTACGATGGTAAATAATGGTTGCAATTTTGTAGGTTAATAATAGTTGCAATTTTGTGGGTTGCAAATGATATGGACAGTATAACAAAGATGTTTAAACAGCAGTTGCAAAAAAATTTTTTTTAGAACCTCCATTTACATATAGTCTAGTCATCAAATTTAATCTTTTTCCCCTGGAATGCTGTAATTTGAGACATCTGCTCTCTGCGTCGCCTGCTTGCTTCCCATGAAGGATGAAGAGGCTGCTCCAAAGGTGCTTTTTTATTGTTGCATATAATATCCCCTGAAGCTTTTGCAAATGGTTTCTTCTTCTTGAGCTTTGTTTCATTTTTAAGAAAACCTGTGCAAGTACAAAACAAAACATTAATTACATCAGGAACCTTCATAAAAGTATGCAAACTACCTTGGGATTGCAGATATTTTCAAAAATTTCATAATGAGCCATGGGGAATACAGTCATCTGAATATTCACAGCAAGATTTCTTCATCTTGCAGCCTGGTAAATTGCCACTTGGTAGGCTGCAGATAGTTAAGATTTATTAATACTGACTACACTCTAAATTTGTGTAGACAAACATTCAGCACAGTGTAAACTTTTTTCTTCACAATAAACCAATGACTGTTACACAATGTAACTCAATATGACTGGAATTATATCCTTAGTCCAATGAATTCCAAAATAGTACCACAGAAGATAAACTGAATAAAATATTCCATATTCAGGAGCTAGTGAAGAAATTACATGTGAGATAAGGTACTAGTTACATATAACAATCTGTTATCTTTACCTGTGCACAAGTAATACTAACTGCTTGAAAGACAGAAAAGCACTTGCTAGTACAAACCTTCTGTTATGTATTTCGAATGTGAGAAAATAGAAAATAGCAGACAATATCCACAGATTAAAATGAAAGCGGAACAGTTTGACCATTTTAACAACAAATGTTAAAATATGTGCCACAAACTTGAAAAGAAACAAATACATCCCATCATGAATAGACTGCAGAGGCAACAAAATTTCAAAATGTTTTTTCTCTCCTAGTTTTCCCAGGTTAAGTAATACATACCTGTTCTTTCCTTTTTGAGAGGCTGGTCTTTAGTATTTCTAAAAAACAAAAAGAGAAATTAGGATTTTTCAATAAAATTTTAAGATTACAAACACCTGTGATAAAGAATCATCATCATCAAAACAATAATGGAATAACTTCAAACATAACATGCAAGCTTCCTCAATACTGTTCCACCCATATGAATAAAGAAGTAGAAAGAGAATTATTTAGAAGTGATTGAATTTGCATTTAGATCTAGTTAGGAATTATAAATCAGTGCTACTGTGAATATAAAAAATTGTCAAGAAAGCTTAAGAAGACTAGTGAGTACTTTCTGTGAAAATGTTCTAAGATTTAAAGTGCTGAAATTCTCTTAGTTTAGTAAGGATTACTAGAAATCACAACTAGAAATCACATTTTCATTGCCATGAAGGAGGGAAGGAATGGAGAACATAACATGGGGAAGAGGTTTACCTTCTGTTCTGAGATTTCTGATTTGTGGTAGACAAAGATCTGCAGAACACTGACTCCAGGTTGCTTTCTTTTGCAAGCGGCTTTCTCTCTTCCATGACCAAATCCTGTGCTGTCCCAGACACTTTGCTCTTCTCTGTTTTCATTACATTTTTCTGAACACTACCCTTTTCTTTTGTTGAAGAAAAATTATTAACTGCTGCTACTTTTTTCTTCTTTTTTACTTTTCCAATGAAGAAATCATCATTGCTGTCACTGTCAGAATCTGATGACTCATTATAAAACCTCTCTTCAGTACTATCATCAAAGTATTCCTTTTCATTGGGATGCCCTTGGTCACTATCATAAATTATTTCTTTTATTGCATTTAATTTGTTCATACTCATATTTTCTTTCCTTTTTTGATAGTCAAGCTTCTTTCCTATTTTGTTTTGAGTAACTGTTTGCATTTTTACTGCCTGAAATGAAGGTTCCTCTGGAGCATTAGCTCTCTCCATTTCCAGAGTTTTCTGCTCAGATTCACTCTCACAGAGCTCTTCAACCACTTTGTCAGTTTCTACTTTCATGCCTGGTTTTGTTTTGTGTTCACACCCTTGCTGTTTTTTAGGCCGCTTACAAGCTTGGTCATCCAAGTTGTTATTGGAATGTTGTGCTGATTTAGGCTGTTCTTCTGACTGATCCTTCTTCATAGGAGTGGCTTTGTCTGGGTTCTTTCTTGCATCCTTAAAAGCTTTTACAGCAGCTGTACAAGGGGCAGAAAAATATTTTGTTGCAGCCACATATTAATTATTTTTATATAATAAAACATTTTTGCAACTTGTATGTGTTTTGTTGAGCATATTTTGAATGTCCTTATGAAGTATTTACCAAACACATGGGACAAGAGATACCTTAGAATACAGTATCAACAAAAGTGAAGGAAAAACCCTGAAAATATTATCAATAAATACACTATGAATTGGGTTAAACCATGAACTTCTCTTTCAAAAATAATCTGCAGCTGATAATCAGGTTCACTTAGTGTATACTTGTACACACATGTACACTTTGTGTGTAAAACTGCAAACTAATAGTAATTTGTTCATATATAATTAAATGGGTATTTGATATGCTCTGTTATTAATGAAGTAACTTTGTGACATTACTACTAGGACTTTACCATTTTTAACATTAATTTTAGGTGGAAAATTCCAGTTTCAAGAGAAATCCTAAATAACCAGGAAAAATACCCTAAGGATTCTGAGGACAGTTTTCAGGGAAAATTAAGAAAGTGATTTGTAAAACCTTTTAGGTGCCTTTGAAAATCCAGTTGTAATAATCCATTTATGTTCCTATTTAATTTAGAAACACTCCATTACATCTATTTGATTTTTAGAATTCCCACTATAAGCTCTGTTTGTTTGATACCCTATATTAAATAAATGTCATATTGTATACTATCACATATAAAGCCATATAAATGGTTTGAAGTTTGTGGCTTGGTTCACTGCAGCTAGTTAGCCTAATTACAGAAGCTTTTAGTTTTTTACTTTTATTCACGTCAGAAATATACATGAACAAGGTAACACACCAGTAAGCTATAGATGAAATAAAAAATTCAATAAAATGTTTCATACCTTTAAGCTCAGCAAATCTGGGCTTCAAGGTGGGGTGTGTTGCAAGTCTTGCCATGGCTCGCTCAGCTGCAGTACAGTTTGGCTGCACAAGAAAAATTCAAGGACATGATGTCAACAGAACAGTCAGCTTACACAGGTCTGTGTCAGTATGCTACAATGCATACTAATGTGATCCTCACCAGGAACTGAACAAGAGCAAAGCTTATGACACTAACAAGTATTTTATTTTTCATGTATTGCCATCATTCTAAACACATTAAAATCTGCCTGCCTAAACATTGACAGAAACGTAGCAGATGCACAACATGTTATATTTCTCAGGTACTGAACAGGGATAACACAATTTATGTTTTCTTTAAAGCATAACAGACAGTGATTTTACACTTACTATTTCATACAAGAGCAAAGAAAATGAATTAACTCACTGAATAAAGAACATCATACTGGTAGAAGGCATTCTGCTTGAAGGAATGCAACAGCTTACAAGAATTACAGTATTGATCCCATAAAAGTTAGCAAAATGACATAGCAGATACTGAAGGAATACACGTAAACCATTAAAAGGCAGGGTCTAACTTGACCATAAAGACAAATAACCTTAAATTTGATGTGGTAGAATACTGGAACTCTGCAAACTGATTCAAAGAAGAAATATTCTTGCTTCATTAAAAAAAAAACAAAAAACAACAGACAAGAAGAAATTGCTTCTATTCTGACTTCCTCTTTTTGATACTGGAAATCACAGGCGACACATTGCAAAAGCTCTCATTTTCAGGTTCTTGTCATCACTCTGCTTGAAAAACAAAATGAATGCTATCTAAGACTTTTCCAAAGTCAGCTCTATCTTCTGTTGGCTTTTTTTTCCCTGTGTGATTGTTTGTTTGTTTCCTTTTTTATCTTCTTTTTTGAGAGGAGGAAAAGTAGGTCCAACAGATTTGTAAAAGACACCATTATCAGGAAGATTTCTTAAAAGCTTGCAGTGGAATTCTCTGGGAGAGAGTGGAAAACAAATACAAAAGACATACCTTTCTTTTTTCCTCCCAGTGCTATTGCAATGGGTACGTATTCAAATTGTTTTGAGATTTCAGCTTTGTGCTATGGAAATATCACAGCAGAAGCCACCAGAATCAACAGAGGATTATATTCATAAAGAAACAGACAAGTGCCCGGTGACCCAACCTGAGCTGATTTTGGTGCCATCAACTCAACAAAGCATGCTGCCTCTCCTGTCCTAAGCAATCGCCACAGCAGATGGAGCCCAAGCCACAGGTGTTATCTGTAGATAACAAGGAGTAGAAGTGGTACTGGCTCTCTCCTGGCATGGAGTTAACATGCCTCATAATAGACAAGACGGTGCTGTGTTTTGAATTTGTGACTGAAACATTTTAGAGTTGGTAACACATCAGTGTTTTAGTTACTGTTGGGCAGTGCTTGCACCGCATCAAGGCCTTCTCTATTTCTTGCTCTGCCCCTACCATAGGCAAGGAACACCCTGGTACAGCTGAGCCACATGGACCAAAAGGATATCAAGTCCTTTTCAAGTGATGCTTAGCAATAAAAGCTTGAGGTAACAAAAAGGTATGGGGAGATGTTTGTGGTTATGACATTTATCTTCCCAAGTAACCATTATGTGAAGTGAAGCCCTATTCTCTGGGATGTGGCTAAACATCTGTCTGGTGATGGGAAGTGGTGAATAAATTCCTTCTTCTCCTTTTCTTGCACATACAGCTTTGATTTCCTCCTTGAACTATCCTCATCTTAAGACAGAAGTTTTTCTGACTTCTGCTCTTGGGATGCTCTCCCCATCCCACAGGGGTAAGGTGAGTGAGCAGCTGCTGGGTGCTTAGCTGCTGGCTGGGGTCAAACCACCATGACACACACGATACCCAACACATCAGCAATTCGCACCTAAAGCAGCTGACGTGATCCATGTAAGACTGCTCAGTGGTGAATGTTACTTGTTTGCATGTCCATTTTCTTCCAGCAGAACCATGTGACTATAAACAGTTATATATCCAGTGCACAGAGAGGGATGGGACAATTCCCAACTGTTAGTGCAAGAGAGTCACTCTCAGTGCTTTGCTCTGAAGGAAACTGAGCAAAAGAAGGCATTACAAATAAACCAGAGTCAGTACTTCTAAATGCAGAAACACTTAATTGGTTTGCCAGCCATAAATCTTCTTCCTCAACTAGTGGAAAGTAAATCCCATTTTCTAATTCTTTTGCCATAGTTTTAGAGCTTATAAAATATACTCTGTGGTCAGCCATATTTCAAGTTTGAAGTGTAGAGCATCTGGGAATTCTAGTACTTTCCTTTCCCCTCAAGTATCTGCTACTACAACATTATTTCTTCAGGTCAAGAAAAACTGGAAAAATGTTTTTTCTGAAGGCTGTCTCTAGAACTATGAATACAGGCCAGAGTGGACAGGCCAAAAGATGGGTCCATTTCCAAGGGCCACAGACTGGCTTATTTCCAGGCTAGTTTAGCTCTAAGAACTTGAACTCTGAATTTTGATCCCCATGTGACAGTGCTGCATGCTGCCACCAGATTCTTGGGACAGAAAGCTCGCATTTCTGAAGATCATATGCTATTTTCTTTGGAGATTTTCCTATAGCTGGAAAATCTATTTCTGAACTTAATTAATACACTTTTTCCCTCAGCTACTTCCTGTGGGTTTTGAAAGAATATACCATGACGTTCAGAAAGCAGCAGCAGCAGCTTCTGTGCAACATCTGGTGTCTTTTAATTCAAGTATTTATAGAAAGGCTTTAAGCATATATAGGCCAATCCATATGGCATAACCACATTTTTTTCCTTACAGCAAAATACTTCACAAACACTACTCACACTGATAGCCACCAGCTAATAAACACACAATATGATATTCACATTCCCTCAAATTTCTCATTTTTCTGTGTATGGGTTTTTGGGTTTTGCTTTGGTTTGGTTTTTTTTTTGGCACAGCCCACATTCTATTTATTTTCCCTCAAGTATTTTCCAGTATATAAAATGTTTCAGAAATATACACAATACAGAAAAAAAAAAACTTAACAAAAGAAATCTGTCTTTACAATCAAGAACACTTTTCCCCATCCTTCCCATCCCTTGGATGTTTAATTAGATACTAAAATTGTACACCTTTTTTTTGACATACTTCTGCTACTTCTTGCATTATTTTGTACTACTTATTTTTTATGCAAGAATGTGCTAGTACTTTCTACAGGAATGTTCTTCCTCCTTCAGTGTGCAACTGAGGCTCTGTAAAGTGAACAAAGCAACAGAGCAATGTATAGTCACACTCTGCAGTGATAAATTTTAACTTCCTGTTAAATTAAACCCCAGCTGGTTGAGGCTGGGGTAGAGCTTATTTCCTTCACAGTGGCCCCAATATGGGGCTCTGTTTTGGATTTGTGCTGGCCACAGGGCTGATAACACAGAGATGTTTTGTTACTGCTGAGCAGGGCTTACACAGAGCCAAGAACTTTCTGCTGTTCATGCTGCCACAGTGGTGAGGGAGCTAGGGGTGCATGGGAGCTTGGGAGACACAGCTGGGACAGGTGACCCAAACTGACCAAAGGGATTTCCACACCATGTGACATCATGCTCAGTAACTGAAGTGGGGGATAAAAGGAGGAACTGGGGGGACATTTGGAGTAATGGTTTTTGTTTTTCCAAGTCACTGTCACGTCTGATAGGACCCTGCTCTCCTGGAGATGGCTGAACACCTGCCTGGCATAGGAAGCATTGCATTCATTTCTTGTTTTGCTTTCCCATTGTGCACAGCTTTTGCTTTCTCTATTAAACTGTCTGTATCTTAGCCCATGAGTTTTCTAGCTTTTATCCTTCCAATTCTCTCCTTGATCCTGCTGGTAGAGGAGTGAGCAAGCAGCTGTCTGGAACTTGCTGTTGGCTACAGTTAAACCACCTGAGACAGCCTCCTAAAATTCTATCTTGGTAAATAATATATTATTTCCGTAAATAATACTAAAAACATCTATTATCAAACACACATGTAAGCCCCACATAAGAGAGACAAACCTGGTAAATAGTGGCAATGACTGTGAAGAGAATGGAAGTTACAAACTTGCGAAGATAAAAGCAGATTCCCAATGCAAGTTCTGAGACGCGCTGGAGCAGGTCAGAAGTTTGGAATGGCTCTGAGAGCTGACACCACGGGGTAAAAAGAAGGAGCAGTGTGATGTAAACATCAGGCAGAAGCTGGGTGGGTAGAACTTGTTTCATACAATGCAGGTAATAAAGTGAGAATGAGAAAGTGAGTGTCTCAAGGCAGATGTGATTGCAGGAGCTGAATGGTATGCCTTGGTATTAAGCCTGAGACAGTAGAGCTTCAGGATGAATTAAAGGGCAGAAACCTGTGATCGATCTGAGAACATGAAATGCAGACTTTTGACCATTGTTATATTCTGAACAATCTTTCTGTTCCAGGGTACTTTTGTCTGTACCCTCTCTGCTGTAGTTACAGTCAATAATAGGAAAGAGGTCATATTCTGTTCTTCAACTGACTTTTGCACAAAAGAGAACTGCGTCATTACATATCTCATCAGAAACAAGACTGTTATTAGAAGCATATACTACTATAAGGACAACAACTAGAGTTCCACCTGGGTGAGAGTGATACCAAACTGGTAATGTTTTGTGGCACTGCATCTGTCATTAGTCAGTTATTTAAAACAATGACATTCAAATGGAGACAGTAAGAAACCCCACTAGGAAGCAAGCAGTACGTGGAAAAAACATTATATAGAAACCAACCTTGGAGAATGTCATACTAGGTTTTAAACTATCTAGAAGTGCAGTTTAATTTCAAATGTTAACAACACCTTGAATTTAAGGAAAAAAAAAAGGGCCAATACTAACTAGACTAAGCATAAAAAAGGTAACACCCAATTCTGGGCCAAAGATGTCATTGCAACATCCTTTATTAGCAGCTTGGGAGAAGATCTCTCTATTAAAAAACAGCACAAAGCAACCAAACTTGAAAACCTGTTAATCCATACATTTTTTACAAAATTCTAACTAGTTACAGCTGTCCTTCAGAACAGCAGATGTGATTAATGTGAAGTCACAGGGTGGTTGAAGGTGCCAATCGTGGCTGCCACCCAAGTCTATACCATGACTTCATACTACTTTGGAACAAGACTTGAAATAAGTTACTTTCTGACTGTGAAACTCAGCTAGTTCTCCCTCTTGCTTTATGTCTGTAAGGCATACAGCATGTGATTTGTGGCCATCAGACATGGTGAAGATTTTGACATGGGAAGCAACTGCCTTATGGTATCACTCATTGCAGCATTGCTGTCTCAGCTCCTGACAGCAAGGGCTTGGTAGTCGACTGTGTCTCACATTAATGATGAAAAATGACAACAAATTCTTTACTCATCATCTGCCAAAACCTCTCATTTTTATAATAATCTACTACTTTGGTTTCACTCAAGCGTTAAGTATTTTCAATGTAACAGCAAAATGATCATACAGGTGTTATAAAGTAGCAGTTATAAAAGCTTAATAGCATGACAGGTGAGAAGTTCTTAAAGAAATAAATTCTCTATGGATGTCAGGAAATTGTCCAAGTTTCAGCAGAATTTTTTTTAATTGGACAATAATTGGACAATATTTTAAAATAGGCTGATGAAAAATTTCCATTTGAAGATAAAAAAATGTCTTAACAGGTCTAAAACCTTTGCAAAAACTCATCAAGACAATGTTCTGTGATAGAACTATTGAATTAAAACTGAACAATTTCTTACAAAACATCAAGATACACAAGAAAACTTGTTTATTATTCTTTTCGATGCTTGCCACAATTTATATTAATTTACATTGTTTTCTTTTATCATGGTAATTCAACCATGAAAGTATTTGGATATTTACTTTATTTATCTTGAAAGCCATGGTGGGTCAACCTCAGCTGGATGCCAGGTTCCCAGTGAAGCTGTTTTTATCACTCCCCTCCTCAGCAGAACAAGGGAGAAAAAATACAGCAAGAGATTCACAGGTCGAGATATGGACAGGGAGAAATCTCTAACTAAGTACCACAATGGGCAAAACAGACTCAGCTTGTAATAATAAGGAAGTCATAATGTGTTGCCAATAAATCAAATCAAATCAGAATAAGAATAGGGTAATGACATCTAAGAACTAAACCTTAAACACCTTCCCTCCACTCCTCCCTTCTTCCCAGGCTCAATTTCACTTGCCATTTTCTCTACCTCCTCCACCCCAGTGGCCTGGAGAGGGAGACAGGGAAGGGGGGGCCTCGGTTCAGTTCACACATTGTCTCTGCTGTTGCCTCCTCAGCTCCAGTGCCTGAAGTACCTCCTTCCCTTCTTTCTCCCACATATTCTCACTCCTCTCTTCCCCGGCTGCAATTGCTCCTGTGCATTCCCCCCATTCCTTTTTAACTCTGTTATCCTAGAGGTGCTGCCACCATCGCTGAAGGGCTCAGCCTTGGCCGGTGGTGGGTCCATCCTGGAGCTGGATGGCACTGGCTCCATTAGACACAGGGCAAGCTACTGGCCCCTTCTCACAGAATACACCCCTATAGCCAATCCATTTACCAAAATCTTGCCATGCAAACCCAGCACAAAACATTATGAAGAGCCTGACAATACGCACAGTCTTTTTGCTCATATGTAAAACTGCACACAGTAGAAGGCAGAAGTCTGGAAAATCTATCTGAGCTTGGGCTGCTAGCTGCAGCACGGACTCAACTCATCACTGCCTACCACAGCCTCTTGAATCCAGCACCAGGGAACAGCATGAGACTCTACTAAATACTATCAAGGTACTTACACTGCTGTAATTTTATTTGAATGTCTGGACCAAAGCTACCCTTTCCCAATAGATTTGTCCACTTAGATTCACATTCCTTTCCACGTTGTCTTGTCTCGTTCTTTGGCTTGTCTTTTATCAAAAATAAGTCTGATGTATAAACATGTTTCTATCATTCCTCCCCTTCTTTTAAAATAGGAGTTCCAAATAAGTCATCAATTCAAACAAAAATAAGATTATTTGCTGTTCTTTACTGAACAGCATGATAAAAAGTACCTACTATCTAAGCATTTTAAAATGTTCACAACAGACTTTAAAAAGCCTTGCACTCTGCAAATGTTAGATGACCATATTTAATATGAGTATAAAAAAAGTCAATAGAGTTTCTTTGGACTAATCTGCCACAATTAATTTAGCCAGGCAAAGAAGTGTGAAGTAAATACTTATTTTTCAGATTCGGAAATGGTCAAAAGTGGAGTCTTTCATCCCAAACTATCAGAGTGATCTACAGCAAAGCATGGCATAAACCTCAGACCTGCCCAATTACAAATCATGTACTTAATCTTCTACACTTCTTTCCTTTTTCTCTTTATGCAACAATTCCTATGATTGTTTCAATAAAGTCAGAAGTAGGCATGGATTCTTGATTATTTCCTTATGGAGAACAGGGTCAACTCTAGGTGTAAGAGGAAACTGCTTCTAACTCATCTTCATTTTTTCCAAGGCTAGTAAGACTATATGTCTATAATCATCTCAATTTGGCATCCCACACAAACAATGCACACATTAAAAAAAAACAACCAAGCAACTTCTAAATATTATGAAAGAGGACATAAAGTGAGCTCTGTGACAACTCCTCCCTGAATTGTGATGGTCTAATTCATATGAACGCTGAAACCACTGCTGTCCTTTATGAAAACCTCAGAGAAAGCTGAACATTATTTTATGCTATAGAAAACTGTGGACAAATTCCAAGTAGAAAACAGATGTGAAGGGAGTGCTACCTAAGTCAGAGCCTTAAAAAAATAATTAATTTAAATTGTATATCCAGGACAACTGACCAGGATAAAATACACATAGTTCTAACTATACAAACGTAAAATCAAACACATAAAGTATAGCAATATGAAATCTACATGTTTTTTGGGTTTTAAAATTTATAGCTTTCTATAAAATATATGCCTTTCATATTTTTGGACATTGGAACTGTTTGGGCATAGTATTGCTATAAAATACATGCACCGTGCCAAACTGCATAAACAATTCTGGGGGAGAGCATAGATGGCATTAAAAAAACCCATCCAAACCCCACATAAGAAAACCAAGCAAACATTCCATCCTAAAAAAGTAAGAGACAATCATATTAATAGATTAAACTGTAAAGCAAAAAAAGATGAAATAGAAACCCTGAAAGAAAAGATGTACTTCAGGGGGAATAGAAACAAAAACATCTTGGATAACAGGCAGTAGCTGTGAGAAAGAGAAAGTTCTTTGCCACAAAATTCACACAGTCTTAAGAGAAGAAAATGAAATTTGGAGAAAACATCATAAACAAATTAGTTGGACACCAGCTATATATCAGACCTGAAACAATAACTGAATTTTACAAAAAGTAAAGTTTAGATAATTTCTTTTAATAAGCCATCTTGAATGAGGGTCTGAAAAATGAAAACAGGCAGCTGTCCAAATACAAAGTTAAGCTAGGTAATATAAAAATTAATCATGAAATAATTTTTTTTTTTTTTAAAATTAAAATTTGATTATTTATACTTATTTGTTATAGAAAAGAGAGCAGATACACAAAGGAGACCAGCAACACTCAGGCAGCGCTGTAAAACAATCAGTAAACAGAATTCTCTGACTTCACTTTAACCTGAATACATCTGAACTCCCATGAGTCAGCTGTGCATCACAGACTTGTCCAAATATTGAGTGGAACTCATGGTAGCAACTAAATTGCTGATATAGGGATGAGCTCTGTATTATTAAAACTATTATAATGAACCAAAAAATCCAAAATATTCTGTCTTGGATGAACCAAAGGAGTTTCAGAACTGAGATATTCACAACTCTCCCTATGACATGGATATGCTGACTACATCCTGTACCAAACTATAAGGGATGTAATCTTGAAATATCCTTACAATATTTCACTTTAAAACAGATGCTCAAACCTCAAATTATAACTATTCAGATGCAGGCTGATACTGCACCATAAGTGTAAGCACATATGAACTTAAGTTTATAGCAGAGAAAGTAGATGTAGTTGAGCTCTTCAAATTTAAAACAGATGTAATGCTTTAAAACTGGGTAACATTTCAAAAACAAGTGCCACTTTAATCATGTATATTTCAGATAATTTATAACATAAAGGAAAAAAAATTATCCCTGTGGACAGATCTTGTCTTGCTCCGACCTTTACTTTTGCAAGCATTACTACCTGGGAACACACCTATATATAACTAAAGTACTGTCAAGCTAATGTCTTCAGATAAAACTCTCAGGAGAGATGTACTTCTGTTCCAAGTCCTTCCTGTTGAAGGAACTAAGAGAGAGGGAATTGGAAGCACAGATGATTTAAAAGACTTCACAAGCACTGCACACACTAACCAGGGTTAGGCCATGTTATAATATGCTACTTAAGACAGCATATCTTGGCATACCACATTGCAATTTGCGTGCATGATTGAAAACAGATTTTTTTTTTAAATATATGTATGTCTTTTAGACTTTTTCTGAAAAAGAAAATGGAAATACAAGTTCAGTTCACTGAAAAACTATTAAAACATCAGAGACAAACATGCCATTTCTCTGGCATCAAAATGTAGATTTTCCATCGTGAAGTCTATTGACTTAATGCATTCGAGACCAACTCTAAAGATAAACACACATCAAATACACATGTTATCCCTGGTATCACTTGAGCACATCAGCAGAGAATGGATGTAAAATGGATGGCAATCCTGGGTGTTCACATTTTATAGCTGGTATTTCACTATATGGCACACAGAACGGTTATGCTTAGAGGCTCTCAGGCATCTTCTAGGCTATTACATTATAATTACTTAACTCTGGCATGCTGTTTCCCTAGTGCAACCACTGAACCACTCCAATCATTTGGCAGTTATTTGAATTCCAAATCCAAGAAAAACCAGATCACCAGTAGAAATTTAATGTTGTTATATTTCCATTAAGTCACTAGTTACCTCCAGTTTCCAATACTTTGTCTTACTTACCAATATTGCTAGTGAGGTGCAATGTGCTGTAAACTTATGCTGTCATTTTACCAAGCTAAAACCTTTTCACATGTATGGTCTTAGCAGCTATGTTCATTGGCATCCCAATACATGAGAATTTTTTTTAAACAGAATTCCAATAATTCAGGAATACCATCTACAGTTTCAGGCAACGGAGGCTCTAGCACTTTTCTTCCTAGTTTTCCAGGGTTAACAGCAGATTGAAGGGCTTCCTAATGAGATGAAAGAGCCTGCTTAATATCATAACTTTTGTTTTACTTTTTTGATTTTTCTAAGTATCAATTTCTTACTACTTAGTTGGGTACTTAAAAAACTTACCTGGAGAGCAGAGATGGGAACAAATCAGAAAAATGTACTTTATTTTTATATTAAATACATAATGAAAAACTCATAGAGTTTTATTTGTAAAAATAAAAGTAGCATAAGACACCAGCAGCTGGTTTTCATTTTCAGAAATATCAGGAATGTCAGATTTTTTTTTTTTATTTTGCAATGTAATTCTGAGTCACACGACAAAGCAAATATAAGAAAGAGTTTTTCCAGTTAATAATGCACAAGGAACTGTTAGTCTTTAACATAAGTAATCACACATGCTTACATTAAAGACATCTTAACACTTAAAATTCTCTAAGCAAGTAACCAAAATAATGTTTAAACTCATGTAAATTCTACCTTATGTGGTCTCCTTGCACTTTTCTCCTAGACAGGAGTGCATTCACTTGGCACACTATCATAGAGTCCCAACTCTATCGTGCTCCTCAAACCAAGATCAAGACAAAATAAACTATGGCCATTTTCCCCTCCAGGGTTCACTGATTTCTCACATTCACAAAAACAAAAAAAGCCTTCCTGCTGGAAGTTAACTCTCTTGAAACAAGCTACAGGAAGCTTGGTTGAAATTACTCAATGTGTATCTATTCCCAGAGGATTTTGAGATAGATGGAGAGACAGAGGAAACATTGTCATTTGGTTGCACAAATCCATCTCCCTGCCCCTTCATGTGGATCAACTTTACAAACCCAGTACTTTCCCTATAGATACATAAAATATACAATGTAAAGATTCTCTCTTTAGTATTCGAAAGGATTAAGCATAATTGAAAACACCCGCTCTTATTATCTGTCCTAAATTTGTAGCTTCTCTAGTCTCATTGAACATTTTCTGTTCACTATTACCATTCTTACTAGGGCCTGTAGTAAATAACTGGTATCAAACTTTTGTCACAATTGGAACTTCCATTCCAAACACTTCTGAGTGCTTTTTTTTTCTGGTAATACCTTTGAGCTGTTAAACTACAGTGTTTCACAGAAAAGCACCACTCTCATGCATGTACATCATACCTCATTATCCCTGTAAAGATGGTAAATTGCATTAAGTATCTTGAAGATGTGGTGGAAGAGGGAATCTGTATTATGTGATGATGATACATGTCAGGAATTCTAGTTCCCTGCCATTATTGTTTTCAGTGCAAGGGTTAATACTGAAGCATTCATAATTTACACTCTTTCCCTGTACCTTAGTATTGGAGGTGTCAATCAAATGTCACTGTAGTCAGTCTGATTTACCTTCATTACTTGTTGGATCAAGCTGTTCTGTCCTTGGCCTGTAAGAGACATCCCCAAAAGTAGCCACATGTTCCCTGTGTGTCACATCACTGTTAGTTTGATGTTCCTCCACGCAATTAACCTTCCCTGTGCTTTTAAATATTCCTTTATGTCCTTTAAAATTTAAAATTTTTAGTGCTGACAACCCAGTGCAATAATGATTATGCTGCAGGTCACCTTTCATGTCAGCTTTTCCTGGCCCCAAACATACTACAAATATCTAAATGTCTTATTTTTATACCATACACTTGTCTAGGCACTGATATTCTGCCTCATAGGCATTGTATGCAAGTCTGGGAAATATTCTAGAGAAGGAGATTGTGGCCATCAGTAACTTGACCTTCCTTTATTTAAAAAAAAAAAAAACAAACAAAAACCCAAACCCAAAAACCCACCAAAACAACAAAACCCAAACCAAACAGTTGCCAAATCAACCACAATACCCTGAGAACCTCTTTTTATGCCACTTTTCCTGTATTTTCTTCAAGGAAAGAATAGAAACAAGACTACTTCTAATATTCTCCTCTATTATTCTTGCGACAGCTCATATCCAGATAGATACTGATCACACATCACTCAAACACTCATTTAAAATAGGAATGAAAGTTGTGAGTCCCTTGTCTTTTGTGAGTGCTGAAACATAACACTTTCTGTGACTGAAGAAGTACAGCCATGCATATGTACAGCATCATGCATCACAACATCACTGCCACACGCATACCTGACTCTAACAACACTGTTCTTCCCACCCCGCTTTTCATCCATTATACCCTCACAAGCATATTCATTTTGTTTGAATTACGTGGGGATCCAAGCCAAGTCTCACTCACAAAAATGTGAACCAACTTCCTCTGAGCTTTACTAACTATGATATGCTTGCCCACATTCTGGTCTGGCACATCAAGTAAGTGAAATGAGCACATTCAAATCAAAGGCAATCACACCACTTCTGAGTCTAGGGACAAGACTGTACTTTAGCAAACTTGACCTGTTCAACCAGGCAACAAAATTAAGAAATACAGCCTCACAGGAATGCAAATGAGTGGTAGAAAGATTCTTGGACTAGCAGTTTAAAATCTGAAAGGAGACAGCCCTTTTGTGTCAGAGATAAACAATATCTCTGTGAAACACTGCCAAAGTTACTAGCAACTTATTTCGATACTGAACTTTAAAAGAAGACTCCTTCCAGAATGAACAAAATCAAAGCTGTTTGCAATCAAAGCTCATTGCAATTGCTACTCTGATGCTAGCCTACCTCCTTGCTCTCAAAGAGTGGCACTACATTGGAGTGTGTATGGCAGCCTATTTTGGATGTGAAGGAGCAACTGGAGAAGATGGACAAGGCAGGAGTGACATGGACAGAACCCAGCACAACTCTGTACTCTCCCACTGGAAGCCTGGGGAGGGATTGATACTGGCTAGGTTAGGAGATATATGGACAATTGCAAAGCAAAGTAGGTGGGAAGAAGACTGGAGAGAGATTTGTCAAAAACTGACAGACTTCATTTATACTGACATAAAATTTCAGTTGTAGCCACAGTAATGGATTCTAGGCTCTAAAATACAGCCTGGTATATATAAAGGCCATGCTAAACAGCTTGGAGTTCAAGTGATCAAATTTGGAAGATGAGGAACTTTCAGGAAAAGAAAATAAAGAACAATCAGTTACACAGAGAGAGTATTTACACCTGAATGTGATATTTATCAATGAATACAAAATTCTTCACTTCATCAGTGGTTTCAGAAGATCACAAACATTCCTGTTTAAGACTAACATCTGGTGTCTGACATGGAAAATTCTCAGAAAACTGTGGCTTCATACATTTAGTGTAACTTCCATTGAAACTGAGTAAAAATACTCGGGACAAAAAGAATTAAACTCTGTAACAATGATGCCCAGAATAAAGACAATTATCTTAGTCTGTGATGCAGGAAATTGTAGCATTAAATGAATGCAACATATTTCCAAAAAAATATAACATGTTGACAGATGCATCTATTACAGAGAGAAAAGTCTATCTGGCGTCTAGTATGCAAATGAGTATCTCTTGTTTCATACTGAAATGAGATGGGCAGGTAACATTTTAACATGTAGGAAAATAAATTGATTATTATTATTATTTTACTGCTTTCAGCATAAACACTTTGTTGGAGAATAGAAACAGCCATGTACTTAGTAAGGCAATACATTCCTTCTGAAGCAAAAGGAAATAAGATGACAACATTTCCAATACTTAATACTTACAGGGAAGAGGGGATTGAGTGAGATGGGGATTATCTATGAAATCCAGGTAGGCTATTAAATTATCAGTGTGTAACAACCAAAATTTAGATAAAAAGGAAAATCAAGTTTTTCATGGGTTCCCCAAGACCACCAGTCATTTGCTCCCACATAGCCAAAATCAAACCACAAAATTGCAATGTATTAATGATAAGCATATTATACAACGCTAATGGACTATCACATCAGTATTACAAAGAAAATTGATTCATACAGTAGTCTTGTCCCTATGGTTTATGTACTGCAAACAAAATATTTCCATAAGCAATGTTAAAAATCCACGTACATAAGAATCTACTATTAAAAGCACTAACAACAGAAACAGAAGTTTTAGATCAATAATAACATCTAGACTAATTAGTATGTTTGTGTCATGAGTAGAATTCTTCAGGAAGGCTGAGGGGAGGAGAAGGGAGGTTGTGGAAAAATCCTCTGAACACTGAACGAAAGACAGCGACTATTCTGTGTCTGACCCAAAGCCTTTGAAGCTAGCAGGAAGTCTCCAATTAAAATGCAGAAGACCCTTTTTAGGGGCCCTTTTTATGATTTAGTACATTTGCTAAGATTAAATCTACAGTACATGCAGAGGGGTTTGTTTAGATATTTTCAACTAGGAAGTACATTTTTAAAATAAATGAAGGCAAAGATCACAAACATACATTTAGGATTATCAGATGAGAGAGAAACCTTTCTATTTTTCAAAATTAAGAAATACAGATATGACTGTTCCTCTATAGATGTAGATGTGTTTAATCAAAAATTCTACCTGATTCAGAACTTAGATCTTTCTTTTCCTGCCACAAAGTTCAAAAGTACAAGGGTATTAATTTTGAAATTTCCTTAGTAAATAAGTCTATTTAGTAGAACAATGTCTTGTGTATTCCTCCAGCAAGAATGATGGCTTGTATCCATCTAGTGAGTTATTCTGGGACACCTGGTGCTCCAATTAATTACCCACTGTTAATTAAAGCCTCAAAGCTAACAGTCTTTCATAAACTGCCTTTCACATACTGTTGGTGTGAAAAACATTTTCAATGTAAATCTAAAAAGAACAAAACTAGTATTGTTCTACTCCACCCTTGCTCGCTCTTTGTTTACTAATGACAGAGAGGCTGTGAATTGATAGACTAATCTCAGGCAATCACCTGCATAATTTAAAAAGGACATGAATCTGACAAATGTTATTTTGATAATGTGCTTGAAACACACTTTTGAAAGAAATACAATTAATACATATTTAGCCCTATAACTTTGTCATTCTTCTGCCATGTCCTGGGCAGAAACACCTTTCTAACCTCTTTCTCATGTCCTTGTTGCCCAAGGACTTCCTTTGCCCACACCAGAGACTGAATGAATTCAAGGAGAAGTTTGGGAGGTGAAACAGAAATGGTCTTCTCACATGTGAGTAAGTCATAGTCTTGTTTGATAAATCACAGAAAACCATTTCATATTACTCTTAGTACTTTGGTTGGTTCCCCCATCCCAGGTTCATTTAAGCCATACAGGTAAAGTGCAGGTACCATACAGGTACCATACAGGTAAAGAGATACCAAATGCACTCAACCCCAGAACTTCTAAGTGTACTATATATTTAGGCATCTGTTAAAAATATCTGCACCAGAAGCCACACAGCACTAATGTCAACCCTCCAAAATCATGTTAAGCCGAGTTGTCCTCATCGGGCAGCTTAGATTTTAAACGACCAAACTCACACTGAGTACCCAGTTGCTCTGTTAAAACCTGGCATGTCTCCCTATGGCTTTTCATGAACTGCCTGAGATCCTATTTCTAAAGCCTTTGAATTCCTTTTAAATTCCAAACAAAGTTGGTTCCTGTACATGAAGCAATCCAAAACAAGCTTGCCAGAACTTAAATTAGGGGAAAAAAAAACAAAACGAAAGCTACTAATGACTTACATTTCTGGCCTACAAATTTTTTTAAACATATTTAGAAACTGGGGCAAGCTTTTCAGTAATCTTGAGATGTGGCCCCAAAAAAGCTCTGAGGATCATAATACACTCAGTATTTGCTGTGCAGAATCCTCTTTGCAGACAAGCATCTGTATGATTAAAACACAACAGAATTTGAGCAATGTGTGGAAATACAAGACTTAATAGGAAAAGGTGGCATTCTTCTCAAGGACCACAGATTAAAGATCAGTGTAAAAGAAGGGAATATTATGCTCCTACCATTATGTGAATATTGCATCTGGAGGCAAAAAATATAGGTGGTATTTATGATCTGTGAATGCTTGTTCTGCAAGTCAGAAGCACATGCTCAATCCAGTCTCTGATCACAATGTATACTGGTACTCTATTCTACACTCAATAGTAAAATACAATAGTTAATTTCTGTTTCAACCCTGCTCCCCAAATCAGACTGTTGCTGAATTTTGAAACAAATAAAGTTTATTCTTTAGAAAAAAATTGTAAGTATTTTGACTTAAGGCAAGATGACATATCACTGCTTGTAAGCACAGTTCCATTATGCTGGAATTCTGTCATTCTCAAGTGTTTAAAATACATTTCTTCCTTATGCGCTATACACCAAAGACCGGAAGAAAAGCTAAATGAGATGTTACAGTAAGTTAGTCAACATCTGTTAGCAAAGGCAGCAAAACAAGCCGTGGTTATGATGAAGGTGTTTGCAGGTGGACTAACATCCTCTTTTCTTAAGGAAACAGCCCAGATTATAAACATAATTTTTTAATAAAAACTTTAATTCATATTAACTTATTTATCCTGCCTATCTTCACCTACCTGAACTACCCTAAATCTCTGTTAGCAAGTTGAAGATAACAGTTAAGACTTTGCCAGTGTTCAGTTCAGTTTTCGGCCTGTAATGAAGAGCATTATTGGGATTAGCTTCCAATTTATAACTTCAGTGTCCTGGAGCAAAACACTGATGAATCAAGCTTCCCGTACACTGCAGGAATATATGCTGTGTGCAACAGTTCAAAATGCCATCACAGCTGCAAATATGAGTTTAAAATATGAGCTCTATGACATGTTTTTCTAATTTTACTAAGTCTGTCAAATATATTTGTGACAGACAATGCACAACATGGTACAAAAAGTGCACGAGGACTTGGAGAAAATCTACAAAATACAGGATCTGTTCTTCAACAGCTGTAAATAGAACCAACAATATAAAGCCTAATCAAAGTTGCATGGTAACATTTATTACGATTTTTACAGATACAAGAGTTAGCAGTTCTCATTGGTTTTACCTCTCCTCGGCAGGTAAGAAGGGTTTAACTTCTATTTTTTAGAGTGGGTGTCTAATGTTTTGGTTGAAACTATACCTGCATATGGGAATACCGGAGATTAGTTCAGGTTTGAGGATTAGAAGCATTATGGGAATTATATGGAGGGCTGTGAGAAGGTGTTCTCGTGTGGAGGAGTTTTGGATTGACGCGATGTGGGATAGGAGAGTGTCTTGTTGTGTATTGTAAAAATCCAATTTTTGTATTATTGTATTGTAAAAATCCAATTTTTACAATAGGATTTATCACCTGTTGGTAACAATGGTGCTAGCTGCAGCAATATTTGAATTGATTAAAAATATTTCTGCAGACATACACAAAGAATTGTTTACGAGCTGCTTCTTGTAATGCTTTTATAAAAGTCCTGTGTCATGGGGCTGGTGAGTCTTGCCAACACCCCCTGCAACTCGATAAATCTGATCTGCTTATTATCAATACAGCCATATTGAAATCTAAATCACATGAACTCCAAGTAAAGTGCCACCTGCTAAACACTTAGCACAATTTCATTGTACTTGACTGAAATATATGCAAACTCTTTTTAAACAGAAAAGTATACTTAACTTATTCTGAAAAAGTTTGGGAAACAGCAATGGAACATAAAAACTCAGTGAGCAGAAGCAATTAAAAAAGTATCTTGACTACATGACCACTATGTAAATCTAATATTCAGCATTCCACAGTGAATTAAAAGCAGATTGCCTTTTGTCAATGAAAACAAACTGATTCTGAAAATGAAAACAGCCACAGGATGTTTTCCTTCAAATATTTTGAAACTCAAGTTAATGAAAAGGTAAACAATGTGGTCTGTATTTCATGAGACTACAGAATATTGCTAAGGATAGAAAATCAAATTTTTTATTATATGTTTAATGACTAACTGGAAAAATAAGAAATAAAATACTGGAGAATTAACTTCTGTTTAAGCACAGAAGGGATGCCTTCTTTGGCTGGGGATATGTTATGGTCAACCAAAAGCAACCAGTGAAGTTATGATATATATTGTACATATTCTTCTACTGCAAGGAGGTTAAAACCCTCTACGGATTATAAAAAGGATCAGCATCTATTCATCAGCTTGATTTGAAATATAAGTTCCGTCCACTAAAAACTGTGAAATTAATGGACTTCCACTCCCTGGAAAAACTGGGCCACCAGCAGAAAGTAACAGAAAAAACAACAGATCAAAACCCCGAACCAACTCCATGCATATACATTTTCAAGAATTAAAGCTAAATTGAAGCCTATTTTAAGACTTTAAGTAAATATGAGAAACAGTCCATCAGTCATTACTGATATATAAATAAATAATGAATATATAAAAATATATAAATATATAAAAATAATGAATATATAAAAATATATAGACAGTAAGATTAATTAAATTCCTTCAGCATTCTTTACAATAAAATTGCCACCTTAGAAAATAAAATTCCAACTCTGAACCTACAAACTCCTTTACTAAATAGCATCAATAATTTCATTTTGGTGCTCCTTCACTTTATGAAATCAGCATAAACCTGATGAATTTGAAATCTTGGCAGAAGAATCTCCTACAGTTAAATGACAAAATGTCACTGAATTTAGCATCCCTCTTCAAGAACAAAATCCCTCCCCATGTGTCCTCACACACTCAAAATCTTTGTGTCTGCCCCAATTCTAATATCACAGTAAGCAGTTCCTGACTGCCTCATCTTCACACTGGAAAATCCTGGTCAAATAAATTTAAAAGAAGAATGCTTTTTAGCTTCATGCCAGTGTATCTGTGACATGTCCTTACTCTCTTCTATCATTAAGAGAAGCAAAAACAGTTAGGATGCTTCTACCCAAACACTTCTCCAGAAATACCGAATTCCTGTGATATTTTCCTATTAACTTGATTTTGCTGACACAAAACATTGAAAAATTTGCTGCACACTATGCTAATAACTGAACTACATCACACGACTCTAATATGCAACAGCAGAGTTAAATTACAAACCAATGATGCCATTACAGGAGTAAATGACCCAATTCTACATTAAAACTTACCCTGTGTACAACAAACATTTCAAGTGTCAGCCTTCCTCAGTGACCACCCATAGGAATTAAGGATAAAGTGAAAAAACCCATAAAACTTCATGCACTGACATTTTTAAACTCAGAATTGCTTTCTTGCATCAAAAATGTAACATGCTCTTTGAAAGAGGACTGCTCTCAGCCTCAGCTGCTTATTTCAACTAGTGTCTTCGCACTTCTGTGTCTTCATTTAATCTCTTACGACATCTCTAGTTAGGCTGTTAATATTTGATACTGTACCATCAGCAGGCTTCAAGAGAAACATTACATGGAAACGAATGAGCTACAGAGGTGTTAGAATTCCACCTTTATTTCAAGTTAATGTTTGTCCTATTTTGTTTACACATGGAAACTTCTCTCTGCATTTAAAAGTACTTAAAAGTGCCTTTTCCCAACTGTTGCTGAAAGCTTACTTAGATTATTTATACTAATTGAAAATGAATTTATATTAATTGAATTTATATTATATCATGTATATATACTATATAAACAAAACAAATCTATTTATAAAGACTAAGAAATCACTACTATGCTTCCTGGTATTCTGCTCTAATTACTATGGACTAGCCCACCCGACGAATGACAATTCATACTAGATAGCTATTCATTTTTCTGTAGATATGTCCCAGAGGATAACCCTCCTCAGAAAAGGAAGATCTACAATGAAGATACAACACAACAAACAAAACACATTGTGTCAAATCCATGTACTTGCACCCACACATGCACCTTTTCACACCGAGAGAAGCAGGGGAAGAAAAACAAAAACCAGCAAGTCTTACCTTTTTGCAGACACTTTCAAAATTAACTTCTGTCCGAAGAGCAAGTCTGGTAACTTCATCTGGTTTTATTTCCTGTAGATGAAAGATAAGTTTATTCTTCTTATGATCAGACTATATGAAGTCTAAGGTTGACCTTCCTTATAAACATTCTAATCATGGCACCTCCCTAATCTCTTAAAGGAAGAAAACCAGTTCATTGTGTGGAGAATTTTTTGGTGTGTATGTAAACACTACATTTATACTGACTGACCTTTTCAAAACACTAGCTTATACCTAATCTGACTATATATACTAGTGCTGAAGGCAAGAGGGATTTTTCAACAGCAATGTAAGTAGGATGGGTGGTTTTATTCACAGAAATATTGAAATATTGCCCATATTGTTGTACTACAAATAAACTTTGGAAGGCCTTAAATTCCCAACTTATCTTCTGATGAAGTTACATCTCATTAATGTACATGAATATATAAGTTAAAGACAATGAAACTGAAGCTGAGGTGAAAAAAAATACTATTTTTTTTCTAAAGAGACTGACTGAACATGCATTCCTGGACTTAAGCATTTGCATTGACAGCTGAAATAGAGGAATGAAAATCCTGGACAAGTGGATTTTGTTAAAAGCTGAATATTTTACCAAACATGCCCCCATGACAGATTTCTTGCTATTTTAAGACACATGCTTTATGTAGGTTGTATTACAAAATGCTCTATTAACCTCATCAAATGAATTAATTGAACATTATTTTCCTCCTACAGCAGTGCAACAAAAAGACATGTTACATACCAGCTGTTTCCCAGATAGCCGTTTTAAAAGCAGTTTAACTATTCTTATGCCAGACTCAAATAACGTCCACACATTTTGAAAAGTTAAAATTCTCTACGAAGTAATTTAGTTCTTCTGATAGCTTTCATGTTCAACAACTACACTGTATTTTTAATTTCTTTCTTTCCCTGCTTAAGCATTCTTGAAACCTATTCCAATACCTTCATTTTAACTCCATTGTTAAGTTCCATATTCTATCCCTTTTCTGTTGTAAATCTGGAGCAGCCTGTACACTTCCTTACACACGATTTCAGGAAAAACCAAGTAGCTTACCTTCTTATGAAAGGTCATACCTTGCATCTCAAAACCTTATGTTTTTCTTCTATTTGTATAGGTAAGATACTTTACAGACACTTGCAATTTATCTATTTAATTATCATGAATTGTGTATGACTTAAAACTGTAAGCAATTACCTACTAACAGGAAAAAAGTAATAGAACTCAGTTAAATTAACAACAACAAAATCTCTTTTTGTGAACGTCAGAAGAGTTTCCTGACAATGAGATCTAGAACTCTGCAAAATCATCTCCCAGTGGTACTAGTGGAAGCCCAATCACTTAGAGGACAGGATCCACACTGGAAAAACACTGGTGGATGTAGGAAACAATCTTCTACTGGCAGATGAACAGTTGGATGACCTAATAGAGATGGAAAAGACCTATGATTCAGTTTTCCATGACTTTCCAAAGTGTTTCACAGATGGTGAAAGTAGGACACGTTGGTTAAGTGACATGCTTACTGTCACATAGGAGGTTAGGAGTTACAAATGAAGCTCTGTAACTCAATATTGTCCATTAAATCAAGCTGTTGTTTTATAAAAAAAGAACAAAAACACAAAAAAAAGATAATTCCTATGATCTTCATTCCAAATAAAACTGCCTATTTCCTGTCTTCTTAGGATTTAAATGCTGCAACAGGGTTCAGGGCAGAGGCAGACAAATGTCAGTGATCCCTACATGAGAATGTCAGAAGTTTAATTTTGATATGACAATATTGCACAATTCCCAAGACATTGCAGAATCATGAATAATACTGGAGAATAATTACACTTTGGAATGTGAAGTCATTAAAGCCACACTAAAATGCCTAGGATACAAAATGAGGCCAAGAACCTTCTGTTCAGGTCTAAATCCCCAACTTTATAAATGATCTCCTTCAGTTCGCCTAGACTTAAGGCAAACTAAGCATTTTTGACTTAAACATTCTTCCACAGAAGAATATTGTTTGGTTTTGTAAACGTAGCCACACGAGTCAAGTTACTGTAATAAACACATATTTATTCTGTCTCTGTTAATGGTCAGCAGCTGACAATAAAACAGAAAAAAGAAATAGTGGTATTTTTCCCAGTACACCTGACTGGAGATGCACCTGACTCACAAGGAAAATCTTAGTGTTGGATATCTATTATGGAACCGTCTTTACAATTGTGCTAAGGGATGTTATAAATGGATGCCCCTAACCCATAGTTCTTGTGTCCCTCTCATGGGTCTCCCATTTGCTGGCTGGTAGCAAGTCACCAGCAGGTAGATGCACACACTCACCTTACAGGCACCAGCAAGGGCCCTCTGGCCACCTGACACCCCTTCCCAGATCACAGAACCATAGAAACACATGATAGTTAGAAGGGGCCTTAAAGATCCTCTAGTTCCAACCCCCACCATGGGCACCCTTCCACTAGACAAGGTTGCTCAGGGCCCCGCCCAACCTGGCCTTGAACATTCCCAGGGATGGGGCATCCACAGCTTTGGGTAACGTGCCAGCACCTCACCACCCTCACAGTAAGGAATTTATTACTATCCAATCCTAACCCATTTCAGTTTAAACCTATTACCCCATGTCCTATCACTACATTCCCTTGTAAAAGTCCCTCTCCCACACACTGCTACCCCAGTTTGAGGTTTGCTAGTGAACTGCACATGCCCAAGAGACACACACGTGGGGTCAAAGCACATGAATATTAGACAGTCAGCCTGTCCCATCAGCATTAGCACAGGCACAGGCTGTGACCAGCAGCCCAGTCCAGATGTGCCAAGAGCCTCACTCACCCCAGTCTCACCTGCAGATGCAGACAGGACACACACTGCCTGTCCTCCTTGAGTGTCTATGCTGTTACTGCCCCTGTGCCTGGAGCTGAGACCCCCACCCACTGCTGCTGACACCACAGGCTTGGGGCACCTACCCTCCTGCCCTGATTCCTGCTGCTTGCCCCATACCCTCAGCAGCTGGCACCTAGTCCTTACAGGCAGGGGACAAAGCACTTGCAGGCAGGGGACAAAGAGGTGAAATTACAAACAGGTAAGAAAAGAACAAAAATATCAAGATGACACTGGGAAGAGGTGGCAAAGGCATGGGTGGCAGCAGTAGGACCAGCCTGACTCAATTTCTCCAACAGTGTTGGGGACTGATGCTCCTCCAGTCATTCACTGCCCAGGCAGCTGTTCCAGTGGGGAGTGGAGCACTGTCAGGAGAACTGACCTGTCAGCCACTTGGATCCTGGCTGCAGGCAGATGACCAGGCCTTGGCCTGATATTAAGATAAATAAACAGGGTGTGAAAAACTACTGGACATAAGAAAACTGCTGGATGTGACAGACAATGCAAGAAGCTGCAGAGTGGCTGTACAGACCACCACAGCAGAGTTACACAAAAACCAGACAAGCTCCATGGAAAGGTGGAATACAGGGCAGACTTCAGGGGTGGACATCTTGCAAGGTTACTAAGGTAACTGAACTATTAATAGCACATGAAGCCAACATTGCATACAAAGTTACAGTGAAACACCAAATTTGCGGAAAAAGTAACTATGGAGGGGCAAAGGCTGGCCAGGGCTGGGAAAAGTAAGCACTGGGGCATAGAAGGGGTAGTTGTGGGGCAGGCAATCATCTCTGAACAGAGTATGGAGGCAGCGAGCTCACCCCAGTACTTAAAGAAACTTAGAATGGCCATGTTGGGAGATTTTTTTTTTTTTTAATAGACCATAACTGCCTAACTGCCTTACACAGAAAGACAAGACTATGTTGAAGAGAAGTACGTCAAGTTTAAACGGTATGTGAAAATAAAACTTTATGCTTATATTGATTGTGGCTGCTCAGATGACACTTTATCCAAGTGATACTGAGTAAGATAGAGGCTCTAACCTAAAAGGCATGGAAATGTAATTTATTCAATAGTCTCTGGAAGACAGCAAAAGCAAAAAAACTTGCTGTCAAACGAGGCTTCAACACATCTCAGAAATGCAAGATTTTTCATTGTATTCCCAGCTATGCTGTCTCAGGCAGTTTTAGATAACTCAGGAAAAAACCCCAGGCTGCCAGTGGCCTGTGGAAGCAATTTAAGAGTCCTCGGACTACTAAGAAGACACAATTTCAATTTTGTTTTGACTAGTATTTTTTGTTTACCTTTATCATAAAATCCATTACTTCTCATTATTTTTTTACATTTTCTTAGCTGTGCAAGTTTTAGACCCTTCCATATGAAAAGACAATTTTCATCATAAAATGCTGAAACTTCTACAAAAAATAAGTAATATAATCAAGGTATATAGAAATAGAACACCCTTACCAAAAGTCATATTTCTGGTGAAATCTCAGCTATAGTTTGCTACCCATTTAATACACTTTCAGCTTTTAAAACACAACCATAATCTTTACTCTAAAACCTGTGTTTGAGACTACTTCCTCACAAAGTTTCTTATATTTTTCCAGAGCATTCAGTCTGATTTTGCTACTTTATGTCATTTTTCTAGGTTGCTTAGTGAGGAGAAAGCTATAAAAGAAGAAATTACAGAACACTTTTTAGGCTTTTTTTTCACCTACAATTTAATCCCCATATGTCTTCTTTTCATAACCAATTTGCTCCCCTAAACCTTTAGAAGTTCAGTATTTTAGTTATTCAGAACAAAAGTAGTCTTAGACTTATGGGTAAGTATTACCATTGTGAAAATACACAAAAATGGGATATCTTCAAAGTAGTGAAATAAATCAGCAATGTCTCATCTGAAAGCTTATCCAGCTTCCAAAAAGGAATTAAATCCATTATAAAAGCAGAATTTTTTTTTACGTTAGGAAGGCATGTTTTCCAGAAATGCAGTGCTGTAACTGATTATTATCAAACTGATTATGAAGAAAAAGAATACCTTCTTCCCCTAGCAGTTTATGAATCCAAATCCCTTGTCAGTAGCCGTGACCTAAATACACACACAAGTATTTCCATTTTAAGTCACATTAGTGGACCACCACACTAAAGTAAAAGGCATTCTGCCTATATAAAAAAAGAAAATAAATAAATCCCAAACCTCTATCTCCCAAAGTCCCCATTTTACTAGATGTACAACCAAGATGAAAAGTACTACTAGAATAAGAATTTAGATAAAATTAATAAACAGAATAAAAAAAATTGATCTGGTAAGTAAAATATGACATAGTCTAGTTAAGTGTGGCTTAAGCTTGTAAGCAAGTTTATTAAACAAATCAGTGCTACACTGACTTACCTGCTTTATTATAAAATCCCTATATGTCTATGTAATTTTATCACAGACAAAGCTAAGCATTTTCAAGTAGATGCTTGACTTACTGCCAGTGTTTATAAACTATTAGGAAAACACCTCTCAATCTCTCTTCTGAGTAATTAGATATCCTGAACTTCATCTACAGAATAAAAGTTTAAAGATATGTAAGGTCTCAAAGCATCTTTTGTATTTGCTCTCATTTTTTAACTACAACTTTTAAAACAGGAATAAAATGGGAGGCAGTATCTTTCTTGGTAGTATCGCACAGAAGAAGAGAAGTCTGATCCCAGACAAAGAGTCTGTCGCCTTAGCCCTGGAAATTTCATCTTCCATTTGGCTTTAGTTTTTTCCTCAATGGAATCCAGGCAATCCAGGTCACTCTCATCTTTATCCATCACCTGTAAATTACATAAAATCCTTCCAGAGAGGCCTCTTGATTTGCCCCAAATTTCCCTAACTGTACTCTGATGATAGGTAAACTCAGAACACTGTACTTGCTACTTGTTCGCAACTGCACCTTCTACAGTAAAGCATTTTTCTCCTAAGAACTCGCTTTTGTTTTAATGATTTCCTGCTTTGCTGACTGTGACAGTTCCCAGTAAAAATTTATCCTTCCAGCTGAATGACAACGTGAGAATGCCCAAATGGTGCAATTGCTCAATTTATTTTACTTGGTGCAAAAAACCAGATTGGATAATCATTAAGATGTTGCATTCATTGCATTTCTAAAGCTATTCTCAAAAGACCTACCATTGCCTCCTTTTGCAGCAGGCACATCTGTGGATGTGAAAGCACTACCTATTTATCAGGAGTTTCCTCCTGAGGACTGAGGTTTTCAATCCACAGGTGAGAATCCGGGGGGGGCCAGTAACAGTCTCATGAGAGGTTGATTTGACAGAAGTCCAGGATGGTGCTGTTAGGGCCATCTGTGTCATAGGTCTGAAGTTGACTGATGTCCAGAAAATTATGAAGACTGCCAAGTCACTTGTTAAGAATACTATAATCTGTCATGAATCTAGTAAATACCTATGCATCTCCATGCTAAAAACTTTTGTGTTAGTTTTTTTTAACTGTCACTGGGGAAAAAACCTGCACTCACCCATCCTGAAAGCGTCAGCTGACTCGCTGGCCCATGCAGCTGAAATGGGGACTTGTTCTTGGAGTTCTTGGGTGAACCACACTGGGGGCTCAGGGCAGAGGATGTGCTGGGAAACTTCAGCAATTCAGCTCCCCTCTGTTACCACAATCCACTCATACCACAGAGGGAAGGGCCTTGCTGTGCCTACTAAGACACAGTTAATGCTGGATTTAAATAAAATGCCATTAAACCCATTAATTTTTAATACTTGAGAAAGACAGAAACATCTACAAAGTTCTTAGGAAAAGAAACAAAAGACAAGTTTTACCTAATTTACTCACACTAAGATAAAAAGATCTCTCTGCCTCATTCAGTCTGACTTGCCATTCTTCCTGGCAAGACAACACCTAGGATTTTCAATGTTTGTGCACCTTTATGCCAGAGCCTACACCTTTCAGATAAAAAAAATAAAATAATCTATTTTTGGGAGCTATATTCAGGATTTCTTTGGTGACTCACTGGCATAAATTCTTGCTTTTCGAATTACAGAAGAACACAAAATCTACGTGGTGCTATCATGTAAATCTTCTTAAAAACACAGGACTCTACCGTGTGGTAAGAGACCATAAAAGATAGTAACTAATCACTGTGGGGTCCATGTGTTTGGGAAGACCTTTTTATCTAATGCAATGTAATATAGTGACAAAGTAAAGACTGTCTGTTGAGGCACATGTGCCCTCAAAATTAATAAAAACAAAACAAATCAGCATTATTACTAATGTACTCTTTATTCTAAGAAAATTAGATGCCACATTACAATGGGGGTGGGAATGTCTTTCCGACTAACAATGCTCTGCATATTGTGGAAGCTTCCCAAAGCTTTATCAAAGACATATATGTACTAGCAGATTTCAAATAGAAATCTAATAGTACTTGAATAAATACTATTTCAGAAGTTTGCACACATTCAGAAACAACATATTCTCTGAATAAATAACTTCAACAAGTTAGCCTTTGCTAAAGCTTAAAGTCAATGCAGCAACTCTGATAAATGTCCAAAATTATAAGTATGTAGAAATGTAGCTTTCTGTGGAAGTCAAGTTTTACTGTACATACCTGTGTCATAAAGGACAGACAACTACAGCAAAGCAAGAGCACATTAAGAAAAATTATTCCATCAATTTTTTTTTATTTGTTTCACCAGTATAGCCAATACAGCTTTTGCGAGTGACCTGACTGGATGATTTGGTTCTGTATCACCTTATACTGAAAATAGAAGTTATATCCAGTAGAAATTAAGACATTCTCTCTCTAATTGAAGAGACAGGTTAAGTGAATTATAATTCAAATACATTCCCCTGTATCACTTGGGTTCAAGATTGTTATGATGTTCAAAAGTAATTATAGTGTTTTTAATTAATAACTTATCTAAGATCTGTATTACAAAGAGGAAGAAAAGCATATGAAGAATTGGTTCTACAGTTTCTAATTTTCCTGATGTATTCACCAAAAACATTTAATGTATTCTTCACGACTCTGCATGTTTTATCTACTGCCTAAAATTTTCAAAACTAGTGTTAAATTTTATGTTGCTTCAACTGATCTTTGATTTTAATATAAGATATCTCAAAATAAATAAGTAATCTTTCTTGAAATCATTAATTTTCAACTTTATTGGGTTAATAACAACTTGGGAGAGAAACATCACAAAACAGATTAAGAAAAAAATGGTAAAATTTAATTCATATTTTAAAATAACAAAACCAAAGATGTCACTAGAGGAAATTACCAGAATACAACTTCCCAAGAAAATCAGAAGATTAGGAATCACCTCACTTTAGATGAACGAAGGACAGTTGATTTTGATGCAAATTAACTATTCCTAACCAGTCAAAAAAAAACCCCAACTCCAAAATCACAGTTAATCATTGGGAATTTAAGAATGTACTTAAAGGGGAACTTGTCTAGCAATTGTTCTTTTTGTAAACTATACTGGTGTCAGGTTTTTGCTGGCACCAGTTTTAAACATTACTAAATGTCTACAGTATTGCTGTCTCAGTTTAGATCCAAGTGAAATTCAGTTTCAACCTGTGAATTTTCATCTAATAAGTTTCACAATACAAAATTTTATAGTTTTCTGGGTTTGTTGTTTTCTAGAAAATTAAAGTTACAAAAATACCCATCTAACCAATCGACACCACATTCTTATAAACAACCTTCCTCAAGCTAAATGCCCTCATTCTTCTATGGTGCATAACCTCTTCTAAAAGCAGAACAAGCAGCTGAGGGAAAGACTACTTATTCATTCTTTAATAACAAAACAAAATGAATAAAACAACTCCCCAAAAGAACACTTAACATGGCTAATTGTTTGAGCTCTTGTAAAATACCCAAACTTTATTTGGCAAGTATAAGCCACTCTTTTCTGCCACGTTTATAAACTAATTTAATATTTCAAGAGGTATGCAAGTCAAATGCCAGCAATTACATCAGTCTACTGAGATGAACACTGTGAACTTGGCATTTTATTCTGTCAATTACATTAAACGAATTGTTTCATTTTGGAGGTTCACATCTGATTCAGTAGTTACATTCAGAGAGCAGTCACTATTTTCACCTCAGCATACAGAAAGCAATTAGCAAGCCTGCAATCTTGTGACAATTTCAGAAGTAGAAGGTATCATGAAAGTAAACTACAATTACAAGCATATAAAAATGACAAAAAAGAGAAGTAAAACAAGCTTAGAAGCACAGCAAGCATGATGCCAAAAATTATCATGATTTGAATACTCCTTTTTCTTCAAACATCCCTTAGTTCTGAATGTCAGTGCTCCCTTGCACTGTAACGCAATCTGCATTTTCATGTTACTGACACACTTTGTTCCACAGTGCTTTCCTAACATTAAAATAACAACCACATGCGACTTGAGGGTTAACATATTTCTAAGCAGCCCTGGGCTGGCTGGAAGTGCCGGGGGTTTAGAATTACTATCCGCGGTATTTGGCGCAGCTGCCGGCAGCGGCTGCCAGCAGTGCGGCTGTAGCGAGCATGGCAGGCAGGCAGGAAGGCAGGCAGGAAGGCAGGCAGGAAGGCAGGCAGGAAGGCAGGCAGGAAGGCAGGCAGGAAGGCAGGCAGGAAGGCAGGCAGGAAGGCAGGCAGGAAGGCAGGCAGGAAGGCAGGCAGGAAGGCAGGCAGGAAGGCAGGCAGGAAGGCAGGCAGGAAGGCAGGCAGGAAGGCAGGCAGGAAGGCAGGCAGGAAGGCAGGCAGGAAGGCAGGCAGGAAGGCAGGCAGGAAGGCAGGCAGGAAGGCAGGCAGGAAGGCAGGCAGGAAGGCAGGCAGGAAGGCAGGCAGGAAGGCAGGCAGGAAGGCAGGCAGGAAGGCAGGCAGGAAGGCAGGCAGGAAGGCAGGCAGGAAGGCAGGCAGGAAGGCAGGCAGGAAGGCAGGCAGGAAGGCAGGCAGGAAGGCAGGCAGGAAGGCAGGCAGGAAGGCAGGCAGGAAGGCAGGCAGGAAGGCAGGCAGGAAGGCAGGCAGGAAGGCAGGCAGGAAGGCAGGCAGGAAGGCAGGCAGGAAGGCAGGCAGGAAGGCAGGCAGGAAGGCAGGCAGGAAGGCAGGCAGGAAGGCAGGCAGGAAGGCAGGCAGGAAGGCAGGCAGGAAGGCAGGCAGGAAGGCAGGCAGGAAGGCAGGCAGGAAGGCAGGCAGGAAGGCAGGCAGGAAGGCAGGCAGGAAGGCAGGCAGGAAGGCAGGAAGGAAGGCAGGCAGGAAGGCAGGCAGGAAGGCAGGCAGGAAGGCAGGCAGGAAGGCAGGCAGGAAGGCAGGCAGGAAGGCAGGAAGGAAGGCAGGCAGGAAGGAAGGCAGGAAGGCAGGAAGGCAGGAAGGCAGGCAGGCAGGAAGGCAGGCAGGAAGGCAGGCAGGAAGGCAGGCAGGAAGGCAGGCAGGAAGGCAGGCAGGAAGGCAGCAGGAAGGCAGGCAGGAAGGCAGGCAGGAAGGCAGGAAGGCAGGCAGGCAGGCAGGCAGGAAGGCAGGAAGGCAGGAAGGCAGGAAGGCAGGAAGGCAGGAAGGCAGGAAGGCAGGAAGGCAGGAAGGCAGGAAGGCAGGAAGGCAGGAAGGCAGGAAGGCAGGAAGGCAGGAAGGCAGGAAGGCAGGCAGGAAGGCAGGAAGGCAGGAAGGCAGGAAGGCAGGCAGGCAGGAAGGCAGGAAGGCAGGAAGGCAGGAAGGCAGGAAGGCAGGAAGGCAGGCAGGCAGGAAGGCAGGCAGGAAGGCAGGCAGGAAGGCAGGAAGGCAGGCAGGCAGGCAGGCAGGCAGGCAGGAAGGCAGGCAGGCAGGCAGGAAGGCAGGAAGGCAGGCAGGCAGGAAGGCAGGCAGGAAGGCAGGCAGGAAGGCAGGAAGGAAGGCAGGCAGCACCACCGTCCAAGAGAGGGCGCAGGTTCCCCTGGTGCGGCACCCGCACTCCCGCCCGGCAGCGGCAAGCGCCTGCAAGGCGCCAACAAGGCAGCCAGCGAAAGGCCACACTAGATGCTCACAGCATTCCCCAACAACAAGATAGTGACTGACAAATGGGTGTGATCCGTGTAATAATCCCCCACCCGCTACGGTCGGGTTTGAAATCTGAGACAGAAACCAAAACAAATAGTGGGGACAGAAGAACCAGGAGAGATGCAGCGTGAAGCAGAAGCACGTGAATACACAGACCCCGTATGCACAACCTCTTTGTCTGCTTCCAGAGGGCATAAGAGTTCAAAGATTAGACACCGTGCAGGAAAAAAAGAACTTCTTGTTTTCATTCCTTTTCCCAGTATGCACTGTCTCCAGAGAATTACTCCTCCTGCAGTCCTTTCTTCAAGTTCCACAGGAAAAAATGAATTAGTTTTTGTCCTTTCCTATAGATCTTGAAACTTCAGCAAGAGAAACCTGTCACCTGATTTGCCCAGGATAAGGAGTAAAGGCGGAAATAAGAGATCGTAATAAAACACAAAAAAAAGTTTTGATTGTAATACATGCAGATTTTAAAACAGGCTGTTAAAACTACCTCAGAAAAACACTGGTACACAAATCTATCCAGGACAAATACATGAATTGTGTAGAACTCCAGCATCAGTAGTTCACCTTATATCCTGTAGAATCCTCCTCTGATTTTGTTACACCTTATCTAGATGCTGTGCCATATATGATCAATCTTGACACCTTCTTTGTACTTTTACTAGTTTATTTGGTTGCTTTTCCATACACAAAGACGATTTATGCAGTATACAGTAAAACAATTTTAATAGGAACAGTCTGTCTTCTGTCTGAAGACAAGGAAGAGCAATCTAGTATTTTCATAGATATGTATGGTTACTCTGATATCCACCTCCTAGTGGTATTGCCAAAAGCCAATTTCTTTCAATCCAGTAAAAATGAAGTACTGGAAATGTAATTCTCAACACCACCACAAGTACTACTTAGCATTTACTACCATTGAATTCCTTCAGTCATTTAGCTGCCCAGCTGATCAGTTCTGCAGTGTCTTAAGTATTAGTATCTTCATTACCTCAAAATTCTGGAATCATCAAGCTCTGTCACTCACTCACTTTTTCTGAATCATTTCCAGCACTGATCTGCGCAAAACTCCACTGTTAGCTTTCCAACACTACAAAAGCCAAGCATTTATTCTTCTCTTTCGCCTGCTATGTTTAACTCTATGACTAAAAGGAGAAAATTCATATTCAGGAACAACTAAAAAAAAAACCAAACTAAAACCACATAAAAACCACTAGAGGCTTTGGTGAAAGCTGGACAATGGCTTTTTTTCATAATATGAAACAATATAAAGACTAAACCAACAATATGTATTATGTATTTACTCCTTCAACGACCTCCCACTGATTTGCAAGGCATGACTTTCATCTCCTAAAGGCACCATTATTCTACCTCTTACTATTGATCTATATGTTCACTAAATCCTCACCTAAATACAAGTGCCAATACATCTGTCCAGCACTGAAGTCATATTTACATTAGCACTACGTTCCCAACAGACTTAATTTATTCTTTTTAAGCAGGAAGTAGCTATGGGGGAAATATGATTTTACACACAAAATCATCAGTTGGAATAGTCATAGCAGCTGCAGTTGCCATTCTGAATTAATTCATTTCCAAGTGACTATAAAGATATTTAGAGTAATCTCCAATTTCTTTCCACCCTCCCACTACAAACCCTTCGAAAGATCTCACTTCTATGGAAAATTTCTTCAGAAGAAAGAGGACAAAAAATAACAGTTGATTAAGGATATTTAGACAGTTTAGTATTTATCCACCATACTAAGAAGATTCACTGTTGATTGCAGATATTATTCTTCGCTTCTCCAGAATAAATTAAGTACAAAGACCAGCTAGTATACAGCAAGAAGTTAATTAGAATTGTCTCAGAGATCTCACAATGACTACAACACCTCAGCATAGGATCATCAAAATACAAAGCAAAAGTATGCAGTACCTACAGAAATGTTCTTTTTTCAGGTTCTCATGAATTACGGAGACATTTAAGAAAAGGCCCAAATTGGTTAAGTAAAGTGAAATGCATGTTGGGATCATGAAAGAAGTCAAAAGTACAAAAAGAGTACAAAACAAAATCTATTTTGAATATACATAAACATTTTCAAAATGAGTGCAGAAACAAGCTGACATTTCTGTCATTATTTTGATTAATAGTAAGTGGTTTTTTTGCTGTCACTCATCTTCACATAAAGGCATACGAGTTGCATTTTTTAAATATTATTGCAAAGGTTGCCTCTTTTTTAAAATAAACAATGAAAATACACAGAATTCAGAAAAGAGATGAAGTCTCATCTGCAAGTCTTATTTTTTCAAAAAATGAAAATGTCTTATTCTGCATCCTTACAAAAAATGAGAGAGTAAAATTCTTATGCACGACTTCATTAGAAAAAGCTTCATCTACAAGCCATATTTTTAAGTCAGTTGACAACCTGCACTTAGAAAATACTCCAATATTTTTCTTAAGATGTCTCAAATCCAACAAAAAGCCGCCTTTGTGATCTGTTTTGACTTTGTAACAAGGAATCTAATGCATAAGAAAAGAACCAGAATAACTGCTTCTACTTAAGTATCTTATCAACAATAAAGTTTTTAAAATGAAGCTGATGATGTTTTTACTGACTTTTATTTTTAAGACATGCAGCCCATTTTCTTTATATAATCCACGACAGTATCTCACTATATTAGAAAAGCCAAAGAACTTCTGCTATCATAATGTAATAAAACAGTAAGAATGGCTGTCAGTTATTTTATTCCTTCAAATTAAAACTGTATAGTACAAGATCCCATGCTAATTTTGAGGGTCAAAAAAGGCTGTAAGTAGGAATATTCAAATAAAATGGGTACATTGAGGAGACATGTAGGCTCCTGATGAGGCATTCCTTCCTCATTCTTATTCATAAATTTAAGAAAACCCATTATTAAATAGCTCACCTTTTCCATAGCTCCACACTGAGCTGTGGACTCTTATTTTCCTTTAGCCTTACTTCTGCGGCAGTGTACATACAGAATCCATTCCTGCAGAGCTTCGCTTTCCTCACTAATTGAAAATCCATCAGAATTTCGTATTTACTAATATCATCTCTGCACATCATCACCACAGTGTCTTCTATATTCATCACAGGCTGTCTGTTCTTGCTTTCACCTTTGGTGGATTTCCTGTTTCATTCAGGTTTGGGCACTGTTTATCCACACCACCTTTTTCTCCATTATGTCAAGTGATCTTTAGATTGTGTTCCCTACTTGGGAGAGCTTTTACTTCAACCTTAACATAATTTTAGATAGCCACTGAACTAATATGCAGTTTTTTAACAAAAATAATACTCCCTAGTAAGGCATGTGTTGTCCAGAACAGCCATGAACTGCTGCTGGCAAAGTAGAATGTGCTGTTGAGAGCACAAGCAGCAAACTTTTGTGTTTCCAATAGTGCCTGACTCCTCACACATCTATGTCTGACCCATGCACACGTGGATATATCTGCCACTCAAAGCCCCACGCTTCCTGCATTACTGTCAAAGAATGCATCACCATGGATAGAAAGACACCTGCACCAAAGCAAGGATGTGGACTGCTCCACTGAAGGATGGCTGAATAACTAAGTTCTACCCCTTCTTCCTTCCCTGAAATTGTCTACAAGTGGTATGTGGCCCACACCATGGTGGAAGCTGAACCACCCGTGCCTCTGCCTTTTATTGAGAAGCATGAAGAACTGCTCCTAGGCTGACTACACTGAAGTTCAAGCAATTCCCATTACTCTTACAAAAACTTTTAAAGATTAAAGATTCTACAACAGTAGGATGAATGTTTTCTATCCATTTTAAAAGAAAATATGCAATACTGTAGGAAACACATGCCAGGAGAAAAAAAAAAGCAAAAAAGTGCATTTGTTTCCACTCTGACTTAAGACAATTTTACAGCAAGGCGTTAACCGAAAGCCAGGTTACAGAAGATGGAACCATTAGCAAGAAAGAACACAATACTGCTAGAAGAAAATGACAGTAGTTAGTACAGATACAAAGATTTACAAAAAAGACTAGTATTTCAGGATATAAAAATTCCACGCAAAAAGGCCATACCAGAAGACAGACCTACCAACTTCCTAAAGCTGGCCTACTACAAAAATCATCAGTTACCCAGCCCTGTCCTCAACCTCACCAAGTCAGACACACAAAATACCTCCCCCATACTCCTGAGTGGCACAAGAACTTCAAATTCTGTGCTTTTACAGTAAAAACTTCGAACGCCACACACTGCTAAGCAAATTCATGTTTGGCCTGGAATGCTTAAGACTCAAATTGCTTAACACCTGACAAATGCAAATACTCACAATTTGCTAGCTGTATTAATGTTCAAGCTTTTTCTGAAAACACTTAAAGTTTCAGTAATGCAGTCTCAGAAAACAGACTTAAAATAGTTGTCTCTAATATTGAATTATCTAAACATTGCATTACCTTCATGGCATGGATTTCTTCTATTAATCTCTCAACTCGTTTTTGGTTCTTTAATTTCAAGTCTTCTGAACCCCTGCAAGTGAAGTCTATAATTATTTTTAAAAAAATCTCAGTTTAGTAACTTCGTTTCCTCAAAAATCAGGAGATGGTGCATAAACACAATCCCTTATTGGCAAGTGAACATTTTAGCAAAGAGTTGAACATAGCCTAAAGCTTTTGCTGTACTGAACAATAGAGGAAACACTGAGGATTTAGCAGAACAATGTGAAAAACAAAAATTACTGTATCAGAAAATACAAAACCACAATTCATATCAAGAATGGGTGACAGCGGTGTCTCAAATATAATTCCATTTTAAGATCTGTAATATTTAAATATGGAAGTTCATTGGATTTGCTTCTTATTTTGGACAACTTGCTAAAATTGTGAGAGTATCCTCAATTTACACTATGAACACAGTAGGATATGTATCTCACACCATCTCTAAGATATGTGCTAAAGTATTTCAGGCCAGTAATCTTTAAAAACATAATCTACAATATATTGTTTAAGCTGTTCATATAAGAATTAATTATTAGTAATTACTAATAATCAAGTATGACCTGTATATCTATGCAAATGAAGTATTTTTTCTACACAATCCTGAAGACAACTACAGTGAGAAAATTTGGTGCAATTTAAATTCAACAGCAGAATAATCTAAAACATGAAATCTGACACTTTGAGATGTGCTGTAAAAGGTTCTGTGAGTGATTCAGATTACCTTCCAGTACACTAAATCCCATTAAAAAAGTAATCCCAATTCTGCTTTATGAAACTCCTTTTAGTTTGTATTTTTAGTCTAAAATTAAGTTAAAATAAGACAAATATGTGTTTTAGTGCCTTAAGTTTTAAATGTAGTACATTTTTCTCCCATTTTTCAATTTTTTGTGAAAACAATTAAAATAGTGCCTTATTTATAAACCACAAAAATCCACTATTAATTAAAACTGACTTTTTCGATTTTAATTTCCCGATGTGTCTAGTTAGTCTGCGAATAGTGAGGACTCTGGCCTTCTTCACATCTTTTCTCATCTTCACAACCTGTGAGAAATATGGAAGACATTAGAAACTGTTTTCCTTGATTACGTTCCATATACAATACATTCGTTACATTTACTTAAAATTTTAGAAATTAGTTCAACAAAGAGAAATATTTTAAAAATAGAGTGCATTTCCCTGCTAACCAAATCTCATTTCAAATGAATTCAGATTTCCATTAAAATCAAACTGCTTCCATAAACATCAGAGGAAGAATAACCAACAGTCTAAAAATGTGTCTGAGGTCTAAATAGAAGACAACATTCCTTACTAGCCATACTTTAATATTATTCTTAGAGCTAGATTGAACTAGGGATTTGAAATGTCTCACCTTTTGTCTTCACTTAGCTTACTTTTGTCCCAGAGAAACACCAGCAGTACATTAAGTCCACTGGTGCATAATACATAAAAGCATTTTAATTATTAAACATCTTCAAGTGTTAAGGAAAGACTCTCAAAAATTGACATTATTTATTACGGAACAGAATCTGAGATATTAAATTCCTGTTATATATTTGAATTCATTCTTGTTGAAAACAAAAGTCCAAGTGATTTCTAACTTGCTACAGTCTGTCTCAACCTGCCATCCTACCCACTACTCTGTTCCCAAATTTAAAGCAGGCAGTTTTACAGAAAATTTGGCAATGATATTTTGGTCTTAATTTTTACCCCAATAACAAAAAAAGAACTCCCATTATTATTATTATTAGACAGATAGGATGAACAAAGAAATCTTTCCAATCTTTTGCAATTAAATTCCATAATGGAAAACCTTAAGCCCAGGTGCTGTCTAATGGTGAACACTACAGATACAGGGAGTCAATAGTGATCATTTATTTTTAACACTCAACTTCTCCCTTAATTATACATATATATCTTACTATGTCTATTAAAATTATATATTTAACAGTTAAACTTAGAATAACATAAAATACTAAAACAAACAAACAAACAAACAAACAAATCGGTCTTCCTGACAAAAGCCAAATTTATCTGAAATTTATCCAGTGGGATAAGTTTCAAAATTAAGTTGGCACCTCTTTCTCAAAAAAGTTCTTTACATCAGATTTCTATTCTAATTTCTCAGCGATAACATCAAAATGACAGATTGATGATGACTCCACCACCTAGTTAGGTCAAGAATATTAGTACTATAAACCTACATCAGGCTTGAACAAAAAATCCCAGAAAAATCTTCAAAGCTCACAGAGCAGTACTTCACACCTGTGAGAGGGAGTCGGCTGGTACATATACACCTGTGCACAGACCATAAAGGTGATACTTAAGCAAACAAAAGGAAGGCAGAACACATACTTTGCATAACTGATTATGTCTGTAGCTTAGAGTACTGATTGAGTCAAGTTGTTAAGCCCTGAATGGTATTCACCAGTAGCTTAACTGAAGGCTGAATCAGAGCAAAACAACTTCCAGAGAGGGGCATGTCAGATTGTCAGCCTTGCCTCTGCCAGGCAAGTGAAAGAACATGGGAAGCAGTACTCCTCTGAGAAGCAAGGGAGGGGAATTGTATGGGGGCAGCGCTAGTCACTTGCACCATGAGAAATAAAAGGTAAGGGAGGTTTTTGGGATAAAAATAACTGACTTAAATGTGGTATCCTGTTCCAAAAATTGTTACAGCGAAGGTCAGTACTTATCTTAGTTACCCCAGTAAAAGTAACGGTACACACAGATCTACCTACAAAAGCTTCAGTTTACAGCAGAAACCACATGCCAAAAAGCACCAAGTGCCAAGTTTCTGCTACACAGCAGCACTGCTCGAGACTATAACATGCTAAGGAAGTAAAGAGTAACATCACCATTTCCCATCAAGGCATACAGATATTTCTTTTTTATAAGAATTGAATGAGATTATCATAGGTCCCTACAGTACATCTTCTAAAGGAAGAAAGAAAAAAAATGTAGCTTCTGTCTGAACACCACTTCAATACTATAACATACATACTGGTACATTCAATGGAATGTTTGGAATGTCAGAGGAAAACTGGGTATGCCTTCTTAGAACGTCTGGAGTGGGGATGTTGTTTTGAGTTTGGGATTTTTTATTCTCTATTTTTTTTAACATCCATAAGCTAAAAACATACTGGAATTTAAGTAACTCATACTTTACATATTAGTTACTGCGTATGCACACATGAAGTATATTTAACTTGCTCTCAAAAATGTTTTGTCAGGTATTCTTTGATAGAAATATTAATGCACACACAGCATGTTTCCAGGGCCTACAAGAGCCAAACTTCAGCCTCCTCTGCTGCCAGCCAGTGAAGACTGTATAGACATGACAGCAGGAATGAGGGAAGGTATTTGCTCCTTGGCAGACTAGGAGTATCAATTTATGTAATCCAGTCACTTATTTCACACAGGACAGTATGCATCAACTCTGTTCTTGGAAGTACTCATAAGGTTCTCAAGAAAGCAGTCAGCTCTTTGGGAAAGAAATCAAAAAAGTTTAGCTTCAGATTTACAGTGTGCTTGAAACAATGGGGCTTAGACCACCAGGGTAGGCCCTGCTCTCTTATATTACAAAAGGAGAGAGGCAACTTCGCCATCAATAGGAAAAAAACCCAAACTAAGCCAAACCAAACAAACAAAAAAAAAACCCAACACACCACCAAGAATAGTAATGACTTTCAAAAAATAATAATAAGTATTTATTCATAATAAGGTATTTTTTTATAAATAGTTCTAGGAAAGACAGTAAGAAAAGGACAAGTCTTTGCACTGAAACATAAAAAGGCAGCAGTCTAAGTACAGATCAGACTTTATGCTTTAAGACTAGGCAATAAGGATTTTTAATGTACTCAGCAGTGACAGTAAGCACTAAAGAAAAATTATAAACAAGCAAAACACAAACCAAACAATTTCTTCTATCAATAGGATCTAGGATTCCTGGAAATTAAGGAAGTCTGCAATTGTATGTGGAAATAACCACTTCAAGGATTTCTTTGAAGAAAGAACAAGAGATGTTTTCCTTTGTTGAAGACAGTTCTTTATTTTGTTGGAAATACTATTTATGAGACAATTAAACGATACCTCCTCATTAATGCTACCAAATGTCTGTGTTCACACATTATTAAAAGATAATATCAAAGTAACAGTAGATATAGACTACGTATCAATTATTAAATACAAAAGAAATTATAAAAGAAATTAACTCACTTTTGAAAACAAGCCTAAGTAGTAACCTATAGAATGCACATAAGCATATTTCAAAAGCTATGGTTATAAACAAAAATCATCCATTTAGCACTATGCCCTTTCACAAAACAAATGCAAAATGTAGTTATATTACTATAGATGCTAAACAAAGATGAAGTCCAAAAAATTCCATGACCAATGGTACTCTACAAAGAGAGGCAACCATCAACCCAACAGCTTTCACCTTCAGTAAGCACTGCCACAAGATGTTGACATGTACCAGCCAGCAGCACACAAACCATTTCAAGCCATAGGCAGATGGTAGCTGCTGCTGCTGCCCTTTCTGAAAAGGGCAAACAAACAGCATAGCAGGGGATCAGCAGATGACAAGCCAGACAAGACCTAGAAACTCTCCTGTAACTCACCTTTTCCTAGGAGTGTGCATTACTGAGGGAGACTGTAACAGGAATTGCTGGCTTCAGCACAGCCTACATTAACATGATACTTGGCACAATGTTCCCACTACTCATCTGGCAATGGAAACAGCCCCAACTTTAACGTATGGGTACCACTCACAAAGTACAAAGATACCAGAGGGTACATATCAAACCAAGAGGGTGATTTCTACCATATAATAAAGAACAAGTGTGCATTTAAAGACATCACAAGAACTGTATTTAACCCAGAATGCACAGCTGATAAAGGAAGAATCTAATAGCTTCAACTACTTTGCTTTCTATTTCCGGTTATACCTGGCTCCAAAGGGTTAAAAGCCATTCCCAGAGATTTGTATTTTTGCGTGGAAGTTCAATCAGACCTTCCCAATCCTGAGCATGTCCAAGCCCTTCTCGTGCCCAAAAAGAAACTGACACAGGATTACTTAATTGTACCTCTTAAGTCTTCTCTAGGGTTTTCCCATGAAGTAGTTCCATTTTGACACTGGTATTTCACTCGCAGTTACAAATTACTTTTGACTAACAAAAGTCTTGGAAGGGCTGAATCAATTCCTAAATCAGTGTTAGAGAGTGTTAGGAAAGGGCTTCTGATCACAGACATGATCCCTTTTAAATTAATGGGATGCTGTTATTGTACAAAATACAAGACAAAACACATGTACAATAGAAGAGGAAGTTATTTTAAGAGCCTCCCACATAATTAAGCTGTTCCAAAAATACCTGTTTGAAAATTTTCAAGTTTCTTTAAGAGAAATGTAAGGGACTTTTAGATAAAACGTCAAGAAGGCTAGTTTAGGTTCTGAAAATCTGTATTACCACAAAACAGTCCTCATATTAGGGATGGCAGAAAAACACCAAGGAATGTGGATAAAATGACAGTGTAGGTACAATTATACATTCAAATTCACATGACTAGTCTAAGATATTTGCCTTCACATTTTTAAGACAACAGCAGCAAAGTTCTCAAACAAGCATTACATTAGAATAAAATGTTATACTTGGCCAGTTCTGAAACTTGTTTTGAGGTCTGTACAAGCAACATGACTCCAAACTAAGCTAATGTTCAGCCAATTAGAAAAACAAAAAAGGAAAGTGTGACTAAAGATTTGTAGATGTATCAAGAAAGGTACGTGTCTACTCTGAACTATGGTATCAACCGTACTTGACAAAAAAATATCCCAAAACCAAACCATTACTCAAAACAAAAAAAATCCAATGGATTGAGAGAAACACTAATATGTTTCTACCTATGACTTGTTTGAATGTATTTTATTCAAACAACACTGAAAGACTAGAACATTTGTGAAGGAAAAGCTTTTTTTAATATTACCACATACAAAAGCTAATACTATATGTGAAAATATCTGAAGGACCTTGAATATTTTAAATTCTTCTTAACTAAATTTAATAGAAGTTAACTTACACAGTCAGCCCCAGCTATCCAAAATGCATGAAAGCCAATAAACTAATGGACATGTTCTTTTCTTCAGAGCAGTCTGAAGCATATACAACTGCTCTTCTTGGGCTTCAGTCCACGAGGTACTGAATATTTTGGTCCTGACCCAATAATGCACTTAAATTATTAAATCCTTAAACAACCAGCACTAGACAGACCAGAATTTCTTCATCCACTTCTGCTTTATGCCAGCACACAATCTACTCCTAGTTCTGGTACAAGAAAGCAGAAAAGACAAATCATTCTGTTCTCTTCAAGGAAGGACACTGCATATAACCTTATCTAGTGAAAAAACCCCTTATTATAAGAGTTTAAAACATTGTGAAATATCCATAATGTTGAACAAATACATACTCATTAAACAGAGGCCTCCAGCCTCTCCCTTAACATGGTATGGTGTCTATGAAAACTGTCTTCAACAAGACAATTTTGCAGACAACTGCAAAAATATTTCTTTTACAATTTGAAGACAATGTTCCTAAAGAAGTGTTCTGTAATTTTACATAGACACATCCAAATTCAATATAAGGTGTAATATAAGGTCTCTTATGTCTTTTCTATCACTTGATGCCTGGAAAAAAAGACAGTAGTTCTGAGCTTGCTTTTCCATTTCAGTTTCTTCCTGTACTCTCCAGGCTAACAGTATTTATTTGACATGAGGGTCACATGTGAGAGTGGGTAACAAGGAGAAAACGTCAAGAACCAAGGCCATAAATTCTGTTCCAGGAAAAGTCTATTTTAAATATAGCCTATCATATTGATATTGACTAACTACCATTTACCAGGGTCTAGTGAATGAATGACAGGAAAAAGATGAAATTGCAGGTACAGGATATACTTGAGCCCTCATAAATTCCCTTCATGCCAAGAGAACCCTAGGAGGTTGAAATGAGAGCCTGATCTACTAGAATCAAAATGGCTCAAAGCAAAAGGAAAAAATTTATATATGCCTGTAGGTACACAATAGCTTTTAGATTTTACTGCAGTAAGATACTTACTTTTGAACTCCCTCAAGTTTAAACAGTGCTACTAAAGTAGAAAGGGAGAAAGTCACTAAAAATACACCAAAATCACTTGTGTTTTGTACAGTGGCCTTTTCTACAAAGTTTTACAAATTGCTTAAATTACACATCAACAAGTGTCAAAGCAAGAAATCCAGCTTTAAAAACTCCAAATCAAGCAATAAAAAGAAAGTGAAAAGTTTAAGATAAATATTCAAGGTCTCTCCAATACCTGCAAAAAATCCATGGAACTCAGCAATGTGTCAGTTCCTACTGATCTTCTTTCCCTTTCTCATTTCAGGGCACATCAAAAGCATTGGTTTCACTTTATAGTTACTTGGCAGTCTTCTAACAAAGACATTACCATGGCAACAGAGTATTCTCAATGTCAATTTTTGGTGCTATTTGGCAATACAGAGTTTTAAAATTCAAAACACCTGCAGTTGGATCACAAATTAGCCAGAACTAACAATAGTACATAATCTTATGAGTGAATAATCTAAGTGAAAAAATGTTTCTGGCACTTCATAACAAATATGTCTCTCTGTTATCTGGAATTCCAGCTTGAAAGATCTAATGGTTTTTAGATTCTTAGGAAAAGCTAGCAATTGCCAAGTTTTATTTTTCCTTTTTTTTTTTTTACAAAAAGAATCCTTGTATTACAGTATATATTTTATGCATGTCAAAATATGTGGAACTAGGCAGAAATACTTAATACAGCTTCATACATTTCATTATAAAAACACATGTAAGTAGGGTGGCAAAGGCAGCAAGAAACACAAACACAAACATAAAACACACCTGTGAGCAGTATCAGTGCTCAGTTCCGGAACAGTTTTATACAAATATATACCGCAAAAAAGAATATATTTTAAAAAAACCAAAACAAGGTGAATTTTCAGCCAGATCAGTTTCCTGAACTGTTTTCCCTTAGGGTCACATAAATGTTACCTAGCTGCAGCACAAAGACCAAAGTAAGAACTCATAGAATACAGAGATATGGACCACAACAAATCAGATTACAAAAAATGAGTTATCTCTTCATTTAATATAAAGATCAAATCCCAACACAGAAAGTGCTAAGGAACAGAGTTTTTTCAATTACTGTTTGTGCCAACATCATGTTAATCAACACCACTGTCATGTTAATCTTGCCTTTGACATCTGCAGCTACATAACAACAGTTTGAATCAAGTGGTTCAATTCTATCCCAATACAACTATCAGCACATACAAAAATTCCTGAAACATGAGGTAAATTCTTCTGGATTAAATTATTTCACCCTGCTGCTCCAAGCTAACAGAAATGCCACGGTTGGCTAGAGCATCCAGAAAACATCCTGCAGCTTCTCAGGCCTCTGAGTGCTCACCCTGTCAGTTTTCCCAAGGGATTTGCTAAGGATGAATGAATAAAAGCACACCACCCACTTGGGCGAATTTCCACCTTCCTTCCTCACAGGAAAAGTAATGCACACACCCCTTGTAAGCTACTGTCAAACCCTTCCTCCACAGTCTGCCCATGCTGCTTTCTTTGTATTTTCTCAACTGAAGCACTGAAATGTCTGTTTCTTTATTCCATACAGCACTGTATTTCCTCCAGCATGGAGAACAGTTGTCAGTTCTAGTGCAATTTCTCCAAGCGGAAACCACAGTGAGTACTCGGAAATGCTAAAAAAGATCATTTTCATCTAAAGGTTTTGAAAAGCAATTCCAAGTATCTAAGACAGTTGGGAAGGAGTAAGGCTAGCCTAGAATTACTTGATCGTTGCCAAAGACCAAAATTTAATGGATTTACTGCTTCAAAGTCAGTGTCTCACTGATGGAGTCAGACTCCATGCTGTACTTCAGAAAGCATTCAAGTCCAAACCAGTATCATGAGATGGCTAGACACATTTCTAAACCCTAAATTCACATCAGTAGTTGTAAACATCCAGATAAGAAATAACTGTTATAAACTAGCCTCAAAATGCTATATTAGAAATATCACTTCATTCACATGGAAATAGAAACTATACATGTTTTCTAAAACAGAGGACTACCAGCCAGAAGGTAATTTCTAATGGTATTTAATTGATCAGCAAGTACGAAAACCCTCAGCTATCACTCTGCTAAAAATATTTCTGTGGAATGTTGAACGAGGATGTGATCAAGACATTCAATACAAACAAGCTCAACTCAATGGACTGTGATGTCTAGGACTTCTTAATCAGACCAGAGCTCTAGCTAGAACTCACACGTGAATTTCATGCCTCCTTAAGCTTTGACTTTACAGAAAGACAGTAACAGCAGAACCTGCAGTGGTGACATAAGAATTACAAGGGTGAACACGCGTGAATAAATAGTAAGAGTGCTGAGGGCTTCTACCCCTCTTCAAATGGTGAACCTTTTAAAAGCAGCTGGGAAAGAGCACTGATCACAAGGCAACATTATGAATGTCTACATTACTTGCATAATCTGAAGCATGACACCACAGCTTGACTACAGTGACTCACAAACAATCTATGTAATTTTTTTACATTAATTATATTGGTCACAAACATGATCCACACCTGTAGAGCTGAACTGCCATGACAAAAAGAAAATTGCATCAAAACTGGATAAGAACCTTTGCCCCTAACAAATACAAAATTCAATCACAGTGATTCCAGTATTAATTTGGAGGTATGTTTGGTGGTGTGACTGCTTCGGCTTGGGATTAAGAGATGCTAGTGTAAATGGTGGTACGGCCTTCTAAGTCACCACAAAAAAACTTCAAGTCTTGAGCACTAATATGTTGCAACTATTCTCAGCTATTCTGAAAGAGCAGAATATCAAAACTGTGTATTCTGGAATTATATTTGTTAGCGTGGTTTCTGAGAAAATTAGGTTTGTCAGCACACTGCTTGTCTGTCAGCATCCATCTCTGGTAACTTTTGGGCTTATTAAACTGAAATCAAGGTTGACCAATCATCACAGCTCCTCCATATTTTGTGAAAACTGATAGCCATGTAGGAGTTGTGAACTAACATCAGCATGGCAGAACACAGAATTGAAGTCTTTTCCATTTTGGCTGAGAACAGTACATGCATACTCATTCATCACCAGCACATGTGGCTCTGAACCAACTACAGAACACCCTCTCCTGACTGTCTAAACAGGCAGGAAACATGGGCCATAACTACAGTTACTGAGAACACTCCAAAAGCATAACAAACAACAAAACCCAAGGATAACACAATGAAAACTAAAGAGGAATAACTCATGATCTATACTATATATACTATATGAAGTTTTATGGATACTGGACTGAAACCTGTAACGTGCCAGGCCATCACTGGTTCTCAGTTGCGAACCATCACTGGTTCTCAACTTACACCCACAATACATTTTATTTTTATCACATTGTTTGTACTGATGATTTAATCTTGTGATTGAAACTTCAAGGGAAATCAGAGCACAGATGACTTGCTGAATGGGACAGAAGAAGGAGAGCTTCTTCTGTGCAAGACAGTTCATGAAAGATACTTTTATAGTTACTTCAACTGCCCTCAGCTTGCACTAGTCTCACACACCAAGAGGCCAGGAAAAGAATGGGAAGCCTGTACAATGTTACAGCATCACAATATTTGACAAATATTTGTATCTCAATATTACCAGGAAAATGCATTATTATCATCTGTCATTCAACACCAACACTCATTTTGTAGTAAGACCTATTAATTTCAAAATTTGTATTACAATGTCACTATATAGTTGTTGTTATTATAATGCAAGCATAAAGGAAAAATGCAAAAAATGTTATTATAATGCAAGCATTAAGGAAAAATGGTTTCAAGTTCATTAAATGAAACAAAACAGCATCAGGATAGGAATGATGAAGTTGGAGAAATACCTACTAAATCATGTTCCGTTTCTCCCTAAATCTGAATGATAAAAAAATTAGCTAAATATCACAATTTTTAGATTGACCATAAATACACATTTTGCCTGCATTATGAAATCTTACTATGATAAGAAAAATTACATTTGTTTTAAAATTTAAATTTAATTTTTCTTCAAACTCCTCCTCTGTAAAGTTTGTTCTCTGTCAACACAAGTATGAAGAGGCCTAAGTACTAGAAAAAGGCTGGAAGGCTATTTAGGTATGTGAATATTCTCATAAAAAAAGGGAATGATCAACTATCAACAAAAGGAACAGCAATCAACTTCTGCTGCTCATGCAGAAGTCCGTGTTCTGGATAGAAGCAAACCACGCCTCAAGTTACACCTTGCAACAGTTACAGCTAATTTTCACCACCATATTGATACATTTTGGAGGGATAAGCAGCTCTCTCTATTACACTCTCCTCACAGCCCAAAGAAATTTCAGTCCTGCAAGTATATTTTAAAATAACAATAGAAGTTTCTCCTCTCTAAACTATAACTTTTAAGGCTGTGCTTCCTTGTCGGATGTTCTGATATGGCATGTATAACATTTAGAAAGACAAAGAAATAATCTATAAAAGTAGCATCACAAGACCATAACAAAAAACTTCACACAGTTAGTGTGAAGTAAGTAGAGTGGTATGTCATGGAATGACATGGCACGATAAGAAAAGCACAGAAAGATGTTAAATCTAAAACACTGATCACATAAAAATGAGTGAGTGGACTTCCAGGAGGACAAAAAAAATTAATAATAACAAAAAAAAATCATAACCACTTTCTTCTTATGCCTGGGAAAAAAGTTATTGAGAAACAAGTAAGAAAGATTTAGTATCCACATTTTTAAAGGAAAAAATTCTTTGTTAAAAAAAAGAAAAGAGAACAAGAAAATAGGGAAATCAGAAAAAATACGTTTGTGGTTTATGACTTTCAAAGTATTTGGTACTTTTGCCTTTCTTCTTAAAAAAAAAGTAAGTATCAAAATGCATCCAGTGAGTGCAAGTAAGCACAACCAACTCCTGTTCAGACCTAGAGTATGCCAGTGACCAGCAAAAGCCATGGCCTCAGGAAATACACTCTGATAAAAACCTCCTATAAGGGAAATCCAAATTTGCATCACAGATCTTTTTGATTTACACTTCCAAACAGGATAAATATTCAACCAAAGACTATGAAAATCACCAGAACATGAGGTAAACTTCCATTGGCTTCAAACATGCTGCAGCATGATTGGCCTGACAAATTCTGAAATACTTTCCTACTTCTCACAGAAAAACTGCTCATCCCTTAAGGCGCTTTCTACTATTATGTCTCTATGAATTATATTTTTTGAGGAAACTTTTTCTCAGTACTTATAGATTTATGCAAAAAAAAAAATTAAGTAGCACTACCATATAATCTACTCTTCTGTCTTTTTGGAAGGATGGTAAGAATTCTTGCTAGTGGGAATGGAGAAATACCTTGTTACACCAGTTAGTGTTCCATATTCCCTCAAATCAGTTTAAAAAACAAGACAATTTCGTGATGAAAATTCTTCATAAACACAAACACATGGGAAAGTCTGGGTTTAAAAAACCCCAAAAATCTAATAATCTGCATTCTTCCTAGAAGCTTCTTCATGATATCAATAGAAACTGGGGAAAAGGACAAGTATGAAAAGCAGAAGAAATAAAGTGCTTAAAATATCCCTTCCAGATGTCTGACATCTATTCATTAATTTAAATACCTTTCCATAAGTTGTTCTCCATCAGTTGCCAAGATGCCAAATCTAGAACAGATTTGTACACAACTATGCCAGTACTACTTACTAACAACTTGGAGCAATGCTTAAAGGTTCTTGCAAAACCTTCTCTGTTGTGACAGAACAAGTACTCTCACGTGTCTGGCCAATAGCACGTTCATTGTCCAGCCATTGACAATTTTTCTTCCACGCTAAGTGCTGGTTCTTTGGGAGATTTCCTTCTTCTGAAGCTTGCTACCTTCTTCCATCTCTAGGTGCTTCTTACCAAACTGATTTCCCCTTTCCTATCCTTATAAGTTCTCCTCATTCATCTTCATCACCTATTCTTCTTGTTTAACACACCCCATCTCCTACCCATCTTTTTTGTCTGTTCTAATATTCAAATACTTTCAAGCCCCTTCCTTCCTTTGAGCAAGCAATCACCTTAACTGCCCTTTTGTTCTATACTGTTTGGAATTCCTATTTTATCCATGTAAGGTATGCTCTCCTGTGCTATTCACAACCTCTGCAGCATTTCCTCAGTGACACCTGCCTCTGGATGAAATCCACCATTCATTCCTTTGAACCAGGTGCCTTCAGAACAGTTCTGACCAGCCTCTCATGCAAACAGCTTTTATCTGCTCATCTCTTGCTATATTAATGTACCCGTACATGACTTTATATTTTCTCATATGTGTCCTCATTAAACAGCAAAGAGGATTCACAGAATCATTTACATTGAAAAACACCTTTAAGACGATAAAGCCTAACTATAAACCAAATACTGCCAAGCCAACCACTGAACCATGTCCCCAAGTGCCACATCTACACACCTTTAAATATTTCCAGGAATGATGATTCAGCCATTACCCTGAGCATCCTCTTGCAGTGTTTGACAACCCTTTAGGTGAAAAAATCTTCCCTAACAGCCAATCTGGCACAACTTGATGCCATTTCCTCTTGTCCTGTTACTTGGGAAAAGAGACGAATCTCCACCTCACTACAACCTCCTTTTAGGTAGTTGTAGAGAGTTGCCCACCTCAGCTTCTTTTTCTATGCACAGTTTCATTTGGTATTAAATGCCATATGAATAAACAGGTATAATTGTGACCCCTCTTTGCAAAGGAAATAACATAATGGTATTTTTTCAGACAAAATCAGTACAAGACTTTTAAATCCCTTTAGTTTATATGACTTGAAACACATTCAAAAGAGTCACTGAATTTAGTAGTTGGCCCCATTAATTGCTCTTTACTACTGGAGCACAAGACAAACTGAAAAGAATTTTATTATAGCATACCAATGAGGAATTGCAATGAATTCACAACTGGCTACTATTCTCTTATAGGAACATCTCCTCCCCCAAGCCCCCAGATTTGAAAGCCTATTATGAAAAAGTCTAACACCACACCTATTTCAGCCTTGCTCCCTTCTTCATTTAGCACCAAGTTCCAGACCCAGCAATGTAAAGGCTGCTGAAAGACCTCTGCAAGGACAGCAGTAAGCAATTATGCCCATTTACTGTAACGGAACTATTTTTAAATTGTATTTTACTCAAGCATATATAGCCATAAATTACATTTAATGAAAAAAACTACACTGCGTACTGCAACTACCTCACAGTTCCCTTAAAGTAAAAGTTACTAAGTTTCCCATGACCATTTGCATGTTTTTTTCATTATTGTACGCTACCACACCAAGGAACCACAGATGTTTTTGCTTTATGAGAGCATCTTACTAGCCTACGTGGCCTACCACACACACTTTATATAAACCACTTGAGCTAAGAAAAGGTTTTCATTCCTGTCCTCAAGTACAGTAGTCCAATAACGGCTGTATACAACACTGTCAGAAGTAAAAAACTGCCTTGTTAGCCATGGTTAATTGCTTCAGTAATCTGCTGAAAAAAAACTGTGTGAAGAGCAAGCAAATCAGAATTTGCTGCTAATATTAGTAAAACTGATGATGTGGCAACTCTAGAAACTTTAGAAACAGCTGCTGGAACAGTTCCTAGGGGGGAAAAAAAAAGCCACAGTTCCTCAGAATTTTATCTCACAGAGTATAAGTTTGGAAATTTCATAAGCTTTCGAAAGACTTTTTCCTTAGGACATTTACATGGTCTGTAAAAGAATGTCAGCAATTTAACACTTGAACTGTTTTAAAGAGAAATCAAGCTCTGTGTAGCACAGCTTTCTTTTCCTTCTTCAAGAAACTGTTGTGCCTACAATTATTTATTAGTAACAAAACTAATGCAAGAATTTTTACATGCATTTCCACAGAGCTAAAATGACTCCTGCCAAGTATTCCAGAGTTTAAAAAGAAAGCCGTGTTTGCTTTCCAACTTTGCATAGACTTATAATATACAGAAAAAATACAGTGATTTGCCAGTATACTAAGAAATGAACTGATGGAAAAGATTAGCTATTTAGTTTTGAATCGTGCAGAAATTTATCTTTTCTCAGTTCTCATAACTTGTTTATATGCCTTTCCAAGACTTTAGACTGACTTTAGTGACATTTAAGAGAATGCAGAACAAGCTTCAAGGAAGTATTTAAGATCATGTGTGAGCCAGGGATACACAGGGATATACACTTGGCAGTGCCAGTAGTCAGCCACAGCTTCAATTTGACCACAAAGCATCCTAGGCACCCATACTTTTTCAAAAGCATCCAAGTGCTAGCCACTCTACCTTAAGAATAATTTTGAAGTGGTCACACATGAACTTCAAGCCAGCTTAAGCTGACCAAGAGGCAGAGATGCTGTGATACATGTGTGAACCATACTGGCAGATAGCTCAGGAGAGAACAAGAACTGGTGTCTACCATCTGAGGAACAGCTTAGATGCTGGGCACTTAACAGAATTGAAAAAACCTGGTATAGGAGTCGAGGGTAAATGTTTCTACTTCAAGAAAATGGCTTGGCCAGCACACTGTATAGGTGCTGGATGAAATACAGCTCATAAACCACAGAGAAAATAGCAAGGGAACTTGTCGATAGACCAGCAAAAAGAATTTTTCTCAGGAGTAAAGAGTTCCGAGTTCATGTTTTTCCTTTCAGGGAGCTCATGTATTTTGTGCTAATTGTTGGATAAGCAGCCCTTGGAGCACAGTCAAGGACTTTTCCTATGGAAATGCTCCCACTGGTGAAACACATGACCAGGCTCCCCTCATTCCATAAAATCACCCTTTGCCAGACAGTAGCCCAGCAAGAGTATTTGTTAATATTTGTGATTAGTGCACTCTGCTGGTCATTGAGATTCACAGGAATAAACTCACCTCAGACTGAGGGAACCTATCCATCAGCTTTCTCAATTACTGGAAAGTTTTATAACAAGCCACCAAATTAAAAATTTTCCCCCTCAGACAGCTTCATGCCTTAAAGAAAAAGACTGTATCTTGAATTATGAGCAGTTAAGATAACTCACAGCTCAGTCCAATACCAGGTAACTGGTTAGATGCCTCACCTCAAGTCTCACTTCTCCTTTATATGAGGAGACCAGACACAAATATGAAATTGCCCTAAGGGATTCCTCAATTACCTCATAGCCCAGGGGACAGCATAAAAATAGATCTTTGGGGGTAGCTACTTTATTTCAGTGAGATGCTGGATCACTGCACTGAACTGACTGTCCAGTATTCTGAACTGCCTTAAACACGGTAGTGTCTACAGCACTCTGTCAGTGTTATCTTGAAAGTTTCCATCTAGAATTCTTTTTCATCACAGTAAGGAAGGCTTAGGAATATACTTTAAAATATCAAAACATACCTTAGGTAATAGAAGCCATTTGGATCCTTGGATCAAACACAGTAAAAATCTGAATGCTCATATCAATTTGCCCACAATAGTAAAGAGCATTTTAAAAGAAAGCCCATTGAAGCATCATGCTTCAACAAGTCCCTGAGAGCAATAGGTGTTAATTTCTTAATTACTGTTGGAAAAACAACTCAAATACTACACTTTCCTCTACTTATTACCAGACTGCAACTTGTTCTTTTGCAACAGGTAAGAGACTGTTTTTTCCCCCCTTAGCCACATTTCCCATAAAATAAATATAAACTTAGTGACATACAAGAGACTGTATTATCAGGTTCAAGGAAGTATTTAAGAACACAAATTGTCAGGGATAAACAGATCTTGGCAGTGTCAGTATGCAGCCACAGCTTCAATTCTGACCACAGAGCATCCTAGGCACCTGTATACCCTGACACCACTGAAATTTTAAGATTCTTCTTTAAAGACGATTTTTAACTAGTCTCCTAGTTAAAAATCCTAGGAACTCATTATGTGAAGCTATCAAGATTAGACAAATATAAGAGCTCATCTGGCTTCCCCTTTGAACTCTGTAGTTCTCCTGCCTTCACAGCCTTGACCACTATTTCTGTAACAAAACACCTGCCAGACAACATAACTGTACATTATGCATCACCCTATTGTAGGTTTTTATGGTTCAATACCCTCCTTAAATTCTATGTTTATTTCACAGAAAGCCACTGCTTACAGAGAAACACGTAAGTGAGATGAAATACAGCACAGCTCTATCAGCCAATCAAACAGCTCACTCACTGTGGTGGGACAGACCATCTCTATACCTTTGCACCCATCCAACCCACGTCAAGTCCCACATTGCTGCAGCTCCCACTGGCTTGTAAGAACCCCGTAAGATTGTTACCATCAATCTGTAGCAGAAAACTACTCTAGCAACAAACTTCCTATGAGCACAGAAGCGGGAGGCAAGACCACGTGGTTGGAATGGGTCAGTGAGAAGCCCCAGATTCAGAAGCAGCAAGTCCAGACATTTGTGAAACCACAGTTAGAGAATCACACTCCATCAGGGGACCGTCTCATCTGTCTGAGCTGCAAAGCAATTCTCCACAAAAAGCCTTATATTTAACATTTAAGGTGCTTCAACTCTCTCGGTTCCTATAGAATAAAATGTGAGTAAAAAAACAGATCTTGAATAAACAAGATTTTGAATTATGTATCTAATTTATCACCCTAAATCAATAAAAACACAGAGAGGTATATCACATCTGAATGACAAAATAGTCATAATGTTGAAGAAGGCTGAAAATACAGAAGATACTCACTTTGTACAGAATGCTTCTTGCAAAAACGGTGACCATTCAAAGACTAAAAAACTTTAAGTTAATTTTATTATCAATTAAAAAATATTTAAGCATGCTAGATGTACTGTATAAAAACTAGAAATACATAATACATGAAGGACTAGCATGGGTAAATACTCAGATCTTTCACTTTTAGTGCACCTTACAAAAAACATGATGCAGTTCCTGGTTATAGAAATCAATTCAGCTTCAGGAAGAAATAATGACTCGCTCTACTTCCCCCTCCCTAATCTTTCCTGACATTCTGTTCAGACCACATTCTCTTTACTGCTATAGAGAAACTTTGGTGACCAAAAGTTATTTACTTGCAAAGGATGTACATGAACTTTCTTCAATTTGTGAACAAAGACATGCATAAATGCAATTTCAATAGCTCTTTCCTTTTTGTTTTCTGTCTTAGCTGCATCTGAACACCTAAGGACAAACACAACATCTACCCACGCTACACCAAGGCAACTCAGTCTTTATATATAAGCACTACAAATACACATTTACTTCCGTTTGCACTGTGATAAAAGATTAAATAACTACAGATATAGTTTTGTACAATTATTAAACTACAGCCAAAACTCAAGACTGAAGTTTCAGACTTCCAGAGACTGTATGTCAGTTTCTCCCTAAGTTAAGGTTATGCTCCGTGGCTTTTTGTCTGATTTTTTTCATTATCAGCCACGCTACTCATACCTGAATTTGCAATACACCAATTTAAATTCTTAATTCACATGTCCAGACTGTTTTCTAAACATGCCATGACCTAAACTGCTGCCCAGCTAATTCTGAGGCCAGGATGTCTGCCCTAAATCTAAAGAGTAGAAGAGCTGAGTGTTGCCATGTAGAGTATCACAACACAAAGTACTGGGACCCAAAACAATATAAATGAAATTTATCACCTTGAGCTTTATCACTAAGCTCCCTACATAACAATTTTAATTCTGGACTTTGCTTGGCAGGCTGAAAAATAGGTGTGCACACACATCATTCTCAAGGTATGTTTTTATCTTGATCCTACCTTTTAGGAAAGAAAAAGAACAATTCTATTGTAGATGACCAAGCATTATGCAGACATTAGCTTTTATTATCTAAAACCTGTAGTTTTGTAAATACAGAGAAAAACTATTTTGTCTGCATAAGATTAATTACTACAAATTTAAGAGAAAAATTCACCTGATAGCAAAGTTTTGATACCCAATCAAGTTTGGAAAATTTGATTCACGTGTCCCACAGAAACAACTTTCAACTTTAAGAATTTGCTTTTAATAATATGATGCCTTACTACTATTCAACTTTAGCCATTACAGCACTCATGGAGGTATATATACAAGAACACTTATTTTTAAAACACTGTATACAGACTTCATTTGCATTAGCTTCATGCACTTTCTGCAGCATAGCTCCTTGAGGTAGCTGCAAACACAATACCATCCAAAAAAAAAGAGAATAGAAAGAGAACTGAATTTGTAGCATTAATTCAATATCATTAGCAGATTAGGACCGTAAAAGCAGAACAACATAATTTAAGAAACACAGCTGCTGAAAAAAACCCTAGAAATCTGTAGGACTCCCATTCAACAGCTTCTGCTTCATACTATTGTGTACTGCTGACCAACAAGGATAATTTTTTCACAATAAACATGAGCTATTTCCCTTTAAACTTGCCCTTATCCATGGTAGTTGATGATTATGTGCTGCCATCTAGCAAATGTTTCCAGAAAAGTTTAACTTTGGAAGCTATTCTGTGGCAAGACACCTGAAATTTCTTAAGAGAGCTTTTTAAAATAGGAACCATATTCAAGACAGCAACAGGTTTTTAAAATGATTCCTTCAGCATGCATGCTTGTAAGAGTTACCACAATTGGAGATACCATTAGACTTAATACAGACAAACCCTTCAAAAGTAAGACCATATCCAGTGAATATGGAATGGGAAAACTGAAATTTTCATTCTACGACTTATGCTTTCCTTTGTTCCAGTGAACGCAATGAGTAGAAAATGGTAAGAAATGCTGCATTTTCTTCTTTCCCAAAAACTCTAGTCTTCACTATTTCACTTTGTTCCAATTTTGTGGTTTTTATTTCCTTTGCACCCACCCTCCCTCCTTCATCCACCCAACTCATCCAGTAATCAAAAAGCAGCAATCCCATACAGTAATACAATGCCTGCATTACAAAAAAATTGTGTTTCTTAACCCTTTTCAATCTCAATTTTTCAGTCATGCAGTCACACTGAAACTGTACCATGCTATTTACCAGCAGCAAGATAGCTTCCTAAAATTACTGGACCTTGCTGACTGCGACCTCTGCCAAGACCTTACTTTTTTTGTTATTATCTAGGTATATATTCAATTAAACGAAAGAAATAATTTATACACTTTTGGCACAAGTCCTGCTCGTTAACATGAAAATAGTGTGATATTTTGAAGCACTTACACTGCTATAAACAACTTTTCATGAAAGGAAACATTAATGAAATGTCTAAACTAATTATTTGTGAATATGATTGGTTTCTTATTATTTTCTGTCTTATTTCACCTCATCACAATAATTGCAATTTCCTCTTTTCACCCTGGGTCCTTAACATTGTACAGCTACCTTAAATCCCTTATTCATCCAGTCACCTAAACAGTACAACATTCGCATTCTTTGCTCCCCACAGATCAGAACAGTTAGGAGACTATTGCTCCATGGAGGTATTATTCTTTAAGCAAATTATAATTAAAAAAACCCAAAGCCCAACAACTTTTAAGGTCTCCATTCCTTTCCAATTTCTCTGAAATTAACCAGTGAGTTCAAAAGCTCTCAGAAAGGACAAAGGTATCACAGTCCACTATTTGTCTAATTTCCCCAGAGCATTTTCTAAATCATCACCATTAAATCATCATGCAATTAAATGTCCTCTAGTTTCAAAGCACACATACACCCCATGTAGAAGACACTGCAGAACAAGTAAGCTTTATGACACTTATAACTATTTCTTAGCAACTAATATAAAACAAAAAACAGTAAGTAATTAAAATAAAGGTCAATTAACATTAAAGTAAGTGCCAGTTTATCTCACTGGGAAACATTGGTCTTAAGAATATCTGTTCTTCCTGTAAACAAAAGGTGAACTGGTAAAAAAAATTTTGAAATCTATCATCCTAGAACTCTTTAAGATTCCACCATTTAGCAGGACATGGTATTTTACATTAATTAAAAGCAGAAGTCTTTCTTTGCTAGAATTAAAGCCTGAAATATATAATATCACAGAATTTCATAGAATGGTTTGGGTTAAAAAGGAGCTTAAAGACCACCTGGTTCTGACCTTGCTGCAATGGGAAGAGTCATCTCCCACTGGACCAGGTTGCTTGGAGTGCATCCAGCCTGGCCTTAAACACCTCCAGAGACGGGGCATCCACATATGCACAGCCAACACACACTAGTGCCTCACCACCCTCACAGCATAGAATTCCTTCCTAATATCCAATCCAAATCTACTCTCTTTCAATTTAAAGCCATTCCCTCTTATACTATCTCTACATGCCTTTGAGAAAAGTCTCTCTCCAGCTTTCTTGTAGACTCCCTTCAGATAGTGGATTCCTGCAAATCCAGCAAAGACAAACAAGTTATCAGCTATTTAAGGGTGACAAGGTTGTCTCTGCAACAAAAACCATCACACCTGCTGTATATGGCCCAATGGGAAAAACCCCATATGATCCCCACAGTATTGTCTGACTGTGGAAAGCTGCAGGTGCACAGAATAGAGCTGCTCCATAATTAAATTAATTAATTAAATTATAAATATAATATATAAAATAAATAAATTAAATTATAATTAAGTAATATTTCGTGTCTATTCTTCCAATTTGCTTTCCCTTAGCAAATTGGAAGAATAGACACGAAATATTATTTAATAGACTGCATTTTCAAAAGTCATCCATTTAAACATGGTGCTAATAAACTTCCTCCATTTCATCTTTATTAGAGGAAGATACGATTTTTACTCTTAAAATGTATTCTTACAAGGGCATCTCTGTAACAAATACACAGAGGGTATCTGTTATAGAGACATGAAATATCCAGATATTGGTAAATAATTTATTTTACATTTTATAACTATACACCACAGTCATTACTTTAGTTGTGTCAGGCTTACTGTGCAGAATGATTTGCAAATATGTAACCAAAACCCGTCACAAGTGAAACACACATAACCGAATTCACACTATAGTGAAGAAGAAGAAAAAAATATACTGAAATAAACATGAAATACAAACTTCTTACAGAACAAGAAGAAGTTAGCTGTAACCTATTCATTTTTTATTTTCAATCTCTCCACGTCCAAGAAAATAAGGCAATATCTTTGCTATCCAGGAGGCAGGCAGCTGGGGCTTTGCTGGGTCCGCTAGATCACCTGCAAAACTTCAGTGCGAACACAAACACAGCAAGGCAGGCGTGATGGAACGGCACTCGGGCTCAGGACCCGCACCGAGGCACACGTGTCGGAATCGCGTGCCACCCCCCGCAAGTAGCTCAACTTCAGCCGACGGATATTTGTTTCCATCACAGCGGAGCTCCAGCACGATGGGACGCGTTTTCCCACGCCGACGGACGGCGCCGGTCACCTGCGGTCTCCCCCACGGCTCCTGGCCGCCACGCCGGCTGCGGGAGGCTCGGCCCCGAGCCAGTTCGCTCGCAGGGCGATCTGCCGCCGCCCGCCACCCGCTGCCCCGGCCCTTCCCCGGCCCAAGCCCCCCGGCCCGCTCCCAGCAGCGCCCCGGGTGTCTCACCTCGTTGTTGAGGTTCAGCACAGGAGCCATGGCGCCACAGAACCGCGCAGGCCGCTCCGAGCCCCGCACGCCGCCGCAAGAAGCGAAACCGCGCGCAGGCGCGCAAGGGCCGCGGCCCCGCCCTGGGCCCGCCTTCAACGGGGGGTTAAAGAGCTTTGATTGGGGACGCTCTCCGGGCCTCACCGGGACGGGCGGTGCGGATAGGGGGCGGTACCCGGAGTGTCTGGGCCCAGCCTAAGGAGGTCGCCTGGGCCCAGGTGAAACCTGAAGCTTCGCGGCGCGGGGCTGTGCTCGGCAGCGCCGACCGGCCGGCTGGTTGGTTGGCTTAATCCGGCCGATGTAGGCTTGTAGTCCTTAAACTGAAGTGGCCTCTGCCCCCACAAGCTTATCGTAGAAATATTTCTAGTTTATAGTAGAAATATTCTGGGGTTTTTGCTTTTCCCGCCTTGTTGCTGCTGAGCGGAAGGCGTTGCAGGAGTAAGCTGTGGCCGCTGCCGTAGCTCCAGACTTTGCTCCATGGACAGACACCATGACAAAACAGCCTCCGTTTTCAAAACAGCCTCCGTTTTCGAAATGCCTCACAATTTTAAGATTGTGTCTTCCGTTTGCGCAGAAGGAAGACTTAGGGCTGTGTAGAAACTATACGTCCCGAAGCTTTGGTTGTGTGAAATTTTATATACATAATTAATTTTAAATAGCCATGGTGAAGTGTGGCTGAGCATGTGTTTTGGACTGAGTGATGTCTCAGTCTGAAAATTTTGGCAAAGTTTCATCAGAACTTTCCTCATCATTGCCAGTTTCTTGTGATAGGAGGATTTGTTGATTTAAATTGCTACAAATATTCTTCTATTGAAACTTTTGCAAAGGTCGTGCTTAAATGTAAGCAAAGCTTAGTGTGTTTGAGAATGAATAATTGTTGTTGTTGTTGTTTTTGTTGTTACTGTTTTTTGTGAAACAAAAACAAAAAATCAAACTAACAAAAAACAAAAGCAAACAACCCAAAACAAACAGAAAATCCCCCAAAATAGTTTCAAGAAATTTACCAGCAATTAGCTGGCCCCTGGATGGCACTGTTGTGCCTAGAATTCTGCTTTGAAGTCTGAATGTTTCAACAAATACAACTGTTGTCAACTGTCTCTGTAATACATTTTATCTGCAGGACCTAGCATTTGGATCTTATTATATTTTAATATTTGATTTCTAACTGATGCTTAGGCAGTTCACTCTCCTGTGAGTGAACTGCAACAAAATCCCACTTGGCTGTGCTTTTTATCAAGCCTTGCATTCAAGTGAGGTTAGCCCAAGCCAGTCCTTTCAAAGTGTTACTTTTGAGTTCTGTTTGGGATGTTTCTGAAGGTGGTGCTGGATGGTCAGTAGCAGTCTAGATGTCGTCTGGATCAGTAAAGATCCAACTGAAAATACTTTGAGTTCATCCCTTCATCTTATAGTAAAGGAATTTTGTTCCAACAGGAGCTGAATTTAATTTAAAGTGTATGTTTGCTGAGAGTGCTTTGAGTCTCACTGCAGATGAGGGGTGTTTACCACAGCTGGTGCTTCATAAAAGTTCAGACTTGAACAGTTATATCCATACAGTATATATCCAGTTTAGCAAAAGTCAGCCTACCATCAGAGAGTGAACTTTTCTTTGTAGTACCACCAATGTCAGGCAGCTACCTGTGACCTGTGCGAGGAGGAGCTGAATTTGACTGTGTAGATTAGAACTAGATGTGATACACACCATACTATCAATATATGTTTAAGAATTACTGGATATAATCTCACATCTAGGTTTTTTTTGTTTGCAGTGAGTGTAAAATTGGATGCAAAAAATCCAGAAGGAAAAATCTTCCAAGGAAAATAAAGAGCTCCTTCCTTTTGTCTTGGTATTTCACGCAAAAATAATCCCTACATATGCTACTCTGAGATTCCATTGTGCATCTTAGCAAAGAGAAAGACAGAAGCAGGAACAGGAAGCCAGCTGGTTCTGTGAATCCAACCAGTGCCAGCCTGGCCTCACATCAATTAGAGTTGTTCCATCTGTGTAGCCTATCATAACTTCAATTTTCCTTTCCTCTGAATGCTGAAATAACTTGCTTTGAAAGTTTCTTGTAGGCCCCAATGACACGCTTCTGGCCCTTCTTCATCCAACAATTTTGTTTTCTTCTCATTTAGTGAGTCATTGCTTAAAATAAGTGCTTTATTTCTTTCTGCCTTTTTAAACCTCAGTGGTCGTCCAGAGTTAAGAATCTTTGTGCCTCATAGCTTCCTTGTCAGCCCGTTTGTCACACTATTTTTTGACTTAAATGCATTCTAAGTCAAGATTTTCTTGTCAGCTTGTCACAGTCAGGATGCTTTGAGGCATTGCCCCATATAACACTTTTGTACTTTGATGCTTTGTTCTGACATTTCTTCTGTGGTGTCAGTATTTCACTCCAATATTTTGGCACATATTCACAGTGTTGGAATGCAATTTTCTGAACTATTTTCTCTCCTTTGTGAACAACTGTCTGTGTTTGCACATTGCAGGGCAGCATATATTTATGGGCTACAAAGATGATGAAGGGCCTACAGGGGGAAGCCATACAGGGAGCAGCTGAGGTGACTTGGTGTGTTCAGCCAGGAGAAGGGGAGACTGAGGGGAGACCTCACTGCAGGTACAACTTCCTCATGAGAGGAAGAGGGGGGGCAGGCACCGATCTCTTCTCTGTGCTGACAGTGACAAGACCCGAGGGAATGGCCTGAAGTTGTGTCATGGGAGGTTTAGGTTGGATATAAGAAAAGGGTTTTTCACCCAGAAGATGGCCAAACATGCTTCCCAGGAAAGCGGTCACAGCACCAGCCTGACAGAGCTTAAGAAGTGTTTGGACAATGCTCTAAAATATGTGGTATGATTCTTGGGGTGGCCTGTGCAAGGCCAAGAGTTGGACTTGATTGATCCTGCTGGGTCCCTTCCAACTCAGGGTATTCTACAATTCTGTGTTTCTATTTGTAGGACGTAAGATGTTGCAGAACAACACAGAGGAGATGAAATGGAAAACTACTTAAAGAAAGAGGGGGTTTTGGCTGGGTCCTATTTTTCTCCCTTTATCTTGGCACTGTCCAGGTTCATGTGATGTGGTAGCAGCTGTGTAGACCATCTTGTAGCTACAACTGGCCTTGATCCCAGAAGCCATGCATAAAAGTTATATTTTTGGAACACTTTCTGAAATACGTGATTATTGCAGACACTTGCATTTGTATGCTAGTACAGATGTAATGAAATATGTATGAAGTTTGTTTTGTGTGATGACAATAAGTAAATTTTAGAAATTTCAATTAATCTTTTATGTTTTGTGAATTGAACTTAAACTTCAAGAAGTTTCATAGAAAGAAGTGCCAGTAATGTTAACTAGGCACTGAGGACAACAAAAACAGAAGGTTTTCTGCAACTTGGTGCTTCCAATAGCTTGTGCTTTGACTTTTGCCAGAGGAGTTTATTTTTACTGATACTAAGGCCTGTGTTCTGGGCTTGCTCCCTTTCTTTTCGTCATGACAATTTAAAGATGTGGACACTCATTAAAATTAGTTGCCTCCCCCTGATTTCAACCAATCCCTTTCCACCAATAAGGAACAAATATTAGTAGATGTAAGTTAAAAAATAGCGGTTACTAAGAGGCAAAACATCAACAGCAAAAAAACCACAAACCAACTAGTAAATAATCACTTAACACAAAATTGCTAAATCTCAGGAGCCCCATGGGAACAAGGAGAATCCCAAAATGTTGGGGTACTGCCCCCTCCCAAGATGGCAGCCCCTACTGCTGACTGTGTGTAGGGTAAATGATGGGAAAATGATGCCAGCCTCTTCCCCAAGAGAGGGATTCTTACTTACATAGGAAAATTATTGAAAAAATATACAGTAAAAAATACCTTCATCCTCTATAAAGAAGTTCTATGAAGTTAATTGGTTTGACTTCTAAAATAGAATAGAAAAATTTGTTCTTAATATTGCAGGTGTTTTCCTTATTACTTTCTTCAATTTTGAGTCTTCATGCACACAGAAGACATGAGTCTTCATGTGTTACTGTCCTTATGTACACATTAGAACACACACTTTGGTGAAACTCATTATATTTACATCATAAATGATCTATTTATGATCATTTGTCACTAAGAAAGCAGACCTCTGTTACTAAGAAAGCAGAATTAACATTGAAATTCCTTCCTGCTTAGAATACACTCAACTTCAGCAACACTTTTGAGAATTTAAATTAAAAAAATAAAAATCTGGATTTAATTATTATTTTAATGTGTATGAAAAAGAGCTTAGAAAGAAGATTTTGTGATGAACTTCCACCTGGGATATTATGTTTAAGTGTGTAAAGCACATCCTTTTCTTCTACAATCCATCATAAATGCATTGTTTAATAATTCTTATATCCTACATTTTTCTTTTTTAAGAAGCAGTTCCATTAGTTCAGCTGGCTATTTCAGTTGTTGGTTCTGAAGGTGAAGCCAAAATTTTCTCTTATTACACACTGATAAAGTGTTAAGTAAAAAATAGGATCTAATATCTGCTAGAGTCCATAAGTATTATTGCAAATTCAAAAAAAAAAAAAAATCCCATGAAGGTGTCATGGATAACTCAAAACATTTCATATCCAGAAATTGTTACAACCTGGTTGGTGGGTTTGGAGTAGAAAAAAACACCTCTGTTTCAGTCCAGAGATGAGTGCTGAATTTATGATAGCAGAAAAGACTACTCAAAAGCAACATTCAGGGGGAGAAAAAGACAAAAGACCAAGCTGTCTCTGATCCCTTGCAGGAGGAACAGTTGAAAATAAACTGCAGAAGCACTCTGAAGAGATCCCATGAGCGAAAGATGGAAGGTAGGTTGTGGTGCTCAGACAAGAGATGTACTGGGAATGAAGTGGGTCTGACTCATTCATAGAGAGAGGTTGTTTGAATTCACAGTAAAAGATGCACAGGGAGTACACATCTGTGGTGTCTACAGTTAGAGCTGCAGGATGAGTCCTTGTACCAAGTCCCTGATAAGGATTTTGGAAGTGCGTGATGGAGGTTAAAAATGGATGGGGAAGGGCTCTATGTGATAGTACTGGAGTGACTGATGGGATTAACAGGACTGTCTGCTGCCTGTATGGCAAAGAAAAAGCTGCAGAGAATGAGTGGGCAAGAAAAGAATAAATTTTAGTATGAAATTTTTAGTAAGTAGGATCAGAAGTAACATGGAATCATTACTGCAAATGGAGAGGTGTGAACAGACAAGTAGAGGAGACACTAGGCTAAAATGGAAGACAATTTCACATCCATAGAATAATTTTAGTTACTTAAGTGAAAATGTAAAACAAAACATCATTTAATTTTACTCTGACAATTCAGAAATTATTTTGTTCCAGAATTTCAATTTGGTAAGCATAAATTTTCTATATAGAAAAGTCAGAAGGCCAAAGTTTGTTAGACCCAGGGTTAGGCTTTTAAACAGAATGTTTTATCAGGCAGGAGTCAAATCAAGATTATTCATTACTTCCATTCCCTTTAGAGTGAGACACAGGATACTTCCAGAAAACAGTTAAGGCTTATCTAAGATCTTGTTGCTGAGGGTAACAGAAGTCTAGGGTGACTAGATTCTTGACCTAAGTGCCTGTCACAGTTTGACGCTGGCACAATGCCAGTGCCCCCATGAAAATATATGGTCCCTGGTGTCTGCCGTGAGATGTGACCAGGAATAGAGCAAAACAGGCTCCAACTTAGGAATGAAGAGGAAAAACTTTATTACCCTACAACTATATATAGAAAGAAACACACAGAAAGAATGAAAACCTTCCAAAAACATTTCCTCCTCCCCCCACCAAATTTCCAATACATCCATCACTCAGATCATCAACTCTCAGTCTATCACCACTCTTTAGATAATCAATTCTCAGTTCATCAAGGAGTGAGGAGTCCCCCTTGTGCCATAGGCTTCCCCTGGAAACACAGTTGAGACATTGTGTGTTTCCATGTCACTCGTGGCACTGCCCGGAGATCATTTGCCATCATGGCATCTTCCTTCCATGCCCAGTGCTCTCACCACTGAACATGGACCAGAGCTGCTTCTAGGGTTCCCCTTTTAAGGATGCTTTGCCCAGTTCCAAAAAAAAGCACAGTTTCTCACTTTCAGGACATCTGTCCACCCCAACTTTCACCCCCTGGGTCTCGAGAACAGAGATCTTCTTCTTCCCAGAAGACGGAGGCCACCACCCTCCTCACCCGTTGTCTCTGTTCATGCACTCCTTCACATAACATCACTGAACTATCTTGGCTCCAAGCCATTGCCTCCCCCTAAATGCAGTCTCTGTGTTGCAGGAAAAATGGTTTTGTCCATGGCTATACAAGAAAAAGTCCAGCCAAAGGCCATTCCATCACCTCCGCCCACCCAAGAGTCTTCTCCACTTCTCTCATGGCCCATTTCCTCTTATCTCATCTCTGTCTCTCTTCTCATTCAACTCCAGGAGGATCAGCATTTGTAAGGTTTCCATCATCCAAGAAAAGGGTTAAAAATCTCAGGCTCTGCCTGTCCAGAACTCCCATGCTGCCCTGCTGGGCACCTTCTCACCACACCCAACCCCCCTCTCCTTCTCAGCTGGCCATGCTATCAAATTTCTAGTGGCCCAGGCCCAGGCACTGTCTTTCCTTCTCTCTCTCTCTCTCGGGGGCCGGGGGGGAGGGGGTTGTGCTCCTCCACCCTTCCATCCTCAGGGCCCTGGCTCACCTCACCCGGCCGCGTGGCTTCACCTCCCTCGCCCAGCCCGCAGCAGCCGGGCAGGGGAGGTCTGACCTGTTTCACCACTGGAACCCAAGAGAAAGGTTTCCCGAGCGTTTTCTGCTTTTAACCCCCTGTGCTCTCAGAGGCGGATCCATGTCCTCAGTGGCCACACCAGGTGCCAATATTCAAATCTGAGCACCTATTGGTTTGACCACAGCATCCCAAAATACTCACTTCCTCTCAAACCAGGACAGTGCCTCAATTAAAAATTAGTGAGATAGGATGAATCTTAGCATGAGTGTCATTGTAGGTGTGATGAAAAGCTCAGAAATACAGAAGGAGAGAAACTGGTAGTTACTGAAAGCACAAACAGATGTGATTTACTCCAGACACAAGAAGGTGAATCTTGAGTGCTCCCTGGAGTAATTAAAAGCCCTTTGGTCGGTGTCATGTTTCATCAGGTTCATGGAGAAAAGCAGCTGAAGAATTAAGAGTCTCAGAGCATATTCCAGTGGGCACCTGACTGATCAAGGTTGCTCTCTATTTTCTTTTCCCTTTGGAGCTGATCTAGGGGTCAAGTCTGAAGCTGAGTAGAATTCAGGTAGGATTCCTCCCTCAGGAGTCCAGTCCAAGGAACTCATCAAACTCCACAGATCAGAAGGTGACCTGTGAAGCTTCCTCACTTATAAAACGAAGCTTTAGTTTGGTAAATCAAATGATTAAAGTACAAAGAGTACTACTGCAGCGGTCTGGCAACAGAAACATCCTGGCTAGCTGGCCAGCAACCGCTAGCAGTACGGGGGGGGGGGGGGGGGGGCACTTGTCCCAGTAGCCAAGCTTCAGGACAGCGCCTCAGGCAAACGCCCAGCGTTATAGCTGTAAGCGCTGCCTGGTGCAGGACGAGACTGATTATGGGCTGCGGCCAACAGGAAAAAGAGGGCGCTCTCCAGCTGGGGTGAAGTCCAGGTTTATTATAAATCCAGGGAAGACCAGCAATCGAGGAGAGTAGGGAAGGGGTTACATGAGCTTATAAAGGGTGAGGGAGGCAGGGGTGGAACCATTTCAGGAGTGAATGGGAATTTAGAGGGGAGTGGGGTACAGGGGATTGACAACAGGAAAACACCAATCCTGACAACAGGAGGGAGGGGCTCCGGCCCCTAAACCAATCACTCCGAGTTCTAGAAAGAAGTTTCTAGAGGAAAAGGTGGTGGCAGGGAGTGACTGGCAGGGCACTGGGGTGGGGTTTCCGAAAGGATACATTTGATCTCTAGGGAAACTAGGGAGGAGTTTAAAAAGATACAATGATCGTCATGACAACTGGGGTGGATTTAGGGTGACAGACATTAACAGGGAGGGGAGGGATAACCAGGGCAGAACCATTACAAAAGAAGGGGGGAACAGAACAGTCCAACTTTAACAAACACAATACAACATACTACTTTGAAAATTGCATGTTTACACAATACTGTTAAGTGGTGATTAATGAGAATCATGGTTCAGTGTTGATACTAATAGTTTTGATATATGAGAAAGATAAAAGACATACAAGAACAAATTTTTACAATGTTATGTTCTCTGAATTTCTTTCAGGGTACTAGTTAACAGTTGTTTTACCATAATGTGCAAAGGATTGTGGCATTTCAACCTGAAGGTTTTTTTAAAGGCATTGTTTCTTCATATCCTATTCTTGAAGTAAACTAATTTTTTTCTAGAAAAAAATTCATGTTTTATCTCCAAGACAATCAGCAAAATATAAACAAAAGTTTGGAATGCACTCTAAGTTTTCTTAAAGTAATTAGTTATACGCAGTAGGTCTTGGCAGACTCAAATTTCCTGTCACTTCACTTTAAAGTCTTCTGACTTTAAAGGAACAGCTGCTGTCACTTAGGTTGTGAGCATAATCACAGAACTAATGGAAGTTTGAAAAGGTTTGGGTAGCCAAAAACACGAGCAAATGTTGCAATATGAGGTGCATAATGCATTTTACGGTCTCATATATGTTTCAACCATTGCCCTTATATATCTTCACCTGACTATCTGTTACATCTTTGAATAGGAAAATACATTACTGGCCAATTTCAGGATACATCTAATATAAGATAGATTGTAGCAACTTGACAGAAGAAGGTTCTACTTACAAACATGTGAGTCCAAACAATGAGGACTGATTTGTAGTATCAAGTTCTCAAGGATAACTTCATAATTTCTTTCATCAAAATGAGCAGAAAATTAGAAAAATTTTCAGTAATTTCTCTTCAATATGTAGTTTATGAAACAGTCTGATTTTTGTTTTATACAATTTATAGGAACATGAAAGCTGGGAGACTTTATGCTTTAAAGTTGGAAAATACACAAACACAACATGTGTTTTCTTGGTTCTTTTTTTTGTGTGTGCGCTCCTGGCTTAGAACTAGTTTTCAATTAGTCTTAGAAAACTAATGTTAATATCTAAACATAATTTTATGATGCAAATTTGAGAGCAAGAGTCTGTGGTGAAAATTCTGACTAACGAATCTGTAGCACCATTAGGAGAATTTCAAGGTTTTTAAAACTATAATTGAGAAATACAGATGAAAATTTATTGAGTCTTTTTAATTTACAAGGTTGTTGAACCAGCACAAACAGTAAAAAGTGTTTCATTTAAAAGCACTCCGTGTCTTTGCAAGAGAGTACATTATGTGATATACCCAGAGTTTATGTAACATGTGATCCTTTGGCAAAGATTAAACATACTGAGCTTTCAAGCCACAAAGTGATGGAGAAAATCTGGTGTCTTTCCAATGCCAGAGCTGTTGTTGAATATTTGCTGTGAAATCACTGAAAACAAGATAATTTTCTGAATTCTGAAAGCTTGGGGCTGACATGGTGGAAAGCTACTTGGCAGGAAAACACCGTGGTGTCCTGGTGGGAACAAGAGGACCATGAGCCAGAATGCACCCTCCTAGCAAAGAAGGCCAGAGGTCTCTTGCATTACATTAGGAATGACATTGCCTACTGGTAGGTTGAGAATACTGTTTCTTGCCCTCTGTCACATGTGAGACACATCTGAAACTGTCAGTCCAGCTCTAGGCTTCCCAGTGCAAGAAAGGCATGGACATCCTGGATCATGTCAAGTGCAAGATGACTACAGGAGCATGCAAGAGAGCTGGGACTGCTCAGCCTTGAGAAAGCTCAGGGGGATCTTACCAATGAATCTAATTATGTGATGAATGAAGTGGTGCCTACTTGATATAACAAGAGGCAGCAGATGCAAACTGATAATCATATCAAAACCCAGTGTATAAGTTTTTGGTGTTTATTATTCTGTATTGAAACAGGTAAGTGGTGGGAAGAAGAGTAGGCCATTCCTAACTGATCAGTGTTTATATCTCAGTTCTTTGGGTTTTTTGAGCAACTTTGTCATATCTTGAGGGAACACATCAGGGGTAGAATCTTGTATTTTGGTCAGAAGAACACTGCTAGAGTGATGAACAAAAGAGCACTCCTTCTTTTGTGGTTTTTTTTTTTTTTGGGGGGGGTTGTTTGGTTGGTTTTTTTCTGATGTAATTTTGTAGGAGGGTGGACTTTGTTTTTTGTAGCAAGTGAGTAATAAGATGGAACATGTAAGACTCAAGGATGTTGTTACTGCATAAATATATTAGGCACCTTCACAGTCTCCTTTTCAGTCCACTGAAGACTATTCTGAATAGAGATTCCACCATACAGATTGTCAGGGACTTCCCAGTTTTTCTTCCTGTCTCTTTTTCCAAATTGCCTGCATTATATATATCTGTTCTTGTTTTCAACTTGGTCTAACTTCCATTTCCGAAATAAAAGCCTGTCTTAGATGCCACAAACTGTGAAACAGAATAGGAAACTAATTGTGTCTGTTGGCTTGGATTTTTTTTTTTCATTTTTCTTGCATTTCATTGACATTTCTAATAAGCACTCCAGCAATTTTATGAACCTCTGTATTTTAGTTTATTATAACTGTAGGAAGAATATTCTAATTTCTTCTTTGCTTTTTTCTTGGTATTTTTACTATTAGCAAATTTGTTGGTCTCGCTAATAAAACATTAGTAGGATTTTTTTCACTGCTTTAATATTTGTGTGTGTGTGTGTGCACATGTGTTGTGGATCTGTGACTTTGATACTGCATGAGAGAATAAATAGAAAAGTCTTTTGCACTACTGAGAGAAATTTAGAGGAATTCATTCACAAGGCCTCCATAGGACTACTACAGCAGCCTCTACATGACTGAGTTAGTGTAGACACAGCTCCTAACAGATTTTGCTTCTTTCAAAGCAAATAGAGCAGGAGAGGAGCTTAGTGAATAACCTGGATTTTCTGTTGCATCTGCTGCAGTAGAAAACTCTCAATGGCATTGACAACAGTGTCAAGCAATATTTTTGGTGTTTATTAGTTTTCTATAGGGATCACTGACTTGTAAATTTGTATGTGAGTTTTTGTGAAAATGGTCACCATAAGTAAATATTCATAAGTGGGAGATAGTTGGGGTGATTACCACTCTGAATGAATCACAGTTATTTTAGGAAGAAATGCATGTACATAGAGAACTTCTCAAGTTCTCTGCCATTGAATACACAAAGTCTCTACAACCCTTAATAATATCTTGATCAATACCTGGTTGTAGTTCTTCCATTCAGAGAAACATGCCTGGAAAATAACAAGTGGATTCTTGATGTTTCAATCAGAAAGAAGCCTGTTTAAAGTGCAATTTTCAAGTGAATACATGAATAAGAAATTCTGTGAAATGATTCTCGTCATCTGATTTCTTGATGTCCAAAGATGAATACCCACCTCTGGAAAAATTTCAGAGAGAAGGACTGTCATAAAATATATGTTAAGAACATCTTTTAAGACTGCTTAGGATTGGTTTGCTCAAAATTCTTGCTCAAATTTCTATCAAGCAAGGAAATAAATTTGGTTTATGCTTTTAGCTTTGTGGCCTATCTACTGCATTAGCAACATTTTAGGCTCTGTTTCCAATGGAAATGTTATGTCAGTCCTTCTGATTTCTCATTCATTTTGTCATTAGGTGAAAGACCTGACATTTGTGCAGTGCAGTAATTTTGGAAGGCAGATAGAAAGTTGATAACTCAGCCTCCATAAGACTTCTCTGCACAACTTCAGGGGGTTAATTAATGGTAATGGATTCTGATTTTACTCATTGCCCTGATGTGGGAGCTCCTTGAGAAAAAAGAGAGGTCACGATAGTCATTAGCCACTGAATTCTTTTCTGGCAGCAGGCTATTAGGATGCTTAAATTTATGTGAAGGTCAAAAAAGCCAATTGCAGGGCTGCTGGATGTCCGAAACTGACAAAAATTCCTTTCTGAGCATAGCCAACTGCGAACCAGAAAATCTAGGCTGAAATGATATTGGAAATCTGCAGTGCAAAAGCTCCTTTGTGCATAGACTTCACACATAAAAGGTTTGGCTTCAGCTCATGTAAAGAATTCATCCAGTTAGCCATATCTTTTTTATACCAGTAAAATTCAACCATCTCATTAAAGCTCAAAAATAAAGATTACTCTAAAGGCAAGCTGAGGGGTTTGGGATGAGCACAGGGTTAGTCTTGTTATAATGATCTGACCAATGGGGATTTTTCTACTACCACAAGGAGATACTTTCAGAGATGATGAGGTCTTTTATGATCCCATTAAAATGAAAAATTGGTGAAAAAGACCAGAAGCCAATTTCCACACTGCTTTTTGAATGTTTATGTAGTCATTAAAGTAATACATGGGCATCCATGAACTGTGCAAGTACAACAAGAGGAATGAGGGCATTTACGTTATACACACAACCTGAAAAGCACTCTCTGAATAATTAATTTTTGTACCCTATGTCAAGCCAGAAACCTGAATGAAAAGTTCAAAATTACCTGTTTGTAAATTTAAAGTAATGGTTATTTACCCCAATTTTCCACTTACATTTAAACCAACTTTCCTGTTGTGTAGAACAACACTAGAAAGTACATCTAGAAAAGAAAAAATTTCCTGCTACACTTTTCTTTGTATTATTGTCTGACAGTTTGGGGAAAAGTTATTGATAAATTATGACTTTATTAAAGGAAGTTTCTCTACAGTCTTTGTTTAGCTGTATTGATTTTGTACCAGATGTCTGAATGGGTAAAAATCCCCATTTCTTCCATGTGTGATGCTTTGGATGATTCTCATTATTGAGAATTGACTTATAAGATGTGTGCTCCACCTGAGAACCCTGATTTGGGTTGTATATGGTGGATTATGCTTGTAATCTAATTTCTAAGGGACGAATTCTAATTTTCTGATTTTCAAAAAATTCAGTTATTTTCAGCAGGTTTCTTTCTGCATTCTGAATATTAGAGAAGACTATGTGTTCTTTATAGACAAAAAGGTACTGCCTGTCATGCATAATTAATGTTAATGACATTAATATTGCAGTCATTTGAATATTTTCCTCAACTCTGTTATAGCAACTTAATTTTAAATTTGACTATGCATTAGGAATTGTGTGTTCTCTTGGTTGGTTCTCACAGATCTTGTGTATGAACTTCTAAGATCTTCTATGAATTGCTTTTCCTTCTGAAGTTATAGAGATTTGCTGCAAGCAAAGTGAGTACAACAAGGTCAAGAGTTCAGGTTGCGGTATTCTCTGTGTTATAGACTAAAATAGCTTTTTTGGTGTCTATGGTAAAGAATGAAGTAGAAATAGACCCAGCTGTTGGGTTTTGAGTAAATGATACCATCTCTTCTCTCTTAATTTCTGAATTCCTGCTTCTATTCTTATGGTTTACTTCTCTGAAATAAGAAGTTTAACCCAATGTGGTTTGGGGTTTTTGATAACTCTGGGTTGGCTACTGCTGGACTTTTTAATAAATACTTTAATAAAATTTGTTTATCCTACAGCAGATAATTTAGACCCTCTATAACTAAACCTCTTTCATTGTTATGTTTGTAAGTTCAATGGCAGGAAGTATTATGTGCATTTTGAACATATGCAGTGAATTGAGGAATGACTGTACTGGCAGAAGATGTCACCACTTCTTCTGATAGTCTGAAAGATGAAAAAATGCACAAATCTTGCAAACATTTGTTTATCTAGCTTGCAGGGAGCCTATATGCAGTTCAGAATAATGCGTATAAGTGAGGAAATCTTACAGTTTGTTGTTGGTTATTATAAGTGGGAGGTCCAAAACCCACTAACATTTATTTGCATGGATGTTCACATGCATTTTGTAGTATGCTTTTAAGGTACATGCTAGCCAAATGGATTTTCTTTCTGCTTAAGTCAGGAGAGAGAAAGTAGTTTGCAGAAATTTTAATGTAATACTGACCAAATTCTGTCTGTTTTATGAGTGCAAGTCCACACAATCCTTGCTAAATTATGGTGAGCAGATTTTAAGTAGTTTGTGTAATGTGTGCAATTCCACATAATAGTCTGTGAATATAGTTAGGCACATAAAACAGGTGGTTTGATGCACCACATGCATGGGAATGGGAGGTGTTTTCTTTCTCTAAGAGTGAAAATGTAATCATATTTTAACTTTGTCATGCAACTACTAATTAAGGTCGATATGAAAGTAGTTCAGCGTTTAATATCACCAAGCAATGCCTTCAGACATCACTCAACAGTCAGATCTGATCACGTAATTTCAGCTATTTTTACAAATTTTGCTCACTAATACATAAACAGCCAGTCTTCTACCATCATAACCTAGAAGCATTTTTGGGTAGAAAGAGTTCACTGATTAAAGGAAACTTCCAGGTGTTTATAAGCATGTGTGTCCTATCTTTTGTTCTATTGATGCCAATATTCTTGTATTTGTAAGAAAGGAAAGTAAAATTACTGTTGAGGTTATTAAAGGACTTTTCACTGCTAAAAGGGACAGCTTTCTAAAAGTTCACAGTAATTTTTCTGAAAGTTCACACTGTTTAATGGTAATTTTTTTGTCTACTTGACTGGAGCAGCAGCCAGGAAATGAGTGAAATGCCCAGGCTAGGAGAGAAGTCCAGCCGGTCTCCAGCCAATAGGGCACTGCCCAGACTCGAAGTCCGGGCCCTGTGCCCAAGCGATGTTAGGCTTGAGGGCAGTTGGTCGCAGATGAGAAAACTCCGAGGCTGCAGGCGTGGAAGAAAGGGCGACTCAGATCTTCGTGGGGAGGAAGGTTTTATTGGAAGGGGTAGTGATGGGTCAGGGAGCAGAAGTCTGAGCCCCGAGGCAGGGAAATGCCTCGGGTTTTATAGGGAATGGGTGGAGCCAGGAACAACAAATCAGAAGAGGGGTACAAAAGATACATTGAAGACTGACAAACATAAACAGCCAACGGGAGAAGGTTGCGGGTGGGGCCTTGGCCCCTGAACCAATCACCCAACACCCCGGCCAGAAGCTTCTGGAAAAGGAGGCAGGGGTGCCGAGTGACGGGCAGGTAGCCAGAGGAGGGGACATAACAGGTAACTAGGGGAACAGAGGAGGGGTACAATGACTGACAAATACCCGAACACTGGACTAGACCATAAACTTGAACCAGAGGGGGAAACCAAACAGGCAAGTGCAAACCACAACACTTGACAGAAGATGCAATGTGCAGAGATGTTCATGTTGAGAGAGACCTTTTTCATGATTACAAAACTCTTAGCACATGTGTATCATCAGCTGATTTTGCTGCCATGGAGTTTTTTCTCTTAACTCTGTTTAATATCATCATAAGTATGCTAAAAATCTATGACTACTTTTTTAAATTTAAATTCATCACAATATTCTTGGTATTATTGGAAGTTATGAGAAACTGGCCAGGAGATTTTACTTCAGTTAAAAGGAAATACTCTCTAGTATTACATGTTTATAACATCTGTTGTCACAAAATTTAGGCTCTGATTTATTTAGAATATATATTTTTTTCATAATATATAATATGCAGAGGTATAAAAGGCGTATATGCTTACAATGTAATGTAAGCAAGCATCTTGACTTTAGGGATGTATTTCAAAATTTTTATGAAGAGCAAGGGACTTAGTGATAAAACAGCTTTCTTACAGAATATCTTGGATCTTTATGTCAGTAAAAATAAGTTTTGTACATACATCCTTAAATACTCTGCTTTCCTTTTAATTAAGGAATGTACCAATATTTGCTTAAAGGTTACTTTATTATTCAACTTCTTATAAGTAAAAATAAATTGCAGTTCAGAATATGATTTTTCAAAATATGTAAAGCAAAATCCTTCTTTCTACAGCCACTGTTACTCAATTTTAGATGCGAAGATCAGCTCATGTCTGTAATCTCTAATTCTCAACAGAATAGGAAGTGTGAGGAGCAAAGTTGTACTGACAAAAATATGATTGTCAATTCATTCTTAATTGCTTGATACCAGAGTGATTATTGCAGGAGCTCTCTGTAGGAGAGCTGTCATTACTAATGGTTGTTTCCAGTATGGTTTGTGGGAGTACCTGAAAGCAAAATTGCAGCATCAGATTTCTTCAGCAGAAGTTAGAGGGTAGTGTTCTTCAAAGACTTCTTCAGTACTACATGAAAGGTGGCAAAACTCCAGATCACAATTTTGAAGTAGTGGGATACAGACTTTCATAGAGCTCAGACAATAGAAGAAATATATGAATCTGTACATGAAGCAGTCAGATATATAATAAGATACAGATCAACTAAGGTAAGAAATATGTTTTATTTAGTTGTTCCTTTTCACTTCTTTACAAGGAAGACCACCAAGCAGTTATGAGAGGCAGCAATCTCTTCAGGAAAGTACGACTGGGCAGAATGTCCTTGAAAACACCTTAGATAGCATAACTGTCCACAGCCATGTGGGTACAACATATTGTGATACAAACTTCTTGCAAGAGAAGAAAATGAAGGAGCAACGATTCCATAAGGCATGTTTTCTTCTCAAACTCATATATCATATGGAGAAGGAAGTATATATTATGGCGTAATAGAAAATTGGTCTTGCTGATACATGCTCTGAGGCCCTCACTGGAGACTTTTCTGTGTACATCTGTACATAGAAGTGGTATATGAATGTCCTTACTTAGATCAGTTTGCAATGCAAGTTTTGAAATATGATAGGATTTCAGTTTAGTCTTCATGGTCATAAATTAATTTATGTTATGGTATTATACTTACTCTGCTGGTACTAACCCCGTGATAGTCACAAAAGGTCTCCCTGGAGCTGCTGGAAAGTTAGCATTTCATTGCTAACTCTCATTTCAACAATGTTTTTGCCTTTGAATGTTATTTCAGAACAATTTTTTGTTTAATATTGAAATAAATCACATTACCAAGCTCTGTATTGTTAGGTTAGAATTTAGTTATGTAAATAATAAATAAATTAGCTAATGAATAGTTTTTAAATATTAAATGCTGTTTTCAGATACTTTTTACTTAATGAGATTACTTTTAAAAGTTGAGGTATTATTAGTCTCCATCACTGTACTGATATATATGTTGTTATAATATATTCTTATTACATTCCCAATTCCTATATATTCCTATATTCCTGGGGTATTCAGCATACTGAAACAAATGGCTGTTGGGACATTGAGTTTTGTTTCAAGACTTGTTCCTAACATCTGTTTCTCATTTGAACTTTCTGTACTCCTTTATTTTCCTGCCCTGTCTGGGCCTCACTGTGAAACAGAGCTGCCAAAAAGAAAAAGAAAGAAAAAAGAAGTTTCTAGTCCCTTGAAATTCTGGTCAGGCAGCAATGTTCTGCAGTATTTTCTTTTACACCATCAGACATGAGAACATGTGCTCTCTCTTATTCTACATTTTTTCTTGCAGGAAAAACTCTAGCCAACTTTAGAAAAGAAGCAAGAAAGGCTGATACATGACTCCAGGTTCCAGAAGATGTTTTGGACATTGTGGTCTGCCACAAATAGATCTACCAGTCTATTGATCTGGACTAAGTCATCCTTCAAAGGAAAATAATTTACAGGGACTCAGTGGGGAGCAGTCCTTCTGAGAGCACTTACCTTTAAGAACCAAGATATTTCAGAGACTTGTCATGAATGTGTGTTTTAGGGTTGCTTAAAGAATCATTGGCAAAGGTACTGCAAAAGCAGGGCTCATGTAAAAGCTAAAGCATAATAAGTTCATTGCTCAGGTTTACCCTGCTACTAAAGCACACAGAGAAAAAGCAAACAAAAATCTAAACCCATTCAATCTGCCAGTCTCCCAGAATTATCTGTGACAAGGCTTGGGGGCTGAGGGAGGAGGAGGGGGAGGAAAAAAATGGTTGGAAAGGATAAGGGTCAAAAGGAAAAAGGAATAAAGAAGGTGATCCTGTTGGCTCACAAGATTCAGAGTAGACCCCCTTGCTAAACAGAGCTTCTGAAATTTTTGGTCTGAAGGTTTTCACCTAAATTTAAGAGCAGTTAGTCTACAGCTTAATTTAAACAATCGAACAATTCATATAGAATTTATGATATCATAGTAGTAACTCACAGGCCTACCTTGCTTACAAATCTAAAATACTTAAGAATCCAGGAGAGAACATTCCAAGTACATTTGCTATGGTATATTCATATTAGCATGCACACAGATTTCAAGGGGTGCAGGTCAGATATACACCTCTGAAAAAATTCTCTTCCATTTCAGTGAAGTACTTGTGTCAGATGCCTTTGCGTCTTCTCAGCAGGCAAAGGGTTGAGTCAGGAGGAGGGTGTGTATCACCATCACTGTTGTTCAGCGATCCTCCGCGTATGGCAGACCAGAGAGTTCACTGGCTCTGAGAGGCCCTGCTCAGAGGGAAGAGCTGGTCACAGCTGCTGAGGTCCAGGAGAGCTCCAAGGATCTCACTTTGGACTATGGTTTATAGGGTTACAACAGAGTGAGATTTGCTGATAATGATTTCTCATCCTAGCTGCAATTCAGCTAGGTAACTTTCTTCAAAAAGTGTTATTTCCCTTGGGCAGTTTTTCAGGCATGAACAATAAATTTCCAACACTGTTGAAAATCAGCAGCTCGCTGAACAGCACTAGTTCCTGGGAACAGTTTTTCTGATAAGCTCAAGAAAAGCTGAGCCCAGGTGCTGTTTTTCAAGGCCGAGGCCTAATAAGCATTTCTCAGGCCATAGTGACAACTGGAACTGGTCCATCCCCTGCCCTGCTCATCCCCCTGGGCAGGGCAGGGGATGCACCAGTACCAGTTGTCACAATATGGCACTCTGCTTGAGTTGGGCCACGGTTTCCCTGGACAAAAACTTGCTCTACTACCTAAATCCCACTTCAACACATTTTAAGAACACATTAAAGAAATTTAGTGAAATGTTTATATGAAGCACATTTGTATTTTATTTTTTTTTAAGTAGACAAGTATTTTCAGAAAATTTGTTTACATATAAATGGGCTGTGAGAATAAAATTGTATGGGATATTTTTGTAAAAGATGGAAAAGTTTTCTTAGAATTCTGAGAAACTGAAATTTTTCTAGAGCACATTAGCAATGACTCATGGGATGCAACGAAAAGAGACTCTGACACAAATTTCTTTGTCACTAGGAATGCACTTAGGTCATAGCAAAGTTGGTGCATTAGCAGCATGGTTCAACACTGAAAGTGAAATCTGCTAGGAGTTAAAATGCTATGCATAAAGTATGGTAAGGGGAGATTGGCAGAGGCTAAAATTTGTTTTGCTTTTTTTTTTTTTTTTTTTGTGGGTTAGTGTATGATGTCATTTCAGTGTTCCAGTACTTGAAAAGGGAAGAAAGGACTGTGTTGTATGGTCTTCTCTGCTTTCCAGTTCCTTCTATGATGAATTCAAATTTTTCAATCATGTAGCCAGGTCAAAGAGAGAGAAGTTCACATTGGATTGTGGGAGATAGTATTAGGAGAGCCTTGGCTGAAATGGATGCCTGACATATAATTTCCATAATGCAGTATAGGGCCTGGGAAATCATACTTAACGTTTTTTGTGTCAAAAGGACGTTTCCTTTTGGTGCATTATAAGATATATGAATCAGAGAGACTCACAATGAAATGTTTGATTTTGGCTTTACATAAGGGAAACAGCTTTCCTGTGGAAAATTCACAATGAGCTTTAGTATTAATATTAGTTAAGCAACTGCTTATTTAGTAAACATGTGGAACTGTGCTAGCTCTAGTAAATTCCTTTTTAATTTGTATATTTCTACTGAACTAGAAACTGGTGATCTAGCACCAGTTTTGCTCTTTCTAGTTAAAATTAATAAGGAACTTGTAAAGACTAGATATAATTTCTGTCATAGATATGTTTGTATTACAAGCACTGTGAGGAGTTATACTGAATGGAAAAGAGTTTCCCATGTCAGCCATAAACGTACAAAAAACAATGAATTACAGACTTTCCTTTTCCCTCTGCTCACAGTCCCTACATGCAGGATCCAGTTGTTCCAAATTTTGACCTTGAAGCATTTGTAGACATAATTTCCTCATCAATTACCTAATCTGGAAATGTTTTAACTAGAAACTTATGTTTTCAGGCAATAATTCAATTCTGAGCCATTATTCAGTCAGTTCCATAGATCACATCTCCTTAGTTTCACTCTCAAATGTGGATTGATTTATTACCTTTATACTTTGCAACTTTGTTGTCACAATTCTGTCTTGCAAGCAAAACAATACTCCCTTGTGGAGAGGTATGCCAGTTGTATATTAAAAGTTGTCTGCATAGTTTGATAACAATAGCAGACAAGGTTAAAGGATTTTAGTTGTCAATAATCTTATGTTCCTTCTGTTAAATAGAGAAAATGCTGCGGATACCACGTAGGGCCTTCTCAATTTCTGCTCAGAGAAGCAGAGAACTTAAGTGATACTTCAAAAAATTGTTAAAAATAGGAGAGGCCCAGGTATCAGACTTAAATACTTGTAGACATGAACCAGGAGGGAAAAGTGGTCATGCTGACATCATAGTTCTTATAGTCAGCTCTATGTGAAAGAATACTGTTGTGTGCTTCATTGCCTCATGAAAAACACTTCATTGCTCTTAATAGCACTGAAGAATAAAGTACCACAAATACTTTTTGAGGCTGCTAGATAGTAGTTATTATCATGATTTTCAAATGCAAAAAACATCCCAAGGTTGTTAATGGCCTGGGACAGAGCTACGCAAAGGACTCAAAATTCTTGAATTCCTTTGACTTAACCAGATGACGTTTTCAAGACCATATCTCCTATTTCTGGGTGTTTTCTTAATACACAGCAGAAGAAAGAAAAGGATTTGTTTGGTATTCATTACTTCAAACTTTTCCTGTTAAGTCTGAATCTCCTGAAGTTAATGTGTGGGCTGACATGTTTATCCTGTATTCCCGGATGAATAAGAGGAGAAAAACACTGGTGAAGAAGTGGTGAAAGGACTTTTAATAAGAACTTGCTTCAAAAGTTCTGGTTTCAGTAGCTCTTGTGAATCAAAGTAGCAATGTGATCAAAGTCTCCAAGTTACCACACCACAGATTCTAAACAACTGGCATGTGCAATTGAGCCTCCTGTTATGTGTGCAGGAAATTCCTTGCTCAGTGCTGTAAGTGTAATGTTACAAAACTTAACATCTGAAAATTCTGAATGTTATTACTGCTTAATGAAGACTAGTAGTATTTTCACAGACCCCATCACTGGTTCAGCTCAGGCTGTTGTACGACAGCTTTGCACATGGAATCATGGAATGACTTGGGGTTAAGGAGACCTTAAAGGAGACCTTAAAGGCAATTCCAATCCTCCCTGCCATGGGCAGAGACACCTTCCACTAGACCAAGCTGCTTAAAGTCCCCTCCAATCTGGCCTTGAATGCTCCCAGGGATGTGACATGAACAACTTCTCTGGACCTGTTCCAGTGCCTCACCACTCTCACAGTAAAAATTTTTTCCTGAAGTCTAATCTAAACCTACTCTCAGTTTAAAGCCATATTGGAATTAATTGTCCAATTACAACTCCAGGTTATGAAGTCCCATCCTTCTGGTTTGCTCTCAGTTTGCTGTTGTTTATACTTTCTTGGGTTTGAAGGTGCGATGGTGACCTTGGTTTTCAGGCTGGAAATGGATTGTGTGGTCCAACTAAACGGTGAAGAGAACTTGCTAACACTTTATATGTAGTTCAGAGTTATTTACTAATGCAGTACAGAATCTGAAAAATATGAGAGCTAAAACTAAAGGCATCACTGGAAGACCTCAATTAGGTCACCCCAAAATTTTCTCTTCACTAAAACTATAAAATTCTTACACAGGATCTGAAACACAAATGAAGACTTTTCCTACTTAAGCATTTTTTATGATGTGGAAAGAATGTGATTTTAAAACAAGATCTGCATTTCAAACCCAACTTTTGTGAGTTAGGGCTTGGAAATAGGTTTAGCATTATCACCTAGAATTTCTACTAGCCTTCGCTGGTTGAAGAGCTGCTTTACTAGCTTTTGGAAGGAATTGAACTGGCAACCCTGTAGAGGCTGGATGAAAAGATATTGCTGATGCTAGCCAAATGCAGTGTTTTTATTCAAAGAACTTGGAGTTTGTGATTTATTATCAAGACAAATGAATGTCTAAAGGAGGTTCATTTAATAAGACTATAAAGTGCCATTGAAGCAATTCTCTTTTAGTTGGGCTAGATTATTGCATTTATGCAAAATAAACTCTTAGATGTCACATACTGTAACAGCTTTCTAATGACAAATTATAATTTTTTATATGTATCAAGGTTTTTAAGTGGTAATTTTCATAAAAAGCTATTGAATTATAAAAAAAGTCTGTCACAGAACAAAGATGTATCCATTCTCCTCAGGTTCTAATTTTAAAAGCAGAATTTTTTTTTTTGTCTTACTAATTTCCTCAAATACTTGATTATACATTGCTTGTGTTGGAGAGCTTCCAAATAAGCTGAAGACACTGAACTATTTCTTGAACAATAGCATATAGAATCTGTCTTTGAAGGCTTCCACAGTGTTTACATTAGTAGGGATTGCAACTACAGGTGGAGGGAAAACCACTTTTCACTTTCCTCTGTGCTGGTACATGATGATCAAAGTTAGAAAGCCACCTTTTTCTTTAGAAACCAGTTAAAAAAAATGAAACACTGTATGATTTTGTAATTACTCTTAGGCTGCCTGGTTGTGCTGTTTTGCATGCCAAAATATCCTTTCATCTAAGAGATATTAGTGAGTGTAAAGTTTAGGCAGGCATCTATTGTTTCTTATGATGTGCCATTAAAAGCTTCAAGCAAGCAAGCACAGTAATAAGTCAGCGTTAAAGTGATCCTAAACTCTATTTCTTGCCCTTTCTCAGAGATGTATCAAAATGCAGCAATGATAAAAAGCAAAAAGATCAAAACTTCATTAATTCCCAAAAAAATAATAAATCAAAAGCGAACTAAGAATAAGTACTTCTGAAGTGTCAAAGATTTCTGTTATTTCAAGGTAGCCAGGATATTATGCTGCAAGACTTTCACGCTTCAGCAAAAACTCCTCTATGTAGCTGTGCATTGAGATAAAAGTGATCAAGTCTGTATGGTTAACAGATGTAAACAATATAGCGAGTCTCCTCTAATGGTACAGATGGCAAAGAAACACTTATAATAATACATTAGGAAAGCTGATAGTTACAAAACATAAAAAGAGAGGAATACCCTTGAATATCCTTTTGAGACCATGAGGCAAATTTATTCTAATATGTTGAAGTGCTAAAGTAGAACTGTGATACAAATTCTTCCCTGTCATAATATGTCACAATGAGTGCCTTGTCAATTTTAGCTAATTACCACTGCCAGTAATCCCAGTAAGACATTACCTTAAAAATAACTTATGATCTCATGGGTACTGGAAAATTAAACTCCCCTGCTGCTATATCTGTCTTTTCCATCTCTCTACATTCAATTTATAAGAAAAGTTTAAATTCCCTTAAGTTGTCCAAAAAATAATTGTAGTATCTTAGTAATTTCATATTTTGATTCTGGCTGGTGAGTTTGAATATAAATTCATTCAGTCTTCTCTGAATTGTTAGACTGAACATGCTGCATGGGGATAAACAAAAGCAGGGGATAAGCTATTGTCTTTTGCTTATTTCAAACTGCTCAATTCTGACTAATCTAAGAGATTTATTGCCACTCTTTTCTGAGGGATGGATTCACCATTTGCTTTACTTTTTCTTTTGTGTAGAGGATCTAATGAATGCTCTCTGCTTTTAAAGAACACCTTTCTACAAAAGGTTAATCCACAAGTTCTTCCCTGTACACTTTAACTCATTTTGTTTCTTTTTATTTTCTTATTAAATAAGGAGACTAGTGCAAAAAGCAAGCCTAAGAAGCAAATCCCCATCAAACGTTTATTTGCATTAAAAAGAAGTTTTCTTGCTTTGATTTGAAAAAATAAAAGGAAAGACTGTTAAGTGGAGAAGACTCTTCAGTAGCTAATGAGCAAAGAAACTCCAGAACATCATCTATTTGCATTTATGTTGAAACTGAGTCAAGGAAATAATTGCTAAATAAAAAGAGCCTTGAAAAATATTAAACATTTCAAAGTAAAACAAAAAACCAAAAAAAGTGAAATAGATTAAAACTAATGAACAAATATAGAAATCAAGAAATGACACTGCATTCCCAATTTACCTTTAAGTGAAAATGAGTCAAGGGAAGAAGATATTAGCAATTCAAGGTGAAACCTAAATTAAAATGAAGGTGATAGTAAAAAAATTAAATGGTTGCAATATGAGATCTAATTTTCCCAAGAGGAAAGCTATGAGTAAGCCAGACTGGTTTAATGGCTAATAAAACATGGGTGATTCAGGATTAAAAGTGAAGGAGAATAACATAGTGACAGTAAATGCATGTATTTTTTTAAATTGGTGGGTTTTTAAAAAAATGCATGTATGAAAGATTAACATTTTAGGCTTGCTTGCTATGACTTAGTAATAGGTAATGGTTTTAAATTGAAAAAGAGTTGGTTTAGAATATTAGAAGTTCTTTACTATGAGGGTAATGAGGCACTGGAACAGGTTGTTTAGAGCAGCCATGGAAGTGTTCAAGGCCAGGCTGGGTGGGCTGTGAGCAGTATGGTCTCATTGAAGGTGTGCCCTGCCCATGTGGCGAGGCTGGAACTAGATGATCATTTAGATCCCTCCTTACCCAAACCATTCTGTGGTCCCTAGGATTCTGTGATCTAGTTTTGGATGGTAAGAGGAAGTGAATCACAGCAAGAATATCAACTAGGAACGCGTAAGACTGAATAACTTTTCCACTTGCCCAATGTTCATTCTGTATAAAAGACCATGCATTAGGGGCCAAATTAATTTTTTCTGAATATTTACTAGTTTATCTATTGTTAGTTTTTAGCCGTAGTTATAAAGGTTCCGATAGAAAATGTGGGTTATCTAAATCTTTGGATATCTATAGCCAAGTCCAGAACAAAATGCTGATTAAAGTCGGCAAAGTGTTAAATTTTGTGTTACAGCTCACTACACGTGAAATCAGCTTGAAAATCTCACCTGAGACCTTAGTAAATAATCATGGTTAGCACATCTCTGTAGGGGCCCCATAAATGATAGTTTTGTCAACACGAGTAAAGTGTATGTTGCTTGTTTCAAGGGTTTTGCAATTTCTACAAGTTATGAGAAATAACTACATAACTCATAATGACAATGTAGAAAACAGGTATGTGCACTCAATTTATAAGGAACAGAAGAACAGACTGACTGCTCTAGGTGTTTAAAGTGCAGAATTCTTGTTTGGCACACTTCTGATATGCAGAATGATTTCAATGGCTTGATTGAGGTAAGCAAAGATAATGCACTTTGCAAAAAACCATTCATTTTCACAAAATCCTCAGTGCAAAATGAAATAAAAGTAGCCCTTGTTTTGCCTCCTCCTCCATCCCACAGAATGCCCCCTTAGTGTCCCCAGTGGCATTTTTTCCCTGAGCTTTTCAAATGCTTGTTACTAGCAATGTTAATACTTATTTTAAGTCTGATAGAGTGCTTGATGACTTCCAAGGGCAGAAAAAACCAAAGAAGCATTTTGAATGATGTAGTTCGACAGATCTTTTTTATAGGTTAGAGGGAAAAGAGTTTGTGAGTTTGTTTTGTGAGCCATGTTGTCTTTTTCCTACAGCATTGCTAAAGCAAACCTTTCCTCCTCATTTACCCCAGTCTTCTCTGATTGAGATCTATTTGAAACTGAGACATTCTTCTAATAACTTCATAGGTATTTCTATTTTCATCACTTTTGAGGGAATTGTGTAGGCTGTAGAGGAGTATTTACTGAACACTCCTCTCAAAACCTGAACCTTCTCCAGATTGATGCTTCACTGTCCCTTCTTACAGGCTTCACACAGTAAAGGGATCTTGGCCAGTTTGCACCTTTTTATGTACAGTTATACCTCATATTCCTTATTTCTGCAGGCTTGCAAGTAGAAAGGGTTCTTATGCACTAAAATGTTTTCATGCACTAAAATTATAGATCTTATAAGTACTACTGCACCCATTTGTCTGATATGGCATTTTTCAGTAGATTAGGGCTTGTGTTGGACATCTGTATTGGAAAGCATGAAGTAATAATCAGGCAAAGGTGTAACACTGAAGAATTGGTAAGATGTTGAGGTACCTGGGGAAAAACAAACAGTAAAAGAAATCAAAGAGGATGACAAGAGAAGTAAGAAATTGTATGACAGGAACTCAGAAGCTGATAAACAGATTTAAAAGGGAGATATTCTATGGTTTGTAAGTGTGCAAGATGATTCTGATTTCTACACTGTAAAGGAACAAATGTAAGGTAATAATAACCTAGACAAGGGACAGTAAAATTGCTATGGGAGAAGACCAAAGAGAATTTTAATCACTGATATTGCAAATGCCCTGGATTTTGAGGACATTAAAAGCAAATAAGAGCAGACTGGATACAATGGAGGAGAGACCAAAAAGATTGTGGTTAGCAATCTCTATAAAATTGAGCTTTATTAGCTATTGGGACAGCTGAAGGGCAACTGATTAAGATAAAAAATTATAAACAACAAAATAAATGAGAACATCCAGCTATTGTGAAAACAAATGTTTCCTGGGGTTAGCTGTCAAAATTGATAAAGCTGAACAGTCTCTTTATTACTTACATATCTTCTTCTAATGCGTTAATAGTTCATGGCAGGAGATAAAAATTAACTTCTTTTCCTATCAGTCACAGGAATTTTATTGGGTGACAGTGTAATAATATTTTGTGCTGCAATGGTCAGTTAAATCTCTGCAAAGTTATGATTAATAGTAATCTCATTTGCATTTTTTGACCTTTATTGTGGAGTTTTTTCTTACAAAACTACTGCATTTAATTTCTTCTTCATCCAATATTCTAGCACCTGACCTAATTGTGACACCATGATTTTGAAAGTAGTTACTTAACCACTTTGGGCAGCCAAGGTCCACAAGTGAAAGTCTGAGCAGCCTGAGAGAATATGAAGTACATGCATTAACTCTAGCTCATTGTCATCTAGCACTTTGGAAACTATGGAGTTCTAGAATAGCCTAGTTGAACAAAACCATTCCTTGAATTAAAGGTGTATATAAGTTTGACATAGAAAAGGTCCATAGTTTGCTTAAGAAAGGGTTTGAATTCTTACTCAGTGAATCGTAATGACATTATAGTGGAAACAAAACCAGAGTTAAGCAAACATGCTGACCTTCTGGGAGCCTTGAGGCTCTCTTTGATTCTTATATAGTGGTATAATGGAGGCATGAAATTGTACACAATTTTTTCTGTTGATGACAGTCCTGTGTTTAATATTGCCATACAGAGATGAATTTAACCATGTTACTTCTGGCATGTGATTTTGGATTTCATCCTAATGTGTCATATTGCTAAAAGTCACATGTACTGATTTGAAGTGTGAATTTAGATGTATATCTCAAGGAAGAATATGGAGTACAAGTTATTTCAACTGAAATATGGACTAGTATTTTTGTTTGTGGCTGTCACGCGTTCACACATTCCACGCTTCATTCCAAGGGACAACAGTTGGTGGAGAGGTCTGAGGTATTTTTTTATCTTCAGAGTCATAATTTCCATTGGGCATTGTACAGGACCCTGCCCTGAATAAACCTTCGTGAAATAAAAAGTTACAACTTTGTAACTGATTCAGTGAAACTCCACACATAAGAACAAATCATTATTAGCTGCATTTTGAGTAGCCTTAGATTTTTAATATAGTAAGTAGAATTTTGATAAAGCAATGATTTTTTTTTATTACCTGTATGTGTTCCAAGCTTTGTTTCTTTACTTACAGAAATAAAGAGCAAAAGAGTGTTAATGTATGTTAAAAAATTAATAGTGAACATTACAGAGAAATGATCTGTAAATCAGTTTGTATTTCATCTTAGGCTGTGAATAACTTTCAGTTGCAAAATGGTTACTTTGCAGCGCATCTCTTTTGCCTTTAAATACATCTTGGGTAAGTTATTTTAGTGCTGTTAATTAGAAAGAATGAAGTGGTGGCTTGCATTTGGGGAAACATAATAAAATAACACATATTTTCTTTTCAGAACAGAACTGCATTTTAACCGTACCTTTACAATAATACCATTAATTTAAAATAAGAAAACAATTAAATAACTGGGACAAAATTTTCTTACATCTTGTAAGCAGCTGGTGGAACTAATGCCTTCAGTTCAAATTTCTGCTCTTTAGATTCATTAAAAATGAATCCAGCTTGTCCGCTCTCATCTTGCAGAACAGTACAGTTTGTTCCCAAATTTTAACTTACATATGAAAATAGTGGAGAAGATTTTAGTCCTTAAGACAATGTAAACATTTTAAATTGGTATGATTATCAGAGTCATAGATGTGCTATTTTACTCATATAATTACAACTGTGCTCCCTAGTGTGTGCAGTGTCCTATCCCCTATTTCTGAGGGTATACATTCCCTCAAAAAGCCTGTCATACCATAAAACTGTGTTTATATTGTGTCATTGTTCTCTTTTCCAGCTCAGATGGAACTGCTGCATCAGTGCAACTTGGCTGTTGTACCAGTGGTGTTTCATGGTTACTGCTTTACGCAAACACTGGAAGTATGAGCAATAGATACACACCGCCCATTAGTGTGTTTGCTGGCAAGGAACAGGCCAAGGCAGGTCTTCTGGACAGACAACATCAACTCTTCAACTACATGTTTCTATTTGTGGAGAGTAATGGATTTTTTTGCATTTATCTATCCAATGTTTATGTATATAGACATTTTTGTTGTGTTGGAATCTAATTAGGACCTGTATGTGTGCCAGTCTGGCAAAATCACTACATATGCATGAAGACTGTGGCTTCAGGAATATTCAGATCTCTAGATGGGAGTTTTTAACAAACAAAAATCTGAGATCAAGACGTAACTTTGTGCCATCTGAATAGAGAAATTTTGTTGTGCTTTGTTCAACTATTTTGTTCCTCATAAATTGGCATACCAAAATCCTTCACAAAACCAGCATCCTCTGTTTGGGGGCTCAATGATTCCAATTATCTGCTAAAGCTGATTTATACATTCTTGTAATCTCTAGAGCTCTTTAATTCTGTATTTACACTAAGAGTATCATGTCAAGCCACCTTAATCTGGTGCTCCTGATAGCTGTTGAAGAGTTTTAACAGATAATTCTGCCATAAGCCACCATGACTGAATATTGACTTAAGAATGTTGTGTACAAATTTGTTAAGCACATTTTTTAAAGCAGAGATTTCACTAGAAAAGAGCACATCATCCTTTTTCATTCACACATAGGTAAATGTCTCTCAAACTTGGAACAAGGCACATTCTAATGTAATTTCTTTTTATCTATCAGAAACGAGGAAGCATGAATAATGCCTTTAAGCAGAATGTCCTAGGGTATATGTTCCTAAATATGTGGGTATTCCATATTTGTGATAAGCAATGGCCATTTTTTTCCCATATAGAACAGATAAATTTGGCTATAATCATGGTCAAAGTGAAAGGGGGAAATTTTTAACACTCCATACTCCATACCTGCTACTTCCACAACAGCCGTGTCAGGGATGGCAAACAAGGAGACTGATGCTTTGTGTTACCTCTCCACCAGAATGACCCTCATATTGTGTCCATATTTTTGTCTCTGGCCAAGTGCAAGGGCAGGGAACAACAATGAGAAGGACAAATTCTTAAACTGTATCATTGCCAGCGATGATGAGTGAGGCATTTTAGGGAGAATAGAGAGAGTGGACAGATCTGACTAAGTTTACTGTGTATTTGGAGTCAGTGTACATAACCAAGAGGCATGCCTGCCTTCTTCCTGTACAGTGTGGTGGCCATCAGCTTCATCCTATAAAATGCTGGGCTACATCTTTGAACATCTTAAACTTCCCCTGGCCTTACTTGAAGAGTGTTCATTACTTCTGAACTCTCTATATACTTTAAATAACAGAGATGAGAGAGTCTGAAAGTCTATTTTTTCCCAAAGCCGCCAGAATTTAGGAAGTATGCAGCAAGATTTCCGTGGTGACATTTCCCAGCCGACCACCTTTTGTCCTTCTAAATGGTAATTAGAAATGTTGACATTCTCCTCTAACAATGTATGAGTAAAGGGTTACTTTTTCTAAAAGGTTGGAAGTGGTTTATACAGTCTTTGAAACTACATCTTGAGCAAACTGGGTCTTATCAATGAAGACTAAATTGAGACTCATACCTGATATTTCTAAATTATTCAGTATTCAGTAAACATCGTCTCAGAGTTATGATGCTAGTAATGTTGTTCATTTGTTATATATATGTCATTTTTCCAAAGTAAATACAGATAACACACATTTCCTATGTTCATAGGAAATTAGTGCTGGGTTTGAGGATATCTGAGCCTGCATTTGTATGCTCTGGGGATTTTGAGAATAGTAACTTGTTGGTCAGCTCTAACAAGTAAACAAAAGTGTTTCCAAAATCATAACACTTTTGTGAAATAAAAAATGTAAAATTTGTTTGTAAATTAAACAATTTTTTACGTAAATTCACAGGAATCCAAATGTATTTTAATACTGAAACTCTGTTGCATATTTTGTGGAATATCCTTGCCTTACAGCAATTATGCACTTTTCAGTATATGAATGCTTGGATAAAAAATATAGAGATATTTACATTCTGTCCCCTTAACTGTTAGTTTAAATCCTGCCTGCTGTGATAGAGTTGGACAGGCTTAGTTTTTAAGGTGTGAAGAGCAACCATCAAATAAGAAATCAAATTCATTTAACTCAATCAAGTTAAGTGTTATTGACCTCTCCAAAGAGTACTTTTTATTTCAGTATGCTGGGGGAAGTAACACAATAATGGGCTTTTCACTCCGGTAAATGCCACTTTGAAATAATTTAGTGAATTCCTCTTCCCTAGATTAACTCCATTATTCATTCAGCTTTTGTTTAAGAATCCCATAAAGGCTTGCCAAACAGAGTAACAATTTAATGGTCAGGCATTGATTGATATCTCTCTAAAAGTATTTAGTATTGTGTGTTGGTGACAAAATGCCTTCTCCTGCATTCTCCCCACACTTGTACCTCCTCTTCCTTGCAATTTTCTCTAATGGGCAATATGATTTGTCCTAACATAGGACAAATTGCAGGGGGGACTCAGGAAAATCACATGATTAAAGCATTTCAGAGATGAGGGAGCTGTAATGATTGTGATGGGCTTTGTGCACACTGGCCTGCAAGAGGGTACAAAATGCTGCTGGAGACTGAGCTGACTGGTCTCCTGGGGTTGCAGGCAGATTCCAGATTGATCTGCCCCCACCCACCCCATTCCCTTCACTCCCCCCCTTCCTTCTCCCCCATCTCCAGCCAGGAGTGTCTGCCAGGTAGATCCAGCCATAACACTGGAAAGTCTCACTTTTGAATGAATAAGTAAAAGTGTTAAGATCCTGATAACCTACCTAAGAGATAAAATCTTAAAGTAGTTCGGTACTTTGTTGCTTTGCAGATGTGCATTCTACAAGGCCAAAGCCTGTACATTTCTGGGGCAATCTGTTAATATTTTATCTCTTTAGACATATTTATACTATATACTGCATTGACAATATTTAGATATTTTATTAACAACAAATCTAAAAATTATCATCCACATAACCTAGTGGAGAGGCTTTTCTCTACTGCTTTGTCACATTAAAATTGAGAAGAGCCTGGGCTTATCTGTTTAACCCCTGTCCTTATTTGTATGTATTAATAAGATTGTCTCTTCCTCTTCTTGAGCTTGGAGGAAGAAATGCTCAACTAATAGCCAGCTTTCTTAGGCCAATCTTCCCTCCAAGGCTTTATCCCAAGGCATGTTACCAAACAGATCCCTGAAGATGCCAAGTCAACTCTCCTGAATTCCAGGGTAATGAGCTTTCTGTGCACACTTTTCACTACCTCAAAGATCTTGGACTCCATTTCATGGTCACTGCAGCCAAGGCTGCCCTCAAGCTTCACATCCCCACCAGCCTCTCCTTGCTGGTGTGAACAAAATCCAGCATAACACCTCTCTTTTTAACTCCTCTATCACTTAGAGAAGGAAGTTATCAAGATAAGAAACCTGGTGCAGTTAACTTTCTTCATAGCATTTTCCCACTTCTTAATTTCCTGCTTCTTTCCTTTGCTTTTAAATTGTCTTAACACATTTATGTATTCTCCGATTCTCTTCCTTGTCTTACTCTAGGGGTAAGTGAGTGAACAATGAGGCGAGGACTTACCTACCAGCAAGGGCCAACCTAGCACAGTTTGTCAGGAAGTGTGAATGCTGTTTTGAGAGTTGAAAAAACAGTAAAATTCTTGCTAACTGTTACATTGTTTACTATAACATTCAGAACTTAACCAGATTTCACTTCACCGGGCGCACATACCACGGACAATTTTAATTTTGGGGTTTTTTTAGTGTCAATTATTTATCAAGGAAATACCAGAAATGCAAAATTCTGTAACTTATCTAGCAAAGCATTTATACACATATTTCACTCCAAACTTAGCCAACACTGTCAAAAATAAGATGAGACTTAATGTTTGATTCAATGAGAGTCAGGTTACACATGAAGTTAAGAATGCATTTAAATATTTTTCTGGACTAGCACCATGCAGCACATGTTCTTTCCAATTTGTAAATCTACAAATAAGGAGGCCACTTTGAAGTCTGGATACTTACAGGAGTGAAAGGAGGATTTTAAAGAAAGCAGGTGTATTTAACCTTAATTTGATAAAAAGCATAGCAAGAAGACAAAAATGTCTGTGCAGTAACATCCAATTGGCTGGATTGCAAATGGCTGTCTGGCTGAGCTCCAGATCTCTTCTCATTACAATTTTAGCACTGTGGGTTAGTTAAAGAGTAGAGGAGAAACAGCCTGTGTTTAAAGTAATGTTGCTTATATTGCTGCTTAGCCAAGGAATTAATAGCTGGCCTCTGGGGAATGTGGTTGGCATCTGGTTCATGGCATGATTCAGGGCGCTGCTACAGAAGTAGGATACTAGTTATCTTATTAATAAGTTGCCCTCATGCACATATTTATTACATACTACATCTTCTGTCAGAATTATTCTTTGTTTGCAGAGGTTTTATTTATGTTTCTAATTCCCTTTGCATTATTTATCTGCAGTGACCAAATATAAACACTGAAAGGTAGATGTACTATATAAAAAAATGTTTGGCTGATTGACTGAGTGAATCAATATTCATATTTATATTGTATATATCACCCAAGGTCCCCTCAGGGCTTTCCTGTAATTACGAGAAGTAATAAAATATTGCCTTAAAGAGCCAACATAAATGCTAAATCCTGAATTTATTAGCCTGAGAACTCTGCATCAGCACTCTCCAATTTTAAAAGTGCCAAAGCAAAAACTATTCATGTATCACAAGGATAGAAGTAGCCAACAGGGATTTTTAAAAATCTGGTGGAAAGATAGTTTGGAAAAGATAGATTTATAGAGAGAAAGTAGTAATATGATTCTGCTTCAGATTTTATTTGCTGCAAAAGGACTATTTTTATGGCTTCATCTTCATCACCATTCCAACTCCTGCCTGTGCTTTTGCATCAAGTCAAGGGATGTTGTTGCCATAGCGACAGCAAATAGGGGGGAAAATCTGCTTTTTGAAAAATTAAGCTTGCATTGACGAGGATAATGTCAAAATCATTGGTTTAACTCTAATGTAACTCCTCCATTTGTAAATGAAGTTCAGTTTCCCCGAAGCTAGTGAAGCTGTGCTGCTCAAAAATTAGTCAAAATCAGATAACCTTTAGAAGCAGAAATGAGATGATTGAGAGGAGTAGAGGTAGACCCAGAAAAAGCATGTATAATACTTGAGTAGGTTTTAGCAATGAAAATGGCTGTCAAATGATATCTTGAGTTAGAAGTTCAGATTTAGACTCACAATTTTCAGCTGATCACATTTTCTTCAGTTGGTCTGCTGGATCTGGACACTGTCAGACCCTATGGCTTAGTTACCTCTCCAGTGCAATACCTGGCCTTGAGTCTGCTTTGTCATCTCAAGTACTGACTTTTTTAGAAGAACAATGTATAAATAGTAGAAAAGTCAGAAACTAAGATGTTTTTCTCAAGTAAGAATTGCAGATGAGGTTTTAAATAACACACTTCAGACAGGTTAATATGTGCGTAGCAAGTTATTTCAGTGACTGGCGGGAGAGCTTTTATATTATCAGCAAGTATTTGCTGATCTACTCTAACTGCAGATCTCTTTTTTTTCAGTGTAGTTGCCATTTCTTAGCTCAGAATCTTGGAATCTTCTTTACATTAAACTTTACTACCCTTACTCCAGACGTTTATCCTGCCCAATACTGATTTCATGATGTTTATTCTAGCTTTTTGTGTGGTGGAAAGTTGAGTACAACTTTCAGCACATTGCTTTGTGTTGCAGAAGCAGTGAGAGAAGTGTTTGACTAGTGTGACCTGCCAGAAGTAGGAATGTATTATAGTTTGGCTCTTATAAACTTTTTTGCAGGTACATACCATCCTTTGAAATAGCCAAGCTATGTCTAACATGCCCACTGGGGCTTATGCAGCCCGATGGCCATGGCATTTCTACCCAACAAATCACTCTCAAATCTGACTGTCAAGTTGTATACAAACAATTTCAGAGAAGCAGGAATCAATTAAACCAAAGATCATCTCAAACAGCTCAAATGTTGGCAGCAAAGGTGACAGAATCAAAGTCCAATTTGCAAATTAATAAGCTAATGAACATGAATATTCAGTACTGAATATAAAAGGTATTTGGTGATCTGAGTTTTGCTGTGGGATTGAGCACCTTTCAGGAATTCTCAGTTTTAACCACATTCTAGCAGTGTGAAGTACATTCTGTTTGGACATTCTGCATCATACTTAATTTCTTATTCTTAGGTAAGAAGATAGTAAATCCTTGTAAATTTTCTTGTCTACAGTGAACTGTTAGCTATTCCCACACCTCAAGTGACATCTAAAGCTGGATATTAAGCTCCTGGATGTCTTGTGTCATTCATGTCAAAGGTGTCATTTGTGGCATGTATTAAACTAATAAGAAATGGTAAATCCACAAGGGTGTGGCCAGTTGGTTGCCATGCTAATTTATTTTGAGATCATTATAAATATACTTGAGAAAATCCAGGTATTACAAATGAGCTGCGACAAAGATAATAACATATTTCCAAACTGTATGCATTATGAAAATCATTGTGTGAAGACCTTGAAGATATTATTTTCTAATGTCAGGTCTTCAAGAAAATATTATAGAACATATGCACAATGGCAGAGAAGAGTGGTATAAATGAGGAGTAGTGTAATAGTGAAACTTCAAGTAATTTCATGCATGTGGGAGAATAAATGAATAATCATTTGCTGATGGTAAATATGTCACAGTTACAATGATTTCTTGGTCAGGAAATGGCTAGTAGGGACATTACTTTTCTGTAGCATTACTTCAAGTAACATCAGTAATTTTTTCAAAAAACATTTATGCCTAAATGAATTGTCAGCAGTCTTTCATTAAGTATGAATTATTTTTAAATACTTTCTCTGAGAAACACTGTAAAGGTTTGATGCCACTTTATTCAAAGACTTGGTGCCTCTGAAGTAGCTCTTTTTTTGTAGTATTTTTTGCCATTAATTTCAGTATGACCAGAATCCTGCCAAAATAAGTCTTCCTGCTGTAGACACAAAACTGTATATAATCTGGTCTAGGACAATTTTTTTCTTCTTTTTCTGTGATCAATAACCTCCTGCTTATTATTATTCATAAGCAAGGAACAATAACAGTGAGATATCTTACAGCAAAATAAAAGATGACCCAATTAATATCTAGAAAAAGGAGAAAATATAATCACTATTTATTGTTTTCTACCCTCTGCAGAAGGTATCTTTTAATAATCAGGTGTCTTTCTTATTGCAATACTCTAGCTTAAAATAGTTTTCCCATTTTTGATTTAGGATAACAAAAATATAAATCAAAATGATTATCTGAGTATATTACTTTAAATGATTTTTTTGTCCAGGTGGTCTTTTGACAGATATAAGTAAAGTTTAAGAGTTACAGAGGGGAAAAATGCAGTTTTCAAAAATATCAAAACCTTATTAACTTCAGTTATGAGAATATTTTTAATAAAGAGATTCCAGAATGGTTTATTAAAATAAAGTTTTAATATCATTTGAAAGACATACTAACTACTGTATTTCAGAGTACTTAGCAAAAGCATGGACACATTTCTGTATTGTTATTTGTAGGGCTTGAGTGATTTTTAAAAATTTACCTATGGTATATTTCAGAACTTTTCTGAGGTCAAATGTAAATTTGCTTTTGACTTCAACATAAAAAAAAAAATCGACATGTAAGACTTAGGAACTGAAATTTCTAAACACTTGATCTGAAAACTGCAAATATAGTTAGTTATTCTCATGTCTCAGTTTTGAAAAGTAAATGGGTTTGGTAATTTTTTGTAGATTTGCACTTAAAAGCTTAAAAGTTATACTTTTAATCAGTATTAGACCCTGAAAACAATCCTTTGAGATTAATATCTTGATATTATGAACTCTTAAAGCAAAGAGATTAATTATTTAAGAAGTAGAAAGAGAAATGCTAATGGAGTACATTTTTGTGACCTTATGCTTTGGGAGAATAGATCTTGTAAAATGGAAATGGATGATTTCTTTGCTTTAAAATGTACTGTACTAACACTCTCTGACCTTTTTCAAAATTATGGCTCAATGATTATAAATATACTTTCCAGATTAACCTGTAAGGGTTTTTTGAATAACAAATAGGTAATACCTATTGTGAAGTATCACAATAACTGTAGCATGAGCTCAGTAGTATAACATATAGATACAACTAGTTTTTCTGTTATTTCTGTAACTCTTGTTTTATCTTGAATTGGATATTGATTTACTTGAAATTAGACCAAAAATTCGAAGAAAAATAGACCTTCTGAAAATTAGAAGGACTTTAGTGAGATGAAATAAAGTAAATTGAGATTCATATTACAATATAGAAGTGGTTTAAAGAACTAAAGCCTCAGAAGATAAGCCAAATATTATTCATAAAACTTCAATTTATAATTTTAGACAAGATAAATGGACAAAGTGTGGGCTCAAATGCAGAATACCAACAGGGTACTCTTATGTTTAAAATAGGCAAACCTGATCTATTTTTCTTAGCCCTTACAATATTTTGTGGAGGAATATGGATGTCATCATTCATTAAAAATTTAAGTTCATACTTACATGTTAGGCTTTAAAAAAATTCCTTTACGTTTTAATTGCTTCCTTCAGCCAAGATAATTATTATGAGCAAGAAGTATTGCTAGTACACTAGCACTGATAGAAGGGATGTATGATCATGTTGTGCCCCATTGCTCTGTCACTACAATATTTGCAACATTTTGATGGGTCTTGTCCTAATTATAACTCCACAAAGTACATTCAAAACAGGGGTTATCTTGAATCTGAAGTTCACTGCCCTATTCATCACCATCTATTTTTAATTATTTCAAAGTGGATGTCAGAATTATGAAAAATCTGTGTTATGGAATATTTCAGAAGTTGCAGTTGAATACTTAGTACCTGTGTCCTGCTGGGTGTCATTGCATGGATATCTATGGAATGTTTGAGAGAAATATTGACAAATATGTCAATTCTTGGTAATAGGAATAGGCAGAACCTTCCACATTTAAACTTCAACAGTTCACTGCCTTGAGGATCAGCTAATTTGTGTTTCTGAACCACAGAATTATACAGAATAATTTAGCATCTAGTGCTTCTGGTTGTGCCTATAGAGCTCAATTTTTGTCTTCTTTAATAAAATGTAAAACTTCCGATAAATGTCACCGCTGTCTTTGAATGTCCTTGATCTTTAGCAGCTTTCCTGTAGTTGCACAGAGTTGATCGTGAAGTATTCTACTCACATTTGTAGGGACAACACCAAGGGGGCATCTGAGCTGACAGTTTACACAGTAACAATTCCCTCTGACACATGCAATGATAGGAGCTGGAAAAGAATTTATTTGTCCAGTGCCCTCGGCTCTGAATTGGCTTCTTTCCATGGACATAAATGACTAGGCTTCATCAGTGTGTACAGAGCAGCTTTCTCAATAAATTAAACATAAACTTCCTAAAATCAAATGAAAAGCCCGAATGAAGGCTTATATTATGCGTGCGCTGCAACCTCTTTTCCCACCTGTGTATAAGCTCTGCCTGGAATGGCCCAGCATACCCAGAGTTGGTAGAGATGTTCCATCCTCCTCCAGCTTAGGTGCTAGAGCAGTCAAAGACAAGCTTTTTTGCTCCTCCGCTGTGGTGCAGTGGTACACCAAGAATCAGATTACCTTAAATCCATATGTGCTGAACTCCTGTCTTCTGTCACTTTTATACAACTATAATTCCCCTCATTTTGCCCTTGTTCTTCATATATGTATCAATGAGAATAAAAGGAGTCCCAGTGTCTTTGTAGCATAACTTTCTTTTTTTTATCTGTCATACTTTCTGCTCTTAATTTTAAACATTTCAAGTGCTGGAAAAAGATTAATATGAGGCTTGCAAATTGGTGCATAACATTCTTTTATTCTTTTATTTAAGGAGCACTGTACCAGTGCCAACTCATGCTGGTTTTGAACAGCGACATATTAATCCTTTTATTTTGTATGATGAGAATAATGAATAATGTTGTTTCACACATTTCTAAGATCTAGAAGGGCAATAGAGTAAAAAATCTTTCATTAATACCACTGAGTGTATGTCTGTCTCCGAGTGAGAATTTCCAGTATCTTAGTTTTTTTGTAAGACGAACCACAAAACCATACTGTTTATGGTAAATTAGGGGTGTTTTGTTTCAGTAATGTACCCATTATAAGCTGATGGAATTTTAAATCATGTCTGTAGAAGCAGTCATCTGGTTGGTGGGGGAACACTAAGGTGTGAAAAACCTCTGATGCCTATTCTTATGTTGGTGAAGTTGAAGATTTTTATTGCATTAATAAGACGTACATTAGAAAGTCATACCACAAATGAGCACTGATTAGTATTGAAACACTATTTGTCCAGGGTGAGAATAAGGTTATGTTTCTTTCTAGTTTTTTTCAAGTGGACAATGATAAGAGGATTTCCTGAAGTTTTCCAGAAAACGTAACTATTTATCTCATTAATTGCAATTAAAAAGCTCTAAACTAATATTCATTTGAATATGAATCATCTGCAGACTAATAACCACTGAGAAGATCCAAACTTTCTCTCTTTTCATTGTACAGAAAATAGCATCTGGTGTCCCCAAGTTAAAAGGCTCCTGTTTGAGTTCTGTATTAGCATAGGGGAGGTTATGAAAAATGACAGTCAAAAATGAAAGATTAAATTTTAACTTATTCCCAACATTCCATATATTCTCTGGTGTATGGCACGAGGAATTGCATGTGGTACAGTGCTAATCCAGTGTTGGCAGCACTTCCAGCTACTTAAACATATTTAGAAATATTTCCTGGTGACTAAATTTGAACTTTTCAAACTCTTTTCCATTAATGGAAAATTATACCTTGCAGCCTCATTTTGATTTACCTAGCATTGTTTTTCCAGAGGTGTTTTAAATATGGTGGGAAGAGACTTTTCTTCCTCTTATTAAGAAGTGAACACGGTGGTGGGGAAGTCACATAGGAATCAGCATAGAGAAAAAAATCAGCATAGAGAAACTTGTGAACCCCAGTGTTTTGTCTTTGCGTATTCCTACAGGTTATGTTTGATATTTCTGTCTGGCATAGCCATTTGCAATCTGATATTTCACACTGATGTTACGTGCTCTATCTGTTACTTATAGGTAATATGACCTTAAAACTGATTTCAGTCTCTTTAAGGTAGTAAATTAGATTGGATTTTAATTTAGGTCAAGTCATGAAAGTGAAAGGATACAAAGATGAGTAGCAACCCCCATCAATAAAAAATAAAACAAACCCCTCCCCCCACAAAAGCTATCATTTTTTATTTAAGTAGAAGCATGGAAATGGAACAAGAGTAAGAATACTTAAATAGGTAGAACATGCATTTCAATACTGAACATTTTGGTGTGAGGCCTCTCAAGTGGAATGGCCCAGCATTGTGTGCCTGCTCTGCCTGTACCATCTGCAGCTGCAAATCAAGGGAGTCTGGAGCCCCATAACCTGCTGAGCAAATGCACCCTGAGAGTCAGCCAGTGACGTAAGAGAGACATTAGTCTTAAATTTCCCCTTTGGATGACTTTTGCAAAACAGCATCACAGGCCCTGAACTTTCTCATTAAGCTATTTTTTCTAAGAGCTGAACAAGATTAATCCTGAGGCAATCACCTCCTATAGCAGCCATGTTCCTTTAAAGCATGTAATTTCAGCATCTGTATCAATACCCTGTTATAAGGTGCCTCTGCCTTTGCTTGGGAAAAAAACTGTCATGCTGGTCTGAAATACAATGTACATTTAAATCCACAGCCTCCCTAGCTATTCTGTCTTGGGATCTTACCACTCTTTAATCAGCCTTCACCTGTCCGTGGGTTGTAATTAAAAGATTAGGCAGCTGAAATTTTGAATTTTTGTACCTAATTTCCAGTATCTAAGTCTGGTACTTAGGTGCCATTCTGGGCATCTAGGTACTTTTTAGATCTGGGTTTGCTCCTCTTTGCACTGCAGAAGAGGAGCATATATCAATGCTCTTTGTTGTTGTCTGATTTCTAAAGAAGACTCTGTAATCTTTTAGATCAGCTGTTTTTCAGGCACTTCTTCATAAATTCTTAGTTTCTGTGATCATCGTCAGCTTTGTAGATTCTGCAATCAAGAAGGGAGATAAAGTTATTAATTAAATATCATTATTTCTTCAGATGTCTGAGCAATCAGTGTAGTCTCTATCAATTCGACTAGCTCCATCTTTTTCTCTTCTCTGCAACACAATCTATTTTGCATTATATATATGATTCAGTTTTTGATCCGTGCCTCTCTGATGAGGGACGAGAGATAAAAGGCCTGCCATTCTGTATGAACTCTGTTTTCAAATTTGAGCTGTTGACTTCTTTCAGATGCTCTCCTTTCTACCAACAGTCTTTATTTATTGATTCTTCTGTGGCCATTCACTTCATATTAATGAATGAAAAAAGAATCCATGATTCTGACTAACTTTTGGGTTCCCTTTTCTTTTTCTCATTTTATTCAGCAAGTGAAGTATTAGAAAGGTGAAATATTACCATAATTATGAGAGATGCAAACAATGTGCATACTTTATAAAGGAAGACATTAGTATTTCAGTATTTCAGTGCACGAGCATATGCTCTATACATAGCATCAAGTAGACGATATGTTTATTTTTACCAATAAATTCATAGGCATTTTCAGTCTCATACTGAATTAGTCCAGAGCCAGCAAAGGAGATGGATTTGGGTGTGACAGACAGCAGCCACCAGGGCAGAGGACTCACAAGGCCAAGGAAGGTAGGCACAGATCAGGATGGGGTTCACTACCCTGAGGCAGGGCTGACACCTGGCCAGGCAGGCAGCCTGCAGGGAAGCCCAGGTGGATAGCTGTGCACAAGCAAGACTAGTCTAGATTACCAGACTACATGCTACGTGTTTCAGAGAGTCCTGACATGTACATGTCATGCTGGCATCAAAACCTTTGTTACCTCTTGTCAATAAATCATATAAATGTGATACATTATGCTTCCTGTGTATTTTTTTTATTTTTCTGAATAAATTCTTTATAAAGGCATTGTAACTCAGAGTTCACACTGTAAATTGCAATTCTTGTTTATTCTTCTACATTAAATTAGTTCTCTATAGAGGCTTTTGCATTTTGTCCATGCGAAGGTCTTCTACCAGCATACCTACATTTCCTATTATATCTACAATAGATACAAAATATTAATGGTGGATTTTTTCCCCTGTTTCTTTGTCATTGATCCTCTTTGTTAAAGTGCACGGTATTGTTCACTAATTTTATTTTTTTTTTAAGTAACTTTAATACATTTTCCCGGTCACCTAATTTTGTTTCTTCATTCCACTTTTGGATATGAGGTTTTTAGTTTTTAGGCAGCATTTGTTTAATAGCATTTTTTTAAACATGTATGTGCCTACCAAGAAGTAGAACTATTTGATTGGCTGATTTTTTTCAGGAGGTTTTCAGGAAACCTTTTCCCTACACAGAAGCTTGTGCAAAATTTTTTCAACCACTTCTATGGCTGATCAGTGTTTTGAGAGTCTCCAGTGGAGGAAGAAAAGTGTTTGACCAGTTAGAAGGGCCCATATTGCTGCTATTTACTGAGTGTTTTAGGTAATCACTTTTCTTGTTTCGTGTAACTACTTGTTTACAAAATTCTTATTTATTAGTTTTGCTCTTTTGTTACATAGAATCAACAAAATTTTCATGCTAAAACCCAAGGAAACACGTGAAAACTCAGAACAAGAAAACTCTCTGGTTCAACATGGAAAAGGGTATATGAATATGTTTTCTGTCTTCTGGAGCTCTTCTTATTGTGCTGATTTCAAACACATACATAAAATAACCAATGATAATGGGAAGACTGGTGTGTACTGGCATGGGTTATGCAAATCACTGTGTTCTGATTTTTTCTTTTGCACAGAGCATTGATGAGTATTCTGTAAATAAATTAAAAATAGCCAGAAATTTGGTATGCAGATCAAGTTCTCTAAATCACTAGATTACAGAAGAGCAAGTTTGCTTCCACAAATGCAAAGCATTTATTTTTCTTTCTGAGGTAATTTCATTTAGATATAGTATAAAATTATTTTATTTGAAACCTTCAGATTATACAGAAACCATTTGGGATATAAAAAATATTAAACATGAATCACTTGTTGAAATATTAATCACTGCAGTAAACCAGAACCAGACTGAACAATAAAATACTGCAGAATATTTTCAGGATATGGTTTTTGAGACCCTGAAAAAGTCCTGGTTTTTGTTTTGGTGCGATTGTTTTGAAGGACTCTTATTTGAGAAATTTTGCATGGTATTTATACTACATATATCCGTAAAAGGAATCCATTAGGACATGGTGAATCAATTTACAGTGAATCACTTTGGATATATATGTGTTGGCAGATGACTAAGAAAATATCAAAGGTCCGAATTATATTGTCTCTATTCACTACTTTTCCATACCCACACGCAAGAGACTTCTAAATTTTCTCATGCGACACTGATCTCTTCTCCAAGCTCAAAAGATCTTCTTTGTATCAGAACCTCTCATATTTTTCAATTATTTTCTGTTTTTATCTTTTGAAGTGACCTTGGTGAGGTATTCAGCCCATTAGTTTTGATCGGTTAGTCCAAGGTGTAAGTTCCTAGTGATGAACAGACCTATGGGTATTTTAAAAATCCTAGTGACAGTGTTTTAGTGCCTATCCTTAGTTGCAGAGGGCAAAATGGAATAATATCAGTGATGATGAGAAACCTCGTGGTAACAAATAAAAAATAAGGAGCAAGATCTGCCTAGAATACTAAGAAATAGGTGTAGTAATAAATTATTTTTTCCATAACATATAAATTGAATTCATAGAAAAGCATATTTCATCAGCATATTTCATATTTCTCCAGCTAGTAAACATGGTTCCTTGACCATAGCAAATTTTTGTCTGGGTCAATGTGGCATATGGCCAAGATTTGAATATTTTTGGTCAGCACACTTCCCTTGGTTTTTAGGATTTAGCAAAGCATGTGATCATCTAAATGAAAAATAATGGTTTTGGTGTCGAGGATACTGTTAGGTTAAATCATTTCCTACCATGTCCCAGTCCTTCATTCTAAGGGCTTTTTCTCAGTGTTTTCCAGGTGGGCAGATGATGAATTTTTCCAACACTATGCTTTACTGTAGCTGTGCAGAAATTAAAAATAATTATTTTCAAACAAGCTGTGCCATGTTCTCATGAAGGCAATTTAGCGAAAGTGGTTTTGAACTCTCTTTTGGACTTTAACTTCCCTCTTGGATTGGCATTCTTTCTCTTAAATATCAAAAAGCTCTATCAAAGCTGTGCTGGGTGCCATAGAGCTTCCCTCACCATTAGCTTCTTGTCAGAAGATGGTGACAGTGACTATTGTCACGTTGTTGACATGTGTAAGAAGCTGATTACCAGAACATTATTAACATTATTCTTATTCTCAAGGAAATAAAAAAATACTTCCATCATTTCAGTGATACTCTGCAAACATTGAGTCTTTATTGATTAATCTGGTTGGAAAGACCTCACTCATGTCTCTCCATGCCACTTGAGCCCAGTGATATGGATTTAAAAGAGTCTTAAGATGAGGGCACTAGAAAAGCAGACTACAGTATCGTGGTGCATAAAATAAAGTGGTGATTCTATTCATTACCACATTCCTCTTTTCTTCAGACAATGAATAAAATACAAGGAGGTACAGAGGCACAGTTTTAAGGTATGTGAATGAAGTGGCAGTGCCAGGTTCACTTCTGTGTGTGCAATAGGACTAAGGCTCTCAGACTGTTGTTGGGCATAACTGGAGACTAGCAGAGCCCTTGCTAAAGTAGGTTGTTGAAAGCCTACTCTTCCATTTTGCAGGAAAATTTCCAGAAAAGAGAAGTATGCAATAAATTTTTACCTCTCATGCCTTCCTCATGGAAACCATAGCTGTAGCTGTTGAGTACTGCAGATAGAGAGAAGCCACAAGGAAATACCAAAGATTCAGTTTCCTGTATTATGGGAAGCAGGGGGGGAGAAGAAGGTGTTGGGGCTACGTACTTCTGAAAGAATTAAAAATAATTGATTATATAGGATTTTCTGAAAAAAGTTTGGAATTAGATTTTCTGTAAGGGCACAGAAATTCTCACCTTTAAAGGGTAATGTAATGCATTATTCATTGTTTTCCTGAATCAGAAATTATTTATCAGTTTCTATTAACTATGTAGTTTTAAAAGCATTCTGGAAGCCATTATAACTGCAGTCAGTAAGTGGATGAGATCCATTCAGTGGGTATTTAAAAGGTTTTCCTCCTGTATTTTCTAGATTGTAATTAGTCTGCACATATTCACATAAGGAAGAAACTTCTCTGTGCTCCTGGCTATATTAATATGTATACTAACTTTTTTATATAAAATTTTTTCGCAAAGGCATTATCCATGCTATCTTGCTATGAATAGGATATGGGACCACTACTAAATGCCCAGTTGAGATCCTTCTGAACGACTTTCCAGCATTCTGGGAGATCAGCCATTCCTCCTTGGTCTGCTGGGAGATTCCTGAGGGCTGTCCTTGTCAGTGGCAATCTATGCTAAGAAGCCATTCACTACCTCTGCCTTCTCTGCATCCTCTGTCACCAGTGTTGCTGCCCCATTTAGTAATGGGCCCACATTTCCCTTAGCTTTCCTTTTGTTATTGATGTATTTGAAGAAGCCCTTCTTGCTGTCCTTGACAGCCTTGGCCAAATTTAGTGCCAGATGGACCTTGTCTTTCCTCATCTCATTTCTTCATAATCTGACAGCATCTCAAAACTGGTCTGTGATTCCACCTTCTATGTGTCTTTGGGTTTTGCCAGAAGTGCACTGTTCAACCACACAGGTGAACTTTCACCTCCTTTGCCCAACTTCTTGCTTATTGAGATTAACTGTTCGTGAGATGTCTTATAACTGCTTTGTCTAATGACTTTTCCCTTCAGCAAATTAAACATTCAATTTGCTGTCACAATGTCAGAAGCTAAGAAATGACAAAGTTAGAGCACAGTAGAAACCCTCTCCTGCTGTCCATTTGTCTTGAGAGAGACTTGATTCTATCATTATCATGCTATTATCTTTCACAGTTTTTGGTTCACTCAAAACACAGGACAGATGGCACTCACATAAAAAGCAAAATTTTAATATTGCACTTTGTTGTTCAGCAAGTATCAGAAAAAAGAATAATTAATTTCCTGAGGTTTTTCTGTATTGATTATGACTATAATATCTAGTTCACAAACATCAATTACGTGATCCAATACCTCAGAAATCTGAGTGTTTATTCCCGTCTCAGAAGCACATGATTTACAGTTTTCTCATCATCACACATGAAGGTCAGAAATTACATAGTCCTTCCCCATACCCCATTTTAAATGACTAGACTTGATTTAGATTTTTTTAAAAGCAGCTACTACAATTTTCAGTTGCAGCTGTGACCTGTTCATCCACTCTTAGATCAGAATAAGTAATTCACATGCCAAAAGAAAGATCATATCTGATAACTTTTTGTTTTGAGGTGATTTGTGCAACAATACATAGGAAATTGAAAGAGACATTTCCAATCCTCCAGGACAGTATTGGCAGCCTTAATAATTTCCTACTTAGCTAGTTCATTAAAAGTCTTTCAAGTTTATGTGGAAATGAAATCAATAAAACCTAGTTTTTATATCATCTTCACTCCATAGCACGATTTATTCTAGAAGCACTACCAAACATTAATTCTCAGTATGAAGTCACAATAAGGTCAAACAACTTTTGCAGATAAACACTTTGTTCTTGAACACTTGATTTGTGATTGCTAATTTATTATTGAAGAAGGAAAAAGAAATTTTGTGACACAGTCACATTGACATTAGTGTTATTTGGTAGAAGAATGGGAATGAACTCCATCCCTTGGGTTAACAAAATTAACTGATCTTCACTGTACTTCACCATTTGAATGTGGAGCAGCTGTAAAGACACCTTCAGTGTATTTTGCCAGTGATTCTACAAATGTATCTGGATATTAGAGGAACAGTGAGGAGTAAGAGTCCTGTTTTTCCTTCAGACTCTGGACAATATCATGGGTCAGTGCACTTTCATGTGTCAGCTGCCACCCAGCTTGTGAACTCTTCCCATCTGACCCTGTCTTCTTTCCTTGTTGCAGATGCATTCATGAAAAGGACTGGTCATGCCCAGCTGCTCGACACAGCACAGTCCATTCATCATTAGAAGACAGAGTGAGGGAATAGATAAGAATGTGCAAAGTGATCCCTTCTTCTCCAAGGAGGACTATTTGGGACAGTCTTTGACAGCCCCAGAAAGAGCCAATGCAAACAAAAAGCGTTCACAACCTGCGAAGTTGCCAGCAATGGGATTATGATGATTTTGCAATGGAACACTTGGGAAAACCAAAACTAGAAAATGCTTAAAGTCCACTTACGAGTGTGCACAGAGTGAAAGGATTAAACTGTTTACAGAAAAGTCAGAACAGAAGCATGACTGTCATTTTGGAATGCCCTTTGAAAATTTTTGAAGTGAACCACTTTAACTCTTATTTTGAGATCTAGTTTTAGAAACTGTAATAACAAGCTATTCAATGGTTATACTTCTTTCTTCCATTACAGAGGTAAAGTGAAACAGAATACATTTCATTCTGGAATGAAAATAGAAAGAGCTTTATCAAATAAAACTTTACGTATTTTTTTCCTCTGGAAAAAATTCTCATTACGTGTTGATCTGAATGTTTTGTCTGCCTTTCTGTTTGGCCAACCAACTGAAGCAGCTGTAAGTGTTTTGCTGTCTTTCCAGAAACATGACTTTTTACACTTCATCCCAAGTTTAATTTCTTCTAACTGTGAAATGAGGTAAATTAAAATGCCAGCAAGGTTTGAGGTAACTTTGTGAAGCAACCCTCTTTTTATGTTAAGGTCTGTTGAGTAAGTATGTGGCAGAGCATGGAACGAAAAATTGTCATAAAGAAGATATACTCCATTTAATTGGCTCTAGTCACTTTTCTGTGTTTTCTGCTATTTGTCTCTACTTCTGGCAATTTAAACTGCACTAAATGACATTGTAGAACCACTATTTACTTCAGAATAGCTTTTACTTCAGTGCACTCAGGTTCTAATCCCTGTTTGAAAGAACTGCATTATTATGTATTCTGTTCTATAATAATAAATTTATTTACTTGTTTGTCCTGGTTTCCAAAACAATCCAACTGATTGTACTGATTGATTCCTTGCCCAGTTTGACATCATCAACAGATAAAATATCCCATTGTTACCTCTCTGTTGGTGTTTTAAGCATATTCATTAAAGATCTGATCAAACTGCATGAAAATATAATATCAAACAATACGGCTTCTAAAAAATAATCCAGGGCTAAACCTGTAAGGTAAAGAAAGAAAAAAAAACCAAAACAATCAACTACTAAACTTTTTTTGTAATACTACTGAATGCAGCAGAGCACACTGGACTCAATTCACTTGTATCACCAAAATCCAGTTATTTTATTACATAATAAATATCAGTTGATTTGTCAGTATTTGTAGAAGATGAAATGCAGCAAGCTACACAAATCTATGGACATAGAAGTTGCAAGTATTGATTCTTCTTTGTTTAAGATTTTTTTATGCCTTCTGGTTTACAGTCTTGATCGATCTTTGTTTTAGCCAGAAGTAACAGCAGAGAATGCAAGGCAAAGTTTCCAAGACAGCTACTCTCCAAAAAACATAAACTATAGGGCTGTTGGAAGTGCATTTTGGAAGAATATTTGTTTAGAAGGTTTTTCCTCTGCACATATTTTAATGGGTGGTAAATGGATCAATTGATCTTATTTCCTTTGTAATTTCTAATATTTCATGTGAGTTGCTTTCAGAGCTTTAACAGAGAGGCTACATGAGCCTGTTCAAGCAGAGTGTATATATTGCTCATGGCAGGTAATTACAGCACTGGGACAGTGAAATACTTTTTCAAGCTCTTTGTTTTTTCCCTGCAGAGTGAAGAGAGCAAAAAAGGCAGTTTACACAGAAATTAAGTTCAAGAATCTATACTCTGCACTGTTCTGGACTTTGTAGTTGTTCCAAACATCTATATTGCTGATAGTAACCTTTACAGAATTTCAAATTGATTTTGCACTATTCTGACTTTATGTTGACTATACAGTCTCTCAAAGCAGTCTGTTCCACTGAGTCACTGTCTTCATTGTGAAAATTTGTCATGTAGAAAGAAAATTCACAAATCTTGATGCACTAATCCAATATGGGATTGAAATAGCTCAAGACCTCCATTTTGGCACACGTGAGTTAGGATATCTCATATTCTCTGCAGTATTTCTGGATGGTTCCTACCTGGGAAATCAACCTGGAATTCAAATAAAATAAAATCAAATTAGATAATTTTCAAATGCCTGTAACTTTAAATGGCAAAGGATGGAATCATTGACTATAGATGTATAACAATGAAGAATATGAAAATCCTGAAACTTTCCCACACTTTCTGCTTAGCCTATACTTGTTTATTTCCCAGTCATCTGAAATAGATAGCATTATGAATAATGCCTTGGAAGCACCGTCAATAATGGAAGACATTTGGTTGTAATGACTGAGTTATGAAGAAGGACAATGACATTTTTGGTACTGAAGACCAAAAAGTGCTTTCAAAGCTAGCATTTACTTTCCAATGAACACAAGACAAGTCCAAGGGGCCAAAGGTGTCCAAAAGGGACCATGAAGGTATATTTATAGTGGATTAGGTAATTAGTTTTCTATTTCTGGGGTTTTTGTATATATTGTATAGCATACCAAAGAACTTAATACCTTTGATTTCTTCCAGTTTTAAGTGTGAATTAAGAAAAGTATTTAAGAATAATTAATCCTTCTTCATGTAGGTACATCTTCTTTCACATTCAATGATTTAGCGCTTCACAAGCAGATTTGGAAAGGAGTCATGATGCATATAAAAGGGAGATTTGCTGCGACTGTAAGCACTGGATTAATGAGAAGTAATCCTGTTGCTTCTAGCACTTGGAGCCTCTGCTGCCTGTTGCAGCAACACCCAATTAGACGAGTTATCCACAAGATGGTGTGCTAACACAAAATACTGGCATTCATTCTTCAAGGAAAATAGTTCTGAAACTGAAGGAATAAGAAAGAATCTTTCTACTGACAGTGAAAAAAATTCTTATGCAAAAATTTTTATCAGTATCTATTGCTGGTGTCTCTCATGAAATGTTTCTTCCCTTTCATTTCCATTCATTTGTGTAGCTGTTTGGTGACTTCCAATAGCTAGAGTTAATATTAAATATGTTTCTTTTAAATCCTGGAGCACTTTCTTATCTACATAAAGATGATTAATGGCCCAAGGTGCCGTGGATAAACACCATTTTGTAACTGGTGAAAAGATCTTTCAGTAGTGAAGATATGATAGCCAGTTTTTCTGAAATTCTTCTTCTGGTACACAATATAGGGCATGTCAGTACATGACAGTGACAAAACTGGTCATATCCCAGGTCTTGTAATAATCCATAGGTGGACTGTAGTAATTCACAGCAGCATATGATAGTCCCAGATACTCACTTTTCTGTTCTTGTCTTCTTTCAGGGTTTTGTTCTGATAATAATGGGTTGTGTCTGAGATTTCTTAATTCCTGCAGATAAAGACACCATATTAGGTACTGGATGTCTTTGGAATATTGGTTTTTAAAAATCAATGGAAACATCAGTCTGTCAAGGAATTTCTAATGGAATATGGACCTGCATTTTTTTGTACATGCTTTTTATTTAGCATCTCTAAAGAGACAAAATAAGAAAATTTTCTAAACATGAAAAAAGATACATGCATTCAAACCTGAAAGTTCACAATAAATATAGATAGTTGTAAGTAACTACTTTCCTTATTTATGCTGTAAGCAGTATCTGTGTTCATATGACTCTGTGTATAGTCTAACATAAAAATAAATATATCCAAAATATCAGATTCTGATCTAGTAAAAGCTTTATTAATATGTGTAGTTTTTAGGCCTGAATCTGATGCGTAGTGTTGAACTAAGTTGAGAATGTTTTATGTTTTAAGACTTAAAAGTTTTAAAAAAGAATTTCCACTTTCACCTGTTCATTAATTTTTCCTTAGAGTGTGATACAAAGTGAAATTAAAGACAAGAAGATCTAGAGAAAGGGAGTCTCAGAGCAGACTCTTTGTATGTTTTTCTCCACTTAGAATACTGTTTGCCATTAGTACAGCTCAGTGATCTGACTATTCCCGGCAATATCTCAGTTTGGTACCGTTTTCTGTGATTCTGGAAACGAAGATAAATCCTTAGTGTCAAAAAGCTTTAGTTCATTTTCAAATAATTTAGTGCTTTCATTATACCATATACTTTCAGATTTGAGCATCAACCGTGTCTCCAGTTACCTGTTTCTAAAGGAATATTGATGGATTGCCATTTTACTTAACCTAATAGCAGTAGTAGTCAAACCCTGCCCCTGCAAAGAATCTTATAACCTGGGAAGTTAATGCCCTCACTTAAGCCTATAGAAGGCTTAAGTACAGAAGGAAAAATGCACATCTGAATACAATCTTTTAAATTGAATATAGTGAAGTATGGGAGAAGTAATAATGTCAAACTGCTGAAATGGTTATAGTGAAATATAGGAGAAGTTTCTGTGAAACTTCCAGGTATGACAAACTTACAGGCCAGAGAACATTTTTAGGGAAGTACATCTCCTTATGGTGATGTACCAGAGCATAGACACCTGGATGACAGAGTGAATTGTACAGCTATCTTTTTTTTTCCCCCGGTTTTATTTTTTTTCCTGAAATACATTAATATTTTTAAACTCAGATTTCAAAATTCTATGATAACTACAGATTTCAAAGTACTTCTGGGGCAGAGATGTGAGATTTTTGGTATACCTCTGCAGTCTTTCAGTCATGGAAGGGTCTAAATTCACAGAAATAAAGCTATACATTAGAATCAAGCTCCTTACGAATGTAGTGGATAAGTCAACTTAGATTAATTGCACAATAAAGAATTGGTATTGACCTGGCACAAGTCATGAGATTCAGCTGTCCAATTAAAAAAATTATGCTGGTTGCACAGCTAGTTTAATCACGACACTAATTTTTTTTTGAGTGGGGAAAATATATTTAAAATTGTAATAGGGATATTATTTGAATATTTTTAGTACTTTCCTTGCATAGTAAAGCAGGATTGTTAGTTTGATTTTAATTATTATTTAAAATGGGGGCTGTTTTTCATCTTAATGAGGTCACTTGCTGATGTTTCACTGTGTGTCCTCCCTTGTATCCAGTGATAGAATATGTGGAAATATTTCAAAGCTGTGCCAGGGAAGATTTTGACTGGACATTTCTCTACCAAGAAGGCAGTCAAAAATTGTAACCCAGTTCCTAGAGAGATGTTTGATGGCCCAAGCCTGGCAGTGTTTAACATGCATTTGAACAATGCTCTTGATAACTTGTTTTAAATTTTGGTCAGCCCAGAAATGGCCAGGTAGTTGGACTAGATTATTCTAGTTGGTCCCTTCCAGATGAATGATTCTTTTCTATTCTATTCTATTCTATTCTATTCTATTCTATTCTATTCTATTCTATTCTATTCTATTCCAGGAACAGCTGTAATTAATTTAATTTATTTCAGGGGAATGATTCTTCATGTTCACAGAAACAGAATAAATACTTTTGGGGGTAAAAACTGTCAGAATTTCAAATCAAAGCTGCATTGATTGAATCCTTCAATCTACATGCTGTGTCAGTTTTTTGTCCTTCAGTGAAATGTCTTGAAAATGAATTCTTGATGTTTAAGCATCTTCCATTGACCTTAGAAGGAATAAGCCAGATCCTTTTGCTTCAATAGGTCAGCTGCAGGTCCCAGTCTGTAAGAAAACCAGCTAGAAAGCTAAGCTCCAAATTTCCTTACATGAATGTTAAAAATCCTAAAAAAAACCAGACCATGAAAACAAGTGTGGAAGCACACATGATGACAAGATTGCATAATGTGAAGCATCTTGGGAAGATATTAGAAACTTTAATTATTATGATCCCATTGAACTCTTACCTCACTTGTGTCTCCTTTGATGGGAGACTTTAAAAAATGCCTAGTTTGTAAGAGTTGCTCGGTCTGAGTTGTGCTTTAAAGGAAGAGGTATAAGAGCTTTGAACCAGTGTCTTGCCTCTGGGGTGAATTTTGTTACAGTATTGCACAACACATCTTTCCTGTTGATTGCTGTTAATGATAAATCTGAGTCAATTACTCAGTGAGCATTGATTTTATTGTAAGCAAGGAGCTAAAAATGTATAAACTTGTAGTGAGCAGCATGCCTAGGTAGACAATAGTTAACTGTCTGCTGGCTGAAGGACTCCTTTCCTGTTCAAGCTGGAAATGAAGTAAAGAGTTTACAGATTTCCACAGGAAGAATGAACATCACCTGGAATGGAGTTTTCTTTTGCAATACTCTTAATGGCTTTTATACCTTTCTCATTTTTCTTTTATTGGGTTCTGCTGAATACCTATCCATCCCATTAAGTAATGCTATTGCTATGACCATGATTTACAGTTACTGTTTCTACTTTTACAGAGGACTTGAAAAAATAAAGGCATAGAAATTGGTTAATTTACTGCTCATGCTCATTGCAAATCAGAAATTAACAGAAAAATTAACAAAGAATTAAAGATTATGGTAGGTTATTTCAAAAGTAGAACTACTAGCTAATTTTAAGTGTTCTCTAATAGGTAGCTTTAATTACTATTGTAGAAAATAATACTGCCAGTAATTGGGGTTGTTACATTTTGCATTTGATTACAATGCTTCAAATTCAAGCATTAAACAAGACTACTTCAGTTTGGTGTTTCAATTTTGTAGCTCAGATTGAGCTACAGGATTAATTGTATGATTAATTTCACAGATCTTGACTATCTACCCAGTCATGTTGATTCTGCTTGTACAATCCAGACATTTTAGTGAAATCAGGCATCCTTCAAGGTATCCTGCTTCTAAAATTTCTGTGTAGTTACGTTTCACTTTTTATGGCCTATGCTAGAGGACAAGTAAATGCAAGTGCTAGGTAATCAAATGTCTTAAATAGAAGACATTATATTTATGTTTTGCTATTTCATAATATTTGCTTCAGGAAAGATTATTTCTACTTATCAGTCATGCTGGAGTAGATAATACAGAAATCATAGGGACAGTATTTGGTGTACAAATTTTTTGTGAATGACAAAAGTTTTTTAGAATGGATTTGCCTTATCCTCTATTGAATTGGTGCCAGCTTGGGAGAAATACATGTATCTTAATCTTTTGGATATGCACCCATAATAACTTGATTTTTTCTGTTGAACATATGTTAAGTTGTAACACACTGAAAAGTGGAAGGAGCTTCTTGAGCAATACATCTCTTGAGTGGACATTGATTTGGGTCTTCTGACCCAGGAAATTAACCTTCACTCCATGATCAAAGCTTCCTCTTCAGCTAATGCATTGATTATGCCCTCTTTCATGTAGCACTCATTTCTCTGTTTGAGGAAATCTCTGGAATAGAAAAGATTAATTAGTCTGAATAACAATAAAAATAAATTAAGATTGGTTTGAAAATAAAATGTCAAATATTTCTTCTCCTGTTTTCTCACTTCGTCTGTCTTTCCATTTATGTACCCATTAGTTCAAAAAGTTATTGTGGACCTATTCCTGGAATTTCTTTTCAGGAAAATTACTAACCCATTTGAAATAATACCTGCTGTGATTTCCTGTGCCTCTTTGGCTGGGGAGAAAAGAGTGCAAGGACCCTCCCTGGGGCCCTCTTGACTTTGCTCAGCAGATGGATTTCAGCTTGGGCACTCATCCTCTGCCTGCTTGTTCCCAGCCTCGTGCCTTGCACCACTCTGTTCCCTGGGGTGTGGTCAGGACACACCTGTTCTGGCACCCTCAGCTTCACCTCCCACAGCTGGTCCCACTGGTCACTTCCAGGGTCTTCCCATGCAAGGTGGAACCACCCTGCTTTTTTTCCAGAGCTCATTCATTGCTGCAAGGGACAGTTTGCAAAGTGCATGCAAGCTGTAAAAGTTAGGCATTGACAACTTATCTCTCATTTTCATTATTCCTCCTTTACTGGAAATTTCCCTTCAACCTGTGGTGGAATACATTCAGTTGTTCCTCTGGAAAATTAGATTATGTACTTTCAAATGTCCTTGAATTTGTAAAATTGCATGCATTTGCTTGACTTTGAAATGTTACTATTAACTTTTAGGAGATAAGTTGTTAAAAACATTAATTCTATGAGATCTATCATGAACAGATTAGGTGCTTCTCCAAGGGACTGCTGTTCTTTCAACTGAACTTCAGAAGCTCAGATTAAGCAGTGGATCCCAAGGAAAGTACTCAAAAGCTAAGGTTGATGTTTTCTTTTTCTCCTTTCTCCCAGTTGCTTAAGGCTGAACATTTCTCCATTTGTCAGGATAAATATATAGTATTGTGAAAAAAACCAGCACTTTTCTCAGAGCTGTAAGTTATAAAAAGCTTCTTTGCTTTGTGTTGGTAGAATTGTTTCTAAAAGTTTCTCTGTGCCTTTAGAAAATGTCCCATCATTTATTAGACAATTTTTTTTTCCCCAGCTGCAGACTACAGACATCCTTCTTTGTGTGTGGGGAGCTGATTTCCTACTAGTGGTTTAAGGCTGATAGGAACAAGATAGTTTCTAAGGTATTTTCTGCAGTGCACTTTATTATTACAGAAACTACTAACTTGTGATTTTTTTATGTAGCTATAATGTATTCTCAAGTGATTTTTTTCTGCTCTTTAAAGTGTCTACAAAACCTCAAAGTAAATCTCCTCAACATGTTGTTTGTTTTTTTCTAATCTACAACCTGTGTCATAAACTATGTCCAAAAAGATATCTCTGTAATAAAAAGCATGGAATTCATAGATCATTGTTTTCTTAAAAAACAATAAACAATAAACATGGAAATCCAATGACCTTTGTAATAATTGTTGCTACCTTTATGCATAAGCATGTTTCTGTCAGAAATTTGCATTTAGAATTTTTTATAATTATATTTATTTCTTTCAATCTACATAATTTATTAGTTGATTATTATTTATTAACATTTATTCTAAAAAGTAGAAATAAATAGGATTAAAAATGTAGAAATTAAACTATATTTAAAGTATTTTAGCAATTTAATTAATAGGTTTAAGTCAATTGGGTTTTTTCCCCAGGGGTCTGATTTTCTGAGCTGTTGATAGCCTCTTATATCCTCAAATTAGATTTATAGCAGCAGGTATTTCTTTGAATGCAGATTGGGAATAAATGTTCTGAAAAATGCATCTTGGCTGTGAAACATTGTGGTTGTTCTGAAGGACTGAAGCACCTACATGTGAGAACTGTATTGTGGTAATCAGTCCCCAGTGTTCTGGGAAATCAGGCTACTGGAAAATTTTTGAAACTTTTAGTTAAACCAGCTTTTTCCTTCTGCTTGCTGTTTTTCATATAGCTAAATATTTATAATTATTGAATTCCCTAGAAATAGAAAACAGCAACAATTAATAATGTAAAAGTTGAGCTACTCCTGCTTTAAAACCTACAAACTCAGCGCTAAACATGGATTAAAAATTATTGTCACCATGTTCAGGAAATACTATGGGTAAAGAATAAAAATGCTGCTCTGACTGCTTTGAAAAATGTAAAGAAAAGGTGTTTAGAGCTCTGCACACACCAGTGTCAGGGAAAGGAGCTGCTTTGGACTGATGCACAAGTAAGACAGCAAACAAATTTGCACATTTTTGCATGAGGAGAGGTTGCTGTCTGTGGAAGACAAGCCACTATCAGATCTTCTGTGCACATAGCAGGAGATCAAGAATTTTTTGCTCTACATGAAGAATAATATCCATAGCTCAGAAGATGTGAGGAAAAGAGTAAAAAAGAGTGAATCCTTAACCATGTCTGTGACTGTGGGGGCAAGTGCATGGCTGGGGAATACAGAATCAGAAGAGAAATGTTGAAGGAGATGGAAAAGTTGAAGAAGCCTTAAAGAGGAAAAGGATAAAAGAGAAAAACAAATAATAAGACCAGCATGGATATTTTTAATGTAAAACTAAAGAATGTTGCATGCACTGCTTTAGAGAATGCCAAGCACTTGATTAACATACTTTCTCTGCTTGTGTTTTGAAATACAGTTTTCAAAACAAAGACTTTGACCATTGTATTCTAAACCTACTAAAATCCATTAAGAAAAAAAAATATGATTAAGAGAAACAGTTCTTACAAGGATTAAGTTCTCTGAACATTCGGGTTTAGGATGGTGAAATAAAAATATGGACAACATGCAGGACCTGATCAAAATTAAGCTTCTAGTGTTTCATTATGTGCTTTTGGTAAGAAATTAGAATACATCAAAAGAAAATAAGGTGTTTTAGATGAAATTGTGGCTGTATGGCCCTCAAAATCACAAATTCTAATCTAAAATTTGTTTTATAATATAGGTACATATTAGAAGCAGGAGATAAGAAAGTAACACAGCAGGTCAGAGGCTCTGCAAGTAGAGTATTCTTGTTATTGCCCTTCAGCAAAGAAATACGCAATTCCCTTCGGGCTGTTTTCATTTGATTTATGCATTTTATGTTAATGTAATTTTTTCTGGACTGTCATGGAAATTACAAGACTGCCCTTAGACAGAGGTCTTGTGCATTTCATTGCACAATTCATGTGCTACTCAGTGTCCAGTGTTGAAGTACTGAACTCTGAAACTACTCCAAGGCATTGCTGGTAAAGAGAGAGCTGTGACTGAGGGTACAGGTTTGAAAACCTATATTAGTTATTGAATACACTTTGAAGGCATCTTAAAATGAGAAAAAAGAACATACAATTATTTATGAGACAGTTGAGCCATTTATCTCTGCAAGTGTTGAATATTACAATTTCCATTAATTTTAATTGCTGTAAAATGCTCACTACCTTTAAAAATGAGACTTCTGGAGACAAACAGCAGACTGATATTTCTGTTATCCGCTCCTTTGTCTCCTTTAGTTCATGGTCCTTCTGTGCTGTGCTACTTCTTGTCTGCTTTATTTATGAACTTTCTTCAGTGCCTTTAAATCTGTATAGCCTAGATGTCAAGGGCAAATGCCCAGTAAATCAGATTTAAACTTTAAGTTCTTCAGGTTTTCTCTGGGGTGTTGTATGATAACAATGTTAATTTGTGATTGAAGGCTTTATAATGCACATTTACAAAAACAAACAAAACCAAAGCCCTCAATAGATCTTTCCACAGTTTTAAAATATACCGTTCTTAAATTGTGAGCAGTATGGACATGCAGTCAGATACCTGTTGTGTCTTGTCCTGCTTGTTTGACAGCAGACTCAGAATCCTACCTCATTTACCTTTCTTCAGTAACAAGTGACCTGTTTTGATACCAGAAACTGCTTGGTTTTGTAAAATTGATAACAATGATAATTTTTTTCCTTGGGATACGCATCACAATACAGTGTTCTCTCTTCAGTTTAATTCTGTATGCTCAAACTTCCTTAACAGTACCAAAATGAAAAAAGGAAGGAGTGTATGTCACACTAACTACAAACCTTAATTCTGGCTTGAGGATGCTCTTGGGGTTTTTCTAGTTCATCAGCCAATGCTGAGTCAGTGAAGCATGTTATTTGTTCTGCTGAATTCTTGGCACGTGCTCATGATGAATGTGAAAAGTTGTCTTCCTCTTTTTAAATAAATAGGAAAACACTGCAAGGAGCAAGTATATAATATATATAATATATTATATATATATAATATATATAATATATTATATATATATAATATATATAATATATATAATATATATAATATATATAATATATATAATATATAATATATATAATATATATAATATATATTATATATATATTATAGATATATATTATAGATATATAATATAATAGCATATAATATATATATTATAAGTATTATAAGTATATAGTATTGTAAGTATATAATATATATATTATAGATATATAGTAGGGTTTTATGTCTGTTTGTGTGAACAGCAACATAGAATCATAAACAGACCTCATTTTTTGACTCACTATTTCACAACCAGATTTTGGTATTATCCAGGAAAAGAGGGAATGGAATTGTCCTCCAATGAGCACAAGGGTAGGAGACAAAAGAGATGAAAAACAAAAAACAGGCCTAGGAGATGAAAAACAAAAAACAGGCTATCAAAAGAAATAAACTTCAGTGCATGCCTGTCAGGGAAGAGAGTCGTGAGATGAGTGTCAACAGTCCCAGCCCATTTCAACCCCATTTTATTCAAGAAAACATATGCAGAACTTTCTCCTGAATTTGAAGTAAAACAAATGATTGTGGGTAAGGGAGACACTAATGATGAAGTACATTTTTTAGTCCAGAAAGCAAGGAAAGAACTTGAATATTTTATCTCTTTCTTCTTGTTTTTACTCGGTGAACTCTAAAACAAACAAAAGAACCCCATGAAAATATTATATGGTATTTATGATGTCAAACACTCGAGTGAAAAAGAAGGCAAATGAATTCTTGAAAGAATTAAACTTTTTTCTGTGACAATTTAATCCACACAAATACATATTCTAAAGTTTCTGGAAAGCAGTGAAATGAAAGTGGTGAGAATGATTATAATAAAGGGACAAGGATCATAGATGTTGAATGAGACAGAATATCTGATGGCAATTAATATTTGCATTGCTATAATCCTACTTTCTTCCCTCACCTAATATGAAGGATTAAAAATATTTTTCTTTCTCTGGAGCTCAAAACTGATTAAAAGGTAGTGTAAAAGATATCCTAATCATAAGATGTGCCTGAATTCAATACAGAGAATGTCTACAGGACCAGAAAATATATTTTTTAAGACTATAATGTGAACATACTAAATGAGGATTCTCATCCTGGCAAGACATGAACTCTATGAAATTTTTCTTGCTTCCTGTCATGGTTTAAGAGAGTGATGAAAGTACTGATTTTGTTTATCCATGCAATGGTCAGTGTGATAGGAGAATGTCATTAATACCTCCTAAGATGGCAGTCAAAATTAGACTATATGAACTACAAAAAATTATTTTCATTCTTATTTTGCTGACCAGTGAATTAAAAAAAAAAAATAGATATGCCACCTCAATTCCTGCATACAAGGCTTATGAGTCTCTAAAAAAATTTTGTATAAATATTTTAGGGCTCATCAGCAGGGTAGTAGAGTGTTGAATCATCCCTTTATTGAGCCCAGTGTACAATTATGACAGAGACTGCAAGCTTCCATCTCACTTACCTATTTACAACTGCTTAGGAAATAAAATGCAACTTTTAAGTGGGATCCTTTTTTGCTGCTCAGAGCCATTACATTAAAGAAATACTCAAAGCATCAGCTAAGTATAAAAACATAAATCAAGTTTACATCAATGAGACATAAAAACATAAATCAAACTGACATGACTTAAATTACAGTACATATATAAGAAGCCTTAGACTGATTGTAATTCTGAAATGTGTTTTTTCTAAATAAAAGGAATTAAGGAGACATGACGATATATAAAATTTCAGTAGGCAGGAAACTGAAAGGCTCACACAGAATATGTACCGATAACTATTTTCTCTTCACAGATACCTTTTTTTTTTCTGTTGGTTCATGGCAGCTCAAAATCTTTGAACCATAGAATAGTTTGAATTGTAAGGGCTCTTTAGATATCTAGTCCAACCCTCTTGCAATGAGCAGGGACATCTTCAGCTTGACCAGGTTGCTCAAAGCCCTTTCCAACCTGGCCTTGAATACTTCCAGGGATGGGGCATCCACCACCTCTCTGGGCAACCTGTGCCAGTATTTCACCATCCTCATGGTAAAAACCCACTTGCTTATACACAGCCTGCATCTACCCTTCTTTAGTTCAAAACTATTGCCCCTTGTCCTATCACAATAGGTCCTGAAAGCTTTCTCCCCATCCTTCTTTTGAGCCCTCTGTAAGTACGAAAGGCCACAATAAGATCTCCCTGGAGCCTTCTCATCCCCTCATGAGAAGGCTGACCAATCCTTTCTTGCCTTTTCCACAGAGGTGTTTCACCCCTCTGGGCCTGCTGCAACAGGTCTGTGTACTCCCTGTGCTGAGGGCTCCAGAGATAAATATTCCATTTAGGGTCTCACCAGTGAAGAGAAGAGGGCTCCTCTGTCAGAATGATAACTGCATCAGTAGGTGCATGAATTTGGTAGATTTATAAGAGAACATGTCACTCACAGTTTATATCATAAGAATCCTTTTTAATTCTCTAGACTTAGATCTAGTTGTACTTTACCTCTCATTTAAAAAGTGAAAATCCTGTCTATCTCACCAAAGTTTTATCTATTTATAACAGTGATACTAGCTCAAGGAAAAAATTCTCAAAAAATCCCCTCCAAAATAAAACCCCCACTCAATAAAATCCCCTTGTGACAATTTGTGGTGTAATTTTTATTTGATGATTCAACCTAGACAAAACATTGTAAAGAAGTATTGAAATACCTAAAATTGCAGATATATATAGGGTCTTAATAATGCCTTATCATTGTAATTTTATAAGGTTTTCTCTTGTATTGTACCATGTTAATATTGGAAGACCTAGTACTTAAAATTATTTTAGTAAGTCCAGTGGTAAGTCCAAAGGTGAGAGTGCTCAGAAGGCTTGGGTTTCAGTGTCAGCTCTGCTTCTCTTTAGAGGTAATTTATTTCCTCTTGTTTCATAGTGTTGTTGCCCTGCATAGTTATATTATAAAATCCCTGGTGTGAAGATTGTCTTTTAGTAGACCGAATGTTCTTTAAGGTTATAGAATTTTATGGCAAAATCAGGTTTTTGGCCAGGATATCAATGGTCCAATTCAAATGGATGGTGTGTAAGTACTAGCTAAAATGAGATTTTAGGAGAATCATGGGTGCAATGGGATTATGGCCTCATTAAATTTGTATGTTTGCATAAAAGACACAATCATGCAGGTGCTCTTTTGCTGCAGCCTGTCTCTTGTAAAACTTTCTAAGTTCCACTAACGGTTCATTCACTTAACCAAGCAATGTTTTTGTTCTCAAACACATCTTTGAAAGTAGTGTAGAAGAATGTTTTTGTCAGAATTTTCTGTGTGAACAAGACTATGTATCTTGAAACAAGTTTATCTACAACAGAGGTGGTTCTACTAGATTTATGACTATGTGTTCTTATTTTTTCATTAAAATTAGCATCTATTCCCCCTGAAATGCTTTGGCTTTAGGCAGCTTTCTAAGCTCCAATACCAATGCCAGGCACAGATTTCTGAGAACAGAGGAAAACTGATAAAATGCATGTAAAACTGAATCTCATATTGGTTTTTTTATGTCAAGGACCTCTCACACTAAACAATGCCTTCCATTTTAAAACTCAGATTTTGGAAAGGAGTATGTGCAATAAGGAAGTAATACAACCTAGATAAAAATGCATTGCAAATGTATTTTGCATTAATTTTGTAATGTAGAAATTATACTACAGAAAAATAACAAAAACAATCAAGAAGAACATCTGTCACGTGAATTTTTTGTGTAGTAGCTAACTCATGTACATAATAAATGTGAGGCTTATCCTAATGCTGTGCCATCTGGAATCCAGCCATTTCTGTCAGAATGTTTATTTCCACATGCTTTTAGCTTTGCTTCACTTTGCACTGTCCTTCCTGAAAGATATGAACCAAAATTACACTCTCTAAACCTCAGAATGCTGAAAATCTCTCATGTCTTGCAATATTTGATTGCTGTCCAAATCTAGCCTGTAACCTAGATTAAAGTGTCCTGGGGTTTGGTAGAATGTTTGCTGGAATATGGGTGTATGATGGCTGAGAAAAAGTAGCAGGTACAAAATTAAAAGATGCAACTTACTCTGGCCTCAGGTTGGTACTTATATGAAGTATCAGCCAGCACATGTCCTTAGAGATTTCTATAAGCTTTGAGTTTTCTGGCACAGAAATTCAGTTTAGCTGGTAGCAGTCATTATGGTCTGTTCTTATTTCCTTGTAGAAATGAGTACTCGCATAAAACCTAAGGCCTTAGTGGCATGTTTTTGAAATGGAAAGGGTGACAACGTATCTTTAGTGATGAAAGTATCTTTGTGCTAAGTTCAACTCTGTCAAATTCAGTTTACCACATTGCAGTTTTTCTGCACATTAATATGACACTGGATTGTACAATAAATATAAATCAAATTTAAATGTATAACCTTGTGCGAGGAGAGGCAGGGATGTCTGAATACTTATTAAAAGTCCCTGCAGGAAGACTTCTGATCATTTTGAGAGTTAAAGTTACAGAATATTAGTGTTAATTCATGCTACTGATATAAATTCTCTCCAGGATTTACAGCAAAGGAGACCTATGCATTGCTTGGCCTTCCTTCTTAACTTTTTATCTATTCTTTCTAAAACCTAATCCTTCTTTCTTTGAGAAGAATGCTATTCATATGGTAAAAATATAGGTGGATCTCACCTTATAATAATGTGGAATTACATGTATTACTTTTACTGGCTAGATAATAGTTAGGCAAAAGTTTTTGTTTTTCCAGAAATTTAAGAAGGTCAAGTACAAAACTAAAAACAATTTGATTTCCAGTGTTTCAGTGCATCAGCCACCTGAGTAATTAAGCTTTCCATTGCCATCACTAATTTAGTACTGCCAAAATTCACTTATACAGCCTCAGCACCAAGAGGTTTTCCTCACAGGATTGACCAAATAGATGAGTGCAATCCTAACAGAGTAAACCCATACACCTGAAACACATAGATGGGATAAATCCAATCTTTGAAAACTACTTAAGTTCTATTATGGCTCTGTGACTTCTCCTTTCCCAGACAAATACTTGAAGGAAGATTGCAGTTCTATTAATGGTTATAGCTGACATTGACTCTTGACTTGCTGCATATGTCAAGTTTCTTTCTGTCAATGTTAAAATATTTTTTATTAAAATTATTATTCCATGACTGTGGGATTAATTGCAATTATTTCTGTAGCGCAAGGTCAGCTCTGAATGGCTAAATGAATTATTTTGCTAACTCTGTTTAAGTTCATCTATTTTCGTTGCAATCAAGTGATAGTGCTTTACACATCAACATTAATAACTTTCCATTAACTTACATCTTCAAGCTATATTCTTATTTCTAGGGCTAATTATTTGCCCTTCAGATTTTTTTTTTTTTAATTTTATTCTTCCAATATAAGGACTAGAAACTGAACAAGTAAATGAAGTGATGGTAAGTGGAAAATGACCTACAGGAGATGATTTTTTACAGAAAACATCACCAAGCTGTGAAATCCCCATAGTCAACCTCTCTTCTGTTATTGGCAAAACAGCCAAAAGTCTGGCAACCTGTTTGACTAACACTTGGTCCTCCTCTGAACACCTCTCCTTCTTCCCTTCTGGTTCCCAGTCCCCTAAAGAATAGGTCCTAAGAGGCAGCGCGTGATGTTGCAATCTTTACTTAGCTTCTGTGTGGTAGTTTGTTGTAAGTGAGGGCACTCGGTGAGAAGGTAGACTTTCTTGGCTGAGGTTATGGCAAGGATAAAGACATGGATGAGACACTTGACAGGAAAATGTACTGCTGTCCTATGCACATGTCATCTGAGGGATAGGCTCTGCACCCCAAGTAACCTCTTCTTGAATTGTTTTCCCTTTTTTTATAGGTGCTTAGCTGATTTCAGTATAACATCATTTCTGTGTGCTTTGGACACCTATGTTCAGGCACTGGTAGATTCACTTGTGTCTGTTAGAGAAAATGAATGCGTGAATTATCATACAAGCCCATTCCATAGACACATGTTTCTTGCCAATCTACATGAAAGAATATGAGGTTTTGTGTCCCTTATATATTAAAATTAATTAATTAATTGCTCTCATTTTCCATCTGTTTCTTTTGAAAAGAAACAGAGGATGAAACCAGCTAAAATGCTTTCTGTATAATTTTTTTTTGCTGGGATGGAAACTTTGAGTATTTAAAAATATATTTTGTTTTAGACTCCAAGCTCTGTACAGATGAATATGATTCATAGGCAGTGCCTGGCTTCCCTTCAGAGGAGTTTGGGCACCCAAGAATGGTCTGAGCTTGGACTACCCAATTCACCATGGTAAGTATCTAGCAGTGTCTGCAAAACAGCAGGTCATCACTGACCATCAGCAGTGGAGCTTTGAAAGGGTAAGATCAGTGCAGGAGCACTGGGGCTGGTGTTGCTCTTGTCTTGATGCTTTTGTGTATCTGTGGGTGTAAAACCCAGAGACCTCTAATAAACGTATAATGCCATGCAGATTATTTTGGTGCTACAAAAATTGTTGTACTAATAACTCTCAAACTTCAAGAGGAGATATTTTTCCTATAGTACTGCTGCTTAGCTGATATTTTTTTAAGGCCCTTATGCATAATTTTCCCCATTCTGAAATGTACACACAGGTTTCTAAACCTTCCCATCCTGAACAAAGCCTTTCCTTCTCCTAATGAAAATATCCAACGATATATGATAAAAATGTTTATAACACAAGCTAAGCAATTTTTCTCATAACTTTCTCTCAGGAAAGGGACCTCAGTATATCAACAATATTAACTGCTGACTCATTTAATATAGAAGAAAACTAAACCATTGATTGGAAATAGCTGCTTTGTGGAAGTAGTTTTAACAGTCATCTAAAAAAATAGCATTGCTCTCAGAGTTGTTAATAAATACCATAATGTTTTTATGTGGTTTTTTTACAGTTATGCTTATCTTTCTGAGTAATGGACTTTTGAGCTAGATTTCTGCCCTTTAATATTTTGTTCTTTTCCAATTTCTGGACTTCTTACACTCAGTTTGGAGGTTTTGTATTTTTTACGGGAAATCGGCAGTAGAATTTCTTGCCATTTGAGAATCTCATTTATCACTGATCTGTTTGCTGCAATGCTAAGCTGAATCTTGAAAACAAAATCATGCAGTAGAAAGCTAAAGATTTTTAAGTGGTTTGGATTCAAATGACATTTTTATAAGTAAATATAATGAATTGATAGAGTTTTCTTGATGAAGTAAGGAAGGGGGTCTACCTTGGATTTGAGGAATGTGGACTGTCCCATTCAGGACATTGGTTCAGACAGTCGTCTCGGAAAGAGTCTTTGATAACAAAGGGGACCAGAAAGGCTGAACATTGAGAAGGAAATCCTACTGACACAGGAACAGGCTGTCTCCATGTTCCAAAAGAAGTTCCACTGGGATAGAAGGCTGGCCTGGCTGAACAGGGAGCTTTCACACAAACTCAGGAGAAAAAAAAAAAAGAGAATTTTTGACCTCGTCAACTTTTGCAGCAGCTGGGAGGGACAAGGCCAGGAACCAGGGGACATTCTATACTCCCTCACACCATGTTCAGGGGTGTCCTGCCTTTCTTCTGGCTTGCCAGTACGTGCAGTTGGGTGGCACCAGATTCCACATAATGAGCACACTCAGGTGAATTGTTTGCCTGTCTCATACACTTTGGTTTTAGTATAGTTGTTGCTGTTGTGATTTCGTTGCTGTACCCAGTAAACTGTTATTTCAGCCTGTGATCTTTACCTCTTTGTGCCTCCAGTTCTTGTTTCCATCCCACCACAAGGGGAGGGGAAGAGTGAGACAGTGGCCAGTGGTCTGGGATATTTTCATGGGAACACTAAATTGGGGAGTACCATTCCTAAACCATGACAGAACTTTGGAATAAGGGCAGTCAGCTCAGGAATAGTATAAAGATGTTGTTTGGTCATGGAAAGAAAACTCAATTTGCCCACTGATAATGAAAGATAATAAAAGATGCTTTTATAAATAGAATAACAACAAAAAGAGGACCAAAAAAAATCTCCATCCTTTGCTGGATGCAGAAGAGAACATTGTCACAAGGAAGAGGGAAAGGCTGAAGCACTTAATGCTTTCTTTGTCTCAATCTTCAACAGTAGGAATGATTATCATGAGGGCAGCCAGTCCTCTTAGTTGGTAGACAGGGACTGGGAGCAGACAAGGCCCCCTGTAACCCAGGAGGAGGCAGGTAGTGACCTGCTGGGCCGTTTACACACTCAGAAATCTCTGGGAGTGAATGGGATTCATCCAAAGGGAGATGGCAGCAGGGCTTGCTAAGTCACCCTCCATAATTTGTCATCAGTCCTGGCTCACTGGTTGGCCAATGTGACACACACCCACACAATGGGCAAAAGAGGATCCAGGGAATGAGAAGCCTGACCTCAGGGCCCAGGAAGTTAATGGGAAAATCGTATGGTAAAAGCAAGGGATCAGGTTTTTTTCCTGATCTTCTGTAAGTCATTGTTACAATTGCATACAAAAAATTCTAACTTAGAATTGTGGAAATACATGAACTATTCAGTTTTTTTATTATTTTGAGATAAAAAGGCTTTGTGGAGGAGCTGAGTGGAATTTTACCTGGCCATGTTCTTTAGTAGGAATGCACATATATAATTTATGGTTTAATTAACAAGTAGGTAAAGTGTGTTAATGGATTAAAATAATGGCTTTCCATATTCACATATACAGAACAGTTAGTAATTTGTTTCTCTATTTCCTGTAAGAATCACATTAAAAAACTTATAGATTTTGATAATTATTTTGCTGAGTGCTAACATGTACTTTAAAAAGTTAAATTTATAAAATTTATATACATGTTATATAGATTTTGTATCAGTTAAGAACATTAACTGCGAAATAGGATACCATTAGATGTAATATGATAAGCAGGAAATTTTTCTTGTGTTAAAAACTCATTAGAGTGAAGCAGTGGCTTTTAAATTGGTCTTTTAGGTTAGATACATACTGAGAACGAGCATGGTCCAGAAACCTGAGAGGTATCAGGAATGGTTTTTTTAAATTTGAATATTATTGGGAATCTGAAAGTCATTTACACCCTTATCTTTAAATTTTTGTACATTGTGTTTTAAGCTTTCTCTTTTTAAAATAATTTAAAGGAAGCAATTATTATATATTATATATACTGAAATTTTCTGTAAAATCTGGATAAACATGTAACACAGCACAGTTCTGCTCTGGACCTTATTTTTTTGACTTTTCTTATCCTCCTACATTCAGCTACACATGAAAAAGAAAAAAAAATCATTTTCACCTCTATCAGTTAAGTCACAAAAATGGATGTGTAAGGAAAAGAAGTGGGAATGAGTGACAGAAGTAGGAGGTGCCATGTGCTGGTTTAAAAAGCTCATGAGCCTATGGCCTGAGCTGCAATACTGCAGTTCAAGATAAAATGTAGTCAGTTTTACTTATGTTTTGGCACAACTATTGCTGTGAAGACCTTTTTGAAGACTAGAAAAAAAATTTATATGGAGAATTGATATTAGGAAGCCATTTCATAAATTCTAAAATATTTTTACTGTATTAAAAGAATTATAATCATATAATGAGAGAGAATGTCATCATGTGATGAATATGCAAAGGTTTTTTTCTTGTCTAATGGCTATTAATGCACTAGTGGCCACCCACCATTAAATAAAAAACTAAAGAGCTCACAAAACAGATTTTTTAACATTTTCATAAATGAAAGATTATCTTTCAAAATATTTTGTACTGTGTCTGCATGTCAGTTTATTTTTACTTTTAGCATAGGTTGGAAGAATAGATCTGCAAAATGTTGGATGTTGTGCCTGAATGCCTGTCCATCTATGGTGTCTTTCCAACAATGAGATTCTTATTTCATTTAAGCTTTATCAGCTACCTATATTTACTCAGGGCTTTCTATATAGCATTTTCAGCAATGTCTTCTGTCAATGATAAATTATTGTATACTATCTGGATACATTCACTATAGTGGAATTCATCTCCTAATTTTAACACAGAAATAAGAAATTCCTTCAGGAACAATTCCATAAAGAAAATACAATTTCTACCCTCTCCTCCCCATCAGTTTGTGATCATTTTCAATGTTTATTTGAATTGAAAATGGTTCAGAATCTGTCTTCTCAGTCATGTTTCTAATGACACCGCAATCTGTTGGAAAACAGAGAAGTGTTTTCAAGCAAGTGTCTGTTGGGAAAAAATCCCATTGATACTAACTTAAAGAATAATTGACAGATCAGCTTGATTGTTGAAACTGGAGGAAACAATTGGTTACTCATTCAAGAGTAATTTTTTCTTGTGAAAAGACACTCAGTAAGTGGGAAAGATTTCAGCAAGAGCCATGTGGTTTGGTGTAAGATTATTATGAATATCTTAGAGGAACAATATGCAGCCTCTGTCAGCTACAAATGTGGACTGTGGTAGGAGCTGGGAGTTACAAAGGAGTCCATGAAGAGAGACAGAATCTCAAGAATCATTAAACAAAGTTATACAAATGACCGATAGGTAGTTAGTCAAGGGATGGCTTCTGTCTTATATATCCACAGATTATTGAAGTACTTGGAAAAGCAGCTCTGATTTAAAGACAAATTTAAAAAACTTTCTTAGAACTTTTAAATTTTGTTGTGAGATATGGTTAAGTCATGATCTACCTTATACCAGAATAACAAATTAAAAATAAATTTAAAAAAAAAAGCAAGTGGAGAGTCAAGTTTAACAACAGTAAGAATTATTTGGCAGGTACCGTGTAGAAATGGTTTCAAGTTTTTTCAGTAAGAGTCCAACTAGCTAACTTTTTAAAAGTTGTGGTTTGACCCATATTTGTTAATTTACATTTTGTCATATACTGTGGGTAAAATTCACCATTTAAATCAGAAGGTTCACATGAGTTCTTCCAGGGATGGAAATATACAGGTTAGCAAGATAAAATGAAACTGAATCTCAGTGGGATGCTGCTTTGGACAACAACATGTTAAAACATTTTTATGAATAAAGATGCAACTTTCTGTTAAGAAATAATTTAAATAATCTTTCTTTTTTAGTGTAAGATGGTAATGATTTGTTTTTAAAATATTTGGTTTTGATCAAAAATATACACTCTCTGGAGATAATATACTTATAGTAGTCCTGTCATGTATGAAGACATTTAATGAAATAAACAGCATTCTATACTTTTAATGATAAAGAGAGTAGCATTGTACATGTATTTCAATGACATTATGATTCTATAATTAAACCAGGAGAGGAAGAAAATTTCTTCCAAAATTCTGTCCAAGGATAACTGCTTAGTACCTTGGAAAGACTTGTGACTGTAATGTTACTCCAAGGTTCGGGGTTCTTTGTGTAGAGGAGGGGAGAACATGGGAATGCTCTGAAGCTTCTTCATTTTCAAATAGAAAACCTGTGGCTTTCCTCTCTATGAAGAGAGAAGACTCCTGATGGCTTTTAAGAGTTTGTTAAAGTTAGGTAATGATCCTAAGGTTCTGCAGATAAATACAAGTTGAATGCTGTGATATTATCCTGAAACACCCTCTGGCAACTTGTTCCATGCTTGAGCTCTTGCTTTATTCCAGACATGCATAGGCATGATGATGTTACATGGACTGGTTTTGTCCATTAAAGAAAGTCCTGTAATTTATATAAGTGGGTAAGGAAAAAAAAATCTTCAGGAAATTTCATAGACAGCTTTGTGGTTTGTTCTGGATGTTTTTTGAAGTCCAGGTGAAAAGTGTAAAACAAGTTATGAGAATTTATGTGTTTCTGACTAAATGGCATTTTATTTACGGTTCTTACATAGTCAATATTTGCTTTTGTACACATAAACTCTCTTTATTATTTAGTTTTAAGCTTCTGATAATAAAGACCCAATAGAACTGGCTATTAGGCTAAATGACTGAAAGTAAGTGCTTTGCAAAAGTGAATATTCTACTCACTAGATGGGTATATGAAAACAAATATTGTTTCCTTAGGGGTCTCAATTTTCCAAATAAGACATCTCCTTCAGAAGAGTAAATTACCAAAAATGAATGCAATTTATCAGGGTAAGCATAATTGCTTTAAAACTGTAAAATTATTGCTTCAACATTTTTAATCTCTTCTGATTTTGTTCAGAGAATAATTCTTTTTTCTCAAGGTAAATAATCCATTAAAATATCCTAAATCATTAGCTGAGGAAAAATACCTAGTCTTGATATATTATTTAATACTGTAATAAAGAAGACAATTCTCCAATGATTAATTTAGTCTATGCATTAGATTTTCTAAAGGCTGTTTTTACAGTTGTTCATTAAAACCTATTAAATGAATATTGATCATCTTTTAATATCTTAGTTTTCTTTCTTGAATTTAGATGTGGGACAAATCTGGTTCATTTTATAGATATAAAAGTCTTTATATGTATATAAATATATAAATATATATAAAATGAATGAATGAATGAGTGAATGAATGAATGAATGAATGAATGAATGAATGAATGAATGAATGAATAGCATTTATATATTTATTTATATATTTAATTCTTACAACAAGGTAAACACTACCTTGCCTCAGAACTCTACTTTATTCTCATCCTTTCTCACCTCTTGTCTCCAATGGAATTAGATTTCAGAATACATGGAAGACCTAGGACAGCACAACTGGACAACATATATACATATATATATATTAAAAAATTATATATATAAAAATAAAAGTATACATAAATAAATAAATAAACATATGAATAAATAGTATGGTATACTGCAGTTACAATGGGTCACATGACTTCTGTGTTATTGTATTTTTGTGTTAGTGGAAAAGTCTGTGAAATAATGTGTTTAAGACTTTTGTTTCTTTTACACATGAGACCCCTTATACTTTGCTTTGCCCACAACTCTGTGGATCAGATCTCAGCTCGAAGGATCAGGCTCTGATTGATAAACTTGTACACAATGCATGTATAAAATTGAAAATTTGCTCAGAGCTGAGAACAAACTAAAAATATGATATCTGGAAAATTTCATGTGTTTGAATTTTAATATTGATATTTACTGATGCATATATTCTACAAGTCAGGCAGAGAACATTTTTTGTTATTACTGAGGTGGAGAGCTTTTCCTCTTTAATTTTGCCTCTACTCTGGGTAACAAATCTATTTATTCACTTTTTTTTACTCTTTGTCCAGTGCTGAAATGAACTATCTTCTTCTCTGTGTTACGACTGATCCTTGTTCTTGATCTAACCCCTTTTTTTCAATTTTGAAGAGGTCCTAAGAATAAAATCTGCTTCTTTATTCATTAATGTTACCTTTAGTTTGCAGAGAGGTCAAATGAGTTATATAAATTACAATTAATTACAAATTGTAATATGAATTATACATTTATATAAATACTCTATGGCTAGAAAATATCTCCTAACCATGTATTAAGTATCCTTTGCAGGTATTTAGGCAGATGCTATTTTAAATATGTCCTCAGGCTCAAGTTTATGTTTTAAAACCCATGTATTGAAGTGGGCTAAGAAAGAAAATTGCATCTGGATTCCTTGTTGGAAGTTCACTGTCCAGCAGAGTTGTCAGGATGTTGTCAGATGGGTTGGACATCTGGCAAGGAAACTTTTATGAAAGGTAAAAGAAGACATAGAGAATTGCAGAAGATTTTCCATGTAGTGCAAAAGGGGGGATGGTATGTCTCTTGTACAGTTTTATGTGCCTCTATTCCAGATTCATTGCTTCACCTGACATTAACCCTTGGGACCTGGGCTGTTCATATTTAGTGATAATGCAATACATTGCCCAGTGTGGTATACTTTGTACAAAACTATTAGTTTTCTATATTTTTGGTATGCAATGGTTTAATTTGTATTGAGATATGTGATGAATTTGGTATAAAAATGTTTAAAGATTATTTCAGTTGGAACCATTTGAGACAAAATTTTAGTATTAATGCTGCCACACATACAGAATTGTAACAAAGCTGTTTTAGAAAACTTAATTACAAAGTAAAAAGAAAAGAATTCTAGATTTTAATATTTGTAATCTTGACAATTCAATATTCAAAGTCTGGTGGAAAGTGATATTCCTCAGGAGTTGGTGGCAAACAATGCTGCTGAACATCTTTGTCAGTGACATGGACAGAGGAACTGAGGGCAGTCTTAGAAAGTTTGCAGATGACATCCAGTTGAATTGTGCAGGTGACATGCTGGAGGGAAAGGATGGCATCCAGAGCAACCATGACAGCCTGGAGAAGTGGGGCCATTGGAAGATCATGAAGTACAGACTGAGTGGAGAATGGATCCAGTGGACTTTTGGGTGTTAGGTATTTGGGAGGCTGGACATAGATCTGCAATATGTGCTTACACCCCAGAAAGCCAAACATGTCAGGGTTGCATCCAAAGCAGCGTGGCCAGCAGGGGAGGAGATTTTGCCCCTCTGCTCTGCTGTGTTCCCAGTGCAGGAAAGACATCATCCTGCTGGTCCAGAGAAAGGTCACAAAGATGAGCAGTGCTGGAGCACCTCTCCACGTGGAGAGGTGGAACAGAGGTTGAGTAAGTTAGGGTTTTCAGCCTGGAGAAGTCCATGGGGAAACACACAGCCCTTCAGTATCTAACAGGGGCTAGAAGAGAGCTGAAGAGGGCTTTACAGAAGGGCATGTAGAGATAGGACAAGGAGGAATGACTTTAAACAGAAGGAGAGTAGGTTTAAATTCAACATAAGAAGTAAGTACTTTACTGATTATGATGGTGGTGAGACCTTGGAACAGCTTGCCCACAGAAGTTGTGGATGTCCCATCCCTGGAAATGTTTGAGAACGGTCTAGATGTGCCTTTGATCAACCTGATTTCAAGATGATTAAAGCGCCATCCAGGTGTCCCTGCCCATGGCAGGTGGGTTGGACAAGTTGGTTAGACTGAGGTCTTTCCAATTGGAGCCATTTAATGATTCTATGACATTTGGGATTGTGACATCTCCCTGTGGCAAGACTTAATGACTATTTATTGGAATATGACCAGTTACTTTCAGAGTCCAAATGCCCCAAATAATCTAGATTAGGTCTTTACTTGAGAAATAACAGGTTTGGTTTTAGAGGATTTTTAGACATATAGTTCCACTTGAAGTTAGTGAGCATTGTTTTTCTGCATCTCAGAATGATTTGTCAGCCTGGCCACAGTGTCTTAATCCACTGAAATATGATCCATGATTTACTTTCATTTTACAATAATTTCTTCTTGAATAGTAGGATTTAAAAATTTTTAAAATAATTTGTAAAAATAAAATGCCCCAACCTTTGGAGAAACACATGATTAGGAACTCCATTTATTGCTTTCCATAACTCTTTTGCAGTCTCTAAAGGGTGATCTGTAGTATGGTCACAGAACTCAGCCTTTTGGCAGAAAAAATTATCTTGCATTGAATGAGGTGCAGCTGTTGTAGGAATTTTGGCATATATATCCTTTCTTAAGATGTGCTTTCTAAATGATTACATTTCATATATTATATATGAATAGTATATAAATTAAAAATATCAATATAATTTTGAGTCCTTAATATACTAAACTCTTTGTAACAATTGAGTCTTTTTCAGTCAGACTGTTCCTTCAGAAAAATTAGTATTTCTTTTGTCTTTAAAAAATTCCCAACTAGAGAGCACTATTGTTAATTGTGTTATTGTGTTGATTTTTTGAGATAGTGACTCCAGAATACATATGTTGTCTCTCCCAGGGACAGATTTTGGAAGGGTGAAAGAGAACCATTGTTAACTCATGGGTGTGTCAAACAGTGAGTTGAATGCATTAGCCATCAAAGATGTCAGACCAAGTAAAATCAGAGTGATTTTGGAAGCTACAGTCTACTTCAGGAATATAGTTTGAGACACAGATGGTTATGGTGGTTGCTGACTGGGGATAGTTTATAATTTGAAGTCAGAGAAATAACATGCAATAGCAAATAAAATAACTGCTTCAAAATGGGGGAATTTGCATCTTTCTACTGCTGCTCTTCTGTTTAGAAGAAATGAAGGTTTGGATAAAATTTTTGTATTCATGTGTATAGATGTGAGCTCCTTTGATGATGGGGGAATGAGTCACTCGTGAACAGATGGAAAGAATGAAAGGGAAAAAAAGATCCTCTGGGAAGGCGTGGCAATAATTAAGTGCTGTGTGATGAACTGGAAATGTCTTGATTTTGGTGTAGTTATTAATATATTTTGGTTGATGAAACTGTATCTTAATCAAATCTCATGAAATTCTTAAAAGCCAGCATAAAAATAAGAGAACATGGTCTCTGCTGTTTAACTAAGAAGTTGAATTACACTCATAACTACAGGGCATACTTGGGTAGAAACATAAGCTACTCAGATTTCTCAAGTATTTATAAGCGCTTTGATGGCTTGGTGAACTACTTGTTGGTGACTGCTCTGTACAGCTTTGCTGCTGTAGGGCTTTGCTTCTCCTCAGAACTTTATTTTTTATTACAGAAGTATGAACTAAAAGGTGAAGTAGGTGCAGCACAATTGAACAGAAAGTCTCAGATACTGCTTTGTGTTTGGGGAAAAAAGAAAGGCTGCTTGAAGGCAGAGGTAGAAAGGTGTTCAGAAAACTAAAATTACTCCTATAAGTGCTCTTTTTCCAGTGAGAGGAATGAAAATTAAGTGGCTTCAGAGATTATGTTTCCCCTCTGGCTCTCCCTCCCGCTTCTCTCTCAAGTACTCCAAGCTGAGATGCTGGCACAGCAGCTGTTGAACCTTGACATATCAATAATAAAGCCATTTCTGCCTTGCAGAGTGGAGAGGGGTGCAGGAGAGACACACTGCTTTTTCTCTTGTGATGGTGAGGAGGGGTTGGGCCGCTGTTGCTGCTCTTTTTTCTGTTTGCTTCTCTTTGTGAATCAGAGAGTGTTGGTTGGTCTGAGTCATACTTGGTGTTGCATTGCAATTAAGCTCATGAACCTGAGTTTGTCCACTTCTTTGGTCAGAAAATGTGTTGTTTATTTTTTTGTGGTTAACTTCTAATGTTTATACACGTATCAATGTTCTTAGAACATGGTATTTTCTAAATTTCAACTCCAAAATTGCTCTAAATTTCATTCAAGATAAGTGTAATCGAATATAATGTCATGTAAGATAAAGTAAAAGATCCACTCTCATGTCCCATTTCTTTATATTTTTAGGTCAACTTAGTTCTTTAGGATAAAGTAGTCTCAGGTGTTTTGAGATGTGACTACAATTACAAAGTGAAACAGTATACCTCTTTGGGTCAAATTGTTTGCATTATTCCAGTGGCAATGGAACAGCTTATAAATAACCAGTTTACTGCTTGTTTCATAGGTGAGACAGTGGGTTATGCTTTTAAACCAGCTCGGCTGCAAGTCTATGCTGTCTCCAGACTGTATTTCACAGTTTAGGCTAGCATGCTGTCCTCTGCTCTTGTTGTCTGCTGAACTGAAGCTGCTGGGCGTAGACATGTGTTCCCCTGTGCCAGTGTGCCTTCAATCAAGCAGTAAACTGGTGAGGCAGACAGCTGAGAACTGAGCATTTTAGTACCAGAACTTGCTATTAGCCCACAAAATGCTTGTTCTAAGTTATTTTGCTGTAATATGATGCTCTTCTAACAGTAAGAACATTCCTTTGGGTTGCTGCAGGTCTTCCTGGATCCTGCAAAGAGCTGCCATCCCTCACCAAGGAATGAGTCTGAGAAGCTCTGAGAACCTCTGTGGTGGAGCCTGGCTTTAGAGGGCTATATACAGTATGCAGAATGCTGTGATGTGCAGACAGCTTTCCTCACACTTGGTAAAAGTTATGATCTTAAGGAAAGGGTTCATTTCATAGAACAAGCTTGTTTTGAGTACAGCCTTAGATCTAAGAAGTAGAATAAAGAAGAGCTACCCATTAAGGTGATAAATTGTGCTTCAGATACAATACCAATGGCACACAGGAATTAAGTTAGACTGCAAGAGTGATAGGCAGATGGCAAGACTAAAAAGACCTTTTTTAGCTGTTCCTCCTGAAGCCTTTGTGCAGTTCCCAAGAAAATATTCAGTAAATACACCAAGAGATGGATCTGATACTCAAGTTTGAGATTTGCATAGGTTCTGTGGCTATACTTTGTTCAACAAAAACCTTGACTTTACGTAGTTGCTCTTTAACAATCCATTCAAAGATTACTTCTGGAATTGCAATGGATAAGAACAAGAGTGAGCTATGATTCCAAGGTAAAGATGTAGACATGATAGATTAAAAAAGTGATGATTGAACTTGTGCAGTTTGGCAATAGTTGCAAGTCTATGGACAGTTAGGTAAACTTGCATAAATAACTCTATCATCAACAACATCCTGTGTTTTTTGTCATTCGTGCCTTTCCAATGAATGGTCTAGCCTACATTTCATCCTCTATGTTGATAAATATATAACCATTTTGGGTGATAGATATTTTTGCATGTTGCTGGTATATATATGCTCATCCACTCCTTCTAGGAGGTGTTTAACACACAACTTGTTAAGCCAATGAACTGAATGAGTCAAATATTACATCGAAGGAACACTTGACCAGTAATGCCAGAAAAATATATTGGACCTCAATACTATAACTGTGTTTATGTGTGCCAAAAAAGTATTTGGAATGAAAACATGCAGAACTAAAGGCTTCATTCAAAAACTCCTGGAAAACAGAGAAATCATTTTGTCTTCCGTGCATATCACTAGATATGCACAGAAGATGTAGATTTGGCAGTCATTGATATTCTTGACTAGTTAGGAGACCAAGCCAGGGACTTTTCCAAATATGTAAGTATGGCATAATGCTTGTGGTGGGTTGACCTTGCCTGGTACAATATCTCCCTTTGATCAGTCATCTGGGACTTTACCTGGTTGCCATGGTTTTTCAAATATCGTGGAGAATGTCTTGGCTACCACCCTCAGTCAATTCCCTCAGGACTCTGGGATCCATCTCATCAGTTCCTATGGACCTATGTGCATTTATGATCATCTTTCTGGGCTGCAAGCAGACATTGCTAGCTTCATGTCCATTCTTCTCTAATATCTCCATATAGGACTGTTCTCAGCATGTTCACCCTGCAGTCTGTATTGAAATTGAGGATTGACCTGACTAAGGTACAGGATTTTGCAATTGTTCTTGTTGAACATCTTGAGGTCTGCAGGGAGCCACTCATCAAGTCTATGAAGATCCTTCTGGGACTGTGGGATACCTTTATGCTCAATATCAATTTTCTACTTTTTTAATGAAATATGAAATTTATTTATTCACTAATATGATTGTGGATTATTTAGTAATGTACAATTCAACTGAGTGCATAACTTCCTGTAAACAACAAATAAAGATGGAATATTAATTTTGCCCTGGCTCTGGGTCAAAAATGCTGAAAAAATTGGTAGTGGTGTTTGAACTTAGGGATTAAATGCGTTAGTTTGGAAAAACTATGGAAGAAGAAGTAATAATTATATGCCTAGGAAATACATGTCAATGTTCAAGAAACACTGGGGAACTCATGAAATGTCTATGGTTGACAGATATGTACAGCCCAAAAAAATCCCTGCCAAAATGCAACTTGGAAAGCACTGATGCCTTTTAGGTAGCTGTAGCTCAAGATAAGGCCAATGAATGTGAAGAGAAAGCCATGGAAGAACCCTTTCCAGCATAGTTGCTGTTATACCAAAACATCCAGCTGTAGCACAAGGAGAGGGAAGGGGTAGTAAAGATTGCCAAGTGCTGTATGATGTGGAAATTGTGGTATTTATGATGCTCTGGTAAACTCACCTTGCTCTGAAACCCTTTAAACATATAATAACACCCAAGCCAGTGCTATTGGGCAAACCTAATCTTGTCCTGATGGCTGAAGGATTTTAAGGATGCCTATAGAAAATCTGTGAAGGGATACAGGACATGTAAAGGGCCTAAAAGGGTCCTTTTAGCTCATAACCAAGGTCTGCCTGCCTTCCTCCTCCAGGACAAGTGAGGATTTATGGCACCTGGGTAGAAAGCTTCCTATTAGATGTTGCAACTGTAAATTTATATTACACTGCAATATTAAACTATTACATTTTGGGAGAGCAATGATGCTCATTTAATATCTTTACAAACACTGTATCTCTAGTGTCATTCCATTCTAATATAACGTTAATCATAATTCTCTTATCTCGTTCTTGACAAATAACATCCTCAGTATAAAAATACAACAGTATTCTTCTACAGTAAGAAACAGTCTTTTGATAATAGAAGTATAGAAGGTACACGGAGACCTTGTTGCAGTAATTTATTTTTGTTTCGATCTCTTTGTTTTTTCCCTGTAACTTTTAATTAGTCTTCTTATTACCTCTTTTGACCTGTATGCTTTTAAATCCGCTTTGGGGGTGGGCAGAAAATTCATGCATCAAAGATGGGTTGGCAGTAAAAAGATGGCTTTTATAAACTGGTAATTGGGAATCAATGTGCTTTAAGCTGTGGGCAGAAAATGTAATAAACAATCTAGTCTAGAGGGACAAAGGATTATTTGTAATAGTATAAAAAGGTCACTGCTACAGTAATTAAATTAAACCTGCAAGGCATTCCAAACCATACATCCGAATTGTAATATACCAAAAAGAAAGAAAGAAGGTGCATGACAAATATTTTCTCTTGAATTTACCATGGGTCATATCCTAAATAAATGAACATGCCTAAATAACTTTCTACTTTGACATTTGATTTTAAACTTGCAATAATTTATATTATATTATATTATATTATATTATATTATATTATATTATATTATATTATATTATATTATATTATATTATATTATATTATATTATATTATATTATATTATATTATATTATATTATATTATATTATATTATATTATATTATATTATATTATATTATATTATATTATATTATATTATATTATATTATATTATATTATATTATATTATATTATATTATGTAAGGCCCAGGCTGTGAAGGCCCAGGAGCTCAGAAGTGAAGAGTATGTGGCTCTGCACAGACCCAGGTTCCGGGCAGTCCATATTTCTGTAGCACACGCTGCATCTACCTGCACCTATGAAGTCTTGCAGCAACTGTGCCTGTGAATTATTGCACCAGAAGCTAGGTCTTTTGCACACAAAAAAAGTGAGGATCATCTTTCTGGTTGAAACAGTGAGTATCAACAGTTGCACGCAGTCAGTTTTCAGGATTGTTTCTGCTGGAATTAAACTCTGTTTGTTGTGTTGTTAAAACCAGAAAATTCTATATGAAATACTACTTAAGCACTTGAAACTACTCTGTTCCTTGGATTTTGTGTTAACTACAGATCTACATGTAACTTAATGAACTGCAGCATTGATAGTTATGAAGGCCTGATTTTTTCTTTCTTTGTCCATTTAATGTAAAGTTTCAGATTTCTGCAGTTTATCTGTAGCATTATTTAAATGTAGATCTTCTGGTTTTGTGAATCTTAAAAGAACACCTCAGGAAACAGATATAATTAGCCTTGGGATAAGGACTGTGTAAGAACACTAATTTACTTTTAATTAGTAATATTTTCTTCGTTAACTTCATTACTGTGGACAACTACTTTGTAGTAATGAAGGCTTTAATCAGAAAAATAAAATAGGGATGTGTTATTTGGCCAGCTGGCCCCAAAAGATGGAAGATTACTGAGGCATGGATTTTTTTTCTGATGACAGTAGGACAACCCAGTTCTTGGCTATATCATGGCTAGGTATGTTCCCTAGATTACTCCATGGTTCTGAGAACTTTCCTGATCCAACAGCTGTAAAATAACACCAGTTGCTGGGGTTTTTTTTTTCCCTAGAACACCTGGATTCATTGGTAGGGGGAAAAGTCTGAGACTAAGTCATGTTTAGGCTTGGTGAGCTGTCTGAGACTTAGTGGTGAAAGGTCGTCCCAAGTTTCACACTTAAGATCTATCATCTCAAGTGATTTGGTTTGGTTTTCTTTGTCAACAATAGGGGTAAAAAATATTGCCTGACTTCTTATTAAAGATCAGTGGATAGAGTACAGTGTGAGGAAAAAGTGCTGCATTAAAAGCAGGTAGTTCAGCTATCAAACCTGAGTTCTACTTTGTTTAATTTTTTAGTTTCTATCAAGCAAATGAGATCTCAGCTGGTTGCATTCATCTGTGAATTTTGCAGTATATTTTTTGCACACAATTCAGAAGTTCTCAGGGCCTGGATTTTAAATGGGGATGCTAAAATCAAAGCAACTGGCCATTATAATGAGTGAGGTGTTGGGAGCTTTGGAATAAGTAGCCAGTCTGCTCAGCACGACTGTCTGTAACCAGAGAATAAAGAAATCCTTAGGATGCTGTATATCAGCTGTTTATAAGAATACCAGTCAGGGACAGATTCATAATTGTGGAGAAATCTCTTAGAAAACATATAATGGGCTTTGAATTTTTGAAAGCAGACAAGTCTTCTGACTGCTGGGTAAAAGATTTTTTCCATTTTTCCCCCTATTTCTCTAACTCTGTTTATTTGATATGCTTCTTATGATAAAGCCTCAACATATTTCTCTGATAAAAGAGCTGTCTATATTCAAATCCATAGACTTCGGAAGGACAGATGTCCCTGAAGTCTAAGGAGAATAATAACTGAAAACACATTGAAATCTTTTCACCTCTAAGTTACGTAGGGTTTAAATCCATGAGCACAAAGACAAATGTGTATGTTTAGAATATGAGAAATGTTTCACTTTGAAGCGTTCCCTTTTTTTCTTGATTCATAATAATACTTTAGTTTTTGAATGTCAAAGCACCATGTAAATATTGTAATCAGATGGGTTCAGTGCTTAGTTCAACTTCTGTTCATTTCTATTTTTCTTTGTATAAGGGAAATACTTGTAGATACAGGATTTCAGTGCCCTTCTGTCAGTCCTTGGAGGAAAACCATTGAAATTATGGGATTGCATGTTTTGACATTGTCACTATGTGAGAACAGTAGGCATGACAGAATTGTCTGATGCCAGAATAATATTTCTGACTCAGTACATAGCATTGTTAAAAGCAAGAGAAGATCAAAAGGTCTAAGGTGGTGAGTCTTACACAGCAGTTAGACCTGCTGAAATTGAGGATGCAAAGAAATCTGTCCAGTTTAAAGTGTGAGGTACCGGACCTAGAAATTACAATTGATTGGTTTGCCTGGACAGTGTTTTGGGAGATTGCAGAAAAGAGGTTTCAGTAGGATGTTGTGCTACAATACAGCTGAAATGTCATAAGTAGACTGAAGTGGGAGATATTAACAGCACCAGCCAAAAGTGTGGGACCTCAGGTGTGCAGTGGCATCTGCTTTTGTGGGAACATGTTGCGTATGGACTGGCAACATGCGCTTGCAGCCTGGAAATCCATTTATACCCTGGTCTGAAAAGAAATTAGGCATGACCAGCAGATTGAGGGAGGTGATTTTACCCCTCTTCTCTTGTGAGATCCCACCTGGAGTGCTGCATCCACCTTTGGTGTCTCTAGAACAAGAAAAACAGGGACATGTTGAAGCAGGCCCAGAGGAGGGACATGAAAATAATGAGAGGAATAAAACCACCTATTAAGGCAGGCTTAGAGACTTGGAGTTTTTAATGCCTAGTGAATAGAAGGCTCCAGAGAGACCTTTTTACAGACTTGAGTTAAAATCCACTTGTGAAGTGGATTTATTTATTGATTTTATCAATGCCTGCAGTGACAGACAAGAGGCAATGACTTTAAACCCAAAGAGAATAGGTTCGGGCTGGACATATAGAACATATTTTTTCCATTGAGAGATTGCCCAGGTGGTATCCCCAGGGACAAGGATATTAAGTGTACAAAAATATTTAATGATCTGGATTCTGCTTTTCTTTGACAAGTGACAAGTATGACAAAATGACAAGTACAGGCAATATGATTATGGTTAGGAACACTTCAGCAATCTCTGACATGTAATTATTAGAAGAAATCGGCAAATTGAACTCATAAGGAATTAATTCTTGAGTAAATTGTTTTATCTTATTATTTTACCAAGACACTAAATAATGTGATGCATCTATTGAAATTTGATTTTTTTGTAGTAAGAAATGGAAAGGTAATTGCAAATATTGCTAGAAATCATTGTGCAAACTTTTGAATATAAGAAATTGATTTCTAGCTTTATTAGATTTCATTCCTATTTTAGATCTTGTATTTTAGATTTGTTTTTACAACCTACCAGCTCATTACTGGTAAAGGGACATGATGATTGTCTTGAAGAATGAGCTGTTACATCGTTGCTGGCTTTGTCTTTTCTGTATAAAAATATGTCCTAGGGAATATGAGAAGTAAAAATGCTTTTTAAGGGTTTTCAGGACTTTCTTGAGAGCTTACGTTGTAGTTTAGTGACTTTTTCTAAAAGGTTTTGCTTAGGAGCAGAAGCTGCTTCCTTTCTCAGATGCTCAATAAATAGTGTTTTTCTCTTGTCACTGAATGCTTGCTTGCAGGTAGTCATTCCCTTTTTTTTTGGCCTCCATTTTCTCATCCTGTCACAGCTCTACAGTGGTAGATAATGTGCCATGAATGAAAAACATTCTAGTCTTGTGGCCGTGATGAAGTTGAAAGAGTATGTTACGCTGTATCCAAAGTTAACCTGGTCCCACGCTGATCGCTTCTCATGTGCTAATACTGCACCAGAAGCCGCATGCATGTACATGCTTTAATATTCAAATTCACTTAGCTCAAATGTGTTCTAAAAAGAAAAAAAAGTTTTTCTTCTAATCCCTGATTTAAGGTGGCAACGTGTATTTTATGGTAAATTAAAAACAGTGTCCTGTGCCCATGGAAGTTGAGGAAGAATTTACAGTGGCTGAGTAGCAGCAATCCTTAAATGTGAAGAGAATGCTGGAGCAAACTCTAGCTTTTCTTGTCTTTATTTGTGTTTTTTGTAGAGCTTGCTTTGCATATTTTGGCAAAGCCCCTTCTGGTGACTGTTAATGATTGTTGTGACTTTCTTGCGTTCTTTAAGGGACTCAGCAGGAAGTCTTCTGCTACCACCCCAAATTCCTTGAGGCCCTACTTCATTAACAGAGTCTTGAAGTATGCAGATGACCCTTGAAACTTCCCAAGCACATTTGTCTTTGTTGACAGTACATCATATGCTATTATCTATTGCCCCAAATTTCTGTTCCTGTTTAATTATATGAACTATTCCAGACACTGACTTATCTAAAATGGGCCTAAAGTTTGCCATTACAAAGTAGCACTTCTCTCTTAAGTAAGAAGAGGATTTTTCTAGTATTGACTCACAAAAATGCATAGTTTTTTTATGGCTGGAGAACCAGGAAACAGCCGGCATACAGCCCAGGCAATCCTGAACAATAAATATACTGTTACTCATTCTCTGGAGACCTGAGGGAGAACTTGTGACTCTTGACTTCAATTTCATGCTTAAATCTCCAGGTGTTGGATACAGTGAACACCAAGAGAATTGCAAGCAACAACCTAGTAAAAAAACCCAACAAAACCAGAAAGAAACTTCCACTAGAATATAACTTGTGAGAGTTAAGGTATCATCTGTAGAGAGCGGGGAAGATTCCTGAAGCAAGGAAACTGTTAATACTTACACTTTGACTTATCCATGTATTTGTAGAGAGTCTGAAAATTTTAATGCAGAGGAAAATTCAAGCCTGTGAGTTCAAATAATATCTAATTTTTTCATTTATTCAACTGTTATTATTTTTCAACCTAAAAAATTTTTTTGAAGGGAATGAGAATACTACAGCCCTCCTTAGAGGAATTAAGCCAAATAAAACATTGATTTCAGTGTTTATTTTGTGTATTCAGTAGTGAAAATTGTTTATTATTGAAACAAATATCTAGGACAGCATTTTTCAACTTACTGAGGTTAGCATAAAGCAAAACAAATTCCTTCAAGGGGTTTTGAAATCGTAGATGAATTAAGGCTGTCTGTTGATTTTGTGAAGCTCCACATTGTTCAATGATATCATTACTGACTGACTGCTATTCTGCCTTTTATCTTCACAAGATGTTCTTGGATAAAACAGAATTCAAGGTTGTCTGTAATCACTAGGCAAAGAGATCAGATGAGTCTAGAATATTAATTTGACCAAAGAGTTAGGCCAAATATTTTTTTTCAATTTTCCTGATGGTGAGGCTTCTTGGACACATATTTATAGTGATGTGTGATGCCAGGTTTGTGTTTTGTCCAATATCACCCAGTTGAGTTGCATCACATCAAAAGTTACAAAACATCGCAGCCAAGGCTTGCCTCAAGACAAGAGGGAATATCAAAGATACCAGACTAGAGAGATGCATTTAGAATGCCTGTTTGATTGAGGAGTTAAAACAAACCCATGTTCAAAAATCTCTCTGGTCCTGTGTTTAATTTTTTTTAGTTCTTGACTAAATTTAAAATCCATTCTTACCCAATTCCACTGTTATTACTTTAGTTTGCAGTTTGATAGTAAAAGTCATTTACAAGATATGCCACCCTTCACCTTTTCTGTTTCTGGATGCTACAAATGAAACAACTGAATGCTGAGGGCAGTAACATAAAGTCAACTTAAATTTTGAAGTTAAGGCAGTCATCCTTCTTTCCATTTTTTTTAATTTTTCAAATTACTGCTGCAATTATTCTCAAACTGATTTGACTTTTGAAATTCCTCTCTACAGTTTGAAAAGACACTATGACAGCTGGTTTAACGAAGGGATAATTATTTTATAGAGTTGTAATATGAATTGCATGTTCAATCTTTTCTGAGAAGACAACATGACAGATAGATATAATAGAAGAACCTTTAATATGCAGTTATTTAAGTAGTGGCAAATGTGTAACAGCTTTGAAGCAATTTTTCTAAGCTGTTCAGAGAGTGTGAAATTTGTTCTTAAATGCATCAGCATACTGTAGTTATGTTATCAATGTAAGTGTCTGCCATTTATCAAACAAAATTCCATGAAGATCACCCGTGGTGATTGTTTCTAGACTGAACGTCTCACTTTTATTTAACATTAACATGAAACTTTTTGCTATTTTATTAATGTATTGTAAGATGTTAGAACTATTTACTCTAACATCCTAAGACTTAAAAACTGAATGTACACTTGATTTAGATATGAAAGATTAAATTTCATCAGGTCAGAGCTAAACTTTGACAATAGTAAGTCTATTTGCATCCTGGATGAAAACATGAACAATTTAAAATTAAATCAAATATTTCTAAAAATTATTTAAAGTCCTGGCCTTGTGCCATTTAAAAATTTGCATCCAAGCAGAAAGCTGCATTTGATGGTAAAAATTATTGATAATGCAGGCTTCTTCAAAACATATTTGCTCTGATATGTGAGGCCAGGTAGCTGTCTTGTATAAGATACCATAATACTTGGTAGAGTTGTATCATACAAAATCCAAATACAAAGCTTCACTTCAAGAAAATAGGAGGTTATTCAGCATTTGAGGTAGACAGCTTGCTGTAGCTAAAATAACCTCTCGAAATTGGCTAACAACCCCTTTAATTTACAGCATCTGAGACTAAGTAGCTTTTCCCCCATCATATTCTTTAGCTGATTCAATTTGCTTGCATGGAGCACTGATTCTTGGCAAGAAAACTCATTTACTAGCAGACATTTAGACAGAAATGCATGGACTGAGTTTTTCAGCTACCATTCTTTTTGTGTGTGCAGCAGTACTCCAACAGGAATCACCTCAAATTTATGCTGCATCATGACATTGCAATATCCTCCACAAGCAGATGTGGAAAACAGTAGTGGGGAATGAACAGTGAAGAAGTGGAAGTCTGGGCTTCTGGCGGTGGATCATCTTTTACTGAAGTATTCTTACATTCACTTCAAGTGCTGGCAAAATATATAGCCTGCGAAAGGCATTGCATTCATGATACATAGGCGAAAAGGGTTTTTTGTAAAATTCCATTATCTGAAGAGCTCATGGGGTACTCTTACCTAAACTAGCCCTTCACTGCTGGAAATGAAACCTGTTCTTGGCCAAAGTATGTACGGCTTATAAAGATCTCTGAAGTACTGCAGATGGCAAGATAGTAAAGAAAAAGGATCTCGTTCCTAGGGGAATTACACTAAACAACTGGCATGAAAACTCTTCAGCATTTTGGAGAGCTCTCAATTTCTTCACCTCACTTTTTCATTTATTGGTTCTTCCTAAAGCATTCTACATTTAATAGTGACATAGACATGATCAGACAAGACAGATTGAATCCTGGGCAAATGTAATTTTCATGCAGACAACTACATTCAAAACTGGAAATATTTAGATGAAATTCTTTCACTCTTCACTGTTGCAAGTGCTACTCAGTGGCCAGTCCTCTCTATTTTCCAACATAAAACTAGTGGAGGAGTTGGCTTCTCAGTGAAGATTAAGTTACAGACTCCTACTACTCTATCAGTACTGAAAGAAATTTTCAAATAAATATTGAGTGTAAGTGATCCCATGTTAAAATTTAAGTTTACCTTTGTACAAATTGAGGAATAGTTCTTTTTCAAGTTATACTACAGGCAAACTTAAAGAAAGTTGTATATAATTTGTATATATGTAACTTGATCATCAACTAAAAAATCTCATAGCCATATTAAACTTTGATTGTGTCTGAAAATCTAAGTTTATAAATATTGGAATATACTCTTAAAACCATTAAATTTGGTCTCTGGTTGGGTAAGGGAAATGTATTTAAAGTGCAAGTGGCAGATTTCATTATTTATGGTTTGGGATTTTTTTTAAGTACCCTCTCAGAACTCTCCTTGCATTTAAAAAGGACATTAATTGATAAATTGCCCCAAAGTCTTAGGAATAGTTAGCAATTTTGCAGGTTGGAACCAACATTCTCAAGTTAACTGGGCCAGTACATACTGCACAACTCTGAGAAATAATGGGCTTTCTCTCTGAAATATGGCAGCTGAGCAGCTGCCAACAACCTCTGTAGCACCTTTTGCTTCATTAATTTATGAAGTGAGACTTCAGACTATGGGCATTCAAAGAAGGGAGCAGAATGCAGTGCTGAGGTGTCAAAAGTTTAAAAGGTCATGTCATAAAGGTCTTTGATGCAGCATAAACTTTAAAAAATATATTTTTGCCTCTAGAATGAATATCCAACAATGTCATTTGGGGTGATTTTGCACAAAATGTGGCAGATGAATGCCCCCAGAAGTATATGTTATCATAGTCCCTTGTAGAATCTATTTCTGGTCACTGATTCTTCCTCCAAAATGTCACACTTATGTGAGCTGAGAATCAATCAGCTCTGTCAGACCTCAGCTGTTACAAATGCAGATTTGTCCAAATCCAGATATTTTGCCAGCAAACACAGCTTACTCTGCTTAATTTAAGGTGTGTAAGGTTTACATGCATTTGACACCACATCCATTTTAAGCATATCCATAATTCCCGTTTAGACACAGTGCAGATATCTATGTTACTGCCAGCTCTGGTTTTATTCTGAAGTACTTAGTTCATGTAACTTCCTTTTGGCTCAAAAGTCAAAAAAAGCTCAACCTGAGCTTTTGTCTGCATGTAAAATAGCACAAGTATGTCCCCAGGATCTGTTTTTTTAGATAGAAAAACTTTCATCCTATGATCTCATGAAAGTGTTCAGATAAATATGCTACTCTAGATGAATGCAAAGTTTAATATATTATGTTCTCCTCTACTCTTCTCTTGATCCGCTGTACTTTGATTAGTATGGAGTCTAGGTGCCATTTTTTGAATTCCAGATTTTTCAAATCTAAAAAAAGAAAAAAAAAAGAAAAAGACAAAATAAAATTGTTTCAGTTGGAAATACAGTTTGTTACACAATGTGCATCAGTTTTAATGTGCTAGAGAAAATCTACAACATGAATTAGCTATCTTGGTTATCACTGGCTTGACACATTCCCTACTGCTACCTTTTGCTACATGCTGTTAACTGCACAAAGAGTTATGATGGTCCTACCTACTGAAGCTTAGCTGCACTGATGTAATCGCTCATCATGCCACAGGAGACTCCTCCAGTATAAAAATGGCTCTTTACACCAAGCAGAATTTCCCGTCTGTTACTGTAACTTAAGATGAAGAGTGTATCTTTATCCTGGAATAAATGTTTACAGAAGACTTCACTGACTTAAAGGCTTTACTACACAGAAGATAAGTTACTGAAGCGTAGATATAAGGTTTTGCCTAATATTTTGAATCATTGCCATTGCTTAACAACATCTACCCAATCATCATTAAAACCAATATTTTTGGAGAATTACTGTGATACTGTTTGCAAAATGCTTGTGACATTGCTGTTGCCAACAAATAGGTACATTTTATGCAGAGCAGCTAATTAAAAATATTGACATTACATTACTTGTTACTTTGTGAATACAGAAAATTTCTAATATCTTATGCAGTGTGGACAACTCCTCCATATCATATAAGAGAATGAATTTTGATATCTCCCTACTGTCATCTCTATCCCACAGGTTTCCTCCTGTTCATTAACATTTTCAGGAAATCTCTGTAGTATTTGCCACCAAGCACATTACATCACATTTCCTCTTGCTTTAAAGGTTTTCACGTTCTAATATGGTGCTGAAGTCCTACTTGATTTCCTTGGGACAAAATAGGGTGTAAAGATCTTTTTTATGCAAATGTAGTGTGCTGTACTGTGCCTGCCATCCAAAAATGACTTGTGGTTTTGCAGGCTGAATTTAAGAATACTATTTATTGTGGCTCTTGCTATACTCTGCTAATTAATTAATTTCTGTCTTGTCCCATGCAGTTCATATTGCTCTTCTTAAAAAGCATGGAACATTCTGGGTTCTGTAAGATTTGGTTATGCCAGCAATACCCTATAATGCTAAGCACTTAATCTCTAAGCTGTACACAGAAAATACTAGCAGTATATTAGTTATTTCTAACACCACTAAATGGCAAAAGAATGATTACTTTTCCCTTTCAGCCTTCTTTATGACACACATTGTCAAATGAAATCTACTTAAAAAACATATTTTGGCATTCAATCACAGAAATTTAAAGTGAAAATCTCACGAAAGATGTCTAGGTAAGATTATTCAAAGCATGGAATGTGAAATCAGAGCCTAATGAAAAAACTTACAAAAAGTTGACCCAGAAGAACAAGGTTTTCAGCTGTTCCCCAGAGTTTATTCTGGCTTATTTTTAATGCATTTAGCTGTTAAACCTAGAAAGAAAACATTGAAAGCCAGCATAATTATATAATTTACTGTCCATTTGAATTTTTATGGAGTTTGAATACTTATTCCAAAATTGTGCAGTCAAAATTATTATTTTATGACAACCATGGACAAATGGGTGGAGTTTTGCAGTAGTTTGGTATGAAAAATATGTGTCTTAACATTTCATGTGAATTTAGTTAAGGAATCTTATTTAAAGAAACCTCTAAAGATACCTTAAATTTTGAAAAACTGTGTATCATTAGTGTCATGGTGCATCATTTTCACACTGGAAAATCAAGTTTATGCAGATGCACTGCTTCATGAATCATCCAGACTGCAATTCTCATTGGGTGAGATGACTGCATGTTCTTGCTGACTATCTGAAAACCAAAGGCTTTCTCATGCTGGAATTTTTTGTAGCAAGAAGTGACAATTTTAACCAAGTATTCATGGAACATCATCTTTTCTTGAAAAATATTTTCCAACAAAATATTTATAAAGTATTAAACATCCTTTTATTTCCAATGGGTATTAAATTGTATGTCACCAAAGTATGCAAGAAGAGGCCCTGATATTAGAATTTGCCCTATATCAAATTAAACATACCATTTGTCTTTATGTTTAACAACATTTGGGAGAGTTTAAAAGAATAGTAATAGTTTCCATTTAAAACTTTTGCATTCAGGTGTTGTTCTCAATACAGGTAGTATCTAACCTGTAAAAGCTCATTTGATTACAGGAAAGCGTTGCAGCCCACAACAAGTTGATAATATAAATTTACGTCAGAATTCAACCATAAAGGTTGATATGATCAAGCCATTTAACCACAGATGCCTGAAGAATATTCATAAAACTTCACTCATAAACATTATTCCTTTATGCAAATTGCTTTGCTTTATGCAAAGTGCTGTCCACATTGATAGCATTGCTTTTCTGTTGCAATGTATTTCTTACTTAAAAGATGACTTTATTGCATTGGAAGACAGTATTTTTCTAACTGTCCTGAATGTACAGAAAAATTTCAACAAAATTTGTTGGTAAAGACATATGATAACTAGATGGCTACAGAAATAACACAAATTATTAAGAGTAATCAATTACGGAATCATGTACTTGTGACTAAGAAGTACAACTCATCCTGGGTTACTGTCTAAATATTGATACTCTCTGGCAGGTCATTTGAAGCTTAGTCAAACTTGATTTAGGAAATTATTTTTACAAATTATTTAGGAAATGTATTACAGATATGTTGGGCTGACCTTTGCAAGCCACCAGGTGCCCAAGAAGCCACTCTAGCACTCCTGATTTTTGGCAGGAAAGGGATAAAAATAAGACAAAATAGTCCTGTGTTAAGGCAAGGGTGGTTGAAAGAAAAGAAAGAGCTGCACATGGAAGCAAATCAAAGCAAAAAGACTCATTCCCTACGTCAACAGGTGAAACACAGTCATTTACTGGGAAGTAGAGTCCCAGAATGCACAGCAGTTGTGCCATAAAACAAAGAATAAGTTCCACCCCTCACTCCCTTCGCTCAGTACTATGGCTCAGCAAATGCCATATGGTATGGAACATCCCTTTGGTCAGTTTGGTTCAGATGTCCTGGTACGTTCTCTCCCAAATTCCTGTTCATCCCTCACACACAGACCTTGAGGAAGTTGAAGAGTAGGGGCTGACAAAAGAGCCCTGATGCTATGGGAGCATTGCTTAGCAGGACCTCAAACACTGCTGTGTTATCAGCACTGTTCTGGTCACAAATTCACAGCAGCACTCTGTTAGGGCTGCTATGGGAGAAGTTCCCTCTATTCCTGACAGACCTAATAAAATACAAAAATATTTGGAGATAGATTTTCTAAAAATTCTTGACTACATCAGGTCTCAGGCTCAAGTATTCCCTTGATTTTGTTTACTAGTTGTTTTTTTTTTAATGTGCAATAGATGCTTTTTGTATTGCGGATTTTTCAAGTTTAGTTTTGGAGTTTTAAAATGGTGTGCATAGAAGTATTACTCAAATCTAAAGAATTCCTTAAGCACATATTTCTATGGCCTGTATATATAGGTAATTTGTTTCATAAAATTCGTGTCTTGTTTATGTTTTGTCAGAGTTTAAAATACAAGTAGTTTTTTTGTTCAGAGGTTTTCAGGAATCCATTCAATTAAATGTTTTAAGATACAGGTCCCTATTGAGCTTTTTCAGTATGATTGACTTGTTAATTTTGTTGAAGGAAAATTGAAAAAACTTGAACTGAAAATTGGAAGGATTTCCTTGAACTTCATAATTTTTAAGAGAAAGTTTTCTCCTCAAGGGATTGACTATCAGTAAACCCCAAAAAAAAATTTTATTAGAAAGACTGTTTTTGCAGCAAAACCACTTGAACTTTTTACTTCTGCTTATTTTGCAGGGGTTGCATGGAGAATTGGTCACAGCTGTAAACTTACTTTGTAACTTTGATAGTAGTTTACTGACTCTTCCTGGACCACTCAACAATGTGAACATTTGTGGGTCTCTCATCTAGGTCAAATTATTTTTATACTGACAAAATTACACAGGAAAGTGTTTTGACTTGTGGTTTGACTCTCACAGCAACTCAATTGCCCGTGGGCCTGGTGGTAGATACATATGAAAAGGATTGGCACAAAAGGTGAAAACAGCAGAATGAAATCTCCTTAACCTTGCTGTGTAGTGTTGGTAAATTTTAGTGCAAAAAAACCGGTGCTCATGCTGCAGCATTACAGACATAAGAAAGACTGTGTTTGTGGTGTTACACTTGTGATGTGAGAGTGTGTGTGGCCCGAGTTTGGAATCCTGAAGTTTTTTTCTGGCTTAATGTTGTACAGTAAAAGTGCCAAAATTAATCCTACGTTACTTTTTGTGTGTTTATATATTTGTGAGTGATTGTATATGCAGCTTAATACAAACAAAAGTGCTATTATGAATAAAAAATTATAAAACATAAGTGGCTGTTAGCTTTAAGTTATTTGAAGTTTTCAAGGTTGTAGGTAATAATCCCTGTGCTGAAAACAAGTGACCTCAACAATTAGATGCATCACTTGACCACTGAGTAAACAGTTGCTTTCTTCTCCGTGCTAAAGCTTTTATCTTTCTGAGAGTACTCTAGGCTCCATGTAGAAGAGTTTCCATATACTTTCTTCCACATCACTTCAGTTACTTACAAAGTAAACATAACAATACTGTCCAGTATGCCTTGTTTTTTTGACATACTCGCTCAAATAACTTCCCTTTTTCAAAATGTGGCTTCCATTTTGGTGTCTGTAATTGGGAGATTCTATTTCAGTCAGAAATTGCTGACTAAAAAGACTTACTTTCATATCCATGGTTCATTACATAATGGTTCATTTACATATTGTAAATCATGCAATAAACCGTTCAAGAAATTATTTGGTAAAAATTAATTGAACCAGCAAAAGAAGAAAAACTACTCATAGAAAAATTAAGTAAAAATGTATAGTACCCTCATGTTATTGACAGTGGCTAGAAACTTAGGCATAGAAATTAAAATCTGTTCTGCTGTTCATGGAAAATAAATGTTGCCTTTTATCCTTCTGTCTCCCTCTTTGCATCAGTGATCTTTGGCATCTAAGTTATAAGAGTTTCCCATTCACTAGGGATGCTGTAGTTATGTGATAATGTATAAACTGTGCATAGCATGACTGCTTTGGAAGATTCTTTTATACAGCATGGCTGCGTGGTTCTGCAACTGCAAAAATTATGGAGCAGAGCTCAGAACATATAGGCAAAACCAGAGCCACAATGCCTCAAAATTATAGGATGCAAAAGGGAGTAGAATAATTGGAGAAAACTAAGTATCCCAGTGTATGTTGAATTTCACCTTATATGTAGCATGATGAATAAGCAATACAGAGAATCTAGAAATAATAGAATAAGTTCCTTTGGAAAATATTATCTTTCACAGAGAAAGTTATTTTAGTGGATTTAAGCCTTTGAAATATTTTCTAATAGGTGTGTCAATGACTTGGTTACAACAATTTGATTTATCTGAGCTAGATTTCAATACTTAGCTATTACCTGCAACATACCTGGGACAACCCACAGCTAATTCTAAATAGCAAAATATTCAGGGAAAATATTTAGGGAAGGAAGGAAATTGTTCTAAGTTTAGTGATGCAAACTTCATCTGCTGAGTGCTTTGAGAGTGTCCACAGATGACATGACAAATGGTGAAACCAAGAGAATTCTTGCTGACAGATTGCAAAGGTATGGGTTTGATAGAGGGAGTGTTGGATTAAGAAGTTTCTGGATGGTTGCGTCCAAAGAGCTACAGTAAATCACTCAGTGTCCAAGGGGAGAGTGGTGAGTGATCTCAAAGTTCTTATGGGGACACATACTGTCAATATCTTACTGGCTCTGACAGCAAGACATAGAGCACCTCAGCAAGTTTGGAGATGACATAAAGTGGCGTAGCTGGCACACTGTAGGGAGGGGGTGACTTCCAGAGGAACCTGACTGGCTGGAGGAGTGGGCTCAAGGGAACCTCATAGGCTCCAGCAAGGCCAAGTACAAAGTGCTGTACCTGAGTCAGAGCAATCCCCAGTACCACAACAGGCTGGGGGATGAATGGACTGGAAGCAGCCCTACAGAAAAGGATTTGGAGAATGGAGTCTTCCTTCTGGATAAACAATTGGAAATAAGTAAACGGTGTCTGTATGCAGCTCAGAAAGGCAATCATATCTTGACAGAATCAAAATAAGCATGACCACATTGAGAGAGGTGATAGGTTTAGTTCTGGGCTTGCTAATTCAAGAAAGACGGCACGACTGAGAAGATGCAACTGAGGGCACCAAGATGATGAGACTGGAGCATTTCTCTTGTGAGTAAAGTCTGAGGGATCTGGGCCTGTTAGCCCGGAGAAGAGTCAGCTGAGAGGGGGTCTCATAAAAGCATGCAAATACCTTAGAAACAAATGTCATAAGGATAGGCTCAGACTCTTCTCATTGAAGCCTGGTGACAATAGAAAGGGCAATAGGCACAAACTGAAATGCAGGAAGATCCACCTGAATATGAGGAAAATGTTCTTTACTGTAGAAATGACAGAGCACTAAAACAGGCTGCTCAGAGGGGTTGTGGAGTTCTCCCTCTGAAGACATTCAAAACATACCTGGGCATGATCCTGTGCAACCTGCTATAGGTGAATCTGCTTTATCAGCGGGATTTGGACTAGAGCCCTCCAGAGCCCTCTCCCAGCCCTAACTATTCTGTGACTCAGTATGTTTCTGATTCTTCCCCTCTATTCCATGCTTGTGAGTCTCTAGGATGAGCAGAGAAGTTGTGGTTGACCCATCACTGGAGGTGTTCAAGGCCAGGTTGGATGAGGCTGGGAACAAGCTCATCTGCTGGAAGGTGTCCATGCCCATGGCAGCAGGGTTGGAAGTAGATGATTTCTTAAGTTCCATTCCAACATGTACATTTCTATGATTTTATTATTACACAAAAATATTAGTTCTTGGAATAATTTCTCATGCATAATATTGATATATCCTCTCTAATTTTGGAATTTAGCACTGTGATCACCAGATTTATTTTAACACGATCCTACACTGCATCATGTAAAACCATATGTGCATTTTAAATACCACTTTGGCAAGGAAAGTCCTCCATGTGTAGGCAATCATTTGCTTTACTAAGGACAATTTGCCTTTGCAGTAAGAAAGGAAAATAGGAAGCCTTTTTTAAAAAAAAAAAAGGAAATTATACTTACCCTTACATTTGAAACCCAAAACCACATACCAAATCAAATTAAATACTAAAATGTAAAATTTCAAGTCAACATACACAAAAAGACACGCACAAGACTCTGTTACTATATGTCATGGATTGTAAAAGATTGTGTTACTTTGTTTTACAAAAACCACACAGACTATTAAAAAGATACCGAGAGAAGTATGAAGCTATGTTTTTCAGTTTATTTATTTCTTCTTGATTTCTTTCACTTCCAGAGCCACGTCTAAGTTATAATAAATTATCTATTAACTCTATAATCTTAACTTTCAATTAGTTTACTATTGAAAATTAGCAAGTACAATACCTGCTGCAACACTTTGTGATGTGATGTGGACTTTCTATCGTTACAGTTTTGAGCTGAAGAACACATAATGTCCTTGCAGCTGCAAAGAAGCCAGTTCTCCTCTCCCTAGGACATAATTTGAAAAGAGCAGAAATACAAATCCTGGAGATATTGGGAGTCAGTTTGCTAACAACAGTGGCAGTTGGTAGCAAAATGAAACTGGTATAAGGTGTGTAGGGCAGTAAATTAATGTGTAACAGAAGCAGAGGGTCTGTTTTACATATTGAAAAACCTAGGCAAGCAGGTTAAGCATAATAAGCTGGGCTCTAGCTCAGCTTTTTATGTTTAACCTTGACTGATAATTTTCTTTTTGGAAGTCAAATGAGCTCAGTAAACAAATGAGCTAGAGGGACAGAAGGAGCAGCCCCTACGCAGATAGAGAGAAGAGCAAGAAAACCACTTTTCAGGGTTTCAGATCTACTTGCCCATTCTCTGTAACACCTGTTTACTTGAATAGACTGTCCTAGTAGAAGTTCTGTCTTCCTGCATTGTGTATGCTTCAGGTTGTATCCAGGAGCAAGAGCTCTTAGTGAAGCACAAGTACCCCTTTCCCCACTGTGTCTGTCTGGATGTGCTGATGGATCTAATGATGTGTCTAATTCATTTCCTCTGTTTATTCCATTAGAAAGATATTGTATCCTTCTGTTGCAGACATCTGTTCATGAAAATCCTTCCATTAGGATTTTTTCCTCCTGAGAAGCTGAGAGGCTTCAGGAACAAAATGTAAACAATGGTTATCTGCTGCTGTGGAACGCAACAGGTGCACCTGTGATTGGCCCATCTTGGATGTTTATAATTAATGGCCAATCACAGCCCAGTTAGCTTGGAGTCTCTGTCTGAGACACAAACCTTTATTATTCATTCCATTCTATTATTAGCTTAGCTAGTCTTCTGAGATGAAACTTTTCCTTCTATTCTTTTTAGTATAGTTTTAATGTAATGTATATCATAAAATAATAAATCAAGCCTTCTGAACATGGAGTCAACATTCTCATCTCTTCCCTCACCTGAAAACCCCTGTGAACACCATCACATCCTTCCTCTTAACTGAAAATGAAATTTATTTCACTTCTCTATACATTTAAAAACCACTTTGCTCTATGAGGCCATGTTTGTAAGTAAACGCAATTTCTTTTTAATAGGAAAATGCTATGGCTAGAAACATGTAAAGTTTTGGGCATATAGGCCCTTTTCTAACATCTAACTTTATTTTCTACATTTGACTTGGTATTGATATGTTTTAATCTCAACCAGCATAAAACTGGCCATATCCCACTCCCCTTTATGTTTATACTTTATTTAATGTCTCAAAAACCCCCATGGTGCTATGCTTTTCTTCTTCATTCACCTGTGGGTTATAATAGAAATTCATACATTTTACTATTTACAATTTATTAAGATAATCCCTAGGCATAAACCTGACTGGAACTATTATTTAAAGGTGATGTCTTTTCTAAACTGTACTACAGGAATTATGGGAATCTGTCTGTGCTTATTCTACTGAGCCCAACATATTTTGTTCTGCTGGTTATCGATATAGTTTCCTGCATGTCTGCCACTCCATGGGTGTATTTGCCATCTATTAGCATATGATTTTGTACAGGAATTGGCAAGTTTTAGTTTATTTTTCGTCCTGTAATGAATACCTACCTGCCAAAATATGGAAACAAAACTAATTTTCACATTCTCTAGTGGTGAGTTGTGTTTACTTGCATAATTTCCTCTTTGAGCTTGTATAATTTTCTTTTTGATGCAATTACCTGAATGATTTTGCTGATCTTGTTGCTTTTTCTACAAAGTGATGGGTCATCTTTCTTTCATCTGGATTTTCTGGGCTGGTAGTGCACCTAATGGTAGCTTTCAGAATTTGTATGTTTTGTATGAGGGATGAAGTTGAATGTATAGCCTGTAGCTGAAAAGCAGTGTGATGCTGGTGTGGAATTTAAAATAGAATTATTCTCATGAACTCTTGATGCTGTTGTCCTCTGGCTGTTGTGTACCAATGTACTGCCTGGTGGCACTGAAAATGCTAAGGAAATACCAAAGGGAAGGTGACACCATTTAATTTTTCTGTGCTTCATCTAATAGGCATTCTGTCTGCAAGAGCAAGACAGAATTCTCCTTAGTCCCACAGGAAATAGAAAGTTAGATTTTTCAATATAGATATAAACTTTGCTGGATCTAAATCCCTGAAATGGACATGTGTCATCTCTCTGAGGAGTTAGATCAATTTTCCACTGCTTGTGGTTTTATTGCCAGACTAACTACTGGTCAATCATTCTGAAATTGATCTGATTAATCTAAGATTTGTAGGTTTATTTCATAAATTATGTATGTGAACAAAGTCAGTGTTATTGTTCTCAGTTTACCACATAAAGAGAAACCTATTTTCTAACTGGAGTAGTTGTATTTACAAGAGCCACAAAGAATAAGATAGATTATTTTATTTATAGACTAAATAAAATTAATTTTTCATTGGTTATATAAAGTGGTCACAATACAGGTTAAAATTATATGTTCATACTGTGTATTCAATATATATTCTTCTGCTGGGGGTACATTTGGAAAGACATTTATCTATAGACATTCGACATAGAGTATATAATATAAAGTATTGCAAGGACAAATCACCTTGAGTAGGTGCAGTTGTACAGACCCACAGAGTAATGTAATATTTCTAAATATTATTTTACTGTACAATAAATGAAAATTTTATCATTAGTTACTTTATTTAAAAATTAATATTTAAGCATTCATATTCTTACCTTGTTTCATAAATACATGTGGCTATAAGTCTGTAATGCTCATCCATAATGACTAAAAAAAAATTGTTGGTTTTGTATTAGTATTTTTTTTCACAGATAAATAAAATAAATCTCATTCTGTAGATGTAAAGAGAAAGTGAAGTGTGAGATGGATTTAATATCTGCCAAATTTACTGACAGATTACTGACAAAATTGAACTGTAACATTCTCAATATGACTGCTTACATGAAAACAAAGCTATTTAAGCAAATGAAACATTATGGCTGATTTGACAAATATGTTGAATTTTCAAATTAATAAAAGAAAATACATGACTGAGAACGCAGTGCAAATGGATGAATTAATCACTTTAAGCACGTCCCAGTTGTATGACAAGAGTCTCTGAAGCGAACTGATAATGCCATAATCGATCAAAGTGCCTAGTCTCTATTTTTTTGCAATGTATAATATCAGGTGTAAAATACAGTCTGGAAATATCCTGAACAGGAAAGCAATTAAAAGCTTCATCATGGTTCCAACTGTCTAGAAATATGAAGAACAAAATGAGAATGCCTAAATTCTACCTCTCTGTGTATAAGAAAGTAATTAATACAATAAGAGACAGTAAAAATGTAGAGCATCCATAAAATATTTTTGTAATAGGTAACCCAGACAGAATGCTTTAACTCTGCTATGTGTTATGTATTTCTTACTGTGAACTGGTTCTGTAAAAAACAGTAGCTAAACATAGATTGCATTATACATATTAAATACGAATAACATTAATACTGAGAGAGAGTGGTGGAGGACATTCATCTGGTCTGGTCAGAGTGCATGCTGTTGAGGGTCTGTAGAAAGACCTCACATCCTCTGATAGTCTGGAATTAAAATTGGACAGAGAAATTAGAGTTTGCTGGGTTGGGTTGCTAGATTAATGCTGGCTGTCTGGTTTGGGAAACTAGCTACTCATGATGAATGGTGTCTGATACTGCAGGCAATTACAGAGACACAGAGCAGACTTGAAAATCAGCTGGGGAAAAAAAAGTACTGTGGATAAAGTTGTTTGAAAACAAACTGCCACATTATGGAAGGTAGGTAAATGTAGAGGTGTAGTATTTAAATTTGGGTTGATATTAACTAAATCAAAATAAAAGTGTGTAGCAGCCTAGACCTGTAGCTCCAACTGTGTAGGTGTTAGGCTATCCAAGGAAGTTGTTTGCAATGAACAGCTGTAGATTGCAGCAGAGCAATTTTGAGCAGGTATAAGTGCTCTTGCAGCTTGCATGTGAAGAAAAGAAGAACCAAAGTTTGTGGATCAGGCAGAGGGGGAGAGAGAGAGGTAGGGAGGGAAGGTTTCTTTAGATACTAAGATTCTGGAAGTTTGCAATGTCCTCACAGCCCCAGCCACTTGGGGTTTCTGCCTGGAGCTTCTGCTGTTATTCTTTATACTGTTTAGTGTGGTCAACTTCCTCCCTCACAAGGGTATATTTCTATCACATGCAGCAGTGACAAGCAGCAGCTTGTCTTTGGACCTCCATTTTCAATCTCATTTGTATTTTTGATGCCTTTGCTACTATATGCTGAACTCCACATCGTAGGAAGATATACCTGGTACCAAGGTACAGGTTGCCCAAGTTCTCAAGATAAGTTGATAACAAGCAAGGACTGAGGAGGACAAATTTAGCTGGTGGCAAATTTAGCCTAAGGCATGTGGCAGGTTTCTACTGATGGCAACATCACTGTTAATAGGAAAAGTCACTCACTATATTTTTAGGTTACTAATCAAATAGAGCATTAGGTTTCTATCAATTTCTTCATCAATAAAGGTAAAACCAAAGTATCCCAGGTCTCTAGTTCTGCAGAATAGAATTCTTTTTTATTCCTGTATTCCTTTATATTTCCTTTTTATTCCTTTAAATTTTCTTTTTATTTCTTTATTCTACTTCTATAAATTTTTCATGGGCTATTTCTTATTCAAATATTTTTTTCTTCAAGGAATTAGTTGTCAAGACTTTTTTAAGATAATGTGAAAACCTGAACTTACTTTATGTAAAGTATGGCTTGGAGATGTTGTACTTCCATTTTGGAGTGATGATGGTTGAATAAAACTTCACAGAATAAGTCAGCATTTATTTTGACATTTCAGGCTGCTCTGCTACTAAAGCCTGAGATAGCTTATTTTCACATATACATTAAACTGTTTTTGATCTATTTACAACAACTGTGAGTATGTATACAATATACTCATATTGGTAGATGAAATAATTCTCTCCAAAGACCAAAAGATCCTGTCTTTTAAAGTGGTTAATACTTTTCTCTAAAACTTTACCTTCTTTCAGTTCTAATCAAGTAACAACCATGTATGTATGTGTGTTTATATAGTCTGTATTCTGTTACAGAGACAGACCAAAAGGATAAATCAGTAACTTTAAATTTAGGTTTTGGTTGGTTTATTTGATTTATTTGGTTTCATTTTAATTCACTCTGCTTTGCTTGTTTTATTTATTGTTCCATTTTGTTTCAATTGTTGTTGGATCTTGTTGCTGAGTTATAGTCAAAGTATGTTTTCTGCAACATGGGGCTATAGGAACCATTATGTGGGTGTAGAAACTAGATTAATCAGTGTTATGATACTAAATGAGAAGAGTTATTTCTTTTTGTGAGAAAATGTGAAGCCTACTCATTCAGCATTTTAGTGGTATCTACACATTTCTAAATAGACATCTGCAGTCTTAGAGAAATAAAATCTCAAGCAAACAGTCCATTAGTGATAAATGACAGCACATTCCTCTGCACGAGAGACAGCATTTCCTTCTCATCTGTTACATGGGAAATGATTACTATCTTTGTTTAAAGAATAAACCATTCCTATGGAAAAATACTACAAGTCAGAGGATGAGAATTTCATTCTTGATACTAAGTACCATTAAGGAAATTTTTAAAATATAATTTTACTTTTGGTGAAGTGGAGCAAGTGCAAGAGGCTTGAGGAAGAGAAGTGTTCCTTTCTTTCCATCAAATAAGGTATTCTGCAATAGTTTTATTTTACATGTGCTGGTAGGTCTAAATAATATGAAATCAGAATTCTTCTTAATGATGTCTTTACGTGACAGTTGCCTTGCCAGCTAGTACAGAGTAGTAAAGTTAATGGTCATGGTCTTCTAGCTCTAAAGCTCTTCTAAAGCATTAGCTGAAGGCAGAAGTACTCAAGGGATCTGACACAAAAAGGGTGGAGGGGTCAAGTTTCACAGTGATCTGAGAATTGGTTGTGATTTAACACCGTGATGGAGTCTGACCTGAGCTGAATAAACATGCAGAGCAACTTTACTGGGGCTATTTTCTGTGTATGAACAGACCTGAATATTTACTAGCTGAGTGTGCAGCATTTTTTATTGTGCATCCCGACTACATGACTGCCAATACTCTCCAGTTCCCCTGCTTCTGTTACTCTATGTTCTTTCTTTGTTCCTCCCACTATGCTGTTCTACTTAGCTTCTTTACATATAAACGTTTTCTAATTTCGTCTTCAACCCCACCCTGTTCTTCTCCTCCCTTTTGTTTCAAAGTGTCAGGAACAAACTTTGTTAATACTGTGGCAATTATGAACAAAGAGATATGGATACATCAAATATGAAATTTCATTTAATAACTGCAGACTTTTGAAAATTAGTAACTCAGTTGATTTGGAGCGCAGTAATCATAAGGCAGTTGGTTGACTTCACCATTAGTTTCTTCTAACTGATGATGCATTCACCCTGAATGGAAGTTTGATTTGAACTCATATAAGCTTTTGGTAACTTTGTTTCACTACATAGTGAAAATTACAGAGGGCTACAGCATGACTTTTATATGCAACCTAGAAGTAGCATGCAGCTTGCTTCTGAGGACAGCATCCAATCTATTTTAAGTCGCTTTAAAAAAAGTTATAATATTAGATTCTCACTGTCATTTGATAATAGAATTAAACATTTAAATAAATCACAAGGCAGTGCAAGTTCAGGTAATCTTTTGTCATTTCCAATATTTCCTGAAGGAACTTGAATCTGCAAGAGCTTTTGTTATCTGAAAATCCAAACCCATCATTTCCTTTCCAAGCAATGAATATATTTAACATTAACACATTAATGATTTGATGAATTCATTAATGAGGCAGTCTTTCAAGGATTGAAGAACTAAAGTAACTTTGTTGCATAACTATAAAAAATTATATGTGATAAATATGATTATGGCTTCTGTATAGTTGCAAAAAAACACTTAAAAAGAACAACAATCCTGTCACTTCAAATTTAGGCAAAGCAAGGCAACTTATCCATGAAATTCCATTTTTTTACCTTTGTGGTGGCATGATGATACAGAATTTTGTGCACTTATGAACAGTTAAACAATTTTCAGTAAAAGTTTACCTGAAATTCAACTGAGATTTCTGTGGAAAACCATACCATAGAAGCTGGAGTACTAATTTAGCCTAGTGATATGCAGCTGAAAATAGTTTATTCAGATAAGAAATACTTCATAGGTTTATTGACAAATCATGTTGAAATCTTAATTGGTGATAGCTCTTCACTCTTCATTGGCTTCAAAAAAAGGTCTTGGAAAAAGGATGCTGCAGAGGGAGTCAGATCCCACCTGAGCATCTCAAGTAATTCTAAAACCAGGGAGATTAGACCTGTTCCTTCAAGGGAAAAACTAAGCTGTCCACAGTCAAGAGATCAAAATAAAGTAAGATTAAATGGTATTAGAATGGTCAGACTCTACTGGCAGAAATATCTATGGATTTAGAATTAGAAGACTTCATAGCTAGATCAACCTCCACAAAGAACCTGTGCCCACTTAAGAAATGCTGCTGTAAAGCACTATTGACGCACTTCTGCCATGTTTAAGCTGTACAAAGATGCATAAGGAATGCATAAAGAAGACATTCCAAAACTTATTTTCTCCTGACCCCTCTTCCTTAAAAAGCATAGGTACTCAAAAGACTGATTTTGTGGATATAAGACATTTTCACATTCAAAAAAATAGGTATGAATTTTTTATTTACCTTTCTGAGTATATTTTCAGCAGAATTCATAGAAGACCTTGTGACAGTAATGGCTTGAGAAACTGTTTTTACTTCAGGATGTTTCCAAGCAATGGAAACATATCTCTGTCTTGAAGCACAGATTCCCAAAGATATTTCGAAACTTAATGACTGTTGAAACCAACTGAAGGTAGGTTTTTCAATACCATTAGCAATCTCTCAGTCAAATAGCTCTTTTCTTTAATAAAACCATAACTATTGTAGCAGAAGTTTGTATTTAAATGCATACAAAGATTACATTATACATATTACATTCAGACTAGCTGAATTCAGGTTTTTATAATGCCTGTAGTTAAATAATATTTCTTCATATTTTCCCTTTTATTTCCCCCAAAGATGTTAGAATCAATATTTAATCTCTTTGTTGAAGGTTCTTAATTATCTGAATGTAGATAATATTTCTCACAACAAATTAAAAAAATGAAAGACGGAAGGGAAAGCTAAAACAATTTGACACAAAACTAATTTAGCTAATTTAGTCAGAATTTATAAAATAATTAGGACAAAATGGATGTTTTGTGTAAACATAATAGCAATTAAAAAATAGGACATATACTATGTAAAACATCTCAGCACATACATGTAAGCTGTAATGAAGCTGTATTGCTGAACAATACTAACACAAGTTTTTGATCAACTAATTTCTGTGCAACACAGTGAAATTTAACAGGATGTTGACTTTCATCTTCCACTTTTTGAAAATTTTAATGTAAATACTGACTGGTTGGTTGAACTGGTATCTTTATGGACAATTACACAAGTCCTTTAATCATAAAACCTGGTAAGCAAGAAGTATATTAATGTAAAAGAAGTAAGTTGAGTTTATTGAATGGTGTTTTGCCATTCATTGGCTAATAGATATCAAGTCTTGCTCTTTATCAGGAAATGTAAGATGTGAATATTGGTACTGACAGCTCTTGTAAAAAAACCCTCTTTTGGAAATATAGTACTGGTAGAGCTCTCAGATCTGAACTACAGAAGACAGAGTGCATCTTGGATCAATGGCTAATGGCCACTACAAAAGGAAGAAGGAAAACCTGTAAGAAAGTGGTGTCTGGCCAGAGAACCTTTCTTACCTGAACTGATAGTTTCCAACAATTTACTTGTTGTATTTGCTCTTCATTCCTCCCCCAGAGCCATGTGCAGAATGTGTCACCTGGATTTATGGAACTGCATGAGGTACACATGGGCTCACTCCAGAGGCCTGTCCAGGATGCTCCAGGGGTCATCCCTTTCCTACAGCATGTCAGCTGCACCAGTCAGCTTGACATCATCTTCAGGCCTGCTGACAGAGCATTTGATCATGGAATTGCAGAATGGTTTGGGTGCAAGCAACCTTAGATCAATTTTCAACAATGCTGCCATGGGCAGGGACACTTTTCACAAGACCAGATTTCTCAGAGCACCATCCAATTTGGCCTTGAACATTTCCAGGGATGGGGCATTCACAATTTTTCTGGGCAACCTGTCCCAGTGCCTCAGTACTACACAGCAAAGAACTTTGTCCTAATATTTAATCTAAACCTCCTATTTTTTAGTTTTAATCAATTCTCCCTTGTCCTTTTATGCTCTTGTAAATAGGCCCTCTCTGGCTTTCCGGAGGTTCTCCTCAGGTACTGCAAGAATGCAATTAGGTCAGTCCAAAGTCTTCTTTTTTCCAGGCTGAGCAAAACCAATTTTCTCAGCCTTGCCTTGTATGAGAGGTGGTCCATCTCTCTAAATCCTACCAAGTCTAAATATAGATCCTGTTATCTATGCCACTGATGAAGAAATAAAATAGCAATTATCCCACTCTTGAGAGATAGCGATTGTTACTGGTTTCCATCTGGGCTTTGAGCCACTTTATCTCTCAGAATGTGGTCATCCAGCCTTATTCCTCTAGCAGTCCATCTGTAAAACCCATATCTCTCCAAGATATGGCCACAAAGTTGTGGAAGAGCCATAACCAAGGGCCTTGTGCAAGATGAAGTAAATGACACAGGTTCCTCTCCTCAACTGATGCAATCACTCCGCCGCAGAAGATCGCTGGGTTGGGTGAGCACAACTTGCCATTGTTGAGGTCCTGTTGGCAGCCCCTAATTTCCTCCCTGTATTCCATATTCTTCAACATACATCTCAGGAAGATCTGCTTTGTCATTGTACCATACACACAACTGAGGCTAACTGGTAAGTAGCTCTCAGGGTCCTCTTTTCCAACTCCTTTTAGAAATGCAATGTGTGACTCTTTTCCCAGTCACTGGGGACTTCTCCTGAGAGCCAAAACTTTTTAAGTATGACTGAGACTGGCTTCATAAGCACACCAGCCTATTGACAGGATTTCTGTCTATGCACCTAAATTTTGCAGCAATCTTGTAGTAATGCAATTATATGTATAGCTTTCTTACAGTGCTTAATTTGGTTAGATTTATCAGGAAACCCAAAGGTGAAGTACATTTATACAGGCACACAGAAAGACACTAAGTGCATAAGCCTGTTTTTCATAAGAATCCAGGTTAAAAATTTATTGTAAGAAGTTCATGGTGAAAATATGCACAGAGTCTTCCTGAGCCAAAAATAATAGATTCTACTGTTCTATTTTTTTCCCCCAGTCCTTTTTACTTTGAAGCAGGAACGTACATTCTTTTAGACTTTTTCACCTTTCATGCAAATATGGACTGCTTTTAAAGACCAGTATAATTTACCCAAATTCCATGTTAAACCTATGTGTAAAACTGTCAATGAGAGCACTAAAATATTGACAGTTGTAGTTCTTCCTGTTCCCCATTCAAACTAATGTTCTGGTTTGAATTTCATAAAATGAATATTTGAAAGAGCCAAATATGATCTGAATTATTTTCTCAATTAGGTTGAATTGGCTAACGGGGATAGAGTACTAGATTATAATTTTTGTTTAAAAACGTGTGCTCAAATTGATCCAAAATATAAAGTATACTAAAACGTGGAAGATTAATATATTTATAGTGCATTTAACTGGGCTTACTTACCAGTGAAATTGCATATGTGTCTTTCCTTTGTATTTGTGTAATTCATGTTTAATTTCACATGTATCTTCTACAAAACAGGCATCTACAAAGCAGATAATTAATTATTAGATGCTAATAGAAATTAAATGTTATCATGGTAAGGTGACAGAATTTTCTGATGTGATTGGCTCCCAAACCATTCTGTCCATCTACTATACTGCAGAATTTTGATGGACTTTATATACGTCAATTTTTTCATTAACCTTTCAAAGTTAAAAACACATGTAGTTTGGTGCATTTTACGTCATTTTTCTCTGCAAATCTGGAAGTACTTATTTGTACTCTGATGAGAGTGTCTGCCCAGCCTAGACACATTTGGGATGATGCTGTTTTCTTACACAGTTGCTTCGCAGTGAGGCAATAGAAAGTCACTTGGAACAAATCTGAGTCACTTTCTGACAACTTGACTGGTGCAAGATTTTGTGGGTGCAAATTTTTACCTCTGATATCTGCTTGCCAAAATGTCCATGGATGAGAGGCATGCCTGCATTTTGTCAGTTTTGGCCTCAGCTGAATGTAGATGTTAAGTGCAGCAGAGTTGTTCCTCACTGACTTTTGTTTAGCTCACCTTTCTGGTAATAGGACACAGTTCATTGTTTAAAGTTCCCATATGAAATATTCCTGCACCAAAATTGTGTGATCCATCTGAGAGGACTTTATGGCAAGAGCTTATGGGTGATGTCACAGTGATGAAAGATTTGCTGTGCTCCTGTTTTTGTGTGAGCATTGGGAAGGATTTTGCCAGTGATTTTTCTATTTGGTTTCAGTGCTAATCTACTTCAGTTGCTCCTCCTTGCCTGTGTCTGTGTGTCTTACTGTCTGATTCTGAAACACCTGGAAAACAATGGTGTTTAATGTGTTGACACAGGCCAGTAATCCATCCCATTACTATGAGCTGTGTTACATTAATAACTAGAATGCCATTACATCAATCCTCTAATCATTGTTATACCTACTATTGTTATATACTTTAATAGCTTCTATGGTAGCTAATATATCTTTTTCATTGATGCCATACTGCGATTATCTTTGACCTCACTCTGTTGACATGCTTGGCGGTATGCACTTAACAACAAGTTCCTTATTTTTGAGCTGTAATAAGCTATATATGAACAGTGATTTTCTGTTTTAAACACTGCTTCTCAGTTTACTCCAGTGGTGTATGAAAACTGTGGAGGGTGACTAATAATGTCATGATTGGTAATTTATGTAGTCGATTTTTACTCTTTGGCTTTTTATAGCCAGGTTCTTTAGTAATCACACTGTGACCTCAGTGAAAGATCTAATACCATATTTAATTTCTTTTCTTGTCTGCAATTTATTTCCTGTCTTCATTTTCATCTCTTAGAATTTCTGTGTGTATTTCACCATGGTTGTGAATCTGTCCTGTGACAAACCCAACAGGTCTGAACACACCATCAGATCCCTTTGATGAACCTCTTTGGGTGCTGTCACCCTTCTCTGTCTATGGGCTTGCAAATTCTTGTGAGGCTTTATGGGCAAATTTAAAGGCCATGCCAGAGATTGTCTGCCAGTGTTTTCTAAACTCTCCCTGCATACAATATGATCTGAACACTTCAAATGCAGCAAACTAATGCCCATGAGAAGGGATTAATATTTTAAGAGTACATTCTCATAGGGGAAGAAGTCAGTAGCATTAGAGTACGAAAACATTTACTTTTTGTTTTGACTAGTTTTTTCTTGGAAGGAAAGGTTACTGCAGACTAAATTTGTGACTGGGACTTGCATTCCGTTAACTTTGCTTAATGTGCCTGTATAAATATTGATCCCTTCTTCTTATTAATTATGCAAGCAGTGGATGACATGAATAATGGTTCTTGAAATAGGGAGACCTGATAACTATGCCTCACAGCTGTATGAGTAAACTTAACTTCAGTTAAGTACAAGCAAGTACTGAAAATTAAACAACAAATTCTCATGGTAGCAGAAATCTGGAATGGCAAAAAGTTAACCCCTAATATATATATATATAAGTATATATATCACAACATATTTTTAAAATAAATGTATACTAGTTAATCACAGTGTGAAAAGACAGATGATTAAAATAGTTCACAAAATTCTGCATTTCAACTGTGAATGCTGCATATCAGTAGAAAGCTCACTCAGTCAAAGAATGAAATGTTAATGAATGTAGACCCAATCAAAAAATGTGGACTGAATGTTAGAAACATTTCACAAAAAATGGCAGTGGCAAAATGAATGCTGCCATTTATCATACTAAGAAAAAAGGGCATGATCCCATCATCAAAGTGTTTGTAGTAAAGTAAGAAAAGCTTTTATTTATAAAAAAAAGGTGTAAAGTTGGTATTTTGAAATATGTCACCTCATTTTTCATTGCACAGCAGAGAGATTAAGAAATGCTGATGGTGTCCTTTTGGTGGTTGTGCTTTCCTCCATTTGATTATGGGTAATTTTGACTTGATTTTAACTGTCACAGGAGTTGAAGAAAATAATTTTTCAATGTTTTGCCTTCAGTGGGCTTAATGGGCTTTTCAACCTGTTACATCCTTTGCTCTTGATTGTAATATGTAGCTCAAACAACACCAAATCATGACATACCAGCTGACAAAAATTTTGCTTGGTGATTGAATTTTGCAGTGTTTTAGCACTTCTACAATAAATTCTATGATGAAATAAAGGAGATAGCTGCTGCTGTCCAATAGCCTCCTCTTCCTAAATACATGCTTTTGTTATCAGGGTTGTTCTGCTTGGCACCTGATTTCATAAATCAGACACCAAAAATCACCAAATAATGGAGAATTAAAGACAAATAGACAGAGGAGTCAGGATTTACTGCAGATAAGAAGAGTCATTGTAAAAGTCTTGTTGCACTCCAAGGGAGATGAGCAGGAAGTTTATTAAGACAAATAATTTTACATGTCTGTACAGCATGGACAAGGAATGCACATGTTACAACCAAGGAAAGAGCAGGCTGGCAGTACCAGAGAATTCCCTCTTGTTACAACCCACCCCTGAGGGTAAGGGCTGCTCAGGCTCTTCTTTCAGTATAAACAAACAAATAAATATATAAACATACACACACACACACACACACACACACGCGTACGTTTGTGTTTGTGTGTGGAGCTTATTTTAGAACAATTTGGTTGTGATGGAAAATATTTATGCAGTGGGTTTGGTTATTATCTGTAGAAATATACCAATTTAAAAGCATAAAAATCTTTAAGAGGAAGTATAAAGGAAAGAAAGAAAGAAAGAGAGAAAGAGAGAAAGAGAGAAAGAGAGAGAGAGAGAGAGAGAAAGAAAGAAAGAAAGAAAGAAAGAAAGAAAGAAAGAAAGAAAGAAAGAAAGAAAGAAAGAAAGAAAGAAAGAAAGAAAGAAAGAAAGAAAGAAAGAAAGAAAGAAAGAAAGAAAGAAAGAAAGAAAGAAAGAAAGAAAGAAAGAAAGAAAGAAAGAAAAGAAAGAAAGAAAAGAAAGAAAGAACAAGACTTGATTGTTACAATTTTGATGTCCTCTAGTTGAAGTGAAGGTTGCAGGCCTGGTCCCCTGGGGGCAAGGGAAGCCCACGAAACACAGAGTTCAGTGGTTTAATACACCCTCAGTTCTACGTGAGAATTCCCAGCTACCTCCTCTGAGTGTCACACCGTGGTCTCTTGCAGTACTGTGGATCATGTGCAGGTGGAAGGACTCAGAAATGAGTCTGGGGGCACTTCAGGAGCCTCTGATGGCTTATGACCCCTCCTCCTATGACATGACAGCTGCCTCTCACATGAGCGTAGTGGAGCAGTTCTACTCTGTCAGAAGGGGTGAAAACCCTCAGGTCCGTGTGTGAATGTCCTGGTCGTTCCTTGGAGGTGAATTTTCCCACATGAGCCAGTTGTGTAAAGGAGGACATTGACATGATAAAAAGCCCTATCCCACCTCATGGGATCTGCTTCTTATCCACCTCTTCCTTTATCTGTTTCAAGCCCAACTTGTAGGCTCTGGGGATAAGTGCTCACCCCCTCTGCACCTGGTGGTTAATGGTGTACATCTTCATCAGAGCACTGCTGCTTTTGCAGGAGGCTGATTGTTTTGAGTCACTAATCATTAACATTTCCATTCCTCAAACCTCTGTAACAATGGATGCAATAAAAACTTGCCCAACCCTTAGACAACCTGTATCACCAGTATAAATTAAAGAGAATGGGAATGGTGCCTACATAGACAAGAAATAGTTTAAATAAAAATATGCGGCACGAACGATTTAAAAAATTTGCAGTTTGTGAAGTTTGGGCTTTAACTACTTGGTAGAGAGTCGTTCTACTCCCTAGGTGCTTCCAGGTAATTTCAGAAGTAATAAGGTACCTACAACCTTCAGGAATATCCAGTTAGGCATTATGTGCATCCTGAGGATCCCCTCTAGTGAGTATTGCTGCCATGTCTGCTTTGCCAGCAAAGTAGATGATACACAAAATTTTCAGTTCCGTCACTCAAGCTCCAAATGCTTTTCTGTGGTCAGACATGCCAAGTGAATGACTCACAGACACAAAGACCATGTAGACAGTTTTTTATAGTTTGTTGGGATTTCTTTGGGTACCTAAAATTAGCATTTAAATTCTGTTTTAGACACATAAGCACATGGGCTTATTTTCAATCCTGCTGTGTTCTCATATGTTCATTTAAATCCTCTCTGTGTTAAACAGGCTTAAAAATAATCTGTAACATGTACTTAGATAAGCAAATACAAAATAATTTACAGGATTTAAATATATATATATATATATAAATCTATCACACAAATTATCTTATTTTACCACTAATCTTCAGCATTGCTTTTGCATAACATTTTGAAGTTTTTATTCCCTCTCTTTTTGCTGTGCTCTGATTTTGGCTAGGATAGAGTTAACTTTTTTCAGAGTTGCTAGTATAATTCTGTGTTTTGGATTTGTGATCACTTCGATTTGGAAACACTGTTAATAATTCAGGAGTGTTTTTGTTATTTTTGAGCAGTGCTTACAAAGAGCCAAGGCATTTTCTGCTTCTAAACCCGCCCCCCTGGTGAGCAGGATGGGGGATGCACAAGGGCCTGAGAGGGAGCACAGCCAGGACACTGACCCAAAGGACATTTCAGTACAGATGGTGTCATATTCAGCACATAAAGAGGGGGAAACAAGAAAAAGGAAGTGGCGGGAGGAAGTGGCGGAAGGAAGTGGCGGAAGGAAGTGGCGGAAGGAAGTGGCGGAAGTGGCGGAAGTGGCGGAAGTGGCGGAAGTGGCGGAAGTGGCGGAAGGAAGGAAGTGGCGGAAGGAAGTGGCGGAAGGAAGTGGCGGAAGGAAGGAAGGAAGGAAGGAAGGAAGGAAGGAAGGAAGGAAGGAAGGAAGGAAGGAAGGAAGGAAGGAAGGAAGGAAGGAAGGAAGGAAGGAAGGAAGGAAGGAAGGAAGGAAGGAAGGAAGGAAGGAAGGAAGGAAGGAAGGAAGGAAGGAAGGGAGGGAGGGAGGGAGGGAGGGAGGGAGGGAGGGAGGGAGGGAGGGAGGGAGGGCTATTTGGAGTGAAGGCAATTGTCTTCTGAGTCAGCCTTATGTGTGATGAAGGCTGACTTTCCTGGAGATGGCTGAACATGTGCCTGCCAAAGGGAAGCAAGGAATTGATTAGTTGTTTTGATCAGCTTCTGTGCATGGCTTTTTCTTTCCCTATTAAACCGTCTTTATGTCAATCCACAAATTTTCTCGCTTTTGTGATTTTCTACTTTTTCCCCTGGAGGGTAGTGACTGAGTGGCTGGAGAGGTTTAGTTGACAACTGGGGATAAATTTCAACAGTGTGGGTTAGGAAGGGTGTTATGAGAGACAAACATTTCTTCCTCTGTAGTGTAGCATTTTGCTGATCTTGGGGAAGGGGATGGCATCTTTTGGAAGTATTAAAGTTTGCAAACACTCAAACACAGAACAGAAATCTGCTTCTTGCAGCTATCACCCTGTGAGATTTCAGAAATAGCAGCAGAGAACCATGGGCTTACTGTCAATATTTTTATGATCTCTGTCAACTCTTTCGCCCCCATCCCACTGGGGCATGAGTGAGTGGCTGCATGGGGCTGACTTACTGGCTGGACTTAAACCAAAATGTGGTTTTATAGCAGTAATACGCACATCATGATGTCATGATATCGAAATATGATATCATGTCAGCCTCTGCAAGCATCCACTTGCTTCAACTCATGACTGCTTCTTTGTGATCTTTGGAGATGCATCTGATATTCAATATCCAGAATTATGAAATACCAAAACAAAGCTAACATCAACTAAAAAATAGCATTTGCCAATGCAATATGAGATAACCATGCCTAGAACTTGACTGATTAGTGGCTTTTGCTGGGTACACTCAGTGTGAAAGGCTAAGTACTTTGCTTAGAGTGAGTAATAAAGCTATCAGAACAGATATATGACAGCATATATTTTTTTTAATAAATCAAGGAGAATTTTGAAATTGTGTCACCACTTAGTGTTGTAAACAAATGGAATGGCAAATCCACCACACACACGCGTTTCCTTTGTGTGCTTTTTCAATGCATATTTTTCAATCTTACATGACAAAACTTATTGCTAATTAGTGCATGGAAGGTAGTCTGGCTTCTTACAACACTTGACAGAGAAGCCTTATTCATAGAGACAAAACCAAAAAATAATTAATTTTATTATCATTAATTATGATTCATGCACTAATAAAGAGGGAAAACCGGTTAGTGAGTATGAAAGATGAATGAGCTGAGGAAATACACTATTTCAAAATCAGTGAAAACTGAAAATCATTGAAAAAGGTATAATTTTCTATTATGGAGAATCAGCACTCTCGAGCAATGTAAAAGAGAGAAATAGGTTTGACTAACTGAAGTGCTCTGCCTATCAGAAGGGGAAAATAATGACACATTATTTGAGGGATTTTTAATTCCATTTAATACTGATCCTTCATTTTGTGCAATAACTGTAAGTCAATCAATATATTGCGAGATTTATGCAGGTTTACTTGCAAATAATCTTGACAGAACATTACAAAAAACCTTTATATTTCCATAGTATAAAATAACAAAATCTTTCAGTGTACACAGAGGGCTTTAATATATGTATGAGACAATAAAAGTACTTTAGATGTTTTCTTTTTTTTTTTAATTGTAGGAATTAAAACTTTAAATTTTTATCTTCATTTTTCTTTTTTTGTTTTCCATTTTATGTTAATTGTATCAGGCTTGTACATGTGCACTTGGATGAGAGTTTGACAGCCTTTGATGAGATGTTTGACCTTTGGGTAACCATCCATTTTATTTTCTGGCATCAAGCAGTTCTTTTACATTATATACTGAAATAGTCTCCACTTCCACCTCAATATGTACTGTATCTATTGATACTGTGGTATTTTGCATTTAAGCACAAGTTTGGCTTCCTCAAATGTTTAAGGTTTATTTAGTCCTGTTTCAGTTTATGCCATTTTACCATTCCATCAGTCTGGTTTATCTGAGATACTCTTAAATTTTAGAGCTTTCTATTAACTGAATTTAAATGTTTTCTCTTATTCTCATTATTGGAAAATTATGCAGGTATTGAGGTGTAATAAAACCTGTTGATGTTGTATTGGTGATGCCTTCACCAATTTTAGCACACTAGTTGTCACAGCTTTCTCAAACTGATGCCATGTTAAATATATTTATCTCAAAGGAGGACTGATAAAAAAGTACTGAGCAAGAACAGATAAGGAACTCATTCTCCACATTTGAAATTCCAGAATTTTAAGTATTTGAGCCTGGAAATCAACAAATGACTGTCCAGAATGTCAAGGCAGAAAGTTGACATGAATATTAAGTTGACATGGAGACCATGTTTAGATGGTCTCCAGAGAGATTTGAAAGCTGTTTTCTTGACTGACTCTACTGTAGATAATATAAAATCATAGGGGTTTTTAGATAATAATAATATTAAGCCTAAAGTTACAAAACAACAGCAAATACTGGGATCATTATGAGCAGATGTAAAAATTGATCTTTATGGCTTATACTGAAAACAGGTTTTGTTAGTATTTCTGTAGATAGGAAAAAGAAACTTTCAAGAAAGTGAAGACTGGAAACAGAATTTTGGGATGGCTATTGTTAGCCGAAATGCCTAAACAGATACTTAAAGGCTAGATTTCCCAAAGTAACTTAGCAAATGATATGCTAGTGCATGCCAGCATGAAATTAAAAAAAAAAAAAAGAAAAAAAAAAGAAAGAGAAACAAAAGAGAAACAAAATCATTTTTATAATAGGATGTTAAAACACAATCTCTAGAATCAAAATGCAGTATATGCATCTTATTATTTCTGTGATCTTTTTTTAAAGTAGGGTAAATCTGTGAAAGTGTTTGAGGTAGATAGAAGAGGAAGGCTAGTGAATAGAGCTCCTTTAGCCACCTATCTTGAAATTTACAGAGCCTTGTTTAGAAATTTTATTTCTAAAATTTTCCTGAACATCCCATCATTCTTCCTGTTTTTTCAAGTTTCACTGTGTTATCCCCTACTAAGAACTGTAGGACATAATTAATTCATAAATCGATTGTGGTTTTTTTTTAACTCCCAAAGCACCAGTAGTGAAAACTCAGAAACATCTTTCTGCCAGTGATACCAGAAGCAAAGGATGGCTTCTGGAATGTATGCACTGTTTTCCAAATCTTTTCCCTCAAGTTCTGAGATCTTATGGCAGGTCAAGCCATTTATTAGTTTCCTAAAATGACCCAGTCTTAAAACTTAAAATTCTGTTTGTTTGGGGATTTTTTAAGATTAATGGAAGGAAAATTTAAATTAATTCCACAAAAATAACCTAATTTAAAGGTCTAATGAAATATTATATTTACTTTTTTTGCTAGAATATATGCTCTGTTTCCTGTTTTTATACTGTGTGCTCAGGAGCTCCTGTAGTGACATAGTGAGAGTAGTAAAACATGGAAAGATTAAAGGGCTCAGTTCTTTTGTCCTTCTACAATTTCTGTGTGTATTGAATGCACTCCATAAATATGCTGTATGCCTGTACCCCACAGGGACAGCATAAGAATACATGCCATTCCCCCTGGGGACCTTCAGAGAAAACTGCAACAGTGACCTGGCAGGAGCTCCTTCCTGTGACCCATGCACTTATAAGACTACATAATTTTTGAGAAAATGGATTTCTGAAAACATCTTAAGTTCTGCCTACTGTGCCATGGTATCATGGTTCATGCAAAATTGGGCTGTTTTCTGTTATGATAAGTGTAACTACACTGCCAAGACATATCAAAATTATTTCAGATTTTAAATAATTTTTGGTTGATAATTTCTAAAAATGATCTGATCATTAAGAATGTGAACACTCTAGTAAAGTTGTATGAAAGAACTGGCATGATTTGGTAGGGTACCAGAAAAGAACTAACAGTTCTTTTCCCATTCTGTTTGGGTGATAACGAACTCAAAGCAAATGAAAGTTCAAATACATTTTCTTGCATTTTATTTCTAGGAAAGCTTTTAAAAAACTGGTTGTAATAGATTCAATCTTAAAGTTATGCCAGAAGAAATATGAAATTTGGTTTCATGAATTACTCATACACAAAATCAAGTGAAATCAGAGCTCATGAATTACTTATAAAGGCTAGCTGAAAAATCAATAAATTGCCTGTAATGCATATATAAGCACTTTCTCTAAGTCTATGATATGCTGACATCATGATTTTGTTTTGTGAATGATAGCTCTGCTAGTGTGAAATTACAAAATCACTTGTCCTTCATGTTTATTTAAAAATGTCATTTAAATATCTTCATCTATTTGAAATAAAAAAATACATTGATAAACGCTGACAGATGACCATACCAAATAATGATGAAAACATTGCAGAATGTGGCTAGCGGCTCCCGGTACCCTTGGAGATTCAAATTATATTAAGTTAAAAATACTTTGTGAAAATTATTCAATGCTATATAAAACTTGTGAAATGAGAAAGAGGGAAACTGCTAATATGAATATTTAAAGTAGTAAAATTAATTTCCAAATTAAGGACTCACCATCATCCATCTGCCAGAGGGATAAGTAGTCTTTGTATACAAAATCATTTGCAAATTAAGTTGGCCTAAGATACTGAGTTTATCTCCTTTTAGAAGAAGGATAGTAAGTGAAATTCAGTTTCTTTGTGAGTAGAAAACTGCTTTAATAATATTGCGAACCAAGAAAAATTTAGTTTCTGAAATTATCAACATTTATTTGCCTAAATAGTCACCTTTATATTGCAATATTGTAGATGTCCATTAAATCCCCAAACAGTCATTGTTAATAAATGATAACAACAGAATTTGTCCTAGTGCAAGCTTTGAGCAAGACCTGTCATACTGGCAAACCAGATTCTCTTAGTGAGATCTGTAACTACTCCCCTCTCTTTTATCCCAACAGAAGAAATTGAGAAATCTGGGCAACTTAGAAGCATCTGTGATGAGGATTCTTGGATGTGCTCAGGGGCAGAGCAGACATGCAGAGCAGGTGAATCATTGCCTCTTGGATTTTTGCCACATAGTGCTCTCTGCATTGTTATCAATGACCATCGTTTATCTACGTATAATTTTAATGGTAAATGACTTTAACGTATCCTATGCTGTCTCCAGCAGCTTGGTGAGTCATGGGAAATAAGCAATGAATATCCATGCAATAGTTTGTAAAAATGTTCCTTTATGTGTGTTTTTGTAGCATTCATTTGGAAACTTTCATTAATAATTGTTCTGTGGAGCTCAATGCAAGCAGTAACAGAACTTAGTTATATATTGAATTGAAACCTAGGATTAGTAAGTAAGAATTAAAGTGAACTGTGTTTCAGCAGAACCAACCAAAAAGTCATGTGGTATTAAGGGAAGGACATGTCTTTCTTAGAGTATATGCAGAAGGAAAGCCGAGAAAATCAAATCTAGGTAATTACATGAATAATTTTTTTTCTTATTCTATTGGATATTCAGGGTATTTGTCTTCACAAAACTAAGGAGCAAAAATTGGATCCAGAACACTGTCTGTAAACAGTAATATTCTGGTAAATACTTCTGTGCATTCTCAGGAATGTGTTTTTAATTCCATTTACAGAAACATCACAGTAACCAGCCTGCAAATTTCTCCAGCGTGAGGAGGACCATAAATGAGGTGTCTTTATTTCCATTGGAACAATAGAATCTAGAGCAAGAATTTTTACTGAGAAAAAAAAGCAATTTTCAGAACTGCTAAAAGCTCATTGATCAAACAGAATGACTAATAAATCTACAAAAGAACCAGCTGAGTAGACACTATTATCTTATCTCTTGCAGCTTTCAAAGTCATCAGGAAACAATTAGCAATAGGATGCAGCAATAGTTTGCAGCATTATTATTCACTTCCCACTTCCCACTTCATACTGCATTCAGCTGCTCACACATTAACCCACAGCTGGTTTGCAGGAGATGTAAATTTTTTTAAAATTTAAGATAAATGAGTTAATAAAAAGTTTGATTATACAAAAAAAAACCCAACCAAAACCAACAAAAAAAATCTTCCCAAAAGTCAAAAATGTTAATAAGAAAACAAATAACAACAAAAACCCAACCTCTCAACCAACAACCAACCAAAGAAACCCCACCCAAAACCAACAAAAACACAACTGTCACCCTGGGTTTTTAAGATTTTCTAAGCCTTCTGATGTTGACATTCTTGTAGTGAATTTTCTCACACACTTTCTGTAAATAACTCATTGTTTTGCATTCCTTTATGGAGGAGAAGAGAGTTGATGGACTGTTGGTTTAACCAGTGGCATTGGAGAGGTGCCACTGTCACCCTCCAATCCACTGTCACTTTTGGAAAACTATAAATGTTGGAGTCAGAAAATAAACGGCCTTTTTTTCTCTTTCACCTTAAGAACGGTGTGAGCGTGTGTTCTTTTGTGTCCTATAGCAACACACAACCTCACAAAAAAAAAATAAAAATTGCAGCCAAAAAGCTGTAAATGAATGTCACTAGCCAACACAAACTGAGCATATCATACGAAGAGGAATTATGTGATATTGGTTTTAAACTCTTCCAGCCATTACACACACAAGCCAATGAATTTGACTAATATATTCTAGAACTATTTTAAGGCTTTTATTCTTTGTGTAGTATGGAAGTCAATTCTTTTGGATTTCTAAAGCACCCAGGTTAAGTGATTTCAATTTCTAGGAAATAGGCATACAAAGTGTAGCGTGAGCCAATGAATTAATTTTAAATTTACACTATGAAGAGGATAAGCTTGAAGTGGATCATAACTGTGGACAAGTAAGAGCAGTATACAACAGATCTGGTGTAGGGGAGTGTAGCTGACAGGACCAAAGGGATTATATGAGGACCTTAAATGAGGAGGGTAAACTATAAATGTTAATATGTAAGAGCTGTACAAAGGTGAATGTGAGAGGAGGTATTTAAAAATTAACACATTCTTGTGAACTTAATATTAATAAACATTCACATTAGTTAGAAAAATTCTAGCTTTCGAACTCCTTGAAAAATCTACACATTCTGAAAAACCAGAACATTATATGACATTCAGAGTTCTGCTACAAAGGTAAATGTTGCTGGATTTCTTTCTGATGTTTCTCTTTACAAGAAGAACCCCCCCCACCCCCCCAGAATACATACTAAGCTTTTAATCTATTTCCACCATATAGCATTTGGTTGGAATAAGTGTGGATGTTATTTAGATGTTTGGGTTTTTTTCTCAGAATTGACGTGAAAAAGATGTACATTTGACATTTTTGTCAAGCAGATGTAAGAATACATATGAATCAGTGTTGTTAGTTGCAATAAATTTCAAAAACTATAAATCCTATTAAGGGAGTGAAACAACAGTGAATCACCTCTTCCTAATGGTGACAGTGACACAAGAGCTTGGGCGGCTAGAACTCTAAACTCTTGTCTTTTCTTGTACTTTATTCAGGATTTCCTAGAAAAAAGACTGAGAATAGTTGTCATTAAGATGTTACTTCTCTATTACAGCTTGACGTGCAAAAGATCTGAATACTGAGATACAAAAAAATACCCTTTTTTAAGTGTTTACTTTTTCTCTTCTCACTTCTCTTTAATGTTCAAGTTAATGAGACATGGCTTAGAAGTATTTAAGATGTTCTCATTTTGATTCTTTTGCTGACTACTTATATAACTAAATAACAACTACAAGAATGCCCAAAATTTGCAGGCAGCCTGGAGATAGAGATGGAGAAATTAGTTCTTGGTTGTCCCTATACCATACCTACTGTCTTTGTTATAAACTAGTGCTGTTTCTGAGTTGGCAACCCAGTTACATGTTGCTGATGTGTTATACAAAGAAAGCCAAAGAAGAAATTATTTTAAAATAGTGTATGGAAGGATTTAAATAAGAACAGTAGATGCTTAGGTTGATATAATTAATTTTAGCATGTTTCTAAGTACTAACAAGTGTAAGCTTATTTTTTGAGATGTAGGAGGATTTTTTTTCTTCCCAGAAAGAAATTAGAAAGTTTAACTTTTAACAGACAGAATTTAGAGAGTTTTAACCTTTAACAGTTGTCACCTACTAATATTGCTGGGTATATTTTTCAGTTAATTTGTCAATTTGTGCTGGACTCAAGTAATAGATCACAGCAGTTGTAGATCACTTGTTGATTATCTCTTGAATATTGCCTGTACCTCTCATACATAATAGAAATCTACTTCTAAAAATGAAAGAAGTCCAGCTTGAACCAAAAGACAGACTTTTAATTCTAATCACATCAAAAAACTCATTAGAAATTGCAAAACCTCAAAGAGTGCTTATTATTATTGTGGATTTCAGTATAATTTCTTACCTAAGTATTCACCACATGAAAACAAACATATCATGTTGGTTGGAAATGTACCTATATCATTAATCCTTATTATTAACTCTTCTTATTTAAATCCATGTATATATCTTAAATTTTAAACATCTTTTTTCTAATGAATGCTAAAAAAAATGAGATTTATGCTACAACATGAAATGCAAGTTAATCCCTTATTGGTAGTGTTTTACTGTATGTAAATTAAAGTAAAACTAGGATTATGCCAAGCAACACTGGTTTCCAGCAATTTAGTCTTGATGAGGATTAAGATCATTTTGTGGTGAGTAGGGGACAGTTAAAAGCTGAAATAATTTTGGATATGGTAGTAAGAGATATCCGGAGCTAGTACTGTTATGATGTATGAAGCTCTTTGCATCCTCTGACTTCCTAGCTGCTTTCTTCCCAGACTCTGCAGGGCAGAGTCAGAATTTTTTTCGCTATCTAAGCCTGACTCTGGGGGCATTGTGAATGATTGGCACAGAAAGAGAGAGAAAAAGCAGAAATGCCTTTGAAGTAATATTTGATGGTAGCATTGTAAGATCTGAAATGTGTTCTATGTCCTGATTCAACATGCATGTGCATCACAGACTCAGTCCTAGGCAGCATCTAATATATGGATCTCTTAAAGTTGAACATCACACACGCACCAAGGGCGAGTCCTGCCTGAATAGCCTAATGGCATTCTGCAGAGGAGTGGCAAGTGAACAGTGGAAGGGCTAGGGATGTCTTTTGTCTGACTTCTGCAGAGCTTTAGACATTGTTCCCCAAAACATCCTTTACTCCGGACTGGAGAGAGATAGATTTGATGAGTGGCTTGTGGGTGGATAAAGACTTGGTTGAATGATAACATCCAGAGGGTGGTGGACAATGCCTCAGAGTCCCAAAGGACATCAGTAACAAGTGGTGTCCCTCAGGGTTCCATACTGGGACTGCCATTATTTAATATATTCATGACATATGTGAAGAGATCATGTGCACCCTCAGCAAATCTGACAATGATACCAAGCTGAGTGGTGCAGTGACACTCCAGTAGGATGGGATGTCATCCAGAGGAACCTGGCCAAGCTGTGGGAACCTCATGTTGTTCAACAAGGCCAAGTGGAAGGTGCTGCAGCTGGGTCAGGGCAACTCCCAGTAGCAATCCAGGCTGAGGGATGAAGGGATCAAGAGCAACCCTGCTGGAAGATGTTGGGGGTGCTGGTGGGTGAGGGGCTGGACATGACCCAGCCATGGGCACTCACAGCTCAGAAAGCCAAACGTGTCCTGGGCAACCAAAGCAGCGTGGGCAGCAGGGCAAGAGAGATGATTCTGCCCCTCTGCTCTGCTCTGCTCTGGTGACACCCCACCTGCAGGACCAGCTCTGTGGTGCCCAGCACAGGAAGGCATCCCTTGGAGACAGTCCAGAGGAGGTCACCAAAATAATCAGAGGGATGGAGCATCTCTCCTATGAAGAAATTGGGCTGAGAGAATTAGGATTGCTCTGCTGAAGCAGAGAAGGCTTTGGGGTCACCACATTTCATCTTTCCAGTACCTGAGGGGAATCTACAAAAAAAGATGGGGAGTGATTTTTACAAGGGTGTGTAGTGACAGGACAAGGGGGAATGGCTTTAAACTGAAAGACAGTAGATTAAGATTACATATTAGGGAGAAATTCTTTATTGTGAGGGTGGTGAGGCACTGGAACAGGTTGTCCAGAGAAGCTGTGTGTGACCTGTCCCTGGAAACGTTCAAGGCCAGGCTTCCTGGAGGTCTGAGCAGACTGCTGTGGAAGGTGTCCCTGTCCATGGCACAGGAGTTGGAACATGGTGACCTTTAAGATCCTTTCCAACCCAAACCATTATGTGATTTTATGACATAAGATCATCTGCAATCCTGCTATGTAATTGCCACGAATTGCTGGAAGTTTCTATATGGGAGATCATGTTTTTAATAAATATTATTTAATATTCACTCCAAAACATTAAAAGTTCAAGGCAACACAAGTAGGAAGACTACTGGAAGATGAATAAAATATCTCTTCTCTTGTTTTACACATGCAATCCTGGTTGCTCTTGACCTGCAACACATATGTAACATGGTACTTTTTAGTCCTATTGTATGCTACTAAGTTAAAGAGCCAAAGATGCCTTATGGACTGGACTAGCGTATATATAAACAGAGATTTAAGAAATTTCCATAGCTGGATGTGAAGTGACAAATCTAATTTGCACAGGGAAAGTTGTAAGAATCTGTGAACTAAAGGGAAAGGTATAATACCTCATTTCTCTTAACTAAATTTGTGGATAATAAGAAGACTGGACGGGGTGCAGGAAGAGTCTGTTGTTTTCTAATGAGTGTTATTATTCTTCCATTACCTAAAAACTGTTGTGGCATTTGCTTCTCAGAGGCTCTTATGCCCTTCAGCTTCACTTGCAAGCTGTTCCATATGGCAATTGCTCTAAGTATAAAACCCATCTTGCGCTTCCTGGAGAGAGAGATACAGACCTCCTGGATCTACTGTCTTTAGGCTGGACCTTACTGACCCTCTGCAGGTGGAATCTGGATTTGCAATTTATTGGTCATTCTGTGGTTATTCTTTATGCAGCTTCTGTGACAGCTCATGATAATATAATATAATATGACCTGCAGCCACATTATTGACATGTTAGATGCCTAGTATTAGCTCTGGAGTGTAAACAGAAGTTCATTAGGAAAATTATTGTACATTCCATGTATAAATGAGTATTGCACCTTCAAAAGTTATGTTAGACAAATTATTTTCAGGTCACTCATCAAATTCTTAGAAAAAAGGCATTATTATTTAAATGCATTATTTAAGTTATGTTAAGAAACAATAAATCCAAATTCTCCTAGCATAAGTATGATGCAAAGACAGCATTTAGATCAGTTTTTACAGAGGAACCAAGTACATTAACCTAAAAAGATGATAAATACTATACTCGATGCTACTATTCCTGAAAATATTCAAATTGCAGAGTTCTGATATGATTAGAACTCTGGAACTGGATGACCGAAACGGAACATCAGTTCTGCAAATAAATGTCTTTATGCTGTTTTAAGATAGACTAGCTGTGATACTATTGTCACTTTCTTTCTCATCTGTGGTTAAAACAAGATGCAAATAAAGGGAAGAGAAGTAGCTTGAGAAAACACAACACTGGTGTTCTGATAATTAATGAAAGCCTTCTGGTGCCTGCTGGCTAAACCTGGCACTGGAAATTCGCAAAAGCTTCCAAGTGACCCTTCAAATGTACACCCCCAAGCATGTTTCAAATATTTCAATCAAGAGATGCTTTAAAGAATCTTTTGAAGTTCATTATTTAGGTAGTATCTTATTGGTAGAATTATATATGGAGAATAATCTTGCTGATTAAAGCTAAAATTTATTGTATGGCTATGGAATCATTTGCTGATTTGAAACATTGGTTTGTGTTGTGTTTAGCTGTAGCCTTGCCTCATTCTGAGTTATATGGACCTTAAACACATTAGAATGACTGAAGTTGTTTTCTGGACACTTCTGACAGTTGATTCGTCAAATAGAGAATGAGAGGCTAAGAGAGGAAAAAAGTTATTTAAAATTTGATATGAGTAATTTTTTTTTTAATAATTCTTCACCAAAGATGACTCAGACACATTTCCCACATCTCTTTTAAAATAATTTTTTATTGGAAAAGGATCCTGAACTCAGAGATCTATGAGATTCCAATAATCAAACACTGTTACACATCTGATTTATGTTTTTGGGATTGGATGGTTTAATCTTCTGAGACTTTTTGTCTAACATAATTTCATAATTTGCAAAGGATAGTTTCATATGCAAACAATCAGGTAAGGTGGCAGGGAAATTTGGATGAGGAATATTCTAAGACAAAAGGGGCGAAACTTCTGTTTAGAGTAAAAACCTTGGCTCTCTGAAGGTCATAAAAACACTTGCACCTTATGAGTCTCTATCTCCAGCAGATTATTTTCTTCTTTGTAAACCTTGCTGGGATATTTAGGAGAATAACTTCAAGGGCATACTATGATCACAGATTCTAAATTAACCAATTTTTCTGGCTGGTTCAAAATATTGTAAATATTTTCATCGTATATGAAAAATAGATTAATCTGAATTAAGGAATTATATAATTCAAGAGACAAACTACTGATACCTTTCCTCCTTAAATCAGAAACAGTACTTGATAAGAACATAGACAACAAAGGTCACATCAGGTGCAATGGCACAACAGTGGTGTCAGGAGTATGCTTTAGTGTGTTTCAGTGGAGTAATAATTAATGGAAAATGCATTTCAGGAATTTTTACTACCATTTGCTGTTTCACGTGGGAAGAGCAATTTAAAAAACAAACCAAAGAATTTCCTGTCTCACCCATGTGACTCCTCCAAAATATAAGACTTGTTTTAGTACCATTTAATAGGTCAACATGTATCTTTAAGACTTGGCTTTTTTCTTTCCAAACATTCTGTGAAAGCCACTCAGAGCACTACTGAAGTAGTAGTTTAAAACAATTTTTGTCTTATACTTATTAATATATTTTCAGTTGAAGAAACAATTTTCAGTTATGGTCTTTTGAGAAGAGCTTCAGAAACACTTGCTCGTTTCCCCCGGTTTTTATCCCAAATTTTTTCTACTTTGCATTGGGTAAGTCTGCATGTACTCACACATAGTTCACCAATCTAGTTTTCATCTTTTGATTTAGAAAATGAGAATGTGTGTCAGAATAGATATTAAGAAGAACTCCATTTTACTTGAAAAACTTATATTTGACTTCTTCAAAACAAGAGTGTTTAAAAAAGGAATAGAAGAGATTTTCTTGAGGATAAATTTCATGGCATTAAATAATCTCTCAATGTAAAAAAACTTCTATCTCTGTCATGTGTCCACGAAGACTTTGCATTAATTATAATTTATTAGAAAATTATAGTACCCAAGGTATCGTGTTTCACCCTCAGCAAAACAAAATACTTTTCTTACACAATTAAACTTTTTGCTTCAGACTTCATAAAAAATATTTCAATAAGACCTGCAGTGGCAACAAAATTAAAAAATGCTGTGATTTTGTAAGGTTAATTGTAGCCAACCTAAACAATGCAGTTGATTTTTAAATACCTCAAATTTATTCTGTTTTCTGACTTTTGTCTTAAAACATGAAACTTTTTTTGCACTCTCTTTCTCCCCAGAGAAATTTATTTACGACTCTTGCCAGTAAATAACATTATTAACAACAAAAGAACTTTAATGGAACATCTTGAATATTCAAACTTAGTGACTTCCAAATCTCTTGTCTAAGATATTTAGGAGATCTCTAGAGAAAAAAATGCATCAGGCAAAACTTCAGTTTTTGTCTGAGTGGACCATGAAAGTCTGATTTGAGCTAAAGAAACAGGTGTGATCCAATCAAATTATTTGTTTGTATTTATTTAGCACCTGAGTAGAAGAAAATTTTCACTCAGGTGGGAGTTTATATGTATAAAGCAACATTTGAAAATGAGATTTGGTATCCAAAGTCATTTTTAGGAATTTCTAAAAAAATGACTCCATACATCCCCAATCTATGAACATGAATGAGTGTTAGGAGTGGGCTGAGCTACAATTAGATGTTTACACAGCCCAGAACTCTTAGTCTTATTCAATCTTTCCTGTGAAACTACCTAAAAGTGTTGAAAAATAGCAAGGAAAAAGAGGACTACTACCCTTGTGCAATTTTTTAACAATGATGTTACCTATTAAATTTTTATACTCGATTGTGTGTAAAAGCATACATTTGTTTTTAATTAACACAAAAAGTGTTTCAGTTTGTTTTTAATTAGCACAAAAAGTTAATACAGAAGCTGTGTTTGTCAGTGAATATTTCTATGACATTTTAGAGAACAAAGAGGTATTATACATTATTTCACTTTATGTGTCACATATTTTCTTTTTTACATTGCTTATAAACCTGGAGTGTAGTTTGGATTTAGTACGTCATCTTGCATAACATAATATATAGGGAGATATATATGCAAATATATATATAGGGAGAGAGAACAGAAAATTGTTGGGAATTTTACCTCACAAGTATATGTCAAACTCTAAGTACATCAGAAGTAACAAAAGAAATGCCAGTGAAAGAAAAATATAAACAGCACAAAATAATAAAATTAAGTAAAAATTAAGTAAAATTAAGAAAAAAATACCCGAAACAATCCATGTCTTAATACTTTAGATCTATTACAGAATACATTTGGACAAAGAGAAAATCTGCTGTTTCCTGCTGTCAGAAGTTCTACAGTGATGCTACACAGGATTTGACAGACCAGCATTTCCCAAATGCAGAAATATTGTTTTCTAGGTAAAGTTTTTGAAATACATGAAACAAATATCTCAGAGTTATAAGAACAGTTTATAACACCATGCAACAGACTTTTCATTTTCTACTTTTCATTTTTTTTATCACTATTTTTACCTTCTAACATGCAGAAACAAACTTGGTAACTACATGTCAAAAATATAGAAAAATAACCCCTAGAATCAAGTTCAATGCATAGAATGTATGCATCTGTAATTGCTACAATATATGAAAAATTAAGAAACTAGGACCTGGAAAATAAAATATTCTGCAGGAGGTAGCACAGGTTCTTGTCAGGTTGCATAAACATGTGTCACTTGTGAGAATTCAGAGCATAAATTTGATGCTGACATTCACATAAGGTTTTTTATAAACTGATTACACTGATTACTCTGCTGAAACAAAGCTCATGTAAGATTGTATTTTTTCAGATTTCCTCTTATATTTAAGTTATGAATTCTGAAAAATCCTAAAAAAAATGGATTTTGTCTGTGTAATTTCCTCTAGGAATTTAAGCCATGATCTGAGGTGGTTTCACTGAAGTGAAGAACCTCTGAGTATCTCTTTCTATATCTAGGCCTTTTTTTCCCCATATATTTGCACATGAAAATATTTCATCCCTTTTTAAGGTGATTCCTGTAGCTTTTCCAAAATGAATTAGGAAATTCCTTTTTTTTCCTGTGTGTGTAATCTCACTAAGATGTTATTTGATTTGTATTCAGAATTCTTTTGCAGGGAATTGCTATGTGTCCCTGAAGTTTCAGCATGTCCTTGATTTACAGCAAGCAGAGCTGCTTTTGGAAATCTGTACTGACCATTCTAGTTATTTCTGACTAACACATATTGATTCCTTATTACCCACAGCAAATTTAGTTAGGATATGAGCAAAGCTGTCTCTATTCTAGGATGTTTTAAATGAATGCTTTCAGCTTTTCATTTTGGCTCTGATGTACTCATCCTGTCTAGTTGTATTCTATGTTAAATTATGTCATTTATGTGTTCAGCACTCCATAATTAATAAACTGTCATTTAAACCACTGTGTGAAACTTAAAGGTATGACAGTAGAGGCCAGAAGTTATATTCTTGGCAGATGTGAAGTTAAGCTGTTAATAACATTAGGTCCAGGCATTACTCAAACCATATTTTCAGTAAGACTGGTACCTTGGACAATAGAACCAACAGAAACTTAGAGCTTCCTGATCTACCAGTGCTTTTTGAATTTTTTATTTTTTACTTTCCCTCTAAACAAATAAGTACGAATAAGTAGCTCATGCTGTTAGGAAAAAAACTTTTCCAAACCCTGAGGTCATTTGTGACATTGCTTTTTAGCTTTAAGCAAGTGATTACATAGTCAAAATTGCTGAGTCAAGCTTTCTGTGTTAATTTTGGGAGACTATAACTGCTTGCTGTAATAATCTTGATACTGACTCAATTCAGAAAATTCATGCTGGCTTTTAGTTGCAGTAAAACCTTGTAGTGTAGTGATATTACTCTGAATGAAGTGCATTTCAGAGCAAGCTGATCATAGCAACTCAGTAACTTATTTGGTTTCTGCAACAGCAAAATATCTGTGTTAATGATTCAAAATCCTCCATTTCCATAGTAAGCCTGTGGAAGGGAAAGCTTATCAGCAGATTCTCAGCCTTCTCTTTCTAAGCTGTGCAAAACTCATAAACTTTTTTTAAAATATCAGTATGTGTTGAGTTTTATTTTTTTTTTAATTATTTTGTGCTTGCAGTTGTCCACAATGAAGCATTACAATGCTGGATTATATGACTGTTACACATTTTTCTGATATTTCTTATATTAAAATATTTATTGTGTCTTTTTATCAATTATATTTTTCTAATATAATATATCATATTACCAATTTTGACTCATTTGGGGAAGGTTTTATTATTCAGTGTTATTTTTATGCATATTTCAATTTTAGCCCTACCTTTTTTGGAGAGGTCGATGATAATTTCATAACATATACCTGCCATAACCATGGTAGATAAGAACAGCAAAAGTAGATTTCTAGCAACAGAATTCACTTTTATTCAGCAGTATTTAACAGATACATTCATCATGTCTTCTATGCACAAAAAAAAAAAAAAATGAAAGGATTTGCCTGTGTTACAACCAAAAAGCTTTACACTTTCCTGCTATTCACATTTCTCCATATTCTTGAAAATAAAATGAGCTCTAAGCAGTCAGACCATCTCACATTTGGCAGTACTACAATTTTACAGGTTTCACAGGATAAATGCTCAAAAAAAGAGAAAAATTATTCCTCTTAAAAGAAGTTCAGAGAATCTCCAATTTGATATATATGATTTCAGACAATATTTTACTCTTTCAAAAACTCACATTTGTCATGAAGTCCATAATTTTCTGTATTAGTTAAGTCAATGGATAATTACTTAATTTGAGTCAATTTGCCATAATTCTTCCTAGACTTTTTGTGTCTAGCATATTGTCTTCATCTCTCTACTAACTTATTAAAACTTTAACCTTCTAACTCATGTTTTCTATTAGAAATTAGATTTTTGCCTCTCCTTGCCTCTCTGAATTTTGTGAAGAGAACACATGTATTACAAGTATGGGGCTTTTTCATTCAAATGTGAGAAATTAATGGAAATCATTTGAAAAAACTACACTATAAATAATGGCAATTACATATACTGTGAAATTTTATCTATTCAGATACTTAATTTAAAAAAAGTCTTCAATGGAAAGCTGGTTCTTTTCTTGATTACACATTAATTGGAAAAACTTAAATATATAATTATTTATTTTGAAAAAGATTCTATATTTACTCTCTTTTATTATGATAGTCTACAACAATTAAACTGAAAAAAATTACTTATAACCTCTCTAAAGACCATGTCTGATAGTGTTTATTGGTCAGAGTATGCTCTAGCTTGTAAAAGTCACATCCTAATTTATCCGTTTTCTCAGGGGTCCTTCTTTCTTCTACACAGTTGATGCATGACACATGCCACGGTTGCTTTAGTTTCTTACACAGTGTATCAGTCCTTTTCCCTGCTAGCTGTGCTTCAAAGATTTTAGATATTTCAGCTAGAACAATCTCTCCCTATGGGTTATAAAACAGATTAAAAACCACAAGTGATGCCACTCTGTTAAGGAAGGCCTATTCATCACCTTTGTTCCCCAAACTCTGTGATGGCTGACTCTGTCATTTTATTAGTCCCTCCAGGAGAGGAATCAGATCACAAACTCTCACAATTATTTCAGACAAAATTTACTGGAGGATGGGGTTGTAGCATCATAACTAGATGAGGAGAAATAGAAAGATCTTCAGCATTAGTTAAATAAATGGTAAAAGAGCCTTTATCTCCTCTGGCACAGATGTTATCTACTAGAGGAATATTCTTCAAATGCATAGTTAAAGCATGTCAATGTCAATGTCATTTTGTCATCACAGACACAACATGAAAGAACATGAATAGGTATTTATTCCAAGAAGTTATTTACTTGTTATTTCTACTCTGAACCCTGAACTACCGCTATAAATAAATTTTTTGTAAGTTTTCTCTGATTTTGGTTGGTTTTTAAAAATTTGTCTTTCCACAATTAACATGGAAATGTAACCCAAAATACTGGTTCAGTATTGCATTTGTTTTAGTGTAAAAAAGTTGTGCTCTAGAGAACCAATAAACCAAACTTTGGAATGTATTATTTCAATAGAGGATTTTGTGAAGAGGCAAGCCACTTCAGATTAAGATTTGAATCAAGCTGCATTTCAGAAGAGCAGTTTTTCAATCAGAACATTAATTTTGTGTGAGGGATATTTCACTTTAACTGATATTTTTGAAAGCAATGTGTAATCTAGGTGGTCAAACAGGGATGGAATTCATATTAATATGCTCAGCTGAAGTGTGTAGCTGTCTGAGCAACTAGTAATTAACCACTGCAGAGCTGTGTCTCTCTGGTTTCCTCACAGATATTTCTAGGAAGGTCCTACTTTTATTTTGTTTGGAATTTCTGTTTTCCTGGTTTGAAGTGGCTTCATGTGTTTGGGTATCACTGGTGTTTGAGTTTAATGGATTTTAGCCCACCTCCCACAAAAGGAAAGAAAGGATTGTTCTGCTTTAAAAATGAACAAAACCAACTAACTATTCATTATTTAAGTCATTTAAATAATGTGATAAAATAAATTTTTACTCATTTGAGTATTAATTGAAAAACTGTCTTCATGTTCTACAGATGCATCTATGTGCCTAAAAAGAAGGTGCTAAATATATCCTTGTGAGACATGTGTTTTACTGAGAGTATTTCAGCTTAAAAAGACTATTGTACAAGCTACTTAAGTAGATATGACTTTAATAATTGTGTGTTGTCCTTTCCCTCGAGTGAGTCAACAGCTCTTGCCAGTTTGGTGGTGTTGGAAAAACTTACTGAGTGTCCCTTCCAGCCCTGTGTCCAAGGCATTTATGATGAAGATGCTGAAGAGCACAGGGCTGAGGAGGGAGCCCTGCAGAACCCCACCAGTGACAGGTTCCCAGTCTGATGCCACCCTTTGTGCCTGACGAGTGAGCCAGCTGCCCACTCACCACATGGTGTGTTTGTCCACCTCTGTCATGGATGTTTTACTCAGAAGCATCCTGGGAGGGACTGTATCAAAAGCTTTGCTGAAATCAAGCAACTTCTTCTCTTGATTGACGAGATGGATTACCTTGTCATAAAAGGAAATCAGATTTAACAAGATTCTAATTCCATCAGAGCTTTAGATTTAGCTAATTCCATTCCAGACCTGAGCCGGTCTCTGGCTACACAAAATCATGTTTTTATTCTTTCAAGCTAAATAAACTGAACTTTTACTTTTCTGATCTCTCCCCAATCCTCCTGGAGGCCAGTGCATGAGTGTCTGCATGATCTTGAGTTGACAGCTGGAGTCAAAATATGACACCCTGGGTTAGGAAGAAGAGCTCAATGGTAGATGAATGTTTCTTCCTCTGTAGAGTAATGTTTTGTTCATCTTGGGAAAATGGAGGACCTTTTTCTTCTGATCTAGTTTTGAAGTTTTGAAATTTGCAAACATCCGGCCTTGGATAGACGTTTGCTTGTTGCAGCTGATTGCCCCCTCTGTGATTTTGAGCACAGAAACAGTGAATCACAAGCTTCCCGTTAAGGTCTTTAATAGGTCTGATTCCAGGGTGGACAGAAGGCCAGACCTTAGCAGCAGCTGATGAGAGAGCAGCCTAGCAGCCTTATAACATTCTCAACTTTCTTTCAAAATTGTATTAAGAAACATTTATTGGATACATGTTTGTTAGAGTCTTTGATGACTTTGTCTAGGATTGTATCTCTGCTTGGGTGCGTTAATCCAGTGGGTCTAAAAATATGTGTGATGACCTAAATCAAAATTTATGGGAAAACAACAGTTTGGAAAAGGTTTGAAAGACTAATGGTCCTTTGAAGTACCAAATGATGATAGAATTTGCATTTATTTTGTCTTTTTTTTTTTTTTTTTTATGTGCGTCATTTTGTGTATTCATTGTTTTTCCTACTTATCACTCAGTTGCTGTCATTAACTGCTTATGAAGCTTTACAAAATAAAGCCTATGGCTAATAAAACACAGAGGTTTATGTATGGTTTTGAACACATAAATAACCCTACTGACTTCAAGAAGAGTGACTCATGTGTGACATAAACAGGGCAGGAGACCTTTCTCCTTCTTAATGCCTTTATTTTAATTGATCAGCTCGGGTGGGAAGAACTGATGGGTCACGCTCACGCCGCTGCTGCTTCCAGGAGTGGCACGGAGGAGGAGGAGGAGGAAGATGTGCATCTTTGTCCACTGGTCTGCAAGCAGAGCTGGGGCTTCTGTCCTCACAAGAGCACCAGGAGATTCTCTGTTTTCAGTTTGACATTCAAGGTCCTCCTCAGGTTTCTCTGTTTTCAGTTTGACATTTGAGGTCAGCTGATATCTTAGGTTAGGGTGAGGGGTAAAAAGGGTCTTAGCGGATCCTGGACTCTGTTCCTCACGTCTAGACATCACTCTGATCCATCAATTTTGTGTGGTCTCATTCTTTTTAGGGGTTTTTTGCTAGGTTTGGTGAGGGGCTTCTCCCTTTGCATGCCAGCCCTGATGTCATTTCCATGCCAACTCCGATGTCCCCTCCTCTTCACCATCTGGCTGCCATCCTCCAGGAAGCAGCAGGGCGACACCCAGCAAAGAGGCGCCTCAAGCAGCAGGCAGGAGCACACTCACCCGCCCCATTTTAAAAATATGGACAACTTTTTTACTCATAACAATGTGTAGTAAGTTTTTAATTTTGATTAGGACTGCACTTCTGAAAACAATTTTCTGACAGTTAATATTTTTGTTGCTGTACATTGTCACACAGCCTTGAGTGCATAAACTTGGTTCCTGGTGCAGGATATGGAATTAGAAGGCAGATTTTAGGGATACATTTAGTAGAAAATCCACAGATCTACTGAAATTTTGTGGAATACATTGATGTTAAATTTTATGTCAATTTTAGTAGCTACTGGCCCCATTACTTTTTCTCTCCTAAGCTGATCTTTGTAACATGTTTTTCCTACTTCCTGTTTTTATTTCAAAAATTGAATTTTCACCATATGATCCATAAAAGTAATGGAGTCTTGACCTAAACTTTGAAGAAATAGAAGATAAAATTATTCTGATAAGCCAAAAATTTAAATTTAAAAAAGCACTCTATGTTACACTATTTTAACTATTTTTAAATAAAGTGATTCCTACATCTCTAGGTATGTCCAGGAAAGGGGGGGGGGGGGGGGGAATTAACATAATTTCTAGCACTATGTATTCATAGGGATTTATTTTACTTCAGTGATTTTGTAACAGATTGATTTGCTTCAAAAGAAAAAGTATTACAAAGTACACTTCAGAAAGGATTGCCTGAGAAAATACAATAAGCAATTTTGTCCCTTGTTTATTTTTTCAGCTGTAATTTCTTATTTAACTATAGAACTGAAATTAGTTAAATTGAGTGACAATTGACGAAACAGTCAAATTTGGAAGAGATAGCTGGATCTCAGTGTGTGTGTAACAAAAGAACTCATCCTTTAGGATGAGTCTGATATCATACAATCATTACAGAAATGGCACATTAAACTGCTAAGAAATGGGAAAATTTTAAGTGGCTTCAGTAATTTATTGCTTTCCAGTGATCTTTCAAGCATGCACAAAAAGACATTTTCCCAATTTCTTTTAAACTGCTAGGGCCCATGAATATTCTGTGTAACTGTCATAATGTAATGCATACAAGAACTCAGGTTTTTTTACCCATATATTTAGCTGAAGCCTTAAGCCCTTCAGCCACTCCCCAAAGGATCAGTGCTCCAGCCCTGACCACCACCATGCTGCTCTGCAGAGCTCACTCTGGTTTCTTGATGCCTCTCTGGTATTGCTGGGTACAAAATTGCACCACTACCTTTGGTCTGAAGAGAGACAGTCCTCTCCTGGCAGCCACCCCTGCTGCAACTCCACACCACTGGTTTGACAGAGCTCCAGGAATCTCTGCTTGTGACTATAGAGCAGGTTTAATCTCATGAGCTAGAATTGAAAAATACACCTCTGTCTCAAAATATACCATGCTTTTCTTACAGAGAAGACAAACCTGGCAATCAGTGCTCTCATGCTTGGAAAACTTGCCGTGAAGGAGAGCACCAGCACTTGTTTCCTATAATGTGGGCAGTAAAAGCTAAGAACATAGCAGAGTGTAGGCCCATAACTTTTAGAATATACCTATCAATTTTGAACAGTTTTCTGGCAATTTTACTTGCCAATCTGCTTGCCAAACTTCATCCATCATCAGTAATATCAGCTGGTGTAAAAGTCAGTGTATGGAATCTAGGTAGCATTGGCCCATGCTTGTGAAAAATTTAGTGCTTTAACTACTTGGCAGTGCACAATTTCAACTTTTGTTATATCCTGAGATTTCTGAAAGGTTTACAGATATTTGTGACATCATCATGGGCAGAAATGGTACCATATTCTTACATCTTGGCTCAGTCAGGTTTAAAGTCAAATAGCCTGGGAATAGAACGCTGTATAAAATTGACCAGCTTCCTAGTGATCCCTAGCTCAGACTTTATGTTTTCTAGAAAGCAGGTACTGTTTTCAGTGAACTAATTAGCCACCACATTTCACTAAAATCTGCTCTGTAATCTGCATGGCATCTGTTCAGATTAGTCTAGGAAAAATCCCCTTAGCTCAGTTCTGTAATTATGTCACCAATAATTTCAGTTTGTTCATAGCTGTCTTTTCTTTTTGCAAAAGTGCATCAAAATAAACATCTGCTTGTGCAAAATGCATTCCTGATGGAGTCATGTGAAAGGCCCTATTTAATGGATATCCTTGACATGCACTCTTCAAGACACAATAATCTATACTCTCTGTGATAATTTTGAAATAGAGTTTACGGCTGTTTCTCGGTATCTCAGTACCAGGAATAGTGATTTCATAGCATGAGGAGAGCAGGTTACTTTTATACTGTGCTTATTACAGGCCCAGTCAAGGAATCAAATAAAGACACAACTCTACATTCAGTATCTCAAAACCCATATTAAAAAAAAAAAAGTAAGCACAGTGAGGTATTTGCTGAAACAGAAAATTATTAGCACTCTATCATGAGACCCCCATCAGTAGCTATAGCCAACCAGTTACTTCAGTTTTCAAACATTCAAGGTCTTTTATTTCACCTCCTACATACTTTTGTTTCAAGGATATTCTGAATTTTAGCAATTTGAAATGCTTTTCTAATAGTTATCTGATTTATTTGTACTAGTTGAAAAGTTTGTTTAAGCAATTCTTTCAGCTTTCTGAAAGAATATGGTGTTCATATCTATGCATTCATTGAAAGCAATCAGTGAACTTGACTTAGCTATCCAGGGGTTTTCTGTTAGACCACATTCTCCTAGATCACCTAGAAGATCTCTTGTCATATGAAGTAATATATTGAAGGACAGGTTCTTTCTTTAGCATCCTAACTCGAGTTATCAGAACCCATAATGGATTTAATTTCTCCTTATCAAAAAAAAAATATCTAGGAGGAAAAAGAAAGGAAATAAAATTTCCAGGTCATATGACCTGAATTATGTACAATATTGAAATGACAGTTCACTGCTAAGAGACATAAAAGAAAGGAAAAACTGCCTGTTTATCTAGGAGTTTGTTCTGGTACTTAGTTTACATTCCTTTCAACATGAAACACAGTGGTAATACATTCTGTTTCAGCAGTTTAACACTTGTAAAGAGAGGCTTCAGTTAGCTGAACTCTTGAAAAAGTGGGTAATTCTTTTATGACAGGAAGCTTGTCTTCTCATTTGTTTGATAGCCTCTGGGAACATGTTAGATTTAGACTAAATCATATGGCAACCATTTTATTACTCTTTCAAAAAATATGGTCATGTATTCTTTTGATACTCTGAGAACATCTCTGCCCTTACAGAAAAATTGATTGCATAGAATAATATTTCTAGCACTTATTATTCATAGCAGTATTTAGAGAGCCAGTGTTTTGTTCTTGAGTCTCAGCTTTATGCAGCAGAATGTGGGCTAGTGGACAAATAAAGTTACCTTTAAAATTTCTGTCATGTCAATTCCTTCATTAATCTTTCAGTTTATGGAATGTATCTGAAAAGACAGAATCTCAATTTTTTGTAATTTTTAAAATATAATATTCAAATATTTGTTTTAGGAATCTCATAAAGTAAATTACAATGTGGTTCTTATACACATTTGAATATAAAACTTTGTTGCTTGTGAGAATAGATCACACATATTGGGTAAGACTTCTTTCTTTATTTTGCATAAAAAAGGAATTTTTGATGGAATTTGCCTGTGTAAAATTTGCTCCTAGTCATCTCTGACAATCTAGCTTGAAAATTTTGCTGCAGCATCCATCTTGGCCAGCAAAATTTATATTAACTCAAAACAAAACGTGGCTAAAGTAAAATTGTAGTACATTTGTCTTAGGCCAGTTTTGTATTGAGAGAAGTCAGTGGTAGCTGCACATCTCAGTGATTTATAAAGACTCTAAGCCAAACTCCTACAAAGACAAGTAGATCGGACTGTAAATATTTTTCTTTGTTGGTCATAGGTCTGTAGCTACTGTTCTTTTCATTGGCTTGGATTATGGAAGAGAAAGGATGATTCAGTGAGCAGACATTTTGTCACTGGTGACATCTTGGTTGAGCTGAAGGTGTCACTGCTCACTGAAAGAAGGTTTAGCTAGCTGACCTTGAGAGGTCCCTTCCAAACCAAACCATTCTGTGGCTTGTGATTCTTGTTTGGAGTGGTGTGGCCGATGGAAAACACGCCCAGGCTAGAATGACCAGCCCGTCTCCAGCCAAGGGGGGCGCTTCCCCAACATGAAGCTGGGTATTGCGCCTAAGGCAATAAACTGCCTTCCGGACGTTGGCCGCTGTAAAACTCCGAGCCGCAGGATGAAGAGGCGTCTCTCAGTCTCTTTGGTTTTATCGGGTTTATTAGGTCCCGGGGGACCAAACACTCCCAATGGAAAACAGAGGATAGGAGCAGAGATCTGACAACCCCGAGGTGTGGAAGACCTCGGGTTTTAAAGGAGATGGGAGGGGTAAGGGGTAACAAATCAGGAGAGGGAAGGGAAAGATACATTGGGGATTGACACAACAGAACCAATCACGTACAACTGAGGGAGGGGCCCCAGTCTCTTAGCCAATCACCCGACACCCTGGCCAGAAGCTTCTGGAAAAGGAGGCAGGGGTGCCGAGTGACAGGCAGGCAGCCAGGGGTGGAGAACAAAAGTGATACCTGTTGAAACCATAGAAACTGGGGAGGGGTTTAGGGATTGACAGTTAACTGGGATTAGGGCAGGACCTTTTAACATGAACAATGGGGGGAACTGAACAAACGAAAAACGAACCACAACACTTGTTCTTTCCGTCATGTTCTCAAGTGAACTTCAAGATGGTCCAGCCTATGACTCTTATGGTGGTGGTCCCTGCCAACCCTGGGGCTTGTTAACCCGGATCCAGTGTTGTGCTAACCATAGCTGTACCACCTTTGATTTGTTACTGACTGATGGGTCAACAGCTCAAAATGAGAGTATTCAGTGTTCAGTTCTATCTGTCAAAAAATCGTGGTGAAATAGAATTAATACTCTGAGTACTTTCAGCAACTTTCTCAACCTTTTTATTCCATTTATTATTTTTGTAGTTAAAAATAAATTGTCTGAAATCTGTTTTAATTTCATGTAGGCACTTGATGCATGCAGTTTTTATTTTCATGGAGCTCATCCTCATTTACCCCCACTGATCTCAGGTGTGGCACGCTGGTACCTTTTTGTTCCCTACTTCTTGATTTCTAATTAATATTCTGGTTGAAGAAGAGGTTTTTCCTTTTGCTGGCACACTTTTACTTTGAATTACAAATGTGTACATACATGCACAGCCACATGCATACACAGATGAAAGCATGCACATATACAAACACCAGACATGTATTAGAAATAGTGTCTTTATTTTTTTTTTCATTTAAAACATTTCAATATTTATTTATTGAATAAAATAAGATACCTAAATGAATTACGGGTCTCTTGTCTTCTTTCACAGGTAACTCTTATAGCATATTTTTGAATTGCCTCTCTTCTCTGATATGGCTTCAGGTAAAATCTCCCTTCAAAAGTTTCCAATACATTGCTAATAAAAAGCATTGACAATATGCAAAGGAAAACAAAATATTTTAAAGAGATTAGCAAAGAATAATTTTAAAATAATAGTTTTTTAAAGAGTGATAAGTAAGACTCCTTACTAGGAAACTCCAACAAACTCATTAAATTATAGAAAAAGAGGTAGTGTCCAGCCTATGTAAATAATTTAAGAATTGCATTCAACTTAAAAATTGACACTATACTGAGACAACTACTTCTAGCTGAAAAACAGTGATGTGCCCAGAAAGTATACACAAATTCAAAGCAAAATGTTTTTTCATAAGAAGCTGCTTTCTTTCTTTTCTAAGTTTTAGTGTAATTTTTTTGATATTTAATAGAGAACAGTAGAACTATGTGTTTCATTTTGATTATGACATTAGGAAATACCATCTGATTTTTTTTGTTTTAATATTTTCTGTCATGTCATGAAGGATTATTTATTTTTAAAGAATTCTTGAGACAGGACCTTGATAATGGCTTCTAAAAAGCATGTAACAAGTACAAAATAATGGTTAGCAAATTAGTTAGTACAAAATAATGGTTAGCGCGTGCTGTTAGCATGAAGTTCTGTAGAATCTGGAAGATTGAGTGCTGGGCAGAGACTTATCTCTGGACATTTTATCTAACATTTGACATTTAAAGAATAATGATAGTATAGAATTTTGGTCTTTAACAATGATTTTGCCCTTATTTAGGATTCATAAGAGCTTGTGCACCTTGAAAGAGCTTAATTGCCTTTAAATTTTTATTGAATTTGTAATTATCTCACTGAGCAGTAAAAAAGGACAAATGCCTTTGATCGCAGTGACACCTTTACATTAAAAGAACAACTGAAGAGGATTCCACACTTTAAAAAACCAGGATGAATATAAATGAACAATTGAATACATTGCTTTAATGTACTGGTTGTGAAGTGTTCCAAATTATTGAAATCTGATCACTGACCTCTTCATGCACATCACATGTGCTCAAGACCTCAGTAAGCTTGCAAAGCTGCACCCATCACTATGACACAAATAAAACTGCTCTGGCAATGTAACAGCAAATCAGACTTTGCAGGTCCTCAGCAGAGACAAGAATGTTGCTGACCTTTATCAGAGCACATCTCAAGGAGAGACTTCTACATTAGTAAGATTTCCTCATTTCTTTCAGATCCCAAAAGCACGTAAGGAAGGTTGAACAATCTGAAATTACTGTCTACCTGAATCACAGTTCAGCAGGTGCGGGGAGGAACACGTGCTTCATGTATCAGATTTTATCCCTCCACAAAGGGCAGAGAAAGACTGAAAGTAAACATACTGCATGGTTTCAGTCTCATCTGACACATTGTCAACTGTTTTCTGCTTTCTCTTATTTAGAAATAAGGGAACAAAACACAAATGATTGTCCAAGACAACCAAGTGACATGAATTATATTTTTATTGTGTCAATGTTTGTATCCCATAGGCTTTAGTTTTCCTGATTTGAACAGTGATTTTTGGAAATATGAAGCTTTTATCACAGGACACTTTTCCAGAACACCAGTGAATTACTAGAGAAGCTAGAAAAGAGAAATATGATCCAATTTATTTTTTGCTTAACAAAGGCAAAACATAATTTATGTATTTCATATGGAAAGTTTTCACAAAATAATGCTTTCAGCCACCTATACTGAACAGGAACTGAGCATCTTAATTTTTATTTTTCACCCTGTTTTGATGAAATCTTGTGAAGTGCTGTGGAAAAGTGTGCTGTGGTAGACAAAGGTCAGCATGGAGGAGTACCTATGCAGGTAATATTTCACCAGGGATAAGCTGTGTACACACATTAGGATGAGGAACACCAAGCTTGGTGTGCTGCCTTAAGAGAGGCATGAAACAGAGAATGGAGCAGAGACTGGAGCAGCATAGAGGTGTTGTGGTCATGGTCTGTTTAAAACAATGTAGGTAAGAGAAATTAAGATGAAGGAATGACCCAAATGGTGACTGAAGGTTAAACTTTGCATAATCCAGTTGATAATATATTTTCCTTTTCAAGCACCCACATAGGCTAATGAAACAAAACCTGTATATGTTTGTCATGAATGAGGTCACTCAAACTCCACCTGACCATGAAATGACATGAACTGAATCTTTTGCCTACACTCAAAAAAATCAATATGAATATAAATTTGGAGAGGAGGAAGATCAGAGGACGCTCTGTATCCTGGGAAAGTCAAAGGGTTGTGCCCATCACGTCCCACAGGAACACTGGGTAAACATTATTCTGTGGAAATACAATTGCTTATGCTTTCTGACATCAGTGGATTTATCAGCAGAGACTTCTGAACCTTATTCTGTCATAATAGTCAATAAATTGCACTGTTTGTGAATCTAGAATTTTGTTGACTGCTCCCAGGCTTATAGTGCAACCCAAATTATTTGTGCACCTGGGATTGCAAGGATGGCAAAATTTACAGTGTAAATCATGCTGTTTGTGTATCTGGCATCTTTACAGACTTATACTGGAGAATCTAAAATACTATCTGTGGAGGATCTGCCGAGACAAAAGCAAACACTTGTTTAAATTGCATGTGAAAGGATCTTATAAATACCAAGATTTATTCTCTTTCTTAGGTTCCTGTATTTTGAATCAATTTCTACAGGAGTTATAACTCTTCTAGTAACTTCTCTTACCTGACAAAAATCCTGTTGTTCTTTTCTTCCTCTTCTTCATTTCAATTTCATTTGTCCCATCTGTTTTCAGACAGCATATCTGCTAGTGAATTTTTCAGCTTCCAATTCTGCTACTGTCCAGATGGATGTCATAATAAGCTCACTTGTCTTACATTTTGCTGCCACATTTGTTCACCTTTCTCTGTGTTTCTGAAGCCCTTCTCCTTAGCTAGTACTGCAATTAGGCTTTGATCCTGGTCATGAATTAACCAGTTTATGCTATTACAATCTTCAACTTGCTTGATCACAGAAATGTCTTTTTTATTCCTGTCATGAGGATATGATACCAATTTAGCTTCAGGAGGTGGTTGGTGATTTAGACATACTGTCTTGATTTCGGGTGGGATGAGTTAATTTTTTTCGCAGCAGCTAGCACAGTGCTGTGTTTTGGAATCAGAATGGGGATAATATTCATAGCAAGCTGATGTTTGTTGTTTTTTGGGTTTTTTTTTCCTAAGTCATGTTAATCCTAAAAGAACTCTTTTTTTTTTTTTTTTGTGAGGGAGCATAGCTGGGACAGTTGACACAAACTGGCCAAAGGGATGTTCCACATCATAGAATATAATGCCTAGTATCTAAACTGAGGGAAGATACCCAGAATGAGGGCTGATTGAGGTTTGTGGACTTTCCTGCGGGAGACAGTTTAAATAAACTCTATTATTAGCTTTTAAAAAGTCAGTATTTTGTAGTACATATGATGACTTCTTATACAATGTTTTCCTAATGAAAGTTTTACTTGCAGTTGGGTAACATTAAGGAACATTTACCACTTGCAGCATTGGCTGCCTTTTGTGCAAAGACAATCCGCAAATTAGTGAGAATTTCCCAAGGAAATTAATATTGTTAGATGTGTTCACGTAAGTATGAAAGATGATTAGCCTAATGACTCAAGTGCTTGTACAGAACTTATTTTCTCACCCCTAAAACCCATCCCTAATTCACTTAGCAGAAGATAACTATATTTTACTGTTTGAAAATTGTTTGAATGGTTTTACAATCTCACCGCATTTTGAAAGCAAGAATCAGCAACACATGAAAAGTCAGTTATTTAAAAACATACACTTGAAGTACACTGTGAAGAGAACCTTTAAAAGACTGACATTTGATGTGGACAGAGACTTTCATTCTAATCAATGGGCTGAGGCTGTTCAATGAGATTCAATAAGCAGAGTGCCAGGTCTGCATTTTGGTCACAACAACCCCAGGCAGCACTACAGGACAGGGGCAGGATGACTGGAAAGCTGCCTAGTGGAAAAGAACCTGGGGATGCTGGTTGGCAACTGGCTGAACATGAGCCAGCTGTGCCCAGGTGGCCAAGAAGGCCAGTGGCATCCTGGCCTGTGTCCACAATAGTGTGGCCAGCAGGAGCAGGCAGTGACTGTCCCCCTGTACTGGACACTGGTGAGGATACAGCTAGAGTGCTGTGTCCAGTGATGGGGCCCTGAAAACAAGGACATTGAGGTGCTGGAGAGTGTCCAGAGAAGGGCAATAGAGCTGGGGAAGGGACTAGAGAATAAGTCATGTGAGGAGCAGCTGAGGGACTGGGGGTGTTTGTAGAAAAGGAGGCTCAGAGCTGACCTCATTGCTCTCTACAACTGCCTCAAAGGAAGCTGGAGAAAAGTAGGGATAGGCCTCCTTTCTCAGGAAACTCATGACAGGACAAGGGGAAATGGCTGCAAGCTGGGCTAGGGAGGTTCAGGTTGGACATCAGAAAGAAGAACAGGAACAGGCTGCCCAGGTAAATGATGGAGTCACTATCCCTGGAAACATCCAAGGAAAAACTGGATGTGGCACTTATAGCCATGGTCTAGTTTACAAGGTGGTTCAGTCAAAAGTTAGACTCAATCATCTTGGAGCTCTTTTCTGACCTTAATTATTCTATAATTTTATAAATTTGGTCTCACTAATTGAGAAATTATAAAAATAACCTGGTTGTTTCAGGTGCAACCCCATTACAGTCAAAATCAAAATTCTTATTTTCATCAAGTCATGGAATAGGCATCTTCCTGAAGTCTAGGATGAAACCAAAACTTCTGGTTGCAGAAGTTATGTTGCCTGAGGCCCTGCCCTAGCACATGGTTATGTTTCTACGGTGTTTTGAATACATGCATACATATTTATATCATCAATACCTGCATTGATTAATTATATATTGTATATTGATTTATAGAATGTATAATCAATTATATATTTATTAAACATTATTTAAATATAGATTTATATAATCTATGTCTATATCTACATATCTGTCATCTCGCAGAGACTTGACTTCTTGCAAAGGCACCCATTGTTAAAAGATTAGTTGCAAAACAGTTCAAAAGATATGAATGGTGCTGAGATTGGGACTTTAGGTCACCCACTGCAGTGCACCATGCCAGAAAACAGATGGATACATTTTTGAATTTTTTATGAGATTTGCCCTGTAGATGTTCAAGGCATACCTCTCGGTGTCTTGGTCAACTCATTTTAACAATGCTTTACCTTTCTCTTTGTTGTGGTTTAAGCTACGAACTAAGAACCACACAGACTCACCTTCCCCTGGTAGACTGGGGCAGACAGTCAGAGGAGTAAAAGTGAGAGAAGTCATGGCTTGAGTTAAAGACAGTATAGTAGATAATGGAAAAAAAATAAGACAAGGAATTAATTCAATACTTCCCATGGACAGGCAGGTGCTCAGGCATCTCCAGGAAATCTGGGCTCCACCACTTTTGACTTTGACTTGGGAAGACAAACACCATCACTCAGAGCTTGTTACAATGCAAAAAGATGGTGCTATTTGTGTAGAATCACACAAATACTTGGTGTGGTTTACATTGCATTCCATAATTCAAGCATCATTTCATCATCTTGCCTATGAAGTGTGGCCACAGCTCTCTGCCCACAGAGAGCAACAGGCACAACTTTCCCAGGCATCGTGCTGGGGGAGGCTGTGAGAAGATCAGAGAAAAGAATGATAAACAATTCTCGTCTTCACTTGCTGCATCTGTTGTTGTGAACATGTGAAATTTGTTATGGAGATTTGTTTACCAAAGAGTGGTTTCTTAATTAGCCAGTGGTGATCGTGTTTTGATTGATTGACCAATCTGGTCTGTCTGTATCAGACTGTCTGTAAGGGTGATGGGTTTCTTAATAGTATAGTATAATAAAGTAATTAATCAGCCTTCTGGAATCATGGAGTCAATGCTAATTGTTACCTGGCCAGGGATGCCATGCTACAACAATGAAGCTTCCTTCTCTTTGTATTATTTTACTACAAACTTTCCAGCTTCTTCAAAAATGAAAAGATTTTATTGTATTTTCTTATTTTGGTGCTGACTATTTTAAGGTAATAACACTTTAAATAATACTTTAAACTCCATGATTTTATTCCCAGATATAACCATAATCACTGTGTCTGACAGCAGGACAGAACATTTTAGTTGATGGTCATTTGAATTAGGAGAGAAATTTATAGCAATGTCTGATAGCAGTATTCTATTCTTGTTCTTTTGCTATAATGAAAATTGCTTTTTGCTTTAAACATGGTGCACATAACCAAGGTGGTAATGGTTGGAGTAGTGAGAGCACAGGGAAAAATATATTCCCTGTTGTGAAGTAAATGCCATCTTGTAGTTCAAAGTGAATGGTAAGCAAACATTATACAGTTTGTTAAGTTTAGTCAGCTCTTAGCAAAGTGAGAAAATTTCACAGGTGCCACGTAGCAAAAAACATTTTTTGTATACAGGCCAGGCAAATGGAGAAGCTATGAAAAACTGAAACATATTTGATTTTGCTGTTTGCACTGGACTTATGCAAGGTGGTTTGCACTAGCACTCATGAGATATTGGAGAAAACTCAGCAGGCAAATGCAAATGGTGATATCATTTACATAGACTTGTCATTAGGCAAGCACTGAGCAGTTTGCATCTGCAGTGAAAACATATCATTGGTATTAAAAGAAGCAAAACAACCTAAAACCTACTCCTTGCAGAGGAAAGGCGCATTTTGTGCACAAAATGAGGTGTATGATATTGCTTTTTCTTTGTCACTTTATCAAGTTTCAATTCTGTTTCTATTACACAAATAGACTCCCATTAGTTGTACTTCATTATAACTACATTATACTTTCCATGCTTCACTGTGTTTCCTTTAGGTAAAGAAACACAAAAGCCTGTGGAAAAAGCTTGTTTCAAACCCTGACTAAATTTAATGATAGGGAGTCTTTGAAGCAGCTTCAGAGGTCACTCAGGATCAGTACCTTGGAAATTTAAATGTGTACTCTTCTACATTAAAAATGGAAACTTTTAATTTCAACCTACACTGAAGTTATTTGGATTATTTTTTTATTTTTCTGTTTATCTTATTAAACTAATTCTCAATTAAAAGAGTGCTGGACAAAAAGCCTTGAAGGCCATCATTACTTGAAGTTCATTATTTCCATAAGAGAATTTGTGGTTAAATTATGCTGTACTCTACAAGAATATTCCATTGTTATCCTAGGATTTATTTATATTGGTGACATTCAGGTTCTGAATGGAAGTTTCCCCTGTGATGAGCCATGCTGCCTAACAGTCTTCAGTGATTGTTGAAAAACTAACCAAAACAAAAAAACAACATAGAGGTGTAGGATTTGCCTCCTGGCAGTCAAGTCAAAATTCCAAAACCTGTTTTTTAAGAAGCACAAGTTGTTATTTCTACTGTTCAGAGAATCCTTATGCCCTTCTAAAAACCAGGCCTTGTTCTTCTTACTCTACTGTTCATTCCAACCTACCTGAGCTTCAACATTTCACTGAAACTAGAGTGGATAAGTGAAAAATATTTGTAAAGCTCACAGTGCAGGACAAAATATTTCTCATCCTGAAATGCTTAAATTTTTTGATTCTTTAGCCTGGGTGATGCTAAGAAAGAGAGTAGCTTTTGCTGGAAAACTTAGATGAACCTGTGAAGTGGGTTGCTTTAACAGTTTGGTATTTGCAATGCTGTGTAAAGAATGCTTTGAAAGTCCTGCTGTTTCACCAGTGGCTCTGTCGGCTCACTTTGGACAACGGGGTTGGTAATTGTTTCAAGCTGTTCACTTTGCTCTTTGTAAAAATAAATCTTTAACTGCCTGGGGTCCTCTAGCTTATGAAATACCTTTGTTGAACAATGAGGGCTCTTTGAAACAGCAGTTTGTGATTTGTGTTGAGATGTTTCTTGCGACACCTCAGAACAGAATGCCTGAAAAGATTGCACTGCTCTGTTGGTCCTTAGCAGAGATCTGAGTCCTTACAGCAGACCAGCAGCCCAGAGCAAGCTCTGAAAGGCAACACCCAAGCAAACAGCTCTGTAAGTATTCTCTGATGTTATTGTTTTTCAGGTTCTCCATCTTCATCACCATCTCCATGGTGCTGAAAACAGCACCACTTTTAGCTTAATTAGCTAGTTCTAGGAAGAGATCACAGCGAAAAAATTATTTTTCTAATTTATTTCATTAGTGGTTTTTTTCCTGTCTGTGCTTTGAATAGACTTTTTAAAGGTAATGCAGACTTTTTGTTGGTCAAGACCCTGGCATGTCTACTAAGTTGTTCAGTTGTCGGGTTCGGCTGTTTGTCTCTGCCCCGACACGGGTAGTGTGGTTCTTGGGTGGCACGCGTTTTAAAGGACGAGTCTGGACTCTTCAGCTTTTCTGTCTTCGGGTTGTTTATTATTTCTTATCTAAAAAATTTTCTGTCTGCCCAACAGAGGTCTGATCTGCAAGCAGTCACAGGCACTCTCTGACCACCCACGGGGCGGTCATGTCTTTTTATACTAATATCTACGTACATAATATTTACCTTTATTTCCCAATGTTTTTCACCCATGTTAGCAAGTGCACCTTCACCATGAACCAATCCCCAAGTGCCAACATCACCACAGGAGATGGAGGACAAGAAGAAGAAAGAAGAAGGACAAGACACGCCCTGATCCCTCCATCTTGTCTCCATAACCCCCCTGTACCCAAAAACCTTAAAGTCTATATTTCACCTTCTAAATGTGTCTCTTTACACCTTTTACTCTAAAGTGATTCTCTTGTCCTCAAACTCTTGTTATTTCTGTGGATGGATCAAAATCAAGCCACCAGACACTTCTGGCAACATTCCAGGATTTTCGAGACCCCCAAGGGTTCTCCTGGCATCTCTGGACATTGGGAACGATGTGCTGAGATCCCACATTCAGTTATTTATTTTTTATTCAAAACTACTATATAATATGATTTTATTTCACTTATTACTTTATGAATCAATTTAGTAAAATTTATTAATTTAAATTGCTGTATTCATAACAATGTCCAGGTCTGATCAGTGAAGCTTCTCTTGAGCTTGACTGTTCTTGCCATGGTAATTCATATTAAAACAAAAAATCATCAGTGAATATAAAATCCAAACAACTCCTTAATATGAATCAAGTTCTTTAATTTCCTTCTAACATCTTAAATTGTGGATAAATTATCATCCTGAAGCATGAATATACTAATACTCTATCATATGAAATGTCCAACATTCATAATTTTATATTCATTATTGAAAAGGTAAGCAGAAGTTGCTATTGGAGGGACAAGTCTAAATTACTTAAGAATTCCAACTTAATCTCCAGGTGTATTTATCCTAAGTCTCTGGAAAAAGATTCCTTTTTTTTTTTTTAATTTCCTCAGACTAACTGTGCAGTTAAGGTAAGCCAGCACTACTCTTTTGTCTGATACATTGCTGATACCTAGCTCTCTGTGATCTCCACTGGAACAATTTAGACATTGTAGAGCAATTCCAGAGAAACTGGAACTCCCAGTTCCAGAGAACGAAGAGTTCCCCATCCCTGCAGAAGTTCAAGGTCAGACTGCATGCAGCTCTGAGCATCCTGATCTAGTGGAAGGTGTCCCTCCCCATGGCAGCAGGACTGGAATCAGATGATCCATTGCAACCCAAGCTGTTCTATAATTCTGTGAATAGCTGTTCTATAATTCTGTGAATAGTGTTAGCAAACAGGCCTTGTTTTCAGTCAAAAGTCTGTAGATTTTCTACGGACAGGTTGCTGAATTTTGAAATTTTAGTAGTCTTTGATTTGAAATACTTGAGTTAATAAATTTAAAATCTTCTGAATATACATGCTATGGAGTATCTCCTTCATCTGAAATTTATACAACTAACTGAGTAGTTCCTATAAAGTATAAACTTCTTATTTTTCAATTCAAGTGCTAAGAACATTACTCTTTGTGTAGTGCACAATGAAACTTATAATTGCTTTGCAACATCTCAGCTTAGCACTATTATCTGATTACTTGTATGGCAAAATGGAGCTTGCAAATTGGTGTAGAGTTTCCCTCCAAATAAAAATGATCATATGTATCCCTATGTTTGACTTCATTAATATTTCCTTCTGACTGCTCTGGCATGTATAAAAAGCCTTTTTGGGAAAGCAGAATTTGTTTCTTCATTAACATCAATTCATTCTGAATAGAGATTAGAGTTATCAAAGGTAGGCTTATTTAAAAACAAATCTGAGAGTTTTAAAAAACACTCCAAATGATCTGTTCTTAGAAAAATCAAGTAAGATTCTTCTGGAATTTTTTAGAGGGAAATTAATGAAGACACGTTAGTGAAAAAAGGTTCCATAAGATATTAAGGTGCTCTAACTGTGATGAAAAGAGATTATGTGAAAGTTTACCACCACTTTGATCTACTGATGAAAATCTAAAATAATGAAAATAATTATGTTTAATTTGTAAGGAATAGAGCTCACTGTAGAGAAGCTGTGCAAAAAGATTCTGCCAGGATACAATAATGTGCTTATGACCCACAGCTTTTTCTCTTTCAGTCTTTCAACTGTTGGGGAAAAAAGGAGTCTGAGCATTTTTCAATTCTTAAATCAACTATAAAAGAAAGCATTTAAAAATAATTAATGTCAGAAACATTATAGCCATTAATTTTACATTATATTATTACTAAAATATGGAAAATAATTATTGATATTTTAGATATGAGACGCTATCAATTTTCAGAGGCAGATTTCATCTTGATTTAGATTTATTTTTTTCATATTTTCTAAAGCATGCAAATTTTCTATAAATTTAGATTTTTTATTTCAAGTCCTATGAAAAATTAATTTATATTATTAATTCTTTTCTTGTGCCTATCATGCTTCTGCTTCAGAAGTAACTCTGAGATCTAATATTTACCCTACTCCAAGGAGTAGTTTAAACCTCCAAGGATTTTAACTTTCTCAGTACCATTTATGATGACAACTGTGTTGTTGCTGAAGTACTTGTCCTCATAGAGAGTGCAAATCCCTTCATTTAAAATTGCAAATAAGTCTTTACATTTAAACAATAGTACTTGTAATATTTATGTTTTACCCAGATACTGGTGAAAACAGAGGATGAATTAATTAGTAGAACGTAAATATTTTTAACAGAATATGCATGCATTCGTATGTCTGGTGCTCAGTGTTGCTTCTAACCTGTTTCTCCAGCAGCTGACTGTAATCTCCACTGAAGAATAAAGAGATCTCACTTGTTCAGATTTACCTCCTTTCTTGTGGTTCAAATGCAACAGATTTGAGTCTGTAAAAACAAGATTAAAAATTTGCAGATTTTAAACTAGTGTTCTTGAGTCATAAGAAGACAATTATTTTTGATATTATGAAAAAAAAATTCTGGCATAAATGAATATGTATCTCCCTGAAAAATTGTTTCTAGATAGCATCAATTCTTTGATGGAATATACTTCTCAGATATCTTTTAGAATATTTTTGTATCACTGCTCCTCAAGCTGGGCAGAACACACACAGCTTGAATCATTGTTTTACTCTTCTTGAGTCTCAAGAAACAGGAGACCACTGACCTGCTAAGTTTTCACTTAGAAGATGTTAGTGCAAAGAGCCAATTGGGTATTGCTTTGCAAATCTAGTTCTGTTAACCAGATTACTGTGCAAAATGTGGGAGGATCTCGACATAAACCCATTCAGTCTCTACTTCAGACCTGACACTCTCAGATGAAGACACTATTCTCTTTCTCCTCTTTCATCTGTAAGCATTTTTGTCTGTATTTTCTCTAGACTGGTTCTGGTCTCCTGGCTCCAGCTCCCTGCATGAAGCCTTAGCCCGGATGCTTTTCTCTGGGGGCCTTAAGTCTGCCACCCTTCTCTATCACTCTAGATTTCAGAAAACCCTCTGGATTTCAGCAGACATATCTTAAGCTATGCCTAGAGGAGATATTTGAAGGTCTTCTGTGTACCAGCTGTACGGGAACACCCCAAAGATGAAGCTCCTTTTGAACAAGCCTCCTTTTCAGTTCCACCAGAACATGGAAGAAGATGGGGATGGAAGCCAGTAGAGCAAAATTCATGTATTTTCTGGTTTGTGTGGGCATGCCTCACTTATCAGCAGGAGCGGATGTATGATGCCTGATAATCGTGAGTGTTCATGCCGAGCAGAGGCACGAATAAATGCTCTCATGCATCTTAATTGGTGATTACTCACCCCTGTAACAGATCCTGGCTAGAACAAAGGCAAACAACCTATTGTGCTTCCTAGCACTGGCCCATTATCAGCCTTAGGTAGGAGCAGATGATCTGTTGTGTCTTGTGCCTGTGAGACAGTGGGAAGCAGGCACTGAAATGTTTCCAAAGCACAGTGTATTAGGCCAAACTGGTCTCCTGTCCCCGTGCTGAGCTATTCCTGGCACTCTAGTGAGCTCTAGTTAGAGTCAGCATACTGCCGTGCACTGTGTCATCCTTGGTTACTCAGAGCCAGGAGCCAGTGGTTTTGTGCAGAGTTAAAATAACTGCCCAAGCATTTATGATGCATATAGCTGTTCTTTCCACTCATTCTTTGCAGTGAAAACCTTTGAACTGGGCTTGATCATAACTGCTGTGATGTTAAGAAATTAATTACCTCTACAGTACAGATAAATACTATCATTTTAAGCAGATGACATATAATAGCACATAGGATTCACAAACATTTGAATATCCCACTTAAAATTCTGTTGTATTAAAAGTCATCAAAAGCTGATACAAGCTGCTTCTGACTGCTCACTGTATTATCATATGTCTTGAAGAGATTCATGAATCAGGTGTGTTTGAGTTTTTTAAAAGTATCATATGACCTATGTTTATTCCAACACAATTTCATTTAGATACTTCTAGTGTTGCTTTAGTTCTACTGTTGATAAATTTATGTTGAAACTTCCAGTGACTGGGCTAAAATATAACCCATAAATTTCTGCTTTGAAAAAGAAGAAATAAACCAACATTATAAGAGAAGCATAAACAAGAAGATGTTTTGAAGTACAGTTTTCTGTTCTACCTCTTGCTATTGATGTACCAGAATTTGTAATGTGTTTAGAGATTGTTCTTTAAACTCTGTGAAAAAATGTAGTCGAGTCTACACTGGGCTAAAACCTCTTAGGAAGCTATTGCATCATAAGCTTCAGAATGAATTTAGCAGATTCCTGGTCTTTCATAGCAACCACCTGTTCACATCTGATATTCAACAGCAAGTGCAGATGGCTCACCCTTCTGTCATTAAAAAAGTAAGTGCAATTTTCCTCACATTTGCAGGAAACAAACAGCTATGCAACAAGGAATAGCTAATTGATGAAAAATTGGTTTTCTGTCCATACTTTGAACTCCACAAAGTTTTTTTTTTGTTTGTTTTGGTTTTGTTTTTGTTTTTGCAAGCTGCAAAGAGAAAAATTTCCACTTTCTTTCTGTCATGCTTTTAAGCCAATTAAAGGTACCTTTCCCAAGTAAAATCATTACTTCTTTCAATGTTTTTGTACTGCAGCTATTCTGTATACTGTGGTGTGTTCTGCCTAACTGTTGTCTTTTACCTGTTCTTCATCCAAAAATTTTTGATTCTAGTATCAACACGGCTGAACATCTGTAAGTTTTATGTGTGATGATCACCTATTTCCTCATTAGAATAAGACATCAAAATTCAGATTATATTGCTCTTATTTTGCAAGAATTGTTAGTTGTTCAAAGCTTTGAAAAATATATTTTAAGAACTGAAGAAATAAATTCATATAGTATTAATGCCCTCTAGTTAGTCAGCATGAATTATCTGCGAGGTAGTGTTCAAATCTTAATTATACATCTTTCAGTCATAAAATTCCATTTCATGAGAATTTAATTTGCATAATAAATGCACAAAGGGAATGCAAGCAACAAGAATGTGCATACCTGATGTTTATAAGTCCCTAATGCTTGCCAAAAAAAAATTAATATTGAAATAATAGCTTCCAGCTATCATATGCTGAATGTTACAGACTATATTCAGAGAGTTAAATCTTAATTTTTTTCATGTCCCTTGAAAGAAAAGAGCAGGTACATCTGAGGGTAAGGATTAAGAATAAAGCTACTTGAAAAACTATTCTAATGTAACAAGATGACCTGCTGCCATTTTGGGGTTTGATTTCTTTTTCTTTAATGAAAAAATATTTTATTGAAGAAAGCTGAGTATAACAGTATATAACATTTAGGTATTCAAAGCTCTACAGTTTCAGGCATATTTTCCTAAAAAAAACCAAAAACCCAAAATAAAAAAAAGGGTTGTACTTTTATTTAAAAGTGTTTTGCCTTCCATTTGACCATTTCAGTAATTCTCTTCCATGCCCTGCCCTGTACATTTATCACTGTACAGTGTGAGCTTTACTTGGGGTCTCTGTGAGAGGAGCAGTGGATTATTCTAATGTGGACTGAAATATCACAAAGGATGCAGCTGGAACTCTTGCATCAGTGTGGAAAGGGGTGGCACTATAGGACATCCTGTCATTTATTTATCTCTACAAACAGAAGAATGATCTTGCAAGTTAAGTCACGAGTTAAAAATTAAGGGAAGCAACAGCTAATGAGAAACCAAAATGGTTTTTGGGGTGGGCATGCACAGACAAAAGCTTCACTTGGCTGAGCTGTACACATCCTACCAAGGATATCTTATGTTTTTGAACCATGGAGTCAACTAGAATCATCTCTCAAGTTAAATGCATTTGAATATAGATCTACATGTGAAAACAAAACAGCTTTGTCACACTGAAATATTCACAGCCAATGATTTTCTGATCTGGGAAAGGAAATAGAAGGGAAATGGAGAGGATTTAGAACAGAGAGATTCATGCAGCTCTTAGAAAAAGGGATTATGAATAGCTTTGGCAACAAAAATAAAACAGATTCATCCTGCTTGTGCCATTCAGTGGAGCAGTGATTTCTTACTCTTTTCTGAAGATTCATTTCTGTATATTCTGTATCACATGATCCTTGTCAGGTAGCTTCCATTACTATGTATGTACTGAAATAATAGATGAAACCTATTGAGAGGAGTGATGCTGTGCAGAGGAGCAACATGTCCATTGCCAACAGCTTTTTTTCCAAAGATTGTAAAAGTAACACTGAATTTTTCGCAGCTGCTGATTTTTAGAATTCTTCCCTTCTAGAGGTTCCAATAAGAATTTTTTTTTTAATTTAGATAGTAATATTGTGATTGGTTTAGTCTTAATTACACTTCAGAAATGCTAGCTGCAGAAGATATATTTTTTTCATACTCAAACAGATTGCCCCATAATATGGAAACTCTAAATCTGTATCACTTTTAAGACTCAAAGGTAGGGACCAAGGTTAATATATAAAAACAGTATAGAATTACTGTATCTCTGCTCTCATTTTGTAAAAAAAGTGGTCTATATTGGTATGACATCCTTCTTTTAAATATTTATTAAGAAAAGCAAAAGAACAATATTTATCATTTAATTATAACTTATTGGGGCTTTAAATTCAGCTATTGACTGCCAGGTCTCAGACTGGCAAGGTTGAGTCATGCACTTCTGTCCTTCATAGAGAGTCATGTTCTAGGGAGGACACGAGTGCAATCATGGTATCAGACTTAGAAATGGAAAAGAGCTCTCTTGTTTATTTGTCAATTTCCAAATGTGTAAAGGTCAGAAATCCACTTGGTCTTGCAAAGGAGCAAGGGCTGTGTTGCATCTGGGTAGGCTTTGAAGTGGTTTGTGGTGGACTGAGTAAAGGAATAAGGCTATTTCAGGTGAGGTACAGAAACTTGCCTTTCCAACCCCACTACTGTGGCTGACAGTTCACCATAGGAAAGAAATATCAGGTGATATCCCATCTATGGTTGTTGGCTAAACCAACACAATGAGGAAAATTATTAGATCTTAAAGTATGGGAAGTGTCCCTCTCTTAGGAAAATAATGTAGATTGAAGGCACTTCACACATGTGGAGACTGTGCGGGATTCTGGTGCACTTGCAGCACTCCACTGTAGGAGTACTTAGAAACTGAGCTCAGCAGAGCAGCACCAGACAGATAAAGGATCTGTATCATGCAGTGAACAGCCTGAAAAGTGCATCTGGTTATTGTGGGGATGGAAAAGCTGAGGACAGGGAGGTACATCCACCTGCTGTACACAGATTTATCATGAGTAGTTACAGAGAAGACAAAAGCCATACTCCCCTGACAGATACAGAACAAACACAGGAGACAAGTGACATAAAGTGCAGCAAAAGAAAATCAGACAAAACAGTTTTGTTTGGAGGAGGAGAAGGAATGGGGGGAAAAGTGTAGAAGAGTTGTTTAAGCACAGGAACATATTACCGGAGGCAATACAGGAATTTCTGCTGCTGGGTATGTCCATATCTCAACTGGACAAGGTGATGAACAACCTGTTCTAACAGGAAAGCTAGTCCTATTCTTAGGTAACAGTTGGACCAGATGATTTCAGAGATCACTTCAAATCTGAGCCATTCTTTGATTAATCAACTGAAGATATAATTTTCACCCTCTTAAAATATTGAAATCATCCATATGGTTACGGTAAACTCACTTGCTGAAACAGTAATTTTATGAAAAATAGTTGTCAGAGAATAAAATATTTGAATGACGCTGAGAAACAATTTTAGGAAAGTATTATTTTTATGCAAACAGCAAAATTTTGAATGAGACATCTTCTGCTTAATGATATATTTCAGTAAAATAAATCACACAGAATCACAGAATCATTTCATTTGGAAAAGACATCTGAGATCCTCATGTCCAGCTTTGACTGATCACCTTGTCAACAAGACAAGGTAGAACTAAGTGCCATGTGCTGTCGCTTCTTGGAGACCTTCAGGGACAGTGGCTCCACCACATCCATGGGCAGCCTGTTCCAATGGTTAAGAACCCTTTCTGTGAAGAAATTCCTCCTGATGTCTCCCAGTGAATGTCCCCTGGTGCAGCTTGAGGCTATGTCCTCTCAGCCCGTCACTGGAGGTCTGGGAGGAGAGGCTGTAGCCCTGTCTGGCTGCAACTTCCTCTCAGGTAGAGAGTGATAAGGTCACCCTTGAGCTGTCTTTGCATCAGGCTAAAGGACCCCAGCTCCCTCAGCGGTTCATGTTGTCACAAAGAAAAATGCAATAACATATCGGCACAAAGAAAGTAGTTGATTAAAATTTGTTCAGGCTGTCAGGATATCATGAGCAAAGATATTTTCTATGCTTCATTAGTCTGTGCACATTATCAACTGCTCTCCTTTACTGAATGTGAGCTGACAGTTTTGAGGAGCAATGAAAACCTTTCTCCTGTTATATTATTAATCACACTGCAACATTTTTATGGCTGTATCTACAGATACAATTTCAGCAGCAGAGGTTACATAAAGATGGAAAAGCTGGGACTTGTTTTGGTGCCATCAGTTATGCTTCTAGGAAGATTAAATTCATATTTGTGATTAGTAATAGCGAGAGATTGCGTCTTTGTGGTCCTAGGTTTGTGCAGCATACAAACCTAGCCATTCTTGATTTCCTGGCTGTTTCACAGAGGATCATGCACTTGTGGAGAGGACAGCACTGGGAGTTCTAAGCAGAATACACTTCCCTCTTAGGGTGGGGGACCACATATCAAACAGGAGTTTAAAATGGTCAAGTGTTAGTGCTGTAGTAACATCTTAAATAAACCTCAAGTTTAGAAGACTGCCTGCCACAATAACCACAACCCATCCCTTCTGCATTTCTTTAGAGTGTGCTTAAAAAGTTTGTCCGTCATGGAACTTCTGTTTCCTAGAACATTAGTGCTGACTGGTGTCACTACAATCTCCAAAAGAAGACCCAAAATGCCAGTGCCCTTACTAAATCCCCTGCCGTCTCACCACTAAAGATCCAATTTCATTTATTTTCCATGATAGTATGACATTTTAAACCATATTTTGTGGCTAACAAAAAGCAGTTATGTATTACTATACTACTGAATTACTATATGCAGTTACAGAGGTGTAAAACTGTGAGAAGATAAATTAACAGGACCTCATTAATATGGCAGAGGGACTGAATGAAGCCTTTTGGAGCTGTTAGGAAGGACAGAAAGGGATTCTGAATGTTTGCTTCTCTTGTTTACCAGCTACTATTTACTAAGCAAGAGATATTTAAAAATTATACAAAACTGTCATTAAAAACTGTTGTATTGTTTCCTAAAATAGCCACTGCTATTGTTCTACTGTATGGCCAGCTTTAGAAGAAATGCAGTTGAAAGCTGTAGGTAATCTATAAAGTCTGCATTCTGGTTTTTGCTTTGTTTTGGTTTGGGTCTTTTTGTTGGTATTTTTTTAAAATATACTTTCTTCCCTACAGTATGATGAAAGGTAAGATTTCCTGGCATGGAACTTATTTCCAAAAAATAACGTGAAGTACTCTTTCACACTAATTTATGATTTTCATTAGGAAAATAAAAGTTACATAGCCAACCTAAATAATATATGGCTTTGACTTCAATGTTTAGACATCTGCAAAACAAATGTATTTTAATAATATCTTATGAATTTAATTTTCACTAAATTGAATAAAGCTTATCTTTATTGGTGCTTGGCATTCTTTAATAGGAATTGGGGTTTTTTTCAGAAAAACAAGATGAAAGGCTGAGTTTTCCGAGTTTGATATTTGCCACTCTCTGTTGTTTAGTGATGTGTGAATACAACCTGGATTAATTTCATAGAAATTGCCCATCTTGTATGTTTCCAAAGAATACCAAACACTTAACAAAAATGCTGCATTATGTTCTAGTAATTTTTGAGTGTTCTGTCCAGCATCATTTTTGTTCTGTTCCATGTATGGGGTTTTCTGTTCCTACTTTTGCCTGTGACAGACACCAGAAAATATTGTAGCACAAAATGCCAGAAGAATTGTCACCAGGGAAAGTTTGAGGACATTTTGTATTTAAATACTGTTTTTAATAAAGTAGTCAGCTGCATTAAGATTCATAGATTGATGCACAAATTGCTCTTTTTGTTTCTTTTAATAAAAAACTCCATTTTTTAAACTAAGGATTGTAACTGCAGAAAAGTTCCATAATATGATTATTTTTTATTTTTTGTTATTATTTTAGTTTTCCAGAGAAATGAGGATTTTTACATCACATCTTTTGAGCATTCACTACTTCCCTCTGTCTTCCCTCACCACCCCCATAGCTTTCAAATCCTTTCTCGGTAGATCAAGATGAAAGGATAAATGTGCCAATCCTAGATATTTATGCAACTTATGGAAGCCATCACATGGATTTGGAGAGAAAGCCGAATGTATGCCAAAGGAGAACACTGAGAGTTGAAATTTGAGTGTTTCTGTAGCTGGTGTTTGCTTTGTTTTGTTTTGTTTGGTAAGTTATAACAGCCACTATGTTCTACTTATAGAACAGATGAAACTTGAAATAGTGCAGAGAATGATTGAAGGATTTTCTCCACAGCTGTAGTAATATCAGTGGTCAGGCTAATTAGTTAAAAATAGCTTCATGCAATTAAGCATTTATTTTGCCATTAAGTTGCAGTCAGTTCTAAGTTCTATGCCAGTTCTCTGTCCAAGGTGATGTGGTGCATTAGGGAATCTTGTGTCTCAGAACTTGATGCTGCCACAGTTGGATTATTTATGTTTCTCAAAATGCTGTGCATTACTAATTTAGTAGCTTTGAAGCAACTTTTGTTTATCAGTCTAGAAAGAATAAGCACCATGGACATCTCTCTAAAGCTTTTATCTCTTGAATAAATAACAGTTACAAATAGCTGAGATTCTCTTGTCAGTCGTTAACTGCTCCCTTTACCTGTGAATTCCTTCATATGTTACATAATTTTAATCCCAATTTACCTTTAATATTGTTTCAGTAAGTATAAAAAAACCTTACCCACAGCAAACACTTCTGTTACTGAGCAACAGTTTCCAAAATAGTGGAAGGGTAATATCCCGACAAGACAACAGACACACATTTTATATTTAATTTTGAAAATCTTTTGTTGCTATTTCAGTAATGTGCATTCAGACAAGGCCAGTAGCTACAATTTTTATTCACTAGTGCACAAGCCATAATGCAACACTTCCTTTTTATTTTTACATGTGTGTGTATGTGAACCTGTCTGGCTTACTCACTTCTATTAAATGTACTTGTGTATGAAGAACAGCATAGCCTAGAACAGAACAGAATATTTCAGGTGCAAGGGACCTGCAAATCTCACCTTTTCCAACTGCGTGAGCACTTGTGGGCTGTGCAGGCATTAAAGCACCCTCTTAAGGGCACTGTCCAGATACTTCTTGAACACCTAGGAGCTTGGGGCATCAGCCTGTTCTAGTGTCTGACCATCCTCTTGGTAGAGAAATGTTTCCCAATCTCCATGACTGAGCCCTTCCTTCACAGATTTTTGTAATTCCCATTTTTCTGTCTCTGGATCTCAGGGAGAAAACCTCGGCACCTCCTCTCCATATCTTCTGATTCAGGAAGCTGCTCAGAGCAACAAGGTCTCCCTCAGTTTCCTTATCTTCAACTTAAAACCAGAGAGAGAGAGAGAGAGAAAGAAAGAAAGAAAGAAAGAAAGAAAGAAAGAAAGAAAGAAAGAAAGAAAGAAAGAAAGAAAGAAAGAAAGAAAGAAAGAAAGAAAGAAAGAAAGAAAGAAAGAAAGAAAGAAAGAAAGAAAGAAAGAAAGAAAGAAAGAAAGAAAGAAAGAAAGAAAGAAAGAAAGAAAGAAAGAAAGAAAGAAAGAAAGAAAGAAAGAAAGAAAGAAAGAAAGAAAGAAAGAAAATGAAAAAAGCCACTGAAAATATTAAAAGAACACATCACAGGAATTTTTTCAAAAGCAGACTTCTTTTTTAAATCATTTTTGCATGCTTCTTCCTTTAGGAAATTAATGCAAATGATACTTCTGTGCACTATTAATTTTTTTTCCTTCTCCTAAGATTAGTGTTTAAAAACATCAGGAATAATGGGTTGTAGGGTATTAGTAGCACTATATTTACATTATGCCTGGGTGGATGATAAATGGTTTCATTGTAATAATTTAACATTTTATTTAATTTTTGTTGATCTATTCATAATTGTCTTTCTGTTATTATATTAACATTATAAGTTAGTCATAATAGATTAACTTATCACTTTTAGTTCTTATCAGAAATGGACTGGATTCACATGGTTTGTTGATGCGATCCATTCATATCAGCCAGACTAACAAAAGAAAAAGGGAATATCTTTGACCCAGCCTTTAATTTGGCAGGAAAACTGTCATATGGGTACAGGCTTAGGGCTCATCACTAGAGGAAAACAAAACATCAAAAAAAGTCAATAAACTTTTCTGTGTCTACAAAATACAGTACAACTGTACAAGTTGTACTGTACTTGTACAACTGGAACAAGTTGCATAGATTCTGGGCTTGTGAAGGGGAAGAGATGCTCATATTTCTCTGTTTAGAAGAGAGTGATTTAATACACAATGTGGTTTAAAGCATAACTTCTAGTGGCTTATGGTGTGGTCACCTGCTTCAACAGCTCTTCTCTGAGGAGCTTTTCCTACCACGCAGCTCTTGGTAAGAAAGAGTGTTCCCCTCATGTTACCTGAAATATTGAAGCTCTAAAGGACAGGACTATTAAATAGCTATCAGTTGAAAGTTAGGTAATATTACAATTTGGAGGCTATTCTTTATCAAATAGCAAAAATTTTTTTCATAGCTTAAATCATAAGAAACATGGCAGCGATTTTTATTTTAATGTTAAGTAAAGAAGTAGGAACTAATTATTAAAGTTTTTATTATCAATTCACTTAGTTTCATAAACACAGCCTGTAACTGAAAGACCAGAATTTCTGCTAGCATTGTTGGAGACTTGGTGGAAGTTTCCTGAGAGACTGAGAAAACAAGCAGCTCCCAAGAGTTCCAGTGTACTTCTCCACAACTACCAGGCAACTTATCTGCTAACAGTTAAACTCCAAGTGTTAAACAAATATACCAGTGAAACTATGGATTTATGATACCTCCAGTCTTACACTTACTCCTGAGATCCATTACATGGGATACTTAGTCTCCTGGTTAAGATGTGGCCTCCAGAGTTCTTAAACAAAGCAGCCCAAGAAAATTGAAAATTTCCCTTCAGCCTACTCCACTCTGTTGAACCTCATGCCCAGATACATTGTTCCTGTGGAGGTAGATACTCTGGCCAAGAAAGGTTGAGCTTTTCACGCCTTAGACCACCTTGTCAGTGCTGATCTGTTCTTGCACTTCCACATGCTTATTATCACTTTGCAGACTGTATACCTGACTTCATGCTGGATTTTTTGATTCCTCCTAGTTTCATAATGTTATTACAGCTTTCCTTTTTTAATAAAGTTATGGAAAAGAGGCAGATAATAAAAAATATTTCACTTTCCAGCTGAAAGTGGATAATCTTGCTATTCAGTGCTGATCTGTTCTTGCACTTCCACATGCTTATTATCACTTTGCAGACTGTATACCTGACTTCATGCTGGATTTTTTGATTCCTCCTAGTTTCATAATGTTATTACAGCTTTCCTTTTTTAATAAAGTTATGGAAAAGAGGCAGATAATAAAAAATATTTCACTTTCCAGCTGAAAGTGGATAATCTTGCTATTCATCTGTGTGCAAATCAAACACAATGGTTTGCATTTATCCTTCAAATCAAACAGGTTTGTAGCAACTAGTATGTGAGGCAAAAACAGTATGTTTCTCAAATATGTTTCTCATACAGGCTTGTTTGCTATTTTAAGACAAACTCAAGACCTCTCCATTTACAGTGTCAGCTTTCCCATTTCCAAGCTGTTTGTAGGTAAAGCTTCCACTTTAAATGAACAAGGAATTCAGTGTCAGAACCCTAAAGGTAGCCTTCTAAGAATAAAGACAGTGTTTTGGGGACAAGCTGTTTCAGTTAACAGATAGATTATAAAATTAATAAAAATTATTTAGATCCAGAACCAAACCAGCTCCTTCAAGTGAAAAAGGATTCAGTCCACTTGTATTATCAAACTTTTCTTCCGGGAGTACAACTTTGAAAACATTTTATAGGTTTATGTTCTTTTTCAGACCACCTGGCTTACATCATGTACACATAGCCATAAACCAACCCATATGGGCAAGGAGATGGCTGTTCTTTCATCTCATGCAGCAATCTCTATGCAATTCCATTGTCTACTACCCCTTTAATAGACTAAAAATTATTTAACATAACTACCTTGAATGTAAGATCAGGGACACCGGTTCCACCAATTCCCCTCAAAGGAAATAATCTGGCTTCACCTTCCTGTCACAGCAGAGCACATGGTGTTTAAGATAAGCTATTCTACTCAAGATCAGCAGTTTAGCTCTGTACTGGTGAGGCAGCTCCCTGCAGACAGATGTCAAGTGTCATGTTCTTAACATGGGCACACAGACCTGAAGCTTTTGCTTGTCCCTTGTTTTCCTCATCTCTTTCCTATGTGGGAATTTTTGTGAGTGGCGCATGGGGAAGGAGGAATGTTTAACCATTTGGGGGAAGGCACTCCAGAAGCTTGTTTAGAACAGTGACTCTGATTAGGCTGGTCAACTTCTTGACAGTTCTGACTGCATGGTCAGTGCTACTGCATGGCCAGTCTGTCATGCACAATGAGGCTCTGCATGGGGCCAGCAAGCCTCGGCACAGCTGCATCACACAAATGCACCCTCTGTGCTGTCCTTCTGAAGAGAAAGCTGGCATCCTTCTGTGAATCTCAGGATTCTAAGTCAGAATCTGACACAACAGGCCAATAGTTTCACCCAGAAAATAAAAAGGGAAAGTCTGAACAATGCTAGTTTGGAATGACAACTGTAGGATCATTATCAGTGTAATGTGTCATTTAGGGCACTGTTAAAGGTTGTATAGGGATTGTTGCAATCAGTTTATGAAGAACCAATATAACAAGACAAAACCCATGTATAACTAGAATACTAAACATCTGCATAATGAAACATTAGAAAAGTATGCAATCTGTAAAGAATACTATATGCACTAAAATAATGTGATACATAGAGATGGTTTGGAAAGAATTTAGTACTTAAAATAATTGTACATATATTCATTTGTTGAATTTCTACATTTTTCATTTCAAAGTTAGTTAATTACAATATCCAAGGCTGTTTAAATCATCAAATTGTTGCTCCTTAGCCAAAAATGTCTGGGAGTTGATTTGTTGATTTCAGCTTCATTTGTGCAAGTTCAGTTTCAGTTAAAAAATACCTCAAGAACATATTCAAATTAGGTTGAAGTAAGAATAAAAAACTAAGGAGGGTACCTTAAAAACATACAATTGGCTATACTACCATTAAATTCATTTTAGTGTTGCTGACTGATAAAAGGACTAAATCTTCTGTTTTCTCATTTTTCAAGTTGTTTAAAACTGAGCATTTTTGCCACAATTTGGAAATAAAATACGTTAAAGTTTCATTCAAGAAAAAAAATCTCAAATTACAATATCTCCCAGAGATCAGTGTGGTCAGATATAATAATTCTCTTTTCCTGGTTTTAAGTAATTTATTAGCTAATATTTTTTTGACATTAATTAACATCAGGTCATTCCTGTAATAATTTTTCCTATGCCTAGCCGAATGTTTTCATCAATTTTAATGCAGAAACTGTCAATTTTGAAAGAGGTTAAAATAAATTATTGCAAAAATATTTTTCACACCTTTAGGAGCAGGCAGTAATCTTGATAGTGTGTTCTATAATGGAGTTAAAGTTAACCAGAAGGTATTGCCAAAAGTTCTCATAATATATGGGGACTGATTACAATTTTTTAAATGAAGTTGGCATGAAAGGCTTCTAAAAAGGAAAGAAAGTAAAAAGCTCTGTCAATATTGTCTCCTTTTAACTTCTTCCTCATTATTAAAAAAAAAGAGGCTTTTTTTTAATTATCTTCTTTCCTTTGGTTTGGGTAAATAAAATAAATCAGCATGACGGAAATTTTTATTTTTTGGGAAAGTTGGAAGTTGGCTACTCATTCCTGTATGTCTCTTAATACTATACGTCTATTTACATGGCACTACAATTGTCCATTTATTATTTCTCTATATTAAGTGGGGTTATTTTAGCCAAAGCAACCGGGGTTTTTTAGCCATAGGTCATATTGGTGCATCACTCTTTCCAGACTGCTGACACTTGTCCTTTCAGAAGTCTTTCACACCGGCCTATCTCAGGGACAGCAGTCAGAATTGGCACCAGGTTTCTCTCCCAGCGCCTGGTGGAGATATGCATGTGGCTGTGTGTGTGTGCAGCCTCTTTGGTGGGAGGGGTGTGCTGTGAGCAGCGCTGCCAGCCTCTGTTGCTGAGCCCTGGGGATGCTCAGACACCAAAGCTGGCAGCGATGAGGTCAGTGGGAAAAAGAGCTGACAAAACCCAAATGTTTGCCATTGGGCTGGAATATGGACTAACAATAAACCCCAGCACCTCCAAACAGCAAACATGGAAAAAGATGTGTATTTTGGAGTTAGGACTGATGTGGGGAAAGACCATCGTGTCCATTCACAGTCCATCGTGTGTGACAGGACACACTCTGAGCAAAAGACTCTCTCCCTTGGGCAGGTGGCAGTGTCCAGGTGCTGGACACACAGGTGGGGGTGGCATCTGTGTCCAGACCAGCCATGGGGGAGTCCTTGCTTAGCAGAATTGCATGTTGGCAGAAAATCTACCATCATCCTCGAGATCCATAGGGGAACAGCTTGAGTCATTCGTCAGAGGGCACAGCATGTTGCTAATTACTGTGTTAAAAAGAGACATTGGTTCAATATTTAAAAATAGGAGGCTAACTTTTCTTCCTTCTGACAACTTCAGCAGTAACTTTGTTGGTAGATTAATTAATGAAATGGATGAACCAAGTGATGACAAAAACTAGCCAGTTGAAAAGCTTCACCGACCATTATTTTCCATCCCTTGGCTGTTATATTGTTCTTCTTTCAAACTCTGCAAATCAGTGATAAATGTATGAGTAAAAGCCCTGAGTAACATTATCTTATCAGTATCTCTAAAAATTAGTTACCTGTGATAAAGTAATTTTTCTTACTCTCCATTCCGAAGGGTTTTTTGGTTTCTAAGAATTTTCTGCATGTCTTACTTACTCCTTTCCAAAATGGCTTATAAACTGTTGGTATTCTACTGACTGGGTAAACATTTTAAGGTTTATTTTTTTCTTTTTCCAGCAAACAAATTAAAAATCTATTGCAATTTGGTTTACATCTTACATTCTTTACTTCTGCCTTAGCTGCTCAGATGCTGCTGTTTAAATGCAGAACATATATGGCTCTTTTAGTAAAACTAGAATCATTTTATTTTTCATTTTATCACTGAAGTATTGAGTAGGCAGAAACATATACTAGCACGTGCATTTAATATAAAAACCAAGTAAGTTAATGAGATTTAACTGTAAAGTGCTATGCCTTATATAATAGAACTGAAGAAACATTTGCTGAACATTAGGGGACAAAATACTTTTGTGATGTAAACTGGTGAGACCAATTTCTTGAAATGCCAATAAATGCCAGCTGATGAGCAGGCATGGAAAGCTCTCATGCCAAGTGCTAAAAAATGGAAAGTAAATCCACCTTTGATGAAAGAAGGCTGATATAATGGGAAGCAAATGCCCCATTTAGAATAGAAATATAATGAAGAATATTTTCAAAGAACTTCTCAAGCTTTCAGTATAATTATTTGGAATTTGTAAAATTAATTTTAGTAATGTTAATTTCACATGGTTTTCATCACCCCTGATTTCCAGTCACTTTACCTGCATAACAGCAGTACTTAGTACAGAGTCTCATATGTTATTGATCTATTTTTCCATAGGAACCTATTTTTCCAAAAATCCTACAAAATATTAAAATACCTTTTTAATGTGTACTATAAGAATGTGGTGTTTTGCGGAGATAAACAAAACTCCACAACTTTTGTGAAAGTTGTAAAGCCGGTATGTTTATTACAGCACTGGACGCATGTGGGAATCGTTCCCCTAAAATGACCAGATCTCCTTTCATCTCCCTCTCAAATACATATGCATGCAATTTCACAATAGGTTCATACATATTCATTTCGCTGATTTCGTGTGACACTTGCCACTAATTCTTCAGAAGGAACTCCTGGGTCAGGTTGCCCTGCTCTGTCTGCCCCACTCCTTCCCCCTTATCTCTTGTCCTTCGGCCCTTAGAGAGAAGAGGCGGTCAGACTAAACTGCAAGCTACAGACATAACTCAAAGATGTACATTTCACCTAAATCAAAATGGATTTCTACCCTGGAAAATTTCCACTCTGCCTCAGTGGTTTGATCCCTCCCGGTAACTGTGGCCTTTCTGAGGAGTTTTAGTTTGAAACTTAGCATTCACTTGCAGCAAGGGAGTTCATGGAGCTGAGCCTTTCATGTTTGCACATGCTTAGTGAACACATGATAACATTCATTCATGACAGTGTGTTTTGGACCTAAAATATGAACTATCTTTTAAAAATACTTTTATAAAAGATGTATTAACTATTCTTGCTTAGCAGCATTGCTTGCTTCCCTAAGTCTTTGCTGGGTTCTCAGGTGGTAGATCCCTGTACTACACTTATGCCTATTAATTATTCTAGTCAATTTTAGTACAGAATTTAGTAGTCAAATTTAGTTAGGGGAAAAAAAATCTAGATAATACAAAAGAACTTTCAGAATAGGCTGATCATGTACTGCTTTTCTGAGAGCTGAGCAACAAAACTATATTTTTATGTGAATTGGAAGTATATACTTGTTATATTTGTAATAACCATAGAGCACATTGACCAAAAATCTTTACTTCTTTAAGTCTTCTCAGCTGATTGTGATCTGTTCATGGTAAATCTCATATGATGCAGATAGAAAAAAGATATTTTCTGAGGACGTCCTACTAGAATGACAGAATATCCTTGCTTTACAGACACAAAATGGTGTTCACAGGAATCAGAAGATCAATTAAAAATTACTTTATATTAGTAGGACATCTGTTCAGAAAGGTTCTACAAGCCTTTGAGTCTGTAAGGCACACTTTTCAATGGAGTATGTAGTCTTAATTATTGATTAATTCTTTGCTGGGCCTTTGAGGAGTCATACTTATGTAATCCATCTGTGATGATGTCCCATACATCTGACATCTTGCTGCAAAGGAAGAGGGAGAAAGAAACAGTAATTAAAACTATTATTAGTGTCAGTGGAGGTGCTAACAAGATTTAGGCAGTGACCATGCTGCAATACAAATATCTCTGTAGCTCACAAAATCATAGAATGGATTGGTTTGGAAGGGATCTTAACATTTATCTTCCAAACCCCCATCATGGGCATGGATGCCACCAACTGGACCTTGTTGCTCGGGGCCCCCTCCAGCCAAGGGACACTGCTTGCCACCAGGCTCCCTCAAATCCAGCCAGCCAGCTCCTCTCCTGCAGAGAGGAGCCCACCCTTCAAATCCAGTTTGGAGATGAGGGTGTCATGTGGGATCATGCTGAAGGCCTTACAGAAGTCCAAGTAAATGGCATCTGTCATCTTGTGCAGCCCCTGCATGCTAGAAGACCACCAGGTCTTTGGTCAGACAAAATTTGCTTTTACTGAAGACACATATGAGACCTCCTAGTCTTGCATGAACCTTATCATTTCTGGCCTGAGGATCTGCCCTGTGTTCTTACCAGGATTTTAGTCTGTAGTTCCCTGGGTCTTCCTTTCTGCCTTTAAAAAATTGCAGTCATGTTTCCCTTCGGGTGTTTTGTTTTTTCTAATTTCTGTGTGGGTGGACATGAGAAAATTTGGAAGTGGATAATGAAGACATAGAAAATCAAGAATTCTGAAATAAAAATCATAAAAAATATTTTCTTACTATTGGACTGCTAAACCCTGTTATAAGCACAGTGTAGCAATATTTTCTAATAAAAAATATCAAAATGATGACATTCTTCAACCTGTACTAAATATTAATGTATTTGCATTTTAATAAATTATACAGGTAACATCCAAAGCTTCATTAAATGTCTGAGTTACAAAGAATAAATAAAGAATTCTAACATTAATTTTCATAATAATGGTTTTTCTTAAATTTTCCTGAACAAAATAACAGTTATAAAAGAATAATAAGTATTTTAGCATCAAGTACTGTGTGACTCCAAATACATTTTTCCTGCCTACTCCTACTGATCTCAAGGCATCAGTTAAGCAAGTGGTCCCACAAAGGATCCAAAAAATGCCTTATAACACAAGTTTTAATATGTCAGAAGCCTCTGAGTGTGGAAAGTCTGCATCAGTAGCATTAATTCTTTCACAGTTTTGACACTTAGGATGCCAAAAAGAAAATGATGGCACAAGACATATTATTTTTTTCTTAAATCCATGACTTTGACAATCAAAAATGTGAATTATCCTTCGGAGATATTTTCTAATAAAAGCTTTTTTTTTTCTTCAGGTGCTCACTGAATTCTTCTAACTTTGTCCTTTTCTCTTTCAGTGGATGTGACTTTAGATGTAAAGCTGTTTTGCTAGAAGAATATTTTTATTATGAAAGTTAGTTCCTTGTATAGATGACTAAATATTTTCCAGAGATCAGTGCTTAATCTCTTATTTATGAAAATTAATATTCCAGCATAATCATTTTTTCATTTTTTAAGTGATTCCAAAATACTCTCTCTTCAATGCTTGTCAAGAATGGGAGAAGAAACATCTCAGCTTGCAGAGGAAGCAATCAATCTCTCTTAAATCGAATTTGACTACTTTTTCCTTTCTAAAATGTACCTTATTTTATCTCTTCTTCAAATGCCTGCAAAGTTTAACTATCTCTCTGAGTTCAGCTCTGAGTAACTTCCACTCTATGACTCAAAGTGTTACTTCTGAGAAATCTTGTAGTTATTAAAACACTGCTTCTGCAGAGACATCTAACTGTGCTAGTACAAAGTTCCTTATGAAGACAAAAATGTGAAGGAAAAAACAAGGACAAGGGCTTTTTCAGTGTTTACAAGTTTTTCCCTGTTAATATTTCTGAGAAAGTAGCAAATGTCTTTCAAGGGATCTAGTTCCTGTTGCTTTTTAAAACTAGGCTCTAGCTATGAAAATCCTTATAATTTAGGATATGGCACTTACAAATTTTCATTCTAAAACATCCTCCTACAGCACTTCAGTAAAAGTCTTGGGGTCATTCACCACTCCTGGAGACTATTTTTTGTTTGTGTCACCACTCATTATGGCACTTCACGATATGGCTGTGGCTGCTGCTTCCTCCTGCTGCTTCAGAGCTTAATCTGATTTTCATTCGTCTGTGACCCTTTTGGTCTTTTTTAAATTAGTTTTAACCTCGTTAGGCTTTAGCTTTCCTCTTTCCATTTGGAGACAAATAAAACCTAACACATACTTTAAATAGATTTTGTTTGTGCAAAAGAGAAAAACAGCATGTATAAAGATATGGTGACTAAAGATAGCAGTATCTTGTTACCCCTTTTTATAAAATATAGAACTAAAATGGTCTTTCAGAGCCACTCCAAGATGCAAGCTAATTTTCTAAATGCATGATGTTAGTTTGTCAAATTGCTCTTTACAACAAAGATTGGACAGCCTTCCGTAGCAATGATTTTAAATGCTCCACTTTGAATGAGGTCTTCCAAAGACCAAGGCAAAATGATTATCTCAAACAACTGACCATTCTTCTAGTTACTCAGATATATAATTGTGAATATCTCTGAATGTTTTTTATCATTTTCTAAATGAATCATAAGTTAAAAAATGCAAATTTTGCTTCAGGATTAGCATCACATGAAAATATTACTTTGTTAACTGAAATCAGTATAAAACCAAAGACAACATCGTGAAGTGGGTATTCAGAACAATGCTGCCTAATTAACATTCTGCATATTTGCAAAGATAACACATAATTACACTACTTTGCATGAAAAAAAGCAAGTCAGATGGTGGTTTATTAAAACAATAAAATGAGTATTTACTTAGCAACATTGAACTGTATGACAAATTCTATTCTCATCAGACTTGTGAGGAACACTCCTAAAAAACACTGTTCACTACTACAAGTTTCTCAGTTCTGGGAAATTCTCATTATGCTGTATAACATTGGGGATTTATTTTGTGACTTATTTCTGTTAAAATCAAACATGTCTACCTGCAGAAAGACCACTTCAAACAGACATGCAGAATTGGTCCACACAGGAAAACAGGACTTTTTAGCAAACAATCAAACAAAAACCAACTTACCAAACAAACAAACCTCCCCTTCTGCCCCTCCAAACCAAAAAAGCCCAGGAAAAATCAGTTGAGAACACGTCCATAAAAAAGTTATTTCATAGTAGAACTCCTGCAACAAATGCTCGCCCTTCAGTGAAACAGTAAAGGTGGATGGAAATGGGCCCCATGACTGAGGGCAAAAGGACAGAAAGGTGGCGACAGCTATAAAATGCAGAGAAGAAAAGCAGAGCCACACTGCTGAAAGACAGCTTGGTAGGGGTGTGATTGCCTTTCTTCTGTTACACTTTTCTCCTACATGGTAGACTATGCCGCCTCCAGAATCTGCTCTAACCTGCCTTCTGGAGCTTACTTTATAATAAAAACAGCAGGAAAAAGATTGGTTTTGGACATTTACTTTGGTGTAAATTAGATCGCTTGACAATTGAATTTTGTTCTATTGCTGACTCATTATCAAATTCTAACCATTTTAATGAATCCACTGTTTCTTCTATCTATCTATCTATCTATCTATCTATCTATCTATCTATCTATCTATCTATCTATCTATCTATCTATCCATCATTTATTTGTCTATCTATAAAGCAATAAATTACATCAGGTCTTCTCTGGACAGATTCCCATTGCCAGTTCAGATGTAATGGCTCTATACAGCAGAATTTGATGGATGAACTCTTTGAACTCCTTTCTACCTTTCTTGGCAAAAAAAAAAGAGTGATTGTACTTTTTACTGTATTTTAGTGAAGATTAGTGCAGGTCACAATGTAGTATTTAATAAACAGGCTGCATAGCTGCATTAAATCTCCACTTGCAGAATGGCAGAAATTATTTTCTGTATTTGTAAATATGGTTGCTGTTGAAATACTCCCATTTCCTTTCAAACACTTATTCACCAATGTCTAATAAGCATTGGCACAGTTCAGCATTAAATTGTTCATCTGTTTTGACTTTAAATAGGAAGACACATTACTTAAGTACATTCACTGCAGCATATAATGAAATATTTATATTTCTTTTGCAAGTTTAATGTGCAGTTTAAGTTAAGCTATCAATTAAATCCCTACTATTCTACAATATGACTTATGAAGTCTGAATATTCATCAGTATAAGCACAGTTTAGGCAAGGAATTAACACATTCAGAGGCTAATTCTACTAAATAAAGGGAAGACACTGATATTTTATTTTATTACCTATCTTCTGGAGCCCAGTCTTTAGCAGAATTTTGAGAGGGGCAATGGGAAAATACTACATCAAAGAATACAAAGTCCTTGTGTCCACTAGGGTAGCAGTGAAGTCAGGAGTCCTGTATATCTCATGCACTCTAGATTTAATGTTCGGCACTTTTTCTTTAAGAGAAATTCTCATTAACTGAGAGTCCAAATGAAGCCAATTAAGGAGATTCAGCCTGGAGTACTGCATCCAGCTCTGGGGGTCCCAGCACAGGAGCCCTGTTGGGGTGAGTCCAGAAGAGTCCACTAACATATCAGAGGGATGGAGCACCTCTCCTGTGTTGAAAGGATGAGAGAATTGGGATTGCTCAGCCTGGAGAACAGGCTTTGGGATGAGCCCACTGCAGCCTTCCAGCATGTGGAGAGGGACTATTTACAGAAACGTGTAGTGACAGGACAAGGGGGGATGGATTCAAACTGAAAGAGGGTGGGCTGATATTCCATATGAGGAAGACATTCTTTACAGTGAGGATGGTGAGGACACGAAAAATTGTGGATGCCATACCTCTGAAAATTTTCAAGAGAAGGTTTGATGTGATTTGAGTGACCTGGTGTAGTGAAGGATGTCCCTGCCCATGGCAAGGGAGGTGGAACTGGATGGTCTTTAAGATCGCTTCCAACCCAAACCATTCTTAATTCTATGATTCTATGAAATGTATTATAACATTTCTCTTTGCCAAATTCCATATCAAAACCAACAAACTAGAAGAAAAGCATCTCTGAAAGGATCTGTTTTACTTTCTGCCACGGAAAAAGTACAATTACTTTTACAGGCTCTGTAGAACAGATATGAGTGTAGGAAACTGATGTAATACTGCATTACATAACTGTTAAATGTGTTTTCCCAAAACCTATTGAAAAATCAGCATTATAAAAATGGATTACTAGAAGCTGATTGACAAAAATATAAAGAAATTTGAATTTGCAGTAAAAACATCGAAGTAATGCTATTATATACAAAAAGAAATAAATTTCTGTTTTGGCAAATAGCCTTGCTGAATATAGTCTGATTTAAGTGAGTGAGAATTCAGGTAAAGATGGAGCCAGAGACTGCTAGAGACAGGAATACCTTAGTTTGAATTATTTATGTAGTAAATCTCAAGTAACAAAATATTTCTAAAGTATTTTAAAAGCAGATAATAGGTAGGTATTAGGTAGCAACTTTTAAAATTTTATTTTGACACTCTCTTTTGGTCATTGATTTCAAAACGCTTACTTTTAAAAAAGCCTTTCTTGCTGTACTCTGTACTTTAAAAATAAACCCTGGAAGTTCAAAATTTGTTTATTTTCTTTCCACATGCAAGAAAAAACATTTGCTTTCCTTTTTTTCTCTTATCATAGGCAAATAAAAGATTTTTTTTTTCCCCTACAACATTGAACCAAAGAGGTAATACTGCATAATATTCAATTTATTTTTAAGAAATAAAACCAAGTAAAATGTTTTTATTCCTAATAAACCCTCTAAAAGCAAAATGTAACATGGAAATGTCTGTGCCCTATTCCTGCCTTGTGATTCATCTGTTTAAATCTTACTTTGTGAAATTCATAATCTTCTTAAAAGTCTAGAAGAGTAGTCCTTCTCAAATTAAAAGATGGAGGATTTCATTATGAATAATGAAGTCATGTTTACCAAAAATTTATTTCTTGTTCCACAGCTCAGAATAATCTATATACAATGAATGAGTGCAGCTCCTTCACATAATGCCAGACTATAAGGCTTAGACTGGGAGGTTTCAAATCCTCCTCTACACACTGTATGTATGCTTCTGCAAAAATCTGCATGCCAGTTTACTCTGTGAAGGTGATATATTAGATTAATCTGGTTCTAAAAGAATCTGCAGATCATGTGGGACGATAAGAACCTCCCTTACAGCAAACCAATACCAATTCACTGTTCACTGCTAGTCTATATAGTCACTGTCACAACTTGTATCCATAAAGTTGCTAAGTTTACACCTCACCACATGTCACTTTTAAACATCTTTTGGAACAGTGAAGGTTTTTTCCATTTTTCAACCAAGGAGTTGAATTCCAAGCAGAATAAGTGGCTCAGCCTCTACTAGGAGGTAAACCAGTCTTGGTGTAGTTTCTGTCACTAAGATAAAAAAAGAACTTAAAAACCTCTCTGCACTTGACCCAGAGAGCATAAATCAGACAATTCAGAATTTCCTCACTGGTTAGGAAAATATTAGAATACCTCAGTATAGATGAAAATCTGACCTTAAAAACAATGGAAAAGGGGAAACCCAATTATAGAATTCCTGGGCCACACCACTTTAGTCATTGCTTATCACTTAATCTGAATTAGAGCTAAAAAGGAAGCAAGATTTTAACAAAATAGTCTCAGGAATGTCATTAAGAGCAAACAAAGCAAACAAAAGGAAGTAGTTTATCATTTCCTCCTTGAAGCAGTAGAGAATTTACTGACTTTTTTCAATCTTTAGCAAAGACAGCAATAGTAGATATTGGTAGGTATTTGGTATTGCCCAAAAAGTAGGCATTGGTCTCAGAGGTTCATTGGCAAACACTTTTATCTATTTTTGCAAATGAAAAAATTGGCCCACAAGTTTTGACATGAGTGGGGCATTGAACTCAGCTGGTTTTCAAGTGCTTAGCAAGCTGCTCTTTCACTCTCTCTTCTCTGAAGGACAAAGTTAGGAAATGCAAGGAAAAGACTTGTGGGTCAAGATATTGACCAGAAGATTGCTTATGAATTGCTGCCACAGTCAAAATAGACTTCACTTGAGTAAATTTAATTTAATTTATTTATAATTAGTAATAGAGCAGGATAGCAAGTAATAAGAAAAAAACTTTCTCATAATCTTGTACTGTGTAGAAGATTCATCTTAATGCTGAACAGTCTTGTATGAGAAACTAGAACAAGAGAAATCTAGAAGATTAACTCAACATAACCAGTGGCCTATTTTACAAGTTTTAAGTTAGCTGACATTTATGTAGTTTGTGAATGTAAATTTTCACTGTATGTTCTACTTAACAGACATCTGTTCAGGTTTGCAGGATTTTAGTGTCATAATGCTTAGTTAATATTTCGGACTACATGAATGTTAATTTCTCAGAGCTTGAAAAACACCTTCAAAATAAACACATAAACCACTTGTTTCAAGAGTACTTAAGACTTATCTTCAGAAGAAAAGTTTATTTCCCAGAGCAAGGCAGGCTTGACAGAATTTGAAGTATATGTGCAGAACCTGGACGGATTGCTGTAATATTGCACAGCAATCAAACTTTTTGCAGTTGTGACAGAAATTATTCCTTTGCCAGCAAGGCACTGAGTGAATAATTGGGAAAGGATATTTGGTTTAACGACAATGCTTAGTTGTGCTAAATGATAAGGGAAACAACAAGGGAAATGGTAAACCAGAAGTTTCAAGTGTAAAGTCCTTGTTAGAAAGCTTGTAAACTGTCAAATCAGTAAAATCAAAACCATTCAGCAATTGCAATTGCAATTGCAATTATATAAAACTTATGACATTTGTAAGCAATAATGCAGCATTAAGTTAGATGTTTAATTATTGACACAAGGTAGCTGACAGAAATGTAAAGAATACTTAATAGTTTTTTACTGTTAATGAGTTGTCAACTTAGCTATTTTCTTAGTGTCTGCTTCCCTAATGCTGTATACACTTAAAATGCATTAATGCCATGTTAACACAAGTGTTTTTCTGTAGCTAAATACTCTTAGTTCATGGTCTTCATGAGTGTTGTACAGTAAAATAAAGCAGCATAAAACATATCAAAAATAAACTATGACAAAATGGGTGGGTTTTACCATGCTCTTAGCCTCAGGTCTGCTCTGCCCCAAATAATCTCAATAATATTTATTTATAATTGATTTTAAGTAGATTTAGGCTTAAGCCAAATAACAGTCATATGAGATAAGTCTTAGCCCTCTCATCATATGACTCCAGAGATGGTAAGACAAATTAGTGATGCTCAAGCATCCCAAAAAATGTAAAGCCAGAATTACGTTAATATAAATAATAATAATAAAAAAAACCCAAATCAAACCAAGACAAACAAAACAAAAACCAAAACACACCAAACCAAACAAACATAAACCAAAGCCAAGCCAAACCAAACCAAAAAAACAAATAAACAAGACAAAACAAACAAGCAAAAAAACCCTCAAAAAACCCCAACATTACCCTGAAATACAGCTAAGCAAATGCCACTGGTTATTCTCAGCTTGCCTCCAATGATAAAGAACAGTTCTGTTTGGCCATATTAGTTTACCCCTTTGTTTTTCTTGTCATGCTAGCAGAACTGTTGTAACACTAAAGATGATAAACAAATCACAAAGATACCTGCATGTTCTGTGGGATGTATTAGGTAGGAAGAAATAATATCTCTTTCAACATACCAATGCTCTAACTGGAAAAAGCAATTCATAACCTTTACTAGAAAAAGTTTCAAACCTGTTAAAAAAGGGATTTTTTTGGGGGGTAAGCTTTTCTTTTGATTATTTGGTTTTGTATTTTGACATGACAGTGGTATTTGATATTAGAAACAAGAATTATTCAAGTTAATGGTAGCTGAGATTCATTTGGTGACAAAAGGTCCTCTGGAGGCAGTTAGAAGAATTTTGAAAGCTGCGGCCTCATCACTGTGCCACAGTATCATAGCTCAGGATGCATGCTAATTTAAAAATCAACATTATCTCATGCTGTGACTAATGAAGGTGACAAGGGGGTGGGAAGAATAAGCCTACTTAATTTCTAGCTTCCACTGGACTGAAATGCAATTAGTATTTTTACAGTGTAAATATATTTTTACAGCATAATTTAAAGAATAAAGAATAATTTTGAACAGTGCCTGAAAGGAAAAACCTTAATCCCCAATATTAGTCCCCAGTATAAGCAGCATCCCTGAATAATCTATACACTTTGGAGACACCAGATGGAGGTTGATATAGGGGTAGTATTACTAGTCTGACAACATTTTTGTTTACCTCTTCTCACTTATACCCATGTTCTTATATCTCTAAACCAAATATTTGATTCAAGTGGATTTTTGGAAAATCAGAATTAGTTTATACTCCCTATGCTTCTTTAGCATACATACCCTCTAAATGTTCAAAGTGCGTGCATTGGCCTTTTTATAATAGTGAACTTGTCAGACTGAAAAAACAGTGAAATGGCTGTATCACAAAAATTGAGAAAAAAAATAAAGGTTTTAAATAATTTTTTATGCCTCTATTTATTAGCCTACTATAATTAACTGCTGAATATTTTTGTACATGAAATGTTACAGCCACTTCACAAGTAAGTATTTGATCTGTTGGTTCTTACTAGTTTTAATAGAGATTCCAGAACTCAATATGTATGCATGGTTATAAATGTAAACCACTTTATAATGTAGGATTTAAATAATAACATGTAGAATATGTCCTCCCATCTGGACAACCTAAACCCCTTTTAAGTTCTGGGGAATTATTTATGAGGAATGAGGAGCATTTTAATTTATCCTTAGACCTCCCAGAAATCCTCTGAGGAAATGAAGGGAAAAAACTGAAATTACTTTCTCAGAGGAAAGTAAAATTTTCTCCATCTTTCTTTCTCTTTTTCTAATATTCTGTTTAATTTTTGGGCAGGAGAAAATATAAGAACACCCCCAAATTTATTAAAAATAATTTATAACTGCAAGTTAATACTTATTCTCCTAATACTAGAAGGGGTTTATTTTAAATACGTAGTTTTCTTTTTTTAGTCATAGTTCAATGAAAAAACAGCTACAAAAAAGTTACTTTTAGCTGAGTAATTTTAAATTCTAATTCTACTTTTAATTATAATTCTAATTCTAACTGCCATGTACTTCAATAAAAATAAACCAGTAGAAGTAACATGAAAATTAAACATTCATATTCTACTCATTCAGATAAATCACCTTCTTCACACTGCAAACAAACAAAACATACCTTTTGATTAAGTCTCTTTCAAATTACAGAAACTTAAGATTCAAACTTTTTACAGCCCATTACAGAAAGCTGGTGTTGTTAATTGTCTGGCCTATTCCCTAATTAAAGATTGCACTCCCCTCTTCTGACACAAGAATCACAGCAGCAACAATGACTGTGTTTCTAGACTGGCCCTGCAAAGACCTGAAAAATCTGTCTGTCCAATAATACAATGCAATAGAATAATACTAATACTAATACTGATAGTGGAGCCCTGGAAAATGTTAAAAATAGTCTTTGAAAATATTAGGCTTTGTGTTTTCTCAGATCACTGCACCTGCGTAAGCAGTATGATAAAAGATATAATTGTTAGATGTGATGATTGTTTAGTAATTAAATATAATTATTATATAACCATAAGAAGAATCGTGAGAAACTATGTTGGAAATTTAAAGGGGGGTATGTTTAGCTGAAATCTGTGTATACAATAGAACAATATAAGTTTAATAATTAACATGAAAGTTATGTAATGATAGAGTATAAACACGTTCACCTCGAATGTATGGTCAGAATTAGATTTGGGTGGAAACTACCCCGATTCCCAGAGCTCTTGAATAAAAAGCACCACATATAATCGCTTATGTGATTATGTGTTTTTGAACGCTAACATTTTGGCGACCCAGATGGGACCCTGCTGGTACTGCTGAAGCGAGTTTCGCGACTCGACCACGCTCCAGCCGGCACCGAGGGATTCTCGGGGAGCTCGATCGGCCGTGACCGTCCCCGGGAGAAAGGTAAGGTGCTTTTTACTTTGGTTTGGGTGCCTGCCAATGAGACGCAGCGAAAGCTACGCTTGGTTGGGCTAAAGGAATTCCTGTTGGTACAAGCCTAGGTGCCGTTCCATAAGACAATCGCGAAAGCGTTGCGGGTTCGGCAATTTGTGGTACATTTGGAATGGAGAAACTGAAAGGGATTTTGGGCGGCAACACCCCTATCCCACAAAGTTCTCCTTTGGGGTGCTTATTAGCACATTGGGAACAGGGTAATTTTGGGGAAGAATTACGTAAAGCTAAGTTGATTGATTATTGTAATACATGGTGGCCAGAATATGCCTTGGAGAATGGTGAAAAATAGCCAAAATACGGTACTCTGCAATATAACACTATTTCACAATTAATGTCGTTTTGTAAACAAGAAGGAAAATGGGAAGAGGTTCCGTATGTTGATTTGTTTTTTTATTTACAGGGAAAGCCAGAATGGCAGGATGAATGTGGATTAATGATGGTTAAAACATCTGCAAGCAATAAGTGTGGGGTTAGTGAGGAACGTTGTTTAGAACACTTGGCGTTGAAAGAAAGCCTGAGTAGGGAAAATTATACAGATATTGATTTACAGGTAGCTCCAATAGGAACAAGAGAACCTAACCCTATCCCACCTGTTCCATCTGTCCCTATCCCACTGCCTGCTCCTAACCCACCTAATCCTGAACCTGTCTCGTCTAGTACACCCTTCCCTCTTTATCCTCCTCTCCCATTGTCACCTGATCTCTCTTCCTCGGAAGATGAGCAAAACGTAACTGTGGTAGAAAGGAGAGAGAGAGAAAACCAATGACCCCGGTAGCCCACAGAACCAGGAGTTGGTCTAACCTTGCCCCAGTTATGGATAGAAAAGACATAGGCAGACAAAAACAGACTGTAATTGCCCCCTTGCGACAAAGTGTAGGAGTGGAAGGGCCAGTATTTATAAAAGTGCCTTTCTCTCCTGCAGATTTAGTTATTTGGAAACAAACAGCGGAACTTATAGAGAAAATCCTGATAAAATGGCATGAGTAGCAAAAATGGTTATAAAAACTCAAAATCCTGACTGGGATGACATACAAGTAATATTAGATACTTTGATGGATTCTACTGAGAAAGAGATGGTACTTAAGGCAGCCAAAGAAAGGACAAGAGAGGGCATCAGAAATGGATTCATAACAGGGAATTTAGATGAGAATTTCCCAACTGAGGATCCAAATTGGGACCCTAATTTATTTTGCGATATGGGAAGACTACAGAAATATCAAGAGTGGATCCAAATAGGAGTTCAGAATGCTGTACCCAAAACTATAAACTGGTTCAAGCTATATGAGGTTCAACAGGAAAGGAAGGAATCTCCGACTGCATTTTTGGAGAGGCTTAAGGAGGTAGCAAGAAAATATACAGATCTCCAAATGGACACAGAACAAGCAAAGGTTTAGCTTGCTCCCATATTCTTGGGCCAATCACAGGACGACATTGTAGAAAATTGCAAAAATATTTGCAAAAATTGCAAATAGAAGGGGAAGAACTAAGGAATTTGGATAAACTACTTGAGGTAGCCTGGAAGGTATATAACAATCGGAAAAGAGAAGCTAGTAAAAGGCAGCAGCAGAATCTTTTGGCAGTAATACAAGGAAAAGGGAACCCAAATTTCAGGGGATGTAACAGGAATGGTTGAGGTAGGAGACCAGTGATGCAGGGGTTAAACCTAAATCAATGTGCGTATTGCAAGCGGGAGGGGAATTGCAAGAGACAATGTCCAGACTTGAACAACCAGTTTCACCAGGACAATCAGTTCCAGCAGGTTACCAAGGAGATGGTTTTGGGGGAGTATACCAGCTGACTAGACATAGAGCCAGTAGAACAAGTTAAGGAACCCGTTATAAATATACAATTAGGACATAAAGAAGTCAAATTTCTAATAGATACAGGAGCTACTTACTCGGTATTGAATGATTTGCAAGGACAAATTGGGGACAAGGAAACAACAATAGTCAGCGCTACAGGGAAAGAGGAAAAACAGCCATTCTTGCAACCCCTAGATTTGTGTTTTGGGAACAAAGTTATAACACACGAATTCTTATGTGTACCTGAGTGTCCAATTCCACTTTTAGGGAGAGATTTGCTAGTGAAACTTGATGCGGTAATAACCTTTGAAAATGGGGAGCTTATAATGAAAATACCTGAATCAAAGACGGGACAGATATTAATGATCAAAGAAAAACCTGTTCCCTCTATCCCTAGGGAGGTAGAAGATGCAGTGATTCTCTCTGTATGGGAGGCAGATATACCAGGGAAATCTAAACTGGCACAACCAGTGCATGTAGAGTTAAAGGAAGGGGCGAGGGCTGTACAAGTCAAACACTATCCCATAAAACCAGAAGCACGGCAAGGAATAGTAAAGATTATTGAGAAATTCTCGAAATAACAAATTTTAGAAGAATGTGAATCAGAATTTAATACACCAATATTTCCAGTAAAGAAGCCAAATGGTGAATATAGATTAGTGCAGGATTTGAGAGCAATAAATAAAATAACAAAGGACATTTCTCCAGTGGTAACAAATCCTTATATATTGCTAACATCCGTAAAGGAGATATATAAGTGGTTTACTGTAATTGATTTAAAAGATGCCTTTTTCTGCATTCCCCTTGACAAAGAAAGTAGGAAACTGTTTGTCTGTGAGTGGGAAAACCCAGGGAACGGGAGAAAGACCCAGCTCACCGAGACATGATATAAGAACTCGCCAACCCTATTCAGAAACCAACTGGAAAAGGACCTGGAGATTTGGACCAAGAATGGGCAAGTACCAAGGGACCAATACCTGTTGTTGCAGTATGTTGATGATATACTAATAGCTACAGAAGAAAAGCAACCTGTATAAAGGTAACCACTGAGATTTTAAATTCACTGGGAATGGGAGGTTATAAAGTATCCAGAGGAAAGGCACAAATTGCCCAACAGACTGTGATCTACCTGGGATGTGAAATTTCTCAAGGGCAACGAAAACTAGGTACTAACCTATCCAAGCTATTTGTGCTATTCCAGAGCCCCAGAATTTACATGAGCTGCGAGTCTTCCTCGGGATGGCAGGATGGTGTCGCCTGTGGATCATGGACTATGGACTGATTGCAAAGCCCCTGTATGAAGCTCAGAAGACGTAACCATTCACCTGGGGCAAACCACAGAAAGAAGCCTTCCTAAAATTAAAGGAAGCACTCACAACTGCTCCAGCATTAGGGTTACCTGATCTGTCTAAAGATTTTCAGCTGTTTGTACATGAAAAGCTGCACCTAGCACGAGGAGTCCTGACCCAATGTCTGGGAAGCTGGAAAAGGCCACTGGGCTACTTTTCCAAACAACTCGACAACATAAGTGCCGGGTGGCCTTCATGTCTGCGGGCAGTTGCAGCCACTGTGATGCTGATACAAGAAGCCAGGAAGCTTACTATGGGAAGGCACATAGATGTCTATGAATCACACATGGTAACCACTGTCTTAGAGCAGAAGGGGAGCCATTGGCTATCCCTAAGCAGGATGATGAAATTCCAGGTAGTCCTGACTGAGCAGGATGATGTCACATTAAAAACAACTAACCTTTTGAATCCAGCTTTGTTCCTAGGTACCACAACTGAAGAAGTCCCATTAGAGCATGACTGTGTAGAGGTAATAGAGTACACCTATTCAGCAAGAGAAGACCTGAAAGACGTCCCACTAGAGCAGCCAGAGTGGGAGCTATTTACAGATGGGAGCAGCTTCGTGGTAAATGGAACCAGATACGCTGGATATGCGGTAACAACAGTCAATACAGCAGTGGAGGCAAAGGCATTACCACCAAATACATCTGCCCAAAAGGCAGAACTGGTTGCTTTAACCAAGGCACTAGAATTAAGTGAAGGGAAAAAGGTAAATATCTGGACTGACTCAAAATATGCTTTTGGAGTGGTGCATGTACACAGAGCACTGTGGAAAGAAAGAGGATTACTATCTTCTCGAGGTACGCACATTAAACATCAGGATGCAGTCCTGCAATTGATAAAAGCAGTACAAAAACGTGAACAAATGGCAATTATACACTGTAAAGCACACCAATCAGGAAACTCCAAAATCTGTGAGGGAAATCAAAAAGCAGACTGGGCAGCCCGACAGGTTGCTCGAAGGGTGCAAACAACAATGGCATTGATACCTTTAAAGCTTAATGTATCCCAATTCAATTTGCCTCCAGAACCAAAATATTCAGTAGAAGATGAGAGACTGGCACGTTTGCTAAATGCACAAAAGAATTCAGAGGGATGGTATGTGACTGCCCAAGGACAAATAGTGGTACCCCCCCTTGATAATGAGAGAAGTTCTACAAATTAAACATAACGAATGTCACTGGGGAGCAGAGGCATTGGTAAAATTACTAAAGCAGAGTTTAATTTTGGTACGGATGTTAACAATGGCAAAATCAGTATTGTCAAAATGTGATATCTGCTTGAAAAACAACCCAGTGGCTAGACGACAAGCACAGCTAGGAAGAATTCAGATAGGAATAGAGCCAGGAGACTATTGGCAGGTAGATTTTGTAGAATTGCCAAGAACTCGAGGATACAAATACCTGTTAGTGGGGGTTGACACATTCTCTGGGTGGCCAGAAGCCCTTCCCTGTTGCACAAACCGAGCAAAGGAAACAGTTAAGTGGTTACTACAGGAGATTATTCCCAGGTTCAGGGTACCCCTAGGGGTACCATCAGATAGGGGGCCCCATTTCATAGCTACAGTAGTAAGAGAGGTAAGTAGATTGCTGGGGATAACTTGGAACCTCCACACACCATGGAGACCTCAGTCGAGTGGACAGGTAGAGAGGATGAGTCAGACACTAAAAAGGCAAATCAGTAAAATATGCCAAGAAGCCAAATTGCAGTGGCCCCAGGCTTTGCCAATAGCACTGTTGAGAATTCGGATAAAGCCTAGGAGTGGGATGTCAGTCAGTCCTTATGAGATATTATAAGGGAAACCATATGAATCTCCTGACCCTAACCCTAATGTACACGTCACAGGAAAGCAGGAAGTGTATAATTATGTTCTGTCTCTTGGGAAAACTTCAGCTTGGCTCTGGAGCATCCTCGTGTGGAACAGACCGCTGACTCTCGAGAACCCAGTTCATAACATACATCCAGGAGACGAGGTGTACATCAAAAACTGGAACTACTGAAAGAAAAGTGGAGTGGACCCCATCAGGTACTACTGACCACCTTTACAGCAGTCAAAGTAGCTGGCGTGGACCCCTGGATTCATTATACCTGAGTGAAGAAAATCCATCCTGGATCACAGACTGTGTAAACTGTGGAACCAGCAAGGCTGCAGATAAGATGGGTTTAGTCACTTTGAGAATGCTATCAGTAATTGTGCTAACGTTATGGTCATTAATGTCTTTGGGATGTGGAATGCAAAATGATCAACTAACCACTCTTCATTCTAGAATGAAGAGAGAGATACAAACAGAAACACAGGTGATAAAGGTTTCTAATGCAGTTCGGGCTTAGAATGTAATGATCAGATTAGTCAAAGATTTTGCCAAAATGCAAAACACCAGTAGAATAACTGCCTGTCTGCCAATACCAAAGGCAGCAGGAGGCCCAGTAAATTGGGGAATCATAACATCAAAATTACCTGAAATACAAAAGAACAAAACAATTGCATGTAAACAGGTACCCGAATCGAGACAAATAATCAAGGAAATTTGGGAGAAAATAGGAACATGGATGAGACCCATGGGCCAGAAAGACTGTATTCTAAGTGATGGCATACTAGGAACCCCTATGGGAGAATCAGGAGGCATCACACAATGGCAATGCTATTTACCACACTATAGAAAGATTATAGAAAATGTTACAGAAACTACTCTGGTATGGAAGTGTGAGGCCAAGGATCGGAAAAATCAGATAGAGCCTTGGGACAGTGTGTGGACTGTGAGTATTCTTCAAATATTCCAATATATAGCAAACACCGCTTGGTGCATTAAGTGGGAAGGCCCCAAGAATGAAACAGAACCAGCAATACAGAACACTGCCACCAGTAGCAGAACGAGGGCAGACAAAGTAAGTTGGTGGGCATGTAACAAAAGTTATGACTGCACTTTGGATGATGTAGAGATAAAACAGATGCCTCCCCTGGCAATAGCCCTACAAATTGGTTGTGCTTGCAGAGGGATCAAACATAAACAAGGCAGAGTGAATTATAAAGCAGTCATAGGATGTACCAGAATTACAGTCTGAGGTCCAGGACAATTTGTATGGGCAGCAAGCGATGGTACCTGGAGAACACATCTGCCTGTAGATGGGAAAGTAAAGGAAATGACTTTAGGCCTCCCAGCCTTATGTCCAATTTGGAAAAAGTCCCCATTTAACGGAAAACATGAACTTTTGCAGATAAGAGCAAGACGGGAAGTTCTAGACAGAGAAAATCCAGATGACACTTGGCAAGAACCCTCTAGTGGAGTGAAATTTGGGTGGGCCCTAGAGTCATTACTTGGTCCTATAGCAAACTAACAGAGTAGGGAGATGCTGTACCAACTTGCAGGTCAGGTAGGTATACTGGCAAGAGTCACCGGGCAAGGATTTAAAAATTAAACGTACAATTACAAGCCACCACAAAAATGACTTTACAAAATTGATTTGCCTTAGATTTGTTACTCCTGAAAGAGCATGGAGTATGTGGATTTTAAAGGGACAAGTTGATCATTGCTGCGTTCATATCCCAAATGTAACTGCAGATGTAGAATATGACATCAATCAGTTGAAACAAATAGAGCATGAAGCACAAGAAGAGCAAAAGGACTTGACTACAAGCTGGTTAGGAAAAATCTTTAAAGGGTTAGGGTGGAATGTGAGTTCATGGATTAAATCTATCATTGAGAGTGTGATGATCTTACTAATTGTATTCTTAGCAATTTGGTTAGTTTACAACATCCTAAAGGGAGAGATACAGAAGAAAATGTCCTGGAACAAGAAAATAATAAAGTCACTGACTCGAGATCCATGCCCACCATCTACTGGTTCTCCAGTTCATGATAGCATCCACCTCAACCCTGGATTTGAAGAATGTCAAGTATAAATTAAGGAATAAAGGACTGTATCAAGTGAAAACATTTACACCTATAGTGTAGTGAAAATGCTTTCAAAGGGGGGAGAATGATAGTGGAGCCCTGGAAAATGTTAAAAATAGTCTTTGAAAATATTAGGCTTTGTGTTTTCTCAGATCACTGCACCTGCGTAAGCAGTATGATAAAAGATATAATTGTTAGATGTGATGATTGTTTAGTAATTAAATATAATTATTATATAACCATAAGAAGAATAATGAGAAACTATGTTGGAAATTTAAAGGGGGCTAGGTTTAACTGAAATCTGTGTATACAATAGAACAATATAAGTTTAATAATTAACATGAAAGTTATATAAGGATAGAGTATAAAACACGTTCACCTCGAATGTATGGTCAGAATTAGATTTGGGTGGAAATTACCCCGATTCCCAGAGCTCTTAAATAAAAAGCACCACATATAATCGCTTATGTGATTATGTGTTTTTGAACGCTAACAATACTAATACTAATACTAATACTAATGATGATGATGATGATGATGATGATATTACATCTTCAGGTTACCATTAAAATTTTCAGGGGAAGAAAATATATCTCTGAAACATCTTCTTCTACCACTTTTTGCAACATGAAATTTCAAAGTTGAGCATTTACCAATTTTATTAAGGCAGTATTTTCTTTCATATTTTTCCCCATATTTTCATTTGAATAGTTAACTAATTATTTCTTTAGAGAGATAATGAGTTAACTCCAGGCAAATTGTCTGTTTTCCATAACTTAAGGGTTCGGAAAATATCTGAATATTCAAAACCAACTCACTTCAGAATTTCTAAGTCTCAGTGTGGTTATTTCATTTTATTCCTTTAATGTTAATTTTGGCCTGTCAGTGCACATGGGAGAATTTGGCGTATTTTCTGCTTTTGAGTGCATGTAGGAAAAAAGTTATGAGAAAAGCATCTACCCGTATGCCATCCAACTGGACAGGAAAGATATATATATCAATAAATATACAGGGTTTTATAATAACCTAGTTATAGCATGAGGGATTACATCTTCAATTGATACTAAAATATTGGAGTAACTTATTTTAGAAATACTTACTTGTACAGGTTGAAAAGTCCTTACTGGGCTTCTTTGGAAAAGTTAGTATTTAATGGATTATAATTAGGAATTAAAGAAGAGGAGTCTGACACATTTGAGACTCCTGAGACTCTCTCACCTGCTCTGAGTCTAGATTTATATTTTTTGATACTTAGGTGAATTGGAAATACTGTGACTCTGTCTGGAGGTCTTTATTGGAGTAAATTAGGCTGATTCTCTCTCCTGTTCTGTACTCTGTACTGCTCTGTGGGTTCTTTGCAAACAGAAAAATCTTTCCATCTGAGGCCCAGATTCTGTGTATTAAAATTATTGTTCTTTGACTAGGAGATCTGAGCAGAAAGAAACTGCTGTTTTATACTCTACTGTCTCTATTCCATTGTGTGAGATCATTTTCATTACAGTATTATTTTTCAATCACCGATGTTGAGAAAAACTGGAAAATTATTACAAGATACTTCAAGATCTCTGGTAGTATTTTTGACAATCATTTGAAATAAGAAAAATTTTACTGGTTCTACTGGAACACTATGTGTGGTAAGAACCATTTATGTTTGTATACCACTAGCAAATATATGTTCTTTATACAAGCAGGATAAAAAAATGAAACATGTTGTCAAAAATGCCTGATAACAGTAAAGGATACTGAAAAGAAAATACCATAAACCTTATTCCTAAATTCATGCAGAAAGCAGGTCATCAGATCATGTACTTTCTCATCTCTGGTGATAAACACCATCTTGGGGCTCCAGGAATTTATCAACTAATATACGATGTGACTGAGAATATAATCTGTACAGAGGCTTAGCACAGAAAAGGAGAACTAAACAACTATTACTAGAAATGCACAGTGAAGCTGGATAATTATACTGATGTTTTAGCTTCCTCATTTATTTACTTTTTTATATGTATTGTCTTTATAATTACTGTTGCTGTTGATGCTGTTGCCTACGTGAGATATTTTGGTTTTTAAGAGTTCTGTTTAAAGAAAGAGACTGTGTTTTTCTTCACATTTATAGTTACACCAGCATACTCAAATGCTTCTATGATGTAAATAAATGATCATCAGGGTATAATAAATGAACAATACTATTTGGTACACATGATAGCTGAGGCAGAGGCAATAGAGGATAACTGCTAAAGGGAGATGGTGTGGTTGATGTTGTCTTTGTGTAACCTGTTCAAAAAAAGTATTTTCTGGGCTTGGAGTAGGAACAAATATACCTTTGAATTCATCAAAACAATTTTTATACACACATACATTTTAATAACACTTTTTAATAAATGAGGATCAGTCTTTTGTAAGAGTATTAGGAATTAATTTTAAAAGCTTTATATGGCAGGATGAGCTTCTTCCAAAATGATTAACAGAACTGACAGTCCTAATTTTGAAGTATTAAATGTCAAAACACTGAGACCTAGAATGCTTGATAAAAATAATCTTATATACCTTCTGACAATTGCATTTCACATTATTGCTTTAGCCAATATATTGGTGCTCTATCATAATGACAGTTAGACTTCTATTAAAAGTTTGAGAAAGGTTTATTGTTGATGAAGTTGAAGGATTGTTCTGGTATAACTTCCTTTTACTCTGCCTCAAATGCAAGTTCAATAAATAGCTCTTTATAAATAGTCAGTGTTTAGATCCATCCAAATATAAATCTGATTTATAAGATTAACATCTGAAGAATCATTGATTCTGATTTAATCCTGAGAGCTTCAGAACATTTGAAAGGGAGAATTGTTTAAGCCATAATAACATAAATTTTATGTGGACTGTGGATGTCCCTTTATTTCTAAGATTAAGCCAGTTCAAATGAGCATTTTAAAAATGTTTAAGGTTTACTCCACACAGAGAGGAAGGAATAAGGTGAGATATTAAGTGGATGGCTGCTTAGTTATGTGTGTGTCTCCAGCTGTTTTATGTTCTTGTACTGTGCTAGAAAAGGATGCAAGGGAGCAGACACAAAGTTAAGCCTATTGACCCTCTTATTCTAGTAGGTAGAAATAGTCTAAACCTGTATTTGTGATGTTGAATGTAACTTTGAAATTAATTGATGAAATTAATTTCAAGATTGTCACCAATGTTTGGATTGGATGGTGCTGTCTTGTAAGAGAAAATGTGTTTGACTGACAGAAGAACAAACACCTTTGAGCTAAGGAAATTAAAACCAGGTTATGTAAGCACTCCTCAGTGATTGTAAAGGATGATGGTAATAGAAAAGACTCAATTTTGACTTACCCATATATTAGACTTTGTTAAAAGTTAGTTATGGAGACCTATGCTCACTGTGTTAATTTTTGTAAATTCATGTAGGCAGTTATTCAAAATATTGGTGCATTGTCTTATGAAAAAATAATAATTAAAAAATTTGTAAAAACTTGCCACCATTTTCAGTCTAGTTAACTCCCATGCTTTAGAGACATTCTCAGGCACTGCTGCATGGAAAAAAATTCCTTTGGTAAGAGATCTTATTTTTTCTCAATGTTCTTTGCTGTTTAAAATTAATAGAACACTACCTTAGAGTTTGTGGATTTATCACTCAATGTATCACTCGATTTACCTCTCCTTTTACAGTCCAGACAAAATTATCAGATCAAATGGGCTGATTATCTATCCCTGCCCTCAGAACAGGCAAGCAAGCAAACAAATTAACAAAGAAAATGAACAAACAAACAAACTCAAACAAATAATAAAACCCCACCAGCTCCCTCCCACACCAAACCTACCAGAAACCAGCCAAACAAATAAACCCCCAAAGTTCATATTTTAGGAGCTATTTTAGCCAACTACATTGTTTTTGTTAAGTATCTTACCGCGAGATAGAATTTGTTAAAACAGAAGATTAATCCCATTTTTCAGGATGCAATAGGTAGCAAAGAACCTTGCAAAACAAAAGAATGCAATTAAAACAACAGCTTTAAAATACAGCACACACACCTTTCTCTTTCAGACTGAAATATGGATTTAACACAATGAGTAGTAGTAATGAAAATATAACAACATTTACCCTTACACAAGGATAATATATCTCACTGATCATTAATTTGGAAAAGATATCAATGAAGCAAATATCTTTTAGTGATATCACATCACAGAAGAATTTTTCCTGGGCTTTCGCCTACAAAAACAAATTCTCTCAGTTTGTAGATAGGAGGTGGGAAAAAGTAATTTAAGAAGTTACAGGAGATCTTAAAATTACAAGGAAAGCTTTCAAAATCAAATTCTCTTAATCTGCACAGTAAAAAATAATGTGAAAAGAAAATATAAAGACAGTGACTTTGAAAATCCAGCCCAAAACATAGTCACTATCTCTTTTAATTGCAATGTAGGAAATGATGTTTAACTTTTATTCAGCAGCTTTCACTCAGCATTTTGTATGAATCCTAATGCTCTTTGCTGGCATGTATTACTCACTGTCTCTTGATAAATCCCATTAAGTTTGTCTAATGAGCTGCAAGCTGCTGTTCACATGAATTTACCTATGATCAGTCTTGTCCTTTCGCATCTCCATGCCTTTGTATGACCCGTGGCTAATCGTTCACACTGTTGATAAGGAAAAGCACAGTAAATATTGTTTCACCAGTACCTTAACCTATACTGCAAATCCTCTCTGCCAATACAAATAAAGCTCACAGGAATCTTGGATAAAAGTTAGCAGACAACACTGAAATTAGCAGTTCCATGGTTTCACATTGTCTGTGGATTATATGTATATACATTTGTTTGGTTTTTTTTTTAACCAGAACATTTGTAAAAGTGTAATAAAGGGATAGAAAGATCTTATAATAAGTTGTATAACTTCAAGCTTCAAGCCTTCTTTTTTTTTTTTTAAACAAAATTTTTATACTGGAAAACACAATATGTTTATTTAAGCCCAAATGAGAGATTATGTCCAGACAGAATATTTAGCTAGAAAAAAACAGCTGTCCAATAATTAGGCCACACCAATTTTTATGCATGAGCAGCAAATTATGGTCCTTCCTCTGAATAATGTAAAATTTTAAATCTTGACATTTTTTAGCTAAGTTTTTCACACAGTATAGCACAGTAGGGACAAGCCCAAAGCTGAAAAGTGTACTTTCAAAACTAGTGTATAGGTTGCACAAAGCTTTAGATAAACTCTCTGAAACAAACAAACATGTTTAAAACAAATAAATACAAAAAGATAGCTTGTTCTGAGAAGTAGACAAAAGCAGACTCTTTATTAGAACTTCAGCTGAAACTAGTGTAAATGTTATTTCCAATGGATTGGAAGTCATAAAACCAGGTAAAATAATTCTCCCATGTTTTACAGGAAGTCCGTGGGCAAAATTATTTCTGCAGATACCTGATTTTTCCAAATATGGATTTTCCCACTTTTAGGATTTAAGTGACTTTTTAATGATGATTTAAGTGATTTTTAATTATGAAAACCACAGGACATACCAGGTCTTCCCTGACCACTAGTGAGCATTCTGCAGACTATAATTTGCAAGACAGAAACACCTCAAAAAATGCCCTTGGATGCTGAGTTGCTCTAAATGCAGGGGGACAATGAATAACCACTTGTGTAACAATACAGTAAATTTCTAAAGGAAAACTGCTGATTTCTTAACAAAATGCGTGAATTTCTCAACTGTGATTTGGTTTTCAACACAAATTGCTGAAGGGCAAAATGACAGCTTTTGAACAAAAATAGTTGGAATATCCATATGCATTGCTGGTACTTCTTTATAAAGAGACAAAAGAGCTTGTACATTTGAGAGGTCTAGAGAATAAAACATGTAATACATCACTGTATATTACTTATTCAGAATAGACTTAGGTGTGTAGGTCTTTCTTAGCTCCCCTAGGATAGCAAATGTAACTTTGCTTTCAACTAAAATAGTTATAATTCTTGTGATATGAATATTTATTGAAGGAGTGCTTTTGAATGATATTTATAAACTTCTGTCATATAAAAAGAAGGTGTATCTATTCTGATATGGTCTATGGACAAAAAGATAGCAGATATCTGGCACTTCCATATGTCTAAGGACTGTGCAAAGCCATTTAACTAAACTATGTAGAAGTATGTATTTCAATTTCACATATTGGAAACCTGCAGGATGGAATAAACAGACAGCAAGATGAATCATAAAACAAACAAATCCACCACCGGCAGACCTCCAGCCAGAGACTGCCCTTTCTGTGCACACATTTTTGAGAGTTTTGATCTCTTCTAATTTCCATTAAATCTTTGTTTTGTTTCAAAAACATCTCAGATATTTGCACTTCCTCTTTCAACTTTTCAGCACAGCAGTGCTGTCACAGCTGTCAAAATGGATTAATTTTTAAAAATTCTGTAATACAGAATTTCTCCAATGGTCTCATACCTAGAGAGTCCTAATTTAACTGTGTTCATAAATTTACTCAGTAAGCAATATCTTGCTTTAAAAACTAGTTTGGAAAGAGTTGTCATACTTGTTTTTTCATAATGTTAGTACTGTGTCTGACTCCTGCTATATACACAAGTATGTTGTATTTGTAGCAAATCATGTTTTAAATCCAGTTCTAGGGTCTGAAGTCTGAAGTGTCTGAAGTGACACAGATGAAAATTCAGTTGTCACCCATTTCTTGGGCTAGATTATGCTAATTGCATAGATTGATTTTGGTCAACCAGAAGGAGCCATTCAGTCTTATGAATTGTTGTTGAAAAGAAGCCTTTACAAATTTGTTTCATGAAGGTTTTGCAACAGCATTTGTGAAGGAATCTGATAGATGTTGAAATTCAAAATGATATTTGGATAACCAGCTAATTATAACTAAAATAGCTTTAAATTTTATAATATTTCATAAAGTGAATATAGATGAATTTAGATTTTTTTTCCAAGGCAATCCAAATGCCAAAGAGGAAGCCCATAAATATTTAATACAAATATTTTAGGAAGTATAGTAGCTGTGCTGTGCAGCTAATATAATATCTGCAGCTCTCTAAACTGTGGTACTTAAATGTCTCAAAGTTCAGCTGCTTTTCCTCAAATTCAGCTAGCCCCAAGGACAAATCCAAGAGAAGATGGTTCAGAAGCCTCTGGTGGAAGTGATTTTCCTGTGAATTCCTTGTAGATCTTGTTCCTTTTAAAAGGACAGTAGATCTGACCATACAGCTGCTCTGAGAACAAGTATTTGTGTATCTGTGATATTTTTCAACATTTCCTTGTAGTCTGCAGTCTGTTAAAGAGCAGACCACATAAGGTGCTATGGTGCTGCATGAGGCTGTGCTCTTCCAGCTGAGATGGCTTTTCCTACCAGGGAAAGGTGAGATATCTCCCCTGATCACTTTGAGCATCTGTTGCTCTCAGGACATTTAATCCTAGAACAGCTAGAAAAAATGTCTGTATGGACTCTAATATATCTAAAAGGGAAAAAGCAACCATGATTGCAAGGAGATTTCTCCCGAAAACTTCAAAAAGAGAATTATTTTACAATAAGGTATTTTGCATTTTAACAAATAATTTGCAATAAATTCTTTCATTTGAGCATTATATGTTCCTTCATTATGTTAATAAATGAAGAGAACACTAGAAATTTTTGGAGAATCTTGTGAGTATTAAAAGCAGCAATTTTCTACAGGATAGGGTAGCTAGGGATGAATTTGAATGAGCAGCTTGAGATCTCACTACCTGCAGGCCACAGAACGCAATTTAGTCACTGGAGTTTCTTTGTCTAGTCTGTAAATACCACCTCAACATTTACTGTGCTGTAATTACCTTTTGTGTTTTGCTTTTCTCAGTCTTGCATTTCAAAATCTGATGTAGCCTTTGGAGATAACCTTTTACTCATTGTAAAAATTTTGCCTTCTAGTAGCAAACCTATACAAAATCAGCAAATGCTTGTTTTACTGATGTGTATTATTAGATGAAAACTGAAAAATAGCTACTCAATAGTGTAAAACATATCAAATGTCAAATGTGATGAAGAGAATCTGTTATATCTGGTGATATCTGTGTGAAAGCTGCATTTATCCTGTGTCCTGTAGGTGCCATGGTTTGTTGAATCATACCTCTTCATTAAACAAGGACATTTTCTCTGGACATCATGAAATACATGGTTATGCAAATATCTACAGAGAGGTGAGACTGTCAAAAAAACTCATCTTTGGAAAGATAGGCTAATTCATAATGAAGAACAGGTATCTGAACTAAAGCTCCCCACAAAATGTTATCACACCTCAAGAAGTAAATATTTTTCTCAAAACCAAAATTTTTTTACTTTGAGATTTACTTTAGGAGGCACCACAACTTTTGAAAGGAAAAAAGTCCTTCAGATGAGTACTTGTCATCATCAGTTGGAATAAGATTCATGCAGAAGAAACATTGCTATTCATTCTTTTAGAGGCCTCAATTTTCCACCTACTTTATAAAATACTTGAAAATTAGGTATTTTGAAATATTTCTAGATAAAGTAATGATTTGATATGAAAAATGGACAGGGGACAGAACAGCAATTATGAAAGTTTAAATTTCAAGGAGGTTTAATTAAGCAGTTTACCTTTAGGTTAACTAAAGCCAGTTTACTCAGCTGTAATGTAGAATTGGGAGGCTGCAAGACTAAAATCTTGGAAAAGTATTTTGGTACACAGTCAGTTTTTCACTTTCTTTTCAGGCATGTGCTCTGAAGCAAGAATGGTTTTCAAGTCTGATTTATGGAGTCTTGTCCTAATGTAGTGCTTGAAGAATAAATGTGAGCATTATAGTGTACGTAAAAGACTTGAAACCTACACAACTAAGCTTTGGATTACTCAGATATTTTTTTAAACTATTTTTAAACTATTATTTAAACTTTTTACTGGAATTACAGTAAACCCAGACAGACAAATGCACTCACCATGCTTTCATAAATATTAAATTATATCATGCTTAAGCACATCACAGAAAGTCTTCTCATAGTCATGGATAAGATACATTCCTGAGAGATAGAAGTTCATTCAAGCATCTGTGAGCAAGGCAATATTTTTAACCTATCTCCTACAACCCATAAAATCTATTTAGCAGAAAGGCTGTTGGGCTCAGTACTTATTCCCATTGTGGCTTTCCAAAGCTCAACACCGCAGACATTCAGAGAGAAAGATTAATAGTCTGTGAACTTGAGACAGGCACGGGAAATACCTATTTTATGGTGCTCAAAAATCCTTACTCAAGAGGTAGGCAGCTAATTCTTTGGTGTTGTAAAGTCAAAAAGATCTGGGTATTCTAGTGGCCAAAAGCAGTTTTCAGGATGCAGATTGGGGTCATGGGCATCTATCTGCTTGTTTAGAATGACAAAGATTTCACACATTCTTTTTCACTCTAGTTTTTAAAATATGAAATAATATTGCAAAATTAAACTTAAACAAAGACTGTAGTAGATTAACATGAGAATGATTGAGGTTTATTCATAATTTAGCAAAATTCTTTGTTAATGCCTCAGATGAGAAATCAAGACCCATATTCCTACTCACTGTGTTTCATAGTTGTTGAGTCTTGCTAAAAAACTGGTAGAAGTTCTCTTATTGTACATACTATAAACTGCGAGAGAAAATAAGTACAACATTACTTATCCATACTTTTGATAGAGGTAGAAAATATCAGAGGTGGATAGAGATGCTAAAATCCTCTATCTACCTTTTCTCAGAGGCTCAATAATCCTCTTGAGCATGGAAAAATATAGTTTGTGAAAGGCATATCATACCAGCCAGCCTTTGAGACCTGAAGAGCTGCCAAAGTTGCTACAAGCATTTTTAGTCTCATGAAAATAGTGACAATTTTCTTGATAGTGTAGGGTTTTCATCTGAATGAAGTGACACCTTACATAGTGGCCCCATACTCCAAATGTTATTCTCTGCCATCAGGCACAAGCAGTTATTCATCTATTTGATACTGACAACTTTGCAATGTTAAAAATAGTTTGAAGGGCTAGGACATAATATTCCTGTATGTCTGGGCTCTTTGAAGCACCTTCCCAATACGGTTAAAAAACCCCCAGCCCTAACGAGTCTGAAAACTAACAGGAAATCACAGGTATCAGTTACATACAAAACAGAGCCTGGGAGATCCCTCTTCAATAATAATAGATTAAGAGCAAAAGAGATATATTTTATTAGAAGATAATGGATGTTAATTGCCCCCTTTTTTTGCAAGAATCAGTTGGAGACTGAAAATCCTAAAGTAGGTCCTATTGATTCCTTGTCTTCATGAGGACTTCACAACAGCAGACAGGATCAGCAGCAATTATGTCTAGGCTTAGTTCCTTCACCAATTGTTTCCCTGCAGTCTAAATTAATGAGAAAGATGAATGATGTAAGATCACCAGTGCTCTTTCAAGTGTTTCATTTCACTGCTTGTGGTGTGAAAAAATTTGATACTTCAGGGTGTTCAGTTAAGCTTCTTAGAGAGCACGTGACAACAAGTCCTGCTGTTTTTCATGATTATGTGTATTTGATTTCAATTTTTTTGAGTTTTACTGAATTCTCTGCCCTGCAATAGGCAATCATTTGGTTCTTCTAACCTTCAAGGATTGCTTTCTGCTTGAATTTTTAAAGATATGTTTATCTTCTCCTTCTAAAATGTCTCGTTGAAATTTCTGTCTGGGTCAGGCCTCTGAAACATACAGCTGCTGAGGTCACCTGATTTCCAAGTCTACTTCTAACTACACTTTCTGTGCAGTTTTGCTACAGCTGCTATGTACAGGCAGAGCCTAATACCAAATGGGCATGGTCTGTTGTCACTGAAACACAGCTGAAATGCAGTCAAAATGCCTTAGTATTGCATTATCCATCTGACAGTGTTCTTACTCTTCTCACATCTATGAAACAGAAGCACATTTTGGAAGACAACTACCCAAGGAAAGGAGTGGCATAAACAGTGATTAAAACTTCATGACAAAAGGTACAATAAAATAAATACATTAAACTACAGATGTTTATCATGTTCAAGTAGAGCTGCACCCTACAATCTACAATGTAATTGCATTGTAGAGTCTATGTCAGTCATGACTGTAGGACATCTTTTTCTGCATTATCCTCAAAGGCAGAGTCATAACTACTTTTCATGCTATACCTGTTAAATACCCTTCTGTAAGCTCAGAAATCCAGCACATCACTTCTTAGAAAAATCAATTAGGAATTTTTTGATCATTTTGAAAATCAAAGTCAAGTCTTTTTCTTTCACAGTTTGTCTCCTAGCTCATTGTTCCTCTGGACCTTCTGCCTAAGAGTACACCAAGACGTGGAAGAGCAGCAGACAAAAGTGAAGAGTTTTCAAACCAAAATAAAACAAGGGAAAAAGAAAGTACTTCTCTATCTTTCTTCTAGCTCACAATATAAAATATTTATGATGTTGGAATATATTTACTGCATAAGCGCTACCCACTGCATGAGTATGAAATTTAGCATAGCAACACACTTCGCAGGCTCTTCTGATTTTAAGTCAGTGAGAACTTTCCCTTTACTTTCTAGAATGCATACATATGACACATTCAGAGGGGTTCACTGAATTTAGGGTAAGTACACAAATCTTGTGCTCCATGCCTAAGTATTTAGTCACATACATTGCTATATTAAGTCTTTATCGAAAAAAAGTTGGTCTTATGCACATTGCACAAATTTAGTCGCAAAAAATTAATTCATAGGAACACAGTAGCTGACTGGAGCAGTTGTGTTTACTAGCTGTAACAATGATGGTACAAAACAAATCCTTTGTACCTAGATATTCTAAATACTTAGATTCTGCAACTACTGATTATTCTGAGAGGAGCTAAGACATTAAATATTAAAACACTGGGTTTTGGTCTTTGTGCTGCAAAGGAAAACTCAATTTGCAATAACAGCAAAATACCTGTATGTATGGATCAGTTTTACAAGACAATCCAGTTTTTCTCACAATAAAACAAAATTCCTTATTGATTTTTTAAATTTACATAGTATTTACTGAGGTTACCAAACAAGTCATAAAGACAGAACTTCATCTGAAGTGCTGGCACTTAGATGTTACTAATTTGTGACCTAAATTTAGCAATAAGAATTGGGTAGTGATCTAGATTGTACATGTTTTGATGTAAATTTCCAAGAGATTAAATCTGTCTGAATTTTTAACAAATAAATTATGCAATAAACCCATGAGGACAATAGATTAACTGCTGAATTGAAGTTCTGATATTTACAGAACTTGGATCTCCCAATTTTTCCATGTTATTGGCCATAAATAAACAACCAAAAATGAGGTTTAAAAATAACAAACTAAAATGAGATCCAAAGGCTTAGAATATAGATGTAGGTGTCTACACCTCTCTTTTCTGGTGTTCTATGTTCACTAGCATTTTAACTTATCAGTTAACTCCTTTTTGGATATGAAAATGCCTGTGAATAGTCAGTTCTTTTTGTACCAGGACTTCTCCCCAGGATCCTTCAACTTTGTGACACTACATCTGAAAGTCTCAGTTGATAAATCAGTTTGCAATTAATTTAGTTCATGCCAGCACAATAAGGGCCTGTAAATATTTATAGATTTCTGTGGATTAAATAATGACAACTTACAAAAGTAGTGTTAGTTATGTTCTTTTGTATCATATGGTGGACATGTAAGGAACAAACATGTTTGTCTAGCACTGGCTTCTGCTTATAGTAACTGGGCAGGATATTTGCAAAACACCCACATAATTCAGGAACTAACAGTTGAGACAAAATTAGTTGCAACACCATTGTAAATATAGAAGATATCATAGCAAACAAAACCACATTTGTAAGAGCACTGGAAGCTTTGGTTTGGATATTTAATTTTATTGGCAGGATGGAAATTCCATATCACCTGGACTTAAAAAATGCATAATTGGCATTGGCATGAACTCTATGCTAAAGAACATTTTAGTCATAGTCTATTCTAGGATGATTTATGATTTGGTACAAAAAAACATTACTGCCACTTCTTCTGTACTTCACTTTCAAGGCTGACCATCAAGGTTTTAGATTTTCATACTAAATACAGAGCATTACAAGCGAGACATGGTTTTCAATTTAGTGTAAAATTTATTGGTACAACATCAAGAAATGGAAATCATGGAAAGATAGAATATTTTGTGTTGGAAGGGACATTAAAAATCATCTAGTTCCAACTCCTGCGCCATAGACAGAGGTACCTTCCAGAAGATCTGGTTAATCAAAATCACTTCCAAAAATTCTGGGGATAGGGCATCCACAAATTCTCTGGGTAACCTGTTTCAGTGCCTCACCATTCTCACAGTAAAGAATATTTTTATAAGATCTAATCTAACTCTACCCTCTGAGATGCTGAAAAAATTTTGCAGGCCTTTTCCAGAGATAAAAAACGCACTCAAATAAAGAAAATAGTGTACTGAAAACAATATTAATGGTGAACTAGACTGGTATTTTATAGACCAGATTGAATGCAGGTTACTACAATTTAAGGTTGCTACAGATATCTCTGTTAGAGACATACCACTTGTATGCACTATTATAAAGTATTGTTTACAATCCCAGAACACTGTGAGGAACTGAGCAGCAAGTAGAACAAAATTAAGGGGAAGGTGGGAAACTTCTGGGTCAGTAATGATGATGTTATTTTTTGGTAATTCTTCATTCTACTTTCCCCTCACTAGAGGAATTCCTACCCTCTCTGGGTATACTGTTACATGGTTCTTTTACTTTCTTTCCCACTTTCCCAGTTTCTGTTGTTTCTTCAATTATCACTCCATAGTAGATTTACTGTTTAAACTTCCCAGTGCAGTATAGTCCACATAAATCTCCTTGGAACAGCCTGAAAGATCTCTCTACCAAGCCATTAGTTTAACTGCCAGCAAACTGGCGTAAGTGATGACTGGAGGTGGAATATATTCCAAACTTACCTAGCCCAAAGGAGTAGCCATTTTATCCCCAAGCATTCATTTAAAATTTTTCTAGAAAAAGATGGGCATATTGGAGAGAACAGCAGCTTGCTCAGACTAACCCTGCCTAAACATAAGGCTTGGACCAGGAGATCTTGGGAGGTCGCTGCCAACCTCAGCCATTCTGTCTCTGTAATACAGGAATCTCGTGGTATAGTGGTGGATCAGCTTGTGAATTTAGATGCTTCATTAAAACATTTAAATATACTTTCAGAAACATTATTAAACACAGAAAAGGCAGGCTAAAGGCTCAAACATACAGGAAAGGGTATTTTAGCTAATAATTGTGAAAACCCACGTGGTCATTTAATTAGGTCCTCATACAAGAATGGAAATATTTTTTTTCCCTCTGGAAAGAAGCATACTGGACTATTTATTTGGTAGGTTTGGCCTTTCATTTTCTTTTTTTTCTTTCAACTGCAATGAATTCTCCATTTCTTTTCACATGACTTCTTAATATCTTATTGAATAAATAGGATTTATTAAATTACTCACAAATCTTTTTAAAGCCACAGACAACTCATTCGTAACTAACTTTTTTCCAACTCAGATGCATTTATGAATTACACTCATGACTTCTGAACAGGAAATCTACCCACGGGGATTTTATTATATTTATTAAATAGGGCATTTCCGGTGCAACAAGTAAAATTTTTCTTATTTGTTTGTTTAGGTGTTTTTTCAGTTTCAGGGTGGTTGTGAGATATATCCAAAACTGTGCACTGTAGAAGAAATTGAACAAAACTCACATATAAAATAAGAGATACAGCACACTGAGCATAATGAGATCTTCGTGCAATCAATCTCTCCTGTTGTTTACCACTCTATTGTCACTGGAGTTGATGCAAAGATGTCAAACTATCTGCAGCCATCTAAAGAGTTTCTAACTTGCAGGTCATAGCCATGGAGAAATCATCAGACTTATTTCTGCAACAGAATTCTCTACTTCCAAGACACTGTTTTGAGGCAAAACTGAATGTATAATCTTTTCCCAAGACTTTTTCTTCCCATTGCCTTGTACACTTAAAATCTCTGTTGCTATTGTTTTTAGAAGCCTAGTTTCATTCGTTTCTTAGAGCATCTGTAGAGAAAGATCCACAGATATTTTAGTAAAGTATAGTATTTTGGTTTAGTGTCATAATTTTATTCAATGAATGAACTTTAATGTCTGTTTTATATTAGTATCTAGATTTCAAAACAAAATCAGATTTCTTATGAAAAAATTAAATAAACCCCTGGAATGTCTGTTCTCCACAGAGGTCATGATGTTCAATTTAAATTTCAAACCTCTGTACATTGTAGTCAGATGCATGTATACTATATGTTATAGCATTTGCATAAAAACAATTACATATTTGATAGTTATTTTTTAGCATTTGCAAAAAGGAAAAAAATCTTAATCTTAATTCATTAAATATTTTAAGGTAATTTCCCAAAGAAAGTCCTTACTTACTAAGTACAGGCAGAAAAAAATGAGGAATCTCAAGCTCACCCTTCTACTGCTTAAAGAAGTAATTATGTTTAGAAGATTTATGTCAGAGTATGAAAAATTCTTTGTTAGGAAGAATCACAAGCCTAATCAGGAAATAACTGTATGTGACATGAGAATTGGCACCTAAACCACTACTTGATATGTGTTTTATGCAGTGTGGATAAATTAATGATTAGAAAACTTCTGTGGATATGCTTGCACTGTTAAGATAAAAAAAAAATCTGACTCTCATTAATTTTCTTCCCAGCTGCTGCTTTAACTGCAAGACATTTATCACAACATTTCTTTCTCTTTCCCTGCATCATTTTTTTTTGTGTGTATCCTTCTCTTACAGCACACCTGGGACACAGTACATACCAGCAGATCTCTCACTTGCGGAAATGTTTGGTTCCCTGCCCTTCACTTCCTTACTTATTGAACAAAGATTTCCAAACCATAATCATAAACTACCCATTGAAAATAAATCAGAATGGTTATAAACTGCTACAAACAGATGTTTGAAAGGCATTGCTATGAGCTTCATGTGCAATTCAGATGCAGTAAATAATCTGGGGCTTCTGCCTCCTTTACCACTTTGATGAGCTTGCCTTCTTATATCCTGATAGAAAACTAATGAGTAGTAAATTCAAATTATGTGTCAGGTCAATCAATTATACAAGACTGCCTGCTTCATGCAAAAAGAATTATTATGGTAAGTTTTAAGATAAATATATACATGGTAAATACTTACAGAGGTCAGTTTTTGAAGTGTGAAAATATCCAAAGTGTTTACATCTGGCTATAAACATTGGGTTGCACCATTTTAAGTTAAATTATAGTATATGTATCAAAAAAGAACACCATATATTAAATGTGTCATAAATTCCTCTAAAGTATTAGGATACAACAGCTGAATACTTCCATAGTTGTTTGGCATATTCTTGACTGTGATTACATGTTTATACCGTGAATTATATAAATTTTAAACAGTGGTTCATTGAGAAAAGATTTCAAGAAAATTCAGCAGTAGTAAACACTATGGAAAAAAAATCTTAAGGTGTCTTTGATTAAATGGCCTCATAAACTGTGCACCAGAAAGCTTGACATTGGAGTTTAAAGGTCTGAATTTGTCTCTGAGAAATGCATTTTAAAGCAAGTGTCATAGCAAGGGGATCTTCAAAGACTGCTGGTAAAAGCTAAAGTCCCTACTTCCTTCAAAACAAAAAAAATAACCCATGGAAATTTTTTTTTTCTTTTTGACAGAAATCTCATCTTCATATATACTGAAAGAGTAGTTATTGATTTAATTCACATAAACTTTCTGTCAACAGACGATCCATTTATTCACTTTTATTCTTTTGCTTTATCCTATGTACCACTTACCTTTTAAAATTTGGCATTATTTAATAATGTTGCTTAGGATTTCTAAGTGCACTAAAAAATCAGGTGAGTCTAATGTTATAGTGTAAGTGCAAGACCACTGAATGTCTTAACTAGTGTCTGGAAGCAAAAATTTTTTAGCTCAGCATTAATTTTCTAACAAAACAAAAAACACCAAAAAAACAACATAAGGTACTAAAGATTTAATGATTTTTGATGCAGATTTCTTAATAATTAATGCAATAACTGTAAGTTACGTCTTTTGTTCACTGGATTTTCTCAGAAGGCTGAATCATTTCATTTTTCCCAATGACTGACTTATTACCTGTTCCTTCCCTGTTAGAATCACATAAATTGTGTGATTCTTTTACTGCATTTCTAGGGCATATTTTTTAATTGCTTCTTTTTGAATTGCTTTAACTTTTTAACAGCCTGTTCCTCAAGCCTTTTTGTTCATTACATTGTGGTAAAAGTCAAGTAATGTACGGTCTTTCCCCTAACTCTTGATATTATCTTTTTTTTTTTTAACTATCATCTCAGAATGACTTTACTATGTAAAAACATTCTACTTCTTCCTATATTATTACCATTGTAAAGGTTATTATTTCCTTTGACAGGTCAAAACAATTCTGTAGTGTCCCAAGATGACCATGTGTGATTTGGTTGACTAAGATTTGTACTGTTTTTTCAAAGTGTCCTCTTTTTCTTCCCTTTTGAAATGCTCATGTCGGAGCTATTGCAAAATTAAAATAATTAAGAACATGTGTTTTTCCTTTTAGCTTTTTGCAGACAAAACAAAATAAAACCAAAAAAACCCAAAATTATACACAGAAAAACAAAACCAAATAAAAATTTAAAAAAAAAATAGAAGAAGTTGAATATCAGGTGGAAATGGAAATGTTTTGTGTTATAAGGGCCAGGTATCTTAGAATATCTGGGAAGTGAATGGATATTTTTCAGGGGGCAACATGGTGTTTCACCAACCCCAAAGTTTTTCTCTGCAGAGCTGCTCCCCAATAGGCCAGCCTGTGCTGGTACTTGGGGTTATTCCTCCGCAGGTGCAGGACCCTACACTCTCCCTTGGTGTACCTTGTGTGGTTTCTCTCTGCACAGCTCTCCAGCCTATCAGGGTCCTGCTGAAGGTCAGCACAGACTTCAGGTGGATCAGCCACTCCCCCCAGCAAACTTGCTGTGGGTGCATTCTATCTCTTTGTCCAGGTCAAAGATTAGAGAGACAAGCTGAACAGGACTGAACCTAGTATGGGTCCCGGACTGACTACAGGCCTCCGGCTGGATCCTACTCCACTGATAACTGCCCTCTGAGCTCTGCAATTCAGAAAGTTCTTGTTCCATCTCACTGTCCATTTAACCCACACTGCCTGACCTTACCTACAGGGATGCTGTGGGAGACAATGTCAAAACCCTGAAGCCAAGGTAGACAACATCTATTGCTCTCCCCTCGTCAATCCATCCTGCCGTGCCATCACTGAAGGCTTTCAGATTGGACAAGCATGTTTTGCCCCTTTGTGAGTTCTGGTAAAGCTGACTACCCCTGATCAGCTTCTTTTCTAAATGTCAATAACATTTAATATGTTCTAACAGCCATTTTTGAAAACTGGTTATGAGAAACTAGTTTATCAGTTGCTCAGAAGCAAATATACTAAGAAAATATTTTTCTCTTTGGTTGCCTAGTTAATGTCATACACTCTAAATGGTGCCTTTTCAAGACAGGTTTTCCCTGACACACTGAGACCGAATCCTCATATAGACACAAGATGTTATTATATTTACAAAAAGCAAAAAAACCACCACCCTTATTAATTCTTGATCCCAGAGGCTCAGGTTACAAGGAAATTAGTTTTCAGAAGACAGTGACACTGAAACTTAAGAGTGTACAATTCAAATGAGGAACATTTTAATGCCTTATACACAACTGAAACTTCTCCACTGCATTAGGAGGATCAGATTTTGAGCTTTCTTTATTTGAATCACTATGGCAATTACAAATTAGGAAAGATAATTTTAACCAGATTTTTGACAAAAATGTGAATAGTATTTGCTTGCAAGACACATAGGGACTCTAAACATAAATGAAAACTCTCAAGGTACTCCCTCCAGATTTTTTTCTATATATTCAAAAAAGCAGAATGGAAATGAAAGAACAGGAGACACAACAAGGAAAGTGCACTCTGTATTTAGCAGGCCTAAAAGGAGCAACAAGAGCCACAGCAGTAAGAGGAGGAACTGCCCCATTCAGATGGTTTTGGATGCAGCATTCCAGAGAGGGACTGTTCTGATATGCCAGATGTGAAGAACTGTCGTTGTATAGTTATGGCTGAGGCTATCGTTTAGTGTCGTCTGCACAGAGATTCTGTACTTGGCAAAGCCTCTTAATACCATGAACAAACATTTATTCAAAATTAATTATATTCTTAAATTAAACACCAGCACATGCCTCAGATCTGAAGGCACCCTCTAACAGAAGTCTGCTGCTCTTATAGGCTGAATGAGCACATCTATGTTATATACTAGTCCTTCCTCAATACATAAGAAATTCATGTTACTGTTCTGTATTTTTATAAGTTCCAACATGTGCATTAACTTATTTGATGGTAAATAAAAGGAAAGAGAAATCTTTGAGGGTAATAAGTAAATATGGAAACACTTCATAAGCCTGAACAGTTTTGTAAACTAAATGTCATTCACTGAAGCGATGCCTTGAGAAGGCTGACTTAGAACAGAGGCTAGTCAGAGTTAAAGAGAATAAAGTAGGCATTTACTAAAAGGCCTTAATGGATACACTTTGGGCAGTACAAGAGCCTCAGCCAAGGCTACAACAAGATGAACCCAAAATGGTCACAAAATGGATGACCAGTCACGAGGTCTCTCACTTTTGTAAGTTTTGGTCCATTTGTATATTGGAGTTAATTGTCCAGTTACAGCTCTAGCTTATGAAGTCCCATCCTTCCTGTTTGTCTCTCTTCAGCTTCAAACAGCTCTTCACAGCTGTTTGTGCTGTTGGGGTCAGTTTTCCTTGGTCCCAAGGTAGGAAAGGAATTGTTTTGTCTATCTACTCTCTGAAGAGAGCTTACCACCTCTTAATACAAAGCTCAGAACTACACACTAAAGTAGCACAGAATCTGAAAGATATAAAAGCTAAAATGTCAGGCATCCAAAGAAAGAAATTAACATATCAAACAATTTCCTGGGACCTCAGGTCAGGAACTAAACTGCAAAAGGTGGCAGGAAATTACAGTGGGCCACATTTCAAGAAAATCATGCTGCTCTTTCTTAAATAACAAGTTTCTGGAAGTGAATGCTCAGTTAGAAATCATGTATTATTGTAAATTTAATCATATTGATACATGGAAGTTTCACTGCATTAGTGTCAAAGTGTCAACCCCCCAAATTCATCAGCCCGTGTTAATGACACAGATGGTAAATTCCATCATCAGAAACTGAATGACACATTTCGACATACTGAGTGAATTACTTTTTCATCTAAAGGGACTCTAATCTGCAAATCTTTCTTTTTAACAAATGCTGTCTGCTAAAATCTTTTAAATTTTACCATGCCTTATTCAAACAAGAACTATATTTTAACAAACTGTCTAAAAGCTGAACTACTTTTAAATTTCTGAGCTAACATTTTTGATGTACATACCCTATTTTTATTCAATTCTGCTTATTGTGATGATTCTGTCATTGAGCTGCACTCTGCCATCAGAAAGAGTTTGTCATATTTTATGAAACAGATATGATGAAAATAATACATTAAAAGCTAAGAAAAAAGTGTAAAGCAAGAAAAGAACAAGAAGAAATATGGATTAGTGTTGCCTAATTTATGAACAGGATATTAAATAACTGGAACATAGCAATTACCTTTAAAAATGGCTCTGCCTGTATGTGCAGCTAAGAACATTCAAGAGATTTCACTGTGATTACTTCCTACATTTGTGTCTCTGAGCAGCACATACAGGGTTCATAAAGAAAAAAAGAGATTTTTTAAATATCTCAGTACTATTTTATCTTGCTGGAGTCAAAATCCATATTCCATAATATTTGAAGTACTTATCTTGCTGATATTTCATTTCTTTGAAAATATTAAAATATTTTGTTATGTCCAATTAAAACATTTTAAACATGTTGTGCTTAATATATGTAAAAGAGTTAAAAGCATTAAAAGCTCTTCAAAAGATAAATGTTTTTAAAATAAATATAAATAAAACTGTTTTGAAACTCAGTTTTAGTGCTATTCACCAGTAAGCTTAGTAAAATATCAGTAAGTAAATAATCAAACATGCAACTTTACATTTTTTCATTGCACACCTTAGATCTAAGCAACTTATAAGATATTGTTTTAACTGTAGAATTACTGCTTTAACTATAAAGTTAATTTAATTTTCCTAATAAAAAAGCTGAATTTAACTAAAATTATCTTCCAATCTTTACTCATTTTGCTTTGAAATTTAGATTAATTTTCCCAGTACTAACACTGAAAAGGGAATATAAAAATATATAAAATATATCAAGTTTATTTCTCCTGAGTAGGATTAGTTTCAGTGAAACATGGTGTTTGTGAAGAGAGTTCTTGTTCAGCGCTTTATGTCTTATTCAGGTTGTTATAATATACTACTGTAGCAGTAATAAAAATAAAAAAAAAATTATTGACAAGATGTATCTCTCATAAAACCCTTGCTTTTGAAGTACTGAAAATTGAAAGTCAAGTCCTCTCAGTAAATGGGTAATGGCGCAGTAATTTAGTAATTAAATAAGGGGTTTTTTTACAGACATGACCTATTTCAAGTTTTTGAAACCCTATAGATCTCCAATAGAGTAGCAGAGTAATTAATTTAATTTTTCTATTTTTCTGTTACTAGGAAAAAACAAATATGACACAAAAAAAGCAACAGTGAGTGGAGTAGAACATATTAAAAATATACTTGATCACACCTGTGACAATTTCATAGTGAAATTTGTCATCTTGTGATAGCATACAGTAAGTATCTCAACATATATATTATAAATTTACAATGAACATTGATTAGTGTTCAAAACTGAGAATTAATTAAAGCTTGAAGGAAAAACATGAAAATAAATTCTTTGTAATGCATAAACAAAAAGAAGTGGTTTTTCAGTAGAAAAAACAGAAAACAAATTACTTCTTTAATTCCATTAATAGCTGAAAGCCTACCATTTGAACAAACAAACAAAAATATTAGAACTCTTTCTGAGAATAAGATAAAACTCATTTTTTTTAGGAAGTCTCAGCTAGGAAAAAACTGGCCAAACATTTCAAGAGTAAGAAAGGGTCCTTCGGGTAGGTAAGCAATAGGCAGAAGCAAAGGAAAGACACTGGCTCAATACAAAACAGCTCTGTCAAAATATGCGCTGGGAATGCTGGTCAGGCAGAGGCTCTCAGTACCTTCTTTGACTGTTTTCACTGACACAGCTGTATCCCCACCACAGGACTAAGCAACCACAGTAATTCTGTGCTGAGCCAGCAGTAGCGCAGCAAGGGCTGCTCTGCAGCCTTTAGCGAGTGCTCAACCCACACACATTTATGGTGTTAAGGCAAGTGGCTGACGTTGTGGCCAGGTCACTGTCTGGATATCTGCGAAGTTGTGGAAGTCAGGAAACATCTGGGTGATGACTGCAAGAAGATAAATATACCTACTGAAAGGGGCACAAAAGAGAACTCAGGAAAAAAAAAATAAAACTAGAGACCCATTAGTCTTAATCAGTCCTTAGCAAAATAATGGAGAGAGTCCTCTTAGAAAGTATTACAAGTCAAACCAAACAGGATTAGGAAAAGCTAAAGCAGATTTATCAAAAGAAAGTCATACCAGACTGACCTGGTCACACTGTACAACACAGCAACATGTTCTGTAGGCATGAGAGGAGTGGTGAATACTGTTTGTCTAGCCTTTATCAAAGCGTCCAACACCATTTCCCATGGCTTCTTGTGAATAAAGTTGCAAAATATGGACTGGATGTAGGTCTATGAGATGGGTGATAAACTGGCTAATTGAATATTCTATTATTCTATCATCTCTGAGGACCAGAAAATTGGGACTGAATATGCATTTGGCCCATGACTTAGAATACAGTGCAGAATCATAATATTTTTAATTCTGTCCCAAATAATAGAATTATCTCTCTATCCTGTAAAACAGCTTATTTTAAAAACTCTAAATGCAAGTTCCTAGCTTATTCTGGGCTATGTTATCTAGAAATAAAGGAAATATTGCAGACCAGTTTGCACTAGATAATACTTCTGACCCCTTTTTTTCACTCCAGTCATGCTCTGCATTTCTTTTTTTTTATATTCCCCATTCTCCAAAGGAAATTGGAAAATTGTGTTACTGATGGGATAAAAATTCCCTCTTTCCAGTAAATTCTCAAATCTTATTTAAAAGGGTGTTGCACATTTATGTCAGCCTGGTTTGGAAATGGTGTACGTATATGCTGAAGAAAGAAGTCAATTGCAACTACAAAACTGCATCCATACTATTTCCGTGTGGAAGGACAAAAAACATTTCTTCATTCTTCATCAAAATTGAATGACTTAAAGCCAAAGCAGCTTTGGATTAGAATTATGCAACCGTGTATAGGTGCTTCCAAATTTTTAGTCTTTTACATGGTTTGAAGTAAGAAGAATAATTATTGCCAAAACTGTAGATGTACCACATCAGAATCCTTAGAATGATACAAAAATACTCTCTTCATGCACTTGAAAACTTTTGAAAACATTATTATTGCCAAGGACATAGGGAAAATTCAAAAATTCAAATTATAACCACCACATTGTAAATCAAAATGTTAAGCCAGTATTAAAAATTAGGGTTTTTTTCTATCTTGCTAATGTTTCCCAAACATCAGTAACATTCATCTAAGAAATATAAACCACAAATAAAACTGTATACAAAACAATTGACTCAGGACACGAACAAAGTTGTCCTATGGATTTTTTTTCCCAAAGTGAATAAAATGCTATATGAAGCAGACAGTGCTTGTTCTTTACTTTAATGACCTGCATGTTTGGGACACATAAATAATTTACTCAGACAAATCCTGAGCTCCTGCACTTTCCCCTTTACAGCCATAAAGAGAAGAGTCACCCTCCCCCACACACACCTGTATGTGCAATGCAAACACCATGTCCCCCTGGTAGTCACAGCACTGTGAAAGGGACCATAAACCTCCCGTCATTAATTTTTTGGACACTGCAGGACCTAATGGATGTCCTATTTGTGAATACAAATTGTTCTTGTAGCTTTCTTCAAAGCTACAAGAAGCTTTCTTCAAAGTAGAGGAACTTCTGAGTAGAGATGAGAGAAATCACTTATTCCTTACTCATGTCTTCCACTTCCAACATTTTGATAAAGCCCTTTCCAGATTCAGGATTTCTTTTAGTTTTGAATTTTTTTGTTGCTTGTTTGTTTTATTTTAAGACACAGAAATGTTTCTGTGGTGTGACGGGTTGGCTTTGATCTTCAGTTGAACACTCACAGCCATTCACTCACACCCTGTACCTATTTCCTGAGCTCAGCTGATTGTTCCACGAAAATAAAAATATAAACTCCCAAAAATACAGTGTTTTGGTCTCAACAAAGGGCTAAGCTGCATTCTGTTGTGGATTCACTGCAACTGGCCACTCCAGGGCATCTCCTGGCTGTGTCCCTCAAAGATTGTCCCAGCAGTGTCCCCCATCAAACCCCTGCTATTTTCATGCAATTTTCATCTTCCTTTCTATGTATGTTTTATTCTAAAAAAGAGGGTATTCATATTGTTTTGAAAAATCAGATGCAAAATATCAAAACACAATATATATTTTAACCTATTTTTTTCAGAAGAGGTAAAAAGAAAATTTTAATCTTAAGAATAGTTTCTGCAGGAAAGTGTAAAGGAGTATTCACCTATCTGCTATCTTCATTATTCTAATAATTTCATTAAAACAATGCCAAAAAGAAAGGTTTTCTTCCTCAACTATGAGTCTGTATTCATTTTAAAAGATTAAATTACCACTCAGTTGGAGAAAAGATAACTAAATAATTTCTGTTACATTGTATGGAGTTTCAAAACAGTGTGGATTATTTTTTTTTACTATTTTGCGATGCACATGTAATATTTTTCTTGCTTGAAACCCAAAAAACTAAGTAAATAATTTATATTTTTATGTGGCACAATATATATGAAATAATCAAATATTTTAAAAATAATGCAATTAACTAACTTAAACAACAGAAGATTTAGTGTCTCACTGCTCAAGTTTAAATTTTAATATCTATTTAAAATTAAATCAGAATTTCTCTGATTTTTATTTGCATACAGATAAATTGTGCATAATTGGTGCTAAAGCAGCAAAACTGAAGATGCTAATGGTTGTTAATTTTATCTTTCAGCTTGCAGCTTACATCTTATAGGGGCCAGTGAGCAATCACAGGCAACACCAGCATGCTAATCGGACAGAACTAAGTTTGGAAGTATTTGTAGTAACTTTTCTCAAGAGCATAATTTTCACACAATCATCCTTTGTGTGACAAGGAAAATAAAACCCATCAAAAATATGTGTTGAAGAATATAAAGTAGGTGCAGGTAAAATATACACATAAAACCCACCTCTTTTTTAAGATGCGTTAAACAAAAAAAAGGATGTAGAAGGATGTTTGAAAAAGGGGACACAGTTTCATAGAAAATAGCAGTATGCTGTACATACCATGTTCTTTCCCACTACCCCAAATGTAAAAAAAAAGTATTATTGGCCTTTTAGTAAAGTTACTAATCTTTCATAATAGGCCAGATGAAAATGAAACAATCAAAAATCCCTTGAGAGCCTAAACTAGAAAATAACCCCAAAAACCTTCTTTTTCAAACATAATCTGTGAGATCTCAGCATAAAGTAGTGACAGAAAGCAGGGTCAATCATTAAATGTTCCTTTCATCTTAGAAAGATTAATTAAATATTTTAGACATATGACTGACTGTTATTGTTCAAGAAAATGTCTTTCAGCATTAATGTTGGCAAAACTACCTCCTATTTTTCTATGGAAAGAACACACTAACTTCATTTTTGTTATTGTCTTATAAAGAAGGAGGACCATAGATCTCTCTTGCCTTCTGCAACTAATTTCAATTTCAGTAATAACACAAAGCAAAGCAAAGGGACCCAATTAAATTGCAGATCATGAAACAAGATAATGAAATAAGATGTCAAGCAGCTGTCAATTCAAAATGCTTACAGTTCTTTAAAGGAAACTTCACAAGGGGTAAAATGTGATTTGTTTCTCTCTTTATTTATTCAGCAAAACCCAGAAATCCTAATCCTGGAAAACAAATTTGCAACCCACTGCTCAGAAACAAATCACATCCCTACTTTCCTTTGGACACCACTCAATTTGTCTTTATCTTCCCTCCCAGTTATTCTGTATTGGTAGATGTTGACTTCTTGGTAGTGTATTAAAGCCAACAATTGTGAAAGTGCTGGAGTGGAAGGAGTCTCCATGGAAACAGTAGTTAAAATTGGGTAGTAAAATATGCTAGGATAAAACTGCATCTCTCCACAGCTCCTAATAGAAATTAATAAATAAATAAATAGCCAAACTATATAAAATATTATATAGCCATATTTGTGACTATATAGGTCTCCAGCACCATCTGTATTACATCAAATGTCACACTGAGAGGATAATTCTGGACAAAACAGCACACCCTGAGGTCTTTTTTGTTCTTGTTCTCCTCTCAAGAAAATAATTGCAACTACCAAAAGCATACATTTGGGACAGAATGCAACAGCAAAAGGAAAAATAAAATTTTCCTCAACTCCAAGCAAATAATATATTGAAATTCGTCTATCAAATCTCCCTTTTGTAATGAGAATAAGGAGGTAGAGGTACAAAGAATAAGCAAAAAAAACCCAAACCTCTAAAAACTAAAAGACTTGAAAGGAAGAATCATATTCACACAAATTATATTAAAACAAAGAATAAATGGATTAGCATTTCTGAAGCAATAAGACATATAAGAATAAATCCACGCTATCAAAGGGAACCTAATTGAAATATAGATGTTCTATATGACAGCTGACACAACGCAGTAAAATCAAAAGCTAAGGCCTTGACAAATTGAAAAAAATCCCCCAACTTAATGCTTTCACTGGTCAATCAAGCTGATCCAGGAAAATAATTCCATAAATTAATCCTATAGTTTATGGTTCACATACTCTTTTTCTTACATTTTTGCAAACTACTTTTTCAACTTCTTAATAGAAAGTCAATAAGCTACCAATATTCTCTCTAGATTGGAACTGAAACGCAATGTGATTAAGTGCCCAAGAAAGTACAAAATTTCATAGTTAAATTAATGGTTCAGACAAATCCTTTCTAGTCCAGCATTTAGCTCCATGCTACATGACTGACTGTCATTGTTCAAGAAAATGTCTTTCAGCATTAACACGCTGAGTAACCTCAGGAAGGTCAGCAATACATTGGCTTTTCTGCCCAGTGTTGTAACAACCAGGTATTAGAAAATAACCCTATTCCTGCAGTCATTTACTGGCAGTCTTGAAAGCTGCTTGGAATGACAGATTTCTCCTTGTTACACCAAAGTACTAAAGTACAGCTTAATTCAAGTCACTGACATTTACAGAACAATCCTATTCTTAGTCGTAATTTAAAGTAAGAGTGGTTTAGATGCCATTTCCTTTACCTTTGTTATTTCCAGAATTTCCTCCTCGGGAAGAATGAAGAAGCCTAAACTTTCCATGTCTTTTTTGTACATTACATGGCATAGAAGGTCCTTAAGGCACCACTCACTTTTTTTAAAGATAGCAGTTACTAGGCAGTAGCAGCTCCTGGTTCTCAGCTGATTAACACTCTATTTCTTTGTGAAGTTTTAAGGACATTGTTGCATACGGTAAGTTTCCCTAGTGATTCAGTTGTAACAAACATAAGTGATCTACAACTTAAGGAACTTAAAATAATTTAAAACAAAATTCAATTATCACCTCATTGGAAAAAGGTGATCTTAACCTCTATTTTGAAGCTGGTTTAAGCCACTGAATACAAATTAGTGTAAATGAGTTGTATAAATGTTTAATGTGAATGGTAAAATGTATGAAAAAAGTAGCGACATGAAAGCAATGGCTACATATTAAATTTAAAGCAGTACATTTTAAAATTTATAGATATAATTTACTGGAACAGATTATGTGCCATTTTATATTCAAGTACTTATTTTTACAATATGCAGCTGTATTAACATTCATCTCTATCTTACTATTTAAATCCACTGAGTTTTATTTGTGTAATAAATACTACTGGGAATAAAAAAAACTCTAAACCACTTATTGTTATTTTCTCCCCATACTCTCAGTGAACTTCAGTTGCAGGATTTGTTAATGAAAATGTGATTAATCTGAAAAAGGGATCTGCACTTTGTGCCCTAGGTTTCCCTTAAAACCAAGATTTAGCCTGGCTTAAGATTATTTTACAAAAGTAATTTACATAAAGATGCTGGAATTCAACAGATACTGTCTGAAGGACTCTAAAGTAGAAAAGAAAAGAATCACTAAATCATTATAAAATTACCTCTATCAACCAGTTACCTCTAAGACCATTCTTGTTCCTTTTTCTGATGATATCACCTGTTTTCTCACTTTACATATTATTAATGTATAACTTCTCATTCCTATTACAGTTCAAACATACTCTTCCAGTCAAAAACCTGCAAATAGAAGAGATTGCACCTACATAAATGTAGAAAGGAGTGGAGCAGTGGGGACAATACTGCATTGAAACAAATATTTTTCCCACCTTGAGACAGGACAGGAAACTGTTCCAAGCTTCTTGCTCACCACTCACAGCCCTCCACTTGTAGTAGCGCAGTGCTATGGCCTCTAACCCACTGCCCCTCATGAGTCATCACTTTCAAAGCTGAACAGGAGCAATCTCTTCCCAGTTTGAAATCTACATGGCAATATTTCAGCAATACCTCTGTCTCAGCTACCAGCCTGGCATGGATGTTACCTGGTGTCACCAGGCAGCAATGCTGATTACAAGTGCCTGATCCACCCTCACCCACAGGGTATCTCTGTGTTTCTGTGATGATGCTTATCCTTAGGGGCAGCTCGCACTTACACTGGACTGAACTGTTTACCAACCAGAGAGGCCACATCTTTGTGACCTATATCCATCCTCTTAATCTTCAGGAGATGGGGGAGAGAGAAGGGAAGGGCAGCTTCTCAACTGAGTTTATGTAGCAAGCTTTTGCTATGAGATGGATGGCTAGGTGGGTTGCAGGGAAGACCTGTGTCAGTAGACACCAGGAGCTGCCCCTGTGTTGAACAAACCCAGCACCAGGTGGCTCCAAAACGTGGCCCATGCTGGCCAAACACAGCCCCCTCAGCAGTGCTGGTGGTGCCTCTGTGCTAACATGTGTAAGAAAGGATAAAAAATGTGCAGCAGCTGTGAGAGGGAGAAGTGAGGAAAACATGAGGGAAACAGTCTTTCAGACACCAAGACGATGATGAAGGAGGAGGAGCAGGTGCTCCAGGTGCAGAGCTGAGGTTGCCCTGAACACCTTGGAGAAGTCCATGGTGAAGAACCTTGTCCCACTCCTTAAGGACCATGCTGGAGCAGATACCTACCCTGCAGCCCACAAAGCAAATGCAGATCTCAATGTATTCTGCAAGACTATAATATCATAAAGCTACTCTTCTGAAATGACCTCTACAGTAATTGTACAAAATTTAACCCAAGGTTTAAGGAATCTCCATAAGAAATTTAAATTCAAATTTCTAGTCTCATAAGGCAGAGAGATCTGCTTGATATGATAACTTCTAAAAGATGAGACTCAAGGAGTAAAGAACCTTTCTCCAGTAAAATGACAATGTAGAAGGAATGTAATGAGTGAGGAAGTATATTTTGACAGACAACTATTGAAATGAAAGGCAAAGGAAAGTCTTCTGTGGTGGTACTCTTGACACATCATTCACATGTAACACAAAGCTGCATTTCATAATACTTTTGAATTATTCAGTTAAAAATGCTCTGACAAAATTATTTTTAAACTCTAGAAGGTCCTGAAGATATGTGCATCAATAGCCTTCAAGGGAGATCAAGTTCATAAAACCTGCCTCGTTACCTGCTGGCTTATATTGCATGCTCTTTGTGCAAGTTTCTTCAGTGCGTGTATCAGCTATAATTACTGTCTCAGTAATGTGTGTTTACTATCAACACGCAAAATCTCACAGAAAATCTGTGTTTATGCCACTGTTTAAAAGTTTACTCCCAGAGCATAAGTCTCCTGCATTTCAATGTAACATGCCTTGTAAGATTAGTAACTTAAGATTTCTGAGTGTTATATCTCACTGTGATCTCTGATTTAGAACTTCAACACTGTAAGTTACAATGTTTGGTTTATGTTTTTTAAATGTAACTTGACTTTTTTTAAAAAAGTAAAATATGCTATGAAACAAACATACGGAAAACACACTCTTCTCTTCTGAAATATAATTATCTCCACATTTTTAAAAAATCTTTTATGGAACAGAATTTATAACTTTTTATTATTTGTATTTGCAAATTCATGTGATCAATAATATAAGCTAACAACATGGTAATTTTCTGTTATAAATAATATAACTAATCAGGGGAAATTTTCAGTGAATACTTATAATGAGAAATGCTGTCTGTGGCATATTCAGTCCCCTCCATCTCATAATTCTTCTAGTGGAAAAATACCACTTGTCATGGTTTGACACTGGCACAATGCCAGTGCTCCCAAGAGAATACTCTCTCCCTGGTTTCTGCCGTGAGATGTGACCAGGAATAAGCAAAGCAGGCTCCCATTTAGGAAAAAAAATATTAACTAAACTACAAGGGAAAGGAAAAAAAATTAAAAAAAGAAACACACAAGGAAAATGAAAACTTCACAAATACATCTCCTCCTCCCCACCAAATTCCCAACACAATACATCCCCCAAATCATCGACTCTCAGTCCAGCACCACGCTTCAGAATACTCAATCCTCAGTTCATCAAGAGGAGAAGGAGTCCTTCTTGTGCCAATGGTGACCTCTTCCTTTCATGTGCAGCGCTCTCACGACTGAACACGGACCAGAGCTGCTTCTGGGGTCGACTTTTAAGGATACTTTGTCCCACTCCAAAAAGGCACAGTCTCAACTTTGGGACACCTGTTCCCCCCATATTTTTCACTCCCTGGGGCCGAGGGGTACCCACACTGAACCCTCTTGGTTCTGAGGCATTGCCTCATCCTAGATGCAGTCTCTGTGTCACAAGGCACATGGCTCTGTCCATGGCTACACAAAAAGAGTCCAGCAAAAGCCACTCCATCATCTCTTCCCACTAAGATTCTTCTCTATTCTTCCGACATCTCTCACTTGCCCAGACCTCTCTCACACTTGCACATTTCCTTCTTCATCTTCCACTCTATCTCTCTTCTAGGAAAGGTTAATGTTCTGTAAAGTTTTCATTGTCCGAAAAGGGGTTAAAAGCTCCTATAAGGTAACAGGCCCAGGCACCGTCTCTCTCTCTCTCTCTGTCTTGCAGGGTGGGGGGCTGCCCGATGGCTCCTGGTCTCTCTCTCTCTCTCTCTCTCTCTCTCTCTCTCTCCCCCACCCTTCCACCTCTCCCAGCCACATGCCCCCGCCCAGCAGCAGCAGCTGGGCCCGGGGAGAGACCCGAACTCTTTCCCGCCGGAAACCCAAGAGAGCCTCCCAGGAGAGAGCTCTGCTTTTAACCCCCTGTTCTCAGAGGCGGATCCAATGTCCCAATGGCCACATCAGGTGCCAATATTAAAATCTGAGCACCAATTGGCCTGACCACAGCATCCCAGAAAACATGTATTTCCTGTCAAACCACCACACCACTTTATTACCGCAACTAGCAATTAATAGCAATTAGTAATTACTACTATAAAATTAATTAAAATTAATATAAACATATTTTCCCTGCAGTTTCCACACTTTATAGGGTTTTTTGATTATTGGTTTACTGTGTTGCATGCTATGTAGAAAATTCCAGAACATTTTCAGGGCTCACAAGCAATTTCAGAGCACCAGGCAACATGTTCTCAGCAAGTTGCATGTCAGAATTTACATGCTTCAACATTTGACAGCTAAGGACTCTGTAGAACCACTCAAGGCAAACCTATAAGGAAAGAATCAACATCTGCTTCAAACCTGAGCAAAAGAGAATGGTTTGTTACCTTATATTACCTTGTATGCCCTGAATAATAAGCTAATACTTTTTCATGTCGCTTGTTTCTCTTGCATATTTTGAATTCACAAAAAAACAATAAGGATGCCATATGGTACCCATACCAAGTTCATAAAAAATAATTTGGCAATTTGTTCTGAAGAAAAAGAATTATGGATGAAACTTGGTTTAGTTCTAAAACAAAGAAAAGAAAGAAAATTTAAAGTGAAAATACAAAGTTACAAGACTTTTTCCCCGATTTTGTAATTTTTTTTTATTGATCAGTCTTTAATACTCTCTGAAAACCAATTTGCTTATTTTCTGTAGTGATTCTGGCAAGGTTTAATGGAGAACCCATTCTGTAATTTCTCTCCCTGTGAGAAGTGCTCACTGTATTATTACCAAATGTCAGCATATGTCTCTTCACAGGCTGTGGAACAGCGATGTTTCCATTTCAACAGTTTTCCTTTTACAAGAAATTTTGAAGAGTTCAACAGAAAAACATGAAGCAGATACATAAGTGATTCTTTACTTTGGCTGCTCGTTAGGATTTCAGTGAATATTACAGAATTTCAGTGCCATTTCTGGTCTTGCTAGTCCTATATTTTAAGTATTTAGTAATTTTTCATATTTTTGCAGGAAATACTCTAAGTGCCAATTCTTTGTCCGTCCCACTTACAAAGCACAGCATGATGTTCTCCTGAAAGTAGAGAATTAATTTTCCTAGGATGTGCAAACAGTTTTTTAGTCTGCTAAATAAAACTTTTATTCTAGATCAGTAGCACAGATAAAAAAAAAGTGCAACCTGAGTTATGAACTCAAATATTGTCCTTGAAAGGGATTTTTTATTTTTCTTCAATAGTAGAAATACAGGTTTTTGCCTACAATTTGGAGCATGGAGTTTACAGATTTAGAACTATTGACATCATCACATAGCTAAAAGAGAAATAATACAACAGATTTAAAGTAAGTTTACCTTAGACAGAGGTGTTAGGAGTCAAAAGAATACGTTAATAAACTTCTGGTATGACCAACTCCCTAATCTCCTTTTCATTACTGAGGAAATACTGGCAGTCTCTTTAACTTTATGTCCATTATAAAGAGATACATGTGTCCATAAACAGATGGCAAGAACCTGCTGAGATCTTACTAATTGTGTTCTGTTCTTTGTTGTAATGTCAATGGCTTATGACAGTGCTATAAAACCACTATTAGTTGGAGATAAAATTCCAACTGCAACTGCTCAGCAGCAATAATTTGGGAGGGATGATCTGGCACAGGAGGCAAGAAGGCCCAAATACAGGAGACAGTTGAAGAGGAGAACTTTCCTTAACTTTTCTCTGCAATGTAACTTTGCTGAGATGACACTGTGCATGATTTCTTTTGAATAAAGAAGAATCTCCTGATAGAAATCCATTAACTGAAATGTACTTAACAGGGTAGGCTAAAAAGTTAATAATTTGTCAGTTTTGTTAGATACATGCAACTTTTAATCATCAAAGTCAATACTTGTACAAAAATCAGATTGTCTTGGTGACTCCTATATGTAATGATTCTGGAAATTAATTTTAGGATTCTATAAAGGAAGTTTATGAACTTCCTGAAATAATCTTAAATCAGAATTGATGTGTTCTGTGAGTTCAGTGATCATACGGTTAAACACCAACATCATGGAGTTTTGCTCTTTCTGTTGAGGAATGATGTTTGAATAAAAATCTACAGACTTTGAATTAACAGGATAATGAGATAAATGGTTTAGGCAGCTGCTGTGTTTGTGTATCAGCATATCAGCATTTGTGTCTTTTAAGAATATGAAAAATAAGTGTCTTATGACTACAGGGAAGACAAAGTAGCACTGGAATTGGTTTTCTAAAAAGGCCACACATCTCTCTTTGGAGGTTTTACTAGATTCAGCTACAAAAAAAGGTATAAATTACCTACTCAAATATTGGCAATTTTGTTTGAAGTTTGAGATGGGAGATGGTGACCTCCAGAAGACCCTTCCAAGCAGTACTATTACAGTTCTATGGAAAAAGCTGCAGGGTTTTTCAAAGCATTTATTGGTTGCAAGCCTTAATAGAAGATAATGCACCATGAAATCATAGATGTGACATAAAAATATATTAATATTGAAATACACTGCAAATAGAACATATTACATTGATTTGTTTTAAAACTCAGTAATATCAGGCCATTTATCATGTAAGTAAGCAAGTGGAGAATAAGCCTAATGCATTTCAAATACAACAGAATTTCTAAAGGTCATCACAGTATATTCACAGACTGCTTCCTTAAATATAGTAGAGGCTCAAGATTGTTACAATATAATCTCATATATGAATGATTACTTGCATTCACTCATGCCTTCCAACAAACTCAAATACTCTGTAAAAATATTGCATGCCTTTCACATACACATATATTCTTCAAATATATATTCATACTAAAATGAATCAAGATACTGCTCAAAATCCTTTAAATTTAAACAATTTCAATGATCTTATCAGTCAGATTTAAAAAAATACTAATCACACATCATGGAAGACAATGTAAAACTTTCCCACCAATAGTTTACAGGGCCAGGTTGACTTTTATATTTAATATAGGGATCAAGTATTATACTTGGCTCCTATAGACTTCCAGTAAATATGTTTCCAGCACAAGCATCTTAAAGAACATTCTCCAGTGATTTTTATCTACAGTGAAAGAAATGTGGTGGTTTTGTAGTGGTTTTGTTGGGAAGAGAGTTAAATTTATTCTTAGTCGCTCATATAGGTCCATGTTTGGGTATCTGCTGAAAAGAGTATTGATAGGTCAGGGATGGTTTCATTATTGATGGGCAGTACCTGCACAGCATCTAGACCTTTTCTGCTTCTCACAGATTTAGCACATGCACAGGCTGCCCCACCAGTGAGCAGATGGTGTGCACAAGAGGCTGGGAGGGACACAGCTGGACAAGTGACCACAAGTGACCAAAAGAATATCCTGCCCCATGAAAAACTGCTGAAAATCAAGAGCTGTGAGCAGAAGAAAGGAGGAGGTAATCTTGGAATTATGATGCTTGTCTTCCCAAGTCCCTCTTCAAAGTGATGGAGCCCATCTTTCCTGGAGGTGACTGAATACCTGCCTATCTATGGGAAGTAGTCAATTAATTTATTATTTTGTTTAGCTTGTGTGTACACCTTTTGCTTTACATATAAAACTCTTCTCACTTTTACCTTTCAGCCTGCTGAGGGGAGTGAGTGAGTTACTTTGTGGAGGTGAGTTGATAGCTTAGGTTAAATCACAGAAAGTTTGATGTGTAAAGACCTTTGGTAAAGCATCATGTGCTAAATGTCCTGTAAAGATCAGAAAAAGTCAGATGGGGAAAAGCAGCCCATTTTTCTTATCTGAATTTGTCATTTCTACCCAAATTTGTAGAAATGTAGAAATGGGTGACATTCAAAAGATATAATTTCTGTTCTGATGCAACATTTTAAACAAGTTTACTTCTACTTTAATGGCAGTTTTTGATATTTTTGGCTCTGTTGAACATATCAAATGGTAGCTTAAAATTAGGACAACAGCAAATTTTTCAATGTCTATATATTTAACCTTGGGTTGTCTTTTTTGTCCTTTTTATTCATCTTTGAAACTCTGATGCAAACCTGGATGAAGAAATGACAAAAATTTATAGCTAAAGAGACTCTGAGCAGTGAGGACTGCCATGGCTCCTTCGAAGAGGGAGGATGTGGAATGAAGACAACAAGTGCTTTAATACCACTTTTGTTCTTTCTTGGCTCCTACTTCACATGCAAACGTCTGCTTGTTCAGATCTGAACCTTCATACTGATAATGGGAAAAGTTCAAAAAAGGAGGATTCCTTGGGAAAGAAAAGACTCAGTACAGTGACCAGAAGATACACCATTCAGCCAAATGACACACTGAGCCAAATGATCATCTCTTGTAAGTAAACCATGCATTTCTTATTTTCACTCCTGCTTTTTCATGCTAACACTTGAAGCAAAATGTCCCATTTAAACACTATAACTGAATGGTTATTACAAAAGGAAAACTGTTTAAAGTCTTACTATGACTTTGAAGCTGATATTAAATGTTTCCATTTAAAAGTAGTCATCCTAGAAATGATACAGTTATAAAATAACATTATTATATTTATATATATAATGACATTATGTATAAAATAACATTTTGCCAAATAGAATACAAGGCAATGTGAGATGGGAAAAAAAAGTATTTTGCGTGTCCTTGTCAGTTTTGGGTGGGTGTGTTTAGTGCTGGTCTTAGCTAAATGCTGTTTCTGCTGAAGGACCTCTGCCTGACTTTCAAATAACTGCCTTAAACTGACAGATTATAAAATGCACATTCTTTTCTTCAGACCTTGAAATGCTTTGGCACTTCACAAATCAGAATTTTTTAGCCGTTCACAGAATTCTGTAAAATTCATCACTGATACATTTTAAATAAATTTGGGAGATGCATTCTGTTTAGACTTTGTAAACAGATGGACAATAGCTCTGGAAAATACTGATGCTTATAGCAACATTAGGTCATGCATTAGTGTCTGGAGATGCCATCTCTCCAGTACAGCAGGAGATTTAGCTGCTTATAAATAATATTTACTCCCTTGCCCTCACACTAAAATTCCTCTCACACTTATCTATTCCTAAGTCAGTAGTGCTTGAAAACATAGGGTAACAATGCTTTCTTGAAAGCTATCAGACTGCTCCTAAACAGCAGTCCTAGGAATCCTCCACTAAGCAAAATTCACTTGACATACACAATATTCTGAAAATACTCTTTTTTTCCTGTGAATTTTAATATGCAGCATCTGCTTCAGTGACAAAAAAAAATATACTCTCTTCAGTTCCTGGCTCAAAATGCCTCTGAAGGTAATTGCACAGAGCTTGCAAAAATCTTTACAATACTGTCAATAAAACAAAAATAATTATTTTTCTTCACTGTGTGATGAACTGCAGTCGTCCAAACTCAGTTTTAGCATATTGGAGTGATATGTTTTTTGTCATTTTTGTGAATAGCACTTTTACTATAATACTTCATTCTTTATTTCAATTTATTTGAAAATGAAAAGGACACAGATATTCTTCATATAATCTGAGTAAAAAAAGATATCACTTAGGTTTTTTACCAGGACCTTTTATACTTGGAGCAGTACAATACAAAATTGATGAAAATTTTTAAATTTTTCTGAAATTCATAAACTAGCAGGACTTGCTTTAGAAATGATTGAAAACTGAAAAAAGAAATTCTGAAATTTCCATGGGGTATATTTAGATATATACTAGGATATCTCTATATTCTCAAATTAACAAAGGACTAGAGCAGACCTTTTATGAAGCAGGCGTCTTCTTTTGTGTATGAATATTTCTGTCTGAATATGATAGGAGAATGACTTAAGTTTCATGAGAGGATAAGAAATGTATTAAAATTGAACAATGTGGCACATTTTGCTTTGTTCAAATATACTACTCTATGCCATTATAATAGTTGTGTTATCCTCTCTTCCTGTACATGGCCAGAGCTGAATCCAAAATGATTACTATTTTTTAAAGAAAAGTTTAAGGATAAAAATACATGCTTTATATTCACTATTAATAATCATAACATTGTAGAAGGAAATTACGTACTGTGTTGTGTTAAATAGGGTATCGTGTGACACAGGATAGAGGTAACATTGGAGAAAATTGCATGATTTTGGAAAACTTTTAGTTTTGTGATCTTTTCACCACATCTGGAAATTGTGAACAAATATTGTGCTGAAATAGATTGTCTGCAGCTAATAAGTAATTTATGCACCCTCAAATAACAGTTGCATTTATAAAAATTGAGGGATTATTTTTGTAGCAAAATATTTCTAAAGAGCAAATCTCATTTTTTTTTGTTAATTGGAAGAGCAGTTTGCATAAGAGAGATCATTTAATTACCCAGAGTTGGAACAATATTGATAAAGTGTTATAACTCATGAATGAATCTTTTAAGCATATTAGAATTAATATAGTTTTAACTCATCTTTTGAGCTTTTCCTCACAAATAAATTGAGTGGACAAGTGCATGTCATGTAGAAAGGCATTTATAAATTAATTCAGATTAATAAATTCTATCTTTTAATCCTACATCATTTTGTGGTTGCCACATCAGAAGATATAAAGATGGGGGTATAAAAACATTGAGTATATTTAAATTGAATTATAATTCCTAAAAAAAGCTCCTGAAAAGGAAAAAAATCTATATAGAGAGATGTAATGCTTTTAGAGACAGTTGTTACTGATCATTTATGACAGAAGAGGAATCTTTTCAGCTGAAATAACTGAAGCATAGTTGCCAAGCTATCAATTTTTATTAAATGCAACCCCAAAAACCACAGTACATCAGTGTTTTCTCATATAACAACACAACATCTTGCTCTGAAAGCACACAACAATGAATATGTATTTCAGAAGTCATGGGAAAAACTCTGATAAGTTGCCATAAAATTAGAATTGAATCACAAGAAAATCTGCAGACTGACGACTTTCATTAGAAATGGAGAAGCAAAGCCAATGTTTAAGCTTTATGTGATTCTCACAAACATTCTATCTTTCCATGCTTAAAATACTTCAAAAGTGTAGAAGAAAGCACAAGCCAATGAGGAAAACAGATCAGCAGGTGTCATGCAAACACAACCATGCAAAAATATAATTGGTATAATACTATTTCCTGGGTGGTGGGCTTAGAATTACTACTCCAGAAGAATATAAGATGTCTGAAACCAAGGAGGAAATGTTTGAAATGTCTAGACACATTATGACTAGGAAGGTTTTGTTTTTCATTGAGCTGAATTACTCAGTTGGTTTTGCTTGTGTTTGAAAAAGTTTATGTCAAGAAATTACAAGTGAGGTGGCCCTGGTAGATGTCTTGAAATAACAAAAATAGCCAGGGGTGACAAGGAGTTGTTCCTTTATTAAGCTGTTATTAAGCTGTGAAATTGCTTGAAATGTAGTCCATGATACATCAGGGAGAAGTCAGGCTTATTGATCTTTTACCTTGTCTGAAATTTGCAAGTTAAAAAGACGCATTAGGAGCATTAGATTGTTTCATTGTCTTTCAGGTTACAAGCTACTGCATTTCAGAACATGAGATAAGTGTACAAGCACGTGTCATTCCTGCCTCTTTTGTCCTTCAGTTCTGTCCAGTCTATTTCTGATGTAAAAAGTGTCTCTGATTGTAGTTTTACTGAGGCCATCCTTTACCCATGCAATTGCAGTGACATCTTCAACCTGAACCTTTATCTTGGAATCTGATTGTGAATGTGAAGGCCACACCAGTGGGGGCTTGAAAGAGAGATGAAAAAAAGACACTCAAGATTTTGCATCTGAAGTCTCATCACCACATTCACATATCCTCCACTCTATTGTAAGTGTATGGATAAGAGAAGCAAATGAGACTACTCAAATTAATATTCTTGTAATTAATGTACATCACACAATGGTAGAAACCACACAAAACAGAGATTTGTGTGTTCTGCTTTTTAAGCCGAACCAATGAAATGCTATCCTACATAATTTTGAAAGTCAGTGAAACATAAGTTTCTAAGTAACACTGCTGTTTCTATCCTTTGAGCTTCTCAGTGTTTATTTTCAAGTTCATAGCAATTAATTATATCTATATACTCAAACCATTCTGCACAAAACCAACATTTTGGTTAGCTTGTCCATGGTTTGCAGCAATAAATTTCTTAAAATTTGGTTTAAATCTCGAAAGAAAAGATTTTTTTTCTTTGCTGTTGAATTGCATATAGTAAAAAATTTTCAATGTTTTGTTCATCCAACACAATGAATATTCGCTACAAGATTTTTTTTTGTGTAATATCACAACATGAGCTAAAAATTCATTTAGTTTTCTCAGCTCTTACTTTCCTACTAGATGAAAAATTCTTATAATGATTTTTTTATATAATAGACATAAATTCAGAAAAATAATATTTACTTGAAAACTCATTATATAATTTATGTTACCTACACTATTCTCATCTTACAAATTTCTTCTAAAAAGTCACTTCTACTAATAAACTTGAAAGAAACCACTATTAAAAAATATAGAACTACCAGTATCCTGAGGAGAATGTCAGTTGTTTGGTTGTCATCCCTTTACACTTGCAGATAGAAAATATAACACTCCTGATGAAAAATTTCTGCCAACCTCATAAAAGTCAACTTTCTAAAGTATGGTAGATCAGCTGGTCATCATATAATGTATTTATATATTTTCTATTACGTTTACAATAACCTTTCTCCCTATCCTTTCCCTTTTCTTATGCTCACTTCACATCTGATTTTTTTACTTTTATGATGAGGACTACATCTTACGTCACCTCATGTTATTCTCAAGCTTACCTGCTCTCTAACTGAAGAAGACAAAAAAATAATGAAGAACAGGAAGTTAAACACTTGACAGCTAAATCCCAAATAACTCCACAAGGAAGCCAAGTCCGTCCAGCTACAGAGCTGTGCCTCCCACATTTTCCCAACACGTTAATTTCTTCTCCCTTTACTCAGAACAACTCTTTACCAGTCTTTTACACACCTCCTCACACCCTGACTGCCTTCTGTCTCCCTTCTAGGATGAGTAAGTGGCAGTGTTTTCTGTGACTGATTTGAATTTATCAGTTTGTTTGCCAACTACTGCGTCTGGTGCTGCCTTTTCCAGGTGATGACATGAGAGTCAATCTTGATGGGAGCAATTACTTTGAGTTCTTTGAATTAATCTTTTGAGTTCTATAAGAGAGGAGAAAAATTTTCTTTCAGTGAGAATTTTTAATTTGGTTATCAAGATGAGAGGGTATGATTGAACAAAACATACTGCTTTAGGATGACAAGGTAAGAAGAGTCGTCCATTGAAGAAGAATTTTTTTTGTTTTGTCAGTCAAAAATAAATTAGTAGCAACAGTTTTGTTTTCATTGGGCTTTTTTTTTTTTCTTGTTGTTGGTCATTTGTTGGGGTTTTTTTGGCATTCTTTTTTTGTTAGTGGTGGTTTTTTGTTTGTTTTGGTTTGTTTTTTTTAATTTAAGTTAAATTACTTTGACATTAAAGAGAGTTGCAGAAAGAATGGACTGATGAGGAAATTGGAACCCTTCTAGGTACCAAATCAAAGATAAAGTTTTCTAAATAATTACTGATAGAAAGTTTTTTGCTAAACAGTGTCAAGTATTCAATAAAAATAGGTGCCAGAAGGATAGGAACAAAAATGTGAATTTATTTGAGAAAGAAAAGACCTAACACAAAGTAAAATGAAGAAGAAAAGAGAAGGCAAAAACACCTAGCATGGCAGTAACTGAGGTAAAGGTCACCAATCCAGAAGTGAAGGACCCCTGGTCCTCAGATTAGGTTTATCCCTGAGCAAGGCAGTCCTATCTGGAAAATGCAGTCCCTCTTGGAGACAGAGTGCCCGAATATCCACACCGCTCGAAGCCATGGCTACCTTTGGCAAGCTAAGAGGATTTCAGCTCTTTAGTGATTATCAGCTCTCTTAGGATTTCAGCTCGTGCTTGCCAAAGCGCCAGAGGGCTAGGGGTAGAAGTAGATGAGAGAGAGAGGAGAAGGAGAGGTCCTGGCAGTTCCACAGCGATGGTTTATTGAGGGGTCTGTGAAGGGCTCCAGCGACAGCTCTTCTTCTGCCGAATGGGCTAAAACAGCCCCTTTTTATAGGGTATAGGGGGATCCAAACTTGTCCAATAGTAAGGGTTAGGGGAAAAGTGGCCTATGGGGTTACAGAGATAAGCTAGGGTTCGAGAGGCCGAAGACAGGAGCTTATTTTGCTGAGTCTCATCATGACTCAGCAATTCCTACTGTTAAGCCTTAGCCTGCCACGGGGCCCTAGCCAGCTCAGAGCCTGCTACACAGAAGCACCTTGTAAATAATAGGTGCTTGGAACACTGATAGCCATTTACAAATTGGTGTGGAAGAAAGTGACACTGAATAAATTAAAGCTCTTCTAAGCAGGACAACCAAGGCAAAAATTCACTATTGAACAAAATGTGTGGTTTAGATGCTTTTTCATCTAATCAGTTGTGGTAAATTAGGCACAACATAACAAAATAAATGGGCTATGAATAAACACTATTGTTACCAGTCACTCAATAACAGTCAAAACTTAAGCTTGAATTGCAGGAATCTGAAAAGGATTGGAGAGGAAATAAATCAAAGATACCACAGAATTTCTCCCATCTACCTGAAACAGGTGCCAGGAGACATAGCTGCCTGATCATTTTATCCAGAAGGGATTACTTTGGGCAGCATCAAATGGACAGGAAGAGGAGGAAAAATAGCTACTTGTAAATTTTTAACAACATCAAGATTTTACTGAAAAAAATAGCTTAAAAATAATTTTCTTGTGATTAGATGCAAAGACATTTGCTAGATATTGGAAGTACAGATGCAGGTCTTTATTTATTTGGAAAGCAAAATCAGATGGAGATAATAATTGAATCAATCTAAAGCCAAATCTCCAGGCATTCTCTCTAAGGATACCATTATCACCATCAAGGAAATTATTCACATCCTGTTTGACAGATTTTGTTCCCCTTGGGAGAGCTACCCTATTGCAAAAGAACTCAATAAATTATTTTATTTCATTCTTTAAAAAAACCCCTCCTTTCCCCAGATAAAATAGATTAATAGGGAAGACTCATTCTACATATCAAAGTTTACATGAGTAAAGGTTGGGGCTCAGGAAAATCAATTAGCAGATATGAGACAATTATTGAAAAGTGAAGTAGGTTCTATTCCATTGTGTGGAAGGCTGAGCAATATGAGATGCACGGTCTTAAATGCAGAGAATGCAGGACAATGGGACAGAAGAAGGGAGCCATCTCTAGTCTTGTTCATGCAAAAAGAAATCATTACCAAAACATACTGAATCCTATGGGCAGGAATGCTGGATTCTGGCTTGTACAAGAGACATAACTGCATGCAAGAAAATTCTGCCATTTTTGAAACAGTTTCAATCATAAGTTCAAATTACCCACACAAATTTTCCAGAGAAGGTAGGTATTCCTGTACATTTTGTCTCCTAGCAGCTGTCTTCCAAAAAAGTATTTCTCAGCTGTCTATAAATATAGCAGTAGCCTGTAACCTGCTGTCAGCAGATTCCTAGAAGTCTGCCAGATACTTCCAGTTGTTTTACTTGGGAAGGGCTTAAAAAAACCAACCACAAGCCTCTTTAGCATACTAACTTCTGCTGGTGTGGGTAATGCACACTAGTCAAATGATACATAAGCTTTTTGGACTTGGGTATTTTTTTGCTTTGATTTCCATCCCTTCTGATTTTTCACTGCAAGTTTTTAGTCATGTAAAGTGTTACATGAATTATTTTCTAAGCTGGTGGTTCTGTATCTCTTGCCAGTACCATAGAAAAAATATGTTTCTGGGGGCAAGTGTTCCTCCGAAATATTTTTTACACCAATTTGAATTCATGGTACAGTTGAATCTTTTGGTATTGATTACAGTATAATACATAATAGAGAAGTTTATGGTTTTATTATACTAGCTTAATAATAAGTACCTCTATCCCAGAATAATTACAGTGGAAAAAGCAAATGCAATTGATACACTGAATTAGAGAAAAAGCAAACTAGTATGTTATTATATTAATATTTATTGGCAAATATTAATATGCAAATGTCAGACCTCAAGCCATAAAATACTGGAGAAGTGAATGCTTTCCAGAGTTCAAGAAATGTTTGGACAATGCTCTTATCACATGGTGTGATTCTTGAGGCTGTTCTGTGCAGGGCCAGGAGTTCGACTTGGGGTGATCCTTGTGTGTCCCTCCCAGTTCAGGTGATTCTGTGATTCTGTAGGCATGTAGCTGGGTAGACTTCTTGGACAGGGTTTGTAAAGTGCTTACTCAGTTTTAGTACTGGCATTCCTGAACTCTAATTTGGTATTGTCCATCCTTGGCTGGTAAAATTCTGGGAGTAAGAGGGTTAACAGTGCTTTTTCTAACAGGGTTAACAGCGCCATTTCATGTGGCCAAATATGGTTTCACCTCAGTTCAGTGAAGCAGTTGCTCTGGGTTGAACAATTTCAATTCCTACCATACTGGAATGTATACAGGCCTGTGACCTGACATGTTACTATCCTCTTAACATACCAAGCTTCACATTGTTTAGATTGCTTAAAAATAAATTGGAAACAACATAGCCTTTCCAGTTAATAAAGTTCCAGTTAATTTTTTAAGATGCAGTTCAGTATAGAAATCATAGATATGAATGGGACTTCAAGAATTACCCAATTACCCCACACCATTAAGAGAATCCATGCATAAGACATGCAAAAAATTGAAAATCTGAAGTATAAATTGAATTCCATGTTAATGATATCTGATGGTTTTTGCCATTCTGCAGGTGAAGCCTTCAAAAGAGGCAGTACGAGTCCTCCTATGAAATGGTAGGTGTTTTAGGGAGAAAGCATGAGAGAACTCTAGAAGATGTACAAGTACTGAAACCAAAGGGAATACTTTCTTTCAACATAATCACTAGTCAGATCAACAAAAATAGCTATGCTACCCTTTTCTTTCTTTACTAAGATGGAAGCAGATGTTCACACAAAGATGCAATAGGAATGTGTCTGCAGTATAACAGCCAGGTTGAATAAAAAGAACAATTATTTCTTATTATTTTAATATTTCCAAGTCACCCTTTGATAATCAGAAAATGGAGATGACTTTTTGTTTCTTTGTAGCTTATGAAATATTTAGTTCCTCATTTATTTGGTAGAGCTGTACTGAATTTTCAATGTTAGGAATTCATTTCATAGTTGTAAACATGCATGAGCTATAAAGAGAACTTTTAACTCACAGTAAGCACCATTAGAAAACTTAAAGGATCATATTGCTGATTGCTTATAATCAACATCATCAGGGAGAAAAATCTAAACAAGGAAAATAAAATGGAAAACCTTTAAAAGGAAATTAACAGGTGTCTGTGTTTAGGCGGTCTCTACAAGTACTGCTGGGTATTTTCAGTGACAAGAACATGAACAATCCAATAGCTTGTTCAGTTGTACAGAAAAAAACTCTGTTACAGAAGGGTAAGTCTGTCCTCTCAAGACTGATCCTGCTTCTTGTGCTTTGGTATTGGATATGAACCTCCATATTCTTATTTTTTTCATATTTCCCTGTTTTCCTTAGCCATTGAATTATAATGGCACAAATACGTTAACAAAAAAAAACATTTTAATAATGAAATATATATTCTTTGTACAGATTGTATGTTGCAGTTGTTATAGGCTCTGTAACTTAATTACTCTAATGTTTTGTGATTATCCCTTAGGCATCAGCCTCCTGACTTTTTGCCATTTTCCTTGTACATAATCCAGCTGGCATGTGTAAGTAGAATGAATCAGCAATAAAAATTGAGAAAGGAAATTAGAGTATTTTTGCTAAGTATGGGTATAGTAAAACCACCTTCCACCTTCCTTTCATTTTAAATTCCCTCTTTCTTCTGCTGCATTCCACAAAATAGTCTCTCCTCCTTGTAATCTCTGATTCCTGGCAAACTCATCCCCTCAACTCTCATGTGACAGAGTACAAAATTCAAGAAGGCTTTTTTTCTCTCCATGATAATTTTTTACCATGCCTACATTCAACACAAGTGCAATAATTTCTACAGTTAAATAGGAAAATTTGCAACAAACAGGTAGTAGTTTGACCACATGCAATTGAACATCTTCCACTAGTGTTGTGGTTTGCTCTATGTTTGTTCGGTTTGTTCTATGTTTGTTCGATTTTCCCCCCGTTGTTCAAGTTGATGGTCTTGCCCAGTTCCCAGTTTCTGTCAATCCTCCAACCCCTCCCCAGTTACTATAGTTACCGAATGTATCATTTCGCTCTCCACTCCTGGCTGCCTGCCTGTCACTCGGCATCCCTGCCTCTTTTTCCAGAATCTTCTGGTCAGGGTGTCGGGTGATTGGTTCAGGGGCCAGGGCCCCTCCCACAACTGTGTTCAATTGGTTTCATTGTTATGCCAATCCCCAATGTATCCTTCCCTCCCCTCCTCTGATTTGTCAACCTTCACCCCTCCCAGTCCCTTTATAATCCGAGGTTTTCCCTGCCTTGGGGCTCTCTCCCGGTCTCTTCTCCCTGACCTTTGCACCCCTCACCCAATAAACCCTCCTCCTACCCCGAAGAACCAGAGAGTCGCCTCTTCCTTCTCTCCTGCGGCATTGGAGTATCTCTGCGGCCAATGTCCGCAAGGCACAACATCGCCTTAGGCACACGCCCCGACTTCGAGTTGGGGAAGTGCCGCACTGGCTGGAGGTGGGCTGGACATTTCCTAGCCTGGGCATTCTCATTTTACCGGCCACACCGCTCCACACTAGTGCAGTAAAACTCAACATTGAGTATTCAGAGACTTAAGGCATAAAATAATAAGCAATTGCAAAAAAATACACACTTTAGAAATTACTCTAAAGGTCTGTATTAAAAAATTGTATTTCTGCAGAGGCTACTCTCTTTGAAATATTTTTTTTTCTTTAAAATCTGATGCTTTTAACAGATCCAACAACTTAACTGTGTGCTACATAGGATAATAAGACTTTCTGTTAATATACTGCATTGAATGCTCAAAGGAAGAATGGAACATTGTCCATATAATTAGCTTTGTCCACATAATTGTGCATTGAATCTTGGAAAGGCTTCATTAAGGCACTTAATACTTCTTTTGAAACCATGCAGTTAGTTTATTCTCTGTATGTCAATTAACTTGTGAACCTCAAATAAGAAATCAAGATTTCTCTGGCATGCAATAGAATCAATACTACTAAAAAAAATTAAATCTTTGTCAAACCATTTCTTTCTGGTTCTAGTATACCACACAACTGTTGAAATGAAATAAATTTATCTGAAAATTCCTCACAGGAATTCAAATAGCTCCACTGTATTAACCCATGCCAAAGTACTCTAGGTTAAGACTCCTCAGGAAAGAGACTAAAACATGAGGAGAGAGGGAGGAGGGACAATCTGCATCTTTAAAGTATTAACACTTCATGTGCCTCTTGCTTTGGAGGGTAAAAAACCACTTAGAAAGGTACAGCTGTGATGACATCCTAGCTGTGCCTGGAGCAAAGTTTTCCTCCTCGCAAACAAGATTTGCACACCCCAGCAAAGGGAAAATAAAATACAAACATTAATAGATGCTTCAGAGAAACCTGTGGGGATGGTACCTCTTAGCACAAGCTAAATATATACCTAAAAATGTGCAGTTAAATATCCAATTTGGACTCGTTATATCTTATGCATGGTGCATGATAAATGTCTTATTATGTTAAACAATAATCAAAACTCCCTGTTTATTTTTATGTTACAGCAATAACTTATAGATGCATTTATTTGCAAGAGATGCTTTAGTTTTGCTTTTAAAGAAATTCCACAAAGAAGGTATAAAAAATAATGTGGAGAGCACAAAGAAAATGTTTTACCACAAGAAAGTAATTTTTTGTAACCTCTGCTGTATACAAATCTCTCCTATTCTCTTAAAAAAATGAAGAGTCAGAAACATTCCACAACTTCATCCATTCACAACCTTGTCCCCCTGAAAGCCCCAGTGCCATGCATGAACAAATACCATAGCACTTTAATTACTGATAACAAAAATAGGGAGGGTTTTTTTAATGAATTAAAAACTTGTAAAAAGAAATAATCAGAGTTATAACAATAATCTCAGCCAAATTCACTGGCACTTAAGTGAGTAGGGGAACATTGCCGCAGCCATAACCACAACATTTATTTGTTTGGGTCCTAAACTGAAGCTGAAGATACCTGCACTGCATTTTTCATTGAGTACCAAAACATTAGGCAGATATTTCAGAAAATTCACCCAGAAGAAAATTTTATTTAAAATATTTGCCAGATACTGAAAATTTGATCCTAAAAGTTCTTGAAACAGGAAACAAATGCATCATGTTATCCTTACATCCACTTTCAGCTGACTTAATACCTTAAAATTATGTAAAAAATTACATAAATAATTACAGCAAATAGATTTTAACATGTTTGTAAGGTTTTGCCCTTATGATTTGGGCAAAAGAAAAACCAAACAAAAAATAACCAACCAGAAAAAAATAACCAAAAAAGCAAATGGAAAAAGAAACAACCAAAACCCCCAGCCTCAAATTGCAAATAACAAGCAATTTTGCAGAACCAATATGTTCCATGAAGGAATCAAAAGCAACAAAGAAAGCTCCACTTTGTGAATCAATTGCCTGCTCTAAATAGGTCAGGCAGATATGGTCCCAAGTCCCAGCACCTGTTCCCTACCACTTGAATGTAGAACATAATTTTCTCAATCTAGTCGTAAATTATGGCTGATTTTGGAACTATAGCAATCAAGCTAGACTTTCATATATGTGCAGTACTTATCAGTGCCATTTAAAAAATTCAGTGTCTTTGTCAATCTGTGCTTGAGTGATAGCAGTTATTTGTAGGGCTAATACTTAGGTATAAAGGTACCAATGGATAAAGGTACCAGCGGATAACCGTGGATCCCTTTAGCTGAAGCAAAGCTGGGTTCTCATTCTACATTTTAACAACTTTTACTTGGTGAAAGGGAGAGTTTTCTACACACTTTTCAATTATTATCAATTAGAAGGTTAAATGCAAGTATTTTGGTTTTTCCCCATTCTTTCCTCTTCATTCTCAGTATGCTATACTTACCATTACTGGCAAACATAAAATAGGCTGGAAAAGTAATTTTTTATTTAATAAGAATGAAGAGTTGAGGAGAAGCTATGATGATAACAACGTACTCAAGCAACAAGCTTTTCAGAAAGCCAATTACTATGATAGATAACCTTGATATTTAATTATAGAATAATACATAAATGCTGTTTTCATTTTTTACTGTAGTTCACTCTCTACCCCATGTGGAGATTTCTGAACACCATTAATCCCAATGCCAATATATTAGATAGATCTATTAATTTTCACTTAAGCTAAAGCAGCTAGGCTAAAGCAGACCTGTGTTTCATCAAGGGATTCACCTGAATCATGTTAATCTGAACATGTGGCTTTCACTTCTGTATTTAAGATTATTGCTCATAACCAGTCTGCCCCACTGGGCTGCAATTCGGGATTTATTGTATGCCCTCAAGAAAAGATTTATGTTTTCCAAGGGTTGCTGCTGTGGTTGTTAAGCCACAGCAGACAAGAAAAGGCTTGCAGTATCTGTTAAACAGATGTGCTGATTTGTGTGGACACCACTCTGTAGTTATAAAACACATATATATCAGCAAATTTTATTGTTATGAAAACAAAGGCCAACCATAGCACACACTAAACTGGATATAGAGAAGCCCAAAGTTTCAAGGTGTAACAGTAATTGTACAAAGCTATTTGGTAGATGTTAACTTTAGTTCATTGTCCTGAAAGCTGGCTGTGTTATCAACTAAGACCAAACAACTTCATCTCTAAGACAAGAAAAATGGCTAGTAGCATATGTCAATATATTTTAAATATTTGCTTGTAAATGAAAGCTGTGTTCTATAATCAGATATGTAGAAACAAAAATAGTGAGAGATGTCTCCCTCTACAAAGCACCTAAATCCACCTGTTTTCTCAGTTTTTTATGTGTTGATGTAGGGCTACTGAAACCCAGAAATTGAGAGGTTCAGGTAAATGCAATCAGCACACGATTCAGCAGTTTTGATGGAATATACTCAATACAAAATTGAACTAATGACTTTAAATTATTAATCTCCTTAAATATATAATTTTTAGTATTGCTTCTTAAGAAAGAACAAATTCTCTCAGCAGTGGTTCCTGCACAGATTCTTCTCTTATGAATGAAGTATGAAATGAAGCTTAAATGAGCCCCAGCTACTCATTGCCCAGGAATGACATGAAAATAGTGTGAAGTCAAGTTGGCACTTGAAGAACACAAGAGCGTGCAAACATTAACGCTCATGATTGTCTCATGAGTTCCATGAAGATTTTTTGCAACAACTAAGAGACAATGTCAAGCTATCTTCCATTACATTAATTTATGAACATTTACATATTTTCCTATCAGTTTCTAGTGCTGTTTTAGAGGCCTTTAAAGCAAAACTTATTTCACAAGAAGATAATTAACTAATGGAAATTCTCTTGAATTAATTTGAAAGTTATGAAAAAATATACTTCAGAGATATCATGTCTTGACTTATTAGTTGATTAATGATGACTTTTAAAATAAGAATTGAAAGCAGTTTCAGGCAGCAGTGAAAGGTCAGCATGTTGCAATAACAGGAGAGTGTTTTTAAAATCTATGTCCTCCTTTACTCCATGGTTAGGATTTTTGTTCTACCTCTTTCCTCCTCCACTCCTCCCTCCTCCCTCTCCTGCCCCACTTCTCTTGTTTCCTGCTTGTTTTGTGATTTGTTACTGAAGGTTGAAATAAATTGATATTACTTACACAAGGACATTTCTCTGGGCCTGAAGCAGTTGTAAAAAGATTTGAAGCATGCAGGGAGAAAAAAGCATCTTCCAGATCTTTTGTACCAGTCAGAAACCAATGGATATACAGATGTTCTTAAAATTTTTTGAGTCCACATGTACATTTTGAAGTGCTGTTGATTTGCAGCATTTACAGAGATCCAGGCTAATTACTGTAGAAAGGAATTGATACATCTGACAATGATACAATGAATTACACTTGAATTTTTCAGGGATGCGAAATATTAACTTAATGATTTTGGACATACTGATAGCCTCAGATAAAAAAAAAAGAAATGGCCAAGGAGTGAATACACTAAGCTATATGGAAAAATTTCCTCTCTTTTATGTATTCTTGGGCCATTCTTGGCCAGTATTCTTGCCCATTTAGGTTTTGGCTTTGCAGAACCATAAACAAGGCTGGCTGAAAAGGTTAAGCTGACATCCGTTAGTTCTGGAAAGAATTCTAGTGTGATTTTTCTCCTTTCTGCAAAACAGCAAGGAATTTAGCAAGTATTAGGAAGTAATACATTCAATCAAAATTAAATAACAAATGGTTATCATCATCCATTACTTTATTATTTTAATGGAAGATGCATAGAGCTTTTTCTTCTTTTTTTATCTGTATTTTTTATTTAAAATTTCTAAATTATCTTAATAAAAGGTAAAAACTCGTAACATAATTCTTACATGGCTTCAAAATGTTTCTGCATGTTTTATACAGGGAACACAAAAATAAATTTAAAAATAACAGAGAATTCCTGTTTGCATATAGTACTCAAGCACTAGAGGCATTACTTCTTTGCATTTAAAAAAAAAGATTGAAAAGGAATGTAGTGAAAAAAGGGTTCTACTCAACATGTATATACAAAAATGCCACAGTGCATTTACAGGAAAATATAAGGAAAAAACCCATCTGAATCAGATTTTACAGACAGATATTTGAAACTGTAATATCAGAAAGTCTGTCAAGCCTGAAAAGAGAGCAAACTGTACCCCATTTGAAAGAACACATAAATGTGATAATATGCTTAGAGGCCAACCTTAGGATAACCATATACTAGTTAGCAACAGCTCACATCATCAAAACATAGCCACTAATTCCACCTGCTCTATGTCTATGACAGTTAGTAAAATTAATGGTGACTTAAAATAATAAAACACATCCGTGAAAAGATCAGGAAATGCCACAAGTTTTACATCACCAAGACTAGAATTACTTTATAAGAATGAGCCACATTCTTACAATGTACTTAAGTAGCAATGCAAAAAAATCCCAACAAAACAAGATATGTTTAACACAATACAGTGACAGCTTATGCATTCACTGAGAGAAAATTATTCCCATCCTTTAGCTCAAAATGTTACTCAGTCATAGTGTTCAAAAAGAGAGGGCTTGCAACAAGCTCAAAATGGAAGTAGAGTTTTATTATCACTCCACTGTGTGGAGTAAGTGATTGCACAGGAGGAAACCACAAGAGGAGGTAGCAGCATGAGAAACGATGAATGCTAAGTTGCTTTGTCATTAGAATGAAAACATTTATAGAAACAAATTCTGGTCAGATCTGCCTCTGAGACTTAAGACTTTTTTTTTATGTAGTCACTTTTATTGACTACATTTTTTTGTTTGTTTGTTTAGGTTTTTGGTGGGAGTGTTTTGTGTATATGTGTGTCTGTGCGCGTTTGTTGTTTGTTAGGCGTGTTTTTTATTAACTGTAGTTTCACACTGCAAGTCATGAAAAGACTCCAAGGCATCAAACAGATGAGTGTGCCACGAATGTCTGGAGTTACATTGCCAATTTTTACAAGACAGAAGGCCCTAGAATTTCTAAGTACAGTAAATTTAAGAATCAGAGGCACAATCAAAAGATGTTGGGGATAAAAATATAAAAATATTCAGGCTAATTAGTATCACAAAACTAGTTTTCTATTCTCTAAAACTGTAAATGGCCAGGTACAATAGGAAAAATATTTCTTTAAACATATATTCTGCAGTCAAACTATATTCTATAGTTTAAACTATATTCTATGGTTTTTTAAAATTTCATTTATCAATTTATTTTTAAAGAGGATTATGATATTGCATTATGAGAGAATGGAAACATAATGGTATCAATTAACAATATTATCAGTTTCTGCCCCTTCGGTCTAGCTATTTAAATAAGTTTTTAACTAAAAAAATTATAGTACCCTAAAGGAGTGTAATTTTCCCCTCATTTAGGAAGGCTAACATTGCAACTAACTCTATGTCAGCTAGTCTGGGCAGAAAAGCAGAGGGAAGAAGGATAACAGAACTTTGTCTCTGGATCCAACTGATGACTTCACAGACTAAGAAAATTTAAAAGTTAAGCTAGAACCAGTGAAAACAAGTTTGCCTTATAAATGTGATACTACCCACTAGGATAAGTAATGCAAACACTCTAATTAATTTATCTAGCATTTTTTTCAGTGTATCACTACAAAAGCCAGTGTGCTGGTATCAGCTAGAGTAGAGTTAATTTCTTTCACAGTGGCTGGTATAGGGCTGTGGTTTAGATTTGCGCTGAACACAGGGTTGATAACACAGAGATGTTTCTGTTATTGCTGAGAAGGTCTTACACAGAACCAAGGCCTTTTCTGCTTTTGTATTTCCACCCTGGTGAGGGATTTGGGGGTGCCTGGGAGGCTAGGAGAAGACACAGCCAGGACAGGTGACCCAACTGACCAAAAGGATATTCCAGAGCATCTGACATCATGGTCAGTACAAAAAGTGGTGACTTTATATCACCTTCTTTTGCTTTGCTTGTGTGTACAACCTTCTTTCCCGATTAAAGAGTCTTTATCTCAACCCATACTTTTTCTGGCTTTTACCTCTCCAGTTTTCTCCATGATCCCGCTGAGTAAGAGAGCATCTGTGTGGGCTTTGGCTGCTGGCTAGGGTTAAACCATAACACGTAGCTTTACAGAAATTGCTGGCATGGAAACTGTCTGGTGGTCAAGGGGATTTCAGCATTTGGAAGATAGGCTCTCACATGATTGTAAGCTGAAAAAACACTTTGAGCTGAAATAACTTTCTAATTTGGGTAATTTGAAGACCTCAGCAGTGTGTGAGCATAACAGACACAACCAAATCAGTGCTCACCAATAGTGCTTCAGTGCAGGAGAGAACAGGCAGACATTTCTGCAAGAGAAACATCTCTATTTGCTCCTTGCAGCAGTAATACTGGTTTTCTATCATGAGTTAAATTCCCATGTTAAGTTTTGTTGCTGTTTTTTCTAATACAGTATCGCTGCTGCAACAATTACATAGGTCAGATGTTTGAAAAGATGAGGCTAAGTTACTGACTACAATTAGAAATAACCAGCTCGCACAGAAAATTAATTTCTATGCCAGTAAAAGTGGTTTTAGTCCCAGACACACAGCATATGCAAAAAGATATGTCAGAAAAGCAGAAAAATTCATACAGAATATCAGAATAAATATTTCCTAGCAGAGTGCTCACATTACCTGAGGGCTCAGCTCACTTTAAGCCAACACAGATGCTTCTCCTTGAAATCTGTGTGCATTCCCACATTGTTGTTTGCCAGCTAAAGCATCCATGCATCCAAACAAAGAGATAGATTTGAGAATTAATATGACTGAAAGGTCTTGGTTTTTTTTTTTTCTTTCATCAACTTAGTTTATGACCAAATCAATTTCCTATCAAGCTCACCCAGCAGCTGCATGTGCTCCTTTTAATGGCAACGTACAATTATGCCAGCATAAAGCAACTGCAGGGCCTCAGAGGACTAATCTCCATTTATAACCAAAGAAAAGCAGCACCAATGAAGAGCCAGCATCTCTCTGTTGACTACAATAATGGAAAACAGCCCAAGCTCCTAAAATTGATGCCCTCTTATAAGACTGCATGAGTGAGTCTCTTTCTCTATATATATAAACATCTCTCCCTCTTTTTTGGACATAGCGATATTGTTGGTTGGGAGCTCAATCAAGTGCACCCACAACCCAGAAAGGCAACGGCATCCTGGTCTGCATCAACAGAAATGTGACCAGAGCGTAGAGGGTGGTCATTCTCCTTATCTGCTCTGCTCTCTAGAGACCATACTTGTAGTAACACATCCAGCCCTAGGGCCCCCTACATAAGAACTTGGACCAACTGAAGCAAGTCCAGAGAAGGCCACAGAGATGCTTGGAGGCCTGGACCACCTCCACTATGAAAACAGGCTGAGAGAAATAGCGTTGTTGGAGATGAAAAGATGGTTGATGGAGAAGTCTTCAGGGAGACCTTAGAGCAGCTCTCCAGTACCCAAAGGGGGCCTGCATGAAAGCTGAAGAGGGACGTTTTACAAGGGTATGTAGTGAGAGAATAAGGGGAAAAGCTTCAAACTGAAACAGAGTAGGTTTAAGTTAAATATAAGACAGAAATTTTTGACTGTGAGGCTGGTGGGACACTGGGGCAGGTTACACAGAGATCTTGCAGAGGCTCATCCCTGCAAGTGCTCAAGGCCAGGCAGGATGTCAGTCTGAGCAACTTGGTCTTGTAAAAGGTGTCCCTGACCCTGGCAGGTGAGTTGGAACTAGATGATCTTTAAGGTTCCTTCCAACCCTGTGGCAGCCTGACTAGCCACCACTGCAGAATCTGTCAGCAGAAGTTATGTTAGCAATAATAAAGGACTGGTTGATAGATTTATCCAAAAAGCAAAAGATTTAATAATAACAAAAATAACAAACACCAGAAGGTGAACAGCAGATGAACAACCATGGGATAAAACCAAAGGACCTTGAACTGGGGTAGGTAGGGTATATAAGGTTAAAGGTTATAAAGTGAGGTAAAAAGTGGAGTTTAAATTTGAGGGTCCAATAAGAGGTGTGGATTAAGAACATGTAAAACATTGCAGGAGTACAACCAAAAGGAACAAAGAGAACCGTGAACTTTTCAGAACTGGAACCTTATAAAGAGACCTCAATTACCACTTCTTCTCCCATGAATCAGGGATGTAGGAGCCTTGCTTGCCCAAACATGAGCATTAGTTTGCTGACTACAGGCCTGTTTCCCAAGGCCTGAGACTGATATCCTCAGACAGCTTTAATCCTACATCCCCCGTTTGTTCTTTCTGTAAGCATGGCACTTAACAAATTCTTAAACATTTTCAGCATGTAACCAAACAAACAAGGTAATAAAGTTAGTATGGTAACTACAGTATTAACAGTAGGAGTTTGTCTTGATTATGGAAAGCATGTAATTTGGGAGTTTCCAGTTTTTTAACAATGTGTTAATCCAGTCTTTTCCTTGAACTATTTGTAGTTTCTTAACCTCTTTCTTTGGCATGTTTATGCCGTGATGAATGGACTACCTATGATCAAAGAGATTCATGCAACACATGCCTTTGAATTCCTCACAACCATGGCCACTTGCTAGCAATAGGAGCTCAATGGCTGCTCTGTTCGGTGAGGTTGAATGCCTGATGCTGTCAACATCTGTGAGCAGCTCACTAAGGGCAATTGATGTAGTACTGGTTTGCCTCCTCAGCTGACATCCAATTCCCTCTCATTGTTTTAATGTTTTAATGCTTTGGCTGCAGCTACCCATGGCAGTAGCACAGACATTACAATTTTAGTTGACCTGGTCCAATAAGTAATTTTATCATCACAATCCTTTTCAAATTGCTGAGTAGATCTTTTTAATCTGGCCAATTTTCCTTTATGTGCCATTGTAATGTTGGGTGTTAGCACTGTAAGTCACCCCAAGCAGCATGGTCAACATTTGATGTGTGATGGGAATGCTGACCAAGCCCTATCCCTGCAGATTAAGAAGATACCAGGTGGAAGTTAGATGGGGTAGCTACAGGACCAGGACAAGATGGAAGAAGTGTTATTACGCCACAAACTTTGATTTTTGTACAGCTGATTGCATAGGGAAACATCTCATGTCACTGTATTTTCATCCATTAAATTTTTAGGTTTCATTTCTTTTCTAATCGGTTTTATGTCTTTCATAAAATAAAATTTCAGACAATAATCCATTTTTGTTGAGCCAAGTAGTTCCAATTCTTGCAGCTCCTGTAGTGCATGTGGGAATTTCCAGGTCCAGTAGTCCCAGGCGTCTACAGGATTATATATTTTTGTGGTTTTAAGACTGTTTTTCTGTAGGGTATGGATGGCATCCTTGGGTATTGGCCACATATCTGTAGGTAACCCAACTAGGCAGGTAGAAAAAGGGTTCCCTGGGATGGCTATTGAAAGGCACATCATGTCCTGTTTTGTTATGTTTGCTAGCATGACAAAAATGTTTTGTTTGGGTTGTGGGACAACCCAATGACTTCCTAGAACGACAGCATTTAAGAAACTACAAAAAACAAAGAATTTTTGAACATCATGTCAGGTCCTTGTCTGGTCTTGTTCTGGTATTTTCTTCAGAACTGACTTCTGGAGGCATAGAGGATTCCCTTAGCAGTTGGAGATGAGGCTTGATGTTTTCAGCTGGAATCCATCGGGGTCCTTTATCTGTGGAGACAAAAGCAAAGCCCCTTCCCCAAGTGATAAGTGGGAAAGATCCTAGGATTTGACTAGTTTCTGGATCTTTAATTAACACAGGTGGTCTCTCTTTTATTTTTGCTTATGTGGTATTTGAAAAATGCCTCATAATTAGTGGATTGGGCTCAATTAATGAATTATTTAGAAAACTGAAGACATACACTGCCTTACTGAGCCTTTCAGATATTGCTAAGATTTCCATTCCCCTTTTTAGTTTTTCTAGACGTGTTTTATGAGACTTATGTGCTCTTTCAATGATGGATTGGCTTGTAGGCAAATATGGAATTCCAGTAAAATGTTTGATACCCAATGTATTAAGAAATTGTTGTAATCTCTGTGAGGTACAAGTAGGGCATTATCTGTTTTTATTTCTTAGGGAGCCCCTAATGTGGAGAAGGCTTGTAGTATGTGTTTTCTTACATCTCTGACCTTTTCTCCACCATGAGCTGAAGCAAAGATTGCTCCTGAAAATGTATCTATGGATACATGTATGTATTTAAATCACCCAAAAGATGGATGGTGTGTAACATCTACTTGCCATACTTCCAAGCTGTTTAGTTCTGTCACTCCTCCTCCTATTGAAGGAAGGGAGTATTTGTGGCAATCTGGGAAGGAGTTTGTTATCATCTTTGCCTGGTCTTTGCTGATGGTAAATATAGGCATTAGTGCAGGGGGTACTGATGAAAAAGTGAGTGGCTTAGACAAGCTTGTTCAAAAATGTTTGGCAGTGTAGTTTGAATGGATATTGTGAGGTGGTCTGCATGTGTGTTACCTTCTGCAATGAACCAGGTAAGGAAGTATATGGGAACAAACATGCATTGTAACATCAGGCTGTTGTCTAAAAGAAAGGATGAAAATTACTTTAAGTAAACTATACAGTTTATCATTGGATACAGACTTTAAAAGAGAATTTTCCGCTCTCTCCACAACACCTGCAACTTAAAAGAATTTGAAATCAAACTAAAAGGAATTGTAAACTTGGAAAATATTTGGACTACAGCAGCCAATTAAATGATTTGCAGTGAGCCTTCCACAATTTCAATGTCAGACTCCCGTTCTTTGGTCTTAGGATTCTGCCAGGTTATTGCAGACTTTTGAGATTTCCCTGAGCCATCTATAAAAAAGGTAATAGCATAAAGAAGAAAAAAACTTCTAAGTGGTTTTAGGATTAACTCAAAACATGAATGTAAGAATCTATGATTTGGATAATAAATGAAAATTTGTCCTGTGAAATTAACTAAGGCATGCTGTATACCATCAAATTGTTGTATTAACCAATTTAAATAATTAGAAGTTGTAGGTAAATGGATAACTGAGAAGTCTTTTCCAGAAAGGGAAAGTAAACAAGATCTAGATTCAAATCTTTCAGAATTAATTGAGACATAATTTCGGGTGGGGTAGTATTGTTTTTCCTAACTGGTGGGATAGAAAAACCTGTTCTAAAATTAACAAAGGATCATAAACACTAGGGTCCCACTGGAAAATTAAACCATAAAGTCAGGGGCTTTCTCCTAAAATAGCAAAAAAATAGGTAAATCAGGGTTAATCTGATGGGCTTGACACGTCTGGATAGTCTGTAAAACTTTACTGAAAGTGCACCTTGAACTTCTGTTGTAAATGCCTTGGTGAGTTTAAAGCTATGTCCCCTTTAAACAACTCAAATAATGGTGTAAGATCTTCATCTGCAATATCTAATAATGGCCTAATACAATTGATGGTACCTAAAGCTTCTGCACATTGTAGAGTGTCTTGGGATTGTCTCTTAGTTGTGGTTGAATAGTTTGTTCTCTTATTTGGAATCCTAAATATTTCCATGGTAAAGGTTGTTGGATTTTTCCTTCTGTGATGGTGAATCCTGCATCTTGAATGGCGGCAATTACTGCATTTGAAGTGATATCCATGTAGTCATACACCAATGTTTCAGGATATCTCTTTCTGATGGGGCTAAGAATCCTGGCAACATACCATTGATAAATTGTGGGAGAATCTTTCATCTCTTAGGGCAAAACATTCTAGTGGTAACTCTGTAAAGGGGCTTGTCTGTTGTAGGATGGTATTCAAAAGGCAAACCGTGGGGCATCATTTGGGAGCAAAGGAATACTAAAAAAGCAGTGTTTTAAACGAATAATGACTGATTTCCAGTCTCTAGGTCACATAACTGTGGATGGAAGACCATAAGTAGGGTTGGAGAGTGCCCATCTCTTTGATGACATCATTACTTTAGTCCACATGGCAAAGGCTGTGGTAACAAAAATGCCTGAGCAATAATCAGTCTTTTAGGCATAAAACAAAGGAACAGGGCTTGTAACAAAAGCAGTGATCTTCTGTGACAAAGTGACAGTGAGGACAGAAAGTAAAACAAAAAATCATTTAGTTATAAGTTTGCTTTTAGCAAGAACTAAAAACTCATGTGGCTGTTGTTCTGGTCCCTGCTGACTTGTCCTGAGGAGACAGGTTTTGGAGTTTGGAAGCATCACTGATTCTGCTGTGGCCAGCTCTAATCTGGTACCTGGAGGCATGATGGTTGGGAGACTGGAGAGGATATGCTGCAGCTCTGGACTTCCTGGCCTGCAGTGGTTTCTAATACAGGTGACAGGACTCCTTCTGTCCTCATGGGCTGCTGTCCTGTGCTCTGCTGCCTGCAGTTTCCCTGTTGGTGGTTGCAGCCTCCCTGATTTGGATAAAATCTATTATTACAGTAAAACTGTTTCCCACAGCCACGAGTCTTAAATGGTGGTCTTGGCTTATGCTGAGAACAGTCTCTTGCAAGATGTCCTTCCTCCCCACACTTATAGCATGCCTTGGAGGATCCCTGGTTTTGCCGTTTTTTGGAATCTGCCTGAATGGCAGCAAGTGCTTGAGCAAGAGCTTGTTCTTGCAACTGAGCTGAGCGCTCTGGGGTGGCAAATCTGTGGCAGGCTTCGATCATTTGTGCGATGGTGGGCTCTGGCTCGGGTGGTAAAGAGCACAGGATCTGTTTGCACTTGGCATTAGCGTTTTCAACTGCCAGGCTCTTGAACACCTGCTCTCTTGCCCTGTCCAAGACAAACTGCTGATCTAGGGCGAGCTTTAGCCTGTCCAGAAATTTCATGTAGGGCTCAGAAGGCCCCTGCTTTATATCAGCAAAATTTAAACTAGCTTTGCTGCCATCAGGCACTTGTAAAAAAGCCTTTCTAGCTGCGTCCTTGATATCATTGAGGACTGCTTGAGGAAGATTTTCTGCCTGATCATTCTGGTTCATGTGAGCCCCTTCCCCAGCTAGATGATCTATAGTTAAAACTGCTCCTGTAGCTACTCGTGTTTGGCCCCCTGCATAATCTTTTAGGAATTGATTTAACAGTCTTTTCCATCTCATTTCCCATAGGGCATACTCAGATGGGGACAATAAAGTGGTCATGATGTATTTAATGTCATGTGGTGTTAACACATGGGCAGAAAAGGTGGCCAACATAAGGCTTCTAAAGTATGATGACTACCTCCCATGCTCTTGTGATGCTTTCCATAGTTCTTTGACCTCCCCACAGGCTATGGGTTCCCATCTAGGGTGGACACCCCTCCTTCCATACTGCACAGGCATCATAGTGAATTTTGACACCAAGTCCCAATCCCCCTCCTTTACTGCAACCCTGTGGATTTTCTCCCAGGGGTCGTCCCCAGATTTAGTTGGTCTCAGGTCCTCTTGTGATGACAAAGTTGAAGAGAAGGAGGAGGAGGAAGAATGACTCGATATCATTAATATTTTTTTACTAGAATGGTGTTTAACTGTGTTAGCATGGTGATGTTTCAGAGTAGGCTTCAGGGCTGACTGCCTCGGCGCTGCCATGTTGGGGGCGGGCCCTTCCGGGACCCAGGTGGGCGGAGTTCCGACCTTCCCGAGAGGGGTGTGGCCTGAGGTGGAGTGGGTGGGGCCAGGGGCAGTAACTCGGGGGTGATTGACAGCAGAGTCATTTGTATTAGTAGAAACTTCAAGATGGAGATTAGTTGTGTTTCCCACACCATTCACTGCACTTCTGGTGGTCGGGAAAAAGGTGGAGAAGGAGGGACGAGGAGGAAATGGAGGTACAGGGTGCAAGGAGTTGTGAAGGTCCAAGGTGACTTGGCCTTTGCTGTCTCGGGTGTCATAAGGAGGGACCGGAGGAGGACACAGGGTGGCAGGAGCAGTGTTAACTTCACTCCTGGACACCTCCTCAGTATCAGTAGCCCTGTGTCTCCCTGCTGGAAAGCCCAAGGGGCAAGAAGGAGGAGGATAGGGAAAGGCAGAAGGTTGGCAGCTCTCCTGCTTATTACTATTGCAGGTTCCTTCCCCTGTCCCACTACCTGGATTAGAGGATGGGGAGGCAGTCCCAGGTTTAGTAGGATTACTGACGGCACTGTGGTCTTGACATTCTCCTTCTGTTTTCAATGTCTCTAAGATCAGTCGAAAAATGGGAAGCAATTTCAGCAAGTCGGGGTCTCTCTTTGTTGTTAGGTCATACAGTTTGATTCCAACCGACTTCCAAAATTCTACCTTAATGATTTCTGATGCTGTAGCACCAGGAAAGTTTTTAAAAACCCACTTAGTGATGGTTTTGAGCTTGGTTTTATCAAATGATTTCCCTTGCATAGCCAATTTCAACTTAAATTGATTATATAGGTCATTTTCTCCATGGGATATCTGGGCACCCATCCTGCAACAAGCAAAACTTGGATTGGGGTAGGATATGCCTCCCTGGTTAGGGTAGGAGGATAGGAGGATGTCAGCCTTTCCCTACCTGCTCCTGCAGGATTTCTTCTCCAGGGATCCTGTGGACTGCCAAATACCACAGGCTGTTGTCCCCTAGACACTTGGGCTGTCAAAACTTCTGCCAGGCTGTCTCTTTCTCAACTCCCGGACTGTTGACCAAACTTCTGTCAGGCCTGGCACAGCAGAAATCCGAAAATCCTTGAGGGAAAGATGTGGCCTAGTCAGCTAGAGGAACTCACTGACAGAATATCAGAAGGTTCCAGCCTGGGTGCCAGTCTGCTGCAGTCCGACCTGCCACCGCTTCGGAACCCCTTGTCTAAAGTTATGTTAGCAATAATAAAGGACTGGTTGATAGATTTATCCAAAAAGCAAAAGGTTTAATAATAACAAAAATAACAAACACCAGAAGGTGAACAGCAGACAGACAGCTGCAGTACTGGATAAAACCAAAGGACTTCAGCTGCTGTAGGTAGGGTGTATTTATAAGGTTGGATAAAAGGTGGAGCTTAAATCTGAGGGTCCAATAAGAGGTGAAGATGAAGAATATGTAAAACATTGCAGCAGGAGTACAACCAATAGGAACAAAGAGAACCATGAACCTTCCAGAACTGCAACTTTATTGAGAGACCTGGATTAGCCTTTCTTCTCCCATGAATCAGTGATGCAGGAGCCTTCTGGCCCTAAGATGAGTATTAGTTTTGCTGGCTACAGGCTTGTTTTCCCAGGCCTGAGACTGATATGCTCAGCGAGCTTGACTCCTACACAGCCCAAAACATTCTATGATTCACCCAGTTTAAGATTATATGGAGTGGAAAAAGTTTAACTGAGTCTTATCTGATTACTAATTACCTTATGCAGAGCTTTGAGAAGTATGCAGAAAGTGAATGGTGTGTGATTCACTGCAGGAAGGCCCACATTAGCTGTTTTCAGAAACAGTAGGAAAAATACAGCACTTGAATAAATAGAAAGAAAAATTTCTGTGTTTCTATCTGAAGTTATTGGAGGAATGAATACCCCCATACAGTGTGTTGTGCCTTAAAATCACACATTACACCCTCATATATTTACTCATATATATGTGAAAATAAGTGACATAGTTCATGTGTCTATATCCATCATTGCTTTCAGCTGAATAACATCTTGTTCCATCGATAGTCCTACTGCAGAAAGTCAGATTACCCATTTAGTGTGAAAAACAGGAGTTAGGGCACTGGAATATCTCACTTATTAGCTGTGAAAATTCCATGTTATTTTACTTTATATTGATTTCATTTGGTAATTCTATGCACAAAATTAAAAAATGTTTATTTTATAATCTTAAAGCAGAAAATCTGTATTTCTTTTGAATGCATCATAAGTATTGCAGTTTAAGATTTATATTTGGGTATGATTTGTTACATGGAGGTATCTACCTATCTATTTGTTACATAGACAGTATTCTTCTCTACAGAATTAAAAAATGGTACTAACAAAAATCCATTCTTTTAGAAAAATCCCTGAACAACACAAGGATTTGAAATTATTTCTAAAACAATATGAAATTCAGCTTAAATGTATACCTCAGTTCATAAAGCATTTATAATTTGAAACGCTTTTGTGGAAAACATAGCATCATGCCATCAGTGATCAGAAGTTTCTCTACTAAGGGCCACGTAGACAAGAGCAACAGCATGACTGGGCAAATTCATCACACAACTAAAAGAAACAGAAATTAATATTTTTCAGATGTATTTGAAAGCCTTTATACAACTATGACAAATTGTAAAACTACCCGTGAATACACTTAGCAGCTTCTCTATAAGCACAATCTTTCAGGAAATACGTATTCAGACATTAGACCATCTGAAGTAATAACCATTATTAACAAAATCTGCTTTCTAAAAAATTCATTCATTTATATAAAAGCTTTGAGGCACATAGAGGCTTTCCTAGTGTTTTCTCCTGAAAGGAACTATTTTTTGCATTGAAAAATAAAAAGTTACTGCATTTTGAAAGATTATAAAATAAACATTTTTTAAAGTTTTGAAAATTTTAAACACATGCACAGTCTTTAAATTTTCTTTACAATATAATGATTTTCAGCATCCTTTGTATTACAGTGTTAGACTGACTTTTTTTCAAATCATGTCTGTCATGGAAGCAACACCAAAGAATGGTCATTTCTTACTGAGAAACACAAGATGCTTCAATTAAAATGGAAAAACAATCCAAACTGTTTTTTTCATATATATACAAATAGCAGTAGGAGTTCCACATAATTGATACCAAGACTCCTGCTCAGAGTAGGAGTAGATAATACTCCAAAGACAGACCATTGAATGAACAGCTTATTAATTTAGACGTATTGGATGGGTGCTTAGAATTGCATATTGTACACAAGAAATGGTATGAAAATTCTTCTATTCCATACATGAAAGGCATGATATAAAATAATGACAAAAATAACAGTGAAAACTAATACAGGATGCCAGAAAGCAAACTCAGATACCTCCAATAAATTACTTTGACAGCAAGAATCAGACGCATAAAATTGCACATCAAATTCTAAAATATTTTACAAAGAATGTGCAGTTCTGTTACAAGAGGACAGAATTTTCAAATATAACATAGAGCCCAAAACCCCTATTTTTTTATGTTTCTGAAAATGTCATGAAATTGCAGGCCTATAAAATCAGTAAGAAGCTGCATATTTCTGGACTCACAGATTCTCCAAATCCATGGCTTTGCTGGTAGTGTCTAGTACGTCTTATATTTTATATACTGTTATGTGTGGCACAACTCTGATTTTCTGATTACAGAGAATATGACAGGCAGAAAGCAGTCAATCATTCTTTTAAAAGCCCATAGGATTTTTGAGGATTATTATCTCAACAAAATTTTCTTGTAAGAGTTTAGTTAAATAATGTACACATTCCTTTAAAATATTGGTTGGGTTTTTTAAAATTGTACAGAAGATCAAATAAATATTATCACTTTTGACCAGTTTAAAGCTGCAATTAATTGAGTAAATTTTTTTATTATCCTCTCTTAAATTCAAGTTGTCAAGATAAATGTAGGCCCCAATAGCCTTTTAGTCAAAGATAAGCTGTGTATTCCCTTTCTATATTCTTAAGGATCCACTTAGTTTTTAGAAAAAAAAAAAGGTGGGATGAAGAAGAAATTCTGAAGTCCTTTATGAAAGTCAAGTCTGTATCTTGCTTTCAGATAAATATTCTTTGTCAGAATTTTGCTCTCCAACTTTATCTTGGGGTTTTTTTCAGTTTAATAGCAATATTACCTTTATGTTCTTAGACCCTTTATGGAATTGACTGCTGGGATTGCTCCTGTAGTAAATTTCTGACTAATCAAAGCCACAGAAAAATTTAAGGGGTGATGGAGTTCCTTGGAAACATAAATATCTGTTATGCCTGCAGCTGAAAGAAAAAATGTTGGATCAGCTGGCTGTTCAAAATAAATTAAGTTAGCCAGAATGGAAACTTAACAGAAGAATTTTTAAAACCTTAAGAAAAACATTAGCATAAGGAAAAGATCATAACCCCAGCTTTATCGTGCATGAATGAGCTAAAGACAGCATCATGAAACACATGGACGCTCCTCAACTCTTTCAAACAGTCAGCAGTACAAAACCCAGGAAATAAGGAAAAGAAAAGAGCGTTCTGTTCTCAAGATGGCCTGTCTAATCATCACAGAAACTGGGAGAGTAGTGAAGTTTTCAGACTCTGAGTCAGAAAAGTTAACTCTCTTATTGAAAGCAGGCAACATCTCATGGGCTAATATGAACTGGAAAGGGTGGTGAACCCAGGAGAGATCATATTTCCCCATACAAAAATAAAATACTTGACACCAGACAAAGAATTTGTTCCCTCTCCAAATATCCTTCTTTTTTATTATATAGAATTACTTTCAGAGTGATTCAGAGGTTGACGCACTATGAATCCTCAGCCTTGAGAACAAAGAGTCTCACAACAACCTTCCATTCAAGACAAAAAAAGATTCCTAAACACTTCATGTTTTTAACAGAAATGAGTGTGCAGTGGTTTGGAAATTACCTCTCAGTAAAATACCTGACTTCTTACAAGATAAGATCATGATTTTGCTAAAAGTATGGAACATGGAAAGTTTAACCTGCAGTCAAATTTTCTTATACAATGTGCATATTGTCTTATGCACTTTGTATAAGAAAATTTAACTGCAGGTTATTTATCACACTGTAAGAGCTGTAGATCCTTTTATCAGACCAAAGATTTCTCTCATTTTAGGTATATGAAAAAAAAGGTTACTTAAAGAAACCTCCAAAAGTTGGCTGTTAAAGTTTTTCTTTAGGGACAGGGAGAAAGTGGTCTGTAATGAAATCAGTTTTTTTTTAGTTTACCGATGAATTAGGGTTTCCAATAAAAGACTTAAGTTTTTACCTGTTATGAAAAATTCCCTGCTGCTGTGTCTCAACTGCATAACTGCTTTCTATGCTGACTAGGGTCAGTACTATAGGTTATAATCTGTCATTTAATACTGAAGTTCATTTCCTAAGTTGCAGAGAAAAGTTGCAGACAAGGCCATTTTAAGCATATACTCCACTTCTCACATGGTAGTCTAGGGCTAAGAAGGCACTTCTCAAAACAGCCCATCATCCAAACAATGGCATATTAACTGAATCACTGAACATGAAAACACATACCAGAAGCATTAACTATTAATTCATAGAAAACTCCCTGTCTTAAATTTTCTGACCATACTAGTTTGGCTTTCTTATTTTCTACCCCTGTTATCACAGCGCAAGGACAGAATGTATACGGGGGGAACAGAGCTTTCCTGGCAAGGCAAAGCAAATAATGTATTTCCTTGACACTTCCCAGACTTTCCCCATTTCCATGATACTGTCTCTTTGTTCATTATCTTTTTATTTCCTATCCACTACAGGACAAGGACACAAGTTTCGGGTCCTTCAAGAGTGTATTTATCTGAAACCTTAGTGAGCAGGGAAAGAAAGTTTTGCTTCTGTTACAGTACTTTACAGCTCTTACTTGTGTTGAGAGTTTCACTGCTATTCCTGTGAGAAATTATGGATAGAAATCACTCATACACTGTAGAGTGACTGTAGTTATGTGTTAGAAACTTTAAAATGTTTAAAAATTAATTAAGAATGCAGATTCACAAATTAACATAATAATTCAACATATGTAATTGACCACAATATGATAATGATGGTATAATAACATAACATATATGATAATAACATATAACCTAATATATATAATACAGTAAAAACACTCTAGCAGAATAGTTGAAGGAGGACACTTAATATTTCACCTGAATGTTACAGTTTGGGGGGTTTGGCATTGTTTTCCTGGCTTCTGGAGTGAGTGTGTGTGCATGTGTGAGTCTGATGGTTGGTTGGTTGGTTGGTTGGTTGGTTGGTTGGTTGGGTTTTTTCCAGAATCCAATCAAAATAAAACAGTCGCTATTGTAGGAGATCTAGGATTTTTCATGCTGTTCTGTGTAATTTTTATGGGACAGAAATTAATGATGATAAAAAAGCATTAGGAGCACCTCAGCAAGGGTGGCGGTGAAAAAGTGTGGCATTATTCTGCTCTCAAATTACAAAAACTCTGTGAGGTCCTCAAAGCCATTTTTGATAATAGAAATACAAAAAAAGGACTGTCTAGTACACTGAAACCCTGAGCAGGTCATGAAATATCTTTTCAAGAGCTTGAGATAACCACTGAGACCCTGCATGGGAAAAAATTCCCAATATGCAAGTTTACTCTGGGATTTTAGTTTAAGCATTACATTATCTTAAGAACTGCAAAACCTTCACACTGTTGTCTTTACACTTAGTGATTTGTGTTTAGCAAAGTGCCTCTGCAGCAAGCAAAGTGAACCAAAACAAATAAGAGAATGTTTGTTACAGTATTAATGCAATACAGAATTGTTGTAAACAAGGGAGATCTCTAGCAAATTATATTTCGCTCTGAGGGAGCTGGGGATGTTTGGCCTGGTTGAAAGGGGGTGATGGAAGCAGAGGAAATAGCCATGAATTTTACCAGGGGAGGTTTAGTTTAGATGAAGTGAAAGAATTCTGCATCCCAAGGGTAGTCAGGCGTTGGAACAGGATGCTCAGGGAAATGGTGGTGTCACTATCCCTGGTAATGTTCAAAAAAACCTGTGGATGTGGCTTCTGGGAACACGTTTTAGCAATGAACATGGCAATGGTAGGTTAGTGGTAGAAGTCAATGGTCTTAGGGGTCTTTCCCTACCTTAATGATTGTATAATTCTATGAAATATCTGTATATCAAGACTGCATTTTAAAATAGGAATGTGATGAGGACAGACTTTTTCTCTACTTTTCTTTTCACCCAAAATAATTAAAAATAAACTTCCCTAACTTCCCATATTTCAGAAATGTTAATGTGACAAGTTTTCTAGTGTAAAACACTAAAACATGGCTTATTAAAGGAATTCTGTAAATATCTAGGTACATATATAATAATTTACATTGTTTGGTAAACTAACTAATTTTTATCTAATGATATCTAAATTTCCCTTGCTTTACATACCTTTGAGATGTGGCCACCACATTTTTTCCTATTGTACAAGAATAAACTCATTTAAAAATCATTGTTTTGTAACAAAACAGAATTAAAATTTTGAATCAGAACTTCAATAATCAAAAAAAAATCTGAGAAAAGAGTGAAGAGTAGAATTTGATTTCAGTTAGTAGCTATTTTTGAAGTTTAGTTGCCAAAAGGGAAAAGCTACGTAATAACTAACGGAAATTATTCCAGTTAAAAGCCACATGAAAGAAACTAAAAATATGAGAGGAAGTTAGTCTGATATTCTGTAACTATTTAAGGTCTATCTTTTAAACATTAATCTTAGTGCTTGTTCACTTTCTGAAAAGAAGCATATATTTAAATGTTTTGGGTTTTTTCCTTCTTAAATTCATCATATTGGTTGGGGTAGAGGGAGTTGAAAAGTTCCAAAAGTAAGCAGTTTTAGCAAGAGAATATCAAACTGCTGTGAACTACTAGTATTGAAAGTATCAGAGGAAAATACCACTAATGTACACCATAGCTGAGGAAATTTCTTCCATCATTACTCATGCTGTAGCTCAGCTGGGGGCAATACTTTCCTCTTTCTCCAACTTTAGCTTAATCACCAAACATCAGATGATGTTTTTGATGCTAACACTACCCTTGCAATTTCCAACCACTTCATCGGAAGATTCAGAGCTGGATCTCTAAACACATAAGTAAATATTTCATCAATTTCCAATTAATTAATGAAGAAAATCTCATTGTTATGGCATTAGTTGCAATAAAATTTCTTCATAAGTTATAGAAAACCAATGAAGAAACCAATGAATGAAGATTAACTTTGAACTGTAAAATACCAGAAAATCTCTTTTCTTTCAGTTCTCCAATTTCTCTTTTTTAAAATTATCTAATTATTTCTGCATTTATAGAAAAATTTCAGTGTTGCTTAACTTGAGGTTAGAGCATGCACACTATGCAACTTCTTCGCAGAATATTGTAGGTTAGCTCTTCAATGAGCAATCTTTTATTATCTTACTCAAACCTGGTTTAGTTATTATTTTTCTGAAACTGTTATTTTTAAATTATGCTTCATACAATTGACAAAAAAATGCAGCTTTTATTTGAGGAGTTCAAGAAGTGTCATTTTTAGTAGCTTGGACATCTTTCAAATTACTAGAGTTATTTTAAATAAGGAACTGGATTCATTATACACATCAGGCCTTTCTCCAGTACTTTCACACGTAAGCCAAGGCTACTTAAAGATACAACTTCAGATTAAATCTCCTTTGGCTTCAGATCCTTGTGAGAATATTTTCCTGCCAGGTAGCACTTTACTGTGATTTAAATGCAGGAGTACCTGCAAATGGAATAAAGCTCTCAAAAAATAACCTCAAAGAAAATTAATTCTCCCCAAAATAATTTTAAAGCTTATTTAGAATGTCTGGACAGGCAGAGCTAAAGATGCAAAAGCTTTCAAAGGAAACAGCTTCTTCCTGTCCCCTCATCTAGAACCATCAATTCCACCAAGAGTAATAATAATGTCATTTCACAAATAGTAATAATAATGTGAATTTTAAGTTAAAATAAATTTAACTAATTTCTTAAGAAGACAGAAATGAAGTGCAAAAGCTAAGGCTAGAACATATAACACCACAGAAATTGTATATAAATTACGAAGGAGGTTGCCTATTTGTAAATATTTGCTTCAGTCCCTGCCTATTCAGCTTGTCAGAACTGACGAGAGGATAAATTACTCTCTCATATTTTCCTGTGTGTTTCTTTCTAGTCACAAGAAGTCAAGATGTCTACACTTAAAAAAAATATACTGCTTCAGAGGTTCTCGAAAAACTGCTGCTACTCAGTGTGTAGAAGTTTAGAAGAAAAATTCTTTAGAGACAAGAATATTATCTCTACCATATTCTGTCCTATTGTTATATTCAGGAAATAAACATAGGAAATTTACATAGGAAAATAAACAAGCAGGGAAAGGAAAATTCTCATGATTTCTCCTAATTTAAAGATCTCTAGTCCAATGTGTTTCTTTCTTTCGCTGGTTCTTGAGTACAGATTAATTCCACTCTAACTCAACCTTTTCTATTTGTTTACTTGTTAATATAATTTTAAAATAATAAATGAGTTGATTAAATCTTGATATTTTATACTTGTTGATCCTTACTGCCATAGAAGTCAATATTGGTCCATTATCAGGGTCAGAAAGGAAGGAATGGTGAGAAGGAAAGTTTTTACTTGCATATATAAATTAATGAAAAGGCAGTAAATGCAGAACAAATATATAGGGGACAATATGTTTGGAATATATATAGAAAAATTCTAAGATCTTCAAATTAATTCAATAAGGAATTTAAAGCAATTACACATTTTCAAATAAAGACTCTATAGGTTCCACAGAGAAAAAAAATACAAATTCAGCCTCAAATCTTCCTAAACAAGTGTATATTTTGATGTACTGAAAGCAGAATAAGAGTAGCAGGGGAATAGATTATATCTTTTCATAATCCCAGCATGCTGATTAACAAATAATTATTCTTTGAAATTGTTTTTTTTAAATCTATTTTCTTTCTTCTCTGTTTTAGCAAATTTAACAAATACTTCAGTGATCTGCTACTTATATATTTCACTCAGAAAAAAAAATTGGAATACCTTAGGTTTTTGATGACAAGATTGGCTGCTGACATATGGCTTGAACCACAAGCACAATATTCATGACTTCTCAATTTCTTCTTCCATCCTCAGGAAGGAGAGAGGTTAGAGCTCAGAAGGCCCCCCCTGCAGTCTAGTACAACACCTGGACAGTTTTTTGTGGTTGAATTAAGATTGTAAGTCGTTTCACACAGTAAGCTATCCAATGATCGGTTCCATCTCTTCCTTAGAGTTATCCAAATCCTCAATCTCTTGACTGGATGACACTTTGAACAAGCTTTCTCCTTCTTTCTGCCATTGCCGCGCTCATCTGAAACTGCATGGATGTTAGTTAAGGAGCTAAACTAGAAGAAAATTAACCCTGTCTAAACCACTGACTCATTCAATACCAGTGTAGCTACTTAAAACATCCTGGCTGAGCACCAGCAGCTCCAAAAAAAAAAAAAAAGGGAATGTGCAGCTGTCTCCAGGGGCACAGGGTACAGGCACATGAAGGCACATGAACCTCTACCCTGAGCAAGACTGCTATTCAGGAGATTGCATCACATGTGGGATCAAAAAAGGAGCTGTACATTTGGGCCAAAGCTCACATTTCACTGAAGTGAAGATCCTGAAAATGGCCAGACACCACAGATTAGAAGGATGCAATTTCTGTAAAAATTAATCCTTTTTTAATAGGTAGGACTAATCTTTTGAAATGTGTTTTTAAGTCAAAGAGTTAGGATTCACAGCACAAGAAAACTCTCCTATTCAAATTTTTAGATCAATTTGTAAGCAAATCTGTAATTTATAAAGACATCACTGCATCATCTTATTTCTTCTGTTTAATGCATGCATCCTTCATAAAAAGGTGCTATTTCAGAGTATGAAGTACACTAAGAAAAAAGGAGAAAATTGTATTAATCACTGCTGCTGTTCCCCCCTTCCCTGCTGCTGTAGTAATACTAAAGGCTTATCTCCGCTCCATTGCACTAGTTGAGGTGCCCTACTGCATTTAAAGGCTATAATGAGTCCACTTCTGAAGGCAGTAGTGTCTTAATGAAAGTAAAGCTATGACATCTTCCACACGATCTTGCTTATAAGTTCTATTTAAATTTAAACCGCCCTCATCTTAAGCCAGAACTTCTCAAACAAATAAGGTAAAAAATATTAAAAATGAGGCAACAGCAGTTCCCTCATTTTTTGCTTTTATTGAAATGAACATACTTAAAATATATGTAAAATATATTTTAAAATAGTTTTAAGTCAAACACTAAGAATTTGGTTTTAAGACTGCCCAAGCAAATCTATTTGATGTTCTAATAGGATTAAAGATAGGATATTCATGGCACTCTGATCTTAGCATCCAATAATTTATTAAACACCTATATCACACAATTTCTAATAAATTTAAATAATTTGTAATAATTTTTACCTTATACCACTGAGGACTTCCTATCAGAATGAGTTTGAGTAAGGTTCATTTATAATAAGGTTGTGAATAAAGTTCAAAATAATGTTTGGCTCTGTTTTCTGTGTGTAAAAAATTCTGTCAAGGAAGAAAAATTATGAACCCCAGATGCACGCTTACGCAAACAAATGCAGTGGAGAAATCTATATCATTGCCAGTTATGTCTCACATCAATTTCAAGTCACTGCTGATCATGAAAATGACAGCAAGTATGACAGTGAATGGCAGTAGTGTGGAAATGATGAGATGTAAAACAGTCTGTTAAGTGAAGCTTTCTCCCAAAAGTGCTAATTTTACGTATTGGGGCTCTTTTTTTTTGAACTGACATCCAAATACACACACATTTCTCCCTTCCTGTGTGATTTGCATGGTGTAAAAGAAGAGGAAAAACACAAGAGATATACAGGAGTGAAGGACAAGTGCAGCCTTCCACCATGAACTGGAAAAAAAGATTTTATATGTAGATTTGCTGTTCCTCTGGAGTCTGTTCTACTTTTCCTCCCTTAAAGCCTCTAAACACTATGCTAATTAATCCAGGGTCTCTGGTTTTGCCAAATAGTATTTAAACTCTATTAAGAAACTCCAAACAAAAATCTGTTATGTTTTCTATCCCACCTGTATCTTTGCAGTGTTCTATTTCTTATCAATGCCCTAAATGGATTGTATATATCTCTCAAGATAAAAGAGAGCATGTGACTTGAATGATGTCAAATGTACTTTGACAGAATAAGTCATATCATGCATAGAAAAAAGTATTTGGTAAAAACTAATACAAATAATAAGGATATATCTGTCATGAGGAAAAGTTGATTCCATCTCAGTTTCTCCTCATCATGAAGGAGGAAGAAGGGGAAGGGCAAAAACCCATCATACAATAAATTACTCAAGATGCTTTGGACCAGAGGGAGACACAGCAAAAACATACAGAAGAAGGAGATGAGTAGTTTGGGCACTAAACTGGTAGTAAGGGAGTTTTGAATTATCTGCTCCCCAAACTATTTCTAAGCTTTTTTTTCTCCTAAAGTTAACATAATGAGAGTTTAAGTTAGGACATAAACAACCCCGAGAGCAGCTGGAATAAGTTCTTTGTCCTTCCCAGATGTCTCTATTACCAGAGTAGTATCTCAAGAAAAACCACACATCTTAAACCCCTGGCAATTTCTATTTTATGGCACAATACACAGCCCTGTAGCTTGCCTTCATTCAACCTGAACCTACAGTGTAGTTATTAGGACACTTTAAGAGAAATGATAAGCCCACAACATGTCATTAAACAGGAGCTATCCAAGCTGGTTTCTTAGACCTACCACTACGTCCTTCCATATCCATACTTTAAATGAGCAACTGAGGCCCTACTTCCTGGTTACCTGTAAAAACAGGTATCATGGGGTGACGTTATGATGCTTGTATCCCCATTCATGTGTTCTGGTAATGTTGGATATTATGTTCTGTACCTTTAAGACTGGCTCTGAAGAGGGAAAGTTTTGTTTTGGTTTTCTTATCAGCCTGGCGGGACACAGAGACTGCAGCTTTTGCTTTTGCTGCTTTTGCTTTTCGCTTTGCTCTCTCTCGCTCTTGCTTGCTTCGCTTCTGCTTGCTTTGCATTTGCTCATTAGCCAGTTTAGCTAAACTGTCCAATTTCTTCCTGGACTGTTTCTCCTTTCCCTTTCCTGACCATTTCAAACCTGCTCTGGACTGGGACCTGGGAACACCGAGAGTTTGCACCCTGTGGCCTGCAGCAGCTGCCCCAGCGCCGGAGGGACTGAGAACAGAGCGACCACGCCCAAGAGACACTTTCTGAATTTGTCATCTTTTTCAGAGCGGTGCCATCCGGTATTGTTCATTTTGTGTGCTGGGGGGTGCTGTGCCTATTAAATAAACAGGTTCTTTCCACTTCTCTCTGAGGAATCCTTCCCAAACCGGTTGGGGGGAGGGGCTGTGTGGGTTTGCTTTCTGGAGGGGCCCTAATTTGGAAATTCTCTACCAAATTTGCCCTAAACCAGGACAACAGGAGTTATGGACATCAGGACTTGGAGAGGACATCCATGCTTAGAGCTGGAGAGGTGGAAATGTATTCCAGAAATTCTTAATCAGGGACCCAATCTACAGTAGATGGTCAAAGATAAGTAGATTTACAATGAAATTCTTCTCATCAGTTTAGAAATCAAAATGCATGCAGCTATCATTCTGCTCCTTCTGAGCTTGGGAAGGTGAAGGTTTTATGACTTTGGAACAAAATATGTTTTGGAACAAAAAATTCAGTACTGCTGAATCTGAAAGTTTTTAAGTTCAAATGCTAGGTCATTTTGATTATGAACCTGGGGGTTTTTTTGTTTAGAAAAATTCTGTATAGAAATAATTCTTCTATGTAAAAAATTACTTTTCCCTGTAGATGTATATTACAGACTCAAGTAGAATGAGCATGTTCAGTACTCTTTACATGAGAGGTGTTGGGTTTTTTTTACAGTTCAATGTTAAACCATTACTTGTACTCTTTACATGAGAGTGTTTGTGGTTTTTTACAGTTCAATGTTAAACCATTACTTGTACGGCTGTTGCTAATTGCTGTCCTCCTCCTTCACTTAGAGTGGGTGTTCAAGTATTCTCCAAAGCTCCTTAGATCTAGAGCCACTATCCTCCAAAGCCAAAAAATTGCCTTTATATTGCAGACAAGACATGTGCTGCTGCTATGTTAATAGCTTCTCTTGCTGTATTTCAGAGTATACCGGCATATTCCCAACTAAGTAACATCAAAGGACAATGTTAGCATCTACAGAATGCCTCACGGGAGCTTGACAAAGCAGATCTCTTCTGGTTCCTGGGAGATTTTAAGTTATCAGAAAAAAAAAGGAAAGAAAACTGAAGCCCAGCAGCTTTCTCATTCAGTGCTTACTGGCATTTAAAATAGGATAGTTTATTTATATATTTAATTCCAACAGAGGAAGAAAGCAAACCAAGCTTCTCATCTTCCCAGGTCCTCACTACAATTCCCCCCATTAAAATTTCCTGCTATTTCCTACCTTTGTGGCTTGTATTTTGCCTCGATCTTCCCCTTCCTGCTGTGCTCCTCACCCCAGCCTGTCCTTCTGCAGCACCACCAGCTGCTGCCCCTCAGGCACCTAACCACAGGCAGTTCATGGCTCCTATCTGTCTGCTGAGGGGGCAGATGGAAAGGGAGGAGTCAGGGTGCCTGGTACCTCTTACAGATCACTGCCACGGCCATGATTTCTGCTTTATTGTGATGACACTCCTTTTTTATTGTTTTCTCAACACTTACAGCAATGCAGACATATAAATACAGTGCAAGTCTTCGGCTGTATGTGAGTCTTAATAACTTATAGCTACAAAATGATTACTGGGTTTGAAATCTTCTCCTATATGCCAGTGTAGCAAAATAACCTGAGCTGTTGAAACAGGCATGATAGAAAGCTGATGTAACTTTAATGACTTTATGATATTTTTAGGGCTTAACCCCAGCACAGCAAAGGCAACAGGGGCAAAGAAAGGAGCTCAGACTACAGTCTTCAATAGCAAAAGGAGGAGAATACTAGTGGTAACAGTAGTAAGAATTTACCAGAAATTTGAAAACAGTGAAGGAAATAATAGAAAACATAACAAGTCTTTAAAGTAACTACTTTGTACTTCAACATATTTTGTAGACTACTTTGATTACCACTGATTTATTATCATGAATTTTAGTCTGAATACATAGTTGATACATGCTGTTATTGTGTCCTGTATCTCTCATTCCTTAATTATTCATCAATATTATTTAGTCCATTATTGATTCCCTACTGGTGTAACAAATGGTCTAAAGCATCTTGTACATACTTGTTCCTCTACTTCATAATTAGTAGCAGTGACCTAAATTAGCTGAAACAAGATTAGAATTCTCAAAACATCTTCATAAAGTAAATAAGTTTTTCTAATTTTTTCTAAATTTTTCAAAATATTTGTATCAGCTATAATTATGAAATTGCAGCTTTATCTCCACCAATTTTTTACATGCCATGTGTATGTGGTAAGATGTATACCATAAATACTTCTTTCCAGCTTCTTCCATTTGTCTGTCACTCTAGTCTGAAGAGTGCTGTATTAAATTATAAACCAGATGGTTTTCTTCAGACTCACTGTATTCTTTTGGTAACTTTTATGGTAATACAGGTATAATAAGTATCTGGATTCCTAAATAAGAGCAGAACAAGCCAAAATAATGATGCTTATTTTGTTTTTTTATAACTATTTTGTTTTATGGGTCTTCCTTTTCAGTTTTAGCCTGGCCTTTAGAGATGCCAAACATCCATTGACTCTGTTCACTTTATAGTACAAAAGTTGATGGTGCCACCTTCTATTAGGAGCTTTTGAAATTCCCTTCATTCTCTTTCAAAGTTATTTCATCAATTTCAGGGCACTCACAGAATGAAAGGAAGATTTAGGCTGAGCCTGACATGTTGAAAATGAGAAAATAAGAACACTTAATAGAATCATAAAATCATGGATATTGGAAAAGACTTCTAAGATAATAAAAATTTAACCCAGCACTGCCAGGTCCACCACTAAACCGTGTTTCCAAGTGCCACATTTATGCAGTTTTGCACACACAACCCTTTCAGGGATGCTGTGTCCACAGTTCCCAGAGCAGCTGGTTTCAATGCTTGATAACCCCTTCAGTGAAGAAATTTTTATTTCATGTCTCATCTAATCCTCCCCTGATACATCTTGGGGCTGCCATCCTGTCACTTGGGAGAAAAGCCCTGATCCTCCTCAGCAACACCCTCCTTTCCAGTAGAGGCAGAGAGTAACAAGGTCTCCCCCAAAGCTCTTTTCCTGCAGGCTAAACGCCCCCAGCTCCCTCAGACCCTCAGTTCACTCTGAGTGAGAATGGGCCAAAACTGAACATGGTGCGTGAGGTACAGCCACACCAGGGCCCAGTACAGGGGACTGCCCTGGTCCTGCTGGCCACACTATTGCTGATACAAGCCAAAATACCCTTGGTGTTCTTGGCCACCTGGGCATATGGTAGTCTGTATTTCAGCTATATTTTTTTTCTGAAATGAAAATAGCGCATTTGTTAGATTTCATTTAAAAGTTTCTTGTTATCTGAATACTAAAGAAATAAGTTTAATTTAAAAGATCTAAATTTGAGAAAAATATGCTGTCATTTTAAATAGGTAAGTTTAAAATTCTGTCAGGTGGGTGAAGAAATCTTTTAACTTTCATCTTCTCCCACTTCTAATTGTGCAATTCATAGATACTATTTCAAATGACAGACATATTTCATGATGGATTCATGCTGCATTTGAAAGAAGAAGGTAAAAAACAGCAAAGATGTAACATCTAGACTTTTTAAGAATTCACATGATGATTTTTCTCATTTGTCAGTTTTTACTCTCATCACTAAGGGGACAGCTAACACTAAACTTAGTACAAGGAATCTAATGAAGCTCCAACTCACAGATTGACAATTTTGGGGAAAGAACAACCATATGACCTTCTTCTCACAGTCTTTTTTGTCAGTGAACTGTAGCATTCCCTTCCTTTATTTTTACTTCCATTCTCAGAATTCAAACCTTAAATGTATCTCCAAATTTACACTTCAGATTTTTATATCATTTCACTCTTTCTTTTATCTAATAAAGACCAAATCCTTGTATGTGTCAGAAAGAGAAACAAAGAGGATTAATGTCGCAGACATCTTTTATGAAAAATCCTTTCCTTAGGATTTTTCCTCCTGAGAAGCTGAGAGGCCTCAGGAACAAAATGTAAACAATGGTTATCTGCTGCTGTGGAATGCAACAGGTGGATCTTTGATTGGCCCATGTTGGATATTTGTAACTAATGGCCAATTACAGCCCAGCTGGCTCGGACAGAGAGCCGAGCCACAAGCCCTTGTTATCATTCTTTCCTATTCTATTCTTAGCTAGCCTTCTGATGAAACCTGTCTTCTACTCTTTTAGTACAGTTTTAATGTAATATATGTAACAAAATAATAAATCAAGCCTTCTGAAACATGGAGTCAGATCCTCGTCTCTTCCCTCATCCAGGAACTCCTGTGAACACTGTCACAGATTAATATCACCTATGTTTTTAAAAGTCTTTATATGTGAGAAATCAGATAATAATGGTTTACTGGAAGTGACTTGGAGCGTTTTATACATATATACATATAGTCAAGAAATGGATGGAAAACTTAATTTCCAAGACCCTCAAATTAATAAAGATTTCAAAAATTTTTTTAATGGTACATTTTGGAGCTATGTTGCCAAGACTGGATAATGATACAATAAGTTGTATCATCAATCTTTCTTAATTAGAGAGTGATTCTCAGACCTGGCCCTTGGGAATAGCAATGAATAGAAGGAGATTTCTCCTGATTTGGAAAATTCTTCTGGATATGGTTTGTATTGATTCATATGACAGTTTCACAGATCTTCAGATTTATAAGCTTGGAGCTTGAGATTCAGCAGAAATTTCTGTCTGGGCATTACCTGTTAGCTTCTTCCACTGTAGTAAATGCACCAGCCATGAAGATTGTGAGGTTGTTAATTTTTTTTTTCTGGAAATGACTGAAAGACCTGTAGTCTTAAGAACAGCAGAAGCCATACAATAAGAAATATTGGTCTAAAGGCTGGAATTTTGCACAGTATGTCCAGTGCAAATGAGAAATTGGTTCTAAATCACTTGACAGTATTTTTGGGGCAGTCAGGATGAGTAATTTGATTCCAGTGTTGTCACTGGCAGTATCAGATTGAGAAAATAGACTGTCAAATATACAAAACTAGATGCTCTCACTAGATATCAACTTTAACTTTCTGTTAAAGTTCCTTAGATATTTGCTGTTGGCCTGTGTTTGAAATGGAACAGTGACAAGGTGTATTGTGCTCATCCTCTCCCAGCTGATGGTTTGGTTGGCTGAGGTATGCTTTTCTGTCTACTGCATGAACCAGAACATTTTTAGAAACTGAGAGACAGAATAATGATATTTTTTAGAAAAGCAGAATGTAGACCAGCAGTAATGGTGAAAGTTCTTTTTATCAATTTAGTTTGAATTTCAATGAAATTTGTTTCCATTCCTTTATGATAGTACCTGACATACCAGTACTTTGGTTTGAGACTAATTTTTGTCTTCTTTCTGTTCTTTAGTGTTGTCCTTCTCATTTTCTCTACTAGAATTTTTAATGTGGTTTTCCTCTCCCTCCTGCGGGAAGCACTTTTCAAATCTTCATCCAACAAATTGAACATTGGACTCGCAAGAGATCTGGGAAGAGCCTGGAGCAACTGAATATGGTCACTCAAGTAGAAGGGAATATAGTACAGCGATAGGAATGTCATGCCAGGATTTAGAGTCCCCTGATATGACTAGTGCATTTCTTCTTACAGCCGGTGCCAGTGCCTGACTTCCTAATTATATAATTAGGGAAATTTTGTTTTGAAATGTTTTAGACCTGAGAGAAAATATAGAAAGTAAATAATGTCAAGCCTATGTATCTCACTTGGTTCTCATCTTTTGTGATGCAGCTTAGGCTGTTAGCATGTTTCTCTCCCACAGAGTATTGTATTTCCACAGCATTTAGGAAATTCAGCAACTGACAGCAGCTTGTTCACAAAAAGGGAGCTGAAATAGAAAATGAAGTTATAAAACATGCAGAAGAGCAGAGCTGATTGTGGTCAATGACAGCAATGATCATTTATCAGGAAACCAAGTCTGGTATTGGTCAGTGTAATTTAGAAGGTAAGATTCAGAGATGTGTGCCATGTGTATGTGTCTGGACTTTAAATGTCCTAGCTAGTGGCAGGTCACTACCTGCCAGCTAGCCAAAATTTTCTGAAAATGGAGACCAAATAGTTGTCTGAACTAAAACTGATGTGCAGGATGAACAGTGATGGGCAAACTTTGAAGAAAGCAGGCAGACATCATCCTTGACATGGACACAGCTTTCAATGCTGGCTTTTAGTGATGCTTCCCCCAGTGTGAAAAGACTGGAGAAAGGGACCAACTTGACAATGATACGATACTTTGCTCCTAGAAATAAAATGAAAAATCATATACCAATATGGCTGAAATTAAAAGCAGTAGTTTGTCATCCTATTGCATATCAGTGCCCTTCTCGTTCATCCACTGTGTTTGTGTCAAGATCTTAGATATGTAATACATATGAACACACTGATTAGGCAATTTTCACTCTCACAGGGAATAAATATCAAGTAGTAAAATTCTTGAAATAAATTATATTTATGAAGAAAGTAGTATTGCAGTCTTTCTTAAGGTTTCCAAACTAACTCAGAGTGTTTATGAGTCCATAACTGATACACTTTTTCTCCTATAATAGAAGCTATCATTCTATACTGTTGATGTAGTTTGGGTGTTTATAACCATAGCTGCATTTATCTGATCTCTCTCTTCTCTCCAGAAAATTCACCCAGAATCAGCCACTTTAATCTCCTCTTTCCTCAGGGCTCTGATATGGTAGTTCCCCCTGGGTGTTAAACAGTTCAGAGATGTTGGGGTAGATGTTCAGCAGTCCATATGTTACCCTGTTTTGTTAATTATGAAGAGTATCTTCCATGCAAATATTGAAGTCATAGATGCATATTATTTTGGATCACCTGTTTCTAATCTTAAAATCGTAACAGCTATTAGACATTAACTGGACTTTTGATGCTATTTGGAGACACTGAGTCAGCTTTTTGTCTTCTCTTCAGGCAACAAAATGCATAGTGAAAAAAGTCCCTTTGGGAAAAACGAGTTTTCACATCACATTTTTTCTTCAAGAAACTACAAGATAATTTTATAGCCAGGTACTTCAGAAATTTATCTAGTTGACTAAAATTATTTTCCTTTAATATTCCAAAAGCTGATTATTCTGACTTCAATCAAATAGAAGCTCAAGAACATTGAAAATGAAATGTATTGAAAGCTTAAGTTAAAAAGTTGAATTCCTTCTATCCTTTGCCAAAACAGACAACTGTTATTACTTTACTTACATACTTAAATATTTCATCTTTTAGCCTGGGAGATTTTTTCTGATTTTTCATACAGCAGGAAGTACTAAAAGAGTCTCTTCAATAAAAACACAATTTGGGAAAAATGTAATTTAAAAAAAATTCAAACCTATGTTAAGAACAAAACAAGGATAAGAGCTTCAAAAACATGACTGAGGTACAGAAGAGGAGTATATATAGGAATTATGTATATATAAGTCCTATATATATTATATATATATATATATATATAAAATTATATATATATATATAATTATATATATATATATATGAATTATTGAAATAACTGATGTAATTAGCTTTTGCATCCACACGGATTTCATGTAGTTGTAAAGTTTTGAAAAGAAACAACAGGACAAAAACAGCAGAAGAGTGCTCTGCTATGGATTATTGTGGTAAAAGTAATGGACGAAATCACTTTTGAAGAAGGATAAAGGATTGTGATATTCATTCTGTGGTGACATAGATTACCTCCTGAGTAATAGTCCAATCTTGATGCTTAGGAAAAAGGAAAAACGCTCCCATCTGCAAAAAAAACAGGTGATCCCTTTTGTGGTAAATAATTTTAAGAAGCATTAAAGTAATAATAATGATTTACAGTCTGAAAATTATATGTGAACATTATCATATTTATTGTATACTATTAGGATGTCAAACTGTGGTAAATGTTACTTGTACTTATATGAATCCAAACTTTTCTTTATAACAAAGGTTTACTCATTACCCTTAAGAAACAAAATTGAAGAAGGTTTAAAGAACTAATTTTGGACAACTTAAAACCAATGATTGTATTAAAGTACCAGTTTACATTTTTGTACCAATGTACTTTAAATACTTTGTTTCTGAGGTCTCCAAATGATGGAAATGCTACAAATCCAGATTTGAAGTGAGGACAAAGGAGTTAGGCAAGATAAATGTATCTGTAAATATCCTTTTAGAAGATACAGTTACACTTTATTGGAAAAGGGTTTGGGAAGTTGTCACTTAACTCCATTTAGCTTGCTCGGTTTTGATGTTACAGGTTGCTGCTCTGTTGTGCTGCAGCTAGATGAAAATGAAGGAACCATTGCATAAGCTTCATGAAGCACAGAAACTAGATGTAATTTTCATATATTTTACAAATTATTTTAGCATATTAACTTCACTGTTCCTGTTTCTAATGGACTAAAATGTGTCAATGCACCATTTAAGTGAATTTTCTGTATAACAGGGTATGCCTTTTATTTGAAAGGTGTATTTTAAATAAATCAAATTAACCTTTAAAATGCATTATTTCACTAAATATATCAAGCTGTACATAAACATTTCAGGGAATCTAATGTACTACATCCTTTTTAATGCTTCACTGCATCATGAAACAGTCATGTAAGAATTTCTCTTGTGCATTACATAACTCATTATAGAGATAAGTTACACAAACCATCAATGTTCATAAATATAAGAAAGAATAACGACTCTTCTTGTAAATAATTTAGATTATTTTTTTCTGGGTTGTAGTTTTTTAATATTTAGAATCCCCAGAAAACTCGGTATTGGTTTTACATATGGGTGAAGTAGGCAGTTGTGTGTAACTTTATCCCCCACACAATCCTGAGCATTTTCATAGAATGAGTAGAACATAGCTTTCCAAGTGAATTTTGTATCAGAAATACAAAATAGCTAGCAGGCACAATTACAAGTTCTACCATGAAGGTTGTTTAGGATGATTTTATTTTATGAAGGAATTTTATTTCTTCCCCAGTCTTGAACAGTGTCTTTTATAGATGCACTTCCATTTCTTAAATATTCAGAGTAAACACTTTCTATATTAGAGTCAAGAAGTATCTCACCACTCTTCCTAGTCCACGTAGTGGGAAACAATTGCAGAAATTATTATAATTGTTGTTATTAACAATTTGCAGAAAAACTAATCCTGAAATTATCCGGATTACATTCCTGTTCCTTTCCAGAATCTGATCTCCTTTCAGGTAGCCTTTGCTTTTTACACAATTGCAACTGTTTTCAACATATTATATATTGTGGAAGTAAACTCCTATTAACTGATCCCATCTGTCCATTTTTTTATGTTTGGTTTTTTAGAAGATTTTATGGTTTTGAAAAAAAAAATTTTCTTCATAGCATTTTTGTCTCGAAATCTGTCTCTCGGGTCTTTAAATTGCTAAAAAGAAAGCCGCAAGTGTAAGTCTTCAAAGCATCTTGGATAGATTCTAATTTTTTTGGACCTAAAAATGTTGATTTTAGTACATTTGTTCTCCAAGTCACCTTACACACTGCAGATAAAACAGAGAAACAATCCAGATGGACTGGCCTCCCAGGAAATAACTTATCTGAGGTGATATATTGTTTCAGTAATTCATAGTGTTTATCTGGATCAAGAACAAGATATGTTCTAATTCTCTTGATGAGGAAAGCCTTGAGGTTTCATTACAGCCTGATCAAAGGATAATCTTTACAGCAGAGAAAGCTGTACAGAGGTGAGCCTGTTATGTTGAAAACAGCAGCTACTGCCAAAATATGACTTTGATGTAATGTCAAGTAGTTGGGAAGGTGAGATGAAATAAGTGGTTTGAGCACAGTCTTCAACTTTTCTTTTTTCTGTTTTTTGGTTTGGTTGGGGTTTTTTCTGGGTTCTTTTTTGGTTTTTGTTTTGTTTTTGTTTTTTTGTTTGTTTGTGGCTTTTTCTTTTGTTTTGAGTTTGTTTTGTTCTGGTTTTTGGGGTTTTTTGTTTGTTTGTTTTTGGTTTTTTGTTTTGTTCTGTTTTGTTGGTTTGTTTGTGGGGTTTGTTTTGTTTTTTTTTAATTTGGGCAAGTAGCTTCAGCAATTGTGCAGTCAAAGTTCACCGGTGCTGTTTATTCAGATGAAGATGGTAGTTACTGTGCATTCATTAGAGTGACTTCAACATTACTCTTTGTAATTTTTACAAAACTTGATATAATTTTTAAGTTGCCCAAATTTTTCTCCTTTCCTCCCAAAGAGCTACAGTGTAAAATTTGGGTAGTGGTAAATTCTTTCCAGGATCTTCTTCCAACAAAAGTTGATTAACTATTTAGAGAGTTTTGAATTTGGGGGCAGAATTTCTTTTCTTACAGAGTGTTTCCTTAGTGAATATTCTGGCAATTATCTAAGTTAAGTTTGAACTGAAAAGTCACAAAGGGAGCCATAGCCTTTGTATTACCACATGCATTTCTAGTACTTTCACACTTCAAAGGTTATTTTAGTTCATATTGTACAAAAGGGAATTTCTACATGCAATTTCATAGAGAGGAGGTGTAGAAATGTCTCCAAACTATTTCTAAGAGTTTTCCTGCTGACTTGTATGCATATTTGCAAATTATTTTGTCACAAAAAATATCAGCATGAGTCAGCAGTACTGTGTTTAGCTTTCCTAATATAGTCAGTGGATAAGTATCTTCAGGGAAAATCTTCTGTTTATCCTCAAGGGGCTTGATCTGTTTATTTATATTTTATTATTTCTACTTGTATGTTGAAATCTTACCGGTCTTGCAGAAGAGAAGAGACAGAATTTATGGAAGTTTCCCTAATTAATGCCTAAAGTACTTCCAAATGGATATAAAAACGTCTGAGGAGCATTTACTAAAAGACAGAAATTAAATTATAATTTCTGAAGTGTAGCGCTTTAGCAATTTTCAACCATAATTTTAGGGGAAGAAAAAAGTTCATTATAATATGCTTGTGAGGGTAAACAAAAAAGTCTGGCAGTAGGTCACAATTGCAAAGATTTAATTCCAGTTTTTAAATGCTTAAGCTTCTGCCCTCCCTCTCTGAGAATCTGTAAGAAAATAAGCCATTAATCTCACACCATGGGCAAAAAATGGAAACTTCCTTTGGGCAGAAAATATGATTAAGGACTCTTTGAAGAAAATGCAGTGAATCTCATATCTTGTATTAACTGGCAACATAGACATTTCCTTGACAGATGAAATATTTCCTTTTATATTTCCTTGAAGCTGACATGTAAATTACTTAATGCTTGTTTGATTTTTTTTGAACCAATTGTAGCACCAGCTCCAATACAGTGGTTTTAGTGGTATTGCGTGTGTCATAAAGAAATGAATAGAGATAGAGATGGATTATTAGCTGGAAGTTCATTTTACAACTAAAGTCCATAAATAAATTGATCCTCAAAACTATTTCTCATATTGAATTTCTTTGCAACTGTTTCAGAAACCCATTTTTGATTAAAAAACTGGCTTGTATTCTTCTGTTACCTGATTGGGTAACATTTCTTTAGCACATATTTTTTCATTTAATATTCAGTTGAGTATTCTTATTTATAATTCCATTTCAAAGAGTTTTTGTGAGAAGTAGGGGCCTATGTAGAAAACATATATCTGCAAGTGCCTAAAATAATGCTTTTTAATTCCTATAAATTATTTTAAAATCCATTATTTCATCCCTGTAAAGAGCAGTAAAATTAAAGACATTGTGCTCCAACAATCTGCAGGAAAACTAACAACTGTGAGAAGAAAATATTAGTAATTCAAGCCTTTTATCAAGAACCCAAAAGTGTAGGGAACTGTTAAAAATAAGTTTAAGTGTCCTTGACCAGAACTTAGTATTATTTATTTTAAGAATCTGGCCTTTAAAGAGTTTTGTAGTTACTTGATTTTTGCAGCTTATTAACTCAAAGGACTCTCTAGCATATATACTTTCAAGACTGAAAATTTCAGATACATAAATTCCTATTAGTAGTCAGCAAATGAACTGTCCAAAGAGAAAATAAAAATTACCTTGCATAGGAAAATAATGCAACCTTTAAATACATAATTCTATCCCTTTAAGAGAGGAACACCATTTGCAATTATTTACCACAAATGATATGGTTTGATACCACAAGCTACATTTGACAGCATTTTATTTAGCTAAAATTGACAGGCTGTGAAAGATTTCATGATCATGTTGAAGACATAAAGAGGGACCATGAGCTCCATAACTTCAATTTTAAAATAAAGGAAAAGCAGACTGCAGACTGGAGAAATCAATGAAGGTTTGAAATGCTTTGCACGTAAGGATACATGTATTTAAAATACTGGAGCAGCAGATGGGAAAGTTACTTTTCCTTACGTATTAGATGTGTGATAGGATATAATTACAAAGCGACAAAAAGTAGTGTGGGATTCACAGAGTTAATAGAAGAAAGAGATGATTTTACCAAGTCAAAGAATAATATTATGGCTGATTTCAGAAGCCAGTTTTATTCTAGGGTGCAGATCTGGTTAAGGAGATTCAATACAAAAAATATATGAAGGATGTCTTATTAAAAAAAAAGAAGCTAGATAAAATAAACTCTTGAACTAATACTCACTGGCCAGAAGGAAATATATCTGATAGAAATGAGGAGTAATGATCATCATTTTTATTAACCTTGGGAAACAAAATAAAAGCAAAGCTGAAAATGTCATTAAAAACCTAGAATCTATAGCCCCATCTATTGACTGACCTGAGAATGTTTCTTATTAAGATACAATCTCCACGTACAGCTACGAGAAAATAAGAGAGAAACCTGATATTTGTTAATTGGTGAATGACTACCCACACTGGCTGTTCACTTCTTGCTGCCTCATTGGAGGCTTTATTAGGAGTTGAGGAGAAGAAAGAAATTATGCTGGTGTTGAATTTAGACTAAACATTCTTGCATGGAGCAGGACAAAGTTAAGCCATACATTCATAATAGCTGACCTCCTAACAGGAAAGATAGAAGAAAGGACCAGGATCAGGAATCAGTGAGCACGTTCTAATGATTTGGAAAGGAATTGAATGTAATACATGGTGTAAAGTAATCATATACTTGCACCCTTTGTGGTTTCACTGAGACAGAGGTTTCTCTGCCCTGGTAAGATAAGAGCAAGTTACTAATTAAAAACAAATCAGAATTTAAATTGTTCACTAGAAGTAATAAAGTACTGGGGGCAGGGGGCGGAAATAAAAGGTGGAACAGACTAACATTGAGCTTGTGTAGCATTCACTCTTTATTCTGTGTACTGCTTTTGACAGTAGGCATGATCTTGGGTTTCCTGTTAAGTATCTCTCAAACCATGTTACCTCTTGAGATTTGCCCAGTACCTTCTAGAATCAAATCAACTACATTAAGCCAAAGTCTCTTTGGAGGTGTTGGCATTCCGACAGGCTGTTCACTGGGATTAGCATGCTTCAGTGACATTGAGAAAGTAGCTTGACCTGCTGTTACTTCTGCTTCTTTTTAAGACATTGAATTTGATTTCAAAATATGATGGACTACAAAAAAAACAAACAAAACAAAACAAAAAAAAAAAAAAAACCACCAAAAAACCAATGCACAAAACTCCAAACAAGAAAAGCCTTTCTCTTTTCCAGGAATGTCAACTAAGATCTAAGATACTTGTGTGCAAGTCTCAGGCCCAATAAATATTAAAGTACTATATTGAAAATGGAATGGTATCCAGAATATAACAATATTAATAAAATAGATTAAGTAATCCAGCCCTAAGTACCAGCTACCCGATGATTACAGTCCTCTTCCTGTGTGTATGGACAGAGACAAATATAGGTCTCCTGTACACTGAGCAGCTGTCTAAACCCATAGGCAAATCCTTCTCCTTGAACATGTTTCTGACAAATGTCAAAACTTGGCTGGTCATTCCCATTTCCTTTTTATTTTTTTTTCTTCCTGGTTTTGCATTTGTTAAAATGTTGTCACTATAAATAATGTGTTTTATTTAAATAATTAAATAATTATATTATTTAAATATATAATTAAAATAATAATTAATTATTCTTCTTATTTATTTTTATTATTTATTTAAATAATAAAAATAAATAATAAGAATAATTGAAAATTCCACCTTCGTAAAGAAGGAATTCTTAAAATCCAAAATGGACCAATCCTGGACTCAAAGGGGGCTATAAATGCAGGAAGTTCAGTTGGGTCTGGGTTCTTATTTTGGATACTTGTTTTGTGGGGAGAACCCAGTGCACTTGGGGGTAGTGCACTGTTCTGTTTTTGGCTCACTGTGTGGGTGCCTGGGCTTATCCTGGGTACTCCGTTCCTTGCAGCTGTTTTAATAAATGAGAACCTCTTTCTTCAGAGAAAGTTTGGCCTCGTTCATATTCATAACATGAGTGTTATCTATTGTATATAATATTTACTTGCTCTTAAGAAAAGAACCCTCTGTAACTGTTCCACTGACAAATGAGCAGACATTAAAAAACTGAGGTCAAACTCAGGCATCCAAAAGTTGCAGATTTCACTGTGTCTTAATCAGCTGGAAAATCTTTTAGAAGAATAACTTATAAGATATATAAACTCAGTAAATAACATTATACGATTAAACCTTCACAGTAAGTGAAACTTCTGCTTCAGAATTTGTTTCTTGAAAATTTTTCTTATGAAATAATTATTTTCAGGTCATGTACATTTTATTTAGATATTCGTCACTTTGTTACTTAACATGCAGATTTTTCAATTGAAATTGTGGAAGATGGAAGATTTTTTCATTTTCTCTCCTCTCTCATTGATCATTCTTTCGTCTTCTTGATCTCCCATAGATTTAAACAGAATAAGACTTGGTGAAAAAGAGTGATTTGTGTAATTTTATGTACAACTTAAAAAGTTACAGCAAATTAATAATGTTTATATTGACACAAAAAGCAGAATGCTTAGAGAGGACAAATCTTGAAATATGTTGATCTCCTGCAAAATATGTTGATCTCCTGCAAAATATGTTGATCTCCTGCAAAAAATGTTGATCTCCAGTTGATCTCCTACAAGAATGGAAACAATGCACATATGAGACCAAAATATTTCAAATACACTTTCTTTTTGTGATTCAGCTCATAAGAAAATCTGTATGGCTTGCTTCCTCAAAACATGCATTTTTATAAACCATTTGAATATAGCAAAATATAAGCTTAAAGAATGACAGTAATATGAACTGAAGTTCTTTTTTAGCACTTTGAATTATTTCTTACTACTTTTGCAGTTTGTGGGTTTTTTGTTTACTGGAGCATGAGTTAAATAACCACTCCCTGCAAATTTGGATGAAGACTTTTGCCATGAATCATGCTTGGCTATGACCAGGGATAATGTGTTTATGCATGTCTGGAGAGATCATCCAATACTTCATGGCACAGCATTTACTTATTTTGTTCTATAACTTTTAAAAATCATTTTATGCAGTAATTTCTATATGACTAGATTCATTATACTCTCAAATTGCATTATTTCATGGCTGATAATTTCTTTTATTAATTATTGCTTGCATATGTTGAAATTACATGTTTTTTCCCTCTCAGGATGTAGCATTTTTTAGTAATAGAATGCTCAAGTAGAAAAATGAACCCCCAAAGGAAAAGACACAGATATTGAATTAAACTTGTTCAGAAAAAGGACTGTTTCAAACTCTTGTTTCAAGAAGCCAAGATTGATATTCTTGTTACTATATATCTAGGTCATAATTTCCTAATATGTCATTGCAATGCTAATGATTTAGAATCCCAGAAATAAATTATATTCAGGTAAGATTTCTTTACTTCTTTCCAAGTTTGTGAATGTGTCATAAATGATCTATAGTATTATAATATTTTTTTTAAAGCGTATCAAGCAAATGCTGCATGCAAATGTTGCCAATTTGTGAATGCAAGCCTAGTCACAACTCTATACTGTGTCCCAAGCCCCTTCTTTGTTCCCTTAGTCATCCAAGATACTCCTGCTCTTCAAGAAAACCCTCAAAATTTGACTTAGAGTCTCACAAACGCTCACTATCATGCTGAGGCTGGTTTCTTAGCTGTCACACTCAGCAATGAGTGAATTGCTTTTCCAGGAAGCAGTTACATGGAAAATCCTCCACATCCAATTTGTCAAAGTTGCTAGGACTGTAAAGAAATCCATTTGCACATACACAAAAAAGAAAATCCTAAATATGTGCTTAAAATTACCTCAAGAGAAATAATGGATATATCAAAATTTAATCCTTTCCAAAGTTAAAGCATGTCAAACTTTCCTAATTTAGTCATACAACATTGAGACTCTAATGTTTACATTTTAAAAGCATATTAATTTATTCTAAATTTGGAGTGAATGTCAAAATAAATAAAGACTACTAGAATGTTGAATAAATAATCTAAGGCAGAATCTCTTCCACTTCAGCTTAGTAGCATCCCTACTATCATGACACATTAATAGTCATGATAGTCATGACCCAGACACATTAATAGGCAGCATTTTTGGTGGATTTTACGAAAAAAAAAAATAGTGCTTGACTAGTTGACTGACATCAAGAAAATAGATTTTTTAAGATTGATTCTCAGCATACATTAGTCTTCCTTAATTTTGTGCTGGTTTGACTTTGTCTGGATGCCTGGTGCCTACCGGAGGTGCCCTAACCTCTGTGGACAGATGAGAGCAAAATGCTAATGGGCTGAGATAAAGACAGAGATAAATCACTCACAAATTAATATCATGGGCAAAACAGACCCAACTTGTGGAAATTAATTTATTTTCAATCAGATCAGAACAGGATAATGAGGAAAAAACCTTAGAAATACTTTCTCTTAATCCCTCCCTCCTTCCTGGCCTCAATTTTATTCCTGATTTTCTACTTCCTCCTCCCAGTGCCATGAAGGGATGGGAAATGGAGGCTGCAGTCACTTCTTCACACTCTTGTCTCTGCCTCTTCCTCCCCATCATGTGTAGGACTCCCCTCACTCCTCCCCTACTCCACCACTGGGTTTCTCCCATGGGAGACAGTCCTCCATGAACTTCTCCAATATGAGTACTTCCCATGGGCTACAGCTCTTCACCAACTGCTCCATCTTGGGTCCCTTCCATGGGGTCCAGAGTGGGGTCTTCCATAGGCTGCAGATGGAGCTCTGCCATGGAGCTCCATGGGCAGAAGGAAGCCAACAATCCCCATTGTCTCTTCCATGGACTGCAGTGGGATATCTGCTCTGGTGCCTGGAGCACATTCTCCCCCTCCTTTTTCACTGACCTTGGTGTCCACAGGGCTGTTTGTCTCACATCTGCTCACTCCACTATTCACTGGCTGAGAGAACTTCTGTGCAATAATTTTTTCCACTTATTTTATCCCAGGGGCTCTGCCACCATGACTGATGGGCTAGCCTTGGCCAACAGTGAGTCCATCTTGGAGAGCTGTCACTGGCTCCATCAGACATGGGGGAAGTTTCCAGCATCTTCCCAGAGAATCAAACCCTATAGCCCCCCCGCTATCAAAACCTTGCCATGCAAAGTCATACACTGTTGTGTACCTCTGAAATAACTTCACAATAACTGATAAAGAAGAAACCCCTACAAAAGTGGCCAGATACTCCTCTAGTACAGTCCAGATAAGTACGCTATAAGTCAGTACAACAAAAGGGACCACGTGATTCCCAACCCTGTTGTCATGAGTTGGTACTGGCTGGATGCCAGGCGCTCACAAGAGCTGCTCTCTCATTCCCCTCTAAACAGAGGAGAGAAAATTTAATGGAGGGTTCATAGGTTGAGATAAGGACTGGCAGAGATCATTCACCAAATACCATTAAGGGCAGAACAAGGTCAGCTTAGAGACATGAAGTTAATCTATTACTAACAAAATCAGAACAGGATAATGAGAAGTAAACAAACCTTCAAAAGCACCTTCCCTCCACCCTTCCCTCCTTCCAGCTGTACCTCCTACCCCAACAACACAAGGAGAGAGTGAATGAGGTCAGTTCATCACCCTTGGCTTCTCCTGCTGCTCAGGGAGAGGAGTCCTTCCCCTGGTGCACTGTGGGGTCTGTCCCTTGGGAGACAGTTCTCCATGAACTTCTCCAGTGTGTGTCCATCTCACGAGCAGCAGCTCTCTTGAGAACTGCTGCAATGTGAGTCCATCCCATGGACAACAGCCCTCCCAAAACTGCTGCAGCATGGGTCACTCTTCTGTGGGGTGCAGTCCTCCAAGCATGGCCTGCAACAACAGGGGAACAGGGCCCCTTTCTCTCCACAGGTCTCCTACAGGATCACAGCCTCCTCCAGTCATCCACCTGCTCCAGTGTGGGGCTCCTCCCTGGACTGCAGGTGGATCTCTGCATCCCTGTGATTTTCCATGGGCTACAGGGGCACAGCTGCTTCACCATGGGCAGAGGAATCCCTACTCTGGTACTTGGAGCACCTCGTGCCTCTCCTTCTCCACTGACCTTGGTGTCTGCAGAGCTGTCCGCCTCACATGTTCTCACTCTGCTCTTTTCTGGCCCATATTAAAACTGCAAAAACCTTTTGTTTTGGTTTCTTCTTAAATCTGTTATCACAGAGGTGTTACCACCATCTCTAACTGACACAGCCTTGGCCAGGAGCATGTTCATCTTTGGAGGCACCAGGGGTTGGCTTGCCAGACATGGTGGAAGTTTCCAGCAGCTTCTCACAGAAGCCACCTCTGTGAACCCCCGATACCAACACCCAGGCCATGCAAACCCAATACACCTATAAAGAATGCATCTAATAGATGCTCTCCTGGACTTCTTGAACTCTAGACATAAATAAATACTGGACTCTTAAACCAGCAAATTTTGAAATAAATCTTACTCCTTTCCTACTGGACTTAGATCTGCCTCAGATCTAAGCTACTCTGCTACAGAGTAGCTAAGAGCTACTGTGTAAGAAGCTTCTACAGAAGATCAAAACTTGGGTGTAGAAAAGGTAACATGAAAAGATATTTACTTTTAATTTTTACTAAATTCTTCTAAGTCCAATTCTTACTTTAAACTGCATGATTTCACTTGATGCATTGTTTATACACACAGAATTTCTCCCACATATGATTGTTTCATCTGTCATATCTTAATTTCTATAAATCATTGGCAACATGTGTCAATACATTCATAACCACTAATAATACTGAGATTAAATGAAGAAACAGGCATAACTGAAACCCACACTATTGAATTATCCATTATGGCTACGTGCTTTTTGAAGTGCTGCGAAAAAAAATTGTGCCATCTCAGGCTATGAGAAAGCAGTGTAGCAACCTTGCTCAGATCTCTCTGCCTGCTTCTCCCACGACACTGAGCTTTTCTGTAGGTACATCTGTCATGGTTTAAACCAGGCCAGCAACAAAGCTCCACACAGCTGCTCACTCACCCCCAGTGGAATGGCAAGAGAATCAAAAGAGTAAAAGTGAGAAAAGTTGTCTGTTGTCATATAGGCAATGCTCGGCAGTAATGAAAACACTAAACTATCAACACTGTTTCCAGCAGAAATCCAGAACAGACACCCATACCAGCTTCTGTGAAGAAAGTCAATGCTATCCCAGCTAAGAACAGCAAAACATACTAATATCCTTTTTGGATAAATGGTTGTAACTTCTAAGATCCTGACAAAAGCTTGAAGTCTATGACATTTTTGAAGCCAGATCGTAAAGAAGTAAGAGCAGATTTATAAACTGATTAACACAGGTGGGTTTTGTTGAGTGTTTTCCTTTTGCTAGCTGTTTTGACTCTTCTGTCTCAGTGCAGGTTGAATTGTTCCATGGCAAGTGGTGGGATTGTGCTTCAACCCCTCAGACAGCCAGTTCCAGGTGGCTTTCACAAGGAGATACTGGTCCTTGTGAAAGCAAAGAATGGCTTGCACTCAGCTGCCAAAGGAATTTGGAAAAACACATAGACAGCGTCTATTGTAGCATGTAACCTGTCAGACCTCCTGTTAGAGCTCTGGTGTATGTGGCACAACAACACTTAGCATTATGTGTGGAGCCCATCTAGTTTTGACTCAGCATTTGAGTTTACCTCAGCCCTGGCTGTCGATCTGTCTGCGGGGACAGGCCCTGTGCCGGTGCCACTTGCAGGGGCAGCCAGGACTGGGGAAGCCTTGTCTCTGGGGGGATTTCACCTGGCAGCACCTCACATGGGGCAGGCAGTAGGAAACACTGGAGGGGCTTCTCCAACCAGGTCGTGAACAGGTCTCCACCAAAGGGTGCCAAAGAAAGTTGGGACTGGACCAATGGTCTCCTGTCCATGGATTTTGGGAGGGGCCAGGGGTGTATAAAAACTAACTGCATCAGGGCTCAGCGCTGCTCGCTGGGGCTCGCTGTAGTTCCTTGGCTGGCTCACTCCGTCCTTTCCCTGGCCCCAGCCTGCCTTCTGGCCCTCCTGCCCTCCCTGGCTCCTGCCCGCCCTCACACCTCTCCTGCTTCCCTGTGTCCCTGCCCACCGCACTGCCCCTTCTCCCCCGCCTCCCTGCCTGGTCTGCCCTCATTCAACCCCGCCGCCCCGCTCCAGCCGGTCGCCGTGGCTCTGTCCAGGGTCCTGGAGCTCCCGTCCGGGCTGCCCCTCACTGCGTGTCCGCCCGAGGAGCCGCGGCTCTCCGGGAGCTGCGCAGGCCCCTCAGGCCCCGGCCCAGGCCCGGCAGCCGCCCCTGATCCCTGGTGGTAGCGCCCTGCTCTGCCCTCCGTCTTCTCTCTCTGCCTCCCCTCTCCCCCAGCCCTTTTCCATTTTCCTTCATTCTTTTCTGGCTCTTCTAGCCCTCTTCTGGGCAATTCCTTCTCCTTCTCGTTTTTGTTACCAATAAACGGTTCTCAGATACAGCATTTGGCTCGTTTGGCTTAATTTCGTTCCTGACCATCCATTATTACAAGAACAGATTGCTGTTCCCCACACTGGAATGCGGCACCATAGCAAGACTTCAGTGAGGCCATAATAGTCCACTGTTAACCTCAGCCTCCTCCAGAATTTTTCACTGGCCATATGGGACTACTGAAGACTGAGCAAGTTCTGCTGATTATTTTATCTTGCCTTCATGCTTGACAGGAACATCCTCCAGACACTGAAAATGGTTGCCTCTTTTTTATTTTCTCCATCAATTTCATAGTCCCCAGGAAAAGATACAAATTTTATGGATCCATCAACCTCCATGTCCACTGGTTCTTTTCCACTGTTTGTATGACTACTGTAGCTCAGATTTGGGTCCCTGTCTCAACTGATGTTCTTAGTTTTAGTTTGGATCACTGTCTTGGTCTAGGCATCTTCAGAGGCAGTCTGGGTCCCTATCTTAACTACCCCCTCCAATAACAATGAACTGTGGCTTAATAGACATGGGCCAAGCCTTAAAATAGTGCTAGAAGCTGCTGGGTTTTGTTGGGGAAAGCAAAACACCCTTCTACCAGGCAGTGCATTAATTAATTGAGATTATTTGCTTGGTTCCGATATCAAATCCCTGTCTATGGAAGGTGCTAAGTTTCTGAAACACCCACCCAAATACTTCCATACACCCTGCCACACAGGGACGACCTGCCTAATGGCATGTTTTGCTTTCATCTCTCCCTGAAACTGTGCCCTCTTCTACCAGGATAACATTGGATTCAGGAACCTGACAAGAAGCTGACAGTGTTAATAATATTCAACAACCCACCTGAAAGTGATCAAGAGCCTCAGGAGCCTGAGCATCAAAAATACCCACACCAATCCTGAATTAGGAGCAGGGTATGTGTGCTCATCCTGCCTATGACAAAGCTACCCCAGCACAGCTAGGCATCAATGACAGGGCAGAGCACACGGCCATTGTTTCTATTAGTGTGTTTCCAACCTCAGCAAAATAAAGAGCTGAGCAGGGCAGCAATTAAACTCTGTGACCCTCACACAAGTCTGCCAATTAATAACTATTATACTTACAAATTCAAAACTGCCTCACATTGAGTGCCAGGAAAGAACTGTAGTGGGTTCACCTTGGAAGGCCACCAGGTGTCCACCAAGACAATTTTGAACTCCCCCTCCTAAGCAGGACATGGGGAAGAAAATAAGATGAAAAACACATGGATCCCAACAAGGGCAGTATAATGAGAAAAAGCAAAGGATGTCCATGGAAACAAAGCAAAACAGCAAGGTGCATTCTCTATTTCCGTTCAGCAAATATCCAGCCTGGGAAGTAGGGCTCCAATACATGTAGCAGTTGCTTCTGAAGACCATCACCTAATAAGAAACACCTCCCTCTCTCCTTGTCTCTTCTTGTGTCTTCTTTCTGACCTCAACACCACATGGCAAGGGACATCCCCATGCCTTTGGTGCCCTCCAAGTCTCTTTCCCTCACCCAGCCTACCAGCCTTGGTGGGGTTTCAACAGATAGAATGGATCTGTGCAGGCACAGCTCAGTAGTTGCCCAAATACTGGTGTATCATTCACAGCACTCTTCCTGCAAATACAAATGACAGTACTATAAGGTTTGCTAAGGGGAAAGTTAACTCCATCCCAGTGATATCCTCTAAACTTTTAAAACTTAGGGTTCCTATGAGTTGACAATATTCCAGATGAAGTTAACATCCTGATCGGCTTGTAGAAAAACACTTTCTTTTTTTTTTTTTTAATTTAGTCTTTTTTACCTTGTGCATGCTAGTGGTATGGTAAATGTTTTTATCACAATATAATTTAAAACAGCCTTAATATCAACATAGTAGCAACTACAGCCAGCTGTTCCCTGATGTCTTTATAATAGCTAATGAAATTTCTCACTAACATGAATTTTACAACAGCTTTGCATATCTTGCTTGCTTTTCCAATTAGCTTCATAGACTTGTTCTCACATGGGGAAATTCCTAGTGAAGTAGAATGAAGTTTTAGACATCTTTCTTTCTTGGTTTTTGTTGAATCATGGCTACCTGTTCATCCAAAAAGTTGAAGATTTCCAAGTTTTCATCTGTAATTTTCTGCTTTTCTTTCCACACTAGCAAATCTCAGCCATGGTTTAATATCATTTTACTATTTTTTAAATGTAATTAATTGTTGTGTTATGTCAAAGATGTGCTTTCCTTTGTGTAGGTGTCTATGTATATCCCTCATTCTTTGCCCATCTCATTTTAAGCAGCATTCAACTCTCAGTTTGTTAAATCAGTAGTCTTCTTGTGTTGCAATCATCAATATATTGCATATAGTAAGTTTTTGTTAGGTAGAATAGAGAAACTGTTAGCATTTTAATAATTATTTCCTATTACTATACAATATGTTTTTCTTTAAGATGAACTTTCTTGTAACAGTAAAGCTCTCTTAAACTGGTAAAGAAATAATAATAAATTTTCTAATCAATCAATTTTCTAATTAGCAGGATGTTTTAAATGAAGCACTTGACATTGCTGCCACTCAGTTGAATGATATATTTGATATCCTTTGATGCTAAAATTATCAACACAGTTAAATATAAGTTTCTTACATAGCAACTGTGTTGCTACTGTCTCCAGTCATTCTATCCAAATGGAGATATGAACAGTTATCTGATACACAAGATCTAAAATATTTTTTAAAATTACCAATTATACCAAATTTATGGTATAATGATAATCTCAATGATAAGAACCCCATATGCCTCTTGTTATCTTCTTGAAACTGCAAGCATTAGACAGAACAATAAAATAAATTGTTCTCATAAAATTCCTTACCACATTAGCTTGGTAGGTTTGCAACAACCTAAGCACATATACCACTGGAGATTTACACTTGTGTGTATACATACAGATCATACACATACTTGTGTGTATGATTTGTACACTACTGTGAACACATCCACACACACTTCTGCATAAACCATTGATTTAACTCCTTTATTGTTAGTGTGAATTTGCTTCCTCCCTTTACCTCTGAGGATGCCAATTCCCATGTAGTAATGAATTCTAATATTCTACAAAATCAAATTCTTATTATGGCTCAAGCTTCGCTATAAATTTTTCCCATATTTGATGCTTTAGCATTTTTGCTCACAAAAATAGTTGTGATAAAATCAGGTGTATTTTTTACTTTCACTGTTCCCTTAAATATTTTTTTTAATGTCTCATAATGTGTGTCTGAAGACACACATGGTGTGTACTGTAATCAATGCAGACCTCTCAGATACCTCAAGAGAGTTTGATGTTCTCACTGTGTGGAGAAAAAACACACCAGTGTTTTTGTGAGTGTACTTAGGCAAGACCTTTTTTCTTATCACATAGTGACCTTACAAGTATAACTGAAATTAAGGAATAGACAACAAAGTCCACCCTATTTTGTTGTCTATTCCCTAATTTCAGTTTGAGACCAGTGTTCAAATACTTTGAACATTGGAACTTTGAATACTTTGAGACCAGTGTTCAAATATTATAACCCGTGTTTACTTGTTGGCATTACACTTAATTAAAAGGAACAAAAGCTTTGAAAATGAAATTATCATTTCCCCAAAGCATATTCTTTGCATATATTTTAATAATGGAAAGGAAAAAAGGCTTCAGGTAGGTTTTGGTCAGTCAAGTCAGAGACTTGTCAATTCAATATTATATCTGAAAGAGATAGGAATGGTTCTGTTCTTAGTGACTTTCAATACTGCAAGTATTGCAAGTAACAGCAGTAGTAATAATTGTAATCTTAATGTTAGAACCAATTCAGAAGAAGCTTGTATGCTGATTGAAAGAGAATGCCAGTTTTAGTCTTACCATAGTCCATTATGGCGAGCAGAGCGCTGAACCAAATCAGAAAGGTCTGCTCTTTGGTGCCTTCTGAAAAAAAAAAGAAAGAAAAAAGAAAAAAGGAAAAAGAAAAAAGAAAAAAGAAAAAAAGAAAAAAGAAAAAAAGAAAAAAGAAAAAAGAAAAAGAAAAAAAAAAAAAGAAAAAAGAACCCACACATAGCCTCCAAATAACCAAATAAACACAAAAAAGCAAAACAAACCCCTGACCCCGAAATAAACCTAAATAACTTAACAGCCCCCAAAAAAGAAAAAAAGAAAAGCCAAACCCAAAATCCCAAAAAGCAAACTCAGCTTATTTTATTCCAGAGCATGAAATGATTAAAGATAATAAAGAATTTTCTCTATAAGTGCAACAAGTGTTGAAGTAGTGTGAAGCTGTGATTTTCACAGGAAGTGTTAAGTCAGAGAGCAGTTGAGGGAGGTTTAAGATAGGTGCTAGTAGCATTATAACATTTTTAAAAAACAGGCTGCTGAATACCAGTAGTGTTGCACGGCTGAAATTAACACTTCAGCTCTGTCACTTTCTTGGAATAACTTCTTGTAATTGCTTCTGGCAAGTAATAACTTGCTGGTTTTAAATCTAAAGCCTGACAAAATCAATGGTTAATCAAATGTTTAAGATAAATGTTATTTCATTTACTTTGGATCTAGACTTAACAGATCCTTCATCTTAATATATTGCTTCAAATTTTCAATTACTACAGTATGTTTCATTTACTACAGTATCATTCTTATAACTAAGTCCACCCTAAAATCCTAATTCTCAGTATGATTTGTCTTTCATAATCCAATCACTGCCTAATTTAAATAAATAAATAATAAATTAAATAAATAAATAATAATGGAACTAAGAGGTTAAAAACTGAGAAGGTTTCTTGACAAGATAAATGTGGCACAGAGATAGATAACTTCCCTCCATTTCAACTACTGAAATACAATCAAATGCTCAGTTAATGTACTCTAGACAGTACACAGTCCTCTTAAGGTAAACTGATTTCTCTTAACATAGAGGCAGTAAGACAAGCAGAAAATAACAGAAAACTATAAAATATATTGGTGACCTTATTCTGTCAAAAAATAATTTAAACTAAATTAATATAATAAGATATTACATTTCCTTCCAAATGCAATTTCGGTATTATCATGAAATTCACAGTGCCTGTGTCAATACCTGCAACTGTTTGTTCTGATAAACACAAATTAGCTATAGACATCCCCCTTAATAAGCAGAATTACATACTTTTACAAAAGAATTTCCATCTTTTTTAATTTATTTCTTCTTTTATAAGTACATGAGATATGAATAATAGTTAAATTACCCATTGCTGAAGCAGGCAATATTTCCATGAGAACTGTGAATGTCCTATGTTTAATGCTTATTAATTTCCTTCCTGCAATATTCCTTATTGGTAACTTGAACAGAAAATCTCAGTTTAATCTTCAAGCTGCTGAAGGTTTTTATTTTAGACTTTTCTCTGCACTTCTTCATAAATGCAAATGCCTAAGGGACCAATGCAAAGCACCATTTTATATCTAGGGTGAGGGACAGATCCTTCTGCTATTTATTCAGTGGCAGAGCCAAATTGAAAAATAATGGACAATGAGACTAAAAGTGAGTATTTTGAGGCTAATAGTGAGTGTTGTTTTATTTGAAACAATACCATAGGTTACCAAGCCATGCACTTGATGCTTTCATTGATATTTTGAGTCTGTCCTACTCCTGAAAATTACTTTCTGAAAGAATACCCTTTGTCATTGTTTTCAGTGAGGTAAGACACAAAATCATCAGAAAGTTTCTGAGACACTTGGGGAAAAAATAGTCTTTATATCTGTACAATGAGCTCGAGGCAGCATAGTCTGTTGATTCTTATAAATAATTTTCTTTCTGATAATACCCAAAAAACCCCACCAGAAAACCTCACAACCAGACAAACCAAAACCAACAACAACAACAAAACTCACAAAAAAGCCCCAAACAAAAACCCTCAAAACTAAAACCTCCACAAGACCAATGGAAACTTCCCTCTACAAACTCCAGATAAGACCTTTCCATTATTTCCCATGATAGGCAGGATGTAATTTTTAAAGGGTTCTTATTTGAACCTTATCTGTGATGTAAGTTAGTAGACTAAAGAACCCTCTAGTGATTCAGCCTGTGTTACTCCTTCATCACATTCTGCTCCTTATCAGACAGTCTGTTGTTGTTTATACTGAATATGGGGCGGGGGAGTTTTATGGGCGGATACAGTTAACAGCTAAAGTGGCTGAAAAGAAATCTTGCAACAAAGCAAATCAAGCAAACCTTACAATAAAGTAAATAAAGTTTTATTTAAACCATTTTACTTTAAATTGGTAGATCTAGAGTTTTAGTATGAAAGAAGTTAATTCATGGGATAGTTGATTTATTTTTCACATAGAAGAAATGACAGGTGTTTCTCAATATTTTGCAAGCAGCACAGTTATCTTTGAAGTTTGTGATTTTGAGGTTGTACTTTATATGGATTGTAATAAAGGAATAATAGAGGAAGTGCATCCAAATCATAATGCTGAAAGCTTCACTGTGTCGTAGTCATAGATAATAGAATTATAAGATCATAAAAACGCTCTTTGGTTCTTTTGGAGATCACCTAGCCCAAACTCCCACCTGAAGACTAACAGCCAACACAGATCAAATAAACCATGGTTTTGTCAAGATAAATATTTATAACTTTCAATCTGCCCTATCCCTGTTAGGAGGTTGTCCATAAATTTCCATGTACGTTTAGGCATTAACCAGTCAATTAATAACTGAGTTAATAATGACCCTTTGAGCCTAGTGACCAGTTCCATTCCAGCCTAAGAACAGTCCGTTCCTCCAGCCTCTGTTTTTCTCTAGTGAGAGGGCTGTGAAAATGGTCTCAAAAGCCTGACTAAGCTTATGGCGTCTCCTGTCTTCCCGCCTATGTAAGCAGCCACAGAGCACAGCCAGGCTGGTCAAACATGGTCCTTTGTAAAGCCTCAGTGACTGTTCATGATTACATTATTGTCTTTTGTGTGACTGAAAAAAAAATTACAAAGCAGTGTACACTGTAATCCCCCCTGTGGGAGATTGATTGATTCCTGCTTTAGTTGTTTGTTATTGCCTTAAGTAAGTGTATTCAAAGCTATTTTTTTTTAAAGAAGGCTCAGGATAATGGCATTTTTAAAGTTGATTACAGAGGATATATAATCAGGCAGTGTATAAGGGAAAGGAAGATTATTTGCAGACAGCAAAAAAACTAGAATTTCTAGTACACAGAGACTGATCACTCATAAAATATCTTTAAGGATTTTTTTAATATAAATTAAAAACACTGAGAAATGCCAAATGGGAAAAAATGATTGTGAGTGCCAATACTCATTCCTATGTTAATCTTAGTTACTCACCAGGTAACAAGATTTTGAAAATAAATCTCTGACCACTGTTGCAGACATATTTTATGAAAAATCTTTTTGCTAAGATCTTTTCTCTTGAGAAGCTGAGAAGCTTCAGCTTCTCCATGTTTTGCTGCTTGGGAATGTGATCTGAAGAATTGTTTACCCAAAATGTGAAATTGTTTTTACTTGATGACCAATGACAGCCACCTGTGTTAAGGCTGTGAGCGGTCACAAGATTTTATTATCATTCCTTTTCATTCCTTGCTAACCTTCTGATGAAATCCTTTCTTCTTTTCTTTTAGTATACTTTTAATATATCATTTTCTTTTAATATAATATATCATAAAATAATAAATCAGCCTTCTGAAACATAGAGTCAAGATTCTCGTCTCTTCCCTCATCCTGAGACCCCTGTGAACACCACCATATTTGGTGAGCCCCGAGTGGAGAACATTGCCACAGACCGCCTTACAGCAATTTATTCTGAAGCTCTGCTGTACAAAGTGGCTGAGTCATTGGTTTTCAGCACGTTCCTTCATAGACTAGCAAAAAAATTTTGAGACATTCTCATGTCAGCCAAAGGTATTTATCTCTTCTGGTAAGGCACAGCTGGGTCAACTATGCAGGCATGAGAAACAGTGGTTATGTCCTAGAAAGGGTCATAAACCAACCCCTGAAGCACCTTCCCTGGGGCCTCTGGCAATCACCAGAGGACTGTGCACACTCCATTGTGTTGCAACAGACAACCTGAAACTCTTCTCACAGGGGAGGTGCTTGGCATTCCCACCCAAACCTGAATATGTATTAATCAATTGAAATTTTTGTTTTGAGGGCTCTCCCACCCCTGACAGATGAGGACTGAAACCATCAATGAACATTGAAATTACAGTAACTGATTATGTCTCTGGGTTCACAGGTAGCAATATTTTTCCTCCCTACTATCTACTCTTGTGCTTTCCTTTTTTTCTTTTCTTTAACTTATGTATTTCCTTAAGGGATATTTTTATACTTTTTTATTGTTTATTTTTACAGGTATAAAAAAATTGCTCAATACTCCCTTTCCATTGCACTCAAGTTGCTCTAAAATAAATCTTCCATACACACACACACACACACACACACACACACACACACACACCAGTGTCATTTCACTGTAATCTGCTCAAACGCATCTACTGACAAGAACCTCAGTTATGCCACCTCAGGGGTGGGCTGTAACACCCGGGGAAGTGGTTGAATCACCATCCCTGGAGGTATTTGAAAGGCATGTAGAGGTGGCACTTGGGGACTTAGTTTAGTGGTGGACTTGACAGTGTGAAGTTAGTGGAGTCAATTATTTTATTATAACTGCTGTTCTAACCTAAATGATTCCATGGCTCCATGAGAGGAGCCCTTAATATTTAACAGATTCCAACACCAATTGATGATTTTTAGCATTTTTTTAGCATTTGTTATGATCAGTGTGGGTGGGAAGCTGCCTTGCTTTAATGGTCCTGGGGGACGCAGCCTGCACGTGAGCCTTGTGATGTTGCAGCAGCAACAAAGGCAAATCTGTCTTGGGGGCATCAGCAGGATCATTAGTGGCAGAGACAGAGACATGGTCATGCCACCCAGTGACAGTCAGGCCAGACCTGGGGCACTGTGCCAGGTTCAGGTTCCTGCACTTCAAAGGTTGTGGGCTGTATGGAAAGGATCCAAAGGAGGGCCATGGAAAAGGTAAGAGGACACAGAACCTGTCCTGTGTGGAAAGACTGAAGCAGTAATGTCTCCACCACCTGGAGAAGATGGGGCTGCAGGGGATCTAAACAGTACTCCAGTACTTAAATGACAGCTTCAGAGAGGATGGAGGCTTCCTCTTCACAAGTGCCACACAGAGAGGACAAGGGGTAATGGGTATAAACTGAAGTGGGAGAGGTTTCATACTGACAGAAAAAAGCATTTTCTTTTTAAGAAAATGTAAGAGCATTTATTCACTGCAACTACGTCCTCTGGGACATGGCAAAGTCCCTATTCCTGAAGATTATCAAGATACCATTAAAGAGGGTGGTAAATATTTTCATATAGGTTCCCTTTCTTGCAAAAAGCTGGGGCTGGAAGACCTTTGGAGGTCCCTTTCCTCCTGGGATGTTCTGTGATTCTATGAAAAAGTATCAGAAAATACTTCTTAGACTTCCAGACTTATTCAGTGCTATAATCCCTTTCTATTTCTTTTTAATTCAAAAGCAGTTAAAACCATATGCTCCACAAGCAAAACTATTAGGTAATTGTTCTGTGCTTATAAAGCAATTAGTGAGAATTAATCCCACAATGTATTAAACAACCCACAAGTAACAAGACTGTTGAAAGAAAAAAAAAATTTCTAACCTTGTAAATATTCTTCTTTAAATAAATGATTTTATATTCTGCAAGTCATGTCATATAAATCCTTTGCTGTCTGATAATGCATGCAAATAAAGGCAAACAAGTCTACCAAAATTTTCCATGGTTGTAATTTTAAAATATATTAATTAAAAGAGAATTATAAGCAGTCTAAATTAAAATGTCTCCATTGTTTTGAGGAACTAAAAAATGAGATCCGGATTTGACTGGACTCCAACTTCCTAATCATCAGGCCTGTTTCAATTTTGTGTTTAATTTTAAGCACAACAGTGAACAGCTAGAGCTTCATATGGATTTAGCAAGTTTCCCTGTTTCCTGTGAACAAATTATAAAGTTGGGCATAAGGTCAGATCAAAGGGATCCATTCTGAGGTGAGAGCAAAGTTGCAAGGAACACATCACCATCTCTATTATTTTTCTTTTGTGTGTGTGCATTTGTGTAGTTCTGGTCTTCAGCTTTTGATTAGATGTAGGAAATATTTGGTAAAGATAGGATCCATTATAAAATACCTAGTCCAGTCTCTTTGAAGTCAAGAGTTGTATCTGAAATCTTGACTTGATTCCACCTTTATGTATCACCTACTAAAACTAATTAAAAATTGTTAAGTCTAAAAATGTCTAAAAATAAAAATGTTATTTATCTTCATTATCTCTGTCACCTTTAAGGAAAAATAATTGAAAGCATGTAAAAGATAGTGAATTGCTCCACAAACTGTTCATTATATACTTATGTAGTATATCTTGACACACGACCTATTTTGTGAGCCATGCCTTGTCCCTGAACAGCTAGAGCTGTCATTGGAAAAAGAAGGAACTAAAAAAATTGATTACAGACTTATCATTTGCTTTAATAAAAATGTAATAACATTTACATGAAGTTTCAGTATTCTTATAATAGCATGCCCAGTGTTTAACTCTTATATAATTTCTGCTGCTGCACTGCAGATCGTCTTCTTATTCTCCCATCATGTGAGTCCATGGGGAGTCTAAATCTACCAGTGATAATTTTTCTGTGAATTTTACATAGTTTTGTTTTTGTTCAATTATCACTTTCATTTTTTTTTTCATTTTATCTACACATTTATAGGCTTCCATTTTCTCTCTCAAGTTTCTATGACTATTTTTATTCATATCATACTAACAATCTTTCCTTGTTTCTGCATGATGATTGCAGAAATCAGGAAAGGATTTCCCTGCTCCCAGAAAAATCTTATCAATTTCATGAAAGAGTAAAGGAGTTTTCCTCCAATGTATAATTTTTCTTCCTTGTCATTTACTGACAGGATATATGCAGATGTATAATATGGACAACTCATTCCTGATGTTAAAAATACTGTGTTTTTAAGAGTGGTTATGATGTGGGTGTTTATAAGGGTAATGATTTATGGGAACCATACAACTCCTAAAGTAGAATGGGGCAAAATTTTTAAGTATCTTCTACATGAAGCTACTTCACAGTTCTTATAAAGAAATTTTAAAAAGATTGCATAGAAAAATTGCTAAACTGTACTACTCTACTTAGAAACAAACTTTTGAGAGTTGTAATAATGGGTAGTTCCACTGAGTAATAATAGTTGCTTTCCACAGATATTTTTGGGTTTTTATGAGAAGAAAAAAGACAAAAAATAGCCATCTCAAACTAACTCTGGTTCACTTTTATGACTTTATTAACAACGCTGCAATAAAATGCTATTTTATGAACCTATATATATATATATATATATATATATATATATTATATATAACCATATTTGTACCACAAATAAAATTATTTTGGTTGCTTAAATGAATATGCTATTCATATTGATTAATTTTAGAGTTAGTTTCAGATATTTACAAACTGACCTAGAAAAATACATGATATTCATTCCAGGCAAATTTTATAGCACTTTCACTACTGCTTATGCAGTGATTGTGGAATCCAGGATAACCACATGTCCTTTTTGTCTATGCTTGTGCTTTTGCAAGATTCATGTTCAGACAAAGGTAGCTCAATAATTCTTCCTTATCCTTATTTTTCATTGATAAACATTAACCGAAAAAAAAAAAGATTATTCAGCAGGTGTAATGCATCAGATGAAATTCAACATATTCTGTCAGAATGTTTTAGTCAACTTAATTGGGTTTTGGATTTTTATTTACTTGTCTTCACCATGCAGGCACCACATCTGCCTAACATCAAAAGAACACTTATGATTAATATTGTCCACTACTAAATAATCTTTGATTGGTGTGGCACAGGCCACAGATAGAGAGTGAAAGTGGTATTTGTTTCACAATAAAACTAGTGAGCTCTAACCTCCTGTTGCTGTATTTAAGCAAATAAGCCACCCTAATTCTACAGCCAAATTGTTAACTCTGCAAAGCGTGATGGTACTGGATAACAAACAAGACGGCAAATTTCAAAAAAAAAAAAAGAAAAAAAAAGGAGAAAATATTTTTTTAAAAATTGAAATCAAAAGTTATGTTACTAAGGATTCTTTGGAGAAAAATAATGATGTAAAAATTGGCAAACAGTATTGTGCCTTATTGCTCTGCATCAGCCAAGGTAACTATTATTCCTTCATCAGCCATTTCTATATTTGCCAATGCAGATTTATTTTTTGATCTTTTTCTTAACAGAAAAAGGTTCTTATAATTGGTGCAAGTTGACCAAAGGTGTCAGAGAGCTTAGATTATCTGCATTTTCACACAAATTTATGAGTTTTTAAACTGCAAAATTTCTCTTCATAAGTACATTTTACATAATATAAACTCAAAGCAGAAGAAGGTGAAGGAAATAATATGTCCCGGGAGACAAGACTTTATGCTGTTTATTATTGCAAATCTCATGAGACATATTATATATGGGTCATACAAGTTAAGCTAGTCTCACCAACATTTTTGTCTTTGATTCCAAAATATACATTGATGCATGACTGCCTCATACTTTTGTTTGGTGTATCTCTGAAAAAATAAATAAAAAAAAAGCTTCTCTCTGAAAAGAAAGATCTATGTCAGTGAATATTTGCAGTCACAGATTTACATTTCAGTGTGGTCTCATGCATGCCTGAAGCAAATTAAAATCAAGTTATGTCACTTCTGAGTTTTAGATATCTCCTCTCAAAAAGCTGCAGGCATGCTGCTTCTATATCATCAGTCCTTAACACCCATGTGTGAATGTTCTTTGTTTACCTACCATCAGTGCAATTGCACAGCCTACAACTGGTCCTTACTGAGCATCTTGAACACTCAGTACAGTTGATAAGTGAAGGCCTGCTACCTAACCCAAAGTTTGCACTCCTTTTCCTCCCTGTGAACTCCCTAGGGATGTTAAGAGTCTAAACTGTTGATCAGCACACAAAAGGAAGAAAATGCAAATGAAATGAAATCAAATCAGATCTATATTAAAAAAAAAACTTGAAATGTTGCATTAATTTGTTGTTGATAAATATGCAGGTTCGCACTTGCTCTTTATCTTGGGCAGAAGAAATAGGAAGATATTGCTTTTCCAGGCTTTTTATTCAGCCTTGTAAATGAAATATAGGAAGAGCTTGCTTGGGTATTTTCTTGGCATACATTTCATCAGTGATTTTTTAAATTAGGTCCAGCTTCACATTTCTTACCAAGAAAAGAAGGAAGAAAGCGTCTTATATGGTTATAGGAAGATGTTTTGGATGCTTAGACACATGTGATATTCAACATACAGTATGGTTTGAAATAATAAATATTAAGTCCTCTTAATCTGTGCTGTTCTTGTGTAATGACTTTTAGAGCAGATCTTGCACTTTAAAAAATAAAAAATGTGTGCATAAATCCTGATTTTTTTTTAAATGTGCCTCTAAGAAACCATTGGCCTTTTTGATGATGCTTTGCAAGTGTAAAAAAGTCAGCCTCAGGGCCTCTCTGAATAAACAGCTTTTATTCAGCCTCTGTGATAGTGGGAAGGAATAGATGTTTTACTGAAATGTGAAGAGCATAGGCCCACTTCAGTTTGTAGACACCAATTTAGCTGAGCCAATTGATGCTGTGAGCCTTGATCTGCCCTATTTGGCTCACTTAGTGTGTTTTCCTGCTAAGTGTCTTGTGCTGGGCACATGGGAGCTGTTTCCTCCCAGAGGATGAACATGGCCAGGCTGATCTCAGCACAGACATCACCGGGGCTCTCCACTCAACCAGCAGCTGAGATGCCTGCACAGTCCTGTGGCCCACCTGTATGAACCATACCTTTTTACCTTCTCTGCTCAAACCTTTCCACACCTGTAGGCACTGAATTACAACTGCACCCTTATCCAGCCAGGTACCTCAGCCCCAGCAAAATCACATAGTAAAAAGAGGAAAATGAACGTGTTTTCTTCTGTTGTACTTATTTACCTATGTTTTTCTCTTTAGCCTCATTACTATGACCACTGGTAAGTGCACAACACAAAGTGCACACAATGAAGTTATTTTCACTTTCTTTAATTTTTACTTATATTAACATTGGAGTTTTCATATCTGCTATAAAGCTAACAAAACTGTTCTGAATGTTACTGTCTCTGGTCTGGTGAGTGAAATATGATGTGTTAATTTTTGTTTTGCAATGTAAGTAGTACTATGGAGAGCTGAACATTTTACACTTAGTAAGTTACTTACTCAGTAGTTTACTTAGTTTACAAATTTTATTTCATTATTATTGTAATGTATAATCCAAACTCACACTGAAACAAGGGGGATTTCTTCTGCCCATTCCACAGTCTGAGAAATGAGAATTTTTTCCTTACCAAAAAAGGTGAATATCCAGAGAATGGTAGACTATATTTCAGGACATTAAGCAAAGATTCTGAATTAATGTGTTAAATCTACTGAAATTATATCCTCTTTCCCTACATAAAAAGCTAAATCACAATAAATGGATTGGAATACACTAGATTTTCTCTTAGGAAGCTCTTCTTTTTAACTGACCCTGAAAACACAAGCAGTTATTCTCCTTCCTATTGCCATAAACCAGAATGTGTAAAAATACACACAGCCATGTTATATTTTGAGTCAAGTCTTTGCCAATTCACTTATACAAGGTTCCGGTTTGAAGTTTCTTGGCTTAGTCTTCTTGAGAGAGCAAGAAAAGGGCAAGGGTAGAAAAAAGAGTTTAGTAAATTCAATATAAGTCCCATATGGGTCACCAACATATAAAATTCTCCAGTTGTTTGAGTTATTTTTGGATGAGAGAACTTCACACCCAAAGTACTTTTGCCAATTCACAGTTAAGAGATGGCTATGAGATTAAATATTTTTGTGCAACTTTTCAGGTTTCATCAGACCTTACCTTACAGTGCAATGCTTTTGTAGATATGATGCATAGATTTTTTTGAGTCACACAATTCACTTTCATTATTTCAGGAAAAATTAGGCCCAAATGAAGATCTGAGCCTTGGGGCCTTAATATATCCACCCCCTGATTTTCATTTTTATTTATTTTGGGGACTTACACCTAAAATTTTATGCCTTTGTGTCATACAAGGTCATATAGTGTCTATCAGACTGTGAATTTAATATACCTCATCTATTCACGGATAATCAGATAATGAAACAGGCAAATTGAAGCCATGCCTTTGCAAGGAGAGCAGACCAAACGTGTGGAGGAGTCTTCATATGCCACACCCAAGACATGCATGTGCATGTGTAAGAAAGAGAAGGGAAATAGGCCAAAAGAGGAGGGTTTCCCTTCACAGTCTAAATCATTATAACCAGGTAATTCAGTGACTCAGTTTTCACTCTGTATTTGGTAGAACTGGAAGAGGATTTCATGTTAATTTTTTTTTCTCCACACTTTAGCTGTTTTAAATTACAATTTTCTTGGAATAAATTCTTGGGAGATGATTTTCATGCAGAGTAAATAGTTTAGCCAAATATCAAGGCATGTTTCTCAGCTTACTTTAATTTTACCCCAGGATTTGAATTTATCTTTGTCTTGATGATGCTACTACTAGAGCTAGCTGTGAGGGAAAAAAAAATAAAGGAATTCATTGTGCTGCTGTGGTGTATGGCTTTAAAAGACATGTTAAATCAAAATGATTTTTCCTCTGTATGTTGTTTAGCCAGAATTTGGACAGAAGAGAACCTTACTCTTGACAGACTCAGGAAACACTCCTAATGGTCTGACTTCTTTCAGATTTCTGTTGTTTAAAGCCAATGACATGTTCTTACAACTGAATTAATTTACAAACATACTCAATTTAATCCATTGCTTCCATCTAAATCTCATCCATTGCATCTCATCGAAAGAAGATGAGATATCACACACTCACTTTAGCTCTTCTGTGTAAAGCCCAAAATCAGCACTACTATTTTATGTAAGTAAGTGTCATGGCTGAAAGACTCTTGTAACTTCTTCAGTTACCTTGCATGAAGAGAGTTCACTGTGAGCAAAGATGATATTACTGCAGACATCATCATTTTTGTTTACTTGGATAAAACTGTCTTATGTAGGTAATGTGTGTTGTGAAAATGAATGTGTTTTCCTCAGATTCAGCCCATGAAATTTTACTTACCTTAGTAATATCTTTTTGGGAGTTAGGAAGCCACACCACATTCTCAATCACTACATCACCTCATGATAAATTAGATAAGCTGTTTAAGAGGGCTTGTTGATTTCAGGAGTGTATTTTTGGGTATATTGGCTGAGATCAAAGTTATTTTGCAATAGATTTTGTAAATTACTCCATTAAAAATATTTTAGACCCATCCCCAGTAGATTGTCATGAATAATGTGGCTCACAGTGCTTGTAGTTCTATAGACAGATATCGCAATGCTGAGATGAATTACATTTTTGCTTAGATAACATGAGGTTCTACAGCAATATTTACCCCAAGATTTCTAAAAAATAGGAGTTTCAGAAGTTGCAGTGTCTCCATATGAGAGGGAAGGGGCATTTTTCTAGAACTAGCTCTGCTCTTCAGCTTGTTTGTTTGTTTTCCCCATGGTTTGCTTTTACCCTGTTTTTTTGTGGGAGCTGATCCTCCTTGCCTGGTTGAAAGTAATTTTAGTTATTATTTTTTATTTTAATTTTCATATAATTTACCCAGTCATGAGGGAAATAGGCTTTGCTTTTTAATCTATTGTTCTGACTGCATGAAACATTTAATCCCCTATAACTTTTGTTATGGCCTGAAAACACGATAAATGAGGATAAAGACTAAAGCCAGAGTGCTGAGTGTCACAGATTTGATAAACCAGCTTAATCCCCTTGCAGAGCATTAATGAAGATATTAAAGAAACTTGGATGCAGAAAACTGTTTCAATGAAATCTGTAGATGTTTCTGAGCTGAGCAGATTTTTAAGTATAAAGGAGAACAACAAAAAGAAAACAAAACCAAATAAACACTTGCAAAGAAATAGCAGAAAGGAAAATCAGAGGCAGAAGTTCAGAAAAGTTCTAGTATATAAAAGGGAAGACAGCTTTCTGGACCATTAGAATCAGTCTCCTGATATGGTGTTATCACAAAAAGTCTACTTAAAAAATGTTATCCATTATCTTGCTATACGAGAACACAGTCTTAGGCTGTTCCAGATTTTTATACATCATTTTATTTTAATCTGAATTCTTATAGCATTTAGTCAATAAGAGGAAAATGGATTCTCTGAAGGTAGTGTGAAGACAGATAAAATTTTTAAGAAACATGAAGCCAAAGGACCTCAATGCAAGTTAAATGCCAGATTAACATTCACCCATACAGTTCTGTTTAAATAAGGAACGTCCACTGTTTAACCTGTTTTAATGTGAAAATAGGAATGGTTTGGTGCATAGAAATTTACTGCAAAATTGAAAGAATTGATGATGACTAGGTATGAGAAATGTTCACTTAAAAGATATTTAAAATACAAATCTCTCAGCATGAAAGCAAGAGAGTGCCAACACACCTAGAACAAGATATCTCAGGAAGGACATGTAGCATAGTTCAAGACAGAACAGTCAGAACTACAAAAAGTTTGTACACAAAAACCAGCTCTGATGAATAAGATTACTAAGATAATATTCCAGAGCTAAAATATGCAAAAAAACTTAAATGGCAAGTTGAATTTTCATTTAGATTTTAGGGTATATATACATATATAACATACACTTTACAAATAAACTTTTTTTTTAACTCTGATTATCTGTAAATGTTCTGCTTGATCTCAAATAAATATTTGCAGCAAATAAAGTCAATCAGAAATATACTTTGCAATTATTGTTGGGCTTGGTTTGGCTAATGAGCTGCAAGTTTATTTATTCACAAAGCTTATTTATTCACAAGGAAACAGATTTGGTCAATGATTCAGCTCAAAGGATTGTTTTTAGTTTGGCACAATGCAGTTTTCTACAGTGGAATAGCTCTCCATTCCCTATGTGTGATGAGAACTTATTTTTGTTTCTAGGAAAACTGAATACACAGTTGCCTTCAGGATTTTTAACCCTAAGAAAAAATTCTTATACTTCTGTTTTTCATGCACAAGCAAACACACCTGTGCAACTCTGTTAAAAACTCCTGCATATTTAAACAGCTAAAGCAAAAACAGGTATACTCCCCAAAGTGTAAAAATTGGAGGTTAAAATTTCTGCAAGACCAGCTTCAGCTTGTGGTCCACATATTGTTTTTTCAGGTTGCAAACCCACCAAATTCTCTATTCCTTCATTTCTTGAATGCCGTTCCTTGAAACAGTGTGTGAGGTTTTCTTTCACATGTGGGATTTTAAACAAATGAAGCAGACTAGATTTCACAGCTTTGGTTGCTCTGTGGTATCACATACCAGTTAATAAGGACATAAAAATTTATGTGGGCATGTGATTTCCTGGTTTTATCTGCCTGGGTTTTCTTCAGGCTTTTCTTACAGTGCTGGACTGTGCTTCCCCTCTTATCACAAAAAACAAAGACAGAGGCAGTCTTCTGAGAAAGATTGCATGCTCAAAATCCCAGCAATTTGGAGACCTGTTGATGCCATCATCCCCTTGAAGTCAGTTCTCCAAAACACTGTGGCAGTGTTTTACAGGTCCCTGCCCATGGAAAGCCAGACAGGAAAAACGGCTCTGCAATCCAGGCAGCACCAGCAGAGTCTGACAGCTGTTGGGAAACTGCTTGTACATTACAAGTCCCCTTACTCTCAGCTGAGGGAAGTTTTACGACAAGTCCTGGCTGTGTGCCACCCTCCCAGGACAGACAGGATCCCGTGGGGATGGCACTGGGGATGCCAGTGTAATCTGTGTCCTGCCAAACAGGGAGCTGGGAATGTGCTGGGGCCCAGCTGGGATCACCTCCCTGCTGCTCACCCTCAGCATCACTCACCATGCACTTGGCAATTCCTGTTCACCTCTATCAGGCACAAACAACCAATGTCTGGCTTTCAAAAATAAAGTTCTCCTGTATCAAAAGTGAAAAAAAAATGTTCAGAGCTTTAGAATAAATTAGATATTGTTTTCTAGACACTACTGGGTCAATATGGGTTAGTTCAATGAGGAAACTTAAACTGGAGTTTTTGGAATCCTTAGTAACCCATTGCTCAGCAGCTGTTGCCTTTTTTTTTTTTAGAAGATTACTTGGTATCATAACAGCAAATTTTATCATATTTTACTTTTTTTTTCTCAAAGCTTTGAAAAACTCTAACACAAGCTCTTCTGTCAGTTCAGCAGTTATCTTCTTTAAAAATGGATCAGTCTTTGATTTATTTAATATTAATCTAAACCTGTTTGTAGCCAGAAGCTATGTAAACCTTCAATGGATTTATTCATAATATATGCTCAGACACATTTTTCCATCACTTCAGACTAAATATTAATGTTTTAAATAATATCAAGATATAAAATGGTTGAAAACCAAACATAAGGAAAGCACTGACAAGGATTTGCTGGGACAGCAGTATGCTAAATAAATAAAGAACAAAGTGTGTGAGAGAAGAATTATGTCCCAGTATCAGCTGGGAAAGGAGAGAAAACTAATTCAGTGCTGGCATAAGTGGAGAATAAGAACTGATGATATATAAACAACAAATATGAGAACACAGCTAGTTTTCACCAGAAGAAAGCTGGTGGTTTCTCCAGTGATTTGAGGGGCTCATGGGAGGAGACTGCCTCTGTTACTGTTGTGATCGCAGAGTAATCTAAAACAAGCAGCCCAAAAGTTAACATTTCATTTTCTTTCTTTCTTGCCAAGTCAGTTTTTTATTCTTCTGAGCTGAATCAAATTATTATGTGATCAGATAAGTAGCATGGAGAGGGTAAGGTGAGGTTGCCAGGTAGGACAGAAGGAAACAGGAATGCATCCCAGTGGAGAAGAGATATTAATTTAGCCAAGTCTTCTTATGGAAGTACACCCTCAGGGTTTTGCTTGCAAATCCTCTTCACAGAAGAGCTGAGTTTCTTCCGACATGACTAGACCAACAAAGGGCAGGTTTTGCACAAACATTTGTGGGTTTGAACAGTAAAAGTTGCAGAATTTTATATCTTGTAGTTGTTTTCTTTTGATAGTGGCAAGAGTTTCCTGAAAACAACCTGTGACAGAAAAATAGAGAGCTAGTACAGTTTTTTATTAACATTTTTACCCTTTAAGTGGAACAAAGCCAACTGTATTGTGTATTTGCTGCCAAAGACTGCTACAAAAAAAATCACCTGTGTCAAATTTAAAGATTTCATAAATATTATCACTTCTTTTATTCATTACTTAAGTATTCACTAAGAGCTGGGAAAACAGATCCAGAATATTTTAATAACAAGTTCACACCTGAAACCAGAAAACTGTGTGTTAGTTGAATATATGCTCTGATCTCTAAAGAAGCATCTTCTACTTTCAGTCTTTACAAACTCCAGGGCTCTTCCTGGCCCAGCTCTACTTAAGGCATTCTCTGAATTGTCTGAGCTAGTAAGTCACACAGTTTGTGTTTAACATTAAAAAATCCCTCGAATCCAGCAAAGACTTTGACTGGAGCGCAGATCAGGGTCAGAGATGTAAGAGCGCTTCTTCTGACTGCTGTGAGCAGAGGTCAAGCTGCTGGAGGGACAAAGAGAAAACCCTCACAAAGCCTGGAAAAGTGGAAAGCATGCAAAGCAAGGAGAATCTGAGAGCTGAACAGGAGATTATTTTTGTCTGCTGTTCCAGGATTGATTTAAAATATTTTGTAGAACAAGAATAAGCTATTTATTTTTATCTCTGATTTTATACCATTATTTTTCAATGTTGTATTGCTGTCTTGGTTGTTATGTGACAGTAGTTGTTTCATTTGAATGAGACAACACTTCATATATATCTTGGTTTCCTTCTTGTAATTTTTTTAGTATTGAAATATAATTTAAAGGGGCCCTATTCCCAATTTGATTAGTTAAAAGCATGAAGCAACCTCTACTGAAATCATTTATATTTTGACAAACCTTTTTAGAAGGTAGCTATTTTTAAAATTTATACGTGTAAAAGTTTGCAAATTCTGTATTTGAACTTCTTTTTCCTAAGCTTTCTAAGCAGACAAAGCTTGTCTTTCTTTGTTAATTTCTGTCACAATTTGTAAACTTGTTAATTTTTAAGAGCTGTACAATTGCATTATACCTTCAAATAATCCACAAAATGAGAATCTTACTAAGAAATAAGAAATGCATGTCTTCATAGTAAAAAAATATTCAGCTTACTGAAAACATTTGGCTTTATATTTTTAAACATTCTCTTTCCTCGTTCATTGTTTTCCCCAAGTGCCTTAATCTGCTTGAAATAGTGTCAGTAAAAAAACCAATTTTTACTTTTTACTTTTGGTGTGTTAACAAAACAATTGATCCTGGATATGTCTCTGCCTAAAAGTAAGGATAATCTTTCTGAGTTGTTTGTCCAGAGTTTACTCCAGAGTAAAGTGATCTGTTTTTCCATTTCTTTGTGGGGAAACAGTCCATAAGTCTTCTCCAGGAGTGTCCTCACTGGTGTCTCTGGATTTTTTTTTTACCTGAATTTTACCTATAATACATTGCAGTCCCCAGGAAAGTTCTTTAATTTTTCTAAAAGTTTTCCCTAAAAATGCTGTGGAAGATAGTTGGACTGTGGAGGCCGAGTAAAAATTTTTGCAAAATAGAAAGTGTATCAGCCAAAAGGTGCACACTTCTCTGAGAAAAGATTTTAAACAAGTGAGTTTTATATGTAAAAAATCTTACCTATGCTGTTTTATCCCATTTTTTTAAAGCAAACATGCATTGGTATTTATGTCCCTGACTGTTTCACAAGCCAAGTGAAGGACCACTTTCTGTATGTTCACTGCTTTATCTTGCAGAACCACCCTGATCAAAGCAATGCCATGTCAGATCAGATCTAGAGTCAGGAAAGACACATTAACTCAAGGATTACATCTGAACTAATAATCCCCAAGTCTCAACAGCACTCCAGAACTGTAACATCTCTGCACCATATCTGGACCTAACCTAGATTACACCTGACAGCTCAGTGCTTCTGCTTTATTTTGCCATGTACTTTTCAGGGTAGGGTTAGGATGGATGAAGTCCACACCCCACACGTCTACACTGACATAACACTGTCAGTTTCTCTATGTTTCACAAATCTTCCTCTATTTTAAGTTAGAGGTCCACTTCTGTTCAATTAAGCTTAATATATTCTTTTTTTCCCATCCAATGCCTGTTTATCTCCTTTAATGACCACCTGAGTAGAAAATAACCCACCAAAATAAATATGCACACAGAAGCAGGCATCGTGGTAATTAAACTAAAACTGATGGTACCCTGACTGTCACCATTTCAAAGTCAACATTTTCATCCTGATGCCTTCCCATTGATAAAATTAATCACATTTGTGGTAAAGAGCCAACAACTTTTAGAGACCCAGAGGTGTTTCTTTTTTACCATTTTTTCCACCTTTCTCACTGAGGGAAGCTGATGCAGATGTAAGTCATGACAGAAACTGTCAGGGGGTATCGGGTAACAGAATGTGTCACTCATTTGAAAAACAGCATCATGCTGGCCTCCCAAGACAACAGCATTTCATCTGCATGCTGGTATGTGCAGACTTGCCAGTTGTGGCTGTACAGGACAGGCAAGCCTTAGCAAGCTGCAGCTCAGCTGCATTTGGTGAGCTCAAACCCTCTGTTTAACACTGTGGAGAAATGCAACTCTGAGCTTTTATTTTAGGATTTATACTGCTGGGAGCCACACTTCATAATGTATGGTTTTCTTCTGGCATGTCTATTTCATGCTGCAAAATTTTATTTTCTCACAGAGCACTGCAAGATACTAAGCATTCATTTCAGGTGCTGAAGTAGTTTAATGACATTAATCAAAGGGTTTTCAGTTAAACTTTGGCAGCAAAGTAACACAGGCACAAGTTTCCTTTGGAACACTGTTGCCATCGCATTTTATACTAAGCAGTGTGACTCAATTCAACATGTGGGAAATATTTCTGATATCTCACACATCTGGAGTTTCTTAGAAATACGAAGACTTTGAGGTGGCAAAGGGTTCCTCATAAACTATTTGTATTGCAACATTGTGATTACATGCCTTCAAAAATTTAATGCAATATATATTCTTTTTCTCTCCTTACCTGGAGCTGCCTGTAACCTCACACTGGTTGCAGCTAGAAGTCTAGGTGCTGTATGACCCTGTTTGTTTGGTCAGAACAGAGGCTTTTTATGCCTCACACATTTCTATCACTTATATGAAAAGCTTTTGCAGAATGTGGTATATCTTATTTTACTGCACCACTGTAGCTCTGCTGTGAATATAGCCCATTTTCTTAGGGATTATGTATCTATCTATCTATCAGATAAATGTAGCCTTCAAGTTCAAATTTTGCTCATAATGAATAGCCCTGCTAGAGAAAAATAGATTAAATTGTGCCTTAAATTACACAAAAACCTGTCATTTTATCTCTGTTGTGCACAGGACTACTCCAAGTATAATTTAGGATAATTTGGGGCATGGTCCTTTATACAATTCAATATCTCTGTATGATTCTCAAGTCACTGTTTACAAATTACACTGTTCATTATATTAAAATATACCTCAGATAAAGGAAAATTACCATATAAATAACTTCCATTCTTCATCTACATTCCTATTTCCAACCCATCTAGGTTTTTTGTATGACATTTTAATACAAGAAATCATACAAAACTTAAATATACTTATTATTATTTTTATGTGAACTGATTTTATGACACTTGGCTAAAATAATAGGAATGGGTACAGGAATGGGCTAGCAAGGATATCTTAACTGAAGTGAATTTGTTTCTATCTGAGCATTGCAGTGTTTTGAGCTGGAAGTTTAAGAAGTCTGCAATAGTATCACATAATTCTAACAATTGTTTTGTTCCCTTAGGAGACAAAAGAATTTGATTTCCATGTCAGTATTTTCTCTGCTTACTCTTAATGTGGAAACTGTAATGACATCAGTGAATAAAAAGAGGCTAATGTAATTAACAAAAAATGTGTCATAGGTTGATTCGAATTGACAATAACATGCTGGTATTTTTCCAGTTTAATTTCCACTGGGATGCAACATCTAACCAGAGTCATATTGCAAACTTCAAAATTTGGGATGCCTGCCTTTTTAATCCTTACCCCCACCTCCTTCCCTACCTGCCTATTGAGGTAGCTGCAGCACTCACTGTCTCTCTCTATGGAGCTTGGAAACTTCACTCCTTGAGCCCTTTGTCTTGAGCCAGATGTGGCTGGTTATGGCCAAGAGTTCCAAAAGTGAAGCATGGAAGCAGATAACACAATTCCATAGGCCTTGTTTCCTCAGGGAACTATGCAAGAAACCAAGAGAAGAACATAAAGTTAAATTAAAATAAAAGAACCAGAGGAACCTTAAAATCCACATGGTCAGCTGATTCAGTCAAGACAAGCTTTAAGCAAAAGGTGAAGAATTTGAACAGTATGTGTGTTTTTCTCCCAAGGTTTCAATAAAAACATAAAACCTATACTCATCTAAATCTGCACAGATTAGCATGTCAGGGCCAGACCTGTGCTTTTTAAAATTACTGCTAGCTGCTTTTTAACTTGTGGTGTTTTAGACAGAGATTTAATGGACGGGTTGGATTTTATCTGAGCTGTTATGGCTGGCTGCTACAGAGAAAACAACCCAAAACCTGAAATAAACACATCTGGACTAAAAAGATCAAACACACAGTAAAATAATCTGAACTAATGCCTGTTCTGCTAGGTTTGCTGAAAAGCACAAAAATTTTGGGAATGAAGGACCTTTGATTACTAAGTCAGGACTAGCTACCAGATTCTACATACTGTAACAGCATGTAGATGTCAAATTTTTCTTTCTATGCCCTCTGCTTTACTGTGCCACATCCCATTCCCTCCTGGAATCTATTATATCATCTAGTACATAAAGAGAGTTATTCTGAGCTCTCAATAGGATGACTAACATAATTTAATTGATTTATGAGCAATGTGCTTGGTCCTAAATCACAGCAGATACAACTAAATTATTTTGCTTCATCCCTGCTAAACATTTCATTCCATAGCCAAATGTTTTAAGTTGTATTAAGATGTAGAATGGTCTCAAAAGCCATATTCTTCACTGAAATACACTTAATTAATCATAAATAAGGAAGAAACCTTGCCCTCTTTTCAGTCCTTAACATTATTTTAAAAACTATTGTAATTTCCACTCTCTATTTTAATAGAAAGAACTGAAATAGGTAACTTCCAATATTTTGGTTCTATTTCCTTATAAATGGATGAATTTGTACTTCATCCTGGCTTGGAAACAGCAGAACATTGGGGAAAACTGAATTAAGTGCAGTGTTCCAGCTCCTTGCCACAAGGAACAATTGCAGATACTTGATTTTTGGGAGAACATTACTCCAGGGCACAGAACGATCACACAGAATCCAAAAAAAAAGAAAAAAACCTGTTACACTGAAAATGTCCTGTGAGTAGTGCTCAGTGTCTGAAAAGCTGCAGTAATACTGAATATTGCCAGCTAAGCTCTTGCATGTTGACTTTAAAAATAAAAAGAAGAACCACTTGCAGAACTAAAATATGGATACAAAATTTTTTGCTCCTAAGAATAATAGTTGATGCTGTATCTGGGTAAACTTTAACTACAGGATTAGAAGTCAATGAGAACTCTTTCCAAAGCACACTCATAACCTGAACAAAATATCATGTATTGGGGATGAAACATTTATCCTTTTAAGCAAGTCTCATGGCTATTCCACAGTGAATCAGGTGATTTATTTCTTTTAGCATTTCGTCAATGGCCTCTTCCGAACCTTCTGCACTCAGCGAAAAAAGGAGCATCTAAAACATTTTAATCTCGGTGAAATATACCATTTCATAAACAACACACCAAAACAGGTGTGTGTTTCCTAAGAACTTAAGAAATTAAAAATTCTTCTGCTGTAGAAATGGTAGTGAGGAACTGCAAAATGTTTTGGTAGACAGTTTACATCCTAAAAGGGGGACTGCTCGATGCTATTCACATCTTCAAAATGACCAAGCAATTTTTAGCATGGAAAAGAAATATTATGCAAGTTTGCTATGTGGTTTAAGCTATCTTAAGAGGCAGTTCAGCAGTGGAAATCCAGGAAGCATACCAGCATCCTTTAATGAGATAACATTGCACAGACCACCAGAAAATGCTCTATTGATCACAATTTTGAGATGATGCTTGAGAAACACTAAACTGTCTGAAACAAGACTGAAATACACAGCTTCCATGCTATCACACCACAGCAACTGCCTCTGCCTCTTTTCTTCTTACATTGGTAAAACAAAGTATCTTGGCTGTGCACTGAAATGACAGATTTTATTATGGCTCTATTGTACACTCACTGCAAATACATATGCTTTCAGTTTTGTTCTCTGTAGAGGGAAACTATATTACAGTTCTATTACTAATCTGTTAGTGAAATTAAGGGCTCAAAGCCAACAAAAAGATTACTGTTGTTACTACACCAAAAGATTTATGTAGGAACATAATGAGGTTTTAGCATGAAATAAACTCTTTTTAATAAAAGGATGATGAAGTCCTAGGTTTGTGGAGTAGGGTATTTAAAAAAATAACTTGCAATTGCATTTAAAGTAAGTTCAGTATTAATGTCAAAGTTAAATTGTTTAAAAACACTTTAAAAAAAAGAAAAGAAAATGAAAAACACCTTTTAAACAGGAAGACATGCATTTGACTGAGACAAGAGGTGCAGCCTTTCAGAGCTGTCTGTAAATAGCTCTTTGTGATACACAGGGAGTCAGTACATATCCTCGTCTGAATAAGTCTTTTCTTACCTACTTTATTCAGTGTAGGAGCAAGATGCTTTAGTGTCCACTGTCATCAGAATATCAGTGACATTCAAGTCATTGAAGACATTTTGATTAAAGGGGTTTTTTTCTGTAGCATAAAAGAAAAATACCTGACATTTATCCTGTTTAGAATTATTGAAGTCCCTTGCAATAATACAGCAAAATAGAATATGCATGCTTTTAATCACCAAATGGTGCATTATTTTGGGCTCTAGTGGACTCTTAATTTGAAATCTCCGAATGACTGTGGAATCTCACTGGTCTAAAAAAGTGCAAGTTCTTTACTCTCACATTCAATCATGGCTTTTAAGCTGTTCCTTATTGACAGAATATGTCGTATTAAAAAAAAAAATGTAAAATTGAAGTGATTTTGAAAATCTTCCAGAGACAAAAACAGTCATAAGAGAGCCAACACTCATTTAGGGACAGACAGAAAAGAACCTATATTTCTGTCTAGGTTCATTAAGTTCCCATCCTGACTCAAATGCCCACGTGTCATAGGTGTGCTACATGTTGCAACTTTGCACCCAGTATGTAGCTGCTCTCTTGATGAATGTGAGCAAAATGTGCTTTTGATTAAACTTCAGCAATAACCCAGGACTCAAATTTTATTGCTTTGGATACTTTTTTTCCCAGCAGGACCTGGAAAATTAAAAGGTTCTTCTTTACAAAGCAGTAATTAGATAGAATCAAAAGGAATAGAGCAAAATAATCATTTTATTGTATGGTGGCTAATTTTTAAATAGGTAAATTTGTAATATGAGGTAGGTCAGAATTCTCTCAAGACAGTAGATTTGTAAAATAACTGACAGTGACTGTTATGTACTTTAAATTTGTCAAAACATACACACCAGAAAAGTGTCTTGCTTGGTATATCAGTTCAATTCCAATATGACTTAATTAAGTAATATTAAAATTTGTCTCCAAACACTTTCACGTGCCATGAATTTACTTTGATGGTAGACCCATAAGCTTTAGAACTGTAAGAATTTCTTCATACTTACATAAAGGACCTGATGCTTGGGTGTACAGCCTTCCAACAATTTTAAACTGCTACCCATGAACCCAAATCCTTTCTTGGAGGTGAAACATATAGAGTGATGAACTACTTGGTGCTGCTATACTGCTGAAAGGCTTTTGTGAGCATTTGGAACAGCTGAAGATAAATTACCTTTTGTGAGCATTTGGAACAGCTGAATTTAAATTACCTTTTACAGATGTGATAAAATATTGAGCATTTTTAAAGTTAAGTAAGATTAAATGGCATAAATACAACTGAGATTTCCTATTCTGCCTTTATATCTAGATACTCAAGATGCATAGTTTATCTTATTTAAGTTTCTATAATTAAGATAGATGGATAGAGTTACTACTTCCTGAATGCCATCTCCTATGTTGCAAGACAGTTAAAAATCCTAGGGTTTTTTTGTTTTGTTTTTCTTTTTTCCTTTTGGCTGGTAGTTTGTTTGGACTTTGGTTTGGTTTGGGGTTTGTTTGCCTGGGAGCTTTGTGTGGCTTTTTTTTCTTTGTTTGGTGGGGTTTTTTTGGGTTTTTTTTCAGCTTGTGAAAGTAGTAGTGATCACTCCTACTGTCTTGCAAAAATAGTGATGCTGATTGTTATTCCTCTGATAATCCACTCTCACCTTGCATGTAAAAATGCAGCTTTAGAGTTATATTACAGTAGAGAATCACAAGAAAAAATCCAACACCTAGCTGTCACTGTAGGAAAGCTGGATAGGAGAAAGTAAATAGTAATGATTTATTTCCAAACAATAATAGCACTACCATATTAAAAAATGAAGTTTAATACTCTGGTTCCTATACGGTACATGCAGTGTGAGAACAGATATGTATACTTCAGCCAAATATCAAAATAAATTGAGCAAATTTATCAACATAGCCAAAGAACTCAAACCTGCAAATAAACAGTGGGATCTCAAAGAGCTTTTCAATTAGTAGAAAAAGTCGTGCTATCAGTTTTTGGCTTTTTTTTTCTGGAATTGAGATTGAAGAAAAATTCTATTTGTTCAAACAGGCTTGCCTCCCACATCTGCCTTTTAATTACCATCCTAATTGAAATTTATTAATTTAATTACTTTTGCCACTTGTCCATCCCTCAGGGCTAACAGTCTCCATATTCTGTTCCTGGGTGCTGTTACTGCTCTTCCCTTTAGTTTCTCCTAAATGCACTCCTGTGCACATTGAGTCAAAGCTTTTATAGCCAGACTATTTGAAGCCACACACTTTTTAATTTTTGGCTTCATTTTATCCTGCATTTATCCATTAAGACATATAATTTCTCAGATTCAACCAGAGAGGTTTCTCTCTATGTCTACAGAAGACCCTAGTTACTATAGATGTCATTTTCAATAATGTCCTTATATTTATCTTTCTGAAATACTGTTAAATAATTTGCCTTTGCCTTTGCCTAGAGCTTAGTTCCTCCCAAATGATTTATGGGTTTCTCTGAGGTTCCTGGATTCCAGCAGTATGTAAGACATGAGAAAATATACTCTAGAAAAAGTGGAAGTGGACTTTGAGGCACAGGAATTCTTTTTATACAGAATATAAAAAGACGAGGCCTATTTATGTATTTAAACTTTTTTAGCCTCTGAAAAGTTACTAAAGGTGCAATTAAAGGTATACAATCCTGTCTGTATGCATAATTGCTAACTACCAGAAAGTCACACTTTTTGGACGGATTTATTTTCCTGCAAGTGCCTGAAACTGATCTTTAGCAAGACATCCAGTCTTCCATTCCAATGATTCCTCACCTTGCCTTGCCTCTTGTCCCTTCCCTTCCCTTCCCTTCCCTTCCCTTCCCTTCCCTTCCCTTCCCTTCCCTTCCCTTCCCTTCCCTTCCCTTCCCTTCCCTTCCCTTCCCTTCCCTTCCCTTCCCTTCCCTTCCCTTCCCTTCCCTTCCCTTCCCCTTCCCCTTCCCCTTCCCCTTCCCCTTTTTCCTTCCCCTTTTTCCTTCCCCTTTTTCCTTCCCTTTCGCCTTCCCCTTTTTCCTTTTCCTTTCTCTCAAATAAGTTGTCAGTCCCTGCACTTGCTTTAAAGGCTGACACTGTACTTACATGAGATGAGCATATTTCCATTCATGGTGACAGTGAAATTTTCTTTATGTGTTCAAAAACAAATTTTCATTCATTCATAAATACATTTATTTCATTTGCCATTTAGAGCACTTCAGCAGTGCTTTAGCAATGCTAAAAATGATTCTTTCTGAGTGCTTTGCTTGTTATTAGCTCACTAACCATTATTTATCCAAAAAACACTCTAATCAAAGAAATAACTATTATGGATTCCAAGGAGTAAATAGCCAGGGATTCAGTGCTTCACAGTTAGACTGAGACCCTCAGTTCTAACTGTCAGTAATCATATTCTGCCTTCAGATGATCATGATTTACATAAGCGCTCTCAGAGAAATATTTATTTCTGGAAATGCAGTCTTATGAGCACGCAGAAAAAAAAAAAACCTTAGCGTCCTTTCTATATTGGAAATTGGAAATAGACAAAAATTGTCATACATATTCTAAAGGAAAGTCATCCTACTTTTTGCTTTGTACAATATTATTGATTCAGTAATGTTGCCTCAGGAATACTCTTTACCACAGTATGTATCATGTCAAATACTTGATTCCAATACTTGTTGTCATCCCATTCTTCAGCAAATATTAAATAAAATAAATTGCCCTTGGCACAATGACAATGAAGATAAATGTCAAAACTGCTCCATCCAAAACTAAATGAAAAGTATCTAAGCATGAAAGATAAGTGTGTGCAATTTTTGTGGCACTAAATAATGTACTATCTAAAAATTTCAAACATCAGAATTGTAATTTTTTGCAACTTTTCTCCAACACAAAATATATTCCTATAAATATACATCTATATATAAAATAATTAAATATAATTGTAACAAAAAAAAATGCATTATGCTGCCTTGTTTGAGGAGAAAAAGAGCTTATTTTGGAAAAAATTTACTAAAAATAGATGAATGTAAAAAAGACATGAGGTTTGATTAACATTGAAACAAAAATAACAGACAAGAATTTAAGTGGATAAATCTGGTTGCAATACATTCTTGTTATTGAAAAACTTCAAAGTATTCTTGGTATCCAAAAACTTCAAAGTATTCTTTGAAGTATCCAAAACTTCTCAGCAAATATAAAACACTTTCAAAATACTTGCACCGTCAAATTGGAAGAGCTTTCAGACACTATAATAAATAGTATTGTAAAAAAAATCATAATATTTAAATCCCTAATGGGTATAATAATAATAATAATAATAATAATAATAATAATAATAATAATAATAATAATAATAATAATAATAATAATAATAATAATAACAACAACAAAAAAAAAAACCCAAGACATCCCCCTGGTTAACGGATTGTTTCTATGAAGATGAATCAGTACATGAAAACCCAGCAGGAAGAACAGCAGGCGATGACTGTAATCTTTATCCTTTTGTATCTGTGTAGTAAGTACACTTTTATCAGATACAGGAGTCCAGCGGGTAGAAGAACAGAATGTATTACCTCTGCAGTTCAAGCTTTTGAAAATCCCTGTGTTCTTCATATTTTTGCCTGCAGCCCTAATCCTTCTTTCCTTAGAGATGTCATTAAATTACATTTCCTGTTTCAATCAAAACTAAAATATCATCCCTCAAGGATTATACTCATGCCCATTTCCTATTAATGGGGGTCTGAAAAATTTCAAAGACATATTTTAGCTTAGAAAGATTCATGTTTAACTTATATATTCCGAGTAAATATATCTGCCCATGTCCCTGCTTTGTCAATACGATTCCCTTAAAAGAAAAATATGATGGTTGCTTCATCCCAAGCAGAGTAAGTTGCTAGAGTAAATTCTAAAAAAGAAGACCTGCTAAATATTAATGCAGGCATGTAGAGATGGTAACCTAGTAATACTTGTTTGAATCAAAAAAATATGAAAAGCTAGGAAATTGTTATGTTCTATTCATCTAGGTAAACCTCTTCTTCTAGTATCAGTGTGGTTTCTGATTATGGGAAATGTAACAAGGCCAAAAAATTGTTTTTTCCTATATGTGTTACAAGACTCCATGTAAAATTAGGTGTATCTTTTACCTTTAATGTTTATGGTCCATCCATGAATATTGCCCTAAATTGCTAAATTCTTTTAAACATGACCATGTTTGGTCAAAACTTATCTCAATGATCTGGAATAATGAAGGATTCCTCTTAAGTAGCTTTAGTTAAAGTTGAGTAATCTAAATCAGCTTCCCATCTGCTCATGCTTCATGCAGCAGAACAATGTATATTCAGAAGATATCTCTATTTCTCACATAATAGATTTCAAACAATGAGAAAGAAATATTATTTTTTCTTAGCTCTTTTTCTACCCACACTTTACTGAGATCCTCACAAAAAAAATTAAAAAATTCCCAATTATTTTTTAATTCAGGAGCTCTCCCACAAGGAGCCAAACACACATTAATGACTCAATCTGCTGTTGACTAGGAAAAACAGTAGTAGAAAGGAGAGAAGGTCTCATTTTAATGTCAGTGAATCCTTTAGCACTATACTGTCAACAGAAATTAAAAATAATGTGAGAATAAATCATCTTTATACCTGTGGCAGGACACACATATTTCCACCCTGTTAAGTAACCAGATTAAGTGGAAGTCAAGTCCCAAGCAATTTAACTTTTTTCTGCCCTTTGTATTGATTTGTCCACACAGATAATCATCTACTTTCATATGCACATGGGTTAAGCACAAATTAATTAAAAGCAAATTCAGATAATATATTAAAAGAATTTCTATGCTTGCCTGAATGACAGACTATTTTAGTCTCAAAGCTTCATTCAGCAAAACAGGTAATATTCAATGTTTGCAAATTTTAGATTTTTTTAAACCTTTCTGCAGTAACTTGATCAAAAATTTATACCCTTCAAAACTCTGACAACCAAGTATTTCCTGCTGAGTCATCCATCCAGCTGTTTCAGGTGGCAGTCTTTGACATTATTCATATGTATCATAATGAGCAGAACACAGCTCTCTGAAAACCTGACAGTACATCATAAGTGTAACTTTCACATGTATTCTTGGGATCTCACTCACCTTCTTTTCCTATATTCCTTGCTCTCAGTGGATTACTAAACTACTAATATCCAGCTTCATATCCCAGCTGACAACTTCTCTCCCATTTATAGAAATGTTACCTAGGTCATGGTCCTGCCTGTCTATTTGAAAACCAGGCATAAATCTTTCCTGTCAGGTTACTGTGTGCATCAACACCTCTAAAGATGAAGACTGTGGGACATAAGGTACTCACTTCTTGTCCTCTTCAGTTCCACAGCACTGCTGCTCCCAGCAGACTGAACTGATTGCCATGACAAAGTGCTCCACAAGCCTGACGAGGGAAGGTAGGTGGTACAGAGGAAGCAGAGATGTGTGCTATGTGATGGCAGTTCCTGACTGAGGAAAGATCTGGTGTGGAACCAAGGAGGGGTCTGTGGAGACCTTCCAGGTCTAGGTCCAAGAGGATGCAACAGGACAATTTGATGCAGATCTGTTACAGCTTGACTAAGATGACATCTCTGAAGCTGCCTACAGACAAAAGGAATCCCTTGATCAGAGCCCTTGGTCCATTATAGGGATTTTGACCCTATGGACATCTACTGAACAAGTAATACAAACCTTAAGCATCGTGGAAAGATCTTCAGAGCACTGCATTTGAATTTCTAATGTTAGCTTAGGGCCCAGCCAGGGAAAATACTCTGTTTGACCAGCTGCTTAATGAGGAAAAAACACCTGTGAGTGTTAGTTTGGGTTGCAGTGACCAGGAGAAGATGAGATCAAGATTTGGAGAAAGGCAAAGAACAGCCCTCTGGACAGAAGATTTTGTTTTCAGGACAGCAGATTTTTACTTATTTAGAATATTGCTGATTAATACCCTTGGAGCCTCGTACAACAATCATGCAGGATAATTAGCTGACTTTTAAAGAAAAGTTATTTGGAGCTCGGGAGAAAAGGACCCTTTCATGCAGGTAGACCAGAAATTTCTGTCAAAGGCCTGAACCATTACACAGAGAACTTACATGCTAGATATCATACAGGAAGTGAAAACAAGGACAGAAATCAAAGAAAGACTATAAAAGTATTGCTCATTCTGTTAAGGATAAAAAGGCCAATACCTGATTAGAGCTAAAATTAGTTAGGGACATAAATGTAATAGGAAGAGTTCTTACTAGCATGCTAATATCAGAAGGAAATTCACTGAAAATACAAACTGCTGAATGGGAGAACCATTTGACTGCTAGATTATATGGAAAAGGCTGAATTATTTAATTATATTTTCACCTCAATCAAAGCCTACTTTTTATATTCTGCACATACCTGTCTTATTTTGGATGCAGGCTTACAAGAGACCAAGAATTAGCTTAAAAATGTTGAACTTAAGTACAGGATGCCAGATCAAATTGAGCTTGACACCTCAAGGTGTCAGAGGTGCTGACTGCAGAGAAGACATGGCGACTATCATCTATTAAAAATCATGGAAATCAAGAAAGGTCCTCACCAACTGAAAAAAGACAAATGTTATATTCATATTAAGACAGAAGGAAGATCAATGGAACATTAAAAAAAGAAGCCTCACCTTTTACACAAATAGCATTGATTTGGAATTAATTTCTGAACACACACAGAAAACAAGGCAATCAGGAACAACACACAGAGATTTACCAGTAGGCAAATCATGCTCTACCTGTCTTAATGACTGCCATGATGCAACATGGGATGAGGGATCTGAATTATGACATAGAATGCAAACTTGACAAATTTCTATATGATGCTAGGAAAAGTGACTGACGTAACAATTGACAAAAATTAACATCAGCAGGATCTAAGGAAATTTATGGATTTTGAGAAGACTCATTACACTTAGAAGGCCAAAGGGCCAAGATCTGCACCTAGGGTAGAGTAGATGCAGGCGGTGGAGAGTAACTGGAGGAGCTGCAAGGACCCAAGCTTAAAGGACTTTAGGGTGAGAGCTGACCACAAGGCCAACAATGTGCTCTTGCCCTGAGCTGGATGAATGGTGCAGAACCTGCAGCAGAGGCTACAGGGGACCTAAAGAACATGACTGGCATGGGGAGGATGAGTGAGATGAGCTGCTTCTAGTCTGGCAAAGTTAAAGCTAAGGGCCATATTTGGAGAAGCAGAGATAAACACCTTGCAGCAGTAGCAAACAATATGAAAGGGATTACAGAAGGGACAGTGGCCTTGAAGAGCAAGATGGATAGACCAGGTTGTATGTATGGAAAAATGTGTTCATGATGAAATACCAGGATCCACAGAAAGTGTGGCTGCATCATCAGAGAAGGTTATGAAGTCAGAACTTTGGCTGATCACCTCCAAAGCAAAACCAGAACACTTTTTAACCAGAAAGACATCCTAACCAGACTTTTTAGCATTGCTTAGTATCATCTGCCCTAACTGCAAACGTTTGAAAGTTTGAAGACAAAACGATGATATATGTTTTACCCCTCATTAATTCATATTCTGCAGGCATCAGTTCCAGATATCTAATGTTCAGTGTGTCCTCTCCTTTTTCATGTCACAATTTAGATCTTTTAGCAATATCTAATAATGCATTTTCGGTTCATTTGTGGCTGCATGTTTCAGAATTTTTTTAAAATTTGCTTATCTTTTGGTTTTATTTTTGAAAATATCTCCCTTTTGCTACTCTACATTTTTTCATTGTTTGTTTACTGTACCCTTGCATACAATAAAAAAAATGAAGAAATTTTAAATCCTAATTATGGACTTGTTTAAGTGTGAGGTACGGTCCTCTATAATGTCAGAAAAGTAATAATTTTGCAAAGTAAAAAAAGATAGTTATATAGCGATTTCATTCAGTTAAATTCATTCCACTCAAAACAACACATGGGTAGTTCAAAAAGAACAAAACCATAACCAGCCAGATGGAAATACTTCTCACCCATTTACAAGATATTCTAAATTAACTTAGAAATCTCTGTTTAAACAGCCTGTAGTAAAGATGGTGTCCTTAGTTAGCTTTTGCACACCAATACTATGCATTTACTTTATACAAAAGATAAAATCAGTACAAATAACTGAACTAAAATAAGCCTGTTAACCATCCTGCAATATCTCCTGCTCAGCAAAAAGAAGAGGCCATATGATCAACAGAAATGAATTCCCAGCAGATTAATTAAGTTAGTTTTATAATGTCACAGTGACAACTGTGGTTTGAAAACAGAGGAATGAGCTAAGCAGAAGTCTCTTTTAGTAATATGAAAGCAGAGAGCATTATAGACAAGCTGGAGAAAAAGCAAGCATTTGTTCTAGAAATAGATAGATAAAAAACAATTTTAAAACCAAATGTACAGTCCTATTTCATCAATAGCACCACAATGGTAAGAGTGATAGTCACAACAGTAATAAATATTTTGCTCACTGAATTACAATAATTAGAAATGTATGCACTTTTGCAGATAGAATAACTTAAAACATTTTTCTCTAGTAAAAAGACCATATTGTACAATTATTTTTCCACAATACATTTATTGCTGTCACAAAATCTGTTTAAATGGAAAAAAATAATAGGCAAGATCAAATAAATTTCATTGCATTCCACATTATATATAGATTTTGCTTCATTTATAATCTTAAATTGTCTAGCAATTTAATTTTCAAAAGTTTTAAATCCTATTGACTGGGTCTTCTAGGAATATATTTTAGGTATTAATCTCTCTAACAAAATAAAATGTCAAAGTCTCCACTATAAATAATGGGTTTGTCATATGCCCAATTGCTGTCAGTTTGGTGGAAATGTGTGAAAACTCCCCAGTTATCCAAATATAGGTAATTCAAAGGGAGTTTGTCTGATCAATATGGGGCTCAGATTCTCAAAATCTCAGTTTCTCAATCAGATTATCCAGGTGGTTTCCCCTTCCAACTTGCAATGCAACTACATTTGTTGGTAAAGGATATTTATTTCAGAGACAAAATTAAGGAAACAATTAAACAGATTCATATGTTTATTTTAAAGAAATATGTAATCAGCACTAATCAAAAGATTGCTTTTTTTTTTTAATTTGGGATTGTTTTGCTTCCTGAAACATTAATCTCTTGCTTGACATTAGTCTTCTTAATAACTACACCTGTCTATTTAAATCTCAGTAGATAAACCTCAATGTACCACATTACTGAACAGGTGAATTTTTAATAAAGACATAACCTCCAGAACATCATCCTTTACCTGTCTTAAAGATTTTTTTTTTCTATGCTTTTCATATGAAAGCTCTTGGCTGGTTTTGCTAATTTGTTTGTGCCTCTGTAAAGTACATAGTACACATTGCAAAAGTAGAATTTTCTGCTCCCTGGTTTCAGTTTATGTAAATGAAATATGTGAGCCACAAAAGTAGCTGACACTGATCCAGAACACAGATGTAGAAATTCATCTTCATTATACTCACCCTGACACAAATGCGTCTTCACTAGAAGCAAAATCAGGGTCACTTCATTTAGCAACTCTCAATTACTATTTTTCCTTTTCTTCTCACAGCCTCTAATTCCCATAAACTTTCAGCATATGCAATATGTTTTGAGTGAAAGAGTTCCACAGCTTCCCTCCACATTGCTTAAATAAACACTTTTGCGTTATTTTTCAGCTTCTCAGTGGCTGGATTTGTTTGATGACCCCTGCTACTACACACTCGATGCCATTCATGATCTTGTCACTCTACTTCTCTTTCACACCTCTGTTGAGCAGAATTATTACCTGCTGTCACTTCACAGACAGAATCAAATTGTACCATTTTATTTTTCTACCTTTTCATTCATCCTCTGAAGCTTTTTCAGTTTGATCACATTTTTTGTTTGTTTGTTTGTTTGCTTCTTAGTTTTCCAGTCAAAGAACTGGGCATAGTATTTAAAAAGTTAAATATCATATTAGGCTAATATCTTTTCTCTGTTGCTTTCCTAATAAATGTTAACTGCATACTTCCATTTTTTCTGCCCTCCTAAGCACAAGACCAACAATTTCACAAAAACATTTAACTGCTAAATTACAGCTAAGTGAAATATATAAAATATAAAATTGTTTTACTATCAGTTTACATTTATCTTCATTCATTTTAATTTTTAATTTTAATAAAATTAATTTAGTCAGTCACTCAGGACCTCTCCTATTTACCACCTTTATTAATTTAGTATGATCACCAAATTCACCACATAATTATACACTACTTTTCCAGAATATTCACATGTTCAAATATATTTTGAGACACCTGATCACAGAATATGTCCCTTGGAACATCACTCTTAGCCTCTGTCGCCTGTGAAAACTGACACAAAAATCACTATTTTCTCCAATATTTTTCATCTTTTTATGAATTCAGGAACTTTCCTCTTAGCCAGCTGCAGAGGTTTTTTGTGTTTTCTCAGCCACCTGTGCAAAGTCCTGTGGTGTTTGGTAATATTGAAACTGTTAGATGTGTTCTAGCTCTTTTTAGAGAGATTAAAGTTTGAACCCTTTTGCCTCATACTGATTCAATGGACCATACTCTTTCAATATAAAACTGGCAACATAGTTGCAGCCTCACATCTCAAAAGCTATAAAAATAACTTTAAACAAAGAATTTCATTCCACAGGTATGATTTGGCTATTTCATCCCTGAGTGTCTTTAAAAATCTTAGCTTTATATCCCTTCATTTTATTTTGTACCACCTCAAACTGGCAAACCATGACTTCATATGAGCTCCACCACAAAAAAAATTAATGTGTGAGAACCTACAAAAGTTCTTCCATAGCACAAGCAGAGTTAAAGTGTTCTTACCGTTTTGTTCCTAAAGCTTCTTGTAAGTGCTTCTGTTTTCCTTGATTACCTTTCAGCATTATAGATGGTCTCCCAGACTTCCCTCTGCTCTGCTGTAGAAAGCAAATTTCTTAATTCTAGTTTCTTCCAATTATTTTAATTGAGAAATCTCTTAAGTATCTTGGAATTTATTTGATTAATGTTTCTCTGGGTTTGTTGTTTGGGGTTTTTTTTCTTTTTAAATTTTTATTTAGTCTTACATTTAGTCCTTACACTTTCTTTAAAAATCTTCAACTATCTGAAGGACATCTTGCCCTCAGTAGCCTCTGATAGCCTGCTGATTGGCTGTGTGGTTTCCCTTTTACCCTTTCTCAAGCCTTTCTAGCTAAGCAGAATGTACTTACTCTCTTCCTTCAAAAATACCTAAATAGTCTTTATGCCATCTGCCATGACTTTACCCTAATCCTTCCAGATTCTCCCGAACAGGAGTCCTTGTTTATAATTGTCTTTTCTGAAGTTCAGCCCAACTGTGGGGACATTTCATGGCTTCCTTGCAGATCTGCAAGGATATTGAATCTAGAGAGAGAAGTATTTTGAACAACATCCATTTGTTTCCCTTCTCATGGCATCTTCAACAGTCCAGTCCATGAAAATCATCGATTTAGTCTCAGTAGTCCTCTAAGATTCCTTCCAAGATCCAGTCTCAGTAACAGCCTCCTCCCTAGCAGGAAGCTCCCGGGTAGAGTGGTGGCTGTCCTTCCTCCACCCCTCCTTAGACAATAGCTTACCACTATCTTGTGGTCAGCTTTTATTAACAACATCACTGCCTTGCTATGTACCCAGCACATCACTGATCAGAGGGGTAAAAAAAAAACACCTGTCCCTTGGGGATATTCTCAACATGTGACACTTGAGGCAGGTCTGTCAGGAGAGGGACACTTTTATATCACCCTGGTGATCACCAGGTTTTCATAATCTTTGTCTTCCACTCTGCAAAAGAGCTATTTTAACATATCCCAATTTTTCTCATGAATGATGGTGATCCTTGTCTTTTAAGTATTTCAAGTGATGAAATTCTGTCTTGTAGACAAGTCTAGAACTGTCAGCATTTTGTTTTGCACACCTCATCCTTTCAAGCCTATTGGCTGCTCCATGTGGCTTTTCAGATGCCAGCTAATGAAACAATGCGCTATTACTCCAGAACTGTTTCTGTAGGCCTTTCTTATATGCATGACACATAAACCCACAAAGGGACCCAAGAGTTGCTGAGAAGTCATAGGTGAAAAAGTTCTGCTGGTCTTGTCAATATGCTTGGATGAACATAACAGAAATACCACAATTTTTTTGGTGTTCAATAGATAATGTAATTACCTCCTTTGGTTTTAAACTATGAAATTTCAGTGATAATTATTTGCCAGCAATTTCTGAAATTGTGTTGAAATGCTATCTGATGGGAGTATCTGCACAATATACAGACATTATCTCAATTTATATCCAATATTGAATACTTATCTAAGGATTTAATTTAAATCTATGAAAATCAAGCAATCTGAATTTCTCCCAGTGACACTGCTAGTAAAATAAGACATGATATATAACACTGTATGAGTGTGCACATACACTGAAATTTACTTTCCAGCATGAAGTCCCAGTTAAGCAGAGGTGCAAATAACAGCATGTGATTAATGAGACCTGTGGTTTGCAGTGTTATCTTCCAATTACATTTGTCACTTAAATTAGGCCTACATGTTGGTATCTGTTCATCATTTCTGCATTGCACAAATTACATAAAACCACTCTTGGGACAAAGTCATTATTTTTCATATCTCATGTATTTTTTCTGAAGAAAACTGAGCATTGTTTTAGGTGGGTTTTGTGCAATAAAAATTTTACACACAATCTGATCTAGAACTCAGCACAGCAGAAAAGTATTTGCAAGTAGTAACAAATTATTCCACTGGATTTTTATTGGGCTATTTTCAAATACAGATGAATGCATTTTGTTCACAAAAATAAGAGCTTTTTCAAGTGTTATTATTAGGCAATGATGGAAGTGTTCAAATTATTATTCTGAAATTTTCTTATTGTTTCAATAATGTTGTTCCCTTCTTAAACAACTGAATACTTGTCTCAAAGAAGAAGCTCTCCAATTTTAAAATACTGATTATCCAAAAAAGGAGGAAAACCAAGCCCATGCCAGTTGTGTGTCCAAATAACTTATTCTAATGACACAGGAATGACATTACAGTAAGAACACTATAAGCCAAAAGCTGAATTGTGTGTGAACAAAACACAGACATCATTCTTTAACAAATACAAAGGTTTCATTTATCCATTGCACCAAAGGAAATTGACCACTAACTTTCATAAAAATAGTCAAATCATAAGATTATCCCAATTTTTGCCAAATGAGGGAGCCTAACATAAACTTACTTAATTTTCTGATTTCCTGACAAACTTCAAAAGCTGTTTATGGCTTCAGAGTCACAAGCAAAGACAGAGGTCAGGTCTTTCGCCAAACAATACAGTAACATGAGCATCTTTTGCAGTAACAGGACTTGTGGCACTTACTTCAGCAGAGCTGGCATTTCATTCATGAGCAGGTAAGGGTGCCATGCGTGCACACGCACACACAAACATACACGCATAACACTTGTTAGCACATTAGAGCAGAGCAACACATTTTTAAGACATCTGCCCTTCACAAAGTTAACCCACAGATTTTTTTAAAATTATTTCTGTTGTTGAAAGGTATTTTTTCTGTTAGTGAGCATATAAATGCTTTCATAAAGCAATGAACTGAAAAAAAAGCTATTCAGCTTTAAAAATCAGATACATATAAATGGACTTAAGACAAATTATTTAAGTGAACTGGGAACCAAATGCATTACTTTTCTCTTTGAATTTCACATAGGCTAATGGAATAAGAAAAAAAAAGGAAAAAAATATTCAAAACAGCTGTTGCATTAAAATGTTCAGTAACTCTACAACAAAACACTGCATTAGTTTGATAACAATGACTGTTCTTAACTGCAAACTGTAGACTGTTCTAAGAAACAATCTTCTATTCTGTAGCTTTTCAAATTATGAGCAAATAGTATCAAATTCATGGTCCTATCAGTATGCCAAAACAAACAAAACACCAAACAAAAACCTTAGCACACACACCCCCCAGAAAAACCCAACCCCCCAGATGATTAAATCAGTTTTTGAGTAAAATGAGACAGCTGGCAAAAGGTCTTTGTATAATTTGGGAAACCACCATTATTTGACTACATTCATTTCATTCTTAAACATCCAAATTTTCACTTAGTAAAACTCATTGATAATAAAAACCCTATCCCATTATATATTTAATTTCTTCCTGTGGATATTAAAATAAACTATGTTCTGAAATTAAGAGTTAAAATACCTCCTTTTGTTTTCCATACATATTTGCCTATATAAATATACTTCATCATTTTACAAATTACAGTATTTATATTAAAGCTTTCATTCAGCAAATCATTACAGCTTAACAAGAACAAACAATCCCTGTGTTTTGGTTCTGTCTTTAAATCACTTTTGGAGATAATGAAAACCAGCCAAAATGAGTGACTGCAAATAATACAAACAACACACATTTATTTAGAAAAATAAACTGAAAATGTTGCTTGTCTGTTAGATTTCTCCATGAAGTATAGACAAATGGCTAGAAAAATTTTATGTCAAGTACATATTACAAATGACTTCTTTAGCAGTAACTGGGACTAAATGTCAATGTTCAACAGGAACATTTTTTGATGTATAATTCAATAGATTAAATTTCTCGGCTGCTAATATGATAAAAAAAATGGATGCTATTATAAAAGCTTATATCCCCTTTTTAAATACACCTTATCATGTTGCTGCTTTTTCATATATATACATATGTATATATGTATGTATATGCATGTATTTATTTCATCCTAAGAAAGGACCATAATCCTTTCTGTGAAGAGATCCCCATAGTGAAAGAGAGCATAAATGTCTTTCTTCAGTTCTAACTTTTTAATTCCATTTGGAGCCCTGGCAAAGTATAGCTTGTTGTGGTCAAAAATCTCCTGGGGCCATCTGTGCAAATGGTGGCATACATCATTACCCTGAATGGAAGTGACAGTACAAATAACAGAAGTGCATCGAGATGCAATCTCTAAGAGTGGAACTTCCTCAAAGTTGGGTGGAGGACAGGAGACAGCATCCTTTTAAGTGACTTAACTTCACTTATGCCCTGTTCCTGTATGGCTTTGAATATATACAAGGGACGACAGAGGTCTTCTTCCCCACAGACAGTAACATTTATCTGTTACAATAAATGTATCCATTTTCTGAAATTAATAAGTGCTTCCTTTTTCCTTTTGGCTACATATTGAAATATTTGTTGATGCTGGCTGTACCCATAAAAAACTCCTTGTTTGGTACTCTGGTTGCACAGCACAGAACTCAGGTGTCAGGCTTGGAGACAGCAGTTTCTGCAACGGGGCAAAACATTGAGTTCTCTTATCCTTCTTTCCCACTGAATCGAATTTAAGGCTGTGGCTGTTGCCAGGACTCAGCTTGTAGCTGTCAGATCTGAGAAAGATGATTCAATGCAGATTACACTAGTGCTCAGTTGTGCTCTGACTTCAAGGGTTCTTCCATTCTCCACTAAGAGTCAGGTTTCCTGGTTACTTCTCAAATCTGGCCTGCAAGAAGTCACAATGATGAATCTGATATGCAAATTAATTGATGTGCCTCCAATATAGATATTCCTTCAAGCCTGAAGGTGCTGTTAAAAAGAAAAGAAGGGCAAAGTTATAAAAAAATCTAACTTTAAGAAGACAAGTTAATAAACAAAATATAATTTTTAATTATCATTTCAGTTTTCATGTAAGCAGGAGTTCAAAAAATAATGGTATTTTGAAATGATCTTTTATAGTTGCACTTTATTATATATATAAGCCTTTTTTTTCTGGGGTAAATAGATTTGACTTTAATGGTGTCTTTGAAATCACATTATTTACATCCCTTGTGAAATCTGGACTCTAATACTTCTTCATAAATTAAATAGAAAATTAACTCAGCAGAAGCTCCCCATCTGACAAGTAAATTTTCTAGTCACTAAAATATTATATATAATTGTGATTTGGGTCTTTTATATTAATTTTTGTGAAACTGTTTTAATTTTTATAAAACACTAATAATGCTGCAATCTAATGCTGAGGTTCACTGACTTACTGAGTTTTCCTAGCTTTATTTATTAGGGAAGATAAAGCAGCAGTATCCAAAAAAGACACCTTAGAAATACTTACTTGTTGGTAGCTAGGACACTAATTTAGGTTAAATTCACACCTCCTGAGAAAAAGAATAACAACTTCCTCATGCACTTTTGGTGACTTACACCTGAAGGTACAAACTTCAGTGAGGAGGAAGATCACTTCTTTGCCATTAGCTTTGTGAATCTAGCTCCCTCATTCACATTTCCTCATATTTCTTACTTGAACCACTTAAATTGATAAAGATTTTCATGAGGTAGGACAGAATTTTACTGTCAGACAAAAAAAAGAAGGAATCTGAATTTAGTGTAATGTAAATTCTTTTTGGTTTTTCCCCCAGCACTAAATGAAAAGATAAAATATTTAGTGAAATTTATTTAACACTCAGAATTGTTACAGTGGCCCATTAGCCTAGCAAACATGGTAGATTTGAGATACCACTAGCTTAGCAGGAAGTTGTTTTCCTAGTCAAGTATTCAGGGTTTGACTCACATTGTTAATGAAAAAGAAGAGTCTTCTAAACATCTGTTAGCAGCTTACTTTTAAACTGAAGTCAGCCTTCATATCACTAAAAACACACAACACTTTCTCAGCTGTCACAGTTTCAGGCTTCAATTACATTTGGGCTAATGATTCCTGTATGTTATTATCTCATTAGAATCACCAAAAAAGACAATATTATCCTTAAATGCAGCTTAATTCTCAGGAACAAGACTAATATGGTACAACTAACATACATTTAAAATAATGACAATAATACTCACAAAGAGATAATGCAAATAGTATTTGTTGTCAGAAAACAACTTCAATTCTGAATACAGTAAAATATAATGCTAAGCACAGTAGACACAAAGAGCAATATGATCTTTTCCTCCGAGTACTAATTCATAAAAATAGACAATATGATGCTGTTATAGTTTAATCCCAGTCGGCAATTAAGAAATATGTCGTTGCTCAATCACTCCCTACCACACAGTGGGCTGGGGAGAACTGAGGAAAAAATTGATAAGCCCAAATAAAATTAAAATATTGTAATAATAATGATAACAAAACCAACTGTAACAAAAGTGACACTTAAAAAAAAAAAGAGATAAATAAACCTCAAGAAAGAAAAGGGATAGACAATTCAATATAGCTCACCAGCTGCTGACTGATATCCAGCCTGTCCTCAAACTGTATGATCAGCTCCCACCCAACTCCCCCAGTTTATTGGACATGAGTTTATGGTATGGAATGTGCCTTTAGCCAGTTTGGGCCGCCTCTCCTGATTTTGCTCCCTCATGGTTTCTTACGCGCTTCCTCACTGGCAAAGCAGAGGAAGCTGATTCTAAATCCAAAACACTACTAAGAAGAAAATTAACTTTATCCCAACCAAACCTAGGATGATGCTTACAAAACCAGGAAGTGGTTTACCAAGTATACTTGAATTTCTCCATCATTTCTGTCATAGAGTTGTCAACCCACACAATTCAATTCATTCCATACAACCATGTGACATTCACCCTCATTTCATCAACATTCTACCAAGGAAGAAAAGACTGCCTTTTTTTCTTTATACTAACTGTGCTAAAAAGGAAAAACTATGAAAATATTTTGCACCTTTCCATATTAATAAAGAACATGTTTAAACTAAAAATTATGGTTAAACTTACTCAGCAGAAAATTCATTAGGTACCAATGCCTGCATCAAAAAACCAGCTGTTCCTCTTGCTACCTCCCCAAAAATCTGTATTTGCAAACCATTATTGTACACATGAAGAAGTGAGCAGCAAGAGCAAAAAGGCCACTCACTAAAAAAAAACCACCTGCCTACCAATTACAGGCTCCTATCCTGAACTGTCTAGCTTTTAATCCTATAATCTGTACTGTTTTTGATAGCAAGGCTGTACATTCAGATATGTATATTTAATTCACCATTACAAAATAATTTTGTTACAGCATGCCTTATCAATAAACTCATAATAAAACTCTGACCCTATTAAAGTCATTATTAGAGAGCTAGGGCTCAGACAATTTACAGGAAACCATTTCATTCACTCACGTCCCTTCTCCTTTTCAGTACTTGGGCAGCATCACCGTGTCATTCTCTTCCTTCTACAGCATCATTATTAAGTCCCAAAAGCTAGAGAATCAAAGAAACCAATGTTGCTCTTCTCCCCATTTCAAAACCAGATGACCACTCTTCTGTACTAAAAAATAAATTTTACTTTGCTGCATGTATTACCTGAAAACCATCTACGTCCTTCGGCTTTGTTCTGTTTGTTAGAGTCTTAAAAAACTGAGAGAGAGTCTAGTCCCATCTACAAGGAATCCTCCTCCTCATCATGGCCATGACCATATTGACTCCAGACAAATTGCTATGCAGAATCCTGTGGATGGAAAATGTTAAGGGACAAGGCTACTAAGGGAAGCCTCCTTTCAGCCTCAGACCCATGAAACGGCTGCCCCATTCTCAGATGCAGAGAAACCACTGCATTTATTGGTCTTTAAATAAAGTCTTTAAATAAAGACCAATAAATCCAGTGACATGATTGGAAGACATCAAGAAAATTATAGAGAAGACATCACCAACTTTGAAGTGGTATGTGCAGTGAGGATGTCAATAATCACAGAAAGGAATACTTTTAGTGATGGTTTCTATACTGGGCCTCGTGCCCTTTATCAAGAAAAAAGGAGAAAACAACTATGAAATGTACTTCATGTTCAATTGAGAAAGGGAGATTTATTTGATTCTTACTAAGCCATGTAATTTCTGGATCATTTTAAGTCTGGTAGAAGCACCTGAAAGACCAGCCGAAAAAAAAGCTTTGTTATTTGCGCTAATTTAGCCCACACAGGATAATTTGGACATATGTTATTACCTGTCTTAAGTACACTGCAAGTCAGAGCACATGCCCCATTATTAGTTCTACTCACATATTTAGGAGTACAACAAAAGTCCTTACGTTTTGAAAAAAAATCACAAAAAATCATATAGTAATAAATCTTCCTAAACAGAGTGCAGATATCTTCTAGGCATTGTTTAAATACTAATGGCATCTGTTAAGTTGTTGTAGTGGTTTTAGTTGGCCCATTTGAGATTTCCTGCCCAACACACCAATTCATTGGTGGGTCTAGTCACCAATGAATTGGTGTATTGTATCTACACCAATGAATTGGTGTATCTAGTCACTGGCATTTAGCCAGTGCACCCACTAGAATATACTTACTAATTTCCTGCTGTGACATAGGATTAGGAGGAAGGAAAAGCAGGCTCAAAACTTTAAAAGGGTATAAAGAAAAGTTTATTAGCAGAACTAAAAGAATAGTAAGAATCAGAATAAAACCGTCAGAAAACTTCTCCTCCCCCTATTTTCTTTCCCACTACCAGTGTACAGAAACAATTCAGTCATTTTATCATCTCTAGAATATCTTTCTTCAATTCACTAAGGGAGACAAGTCCCTCTTGTCATTTCATGGAGACTTCTCCACAAGAAAACAGTTGGTTCATGGCTTTTAAACTCCACGAATAGCAGCTGCCCAGGAATCTGCAATTGTGAAGTCCCTCCCATCTTTTCACAACCTTCCCACAGCTGGGGGGCCCATTTATGGGCCATGTCAGCTTATGGTGTACTATTTTAAGGATGAGCTGTTCAAGAGCAAAGATTCACTTTATCTATCTCTAAGATCATCTTCATCTCTGGGAACAGTGGTCTTCTTCTTTCCCTGGGGGCAAAGAGTCTTCTTTCTCTCAGTTCAAACTCTTCTCTCTCTCTCGGTTCAAACTTCTCATGGGATCACAGCTATTTCAATATCTGCTTGTTTTAGCATAGATGCCTTTGCTATAATTTGAACACTTCATCCCCCATACTTTTCAATGAGTTACAGGGAAAATGAGTCTGATGTATTAATTATATTCTTCTCCATAGCTTTACGAAAGGTTTTCAGCTCAAAACTAAAGGCATCTCCTCATTCTCCTTCCCATCTGAAATTTGACTTCTTCTTTACTGACTTCAGTGTCTAATGTGGCCTTCTACGTGTCTTTACTATCTTTCCTTTCTTTCACTCAAGAAAGGGTCAATGCTTTGCAAGTTTCATCTATCTGTGCAGTGAAAGAGTTAAATCTCGCCCAGGTCTGCGGGTCATCGTGTGATCCCTGCCGGGCTGGGCCGGAGCACTTACAGTGATGTATTTCAGCCTGCACCGGGGGCGGGGGCTGTGTCAGGGTCAGTCAAAGACCATGATCAAAGTCTGTGGCTGGCTTTGGTTTTTGCTGCGTTCAATTCCAGCCACAGGGCTGCTCTCTGTGCAGGCTGCAGGGCCGCCTCTGGCCTCAGCCGCAGGACCTCGCTGGGAAAGGGGACCTGGTGACACGATGTTACCAGCCATGGCCCAGCCCTGCCTCAGCCAGGGCCCACAGCCTCCCCTCTCTCTGCCTGGCAGCTGCTGGGGCCCAGCCTGGCCAGGACAGGGCCCACTGGGCTCCATGGAAAGGGCTCAGTCCTGTTATAGATGGATAATGAGATGATTGGCTCTCACAATTAAAAGATAACTATTGTTATTTTTTAACTATTGTGAGAATATTAAGAAATGCTTTAGTGATGTATAGTTATGTTATTGTAGTTTAGATGTACTATGTTCTCCCCATAGTTCCCTTTTCTCCCCTGTATTGTTACCATCAGACAGCCAGGGTGGTCTAGGGCAGGTAAAAATAAGGCGTGCATGTGTGTCCCTTGCATGGGACAGTTGGGGATGGACAAGCTTGTTGCTGAGGGGGTGCAACATGGCAACACCTGACCTACGATCAAGTTACAAGGAAGGAGTTTCTGCTGATAAATGGCAAAGAAGAGCTGACTGACAGACTTTGGGAGGGGCCAGGGCTGGCTGATGCAACCACCAGGGGTATAAAAGACTGAGCATCCATCTTGAAGAGCATCCATCTAGGAGATGAACCAGCCACGTGGCATGCACATGGGGCAGTTCCCAGTGCTGCAGCTTTTTCCTTATGCCGTTCTTTTGTTGTATTTTTGTTAAGGTTTGAAAAACCTTTTTATATTTTCAAAGTGAGCAGTTGTCTCTCACAGCCCTGTGGCAGAGCCCACCCAGCCCGACCCTGCCAACACTGGGGAGGCCAAGCCAGTGTCATTAGCTGTTTCCAGGCCTGGAGGAAAAGAGACCATTCCTGGGGTTTGTTAATTTTAAAATGCAAATCTCACAGAGGTGGATCTAGTTTTTAATTGGTTATTAACATAGCCAATTCAAAACCTATGTTAAAAAGCTAGCCAGCAATTGGTTTTGCTAGGCACAGAGAAAGCTCTCAGCAGCTCTTCTCAGAAAAAATCACTTTTGTGGGTGGCTCCAATGCAAAACCAGCACAGTTGTCTGTTGTATAAATTACTTACTTATTCCTGAAAGATACAGAAATATTTAGATTCAGACATAGACTATTTTATTTATTTTATCTTAAGCTTTTTACTCGTTTAGGTAGGATTAATTACTATGCTAAATCCCTCATTTGAAAAATTACTAAAAGCAAAGGGAACACTTCCCTAAAATTTTGGAAATTTTTGCTAGTTTCTACTGTCTAAGAAATCCTCATCAGGATACCTGTTGAGACATCTTTTTCTGTAAAAACTAAACCTCCTAAATCTAAACAACAAAGGATGCTAACAAACCACCACCAAACTTTTTTTGTAATTATTCCTACTTTTTTCACCAGAAGCTTCAGAAAACATATTTATGTGTGATTTCCCATCCTGCTGTTTTAATCTATAAATAATTTATTTGTCAATGAGCAAATAAGAAATCCCAGTTGCTTATTGGAAGGTTATCTTTCCAAGCTTAGGAAGAGATTGAAAATGGCATGAAAAGTGAAAATATTTACACATTACAAATGAAATGTACACATTTCCCTTTTCTTCTTTACACACTACATTAATTTATGCATTGACAGTGTGTAATAACTTCTACAATGGTATTCTTGTGATCTCACTAGCCACTCCTAGCAACACTTCCTTAATGAGATTATAAAGTTCTTTGTCATGCCAGTTTTGCTATCTCCAGAGCTTTCCCTATTCAAAGTTCTATAAATATAATCCTGAATAGAAAACCATACATTGTGTCAGAATGTATATGATGAGAGTATTTACTAAATACAGTTACCCAACTGAACTCCAACTGTTTAAGTAGTGTATTCATAGATATTTACTATCTTTGTCTGCTTGCACAACAAAATGAAGACTACCAGAATATTAACTCCGAGAGCTAATGTAATTTTTTATAGTGAGAAGCACTCAATCAATGTCAAGAGGCAATATGCTTATCAATATATGAAACTCATAAAATCTCCTGCTTGTTACTGCTTGTTACTACTGGCCACATATATGCAGTGCTTGTCCCAGTCAAGTATCAAACAGTTTAGATTTGTGAGAAGTAATATTGTAGGACTTACAACATGCAATCAAGCCTTTTCTTTGGTTTTTTGGTGGTTTTTTTTTGTTTTGTTTTTGAGGTATTTTTTGTGGATTCCATTAGTTTCCAATATAGCTGATATCTAAGCAGCCAAAGTTACAAGGTGAGAGGTACCAGGTATCTTGACATTACAGAAGTCAGTAACTTACACTACGGGTTGCTAGGATGAATGTAAAATATGACAAAACTCCAACCAAAAAAATGCTAATAGGGAAAAGAAAGGCACTGGAAAAAGACCTAATGATGTATCCTGGGAAAACCTGGCAGTCTTGTTCACTGGTCAGAAGCATGTCGCCTTTTAAAAGAAGAACACATAAATTTTAAGTAGAGTAGTATGTACAGGATGAACAGAAAGTATAAATTAGATTTTTAGAATTCCTCAGACATACTTTTGGCAGTGACAGTACATTTCTGTTTACTATTTCAAATTTTAGAAACATTTTCATTGGGTAATTTTTCGTTACATGAGTTTATTTTCATTTGCCTTTTTGGTTCGTTAGGTGTTAGAAAACTGTTTTGGTGGTATCATAATGTATATTTTAAGATAGAATTGGTTATACCAAGTGTGAACACAGTCCTGGGAAGCTTATTTATTTTCTTATGACTTTTTGGATATGTTATGATACATCTTTCATGAGAAAAGTACTCACAAATGCTTCTGTGAGGGTGGTTTTGATTCATTTTGTCTCTCAGATACACGCTTACCAGATCCCAGAAAATTATTTTCTCAAAAAATCATCTTGTACTTAACTACCATAAACAAGCAAGAAATTATCAAGAAGATGAAAACAGCTTTTTCTTGGTACTAGAGTATAATATTTGAGCTATGCATTTCATTTCAAATTAAGAAGCTATAGCTTGTCCCAATATTTATTGGCAGACAGGCTTCTGATGTAGATTTGCTTAAAAAGCAAGTCTAATTATACATAAATGCTTGCTTATCAATTGTTGCAATAGAATATATATGTCAATATGTAAATATAAGCATTTATATGTACATTTATGCATTATTCATGTGTCTTATGTATGTGTATACATATAATGTACATACAGACATATTAATTCACTTTTTCTTCTACTCCTTTGGGCTAGATGCTGGACAAATCTTGGACAATACCCAAAGACTGCAGCCAGTTAGACTGTAGTTTGCAAGGTCACATCCATAAGCTGAAGTGACCACTACAGTTGTGGCAAGAGCAGCAACCTATGTGAGAATTACATTGGGTGGGTGTCTCTATGCAGAAGTACTCAAACTTCAGCTTAGTTCCATCCCTAGGAGATACATCCTAATCATAATATGGAAATTACTGTGAACTGACAAATACTTTAATGTCTGGGGTGGTTCTTCAACAGGAGATATCAACTGTTTAGCTATAACTTAATTTAAAAAGAAAAGTACTTGAGCATTGCTTCATAAGGGGTTATGAAATAATTTATACCATGTGCTCAGTAGACAACAATCAAACCATAAAGCCAGTCTTGCATATGAGGCACGTCACTCTGTAAAAGAAAATTTGGCTGCATTTCTGGTTTGGTTGCAGATTTTTTTTGAGATCCAAGCAGTAATTTTAATCAACATGCTACAAGCTAGCATTTTATTTCACTCTGTCCTTTTCAGGCTCTACAGATTTCTGTTTATTTTCAGAAGTGAATAATCTGAAATATTCAACCTACAAGCCTAAACACTCAAAAAGAATTTTGATGCTTGTTGGGGTTTGGCTACACTTGTGAAACAAATAAACCCTGCAATGCCAGTGGTGAACAACTTGTTTCTTCAGCATCCTTCCCTGAGTATGGAGGGATGCAGATGAACATCTAACTAAACCTGAGGCCTGCTGATGTTTTCCCAAATTAAGGCTGTGTATCTGAGATCCTCCAAGGGAATCTCCCATGGTCCAGGGAACCCACCCATTCATTCTTACTGCATTTCTTTTAATAAAAGAATTACGTAATATTGGATACTATTTTCATATGCTTTTATTTTTGCCTGCCTTTTCATGCTGAGTCAAAGCAAATTTCCTTAATTAGTTTGAATGCACATCTGTGTCAACTAGAGGTAGAACAAAGATTAGTAAAAAAAGAGATGCAACATTTTATTTTTAATGATTAGTGAAATATAGCTACTGAAACACTTGGGAAGTCAGTTACAAAGTTTGTCTACGTGGGCAATATCAGAATAAGTAAATATTAAAACAAAAAATATCAAAGATGAAGGAGGTTTGCGTTTGGAATTACTGCCAAAGTATGTCACATCCAGTATCTAGTGCTGGGAAGTTCCGTATCAGTGCTGCACCTAATACCTCTTTAATAAATCTGAGGACCTTGCCATCTCTGCCTTCCAGTTCATGGCAGAAAGTAAAAGCATGGAAGGTCTGATATGTAAGAAAATATACCAGCACCCTGTACCCTGTGTAAGTCGATAATTTTTCTGTAAAAATTCAGATATCCTGTGGCATACTTTTCAAACAGTCAGTTTGGAGCTGATTATACAACAGAAAACAGTATGATAATAAAAATGCCTGTGAACCTACACTCAATGAATAAAAATAAATTACTTTGGTGTACAGCATAATCTACTTGACAAAGGAAAAAACCTTTTATCAGTCAGGGAAAGTGACATTAAAATCATTACAACTGGAAGTTCACACAGAATAGTAAAATGCTTTAAAAGACTTGCCTCTGCTATTATTTAAAAATTTTTATGTTTCAATATTTAGAGTTTAGAGGTTTTTGCATAATTACATGTCTTAAAGTGACCTGTAAAGGGTTTGAAAATCATTCTCCCCAGAGTACATCTTCCAGTTGACAGGTGTAACCTTTTCTTATTCAGCCTGAAGCTAGGAAGGATAGATGATAAGTGAGCTGGCAGCCCTCCACCTCCTTATTTTTCAAAAAAAAAAACTATATGGGTGAAAAGAGACATGTAGGACACAATGTAACTATCAATATTTCTGCTTCTTTTTTTTGACATTTACAGATCTTTCATCTATTTCAAATTACTCAAGCAATCCATCAGCCTTGTAGGATTAAGCCTACTTTGCAAGCCAAAAGGACTTAAAAGACATCAGAAAAAAATCCATAAATTCTCTGATGCATTTTTTCTGCAATTTACCTGTTGAGGGATGAAATAATTTGTGATTCTAGCTAACCACTCACTGTTCATTACCATGTGCTTTACAGGATTTATTTTTTTCCTTTATGATTTGGCACAAATATTTTGCCACACAAGAAAAAAGTATTCATTTCACTGACAGTAGATATATGGAGATTACTGAAATTACATTACCCTGTTCTCCCTAAACATGCCAATGTGACTAAAGGCACACAATGATTCATTATTATTACTATTCATTATTATTCTGGTTAGTCAAAATACTCAAATTCAATTCTTTTCTGTAAAATGAGTTTCTGTGAGGTTGCTGGACACTGGGATGTTCTGTCTTTGTTTCTAGGAAGTTTTAGCTACTAGAAATTACTGAGTAGCTCACAACTGAATCCTGGGCAGAAATCTCTAAATCCAGTAGAGGTCCTGAGGCCAACGAAGAGAGTTTATTACATGCTTTAACAGCCTGTTGGAAGACTTCCCACCCACCCATTCACAGTCCTTTTCTAGCAGGCAGAATAGTAAGGGTTGCATTAATTCTTGAGCCTTTCTGCACTGTGAAATAAAAATACTAAGGCTTCTATGCATTCATTTACCAAGACTTAACCAGTTACTTTCTTGAGCTCCCAAGGAAATCATGGTATAAGGAAGAAATGGAATATAAACCACAAAGGAGACTGAATATATTTTTAGTTTGGAAGGTGAAAATAATATCAGGATATTATTTGGTAATATGCATTGTACTTTCAGCAGCAAATATGCATGAAAGAGATCAACCTGGCACGACATTTACATTGAAGATATTTGGAAGTCTCCTTATGGAAAACACTATGTATTTTCCAGGAACGTTAACCTTGGAAAGAGCTCTACTTTTTGATTACTCTACTAGAATGTACGTGCTTACAGGATTATAAAAATAAATACAGGAATTTATAACTTTTGCAAATCTACAATGATTCAATACAAAATTTCCTTTTCAGGGGTCAACTTTTGGTTCAACAGCTCTTGCAAATACCTGTATATAAAAAAAGAGATGGCCCTCTGCAGCCTCTCTTAAAATCTACTTATTAGCTTTCTTACCCACCACTCAAACAGAACAAAACATATGAAACTGACTTTAAAAAGGATGAAATAGCAGTTTATCAGAAACATCAGTATTTACATTCTTCTTAGGCATTCAGAATTATGCCTTTTAATTTATTTTGAGCAATCCTAGAAATGAGCTTCCAGAACTTGATTATGTAGGTGTGACATAACATTGTTATAGGTGTTACAGACCATGTGACAGGAGCAAAAGGGGAAGGAAAGACTCCTGAATCTATCATTTGGATAATTCCCCCTGTTCCAGTCACAATGCACTCTGTTTTGTTTTCGTGGTGGGTTTTGGTTTTTTGGTTTTTTTGTTAGTTTTTGTGTGTCCACGTGTGCACGTTGTGTATGCATGGAAGTGTGCAAATAATTGCGTTTTGGACAGCACAATGGAGAGGGGAAGTATTTACTGGAAATTCTTAGCTAGTTAGAATAGTAATGAAAAATAAAATGGCTTCATGTTTCCCCTGCAAATTCAAGGAGAGAAGGTGTAGCTTTGGCCTGATGAAACTTTCTTCATGATTAATATTGAAAAATATATTATTCCTCGCTATCATTTCCCTTTAAAGTTATCTAAGAGCCTCTTAACTCTTAATGTCTGAAAGAACATCTAAGTAAGGGCAATACAATAATTTTTTAGAGATGAAAACTGGAACAGCTGCTTTTATGTCCAATTCTTGTATTTTGTAGCCACAAATATGTCCTGGATAATAACCTGAATCACCTGTATCAATAATTGGAACAACATAGTTACTGCCTGCAAAGAAATACTGCATTTTCAAAATACATTCCCTATATAATAAAAAAGGCATCAATTTGTAAGGCATCACTGAAAGTAAAGATGCTAAATTTACTTCTGTAAACTGTTTTATCTGTGCCATAGTAATTCTCCAAAAAGAAAACAAGGAAACAGAAGAACAGGAAGAAATATAGGAAATTCTTAGCATGTGAACATATAAATCACTACACTAACCTCAACTGTAAGTCAGCAATCAGCTGAAAGCTCAGTGATGATGTAACAAATTTTCATGTACCGTAAAACCTGCAAAAATTATAATGTACAAATGACAAGCTGACAGCTCATTTCTGAAAAGTCTTTTTCCACAACACCACCAGACTCCATTTTGAGTGAAGCCTTACCACTCCTCCCACCAACATAGAATGTGTGCTGAACAGTAAATTGCTAGCTACAGCCTTCTGAAATTTTCTATTAAAAGTCTCAGGACAACCAAAATTATTTTACTTTGAGAACCAAATTTTAGGCTATTTTAAGGAATGTCTAAACTTACTCCAGGAGAGAATGGTTGGCTCAGCTGCCTTTGTTGCTGCAATGAGTGTCAGGTAACTCCACTCATCCACAAGAGAATGTGGCTTTACTCAAAGGACTGGGGGGAGAGAAGTTAAAGAGCCAGAACACTTCACCTCCTCTGTAGCTTGTGAGAAGTCAGCTTCTGGTGTAGGACCTGAGAAGGAAGACAGAATTTGCTGAGGTTTTCACTGGCTGTTGAGAAAGAAGAAGAGCTGGCACAAAGCATGACCTAGCTGGTGATCACATTTGGAAGCAGCAGCTCAGGGTCTGAAGGAGATCTAATGGGAAACTGTGGCTAATGGGGAGGCTTTAGGGGTGATGCCCTTGGAAGTGCTTACATAACTGCTGGACATACTGAAGAGGGTGTGTTTGTGGAGGCTGCAAAAGAGAAATTCACCCTATCCCTCAGGCATAGGATACAGCAGATGAAAAAATGGATACTCTGTCCTTTCAGCATGATACTTGTATTGCTTTTCCAAAATCCAATGATCATCTCAGTACTCTCTCTTTAGCAGCAGCACCTTCCTCTACCAAAATCTCAGAGCAGCCATGAGCAGCTGAAACCATACTGCTACATACAGAAACACAGAGCATGCTTCAGACACAGGGAGCTGTGAGTTTAAAATGCCTCAGGCGGAGGAAGCAAGTCAATTTGGATTTCTCTTATCTCTAGCAACAGAGGGCAAAAGAAAGGCAGCCTATAAACACCATCTCCTTCTCCAGCAATTTGTAAACCTAGCACATCTGTCCCATGCTTTATTTATGAGTGAATGAAAAACAATTGGATTTGTGTCAGATAGAATATCTAAATGCTGAAAGGAATGACAGATTTTGGTTTTTCATTTTGGCCATACAAATACACAGTTCATGTTTACTCTCACTACGAGTCAAAATCCACTGTCTTTCCTTAGAGTTATAATTAAGAAGATGGATAAAAACAAACCCTTTGGCCCTGCTGGCTTGCATTACTTGAAACAATGCCACCTCAGGTGGTGAAAATATTGGAAAACTAAAACTGCCACTTCTCTTTTTCTTTTTGATGACTTCGACTCTGAGACCAGTAGCGTATTAACTATATTTCTCATGTTACTAATTTCAAGAGAAATGTCACCGTAGAGCTACAGAGAGCAACCAAAACAGTGAACCTGTTATTTTGCCGTGGGCTGAAGTCAAATTATACACTAGTTAGAAAAGGGGATTACATGGTATGCAAGGATTTTCTACAGCAGAGATTAGAGGTGAATAATTCTTTCCATGTATTATTCTCCTTCCTTTACCCCAAAAATAGCTCCCATAAATAAGAAAGTTCAAAAACTGCAAATTGTTTAAGAGTTAGCTGAACGCTGTACTAACTGATAAGGATGCATCAGAAGTAGCTAAAATCCATATTGTGCTTTAGAAGCTTTAATTGAAAAACAAGTCTTCTGCTATTGAGATAGAAATTAATTTATAAATCTATGTATAGAAGCAATTACAAATAATTTTATTTTTATTGCAGCTAATAATGGCACTACAAAAACTAAGTTGGATCATGGTATCTCAGATAAGTTTTTTCCCTTTAAAAATAAGCAATCAGGAAAAAGTAAGATAAAGGCTTTTGCAGAAGGATCAATATGCTCCTGATCTGGTTTAAGAAATTACCAGGAAGTTTTCTCTCAGAAAATCACAGGATTATACAGATAAACTCCCTTTGTTTAATAGGATTTTTAAATAAAGGCCTGTTAACTGAGATGGAATTAGAAGGAAAATCCAAGGAGGTTATTTACGTTTTCTGTATTTATAAAAATATAATTCCGATTGTTGATTCCAATAGAAACCTGCGCAATAACGATGATTAATAGAATTTTAATTTCTCATATAATTTTCCAGCAATTAAAAAATCTATGTTTAAATGTACCCTAAGGTGACATAGGCTTAGTGAATTTAAAACGTGTCTTACACCCAGAAATTGCACTTATTCATAAATATACTGGGTACCTTTCAGTACATACAAAAATGCCTGGGTACTTAAGGAACTAATTTTAAAACATCAGCTAAAATAATCATAGTTTGATTTAATGCTTTTACAATAGATTTTTTAATTTCATTCCTTCTGTCATACCTTACTAGTGATAAATTGATGGGTTTTGATGGAAGATATGGAAATAAAATTTGTATTAACTGTTTTGTGCTGAATCATTTATGCTCCATGTGATCCAGTGCAGACTGATTTCCACCTTTCAAACAAGCCTTTAAAAAAGAAGGTGCATGAAAGGAACACTGCACCTATCTTTGGGTTGTTCTACTCTCTTCACTGTGGGGAAGCCTCAGAATAGGTGGACACCTCCTCACCCACATAAGCTGTGCACCTGGGCTGACGGAACAGCCTGGACACAGGTGACAGATCTGCACCAGGAAGTAACAATCTACAAGAGCTGCAGACACAGCCCCATGGCAGGGATGACTTGTACTGCCTCTTTGCAGGCTCCCCAGAGTGTGTCTACGCTGCCACCACGGGGTGCAGACACAAGAGATTGCTGTTCCTGCCCCAGCATTTCCCTGTATCCCACCAGCCTGGCAAGTCTCCAACCCTCTGAGGGCAGGCAGGCTTACACGAGGTGCAGCAATTCAATGTGGTACACACTTTTACTTGGGAAAATCACATTCCATCACAGAATTGAAAATGAGTATTGTCATTTAATTTCTTCTGGTATTTTCTGGAATACTTCTATCAAGACATTACTTAATGAAAGTGGAATTTGCTTCATGAAAAAAATGCAAATGTCCTCTCCATGGAAATGTATATTCATAGTCTTGAAACCCTCTCAACATGTTGATCCTTACTGCTATGGATACATTATTACTTTGAAAGACTAGAAGACACTCCAATATTTCTGACTTTTTTCTAAAGAGTGACACTGTTGTAAAACATTCATGTACAAATGGGCCTATCCATCTAATCTCTCTGGACTTTAATACTTCCATAGGCATTTATGGTCCCAACATTCTAATTCTTAATCTAAACTTAGGTATTTTTCTCTTCATTGACATATAATACATAGGAACTTGTCACACGTGAAGGAGGTGACAACCTCAGAATGCATTGTTCCAGTTACACAAACTTATGTAAATTTAGGTAATGCTAAAAGTAGACTAAATTTCTCTCAACAAATGGCAATTTTTCTTTTTATTTTGTGAGACATCTGAGTTGCTAGCAGTCACCTCTTCAATTTCTCATCCATACTAATTGTGCTTTCTGCATGGCTGCCCAGCCCTTTGCTCTTGCACTGCTCAAAGCCTGTTGGCTGTTCTGACAAAGCTTCAACGAGGAGAGCATGCTCCCTACCCATCACATGCATGTACCTCCTTCCCACAAGTTTACATCACTAATGACTTACAAAGTTAAAACATTCACTGGTTACACAGCCAAAAATTCACCTCTATTTCTGTCATAGCTTCCTCTCTGTTAGGAATTCTCACGGATCTTTGGAAAAATCATTGAGGCTCTCATCTAGCTTCTTTCTGCAGTTCCTGATGAATTCCTCAGCCAACGTTGACCCAGTATAGGGTCAGCTGATTTGCACTAAGAAACATCTTTTATTTAATCGTGTAACATCTACTAGAGTTGCTGAAAATACTATGGTTTTCTAAAGCACAAGCATTAGAATACAATGAATTTATAGAGTTTCTCATGGCTCAGTTCAACCTCTAAGCAAAAATAGATTTGTAGAAGAAAATTAGTTAAATAGTTTGTTTTCCTACTTGATAAATTACATGCCCAGCTTCAATTTAAATAATAGAAAGAAAAAGCGATATTGCTATGTCCAAGAAACATTCCTATAGAATATGAAATTTATAGACATATTTCACACTTAAAACAAATGCACTTATAAAAGTACTTTGAAATTGTATTTCCAAGTCTTAGCGGTTTTTTTCCTTGTTTCTTTTCTAAAATCCAAGGTTAATTAACAGTAACAATGCAATTTGGCCCTGCTGTCAGATGTCACAGCATTAATTATTACAGAAAATACATAAAACAGTGATACCCAAATCCCAATGCACAGGAGAGTTATTCATTAATTTTAAGAAGGTTTAGCAAGGAAGCCTAGGTTGAACATAAAAAGTAAGATGAGATTTTAATGTCTTTACATCATTAACTACTTTAGGGTGTATTTCAAACTCATAAAGCTATCTCATTTTGTACCCATGGCAGAAATCACATAGCAGGCCAGAACTTTCTAAATAATGTATTTAGTAATTTATTTATAGGATATCTAAATGCAAATAGCTGCAAAAGATTGAAAAAGGTGCTCTCATAACCCAGGGTTTAGTTAGGAAATGCTTATACTACTTAAAATTTCAATGTTTTAAACTTACATTCTATAGCTTCATCTAACCAACAGGGATTAATTGTAACATTTCACAGTAACTATTAGGAGGTATATTTTCTTTAACCCATACCTAATTTCAACAAAACCTGTTCAATTCACAGCTAACTGTTACACTGGTGCATTTTAAAGGTAATATGAAGATAATGTAAGACCCTTCAAAACAATTAGTAAAATTATTATATTTGCTTAAGCTGTTCACCTGATTGAGTGCCAAAAAATCCACTAGTCATCTTCAAACTTTCTGGTAATCTTATTTCTGTCTAGACACTAAGCTTTTTTACTGATGAAATGTCTGTAAAATACAAATTTCAACAATCTGAAGGTGCAACTGACATGTATAAGTGTAAGAATTTGTAGATCACACAAGATTTGTACTATCTGAAAAAATACATGATCATACTAACATATCTGTAGTCATCTTTAAATGTTATCATGTCTGACTATCAGTATAGAAACTGCAAAAAAAAAAAAAAAAAAGTGGTTTTCTTCATGTTTGACCTTAACCATTCACATTTTTATATCAGGTATTTTCTTAAATAATTTTATTTATTTAAGCATTATTATCCAATTCTGATCATGACCACAGGGCTGAAATTGGTTTGTACTTATCCCAAATGCCTGCTTTTTATAGAGCTCATGACATAATAGACCATGAACTCTGAAAGATGTTCTGGCTTACAAACCACACATTTCTGTCTTCATTAGAGACACACAGAGGACAGATAACATGCCATTTTTAACTAGCCCTCAGCTGAAAATGAATACTCCATTTTAAACTATTTTCTCAGTAATTGAAATTCTAAAACTTTCTCCTCCAACAAACATCTCCATAAGAACTCAGAAATGTGTACTGTCTGAAGTTCATTTCTGCTCCAGAATTAATTTCCTCCTGTAACCAGACTTGTTCTTAAATTCATCATCATTAACACCCCAAACTACTCATACTGCTTTCTATCTGACCCATGTGGTTCCCAAGAGAAAGAAAACCTGGGTACTTTTCTCATTCTTATTGGTGATCCTGAAATGAGAAAAATGCTAAATTATTTTCCAACAATCTCCCATATCTCAGAAATGCAAAAAATGTACCCTACAACTCTTTCTGAAGGAAACTGGAAGACAAGCTTCTTGTTCAGGATCTGAGTACAGTCTGAGAGGTTTCTGTGCCTCAAAGAGTCAAATACCATAGCTATGAAGATGTTCCACCACTATTTTCACAGTGATTTTTAATAAAAAGCACTTATGGCAAAATTCTCTTTTGAACTTGCCATGTTGAACTTGTCAACACTTGCCTGTAGAGAGAAATCTCAGATATCCTTTTGATTTTAAGAGCATTCACCAGAGATATGAGCTGCAGAACCAGCCCCAGTGGTACCAATTTATCATGTCTGCTTGGATGACCTTCTGGGAGCAAACTGGATTGTTATAATCTGTAAACTTTATATACCCTCATTTTGCTGTGACATCAACTGTTGTTCTCTGATGAACATCTTCCCCAAATCTCAGTGTTCCAGTGAGCCAGGACAGCAAAGAAGCAAAGACAAATACACAGTGAGGTGATCAAAATAGAACTATTACTATTAAATCATATGCATTATATTAGAACTGTAGTCTGTAATATTACTATCAGAGAAAAAACCAGAATGCCCTCCACAGCAAAGTGAAAAGCTTGCACAATCAAAAGCACAAAACAAAGCTGCCTTTTGTGAAGTGGGGGAAATTGTAACTGCTGGGAAACCAAAACAAAACAGAAGATGGAGAAAAAGCCTGCTTGGGCCAAACTGTATTTTGATTTTCATGATAAAGGTTGCAAATAGGACAGAATTTAATCTGATTGCACATGTAAAAATATAGGTGTAAACCAATCAAAACAATTTAGAACAAGAGTTCTCATGGGTGAATATTTCTAAAGAAAAAACATTATGCATACCAAAATAAAATTCCTAAGACACAAGATAATACACAGAAAATGCCATATTTATCAGGATTTTATTTTGCGTTTATTGGTAAGTATCATCAGCCAACTGAAAGTATGATCTCTATTATGCATATTCCATGCAAAGCAACTTCAACTAGACTATTCCAAATACTCAAGAAAAGCAATCCAGTAAAATTGAACAGCAAGAACACAGCTGTCGAAGTGAAATAGGGCAAAACAAAATAGGAAATAATAACTTTGGTTTTGTTCCTAGACATATCTGAAGTTTGCCAATAGTTATTATAATTTCAGATAGTGATGTGGTACAAATCCACTAATTTATCTTAGAAGGCTCATTTGAAGTTCACCTAGCCCTATGTCACATGCCACAAATAAACCTGGTAACACAGATGCCCAGAAAAAAACCACAAGTAGAAAATTGTAACTTACTACCTTTAAATGTCAATTTTTAGTGACTACTGAATACCAGAGATGCCTTTACTCAATGAAGGCTGCAGTTTACAACCTAATGTGTTTTGGGCTTTGTAGATAGGCAAAAGACATTTGCAGGGCTGAGCCACTTTGCCTTGCTGACATTCACAGTTGGCTGGGATTCAGAAACAAACATTCCTGTAAATAATTTCTCTGTGAACACAGATTTTCATAGTAAAAACCGACCAGATCAAATCCACTTGAAGAGCTTGCCCTTTTTTTGTTTCTTTAATCCATCCAGAGAATGTGCATAGAAGAGAAAGGAAAGGGAGAGACCTCAGAGATGAAAGTAGATTTTAAATGTCAAAATATCCTTCTAGTAGTGAGAAAAGCAATGTTTCTTTCCCTCCTGTGACTGGATTTTAACCCTATCGTCTTCTTAGAAGACAAACATGATTCCAAATTACTGTGAGTATGAGATTTTCCCCCATTGCTTTTGGTGAAATGATGCAACTTTTTCAGACAATAATGCACATGTCATTGGCAAAGAGACAGCATGACTGCAGTTAATTACTCACTACAGACACAGGGAGCATCCTGATGAAAAAGGATTATAAACAAAGAAACACATTTTACACTGAAACAGTCTTGTTCTCTCATTTCTATCCTAATACTGTGCTATCCAAAAGGATTTTGACAGCTACCCAAGGGCACTAAGCAGAGAAATTATATGCAAAAATGCTTTCTCAGGACCTGACATGGGATGCAGTTTTCAGGTGGATTTGCCAGCATACTTCTAAGCAGAATATGTTTCAGACCCAAAAACTCTTTCAATTTTCAGTGTTGGGTTTCAGTAGAGATCCTAGACTATGGTAACATTTAAAAATGCAATTTGGTTCTTTTGGAACAAAATGAAAATTATTTTGAACAAGTCTGCCCTTTCTCAGAATGTACCTCAAGGCCTCCTCTACACCCAGTGTTATTTGGTAGCTTCCTACAAGTTAACAATCCTCAAAAAATAATTTCTTCATTTTTTACTAAATAAGTGTCTCTTTCTTGAAATCTGCCAGTGGCACAATGCTAAATGATCTCTGTCTGTTCAAAAATTTTTATTCCACATGCCCAAACATCTTGCTCTGCAGTACACTTTGTTCTCCTCCCAAAAACCTGCCCCCATAACCTGCTGTACCTGCAGGACCTAATATGATGCAAAATATATGAAAAATATATGCCAAAAAAATATATGAAACAACAGACAGAGTAGTTATGGCAGCTGTCACACAGACACATGTCCTAACAGAGTCAGTGCAATTTACCTCATGAAATGAAAGAGCAAAAACAGAAGTCTCATTATGGAGTCCAGCCAAAGTCATCATATCATTGACTCCACAGTTTTTATTCTTATTGACTGCTTCAACTGGTAATTTCTAGAGTATTTGCAAGGCTGTAAGGCTTGCAAGTAAGGCTGGTATTTCTTGTAAATGCCTTTTTGTTATACAGCAACATAAGAAAGCAGGTAGTGTTTCCTAGGATCTACTGATGACTAATAACTAACTAGCTAGCTAACTAGTTATCACAACTACTACTATAGTTATATAGATATTATAACTACACATGATTGTTATTATAAATAACTTTAGAGCTAGCCAGGTAGACAGGAGCAACAGAAAAGGCTGGATGTTTTCCTCAGGTGCTTCTCTGGATAAATTTTCCAGCTAACTGAATGCCTGAAGAGAGAATCTAGATTAGGGAAGCAATCTAGATTAGGTTTAATGTCAATCAAGTTACTGCAGTAAGAGACTTGGGAAGCAATTGAGTGCTCTAATTCCACATAATTTCCACCTATTTGCATTCATCTGTACATGTAAAGTGCCTGAGCTGCTGTCCATAGTAATTTAATCACCACCATTCCCAACCTTTCATCCAGCCTGAACATTTTATGAGCTAGCTATGGGATTATTTTATGCAATTGTGATTTTCTCTCGCTGCAAGGCAAATGAATGTGCAAAGTAAATGAATACTTTCATGAAAAACTATTCTACAAGATCTGCAGCTATTTCAGAAATTGCAGTAATTTTCATCTCTCAAAAGAACAAACTGCATCATGGGTTGCTTTATCGCAGGTGATATTCAAGACAACAACATCTAACACTGATGCTGGAATATAGTGGTAATATTTGCAAAGCGATTCAAAGTGTGAAACACTTTTGAGAAATGTTGAGTTGCTATTGAGAAAAATGGACTTAGAGGTGACTAACAGTAAGGTAACTTTATCTGTTCCAAAAGTTACCAACTGAGGTGCAAGCAAAACTCAAGTTTGAGGTTTTTTCTTTCTTTTTTTTTTTTTTAGCAACATCTTGCTCAAACTTTTTGTAGTAATATGACAAAGTTATCCTCCGTGTAACTTTTGTTAGTAAATTCAAAAAAGGAAATACATCTCTTAGGCAAAATAAGTAACTCAGATTAAAGCATCCTTTTTTGACCAAGTTTTTTTCTGCATGGAACTTGTCTCTCAAAGACCACCACATCCAGTCATTAACTCTGCATACTACTAAATTAATTCAGTGTGCCAGAGCATCTTTGGACAGTACACTGGCAATATCAATGAATATTGGAGCAACAGAAGATAAATTCTTGTGTTCAGGACTGGAAAGACAGGAATGATTGAGCTCGAAGACATTAGTATGGGAAAACTCTAGGAAGGAAGCTAACAGTGTCACTAATTAAAACCAATGAAAATCCTAAATGCCTTTATTCTCTCCAACTATAAACAACCATGATATATGGTACACAGCAACACAGGGTTTTCATTTCAGTTCACAAAGGAACACAATTAAGAATATATGTAGTGGTGGAAAGTCTGAATAAAAACTGTGGAAAGTGCTCAGTGAACAGCCTGAATGGACAGACTCACATACTTAGAGCAGATATCCCTAGAGGAGGAGAAAAATGGTGCTAAACGTGACTTCAGACAATACGCAGTGTTAAGACAGTAAGACCGAAGCACAGTTTACAAATTTTTGAGGAAAATTCAGACTCACAGAAACATACACTTCATGATTTTGCCACTTTTCAACTAATTCAAGAAAATTAAGACCAAACTACCCAGAACCACTGCATACATGAAAGAATGCTAATATAGCTTTCTACAGCTTACTAAGTCTGAAATAGCCCATGGCATACACATGCATTAAAACCTACCTTTCATAGTACATTAACCTCTGAGCAAAAGCAGTTTTAATACATGGTTTAGAAAATACATAGCAATAATCTCAAACGTATCTTCTGGAGAGAATTTCACTATTAAACTAGACATTATTATTAATATCTGCCTATTAGTGAATCTCCACATGTTGAGAGATGCTGAAACAGGCAGCAACTTTCTGAACCAATTTTTATTAGATCATTTTAGTCATCTCCAATCAGCTCCTTGAGATAAAAAGATCAGAGAAAAACTGGAAGGAATAGGTGGAGTCCAGTCCATATCCAGTCCATAAGAGCAGACTTTAGAGCTAGGCCAGGTTGATTTAGGCCTTGTCCCAAAGAATCTTTCCAGGGACTCTACATGTTTCTATGGCATGCTGAGCCTCTGCCTTCAGCACTTACTGGCTCTCAGCATAAGAAATGTTGATAAACAACTCTGTTTTCTGATGCTTGAATGCATAACTGTAAAAAATTCCCAAATTCTGGGAGTGTTCAAGGCTGGGTTAAATGGGGATTCAAGCAATCTGGTCTAATGGAAGTTAAATTTTTCAGGTATATAGGAATTTAATCTATAAAATGAAAATATGTAAGAAATATCTACCAGTCTGCATTAGGAAGCAATACCAGTTAAATGTTATCTCCTCCCCTGTTTCTTTTAATGTGACAGGAAAATATATTAAAAAAACCCTCAAACCCAGAAAAAAACCCCTAAAAATAAATACAAAAAATCTATTACCATCATAAAATATACACAACAACTATGAATATCAAGGAATCAAGGATAATTCCACTAATGGGAGTTAAGTTTTAGTATCCAGAATAGTACAGGCCTTGTTAATTTACAAATCTGCATGAGCACTACACTGCTTGGAAAACTGCATGTCCTGAAACAATGAGTATGGTCCAGAACAGCATATGTGAGTAACTGCAAATTTACTTTGCCAGAAAAGTATTTTTATACAGCAATACAATAGAGTTTATGAATTTATCAAAAATTACGTCATCGTTTCAGATGGGCTGGAATGAATTTTATTAATTTATCCTTGGGATTAATCCTAGGAACTTCTGCAGTGCAAATCTCCCCTCTTGATCACTGCAAATCTGTGTGTGCTCCTGGAAGGGGACAGAGCCTGGTTTAATTCTGGAGGATAATCTGTTACAGACTTGTCACATCACGTTTTGACAGCAAAGAGCAGGGGAGCACCTCATGCTCCTGCTGCCAAAGGCCAGACCCTGGAAGAGCTCTCCACCACTGCCCAGCAACTGCAACAGAAGTGAAGCACCTTTCTGTGACTCTTCAAGATGCTTGCAAACTTACACGTTTCAAACTCAGGAACTATGCTGCAGGCTTCCTCCTGAGTTGCTAGCACAATTTTCTGTAAAGTGGAATATCTGATTTGCTCTGCCAGCCCTGTCTAGGAGGACTCTGTTTAAAGAGACAAACAGCTGAAATTTTATTATGCAGATTTCAAAATGTTGTTTCAAGTATTTTGAAATATCTGTCATTTGAATGTAGCTAGTTTCAATAAATACTTAATTATTACTTGATTCTTTAAAAATCTTCTTACCCTGTTCCTCAATTACACAATTAGGCCCTCTTTTCCAAACTATAACATAAGCTGTTCCAGACAGACCCTATAATATGAACACCACCATTTTCAATAGTTGAACAAATGTAATAACAGTTCTTAAGAAATGTTTTATAACTCTGCACAGAGCTGACTTCTGTAACCAAGACAGTAAAAAAACCCTTTTGTTCTCCTGTGAATTAACCTTTTTGAAGAAAATAAAATTTTTATTTTCTTTTAAAGAAGAAGATTTCTTTTTTAATTTTTGTGAGTGTAACCTAAGTTGTCATTCATCTTCACCTTAACTTTAGAAATGCAATTTTGCTTTATCTTACCCAACTCAATGTGAAATTCTACTTAACAACATTTCACATAAATTTTAATATTTAATAGGACTCATTGTTTTTCTAGAGATGGTGGGTTTATGTTAAACCTTTAAAGTTTCAGAAAAAACAGGCATTAAAATGTACTTAAAAGCAATGCCCTTTTAAATTATTTCAGGTGACTAATTGAGAGGTGGTATCCAAACCTGAGGAAATCTGCAGTAAATAATGTTCCAGAGCTCAGAGAAACTTTTTCATTGAAGTGTAAGACATCTAAGGACGACTTACATTGTGGGAATGTTGAATAATAATTTCAAAGCTGTAATTTGGACCAAACACCCTATTTGTATAAATGGTTGTACTTACACTGGTGAAATCTGTCTATTTCTGCAGGTACTGAATTTAGCTATTGGTCTATAACCAACCAGGCTCCACAGCCACAGACTATTTAACAGAGAAAAGCAACAAGCAGAAACCTACTGCAGATGCTACAGGGTTTTCACAATGAAACAGAGCACTAACTTCTCTTTTTGAAGTGAAGTGTGAGATTATAGAACAGAGCAGCACAGCTATTTGTGGCTTTAAACCTTCAGCAACATATACAGCAGATCACCGTGAACGCGAAATATTATCGTGTCACAGATGAGCACATGGATTTCAAGTTGAAAATACTAGAAAATCAAATTACATTTTTATGTGATTTGTGGTGGATCAATTACAGTTCCATTTTGTTGGACATTTAACTGAAGCATGAAATATTTCGTAAGAATGTGTGAAACTGTGGATTCATTTATCAGCCTCCAGATCAGTCCAATACTTTTACAGATTGCTACATAACAAATTCCAGCAAAACAAAACCTTCCTTATGCCAATTAAATGAAATGCAAGAGAAACAATAACACCAGCCCCACCCCCACCAAAACCCAAGAAGCAAAACACCAAACCAAATAAAAATATTGTGTTTGTAATATTTGCAGCTGATTTACCATTAGTTTCAACTACATCTAAAATATAGAAGCTGTCACTACCTATGAGTATTTGCACTATGAAATCATAAATCCAAAGTAAAAATGGAAACACTAATACTTCCTATTCTTTTCTTTCAAGAGGTAATTTTGGGCAGAAAAATAAAGCAGTGAATGGTATCCCAAGAATAAATTTCTAGGGTAAAAAATTTTATTTCTGGAAAACCAGTATGATGATTTTGTTATCTTTGAAGCAAACAATGGTAACAGAACGTGCCTATACTGAATGAAATTTGATACATACTGTCCAAATGAAATTTGATATATACTGTCCTATTTGTAGCATAGAAAATGCTTGGAATTTTTAGAAGTATTGATTGATTGAAAAGATAAAATTAATGGTATGCAATTTTGAGCAATTAAAGCATAAAGGGATAGAATAACAATTGAAAATGATCAAAATCTTGGGGGCCTTCAAAACTCTTACAGGTGAGAAAGACCAAGTGAGGATCACCTCCCCAAGGCAACTGGGACTTCAGTATCATCACAAAATGACTATCACAGAGTTGATGCACACTCATCTGGCATTTTTGGCTTTATTTAATCTAAAAGGGGAAAAAGCAGGAGAATTTTATTTCCAGTACTTTCAGAGCTTTGGAAGATTCAAGTCATACACCCTGTTTCTCTGAATGTTTCAATGTCCAAAACTGCACTTTTCCTGGTCTAATGAAAATCAGAAATATCAGTTCAGCTAAATGACACCTTTGGTTATCTGGTATATGTGGTTTAGCATTTAGACCAGTCCTGGAAGTGGTTTTCAAACTTAGTGCAAGTCCAAACAGCAAAGCAGACTAGTAGTTCCAGTTAAGCTCATATAATGTGCTCCTTCTACTAAAGAGTTTTTGAACTATCATGGAATTGTCCAGGTTTCATTTTACCTGGGATTTCTACTGCTAACTAATGCACGGGTCAGTGACTATGCATGAACCCCAGAATCCATATTATGTTTTTATGCAACTGGCGAGTGCCACAAGAAAGAATCCTTGAATCAATGCCTAAAGCTGAAGTTTTATCTCTACATTAGATATATGACTTTTTTGAGTGCTTACCTTTGTGCTAAATTATTATAGTGTGATTTAAATGGCAAAAGACTTGGATACAGCAAGTACTTATTTAAGTCTAATCAGAAATATTATTTGGGAAAAATCACTTCATGTCTTCTCGCTGCAGGCAGTTCCAGGTACAAGGCCTGGAATACATCCAATGGCCACCTGATGACCTCTATTAGTAAGTATCAGTATTAAATACATTATTTACTGCAGCCATCGGTAAGAGCTTCCTAGAAGTAATCCTGTAGTAAGTCTCCTACACCAGAGGCTTGTTGTGCCTCACTACACTGTGGGAGCAGCTAGCTTCTCTGAAGTTCTGTGAAAACAGTCTTTTTCAATCTGGAGTTATGAAAAGTACCTTTAAAATTACTTCTATAACCTTAATAACCTGGCACATGCTGAATGAGGCATGCAAGTGCTGTGAAGCAGGCCCTCATCAGCCTCAGGAGCTTCAAACAAGGCCAAGTGCAGGGGGGTTCTGCACCTGAGCTGGGGCAACCCTTGGCATCAACACAGGCTGGGGAGTCAACAGAGGGTTCAGCCCTGCCAAGAGATATTCTGGGTGCTGGTGGATGAGAGGTTAGACAGGTGCAGCCCAGAAAGCCAATTATCCTGGGCTGCACCCAAGGCAGGGTGGGCAGGAGGGCAAGGGAGGGGATTCTGCCCCTCTGCTCTGGTGAGACCCCACCTGGAAGCCTGCATCCATCTCTGGGGTCCCAGCACAGGAAGGACATGGACCTACCTGTTGGAGTGAGTCCAGAGGAGGGACACAAAAGTTGTTGGAGGGCTGGAGAACCTCTCCTATGAAGAAAGCCTGAGAGATTAGGGATTGTTCAGCCTGGACAAAAGAGTAAAAGGAGACTTCATTACGGCATTTCAATACTTTAAAAGGGGGCTTACAAAAACAAATGGGGACTGACTTTTTAATAGGGCCTGCATTTGTAAGGAGTAATGGTTTTAAACAAAAAGAGCATAGATTCAGGCTACATATAAGGAAGTTTTTTTATAATGAGGGTAGTGAAAAAATGGAACAACTACTTGAGCAACCAGATGTAGCTGAATCCACCCCTGCTCATAGCAGGGGCTTGGAATAGATGATCTTTAAAGGTTCCTTCTAGCCCAAACCATTCTATGGTTTGATAATATGACTGATACACTGCAAAGTATTAAGAGACAGATTCAACATGTTTCAATATTGCCATTTTACATCTTAACGTGGTAGTGAGTAGAAGAAGAAATGTTAGGGACATTAGACATCACCTGCACAGATTGTTTTAGCTGAAGCAGTAAAATATGCCAATCTCTCTTTTCCTTCTTCTTGTCCCTTTGTGTTTTTCATCAAGTGCCTTGCCCAGTAGCTACTACATAAATGTATGATTCTAAAAATTCTTTCCGACATCTGTTTCCAATTCATCTTTGTTCATGCCCTTTTCAAGCTCCATATCCTATCATCAGTACATTGGGCCCAATTCACCCCTGATGCAATAATCTAGGCACTGGCTCTAGGGATGGTTTTAGTCTTGTCTATTCAGAGGGTTAATTTCTGTCTAAGCTAGTTAAAATGATATTTCAATGCAACTCCCTTTTAACTGTCATGTTCTATATAAGATGCATCTGTACTTCTGTAATTTCATTTACTCCCAGGACCACTTCTATGGCTTTTATAAAATGTTATCTACTTCATGCTGCATTTCTTCTATTTGAAATCCCAGCAATGCTCTTAGCTTTCTTGTGGTTATGTTAGTCATAAAAAGTTCAAAAGAAAACTTCCTGTTTGGTCAAAGGACTTCCAGGCATTATGAGAATTAAAAAAAAATAAAAGAACACAGACCAAGATACAGAACTAAAGCAAATGTCCTCTGCCCATTCCTTGCATATTCATTAGAAAACCAACGAATGTTAAATGTTTTATCATTTCATGTCACATGCCTTTCAGGAAAGAAATTTTGTGAAGAGATCACTTAAAGATTACCTTTAAACCTAATCTGAGATGGAATGTCAGACAGTGATGATGAAATTAGAATATTTTCTTGGTTAGCTTGTTATTCTTGCATTCTTCTTTCATTCTTTTTTTCTTCACCTCTACTTTACCCTCTGCTTTCCATTTCAGTGTGGTCCTTCCTTTCACTGCCTCTTAATTATGTTTATCCATCTTCTCCAAAGTTCTCCCCTTTTCAGCCCTGCAATGGCATGGCTGGATTTGACAATGGCATTTGGCCATGTAATGCTGTTTCTGAGCTGTAAATTAAGGTTTGGGCCTTTGGAGGGGGGAGTAAGTAATAACTTCCTATTGCTCTCCACAGTACTTGCTGCAATCACCAGCCCCTTAACAAATGTAACCCTCAACAGTGCCCCAGGTTCCAAAATCTGATGCTTAATAACCTTTGACAGGTATTAAAGGGACTCAAATCATAACTGCCCAATAAAATGTTATGTCTTAAAAAGGGCAAGAAATAACAGCATAAGCTTGCAGTTGTTTGCTATAACACTGTTATGTACAGATATGCACACAGAGAAATGTTTATAAATGTTTTTAAATTTTTCATGTTTGAAACAGTAGTAAGCTTCTCCATTCAAGTTGGGGCTTTGAGTTTTTAAAATAAATTATTAAAGCATCATTCTAAAATTATGTGCCCAGAAAGAAGTTTCATATTTTGAAAGCTTGACCAGAGGAACATTTTTTCTAGTTTTTCCACCGTTCTTGTTAGCAACACTTAGATATCTGCTTCCATACAAATATGGGCATGCCATAATAACTGAGGGAAATGAAATAGTTTTAAAATTTTAACACTAAATCAAAATACTTGCTACTGACTGTGTTGAAAAAGCTTCTAATGCAAAATGAATGTGGCACCTGTATAGTTTGGACAGCCAAAAAGCTCCCTGACAGTAAGCAAAAATGATGAAAAGTGAGTATGTAAAATTTCTGGGTTTTAATACCTCATGTCACTTTAAGCTCTTGGGTTTGGAAAATCATTAATAAGTAAAGAGAAATGACCAAAACCCTTCTCCAAAGGAAAGAGGCCAAACAAACTTTTCACTGTTATGCATCACAAGAAACAGATGGTAAGCAATAAACAAGTTACCACAATAAATTGGACCCATACCAAGGAACTAAGGAGTAAAGTGAGCAACTAAATCCCACGTCTCGTGGCACATATTCTGTTCACCCACTATGTGCACTAGATTTCTCTCCCTTTCCGTTCCTACAGAAATAAGTCAGGGAAAATTCTTCTAATCATCCCTGCTCTGCACTCTTCATCATCTCTTTACACTTCACTGCTGCCTGCCTTTAGGTGGATTCAATTTGCCCAGAAATTAATTCTTCTGGGTTCCTGCTGTAACTTATTACCAGTTGTCAAAAAAAAAAAAAAAAAAAAAAAAAAGGATGTGAGGAAGATAAGGTCTACAATGGTTAGCTACATTAACAATATAACGTTGTTTATAATTGAAATTTATACTGTAGTATCTGCTTCATCCTACAGCAATCACATTGGATTGCAACCAAAAATCATGTGTTCTGCTTGCTTATATTCACTGCAATTTGTAAGGTTCCTCTGAAGATACATAAAACTGACCTCAGATCCCTTATTTAGAAAATGAAGAGGCAGATTTGGTTCTATCACATGTAAGAGATTATACAGTATATAATTTCATAATCAAACTAAAGTTTTCTGAAAAATTAGTTCCTGTGCTGTGATCCTTTTAGTCCTTTCAACATAAAAGAAATTGGAATTGTTCTTTTAACCCAGAATAAAATAAACGTGAAATTGAAATGTGAAGAAAATTTTCCTTTGATTTTGTTCATGTAATGCATTATGAAAACAGACCACAGCATGCGCCACTGCCTTCAAGCTTCAAGCTGTGGATACATTTGAGAGCTTGGGCCATGAGAAGAAAAGCCAGGTACACAAGGTAGACCAGCCCCTTCCAATTTCCATGTTGCTCCAAGCCATAAAGATGGCATCAGTCTCATGTTAATGAGAGTGCCCTTTTTTGCCATCATACAAGTACCTAAGCAAATCTCAGGGGGAAGAAATGCTGAACATGCATTGCACTCCAGCTGCTGTGACTTACACCTGGGCCAGGCTTGGGCACCAGATCAACTCCACCAAGGTAGTGCCAGGCTCATGAACGTGAGTCACTTGGTAGGTTGACCTCAGCTGTGTGCCCACCTCACCAGGGCAATCCATTGCCCTCATCCTCAAGTGGATGGGGGGATAAAATATGACAAAATGCTAATGGCATAAAGAGGTAAGGACAGGGAGATACTTCATCTATTACCATCACAGGCTCAAAATTGAAAAATTTTGAGACTTGAAATTGAAAAATTTTTCAGACTTGAAAAATTTGACTACTGCCAGTCAAAGGCCAGAGTGGACTAATAATACATTTTCACAGATGTGCACCAGCATGGTTGACAACTCAGCTTTGGTCAGCAGAAGATCCATCTTTGAGAAAATGACTTTGTTTCATGTAGGGACAACTTCTGGCATCTTTTCATAGATGTCACACCCACAGCCCCCACCCCTTTGCCATGTAAACTGGACATATGCAATTATCCAGCCCATCTAAATTTGGGACCCTAGGAAATCTGTGAGTTCCCTATTCCAAGTCTGTACCAAAAACTACAAATCCCTGGCAAAAGCAAAGAGCACAGCAGTGTCCTTAATTGGTCTTCTATTTCCATGCATCAGTTTCTATAAAATGAAAATGTAGGACAGGTCATAGGTCATAGTTGACCATGTGGTGTTGTATCCACACAATTAGGTGATCATCTTCTACCACACAGCAAAGACTCACAAGGTAAATTAGAGAAAAAAAACAAATCATAGAATTCCAGAATGGTTTGTGTTGTAAGGGACCTCAAAGATTATCTACTTCTAAGTCCCCTGTCATGGACAGGGACACCTCCTCCTAGACCAGGCTGCTCAGAGCCCCGTGCAACTTGGTCTTGAACACTTCTAAAAAAGGGGCATCCACAACTTCTCTGGGAAACCTGTTCCAGTGCCTCACCAACCTCACAGTAAAGAATTTCTTCCTAATATCTAATTTAAACCTACTGCCCTTTACTCTGAAGCCATTCCCTTTTGTCTTGTAAAAGTCTTTCTCCAGGTTTCTAATAGGCTCCCTTCAGGTACAGTAAGGCTGGCATTACGTTATCTCTAAGCCTGCTCTTCTCCAAGCTGAACAATCCCAATTCTCTCAGTCTTTCCTCTTAGGAGAGGTGCTCCATCCTATTAATCACCTTGGTGATTAGTCCACCCTGTTCTGGACTTACTCCAATAGGTCAATTTCTGTGCTGTGCACCCCAGAGCTGGATGCAGGGTTCCAGGTGGGCTCTCACCAGAGCAGAGCAGAGGGGCAGAATCCCCTCCCTCACCCTGCTGCCCACGCTGCTTTGGCTGCAGCCCAGGACACGTTTGGCTTTCTGGGCTGTGAGTGCCCAGGGCTGGGTCATGTCCAGCCCCTCATCCACCAGCACCCCCAAGCCCCTCTGGGCAGGGCTGCTCTTCTCCCTCCATCCCCCAGCCTGGACTGATGACAGAGGTTGTCCCAACACAGGTGCAGCACCTTCCACTTGGTCTTATTAAATCTCATGATATTCCCATAGGTCCACTACTCAAGCTTGTCCATCCCTCTGGACAGCATCCCATCATTTAGGAGTGTCACTGCACCCCTCAGCTTGGTGTCATCTGCAAATTTGCTGAGGGTGCACTCAATCCTTTTGTCTATGTCATTGATATTAAATAATACTGGTCCCAGTACAGACCCCTGAGGGCACCACTTGCCACTGACATCCTCTGGGACTCTGAGCCATTGACCACCACCCTCTGGATGCTACCACCCAACCCATTCTTTATCTAACAGCTGATCTGCACAACCCACACCTCTCCAATTTAGAGAGAAGGATGTTATGGGGCCATGTCAAGGCCTTACTGAAGTCCAGGTAAATGACACCTGTAGCCTTTCCCTCAGGCACTGATGCAGCCACTCCATCACAGAAGGCCACCAGGCTGGTCAGGCAGGACTCACCCTTGGTGCAGCTGCCCTGGCTCCCTGTGCTCCATGTGCCTTAGTAGAGCTTCTAGGACGATCTGTCCCAGGATCTTCTCAGGCACGGAGGGGACTCTGACAGGTTGGTGCTTCCCAGGGTCCTCCTTTATACCCTCATTAGTGATGGGTACATCAACCATTTCTCCTGTCACCTGGGACTTCACCTGTTTGCTATGAATTTTTTACTATCAAGTGTGTCTTGGGAATGCCATTGGACAATTGCCTTGAGACTCTGGAATGCATCTAATTGGGTCCCAGAGATTTATATACATTTAGTTTGTTCAGGTGGTCAATAACCTGGTTTTCACTTAAGAGTGGGAGGGACTTTGTTCTCCCAATCCCCATCCTAATGTCCATCCAGTCAAGACTTGTGGGAAGAGGGGTTGCCAGTGAAGACAGAGGCAAAAAAGTTGTTGAGTACTTCAGCCTTTTCCTCATGAAGAACTGATGTACAGTTCATAGTTTTTCCAATCAATATAGATGAAGCAGAGTTTGTCTTACCCAACAGAAAATTTCCTGTTAAAAAGAAAGCTAATACCATAGCTTTCAGCTCTTAATAATTAATAATACATACCTTCTTTTCCTAGAATCTTATGGCACTATGATAAAGCTCCCTGCTTTGTGTTTCCGACATTTAAAGCTTCCACTCATAGATCAAATTTTCCTTGAAAACACACAGCAAAGCACAGGTGCTGAAAGCTCATGAAATATTCATTTAAACACAACTTAAAAGATTCATTGCATGTCTGAGAGACAAATAATTAATGTCCTGCATGCATGGCTAATGAGTGACAGCAAAAGAAAATTGTTAAAAACATACTAGTACATACAATGCTTTTCTAATGGTTTTCCTGCATCAGTCTGTGAATTCAGACAAGATCAACAGTGAAGCGTGCTACACTGGCCATCCTCTTTCTAGAAATCAATTACTTAATTTATTTACAACTTTATTTCTTATCTCCCTAGCCTCAAAAGAAATGACTGAATACCATGAACACCATGTCTTCTTACAGTTGGAGCTGAGTACCAAAAAAAGAAGTGGATGAAAATAAGCCATGTATGTAAAAAAATGCATTAGTACTAGAAAATTTAAATGTTGAGACTAAGGCTTATATGTAGTTATTATTCTTCTGCAAGACTTTCCTTGTTTAATTCTTCTTCTACCTAAATAATACAATTCAGGCTTTAAATGCTGTTTCCCACTTGGAGACTTACTCTTAAGTCTGCATGTGATCAGAATCAACCTCAGATTATACCAAAGATATAAACTACTTGGAACAAAGTTCTCCATTTTCTGCACTTTTGCACTGACCACTGGCATAAGTGGATTGCATATCACTGTGACAAGTTCAAACCTTAATGACAATAAACCCAAATAGATGTATTTTAAGACCTCTAACAAGACAAAGTCAGTGTTGGCTGATGGCTTTCAGATGTAGACACTGCTTATTTTTTTTAAATTATTTTCTCATCTCTTCTGGCCACAAAGACATGATAACCTTATCATGCAAATAAATAACAATTTGCTCAACAAACTGTAACAAAAGATTTTGCTAATTAGAACAATGTATTGTACTATCATAAAATGAGGACTACTTTAGAATTTACAGCTCTTTTGTAAGTCTTGGAAAACCCCAAGTTTAAATTGTTTTCAAATAGCACAGCTGGTCTCCAAGCAGTGTCCAACAACAAGTCTGTGACTTAAACATGATCTCAAAATACTACTCTTGTACTTAAAAATCAGGTCATGACAGGAAAAAAAAAATCATCAGTCTCTAAAGTATTCAGTATGATATTCAGTTGTATACACAGATTCCAAATATATAAATTACAAATCGTGTAGAATCATAGCTGTACTTCCTCATTTCTTCAGCAGGTGTGATTACTGGAAGTGTTAAAGACATCTATCGAACAATGATATACTTCATCAGTAACATACTATGACTGAGCTTACAAAATTATTTTAAATATATTAATAACAATTCTGAATTTATCCTGAAAAAAATAGTTTGGGTTATGAAAACAAGTGTGCCACAAAGATCTGGCCTACTGGCTTACCCAAGTTTTCCTGTAGAGACTCATAACCAGTGTTATGAATCAGTCACTAGGTCAATGCAGGTACATACATATGATATTCTACATAAGCTGTTGGAGGAGTCTTGTATTACAAGTTCTTTTTGTAAACCTTGAACTCTTTTTGTCACAACTCATGAGAGCCCTGAATCTTTATCAGATGAGTCTCTTTTCCAGCCTGTTCAGTAATTATCGATATATGATTCTCGAAATTCCACCAAATTTATTGTTCTGTAAATTGTTATTTTAATTTTTTTTGTATGTCAGTTTTTCACTAACTACTATTTAAATTGTCTGAGTTTCTTAGAAGGTGAAAATGTAAGCATTAATAATGCATTTAAAAATGCTAAAATGTGTTGTGTTCTATATCAGAAATAAATAAATTTTTTTTCTTTATCTTCTTTCCTTTTTTTTCCTGGCTGATTGGTTGGGTTTTGTGGGTTTCTGTTTTGTTTTGGCTTTTTTGGGGGTTTTTGTTTTGTTTTGTTTTAGCTTGGTTTTGGGTTTTTTTGTTTTTGTTTTTGAAGGAACACAAAAAGGATGACTAAAAAGAGAAAAGAAAAATAACAATACACAATTTCCATGTCATACTTGCTTGGACAAAAAATAAAAAAAATTCTCCCATAAATAAAAAAAGCCCTTAGCAGAAAAAAAAAAGCTTGACTACTATCTTACTAATACTAAAAGCTTGACTACTGTCTTACTAAAAAAAAGCTTGACTACTATCTTGCAAATGAAAGTGGTGTTTTTTCCTGTTGTAAAAAGTCCATCTGTGTTTCATTCATATCTTCAAGGATTATGCTTTAGAAAATAAACATCCACCAGAAGCTCTTCTTTATGTATTTCATACACATTTATAATATATTTCTGCACAACTTGGTGCAGAAATATATTATAAATGTCTCAGAAATAGGATGCTAGATTTCCTTAATTCTTATAAAAAGGTCTATTTTAGTAGAAGGATTCATTATCATAACACAACTCAAAGTCTTATTTTGATTATATTTTGTACTTAGTTATTTTGGTGAAGCCCAACAACATATTTGAAATATTTCTAGATGTGCATACATGAAAACATTTCTCCTGCATTCTTTTCACACTTGGTAGAAACAATCCAGGTCAAGGAAAAGCCCACATCTCTATGACAAGGTTGATTCTTTTTCCACTCTCCTCTTTCTGAGGAGGTGAGTCTGACTAACTGACTGATTTTGGGGATGAACATTGTTTCAGACAGCCTGGGCCACTCAACTGGTTCACTGCTACACTGCAAAAATGTTTGTAGTGGACTTATTATAGGAATATCTATATATATATAGATAGATAGATAGATAGATAGATAGATATAGATATATAGATATATAGATATATAGATATATATAATTTATTCATATTTATTTATTTTTATTTAAATATAATATATCTAGGATGTAGGAATGATCAGCAAAGGTGGGTTGGGATGTTTTTCCCAGAAATAGAGCAGGGTTAAATAAAGTTACATCAGCACTGGAATTTTAAGAGTGTTGGTTTATGGTTGGATCTATTGACCGATCCTGGGATCGATAACTGCATAACTGAGAAGCACTTTGGCTGCCAAAGGACTTGTCTTTACAGTTGATGTAGAGTATGCTGTTCTGCTGTAGATTTTCCACACAGATATAGAAAGATGGTTTGTTCTGACATCGTAATTCTGGACGGTAGAGAAGCACTTCCATATATATTCATAAAAGCCATCCAACACATTCCTTTCAAGTCACCCTGTAAGTAGAAGCAATTCATTAACACTCTGAACAATTTGTACTGAGTTGTGCCTGTCTATAAAAAATAAAGTTTGACATTTTAATTTTTTCATTGCTTCTGGCATGCTTAACTGATTCTTTTCATCTCTCCTCTCTGTCAAGTACAAAACTGCACCTGCTGGCTACATCAGAAAAGTATATTTTTCACCTGTCTTTTAATGAAAGGTGTATCAGTTCTTTTAATGGCTAACAGTGAGCATTAGAGTATATTACTTTGCCTTCCTGCTTACGACTGTAGTATTTTCCTTAGACTTAGAGTGTCCCCTTTTTAGAAAAATGCAGAATTAATTCAAAGACTTCATACTGTGGATTACTGGCTACATTTCCAAATAAATTCTTCTCACTGTGAAGGATTTTAATCTTATTTCTAGTTGGATTTTATCAACTCAGACAACAATACCTATGGTTTTTTTTCAATATTAATGGGTCCTCTGCTTTCAGAAACATTATTTCCACTGAATTAATGAATAAGCTTCCTCTAAACATTTAATCATTTAAGTTAAAGCAAATAATATCCAGAAATGTTTAACTTTTAATATGAAATTTCCTTTTCTGAATTTCTAATTTGCACTTTTTCTGAAGATCAGTTATAAGGAAAAGATATTTTCCAGTAACAGCTTACTAGATCTTGGCACTCACAGACACTGCTTGTGAGGGGCTGACCCTGGCTGGATGAAAGCCCATAAAGATGTTCTTTTACTCCCTCTCCTCAGCTGGACAGGGTAGAAAAAATATAATAAAAGATTCAAGAGTAGAATCAGGTAAAGGAAGAGACCCCCTCACCAATTACCATCACAGGCAATACAGACTGGATTTGGAGAAATTAATTTATTACCAATCAAACAAGAGTAGGAAAACAACAAATAAAAACTAAATCTCAAATCACCTTCCACTCCTCCCTTCTTCCTGGGTTAAACATCAGTCCTGATTTCTCTACCTCTTCTCCAGGCTAAATAATGCAAAGTCCATCAGTCTTTCCTTGTAGGGACCCTGCTCCCTCTGGTCAGTTTTGAGGCCCTTCCCTGCTCCCATAGGTCCGTGTCCTTTTCATTCTGAGGACTCAGAGGCAGATGCAGTACTCCAGTTGGGGTCCCACCAGTGCAGAGGAGAAGAATCTTCTTTTCTTAACCTGCAGGTCACACTTTTGCTGTGACCAGGGAAGAGCTGGCTTTCTGGGCTATGGACACGCATCACCAGCTCATGTCCAAAGCCTGATCCCCCAGTACCCACTGAGACCTCAGCAGGGCAGCTCTTGATCTGTTCATTCTGCAGCCTACATGGATACTGGGGGCTGACATGACTCAGGTGCAGCATTTTGCACTTGGCTTTATTGAACCTCATGAGTTTTTCCCATGGGCCCACTTCCCAAACTTGTGCATGTCCCTCTGGATGGCATGGTGTCCTTCAGGAGTGTTGCTGCACTACTCAGCTTTGTGTCATCTGCCAACCTGCTGAGGGTGAACTTGACCCTTTCATCTATGTCATTAATGGAGATATTAAATAATATGGGACCCCTGAGGGCACCACTTGCCACTGATCTCCATCTGCACATCAAGCTGTTGACCAGTTCCCTCTTATTTGGATGTGACCATCCAAATAATTCCTACTCCACTGAAAAGTCTATCCATATCTCTCCAATTCAAAAGAAGGATATTGGAGAGAACTCAAATGCCCTACAGGAGCCAGATAGATAATGTCTGTAGTCCTTCCCCTGCCCACTGATGCAGTCTCTGTATTGTAAAAGATCACAAGTTGATCAGCTGTGTTGACTGCCTCAAATCACCCTCCTGTCCTCCATGTGCATTCTAGGAGGATCTGTTCCATGACCTTCCCAGGCACCGAGGTGAGACTGACAGGCTGGTAGATCCCAGGCTTCTCCTTTCTACCCTTTTTTAAGATGGGTTGGTTCAATGCTTCCCTTTTTCCTGTCACCCGGGACCTCCCCTGACTGCCACAACTTTTTGAGTATCATGGAGAGTGTGGTGGCAACTACAGCAGCCAATTCCCGCAGTACTCTGGGATGCATCCCATTGAGTGCCATAGACTTAGATACATTCAGGTTCTTTGGGTGCTCATAGAGCTGATCCTTGTTTACAGTGGGATGGACTTAGCTTCCATCCATTTGAGAATGGGAAGAGAGGTGGCCATTGACTGAAGTGAAAAAGTTTAGTGCCTCAGCTTTCTCCTTCTCTGCTGTTGCCAGTTTGCCAGTCTGTGTTAATTGGGCGCTGTATACTTTCTTTGACCTTCCTTTTCTGTCTGATTAACCTATTGTCCTTATTATTCTTTGCATCCCTTGCCAAGCTCAGCTCTCTCTATGCCTTGGTCTTCCTGGCCTCACACCTACACAATTAGGCAACCTCTCCCTAAAATCTTCCCAGGATACCTGTCTCCGCTTCCATTATCTCTGCATTTCCGTATTTCCTTTTTGCTTAACCAGCAGTTTTTGATTAATCTATGCTGACTCTTCCTCTGCTTTCCAGATTTCCTAAATGTGGGGAATGAGAGCTCTTGTGCTCCATGGACAGATCTTACAGTCCTGACTGCTCCCTTGTCCCAGTTTCCTAGGTTTGCCCATTGGTTAACTTCTCAAAGAGCTGAAATTTTGCTTTCCTTAAATTCAAGGTGCTGACTTCACTCTTCTCCTGACTGATGATTGGTACTGAATTCCCATCCAACTTGCCTCATCTTCACAGTTGTCCTTATACAATATGATATGAGGCCCTGGAATCCAGGGAAATGAGAATGGGGACTGAAGTTCTTCTGGGATGGACAGGTTGCCTAAGGCAGGGAAACCTAACCCCACACCATGCGTTCCTGAATTAAATAAAAAGAAGTGCAGTGAAAGGAATGGAGGGCCCAATATGCTGACTAGACCCAAGCCACAGGGAGGTGTGTTGCCTCCCTGGGGCCCATTTAAGAGACATCATCAAGAAAAAACCAAGCCTGGTATGGCCCATTGATTATCAGCCTCTATTGGCTTTTCAGGTAGGGAGCAATGAAATCTCATCAAGGGCTTCAGAGAGTCAAGCAGGTCCTCGGGGCCTTGAGACAACTGGTCAATAGATCTGGAGTACCAGTTCTGTTCTCTCTGTCCTCCCATTTGCAGGGAATGAAGGGATAGAAACAGGAAAATCATGAAGAATAATACCTGGCTTAGAGACTGGTGTGACCAGCAGACTTTTGGGGGTTTTGATCACAGGTCAGTTTATACAACACCAAGACTACTGTCAACAAATAGGGGAAAACGATCTTAGCTCAGGAGTTACCAGGATTTGTTGAGAGAGATTTAAACTCTGTTTGAAGGGATATAGGGACGTAGACAATATTTTAATTCCAGTATATGACTGTATCATCATATCATCCAAATCATCACTGTATTTGCAAAGAAGAAAAACCAAAATATTCCGCAGGCATTGGAGATTTATACAAAAAGACACTATCATAATGTTCTGGTTTTCACATGCTAATTTGTCCAAGAAGGAGACCAACACACACAACTTTTACTCAGGAAAATCAGTGCTGGACTGGAAAGGAAATAAGCACTTCTATGAGAATTTCTGTCACTGGCTTTTTCCTTAGCACTTAATGTAATTATTATATTAAACTCATAATTCAAGATTTTCAAGTAACATTAAGAATGCTACATAAAGAAAAACAAGCTCTCATACTGATGTTGTTATCAGTATGTAAGCATCAGTGAGGAATATACTTAAACACATCTGATGAAAGGGTTTTTTTTTTGTAATTTGCCTATTATTCTCCCTTCTTATGTAATTTTTCCCATTATTGCTTGCAAGATTGCATGAAAACTTTTTCAAAGTATCAGAAAAACAACATCTAGAGACAGTTGTGATATCAGATAGCTCTTTCAAAAATGTTTTTTTTAATTAATATAATTTACAAGCAACAATGAGATAGATTGGACTAAGTTCCTTAAAGAATTGTAGTATACACATCCAATATTTCAGGAATTAAAGAAAAAACCTCTTGCCATGAGGAGAAGATGCAGCAATTCCTGGACCTTCCTGGAGTATTTATCTTACCTAAGAAAGGCAGCAGAATGATTCTGGTTTTATTCATTCCTCAAAGGACTGCTCTTGGCTGGCTATCGGGTGCAATTTATGTTCTACTTTTTTCTCAGCTATCTATAAAAACCATTTTCATGCAACAAAAGATACATAGCCCTTCAATAAGGGCTATCAATCCCTCAAAGTATGAAACCTTCTACTCCACCTTCATCATAACTGCATGATGATTTTTCATCATGCAGTTATGATGAAAACAGGAGAAAGATTACCTCAAAAGTAAGAAAACCCTTCCTTCAAAATTTCTAAAGATTTAGCATTACAAATGACCAAGAACTTAAATACCAGCCATGCTTCACCACTGAAACAATACAGCTCAGCTGATGAACATGGAGCAGGTGTCATTTCTTAACAAAACTCTCCCACATGTAGCAACAAGAACATTGCCATACATGAAAATATGCGAGGGCTCAGAGAACAGGAGCAGATGTGCACTGGCTGACTCGAGCACGGGCCTCTCGCCTGCAGCAGGATGCATGGTCAGGTCCATTCATCCCAGCAGCTCCAGTCTCAGCCAACAGGAGAGCTCTTTGACCAGCATGAGTTAGAGACATGTCAAGCATCTAAGATCAGAAATGAAAGTCAGCTTGCTTGTGCTCCCCAGGGCTATCCCAAGATGGATTACTACAATCCCTTTCCAAAATTATGACTGGTTGAGAAACTTGCTCTGTTGGACTATTAGCCACCACAAAACAAGTGATTGAGATAAAATCCCCGCTACTTTTTGCCAACTAAATCCCATCAACATGTAACTGCTACCAAAGATGAGGCTGTACTGCAGTTTGCAAGCATTGATCCACAGGATACTAACCCAGTAACACCAGTGCTGCTGATGCTGCTGCTGCTGCTGTTGCTTCAGTTGTGGTCTGTGCCAATACAGATACAGAAATTTTAGGCTGCAGCACGTAGATATGAGATAGATCACAAATATCCCTACAAAATATATGTTTATGTAACAGATACCAAATATTTTTTTTATATTGAGTATTCTAGCAATTGTTCTTAGCAAGGTTAACCATACACATTTCTACCACATTCCTCTGTGCACACCTCACTTGCAAGACCTTTCTGCACCTGTGAGGATTATGCCTTCAATATGATTACCAGTTTGAGCAGTGGATATTTTGCTTCTAAACACACACATACTGCCCCTGAAAAAGCATGTCTCACAGCACATATATAGGGGTGTGAGAAATGCTGCCTCTGCAAAAATATGTGCCCAGTACTCATGCCTACTTTAAGACTACATCAGACAAGTGACACAGTAGCCATGGTATGATTTTACATGAACATGTAAGATTACTGTTTGTGACATTACTGAAAGGAAAGCCATAATTAGAACATGGAAAGAAAGAGATCTGAGCAAACATCCACATAAAATCTCTCTGGTAATTAAAGGAGTCATACTGCTCTCTGCTTCAAAACCAATAAAGATATAATCTGAAGAAAGCTAATAACAAGGGCTGTAGTGTACTTGACTTACTTCACATCGCATTTTAAATAAGATATTGATCTAATAATAAAAAAATATCGATGATGATTTGGAATTTTTTCTTGTTTTTAAGAAAATTGATGATGTGATGAAAGGTGTAACAACTCAGACAACAAGACAGAAGGAAGAACAGTGACTTTTACCAGGTGGCAGAAAAATACATTATCTTTTTGAAGATTCCTACCTTGCATCCTTCAAAAGGATTGTTATTGGATTTTACTCTCCAAGTTTTCCTTTCTTGCAATGCATTCATGGGTTAACCTTTTTAATGAATGCCATTATTACAAATAAGGTAATTTTCATTTTTTAATACTAATTTTCCTAAACTTGTCCCCTTCATTAAACTGATAGAATCAACCTTCTCCTATTTGCATTTGGGAAGTCTAGATCTGGACAGCTGAGACCTTAGGGAACTAAAGCTATACAGCAGACTGATGGGATGGCAAATACTGAATTAAAGCTCTGAGTACTGCTGCTGGACTTTCATTTTTTTCAGGTATAAACATATTTGCAAAACACTAAATGTAATCTCAGAGACTATTACATTTACATTACAAATGCAGACAACTCCTGTCCAGTTAGTTTATTGGGTATTCCTTACTAAAGTGTGAAGCACACTATTTTGTAGGTGTTCAAAAATGCTTCACATACTTTACATTCCTCATATAAAAGTAAAAAATACTGCTGACTGAATACACTACTACATTTGTTGTTACACCATTTCTATTACTAGTTTCCAAACAGTGCTGCAAAATTTAGTTAATTATTTTGCACATTTTGCAAGTTTACCTGTTTTAACCTTAATTTTATTCTGACATGTTATTAATGAGAAATTATTACTCTGACAAAAACTACCTTACAATGGGACACAGGCCAGAGACGCTCTCATTAAAATATAACTGATTCAATGTTTGTATTATGATTCAACAGAGACCTTGGAATATTTTGTATTAAAGAAAGCCTGGGTTGTCAAACTTTGCTGAAAAACAATGTTTTTCCATCACATTTTGAAGCTGCTGGTCAGAGATAGCATTGCATTTGAAAACCCACATCTTTTCATGGCAGAGCCATATCTTATGAAGATACTCAGGAGCTATAGGGAAAAAGATAAGAAAGCACTTCTGAAGGAGAAGACAAAGTATGAGAGACAAGATGTTGGGTACCAAACTGAACATTAACTGCTGAAACTCGGATGCTGGTTAAGCTTTCCAGAGCTGATAGTAACAAAACTGAAATTTACATGTACATCAGTCCCCATCCACTGAGTGAAGCATCCAGTCTGGAGGTGCTAACATGTTCACGAGACTCTGACAAGCCCAGAGGAGAAATGTAGCACTCTGCTGTCAGAGGTGAGTTCATACCAAAAAAACTAAGTCAAGTGAGGTAACACATATGCACCATCACGCTCTAAAATTACTCAGCATTTTTTCTTTAATATTTTAAGCACAATATTTGATTTGCATTATCTTATTTCTTGTAAACAGTAGCTTGTATAAGAATGAAAAAAAATACTAAACTAGCTCATAACAGGTGTATGATCTGTACAGCAGTGATATTGTAAGGACAGCAGGAATTTTCTTTTTAAAAGAAAATCCTACAGCTATGCAATGTGGATATGTCTGCACATTGTTCCAGTGATTTCAAAAGCAGTTTTCAATGTATGAGCAAGGGAGGTGCTGTGGAGTTCCAGCACGTGAGCAGAATCCACCTGCCATAATCCTGATCTGGGCAGCAAAGATCTTGTACAGATGCAGGATGAGTTCCTGTCTCCTGCTGCAAGCGCCTGGACTCGCTGCACTTGGCAGCAGCTCTTGTGGGACTAAGTATAGTCAAACAATACCAAATGTAAAGTGCATCATGAAAAACACACAGGAGGCATGAGGGCAAAGCATGATTAAGAATTTAGGATGATTTCCTTTCTTTGCCTTTTATGCAGGGAATACTTAATGACGCTTTAGACCCTGTATGTGTATTTGCACAAAATAAAATGTTTGCTTAATGCAAAGATTTACAAACAGTAGTCATCTGATGGGACTTTTGTTACAATTATTCTTATTATTTTGGTTTAAATACTAGAATACCTATACAGGAGAACACAATATCTGTTTAATACCTATTACTAGATGTAAATAGAAATTAAAATTCAAAATCTGTTTTGTCGGATTTTTTTTCCGTTTTGCCATAAAGTACTTTTTATATTTCAGCTGAAATAAGCATAATTTTTTTTAGTATTGCATTTGTGTTGGCCATTGAGACTATTTTGGTATATGTTTTGTAAATAACAGATTTTTATCAGATTTATTCATTGACTGGATGTTTTTTTAAACTCTAAATCCCTGCAATTATCTTTGTGAGAATAAAAGGTTATTCTGTCATAAAATAATTAAAAACACTGAGGACTTTTTTTCAACTAGTAAGAATATTAATTGGGTTCACCATCAAAATGTGATAACATGTAAAATATCTTGTTTTGCATGTTAATGCTCCATAATTGCACAGAGCTTTTCAACTTCAAAGCTCTTTACATGAATTAAGTGGATGTCCCTGGAGGCCTTAAGCAACATTTTCTTTGCCTTCAAAAAGAAGATTTGCACCAGACAAAAGCTTTGTGAAAAACACAGGACTGGGCTTTGTTTTTCCAGCCTACTGCCATTGCACAGTGAGATAAAATATCACTACCATTTTGCAGATGGAGGAAAAAAGGGAAGGTAATGGGACCATCCCTGCTCATCTCAGACTTGGTACTTTACATCAGGAGCGATGCACTGAGACAGTGAGAAACAAAATGCAACTCAGTTTTCAGAGCCACACCAACACACATTTCAACTATTTTTTTCAATTATACTTCCCCACCAAAGACCAAGCTGCTGAGAGTCCAGTGATTACCCCCTACTGCAACCACCCCACATACACTGAGTTTGCTCAAGCACGCATGAAGAGAAAAAAAGCATTTGCTAGAATTCAGTCAAAGGCTGTTACCTGGTACTCCACTTGGCTTCATCAAAAGACATTTGAAAAGTCCCAAAACCCAGGAGAGAAATGGTTATTCCCTTATATCAGACTGAAACCTATCACATATCGCTATGCAGTATTTTCACACTGAATTTTCTTTTGTCTTTTAAACCATGCTACAAATAAGAAACTGCTACAGATGTTTACAACATCAGTGCTAAAGAATGAATATTTTTCCAGCACCCTTTGCCAAAAGGGTAAGACCACCAAGTGTTCCTCTTTGTACTTACCATGTGATTTTTATGCCACTTCACTCGACACAGGGTGTAATACATTGGGTCTTTTTATTGCTCAAGTAGAAAGTGCTCATTACCTATTTATGTTTATATATAGGAAAAAACAAAGAGTTATTACAAGGGGCATACTTCACACTGTTGTAGTGGTTGATTTCCTCAAGATGGTCTTCTGGGGTTTTGGCGCGGTTTGTGGAGGCACAGTTGCAGTTCTTGGAGGAGGAAAGCTATTACTGGGACTTATCCCCAACCCTCCATTTTCCAGAAGAAATGGAGGCAGTGGAGGTGGAGGAGGTGGCAGAGGAGGGCACTGGTGTGGCAGCTTGCCTGCAGCCCGGGCCGGCTCGCTGTGCAAATGCACCTCCCTGTTTTTGATGTTGTAGCGAACATCACAGTCGGGGCAGTATCCGTGGTACTGGACCTTCTCGCTGAACCGCACGCGCTCCCTGGCTCCCGCCTGGGCACACCGCTCCTTCTCTGCCCTGTGCGCCAGCGGTGGCATCACCACCGTCTCCAGGCCACTGTTCGGCACACAGCACACATCTCCGTTTGGGATGCGGCCCGGGCCCGCGGGCAGGCCCCCGTTCCGCAGCAGGGTGCCATTGGTCTTGAGTGGGTTGGCCAAGGGAGGCAGCCTGGGGGGCTCATCGCACCTGACAGGCGTCAGCCGAGGGGGAGGAGGCGGCGGGTTGGGCTTCCGCAGCACGGTGAGGATGGCAGAGGGGTGCGCGGGCGGCTTGATGAGGGGCGCGCTGCCCCGCACCTTCACCTTCTCCAGGCTGGAGGCTGTTGTGCTGCTGGAGCTGCTGTTCAGGGTGTCTGTTTTGGAACTGTCTGTCATCTCATCCTCCAGCTGCAGATCACATGTCAGTGTGTCAATCTGGTCAACCACCTGCACAACAGCCAGAGTGAGAACAGTGAGAAAAGCATGCCTCAGAGAAGGCACAAAAAAACTAAACCATTCTCCGCTATCAGCTTGTCTTCCCCAGAACTGAAGCATCCAATTTTTTTGACCATTATTTCTTTTCTCTTGTCAATGTAATAAAATCATCATAATAAAAATGACGACAACAATAATGATAAGGATGGCTAGTTTGCTAGCTCATCACCTGAACACAAGAGAAATATAACTTGAAACAGTCTAGAATGAAATTCCCTTTCTTCCCCTCCAGGGTTTACTTGGTAATATCATAGTGAGTGAAGTGTAATTCTTCAGCATTATGCTTTGCCTTCCGGTGCAGGAGGAGACAAAATTGTTCATCTTTAGCTTCTACATGACAGCTTCTGAACCCAAAAATTCTGCAGAGCATCTTTTAGCTCTGACCTTTCAAACACTCTAGATTTAAATATGCATTCTCTGCATAGGCGATATTATACATGTAGAATCATATGATTGATACACAATTTTCTGACATTTTTTAACATAAAAGAGACTCTGAGAAACAAAAATCTCTTTTCTGTTATCTCCCTTTATGAGCACTTTCCATAAGATCTGAAATCCTCAAAAAAAATCCTGAAATAGCATTTGCTGAAAATGTTGCTTGGTTTCCACTCACAAGTATTTAAGAACTCATGCACTTTATTTGAAGTTTTCCTCTACCTCCCAGAATTCTGGTTTTAGATTCTACATTGCTAGATCTTTTCTAGTCCTCAAGAATCCCTTCTCTACTGATTTTTTAATATGGCATGAAACCAACGGTGCGTTTGCTTGGTAGAGACGTTTTTCATATGACAATTAAAAGCCCTTCCTGCAAACTGCATTTAACTCAGTACCCAGTTGAACAACTGTAGTTATGAGCTACACATAACTACAACAGATGCCACAGGAAGTAGCACTGGGACACATTTAAAAACTGATCTCTGTCCTTCACAGCCTCCCAGGGTGTACCTAAAGTAATTAGTAGCTAATGTTGCTAACTAACTTTGGTGCATGAATAAAAACCTGTGCCATTTCTTTGGGTCCTTCTGGGAGACCTGTGATGTTCTGGAGGAGGCAACCCAACACATCTGAAATGAAACCAGATGTGGCCATTGTGCCACAGAAACTTTCATTTCTACTTCCTGCTTTCAATAATTTGGTGCTAATACTACTGATTTCAAACTATTTTTAGGCATATGAGCCACATAATAACTGCAAAAAACATGAAAGCCACTACTGAAGGCAGTGACTTTTTATTCAGTCAAATCAGTCCCCCACTTCTGTGTCCAGTAGTAAAAGGTAAATAATAAAAGCAAAACCACCATAAAATGAAAAAGCACTCCAGCTTTCACTGCTCATACTGTAAGCTGAGTTGCATAACACAAAATTCATAAAAATTCATATGCATCAATTCAGTTTAGTGGTCTCCTTCTCCTAAAACCAGCAAACATGCAAATAAGCATCATTCAGAGAGCTTTCAAGCATCTTTGAAAAAACTTTACAATAATTTTTCTCTAAAAGTATTGCAAACAACTAATTCATTCAATATTCTAAGTCCAGTATCATGTTGCATTTAAATTTCTATTTTTTCTCAAAAAGAAAAAAAAAAGAAAAAAAAAGAAAAAATATACCCTTAAAACAGAGACATTAAATCCCTGAAATAATAAGGAATAAAAGAATAATTCTCACAGTTGAAACGTACAGTTGAACTCTAGTAGCTGCCAGATCCCACACATCCCCTCCAGGGTACAGCATATAAGAACTCAAGAAAATTTCACAATAAAGGTAGACAAATCCCATCTGTACGAAAATTCGTTCCAAGAATGACAGTTTACAAGTAAAAGAACTCTTATTATCACCTTCCATTACATAAGCAAAATAAGGCAGAGAGAATTTCTCAGAAGGAAACAGGAACAAAGAAAAAAAAGTCAAGTTCTGGACAGTAAGCCTGAAATTTAAACATCCCTCTGGACAGATTTGTGTAAATATAAGGGTCTGCCTATATATATCTAAATATCCTACTGCATCCTATCATCTTTTATTAAATTAAAACAGTAATAGAATGGATTGATGCAAAATAAACCAAAGAAATTCCTGGACAGGCAAAGAAACAGAAAAATTATGCATTGCAGAGCAAAAAATTTTCTCAAGAGTACAGGAAACTCTGTTTATGAACTACCCTTCAAGTTAATGACTACAGAGTTTATCTCATGCCTTCTGGGCAAATGTGTAGTACACATCAAATTTTTTTTTGTCACTTATCTGTTTGTAGAACATAAATCCAGCATGAAATGGCTCTGACACAACAACACAGTTTATCTGTCTAGATTCATTCCCACCATGAGTTGTGAGTCTGTATGCTGTTCTTTTCTTCTGCTTTTTTGTCCCAGAAGGTAAAATTCAAACAAGATGAAAAAGCAACATGAGAACTCATGACTAACACAGCAAAACTGTTGTAGTTAAAAACAAAACAACATCCCTTGTTTCAGAGTGCATCCTCTATGGAAGTAAGAGAGAGAATGTTAATTAAAAAAAAAAAAAAAGGAAAAAAGATAAAGGTGCTCTAGTTGTGCAGAAATGTGCCCATTCTTTCATTTCTGAATAAAACAGGACTTGATTCACATTTACAAATATTGGGGATACCTAATTTTATAGTTCAAGGAGCCCCTTAGCCATTAACTGGATTTGAACTCTGCAGATATGCCCACTTCTGCCCTGCAGCAGTATCCTGAGGCTTCAAGCTTTGTAGAATCCAATGTGACACTCCTGAATGAACCAGGACATCAGTCTATTCTTATCTCATCTCAGATATCTAATTATCTAAACAATATTAGGTGCCTAGAGTTGGATTTCTCTACCAAAATACAGGATTACACTCTTGGCAACATGCATTTGGACTCAGAAATTCTGTGCTGCAACTAACAGAGCATGGAAAACTAACCAGTAAAATCAAGTTCAGGTAAAAAGGAAAAAAAAACTTATTCAACCCCAACTAACAACAAAAAAACCCCAAAATCCCCACTGAAGTTGCAAACCATTTGCAATGCAAAGACATTTTACAGTTAACTCAATCCTCAATGTTACTAAATTTTTATATAAAGTTGCTTAAAAATACAGAGCTAGCATAACATATTGCTTTTCCACTGAGGTCAAATTGCAGTTCCTGTTTAAAAGAACTTCAGAATCTAGTCCAAGAAAAAGTCTTGTGATTATTAAAAGCAGCCTATTCTGACCTAGTATTTCCATTGTTTGAGCTGTACTTGTAAGTTTTGTCTAGTTTTTAGCTCCTCTGTTGAAGGCCTTTTACGGGCAAATGTCCTAACTTGATTATACCAATACTCAAAACCCTGTATTTCTCACAGGATGCCAGGATCTCATTCCAAGAATCTAACTTGTAATCATAAGACTAAAACAAGACACAGAAAGTAACACGTACTTGTACTTCTTGCTTGTATTAATAAACTTCTCGGAAAAGTGTCTCTACAATTAGTCACAAAGACTTTTTTTCACTGTTTCTTTGTGTGATTATCTAATATACATCCAAAGTACATTTATGGAGAGTTTTGTTGTCTCCTTACGATAGATGATTCACTAGTTTTGTTTTTCCTCCTATTTAAAGGAAGGTCCCAATGTTCATATATTGAATGTAGAATACAGAATACTGAATATAGAATCCACTGTCTGCCCTCAATCCACCACATACAATTGCTGAGCTTTTTTGCGACATTTAAATAAAAAAGCAAATTGCTTTTCAGGAAGGAAATTAATATACATTTAAAGATTCATGATTTTTAAAGTTCACAGAAGTAAAAATGTGTAATATATCTTAAGATGTTCAGCCATTTGCGTTTTTAAAATGTTTTTCAAAGATTCACATGGATTTACAAACTAGATTTCTTTTTTTTTTCTTTTTTTTTCTTTTTTTTATTACTTGCTTCTATACAGGCTAGTGGCTCTCAAAAAAGCTGCATAAGCAAGATGGAACTTAGGTGATATTACTTCTGAGATGGAATAGGTATAATTCATGTAGTACTCTTTTGTACTACACCATAGCTATGTGCAGCTATGAGATTTAAAAGTTTGCTGAAGCTTACTAGAAAATCAATAGTAATGGACAGATGCTGAATTTGATTTTAAATCAACCAAAATCAAATCATGTCATGAGACTAGTTCTTGTTCGGAGAATAAAATAAATTGTGGTGAAATGAAAAAAATGGTGGACAAAATAAATGGAATAAAATGTATTTTCTTTTTTTATTTTTAAAGCAATCCCAAAAACTTGCAAAGTTTGACATAGACAAATATTGCACCTTTTGTGCAAAAATTAGCTACCTGACAAGCCACAAAAATAAATATGTAATTAAGAATAAGAGCAATCAGCTCTACCATGAAGAGCCAGCTCTTGGCTTTAAGTAAAGGACTGGGAAACATGCTATATCCGTAGCTCTAACATCTCATGATTGCACCTCTCATCCTACAAAAATTGTTCACTTGCTACAATTAGTACCAGAATCTTCTAGAAAAACTGTCAAACTATTTACATTCCCATCACTTTAGCTTATGATTTCCTGTACAGTTATTAGACCTTTGTTGACAAAAATGAAGTTCAATATATACAGGAAACATGAGACTAGCCCAGCTGGTCAGATCATGCTGCTAATAATGCCAGGGTTCTGGCTTTGATCTCTGCATGGACCATTCACTTCAGAGTTGGCTTTGATGATTCTTGTGGGTCCCTTCCAACTCAGAATATTCTGTTATTAGGTCTGTGATATCTAAGGACACAAACAAAGCTTCTTCCTTACCAAGTGCCTGTAAATCCCAAATTACCCCAGAGTTAAAAATTAAGGAAGCAGAGGTCCCTGTTAACAGTGAGAACTAATATCTCCCTTTACAGTTTAAGCTGCATAACAGCAGAATAATAACCTTTTCTCTGGTGCTTGCATTTCAGCTTCACTCCATGGTCATATCTTTTGTATTTTCCTACAGCAAACTTCTCTACATTGCTACCTGTCCCCTTCCCTATCCCCAATCCCCAGAGAATACAGCTTCCAGGTCAAGAAGAAAAAGAACCAAAATTAGACTAGAAACAAGTGTATAATGTTGTGTAAGCTAAAAAATTGCCAAAAGAAAGCAAAAGAAAAGCTGTATCAGGAGAGACAAGTGGTCTACTTAGTACAATATTGTGAAAAATTACAAAAAGCAAGTGCTCAGGACAGAACACTAGAAAAGTCACACAGAAATATTTGTGTAGAACTTTATTCCATTCTCAATTTCTCACTGAAGAACTTCCTAGCTGATGTTGTATTAAGCAGATCTTGACACACTTATCTACAGTGAGCATATGAACATGCCTATATCTGGTTGAACCTGCGCCAGCTTTTGGCATCTGCCCAAGTATCCTCCAGTTACCCACCTTCATTACACAGAAATGCCACCTACACCTCTTTCTGCTTGAGAGAAAAAAAAAGGGGCTTTTATAGACAAAGTGCTTAATGAACTTGCATAAACTCAAGCTGTAGCTGTTTTGTGAATCAGAATACAGCTGTTTTGTGAATACAGCTACAGAATCTCTCTCAGTCTTGCAATTGGCTTGTGGGTTGTTTTTTTTGTTTGTTTTTACAATGTATCTATCAGCATCTTTGTATATGAAGCTGTATTAATAAGTAATGTCTGTTTATGCTAAAACACTGTAACAAAGCACTGGGGATTAATTCAGTATTTGAGTAAATACAAACTTCCATGCAGATTAGTTCAGCTTTCTCTTACAGTAGTATTTCAGCAGCTTAGTCACTCATAATGCAGCAGCTGGAAAGGGCAAGGCTGGTGTGAAGCCCTTGGATGTTAGAGCATCCAAGAAATCAACCCTATCTTAAGCAAAGTTACATACATCAAGTCTTTGCCACCACAAAGTTTTGGGCAAAGAATACATTAGTAACATCAGCAAACTAGTAGTATGCTTTAGAGTACACTAACACATTGTCACAGATACCCTAGGCTGGACAAGGTCTCAAAGATCACCTAATTCCATCAAATTCCAACCCCCTGCCCATGAGCAGGAACACCTTCCACTAGATCTGTCTGCTAAAAGCCTTATCCAACCGGGCCTTGAACACTGTCAGGAAGCAGGCACCCCCAGGTTCCCTGGGAAGCCTGTTCCAGTGCCTCACCACCCTTGCAGAAATGGATTTCTTCCTGAGATCTAATCTAAACCTATTCTCTTTCATTTTGAAGCCATTTCTTTTGTATTATCACGACATGCCTTTGCAAAAAGCCTCTCTCCATCTCTCTTCTGATACTGGAAGGCTGCAGTGGGGTCATCCCACAGCCTTCCCTTCTCCAGGCTGGACAATCCCAGTTCTCTCAGCTTTTCCTCATAGGAGAGGTGCTCCATCCCTCTGACCCCCTGATTGGCTCTGGATTTGCTCCAGCAGATCAATGTCCTTTCTATACTGGGGGCCCCAGAGCTGGATGCAGTACATTCCATCTAAGCCTCTGTAAATAAATGAAATTCAAAATGCCTATTTTTCAGTGACAGCTATTACTCAACTGCTCCCTTACATTGTGAAGTAGACTGAACGCCAAGTTAGGCTGGAAATAAACATGTAAGTGAAAATTTATGACTATGTTGGGCTCCTGAGAATCTAAAATGGCCATGAAAACTCAGCATCATGATTCTGAATTAGCAGTTCAGGGAAAGGAAACTGGGAAGCCAACATTCAAAATCCTTTTTTTTTTTTTTAAAGCCTTTTCTTCCATGACAAAATAATAAGGGAAAAAAAAAAAAGAAAAGAAATTACAGCAAGCTGCTCCTCATGTTCCCATTTAAGAATTTGACATAGCCGTGGCAATTCTCCTGTGAACACTTTTGGATGAAGTCTCAGAGGGATGTTGTTTGGAAGAACAGAGACATGAAGGCAGATATGTAGCATATATTCATGATGAATAGTACAATTACGATTCTTGTCACACACAGAAGAAGCCTGATAAAACTATGATAAACAAACAGAACCCTGAGAAAATAAAGTAAAAAACAAACAAAAAAATCCTTCTGAAAAAAGCAAGGTCAAATAATATTTGTAACAAAAAATAGCCATTCTAAAATATTAATCGGAACAAGTCAGTTTTGATTTGGTCTCATTCGTTTTTAATGGCAACAGAATTCCACACTTCCAGTTGAAATACTGGAAATGAGCGATATACTCACATCATCTCATATTTGTCAATATAGGAAAATAAATAATTTCACTAAAAATAAAGCAGATTAAATCCATTTTGCCACATCTAGATCATCACAGAATGATGACACTTGTCTTAACTCTGGCAAGAAGTGCAATGATTTCACGTGTAGCACGTTACCCATGCTTAAAGACAAACTGCAGCTCAGGCTCAGCACTGCGTAAGCACAGCAAACCAGTCCACAGACACGGAAAAGCAAGTACAATGCATGTCTCTATGGGCAGCAGTGCTAACTAGCTAGCTGAGTTAACCCAGTGCTACCCTGGAATCTGTTCAAAAGCAGATTGGGAGAGCAGCAAGTAGGTCAACACTGAAAAAATACTCAGGACTAGGAAATAAAAAAAAAAGCTTTTAAATACTAAACAAATGAATGAATGAAGACTGCCTCATAAAATATAAGGAAAAGTTGATTTCACAACTCACAAAGAAAACTGGAACTTAATGGGAAATAAGCAATTTTTCGTCTACTGCAATTGACTGATGTCACTTATACTCCTTTATTTTTCTTACTCTTCAAATTTAGATTTGACATGGTAGATGGTAGCCTGCATGACTATTTAAAAAGAATATCCAAATTTTATCTTTATATTATTAGATAAGAAAAAAAAAGGATGAAGCTGGGCACATCACATATACATCTGATAGATAATTCTGCAAACAATTCTTTTAAATTCATTGGCACAAAGAAGGAAATTTAAAAGACAAACTGCTAATCAGAATTCTATGCTTAAATACGCATGTAATAAAAGTAAAAGGCCTTCCCTGTAGAAAATTTTGGGGAATTAATATTAAATCCTTGTTTACATGTTTCAGTTCTACTCCTTGCAGCTTACTACTGCTTTGCTTTCTCAAAATGTAACAAAATTGAAGATGTCTGCATGTTGACAAAAACCAAGGAATGGTTAATCTGTGCACTCTCATTATTGCTAATGTTTTCTGAATAAACGTGTTGTAAACCAGCTGTAAATGCAATAGCACAAAATCTTAGAGATTTTACTCCCTACATAAAAATCTTTGACATAAACAGCCATTCGCAACGACTACAAATACAGTGATTTGCCTAATTAGAAATCATATAAATTTAAATGAATGCTAAATATTTGTCCAAGCTCTTAACTATTAAGGTAAACAGAATGTAGGAGTTCCTAAAAGTACGTTAATTAATGCTAACCATGGGAACTGTGGAGACTAGAAGTTCCTTTGTAGGATTAGAAAAATCACATATTTTCATAAATACTTTCCTAGGTACACTTTTCAAATACCTTACTAACAGCTATCGTTAAACAAACAAACAAACAAATAAACAAACAAACAAACAAAAAAACCGTGTAACATCATAGCTCTGAATTAAATATTTAGCATATCCAAAATAAATTTGCTGAGAAGCTGATAAACAATTTCACTGCAATTCTTTTGTTAATCTTAATCTTAAGAACTGGGTATATTTCTCTGATTTTAAATAAACCATCTCACTATGCAGAGTATTAATTGGCATCCTTCCCTTTCCCCTGGCCCTCTAAAACAGGTTCCAGAAAAAAAAGTTTATCATCCTTTTGTACTAAAACAAAAAACCCCATTCTCCAAGAACAGCCAATATATCTTTTCTGAGACTACATGTTAGGCTGTTGGACATTATGATTTAAAGTATTTTATTAGTAAAATATCCCTTTGAGTCTAGATGGCATCCATATTTTAGTATTTCAGCACCATTTAGGTTACAGCTCCAAAGTCACATTTAAGCCCAAATGAAATGTGCAAGAAATTTACATTTACCGGGAAGTACTTACTCCTGTTGGACAGTTTTTAAAATACAGTTTCAACACAGATGAACAGAACAAGAGGATTAAATACAAAATTTAAAGCAAATTTTAGATGAAGTGACAGCATTCTCTGCTTTTTACACTCAAAAAGATGGAAAGCCTGCTAATGCAATAGACCTTCTTTCAGACACACATTAAATACTCTTTCTGTTGATAAGTCCTATCCTTGAAAGATGTTCTGTTTATGCAACAGGTTGAACTATCTGCCAGGATAAAAACAATGCTATAGGTAATGATGATTATTATTAGAAAGTTTGCATCTTTTTCTGCTGAGAGGTCTTAAATGCACAAGCTCCCACCTCCCCCTCACTCTGCTGGTGAGCTGCACAGAACACCAGGAAGTAAGAGTACTACAGACATTTTTCCAAGAATGAGAGAGTACAGAATATTTTGCAATAATGACCCTATTGAAAGCTTCTTGGAACTCAATCTGATCTTTTCCATCTGGATGTACTGGGCAAAACACATCACAGGAGACAGCCCATGGTAAGCTTACACCACTAATAAGTAAAAGTAATGAATAAGCAAACTCTGTTAACAGATAAAGTAATTGCTATGAACCATAAAGGTTTAAAATTAATGGTTGCCTTTTAATTATTTGTTGCTCCAAGTTAAATGACCTCGGCTCACAGTATATCACAACATATTTTAGTAATTTAATTAAAATAGTATTTTTTCTTAATATTTAAGAATACAATTTTTTTCAGATTCCTTTCAATTGGCACCTGAGAAGTATATATAAAAACAGTTTTATGTCATTTTCTGTTCTATATATTAAGCTTTTGTCTGTTTATAAGACATCTAAAACTGAGCCCTTCAAGTGATTATGACTAACGTATTTCAGACAGTGTGAGCAAACTGTAGCTAAGTATTTTTAAATAAATAAATAAATGATTCAACAATAATTGCACATTCACATTTCCATAATAGGATCATTGCCAAGAGAGTTGTTTAACAAAATTCAAAGCAAACAATGTAATATTACCTGTTTACATAGATGGTTAGATGTTTTACAGTTAAAGCTGAATGCAATCAAAGTCACTTATTTTAGAGTTCAAAGAAAGCTATCTATCTGCCTTCCAGTCCAAAAAGAAATTAATAAATTGGGAATGCATGAGGAGCAAAGGTAAAGGAGCGGAATTTTTAGCTAATGTTTGAATGTTTGCAATGATATACACTGCCCCCTCCAAAAAAAACAAAATTAAAAAAAAAATTAAAAACCCAGGAAATCTCTAGCTCAGGTATTTCCAGGACATTTGATGGAGATAATCATTTCAGTGTGCCAAAATACAATACTGCAGATGTTTTTTCAAGCTAAGACTATTAAATTTTTGTCCTTGTAAGACCATTAGCTCATGTTTTTGGCTGCTGCTCCAATTCTGCTTCTTGTTGCAGATCAGCTAGCTAATAACACAAAAAAAACCAGAAAGTTTTCTTTGCTTTTACTTTTCTTTGCTTTTTCTTTTGCTTTTACACATCCCAAAAAACTGCTGGGCCTATTTGGCTGTAACACACGTGCACTCCCTGCAATACTGAACTATTAAAAGAGAATTTGGGCATCCCACAAGGTACACGGTATAATACTCAGTACCACAACACTGTGTTTTTACTGCTGGTGGTCCAGTCCCTCTCCTGTGTACTCAGTTCAGATGCTTTTGCATCTGTGGCATAGGTTTCCTTTGGATAAAGGATCTGTGGCATAGGTTTCCTTTGGATAAAGTTAGTTTTGCTGTTTCTAATGCAAAAGAGAGGCATGACTTTCAGAGGTGTTAATGACAGGCTGAAGGTGAAATTCTGAAGAGGTCTGTTCTCCTAGGTAAGTCAATAATTCCCTTACAGAAGTAAACTACAGTAGTAGAATACATTGTGCAGGGAGTAGAAAACAGATTTGGAAAACACAGTGGTGAGCAGGGTGGGTGTCTGCCTCAGCCATGCAAATAACAAACTGCAGTCAAGATTCAGTACAGCTACCACAAATTTCCAACCAAAAGATAAAGTCAAAATGATTGACTCCTTTAAAAGACTTGTTGATGTTTAGCCTTTGAAGCCTGGTTTTGCTTTTTGGATTTCATGAAAAGCGTTTTTAGTTGAGCGAGCATCTTACTAAAAATTATATGGAATATTTAATTTAAATTTATTTATTTCAGTAATTATTTCTATAGTGATTTTGACTATATATAGAAAATCTGATCCAAACCTCAAGACAAGAGGAAAAAAAAATAGCTGTCTATATTTGCTGCACCTTCCTTTCACAATGTCTTCTGGGGTTTACAAGACAGGAATACTTTTTTCCTTCCTCTCCCTTTCTCTCTCCCCAATCTCTCTCCCCCTTCTTCTTCTCCCCCTCTCTCTTCCCGCCTCTCCTCATTCCCTCCATATATCAGAAATTCTGCTCAGGTCAATCACACAATGCCTCAACTACTAAAGCATTTCTTTGATTGCCAACAATCCACTTTGAAGAGTCCTCACCTCATCTCATCCTTATAAACCTCAATCTCTTCCTTATAACTGTAGTACTTGTGGCAGCAGGAATGAAATGTTTCGTACCTGGTATTTTGAAGTGGTCCTTAGATGTAAAGATGTAAAAAGGGAATTTTTCCAGTGCAGCTGGCAGGATGCACAGAGAAGAACTAGAAAGACAGATCAAGTGCCCCCTTCTGCTGCTATCCTATGGAGGTCATCTTGGCTGGCTTTGATTCAAAGAAAAATGCAGTTCCGCCATTCAAAAGAACATGGTTGGTGAGATGTTAAGCACACGAGACTCTGGTGTATGCATTGAAAGATACCATGAATCTCATCAGATATAGTGCTGTTCAAAATCTTTTCAGATAGCACTGAACAAACAGCTGTTTCATTTTCTGGGCTATTAGTGAAAAGAAAATTATACATGTAGACTATAAAGCCGTAACTCATATTTTAATACTGACACCTATTATTCTAGAGTCAATATTTTCCCTTTTGGCAAAGCAAAAGTAAGTTATGAATGTAGACTTGGGGTTCAGGCCCAAAAATGAACCTGAATACCAAGGTAAAAAGCATATCTTTTTAACTTGAGAAAGTGCTGCAAAATGCATGAAAAATATAATCTGTGTTTGAAAAATTAAGCAATCCTGAAATGTCTAAAGAAAGGTAAGTATTGAAAATTATTTTACAGTTTCAAATGAACCTTATTAAAATATTATCGGTTTGCACTTAATTTTTAAAAGGCATAAGAAATTTTCACTAGGTTCAGTCAAAAGAACTACATTTACTTAAGTGCCGTAAGTTCTGAGACATTAGGTACCTTTAAAAGAGAAAACCCTTTATACAGAGCTAGGTAGATTGCATCTTCCTGGTAGGAATTAAGACATTTCTTTTGGGCTAGATGTAACATATTGAAGATGGTAATTCAGGGATAAGGAAAAGTTAACATTAAATTAAATTCTATGAGTTCTGAGGGAAGTGGTAGACGAATTGTTATGTCCCTATCCATCATACTTGAAAAATCATGGCAGTCACGTGAAGTTCCTGATGACTGGAAAAAGGGAACTATAATCCCTATTTTTAAAAAAGATAAAGTGGGAGACCTGGGGATATATAGAGCAGTCAGCCTTAGCTCTGTGTCAGGCAAGCTTATGAAGCAGATTCTCCTGGAAACCATGCTAAGACACATGGAAAACAAAGAGGTACTGGAAAGAGCCAGCATGGCTTTACAGAGGGGAAATCTTGTCTTCTGTGATGGAGCTATTGGTGGATAAGGGAGCACTGGTGGATAAGAGCAGAGCAATTGACACTGTCTACCTGTACTTATGCAAAGCTTTGGACACTGTTTCACAGGGTGATATCCTTGCCTCTAAATTGGAGACACATAGGTTTGTTGGATGGACCATTTGGTGGATGAACAGCTGCCTGGATGGCTGCATGGAAAGAGTTTTGGCAAAAAGCTCCTTGTCCACACGCAGACCTGAGGCCAGCGGTGATCCCTAGGTTGGATCAGGGGCTGATACTGTTCAACACCTTTTCTGGTGACAGGGACAGTGGCATTGAGAGCACCCTCACCAAGCTCCCTGATGATACCACACTGTGTGGGGCAGGGACATGCCCAAGGCAAGGGATGCCAGCCAGAAGGACCTTGGACAGGCTTGGAAAGTGGAACTGTGGGAACATCAAGAAGTTCAACAAAGTGCAAGTGCAAGGTCCTACACCCGGGTCATGGCAACCCCCGACACACCCACAGGTTGGGAAGAGAAGTGATTGGGAGCAGCCCTGTGGGGCAGGACTTGGCGGGGATGGCAGATGGAAAACTCCACATGGGCCAGCAGTGTGTGCTCACAGCCCACAAAGCCAGACGTGCCCTGGGCTGTGCCAAAAGCAGCGTGGCCAGCAGGGCGAGGGAGGGGATTCTGCCCCTCTGCTCTGCTCTGCTCCGCTCTGCTCTGCTCCGCTCTGCTCTGCTCCGCTCTGCTCTGGTGAGACCCCATGGCAGGGCTGTGTCCAGTTCTGGTGTCCTCAACTTGCTCCTACATGGAACTGTAGGAGCAAGTCCAGAGGAGGGACATGAAGTCAATAAAGGGACTGGAGCACGTCCCTTACAACGCCAGGCTGGGGATGTCCAGCCTGGAGAAGGGGAGGTTGTCTGGAGACCTCATGGCAACCTTGCAGGATCTGAAGGGGCCTGCAGGGAAGCTGGAGAGGGACCCTTCATCAGGAACTGCAGAGGCATGACAAGGGCAAATAGGTAGAGATTGAAAGGGAGCAGGTTTAGATTAGATGTTAGGAAGAAATTCTTCACTGTGAATGTAGTGAAACGGGGAAGAGGTTGCCCTCATCAGAAGTGGATGCCCCATCTCTGGTCATGTTTAAGGACAGGGTGGATGTGACTTTGAGTGACCTCATGTAGTGGGAGGTGTCCCTGCCATGGTAAGGGAGATGGAATTAGATGATCTTTAGGGGCTTTTCCAACCCAAACCATTCCCTGATTCTATAAATAAGATTTATATTCTAGAGATATAATTTTGTACATTTAAATTACTGCCAGCTGGTACTTTATTGGTACAACATTAGTTGTACCATTACTTACTAAATATTGCTATTGAATATCTATGGACTGTGACACACACCAACTACCTTCTTAACCACAAGTACTAAGGAAAATGTCACGAGATAAAAAAACTCAGCCTTAATGTATAAGCAAGGATCATAGTTGTTTGGACTGTTCCTAACATCTATTCAGTTAAAACCAAAGCAGCTTTCCAAAACACCACAGACATTGTTAGGTGTACAGATTTTCTTCATCTTTTATATACATTTTTATGCAAGTGCTCTTATATGCTTATATGCACTATTATATTCTATTTTACACCTGCTGTCAGATATTTATAATATATCCAGGTAACCCGATGACCACTGTATCTTGTTTTTTCTTTTCTCTAGGTTAGTAAAATCCAAGGGCAAAATTACATTTCTAGCCTGACAGTTACAATAGTGGCCTTTTTGCACTGATAAAACCATTACCAAAAAAATGGATTCACTGATGATACCTCTCCCCATGCTTAGAGCAGGTAGCTTTGTTTATACCTTCTAAAGTATTTTTAAGATCAAATATTTCCCCCTTATCCAGATAAAGAAGCTTAAAAACAACCTGATCATACAGCAAAACCAAAGCCATTAAGTCCTTCAATATGTTCCTATCCATTCAGAGGTATTGCAGCAGTAGAAATAATACTTTAACAGAAAAATAAGATCACACAAAATGCTTTGAATGTAGTGGCTGTGTATTCATATACTACACAGATTATCCTAAAGGAGACCACAGTAGATTGGAGTCTGTCCAGTGGTTTCTAATTTCCACCTCTGCTATTCATGTAACTACTGTGTTAACTCAGGAAAGGAGCTCAATCTTTATGTGGCACCATTTTTCTCTTCTATTTATTTCTTATCCATTTACATTGCATACTCTGGAACAAGGGTTACACCTCTCATGCAACCCTTCCCACAAAATGTGTGCTACTTTTTACTATTATTCTGCTAAAGTACTGCAGAGTGGAATAGTTTTGGGTAATCTTGTTGGCTAATAGGTTCTCCTGACAGTAGGATAAACAAAACACAGTCAAGTACCAAGTGTAGATGTTTTAAAGTTCAAATACCCTTTTCATTGACATTTCCTTGCAACACATACACTGGAATATTTATTTAGGGAAAAAAAGACAACAATCAACAACAAAACACTCAAAATTCCCTACATCTAATGACCTATTGGAGAGTTATTTTTCAGATAACATCAGTCGTAAGCCATTGCAGAAATTACGTGTTTTCCAGAGCTGGGTGTAAGTATATGACATATTAGGTTATGTAAGACTAAAAGTCTCTGTGGCAATTCTGAACACATCAAACCATTCACAACCACTAAGTGAGGTTCTCATAGACACTGATCAGCATACCCAGCACTGCCTGGGTTTTAGATTTTGCTGGCATTCAAGCATTACTCATATCTGCCTAAGAAATTATATAAACCTCTTGTCTGAGAACCCAAACTTCAAGAAGAAAACAGGACTCCTTTTTTTTTCTATAGAAATCCAAAATAAATATACACATTAATTGAAAGATTAAATATTTCCCTGCATAAGAGTTGTGGTACACACAGGAACAGCTGTGTTTAATGCATTACAGAAAATACTACTTTTTCCCATGGAGGAATATCAGAACTTACATTGAGCATTTTTTCCAATGAACAAAAATAAACAACAGTATGGTGCCTCAAGGACTAGCAAAAACAAATATATGCTACACAAACACGCATTCATTTCAAAGCAGAAATTACATCAAATATTATAAAAAAACTCCATATGTTGAATCCATATATACAAATAGTCACAGCAGAAAGGTAATGAAGCAAATTAAGCATTAAAATTGCTCAGCTTATTAATGAGATTGCATTGTGTGGGCTGCCTGATGCACAGGTACATAAAAAATTCAAAATTTCCAGCACCTCTGACACAAAAAAAATATATATCACAGCATGAAAATAATGCAATGTACCACACATAGGTAGTCATGGTAGCATTAAATCAGCAGAGACTAAAAGACAGAAAATAGAAAATTTAGTTGTATTGGTTCAGGGGTTTTTTGGGTTTGTTTTTGGGTTTTTGGTTTTTTTTCAGAGGGAGGGGGTTTGTTTTGCTTTTTTGGAGTGGATTTTTTCGGTTGGCTGGTTTGTTGAGGTTTTTGGGGGGACTTTTTGTCTGGGTTTTTTTTGTGTAATAACTATGAAATCTGAAAAGTGATTGTGGTATATAGCAAAGATGTAATTTCTACTGAAGAAGAAAATATTCAGGACCTTCTGAAGCTTAGAAAGGAAAAAGCACCCTTATGTTCAGATTATCTAGTTGCAGATTACAGGCTCCAATTAGAATAAACTGAGTTAACAGGCAGAACAGAGTCCTGACATCTAAAAGACTAAATCTTTAAAGCATCACAACTGCAGCATGATTTGTTTAAGAAAGCACACCCACACTGCAGAAAATGAAGTTTTAGTTCTCCCCTTAATTAAATCAACCTATTTCTATTCACTGACATCAGATTCTGATTCTGCAGATGAAACTAGGTTCCTTACTACCAGTAAGCATTATCTGAAAGGGTGGCACTGTTATCTCAAAAAAAAAAAAGAAAGATAATAAAGAATGCATCATGATGATATAAAGGAAGCAATAAAAAGGGGAATCCATGAGCCAAGATGTTGTAGAGGCACAGAACATATTCATTCATGCTGACAGTTTTTACTGATGGAGTGAAAGAGGGAACTGCAGAGCATAAAAATCTGTAGTTTTCTTCACTGGCCTGTAGTAGTGAATCCTAATTAGAAACAAATTCACTAATAAGTTCTTTACATTGCTATTAATAGCCATAGTGTTATCTTTAATCCTTCTCTGTAAGGGCAGAGTTTAAATAAGAGAATTCATGAACACACAAATAAATCATTTCAGGCTGTGAAAAATAATCTTCCGAAGAATACATATTTAAGAGTCTGTAATTATTTTTTGTATCCATATTAAACCAGGAGATTTTACTGAAAACTACACATTAGAGTTTAACTGAAAAAGATCCCTAAGCTTGTCTAGACACTGAAGTCCATCTCACTTCCTGATTAACATGTTTCCTTACAAGAAGAAGCAAGTAGTAATATCTTTGTAAGCCTGGCAAATGGCTGGAAAAAAGCACTCCCGCTTTTAAACATACAAATTTTTTACTAAGCAGGAAAAAAAGAGAAAAAGGAAAAGGATTTTAGGCTTTCTTTCCAACATTCTGACCAGTTCAACTCCATTATATAGATCTACTTCCTTCTCTCAATAAAATGAAAACTTTGAAAGAGAAAAAATCAGACTTGCTCATCCAAATTCTTTACTAAAACCAGACATTCCAACTTCTCATTTTGTGCATTTTACCAAAAAAAAAAAAAAAGAGGCGAAAATTAATTCTTGTGATCTCCATCGTCAGGGGAGAAAAAATTTCTTTTCATCACAGTAAATGAAGACATAGTTGTCTTTAATCCATGAGTTACGAAAAGTTTTGATCAAAGAAGCACCATTCAATGAAAATCAAATTAAATTCTATTTTCTGTTAACTCACATTGCCTTCTCATATAATTTGAAATCTATTATATTCAAATATTGTAGCTATTTATTACACTGCCCACTTCTATCACATTATTTTTAATCCTCCACCTTGTTTTGATTAAACACGTAATCAAAATTAAACATAGTTTTTCACAACTTCAGTATCTGAAATTTCAGACACCTATTTGCTTTTCAAATCTTTCACTGTTGTCTTTTGTCAAACAACTTTCCTGCAGTCATGGGTTCAGTAAAAAATATTTAACATTTGAGCCAAAAGCAAGAGCAAAACCATGTTAGTTCAGAGCATAACTGACATTTATATGGTCCAACTTTTAAAGCAGCTATGGCTTTACTGAATAAAAATCACATTATTAAAATGCACTAATAAAAGAAAATGAATGCTTTTTTCTTTGAGCTCCTGTTCTGGTCACCAGCACAAGCTACTAAGTTAATGTTCTTAAAATCTGAACATGGGGATTCGCTAATTGCGATTCGTGCTGCGACATCAACACTCCAGATTGCATCACTCTGAAGTACTGCAGTAACCACACTGACAATACTAGAGCACCCACTGAAGCTTTCATACACAGCAGTACCATGCATGTGCAACACCCAAGTAGCAACTAAAATGTAAGAACTATTCAGATTGCTCAAACTTTAGCAATCATTAGTAGCACCAATGCTAAGAAGAATCAAACATGCTGTCTTAATAATGTTCCATGCCTCAAAGCTACACAGGTCTTAATCTTCAAAGTAGTGAGTGTATCACTGAATGAATTGCTGTTCCAATAGGCCATAAGAGAATAAGCAAGATGCATCTTTGCATGAGAAAGTGTAACATACCTGCTTGTCTTGGATGTCTGATATCTAGAAACACTGAAATAGGGAAGATTAAAGGGAGAAAACTACCCTATAGTGATTACAGCCATATGAAATTAACACTACTACACAAATCACAAATCAGCCAGTTATCCATATATATCCATATTTTCTCTTTCTCATTTTTGCAAGTGCAATACTAACAAGATGATAGAAGGAAGCCTTTGAAGAGCAAAACTTCTAAAAGACATGCTAATCTTTTAATTTAACTTAAAAACTCTCCTGAGGATGTTAGGAATCCATTACTGTTAGAAATGGGAAAAAAAAAAACTAGAAGACCTGTTCATCACCTGAATGCAAAGTGGCTGTGAGACATATTGTGAGGCCCTGGCAGGACAAAACCTGCACCTTACCCTATTCACCACTCCTGTACCAGCCCTATTTACAGCTGCCAGGCTGCACAACCACCTTTGCATGTGCCCAAGCGCTCCCCCTGTAGCACTGCCCACCCTGCAGCCCACATTGGAGCATCAGGCATCGTGCTTCAGAACAGCTGTGAAGTTCTGCTGGCCTAACTGCATTCAGTAGACCTTGAGGACCAGCCTAGCACCTCTGACAGCAAAGCCAGGGATCAGCCAGCACCATGTCAATGAAAGGAAGCTTGTGTTGCCTTGTGGTCTCCTACTACACTTGTGCACAGCCATGCCTGTGGAAAAGCCTTCGCCAGTGGCCCATGACAAAGAGAAAAGGCTTTGCCAATCAAAATGGCTAAAGACTACACTGCAGCTTTGGAGCTACTTCAGACATTGAAAGTCATTTACATGAACTGAAAAGTAAGTAGGCAAAATCTCCATGCTCCAGGGCTCAAGCTGGATCAGCAATGCTCACACACTTTCCCCACCAACCATGGAATTCCCAGCTCTGGACACAATCCAGCGTTTTCTGTTAGTTCTCCTGAGACACCTGGGAGATATGTATCTGGCATCCCTTACCAAGCAGTACTCTACTGAAGTTTCCCTTGTACCACTGGTCTATCAGTTTTGGGGACAGAACAGTAAAAAGCTTTTCTGTCCCTTGCAATACCATAGATCATGACCAGGATTGGTTCTGAGGAAGGATTCAGTGAAATTAATTATACTAACTTCTGTATCTTAAACTATAGAAAACAATTTGTCTGTACTGAATTAAAGAACTGTCAGCATAAGAAAAATTCTAAAAATATAGTCAGTGCTGAAAAGTAAGTATTCTCCTACTTTGATTTTTCTGATTGCCCTAAAAATGACATGGTATCAAAAGATAGCTATACACATTTGACAAATAAACACAATTTATTGTTTTTAACGTGCAGTATAACTTTAATTACTGTTCTGAAGAGTAGATTAGCTGTACTTCCATCATCTTGGTTTATTTAATCTGAATTCAATATTGTTACCAATTTCTCTTAGTCTGTTTTTGCACAAATACTACTTCTGATAAGATCCCAGGATTTTTTTTACTCATTAAATGAACTTCAGAAACAAGTCCTTACCTACCCACACGCCACAAATGTCTTGCTTGCAATTGTGTGTAGTTCTTTCTGCTGCATAACACTGTTATTTAATTTTATGCCAAGTTTAATGAACTACAGAGTGTTGGGAGTGATACTATATTACAGAAAGCAAGCCAGTAAACAAATTTTAGTGAGATATTTTGCAGCTGAAAAAGAGGACTGTAGAAGTTGGCTGGGCTATGTGAAAGGTTTTGAACTATTTTTATTCATCTTCAAGAGATGAGTAACTGCCCAAGCAGAAGCCATGGAATTATGAAAGTTCACACACCAGTGAAAATATTACATTTGTCAAAGTAAGTGTTTGACTAGATGCTATTCTTAGAGCATGAGAGAAAAATTATCAACAAAATTTTGTGCTTCTACTCTAGAAATGCTGCCCTAGTACTATAGTAGGAAGTATAATCTGGGGTTATTTCCCTGCAACACTTCTTATGTACCAGAGGAGATTTATGTAAAAAGACTAAAGGGCACCAAGAAGAGTCATTGAGAAGATATAACCAACAACAGTTAACTTTTTAATACATTTCACTGGTCAAATAGCCTTTGTGAGGTGACTGAAAATGAAAATAATTATCCAGGCAATATACAGGAGAATCAGGGTGCATTCACAAGGCTCAAAGCCCATTTTGTAACACAGACCCCATACTTCAGGGAGTGTTGACTGACTGTGTATGTCCAGGCATATTGTGAAAAGCTGGGAATTTTAACTGCTTTTAAATTCAACAGAAGCAGGAATAAGCCATTTACAGTATTTCATCCTTACTGAAGACACTGCTTCATCTCAAAAGCATTAATCTGTACTGTATTTGTCCTGTGTATGACAAATGAAGTTTTTCATAAAACAGGACTATTTTTCAATTTATATGCATATTATATATGGTCCATTATGAACATTGACACAGACTCATATATAAACACATCAAGTATTCAGCTAATTTCATGCAATAACATGCAAAATAATAGTCTATAGAACCACAAAACACCTAAAACTATGACAATTAACAAAGAATGAACTAAAAGGAAAAGTTTAGCTGGTGCTAGTGATGGAAAATTAGTTTTATCATGAATGAAAAATAAAATAAACCTCCTTTCTTAAAGATGCACATACTTTTCAGAGTATAATACATATATAATGTCTAAATGTGGCAGCATATTGGATCATTCGATTTGAGATCACCTAAATTGTTTTTAGAAGTTAAAAGTTTGTGATAAGTTTTTAAATTATCAAAACACCAAACAGATCTAAGTAACTCCATATATAAGGGACCCAAGGTCTGATTCCCAGATCTCATTTGTAAGGACCCAGGCAGCTAATAAGCCAGGACCATAAGGCCAGGGAAAGAACCTGCAGATCTGGCGAGAACAAGGCAGTGAGGGTAACACTGAAGTGGCTGGAGCAGCAGCTTCTTTCTAGGCTTTCTCATGCACTACCTGAACCCCCTGCAAAGGTTTCCCCATGCATACACTGAGGCAGATACCATCATAAACTTAATTAGACAACAGAAAATAAACTTAAAAAATCCCATTGTGCCTTTCTTATAGCAAGGGAGGGAGTTAAGGTGGAAAGAATTAGGCCCTGGGAATCAATGAGAGCAATGCTGACAGTCCCAGCCCAGGAAACAGGGAAATTGCACCAGTAGTCTCCTGCTCTAGAGAAGAACTGACAAAATTAAAAAGCTTTTTCTTTCTCTCTATACATCTTATCACACAGAAAATAATAGAAGTGTATGCAGGGATGTCAGTCATGGGAAACGCTTGTAAAAGCACAGCAGTTTGGGACATGTAAAAAATAAGCTTGACAAAGCATTGTCAATATGTTATGCAGTAAAATTTTATGCAGGATCATCACAAAGGACTTAATAAGCCTGATTTCCATAGTTGAGGCCAGAGCTTTGTGTTGACTACTGTGACAGTGTTCACAGGGGTTCTTGGATGAGGGAAGAATGTCGACTCCCTGTTTCAGAAGGCTTGATTTATTATTTTATGATATATATATTACATTATAACTATATTAGAAAGAAATAGAAGGAAGGGTTTCATCTCAGAAGGCTAGCTAAGCTAAGAATAGAATAGAAAAGAATGATAACAAAGGCAGCTGGCTTGGACAGAGAGAAGGAGCCAGCTCTGCCGTGACTGGTCACTAAATCCAAACATCCACACGAGACCAATCAGGGATCCACCTGTTGCATTCCACAGCAGCAGATAACCATTGTTTACATTTTGTTCCTGGAGCCTCTCAGCTCCTCAGGAAGAAAAAAATCTTAAGAAAGGACTTTCATAAAAAGATGCATGGGACAGACTACTATATGACTACTTTTATAGTAACAGCATAAATTACTGCAATTCCATGCTTACATCTGTATGCTGAATTCACAAAGGGGCATTTATTAATTCATTAATACTTGTGATTATAAATGGCCTATTTGCTCATAAAAGTTTATGAAAAGAAAATCCAATGAGTTCACCTCTAGAAATACTAAGAATATCAGTACATAAATTTTCCTCTGAACATCCATCCTACAAAGCCAGAAGAAAATTCCTTTGCTGCTCACAAACAATGATAGATTAATGTCCACCATGAGAAAGACAATCATACTTATCTTTTACTTACTCTTGGTGTTCCTTATTGCCACTTTCCAGCTAAAACGACAGCCTGCAAGACCAATTTCTTAGAAAATTGCTAAGGTTTATATTAAGACAGACCTCTACACAAAACTGCTTAGTGTGGTGTGGCAAGTCTTCCTGGAAGAAACTTGCTGAATGGGGCATCATTCCTCATCATTCCTTTTCTTTTTCATGTTACCCCCTGGAAATATTCAACAATGCCCGGAATCTTCATGGAACAGATATAGAAAAAGATAAATAAAACTTTAACAATTGTTATGTGACAAAAAGCACCATGCTGCTTCTATTTTCAGTAAGATTTAAAACTCAGAATCAGAGGAACACCCCCAGCCGTGTTTTGTTTTGAGAAGAATAGGCTCATAATCACAATTGCTGTTTTCCAAATAAATGCTAACCTTACACATTACAAGGAGTAATGTTATGAAACTCCCTGAATACTTCAGTACAACTGCACCAAGCTGAAATGCATGTTTATCCTTCTTCTCCTTTCTTTTCTTGTTCCTCCACTCTCAGTGAAGAGAAGATGTTAGAAATTCAGTCAGGAAGGGTCCCAGCACAAGGTAATCAAATCTACAAACCTAGTGAGCTAACAAGATTTAAAAGTTTAACTCCAACAATAATTTAGTCACTGATGGCAGGAGGCCAGTGAATATATTCAAAATACACTGTATTTGGACCAGTGTCCTCAATTCTGGTATCTCATCCCAAAGATGGCACAGTGAGGTGACTGAAAATGAAAATAATTATCCAAAGATGGCACAGTGGAATTAGAAGAGGTAGGTAGAAGGGCAACTGAAATGGCAAAGAAATTACTTTTGTACAGAAAAGAACAGTAAAATACCCTAGACAGATAGATTAAGTTTCTTCAGCTTGGAAAAGTGGCAGCTGAAGGAAGATCTAATCAAATCACAAACTGCTATTCACTAACACCTTAGTATGAGTGACTAATTTTTTTCCTATTCACCACTACCAAGGAAAAGATTAGTCACTTGCTCTCATAATGTAGAATATAAGAATTAAATGAAACTATCAAGATGCAATTTCAAAACACAGCATCACTAAAATTCTTGTCTTAGCTAAAGTCAGCCATTCTTTAATACTTCCTACACTCCTTCATTTCAGAAAATCACTTAAGAAAGTTGAACTATAACTTGAATGTTTTATATGTTCATATGAACGGATTATATGTTCTCCTCCAGTAAGTTCCTCTTTTTTTCTTGCAGGGAACTGGAGTTGGGGAAATACACAAAGTCCTAGGATTTAAGATAAATGTTAGATTTCCAGCCATGCATCATCCCCTGACTTCTTCACCCAAAAAGGCAGAGCCACGACTTACTGAACAAACCTGCTTATCTGGGCCAATTAAGGACATATAAGTGCAAGTTAGTTCTAAGAGTGGGAGAGTCATCCTGTTCTCCTGTGTGAATAAACATGAAACAGGAAGGACTAATGAAAAGATAAGAGTGAACACAGCTGCAGATAATTGCACTGTCAAGAAGTAAGACATATCTGGACACTTACTGATTTAACTGATGTGTCCAGCAGCCCCAAACCACCACATCCCTTGAGCACATGCAGCCTAAAGACAGATGTCCATCAGGATAAATGGAATAACATGTCTGACTACACATTTCAGATGTTAAAATTGATACAAACAGCTTATTGTGATGAAGCTACATGTCACTTCAGTTTATCTGCAATACCAGCACACTGAAGAAAACATGTTGTTTGAAAGAAAGAAAAGGCATTCACAGGTAAGAAAAACACTACTTATAGTATATTTGCTTTATTTATTGTAACATTCATTCATGTAAATCCAGTCACATCTTAAGGGAATAACATTATTCCAGGTTAACACCCAAAAATTAACATATGTTTTTATTTTTCGCACATCTTCAATTGGCTACCTTTAGAATATGTGACTTCCTAGCACAAAACATAATAATTTTCTCGCTTTTCTTTTTTTTTCTTTAATGGAAAGGAGGAAATAGAAATAACAAAATGATAATAGAAAAACCAACAAACAAACTTGATGAGTCATAAGTTGATGACATGAAGAGATAAAGTCAGTGTCAGTACATTTCATAAGTCATCAAGTACATTTAATTTTCTGTCTCACATCTTTTCTACATGTTTGCTGAGCTGGCAATAATTTCCTAGACTTCATCTTACAGCTGGTGAGCTTCAAGCTACCCTTTCCACAGAACAAGTTATATAAGCACAATTTCTGTACTTCTTCCATTTATGCAGCAGAGGCAAAGAATTGTGTTACTCCTGAAACTTTATTTATCGACCTTTAGTGAGGAGAAAAAGAAGAAAGTGATCTTGATTGCCATTTCCTTTTACCCTGGATTGTCATATGGTAACTCTAAAGATTCTTTTTCCAGTTACAACTATGCCTTTCCTTGCCTAACTTGTTCTGAATTCTTAAATACTTTGAAAACCAGGTTTCAAGAAAAAAAAAAAAAATCTCTATTTTAAATGCTGTAATTGAGTAACACTATCTTCTGGAAATATCTCCATGAAAGGAAGATCAGGTTGTCTTGGCCCTAATATACAGGAATTATCCCTACAGATGATTCAAATTAAAGGCAATCATTCAGATTTTAATTATAAATTAAAAGAGTCATTCACTCTGACTCTTATTTTGGAGAAACTTTAAAATATTGCATTTTGATGCTTCTTGAGCATGTACCTTCCTTCACAATTGGAAACATATAATGAGTATTACTGATACCTTAACAATGCCTGTAAGCAAATATCGCAATAGCTTGATGGAAAGAAAACCAGCAGTGAATACACTGGGAGGCTGATACGTTGGCCATAATGGTCTGTTGTTGGAAAAACGTTACATTTTCAATAATATGAAGAGTACTAAAGTATTCAAACAAATGGAACAGATGAGTTCAAACAGCACAAGCTTTGCTTAGATGGACTGACTGAATTAATGAGCATCTGACTTCTATTCACATCATGTTGACTGTAAGATAACAAATGTGATGACTGCATGGCTCCAAGCTCCCAAGAAAGACCTGGTCTTTTCCTATTGTTCTTATCTGCCTGAAGCATTGCTTTCCTTATGTCGTTGTATAAGGCAAGAGTTCTTAATTTTTTTGTTCCATATTTTTAAAGGATTTCACTTGAACACAGGCTTCCAAAATAATACTGACTGGAAAATGGGCTAAAGGGTCTCTCAGGAGTGCAGAATCTTCTCAGAAGCTGGCTGTGCATTCACAAAGGTGAATATTCACAAAAAGAACTATCAGACTTGGGAGGAGTGCAAAAATAGGTAGTTGGAATTTTATGCATATTAACCACTACAAGTGAGCTACAAAAGCCAAGATTTCTTAGCTTATATTAGAATCAACAATCTTTATATGCCATTGTAAAATTAGCCAATTAATTTCTCATGCATGAAAATAAAATGCCCTATGAATCTGTTTACTGGAAATCATTTCTAATTTAAAAATGTTAGTGAGCAAGTATTTTTATAAATGGGAGCTGATAGTAATTATCAACTTTGATATGATTTATTATTTGGCCTTGTGTATTTTTGACCTTTATCGAAAGATCAGCTGTTCCAGCTTCTGGAGTTAGAGGCATGAATTTCTCATCAAATAACACTAAAGAGCTTTAATTTTTCCTCGTACCTGCAGCCTACCCTAGCAAATGGATTTAGAGAGAGCCAGATGTCACAGGAGAAGATGCTATAATGTATATTCAGTTTGTTTACTCTTTGCTGATGTTTAATTCTACATGAATGGGGAAGCTTATTTTCAAGCCATAGAAAGACCATATTCTCTCAGCTCACAGCTACAGGACTTCTGTACCGTGGTGGAATAAGTGAAATTTCCTCTCATCCAGCTTCTTGTTACTTACCCTCCTGAGAAAGAAGTTTAAATTCAGAAACCTTCTTGAACTGCACAGTAGCCAACATTGTGACTGACAGTGTTCCTAGCTGCAGAAAAAGATTAAAATTTAGTAGATGACATCTGTGAAATTTCAGTTCAAGTCAGAAAATTAAAAATCACTGCATCTAAAAAATTTCATGTACTGATGAACGGAGAACGTCCTGAAATCAAAAGAGCTGCCAAATTTTATAAAGATGCATTCACATTGACGATTTATGAAAAAACCAAAAAGCTCAACATGCAGTCAAAACTCAAGTGTAAGAGGATGTGAGATCACTTGAAATTTTCTGTGCAGGGTCTTAAACATATCTTTAACATTTCTTCAAGCTCACAAGAAATACCAGCATGGGTCCCAGCCTCCTAGGAGGCAATGACAGCAGGGTATTTGCTGCATGTGCGTGCTGGTGGACCACTCATGCCACAGAGGAGCTAAGCAATCTGGACACTATCAGAGGTGAGAAGAAAGAGATGGACTGTGTCTCCTCCAAGGCCCTGTGGCTTCACAGGTCTCAGCCTCTGAGCTACCAAAGGAAGAGCAGGCAAAGACAAAATTATCTAAGCAGGAGTCCCATGCAGAAATGGGCTGGAAGCACATGACTTCTGGCATCAGGTGGTTAAGTGACTGGAACGAAAGTTTGCAGAGAAGGACTTGTTGGACACCATGCTGACCATGACCAAGCAGTGTGCTCTTACAGCAAAGACTGTCAGTAGCCTCCTAGGAGTTGATCATTCCCCTCCACTCAGCACTGATGAGCCACAGCTAGAGCCCAAGGCACAGTGCTGGGCTCTCAGGAGGAGATAGTGGGTCTTGCTGTGAGTTTTTGTTTTGGTTTGCTTATCTTTAAATGATTTGTAAAGAATTCACATCAACATGGCAGGATATGCTGCCTTGTTTAACAGTAACTTGGCAAATGCTGAGACTCTGTGTGTTTCAGCCATAAGAAAATATTGTTTAAAAATTGTGTTAAATGTTTTATCATTCTAAATCTAGTTTTAATATTATTATTAAAAATAACTGTTTGAGAAACAAGGCTGGAAAGATTTGGGGGCCTCAAATCTTGGGGGGGCCCCAAAGATTTGGGGGGCCCATAAAAGTTTCTATTTGTGGTAGTGGCTGCAATCCTGCTAGAAGCAAAATGTCCCATGGCATTACACATACACACTTCCTTCACGGACATTGCAGAAGGGTAGGAACGACCCACATCCAATGCCACTGCACACACAATCCTAACCAGCCTTGATACTCACAAGAGGACAGGTCGGTCAAGCTGGCAGGGGACAAGCCTGGGTTTCATTTATATGATAATGAGAAGAGACAGAGTGACCAGCAGAGAGGTTGGAGAGGTTATGGCATGGATGACTGAGTCCTTGCTACAGAAACAATTACCATATTAGGGCAGTAGCTTCTCACTTCTGGACAAGTGAGAGGAAAACACTGACAACATTTTACACAAATAGACAATATCTGGAGGACTTTTAATTTTGTAACAAAAATGGACGACTCTCACCTAACTATGCAAATGTCACTTGTCTAGATACTCACTGATGCCTGCCATTGGGACAAAGCCTTAACTAGCACAGCAGTTACGTACCAATGTAGAAAGTATCAAATTTGGATAAAATTTGGTTTTGAATAAATTTGAATTAAATTGGTTACTAATGTGGATGATGATGCACTCATTGAAGCCGTAACAAGAGCCCTACTCTTTCCTCTACTTATCCCAACCTCTAGATTCAAAAGGTGTTTGAAATTACACTGAAAGGTATCTTTGAAATGTTGAAGAACTCAGCATCCAAAGGCACTCAAAAACCTAACCATTCTTCAACCTACCAAAATGAATGACTTATTCTGATAGACTGGAAACAACTTTTTTTTTTTTTTTTGCAGGCTTATATTGCCTAGAAAGCTTTTAATCTTGAACTACACATTTCTTGGACCTAATGCTATTTCAAAAACCAAGTTTCATTTAAGACTGCTGTACAAAACGTAAAAGACAATGAAGACACAGTGAGGTCCAGAAAAGCAAGAAGGGGTCTATATTCTCTCATGGACACAAATCTGACTCTGACATTTCTTTCTACCTGAAGAATTAAGTGAAAAAATCCAACAACCACTTCTGACATTAGTTCTGATTCATTTAGCTGAATGAATCAGAACACTGTACACATCAACTGGAGATGAGACTTGATGTCTCTTTTTTAATTTTATGTATTTGTCTTTTGTGGTCTGACACAGGAATGTAATGGAACCTCTAAGCATAATGAAGCATTTATATGAAGGCCATAAATTATCTTTTTTAGTCCTATCAATTGAAAGACCATATATGTGTTGAGAATTAAAATGGAAAAGACGTCTGGGAATACAATTGTTGGCTAACATTTTAAAATGATTAGAACATCTCCTTCAACTCTGTTCTTGTTCTGCTAGTCCTCCACATAATTGCATTCACCCAATATTGAAGTTTAATTGCTTACCACTATTTTTCCTCAGCATGGGAACTCCTGCATGTCTGGAGTATATCCACAAATTTTTAACACATGACCCATATCCTTACCACCAGATAATACAAAAGTATTTTGAGATATACTCTCTTGCTTTGAGTATGATTTAATTTTTTCCTTGAAAGTGTTCAACTGGATTCCCATGGTACTTTTTGTTTCTAAAGGATATCTTAATAACCCTAACTGAAAATAAACAGCCATAGAAAATAATCTCTTCCAGAGCTACTGGACCATTTTATTAAAAAAGTCTTGCTAACATTTTCCTTGAAACAAAAGGAGAGGAAAATGGATTCAACAGTGTAATTTAAAAGCCTCTCTAAGGCTACTTGTTCATGAAAAATAATGAAAAGGGTCTATGAATCACAGAATGGAAAAGCACCTTCAGTCACTAAATATACTTATAAATAAATATATTTATTTCAGTCACTAAATATACAATAGGTACGGCAACTAGAAGCTGTCCACATACCTTTGTTAAAGCTCCTCACAGATCAATTAAAATTAACAGTTAAAATAAATTATAAGGGACCTAAATATTAATGAAAAATTACTACTTGTTTGAGGTTGATTAAAGCAATCCTTAGATTTTTTTTACTCTAATGAGTGAATTTTGAAAAATCCATTAAGTATGCCCTGCTTTCTAGGCCCCCAAATAGCTGTCTCATCATCTTTGCTGTGAAATTTCTTACACTTGATTGGAATTGCTCTCCTTGCAATTTGCCTGTTGTCCCTGATCTTTTTGTTATGCATATCTGGGAGGAGACTAGTTCCACTTTCTTCAAAACCTCCCAATAGGTGGAAGAAAATGCTCACCAGGAAGCCTGTGACCTCCTTTAGCCTCCGCTGCAGAATGAAGGAGCACAGCTCTCCCAGCCCCCTCCTCATGCTCCAGACAATCACCTGGAAAGCAGTCTGGGCTCTGCCCAGTTTGTCAATGTCTTTTGTCTCATATTGGGGCACCAAAACCAGACACAGGCAGCCCCGATGTGCTCCAACACACACATACACACACTGCAGCACTGCTAACCATTTCTAGTTTCAACACCTTTTGAAAAATCAGTTTCCTTTCAGATAGCTGGTTGGGATTTGAACCCAGCATTAACTCTAAGAAGCAGTTAAAACTGATGGATATTACCACAAGTAATTTTATAGAGTTAGAGAGGAGACTGGGAATGATGCCAACAGTTGATTTTGAAAAAAATAAATCATGTATATAAAGGAATGGTAAATACAAAGCCTCTTCCTCAAGCAAGCCTGCCAAACTGAATTTATCAAAGTAGCATTTGTCAAGGAAAAAAAGAAGAACAAGAGCAAACACCAAGTGCAGGAGAACCAATGTGATTTACAGAGGCAGTCAGCTTTAGCCTCCCTCAGGTACAAGAGCTGTGATTGCAAGAGCAGAATTCCTTTGGCTTCAAATCGGTTTCAGAAGCAGAGACCTCAGAGACTGCTGCTGACTGAACAGAAGACCTTTAGGCATATTATGAAGCAAAAAGCATTTCAGATGCTCAGGGCTTTCATGGGTTTACTAGATATTGTTTGTAACATGTCTGGCCAGCATTTGGGATGCTTTGAATGCTGCACAACTAAAAAACTCCACAGCTTTAAGCACATGGGTGCAGTTTAGGTGATGCTGTAAGATATACTGCAGATTGGAAAGACATTCAGTTCACCTACACAACAAATAATCTCAAAAGCAAAGTATTAATTTTCTCTGCACAGATAAAACAACCCAAAGTAGTAAAACCTAACACCAGCAGAGTCACAGAAGTATTTCGGAAAAAGAAATTCCTAGATAGTAATGACACATCAGTACACTGATCACAATTTTTAATAATCTTATTTGATTATGCTTCATTTTTCTAAAGCGTATCTTGGGTTTTGCTTGTTTGTTTTTTCTTTACTTTTTTACAATAGTTTCTAGGTTCAATGCATTCTTGAGATTTTCAAAAACTAAACTATTAATGATTTATATCAATAATGTATTCTTTTTAAAAAATCTTGCTGATACACTTGTTCATGTTCTATAATTTACAGTAAAACTTCCTTGCCTGAGAAGTTGATATTTCTTACTGGAATTTCAAAGAACAGATTTATACTGTCATAGACAAAGCATTTCTAACTGCATGGCAATAGCCATCTGTTCTTTTTGCACTTAAGAAAAGTACTTGAGGATAGAAATAAATCTTTTATTTCAAGAAACTTGATTTGTTAGGTTCAGAAAGCATTGGGAATTTTTTACACACTTACTGCTCATCATTTATAATTTTAAACAATTGGCACTGTTGACACTAAAAAAGTGTTAGCGGAAAAAGTTTTTTCCTTACATTTCAAATATGAATGCATGCAAGCCATGGACAGGTCCTCCATTTGTCAATTCTGTGATTTTTCAAAAAAAGTAGAAGTCATCTTTCTGCTTCCCATTTTGCTGCCTGCATCTTTCCATTTTGTACATTTAATATTTACATATTAAAGAAACACCTAACACTATGGTTCATGGTGCAAATAATACATAGGTCTGAATAAATACACTTCAGAACATTCCCTGAGACTTTGCCAGATTTTTCCTGATTGTCAGACATATTTTGTAAGGTCTCTAGCCACTTATAGTCCCAGGAAAAAAAGAAAGGAAAAAAAAAAAAAGGCTGTTTGAAACACAGCATATGGTTCTCAGACAGATCCTATTAATACAGCTTCACAGGATGCTGGTACATACACACAATTGGGTAATTTCAATATGAAAAAGAATGCAGCGGGTCAGCAACAAAAATTTCTGTGTTAAAAATAAGAAATTTTGCATATACAACTCAAGTAAATACCACAGTAAAAAATAACTAGCAGTGGGATAGGATTTGAAGTTCTGAAATTTTAACCAAGATCTACTTCTTCCCCTACAGTTTCCACAAGAAATATGCTCTATCCCTTCTTTTGTCAGAGTCTCTCATAAAAGGTCAGGTTCCCCCATGACAACATGCTTCTCTGTTTCAGTGTCTTCCATCCTGAAAAGCACAAACTTAATTTTCAGCCAAAACGTGAAACGAGAACTTTCAAGGTTATTAGACTTCCAAAACTCTTTGGCTTTTAATGGCAACTAAAATATTACCCCTATTTTAGCCTTTGATAACTTCCCTTGGTAGATGCCAATTTTCAGGCAGGAAGTTTATGACTGCCTTGGCAAATTCAGGATTTGTCATTTTTGACTCATCATTTTCTGCCATTCCTAACTTATTAATACTGAGATACTCAAGAAAGAAAGATTGGTGTCATAAACACTTAAAAGCTGCAAGAAAGACTTGAAATTTATTTCAATAATATTGAGGGATCTGATATTTCCACTGAATTCTCTAAACTTCAATCCAGCAATCTCTAGTTTGGAGAACTCTCACAGTTAAGGCTACCACTCAGAACAGTCATTACACAATGTTACTTGAGTTTTAATTATGTTTAAAGATCTTAGGGGAAATTGCTAGGCAGATTCCCAGATCTCACATTTAAAGAACCATTTTTATGTAATATCTGGTGTCCAAAGATTTAAAACCAAGTTCTGTCACATTTTTCTTAAACTTTGTAAAATTAATAATGACAGAAAATGGAAGAGAAGAGGGCTACTAGCAATCAGTCTTTAACTTCAGAAGCAGTATTTGGTCTTACAGTAAGACATTTCTTTATCACCTGAACTAGGAAAGGAACCATTAAATGTTATTACTGTCTACTTTCTGTGAAATAAATTGAATCTTTATAGCCAGCATCTCAGAAACCTAATTTATCTAATCACGTGCAAAATGTTAGCTTCAGTATTGTTCTGCCTTTTTTGAAAACATTCTCCAATATCGTTCCCATATTAATATTTTAAGAAAAAATTTATAAATAAAATAAACCCTTCTAAAATAAATAGGCTGCATTCTGTTTCCAGTTTTTTACTGAAGAAAATCATGAGTCAAAACAGAAAACCACCTAAAACTGGTGTCTCAAGAGCACTAAGAATTCAGAAGAAAGTCTAAAACACTAAGAATTCAGTCTGTAGAAGCTTATGATGAATCACCTGCAAGACTTTTAATATTCATCCCATTGGTATGGGACAAACAAGAGACTTTAGACTTCCCTCTACCAGAAGAAACAATACGGAGAACCATACTACTGAATTTCACTACTGAAATTGGTTATCTATATTGAAATATTCAAATCCATACCCAAGGTCCCGTGCCCACATAAAAGAATCCATATATTTGGAGAAAAGAGGGCAATTCCATAACGTCATGTACAACTGTCTAATTTTTCTGGGGAGACAATCAAGACTCGATTCACAGGCCATCAGCTGACCTAAAGAGTACAGAAATATCAAAATTCAGGGTTCTGGGTTAGGCTTTTTCAGATATGACAGGTGTGATTTTATTTTAAGTGGTACCAACTGTCTTGTCAAAGTACATCTGCCCCATTTACACTTGGGCTAAAATGTGACTCCTCTTGAGCAGTCTGGTTAGCTGATTCTTATCTGTAGGTAAAGAAGAAAAACATGGCTCACTTTTCCTTCATCCCCTAGCCCACGGTGATAAGCTCTTTTCTCCAATATCTGTTAGCAAAACCCCTGGTGCACTGTAAATACAGGTTTGATGCAGTATTGAACACAAAGTTATCCTATAATTACAAAGCTTCTCCCAGCCCAGATATGCCCTATTTTACTGAAAGCATGGTTTCACTTTTTACCAAAAGCTTTCACTCGAAAGCTTTCAGAGAACAAAAATTTTAACAATATGTCTTTTCTGCTCTCAGGCACTATCTTTAAATGGTTGTATTAATTTGAGAAAGAAAAATCTGGTCCTCAGTAGCAACAACAACAAAAAAGATTAGTAGGAGGAGGAAAATAATTCTTAACTCTGGAATGTTGCAGATGGTAAAAGATTTAGGTTTCACCTCAGGCGCAGAAACCCTGGTAATGAAGGACAGGTAGGAAAAAACCCCAACATCCTTAAAACCTGTAATCAGCATCATGAAAACAAATCTATTGCTTGAGAAAATAGCAACTTTGAGAGTAAATATGCATACAAATAAAGAGAAATGGTATTCTGTAGAGTAGTGATTTTGTTCCTGTTCTCTGAAGTTCAGGGATCTTTAAAATAAAGGTGTTTTTTCAATTTAATATCTATCAAACAGCGTAAGAATCATAGATTTCCCAGCTACTTTAAAGAAATTTCCTGCTCATGCCTATATCACCTCTAATCTCTTCATTCCATGGCCTCTCGTTCTTCTTTTTCACAGAGTTGTAGCAGGATCTATATATTTCACTATATCAAGAGAAATTAAGCCTACTTATACAGGACACACTTAAGATTACTTTCACCAGAGACCTAGTATTTAATTTGGTTCGACAAACTTGTGAAAAGACTGCAGTAGAAAACAAGTTACAAAAAACAAGAGGCAGATCAAGATGCTGCAAATCCCCATGAATGAAGATATACACACAAACCCATCAACAATACTTTTAGTACCTGTAGGGTATTAAAAAGATAGGGCTACTTAGAATTAGAAAATGTAGGGCTAAAGTGTGTAGGACACTTCAGAGTCCGTAGGTTTAACACTGCAAAGCTTTTTCTGTTCTGTTTGAACACAATAAAAAGGACACTCTTCTAGAAAGTTTCTAGAAAGAAGTTTCTAGAAAGTTCTACAAACACTGACCACAAAGCAAGCTTTGCAACAAGGCATGGACCACTTCTTGTCTGGATCCATGTCCTCTAAAGAACAGGGCCAGGAATAATCACATTTGAATTAATTTGCCGTTTCAGGCAAGCTAAAGAGTAAAACCAGAGAAATCCCATGAAGTTCTAACATTAGAAACAGCATGATAAATCATTGTGGAAATACCATCATCGCCTATGTTTCTGCAGCATTGAGACTTCCAGGTTCCTCCAATCTAAGGTCCAATAGACACGGATCAATCACAATATATATGGTTTTATTTGCATAACTATTACAAGTTTTTTTTCCTGAATCATGCCCTGAAGCAAGCTTGAAAGCTAGTGACATATTCCCCATGCTCTGCTGTCCCACCTTCAAGCATTTCTAGCCTCTCTGTGCTCAGTTTCCTATTCTTCTGTTTTGGTGCAGTCCTTTGGAGCCAATATTAATAACACTTTCTAGATCTACTTCTTTTTACATGAAATATGGGGATGATGTTTCTTGTTTAATAAAAACATAACTTTGATGATGCATATCTCTTCTGCCTTTGAAGTTGTGTCACAAGCTGGAAAATGGCAGAGTTTTTGAACCCTTCTCTTATTACCACATCTCCACCACAGGCTTCACAGTTGGGTTTCTTATTTATTTAAAAGAGCTCCTGACTGTTAAGAATTCTTTAAGACTGTTATACAACAAATTACTCATCATATGAAATATGCATTGCATGTGCTTTGTATTGTCTCTCTGTAGCCTTGTGACTACAGCATCACCAGTGCAAGTAATACATGTCCTAATGACTCTGAAAGGCCTTGGGACTTGTAAGGCTTTGTCTGAATATGTCTTGGCTTGAGCAGAGATTTGGATTTGCTGGTTTAGCTATAAAAGCCTAGATGCCTAATGTCTACTTGTTTTTTTAATTTTAAATATCTTTGAATAATCACATGGCATAACCACAATTTTTATATAGTTGGTAGTGACAAGCAGTTAGACTGAACAGAATTAAATACTTATGACCCTGTTACAATGGTGTCATCTGCATTTAAAAGAAAGGAAAAAAACAAAAGCAGCATAGTGTGGCAACAGCAGCCTCAAAAGGGTGGAAACAGGATAAAGTGCAAAGGAGCATGAGCACTGTACCACAACAGTGGGATAGAGCATTACAGTGGAGATCCTGTAGCTATAAGCAGCCATCTTGCCATCAGCGGAAGTTATTGAAAACCTGGTATCTAGAAAAAGCATTTTCCTTAGGGACAGCAAAGGGAACGAAGACCAACATACGGAAAACCCACTGGATCTATCAAATTCTGACAGACCAGTAAAACTGAGCCTGGTGTAAAGCGTGGTGCACACCCATCTCAGATTTCAAGGAAGGAGAAGGAGATCCCAGCAACATCAGAGATTCCTTGGCAAAGAGGAGGAAGAAACATGCACTGTGACCGTTCTGGCACACGTGGATGCTGTCCTGATATGTGCATGCTGACAGCTTGCTTAAACCAACACCACCCACCCAAAACTACAGCTGACCACCTTAGGGACCACTCACCCCATGGTGATAGAGGTTGAATGTAACACTAAGGAAAGATCAGACAGAAGGAAGGCTATGGTAAGAATTGTAACAGTCTTGATAACAAGAATGTATGTCAATTGTGCTGAACTGCTACAGACCTCGAAGTTCTTTTCTCCCACTGCACTGCAAAAAAACTGAGTTTTGTTGATTTTGAATGGCCTTACTGCTAAAAAAACTGTTTATGCAGATTTTGTGTGCAGGCAGTCTCTTCATATCTGGTTCCAAAATTTTAGCTGGAACAAAACTGTTTCTGAAATATGTAAATTTGTCAGGATTTAAATAAAACTGGCACTTGTAAGGTAGCTCATAAAATTTAATCAGAATTCAGGTTCCCAATTGCAAGGTTTCAGGCAGACACACTACTCCTCTTAGGTAATCTTGCTAAAACTCTTCCCAAGCTGTTGCATTGTGTGGGGAAGAGGGCCTTGTTGAAAATTAACTTTGAAGCTGTAGTTCACGAAACTAAACACCAGCTTGTCAACATCAAGTTTAAGGCTATATTTTGTAAAAGGTTTTCACTAATCACCTGCCAGCTGCACAGCTAAGGAAGAGGCCCTTTGCCAGCTAGGAACTACTCTGCAGTTACTGTCTCAAACTAAGTGTGATCCTTCTGAAATGAAAAGATTATGCAAAAAAAAGCCTGATCTGGCATACTCAAAATACGTCTACAAGAAGGCAGAGCAAACCTTTGCCAGAAAGGGTACCAAGATTTTATTTTGCTTTTATTACTCCATAAGACATATAATAATCACTAGCAAATGAGTGATTCCTGCAGAATGGCTACTACCCAGTCAAAGCCTACACAACCATACAAAATGAGCACTCCCATGAGTAGCCAACAATTCAGTCCCATCAACAGACCAGATTATAGAAGCAGTAATGTAACCAAGGTACTATCTGAGGACACATTTCCCTCCAAGCTGGATCCTAAGCTGTTTGGAAACACAGAAAATTAACAGGTGAAGCAGGGTCCGTCTCCCTCCCCATGTAAATCTGGCAGGGACTGCACATTTTGAACACTGATTTCGGTCTGTGCATGTCTCTAAAAAGTGATCAAGAGTTTACAGGTAATACCTGCCTATGTACAAAGCACGTATATTATCTTCAGTATAGTATTAAAGGCGGCCTAAGGCAACTTTCTCTTTAAGAAGCAAAAAACAGTCCTAGTGAAAAGGCAGCAAGTATCCTCTGGAGAGTCAAAATAGGTCACCTTCCTCCCTATGTACATCTTAGGCAGTATTCAGAGAGGTTCTTGGGCAGGCTCCTGCAACTAAAAATAACATCTGTGAAGATAAGCAATATGACCACTGCCAGTGTCAAAATAAGGTATATGAAACCAGGCAGGGGGTAAAATATGGTGCTATACACATTATTCTTCATCAGCACAGCTGCAGGAGCACAGGAATATGCAGGAATACATGCCACAACAGAGAGAGGCAGAGGTGAGGCAGTAGCAGCAGCTTGTCACCAAAAGCAGAACAACCTGTTTGTGAGAAATTCCAGAATTCATGGGGACATAAACACTGCCTAAAAATACACTCCTCCTCACCATCAGGGAGAACTGAAGCTAAACATTCATTAAGAAGCTTGACAGAACTGCACTTAAGATTAAGGAAAATGAAAAATCCCATCATCTCTCCCTCAGGGTATTCTTCCTTGCAGTTACTGCTGCAACAGCAGCTCACATGGATATACCAAATCCAGCTTAAAATTGCTAATAAGGTCTCCACAGTAACACACAGCTCAGCCTTTGCGAATCATCTCCATGGATAATAAATTGGTTATATAAAACTTGGGCAGGTTTTGCACCTGATATGTTCGTTGTGTTGGTACGACAATGCTGCTTGCAGAATCTAGTGCAAGCCACAGAGCTTTTTAGACATTTACTAGAATAAAAACAAGAGAATTTAGAAGATGGTCATATTTAAAACCTGGCAGTGTCATACTTAAAACAACTTGGCAATGTATTTTTCTGTGGTTTTGGTTTGAATCTTTTTGGGGGGGGTGATGTCATGTAGATTTGCTGTCCTGTGAAACTGGTGAGGCCGCAGATAGGAGCTGTGGGAGAGAATTGAAGTTTTGTCCCACTCTGTTTTCCACTGCTTGCAGATTGATCACAAATCAGTTCAAGATTGGTGTGTCTCCAAGTATTTCAAATAGCCATTTCCAGCTTTAACTTCTTTCCTTTGTATCACAATAGCAGTAACCAGATAGTATCAATACAACAGCTACGCATGTTGCCAGACTATCCCCTATCCTGCTGCCCTTCCCACATTTTGGGAATTTGCAAACTGTCCTAATCTCCCTCTTATGCTCAGAGACCCCACACATCAGAAACCACTTCCTTGCACCAGCCAGGAGCATCAGCTCTACGTGGAGAATAAGGTCACAGAAAAAGCAAGGAAGTGTAATGCTTCACTGCCCTGGAACCTTTGCAGCACTCAGGGCAAAATATGTACTTTTCCCAGTGCAGATATGTTTTAACTGTGATTCCTCTCTCATTGTGTCATTTGCTTAACACACATGCTTCTCACATGGGCCAGCACATCAATAGAAAAAAGGAGGAATACTGTACCTTGGATCACCATCTAAATCTAATATTAATAAACAATAATGTTTTATGATATTTTATACAGTCACAGACCCTCTTGTAAAAAAACAAACCAGAAATAACGATTTAATTTGCATGTATATGCAACAAGCAACTTAATCATCTTTCCAAAATCACTTTAGGATGTAGCATTTTATAAATCAGAATTGTAACAATTATAACAGAAATATAGGTTGAAAAACACTGGTTTAGCTACCCACAGAACAGTGTGTGTGCCACACACACAGAAACAGCCACCACTTTAAAGATAGTAAGTACCTGAGCAACTACAGGGTCACAGAAAGCATATATAACTTTTTAAGGAAAATCTACTTGTGAGATATATGTTTTTTTTAAACAGAAGGGCAGTATTTCTTGCCTGGCAAAAGCAGTACAATTTGCTTCAAACACCCATGATTTTAATTCAGTCTTCCATAATTTCTTAAGAAAACTTATATTAAAATTATTACCCCTCATGCCTTCCTACAGTTATGGCTATTTTATTTAAGATAATACAAAGAAACCTAAAGCAAAGGAACTGAGATTTGAAAGCAATCAGTACAGACACAACCTGTCAGTTACTAAATTATTTAACCTGTAGTTAAATAATTTCAGATTAATGGTTTTTGAAAGACCATTAATCTGAAATTATTTTAACACTCACATTGGACATTTACACGGACTACCATGATTTTGGAGGGAAACCCCCTGCCCCCAAATATTAGTTGTTTAAAACATGACAAGTTGACTGCACTGCTGATAACTACAAATTCAGTATTAAATAAATGTCTCTAATGAAAGTTCAGAGAATATATTAAAAAAAAATGAAATCAGTGTTCAAAAGTGAACTGTCTGCCTAGATACATGTACAATGTACTCATCTTTTTTTAATTTAATTTTTATTTGCAACAAGCAGGCTTGCTTATTTTTTATATTACAATTTTTTTGGTGAATAATAATGTTTGGTTTCAGAGCCGAATGAAATTTGTACTTTACCTTTTCCTGAAATTTAAATTTTGAAAATTTTGAAATCCATCTCAGAAAAACTACAGTTTCTTCTAGTTTCTTGGAAACCAATTTATGCATTTTTTGTAAGAATATCAAGCCATTTAATTTCAACAGTTGAAACATGAGACAGAGCCAAGGCATGAAACTGAAAAATCGGAGCCAGACTTCTTAACTACCTCGGGAGTTTAGGAATTTTAAGTTTAATTGTAGGTATTGCAGTCTGATCCTAACAGTCCACAGGTTACTAGTGCAAACCACTACAGCAGAAGTTATCAGAGATCTTTTACTCTTGATACCAAGTTGCTTAACGTGCTGGTGCTGGGTTGCACTCTGTGTTGAAGTAACTTCTGAACTGCTACATGTCAATCTGGACACAAGGGCACTAGCTGCACAGAAGAGTATTTTCCATCTGGAGAGCCTATGGTCTACTTCTACAGTTATGTTCTCAGCTCGCAGGTGAAACAGTTGCATACGAAGTATTTTTAGAGCCAGCTGGATCTTTAGTAAGAATATTGATTATCTATGAAACTTCAGACTTGTGGCCCTGAATATAAATATAATCAAGCAGTCGCACCCAAGATTTCTCTAATCTGTAAGGCCTCTGAGGTGCTTGATGCCTGGGCTGTAATTTCGTATTCTGGTTTAGGTTTTGGTGGAGATTTTTGGTTTTTTTTTTTTACATCCTTGATACAAAGCACCAGGAATTTCACCTTCACAAAAATTCTCATCATGAATTAAGTGATGAAAGACAGAGCATAATGGCTGGCTTGCTAAGTAGCAGTTGCTGCCAAAAATGCTGGACAACTGTATATAATGCAAAATTTATTTCTGCAGAGAAAAGTCTGACCCCAATGTCCTGCTTCTCATGAATCTTATTCTTTCTTAACTTGAAATAAATAATATAGCAACATACAGTTGTCACTTCACTTTGTTGTATTTTTTTTTGTTACCCTTCTGTAAAGTTACAACTGCAGACATGCTGGTAGAAGCAAAGAAATGCGAATAAATAGGAATCCAAGTAACATAAAAGAATGAAGAACTGTTCTTCCTAGAAGTAAGTGAATCACAGACCAGTGAAGGAGACAGGTTAACCATTTTCAAAACCTGAGATGTGAGATGACTGGAAAAGGGTGAAAAGAATACCTACCTTTTAAAATTTTTACTATTGCTCCTCATAAATTCCCTGTAAATGCAAGGAACTACTGGAAACTCCTCAATTCCTAAAAAAAAACTTCTGGAAGAAACAGTGAAAATGACTACTTGTAAACACAGACAAAGCAACAGACTGATGAGTAATAGCCAACACTGGCTATTCTGGTCAGGAACAAATCATGTCAAAACAAATCTAATTTGCTTCTGTTACAGGGTACCAAGTGTAATGGATAAGAAAGACACAAAGATGCAATAACTTGCGGTCTTTTCCTTATGTGTCATCCTCGAAATGACAGTCTGCAAAATACAGTCTGCAACAGGTATGTTTTAGGGTACAGGTAAGTTTTATTACTCTCCCACCTCCACTCCTGTGTGTCTACTTGAGACTAGACCAATTAAGAAACAAAACAATAAACTTTTCATTAACCAAGGAAAAGGGAGAATAGGATGTCTCAGGAAAAAAATGGAAGTCTAGATAACATCAATTCCATGACACTGTCACGTGTCTTAGAAAAACTTGTGCTACAGAATTTAGGTACGATGCTTTCCTGCACAATCCATCAAGGTTAAAAATACCCACATGACATTGATGCTGTGAGCACATGAGTTGTGCAAATGCTCCTCTCCCATTTTTCTAAGTAGGCCTCCAATTTCAGACACTGGAGCCCAAAGTAAGATAAAATATGAAGGCTTCTCCATGTTGGAAATAATGCCACATTTAGGGTCATAACAAATCATTCCCAGACAGCCCTGTCACCCCACAAGCTGAAGTGTGGGATAACCCTGAACACCAGAGAAACCTGAGACAACAATCCTGGCACCCTGCCATCACTCCCACAGCCTGCTGACAAAGGAAAACTTGCTGAAGGTATTCACACACTCCAATCCATCTCATACATGCATCCCACCACACCACCAGCAAAACTCCCTGGAACACAGTACCAAAACACCACCTGCCAATGGGTCATTACCACACCAGAAAAACTGACCAAATCAGACAGCTCAGGTACATGGCTTAGGTCTGCTGCCATCCTGAATTTTAAGTAACAACATAGAGAAGGGGAGACTATCCTTTTTTAGATCCACAGGCATTGGCAATTTAGTTGTTTTGTAGAAGAGGATCAGAATTTAAATCACCAGCATGGGATGTGATCTGAAATAGGTTAAGATGCAAGCCAACAATGTGCTGCTTCTACATAAGAATATGATCAGCTGGATAAACACAAGATGAGGAAGAACCACCTAAATCAGAAGAAAGGACTTTGGACCCACAGTTAATCATGTATTATTCATCAAAGCAGATTTTTACATTAAAAAAAACAAACAAAAAACCCAAACCAAAACAAAAAAATAAACAAAAATCCAAACATCCCACAACCAAGAACATTGAAAATTCTCACAGATCCCCAGTATACCAGAAGGAAGCCACAAAAAAGAGTCTCCACAATACCTGTAACTTTCCAGGTGTCTCTAATAATGCCAATGAATTCAAAGCTCCAGCAACTTTATGGATTCAACAATGTCTATAAACTTCTTGCCACACGTTCCTGAACTAATGAAGCTCCACCTTCATAAGCACTCTTCTCTTTAAAAAATATTTACCTCAGAAATTATAATACAATGAAATGAACAGGATATTTAGCAAAATGATAAAAACCACATTTGATACAGAAAGAAAAAGGACTAAATGTAGTGAGGGAGCTACTAGAAAAATTATGCAGGAATACGGGTTGTCCTTATCAATAAAAAATAAGTATACATATTTTTTTAATTTATATTTCCACAGTATGATAGAAAAGATGCATCTGGAAATCTGCAGATGTTTGCAAGAATAGCAACCCCAGTGACCTTAAAGCCTAATCAACTTTTAGGTGCAACAAGCTTCCATGAATGCCTAAAGATACTACAGTATTAAATAATAAGAAAAAGTTTTTGCATAAAGCCATGCTATATGAAAGATTTTTCTCTGCTTTATATTCAGTATTTCTGGATATAAAGTAAGTCATACTAAGTAAAATAGTTCCCTAGGATACTGTGGTATTCTGCTGAAATTACCCTACCCTGGCAGACAGATTAAAGTGCTAAAACAATTTCTCTGCTAACCATTGGAAATTCTGGCTTCCTGAAAAACACCTCACATACTGTTGTATCCTGTGGCAAACTTTGAGCCAAGAGAAATATTAACATTTTGTCTTATCTGACTTTGTTAAGTGCAGATTTAAATTTTCTATATGTGGAAGGCTTTAGAAGATTCACTGAAAAAAAAAAATTAAAAACTGCTCATAAAACTCTTGGCTACATTCAGAGACTCTGAGAGATGGAGCATCAGGCGTGAAACAGGGTATATGGGTAGAAGAGCTTACTTAGAGGGTCACAGCATGTACAGGATCACAGCAGGACATCTATAGAGTTCACAATAAAAGATGCATATGTGCTACAATGACTGAAACACTCAAATAAAACCTATGGATTTGGCTGACTTTAGGTTGAAAGAGAAGGGCACAGGAGGCTCCCTTCGAGTATGGGAGTGCCATGTGCTGCTGCATAGCTGGCATAGCCCCACAGTTATAAAAAATGCTTCCTGACTCCTATTATGTTGAGACAAGAGTTTAGCAGACATAACAAAGAATTTTTGTCACCAGGTAGCCTCACACACAGCACGACAACAGCGTTCTGTCCAACCTCCTGTGTACATAGATGAGGAAGGAACCTAATGCCAAAATTAACATATACCAGCAACAGCTCTGTGTCATGGGTTCTGCATTCAAGAAATCCCAGTGACATCTAAACTTGTCTTTCTGTTCTTGATGCTGCTGTGGTGCTTACCAATTCTGGAGGAAGCAAAGCAGACCTTCTCTCCATGCCCATCCCAAATCAGAACAGGAAAAGAGAGAACCTGAGCTTTTGTTGATCAGACATCAATTTTATTTTGCCATTTGCATCAACCATAGTTTTTTATTAGTAAAAGAAGTGGATGGATGGAAAAGTACATCATCATGTCAGCATCTCAGTCAAACAGAACACTTTCCTGGGAGGTCTCTCTACACAGCTTTTCACAATTACATTAGCAGAATTCTGCCTTTTCAAAGCCAGGTAAGACTGATATCCTTAAAAAAATAAATCCATATAACTTTTATAAGAGCTCGATGGAACAAGAATTATTCTCCAAACACACATACAGCTATCAAACTTAAAAACTAAAATCATGTTTAAATAATGACTTCTAATTTCTAGATTTTTTAAATTAGATTTTTTAAATTCCAATACAGTCAGTAAGTACATGCTGTCTCAATAACTGTGTTTATAATGGTGTACTATTCCTCACTTATGTATCTTATTGGTTTGTGACCTTTCTTAATTAAAGAAAATTGAGTAAGACATATGGACATTTAATGATATAAAGTGAGTTGAACTTTTCATAGACTGCCATCAGCTCTCACCATTCTGCCACATAAATCTGCCACATAAATAAAGAAAAATTTTTCAAACATCAGTGAAAAATAAAACAGCTACAGGTTGAGAGGGATCAAAATGAAGAATCTCTTGGATATAAATGTTTCTGGTGTGGCTGCCTGTATACTACATATTATGTTAAAGACTTAAGAACAGCTACAGCTAACGGTGGTCTGACATGGCAACAAGGAAGGAAAATCACGTATTTCATCTTAGGAAAGAAATATGGCACTTCTGCCACAGCAGAAAAACATTCAAAGTGGAATGAGTATTAAAATAGGACCTCATTCAGAAAGCCTCTTGCATTTCATTAGCTCTGAAAGGTGCATGACTGACAGATCCAGAAACAATATTGTATTTCTACCCAATACGAGTTTGACACAGCTGGAAGATTTGCCCCAGAAATTTCACTGCCTGTGCATTTCACTTCTGCCTTACAGAGAGGCCAATTCACACTTTAATCTTAAATTCCTTGTTATCTTTACTAAAACTGTCAAGAGGGGAACAAATTTGTTCCAAAAAGGAGGAAATTCTCTGATACAGCCACCTGACCATAATAAATCAAACAAAAATCATTAGTCTGTTTTACCAAACCACCATATAACAATTTCCTATCAGTATAAATCCAGATGTCATCCAAACTACCCAGTTTTTTATGTTGAATGATCAGCCACTAAGCCCAGTAAAACTGTAACCTCTACCTCACTATCTTCTTTATGCTTTTCTGCTGCTTACTTCTCTTTTCTATAGCACTCTTTCCTACCAGTCTTGCATATACCCAGCACAGTACACTGAAAAATAGAAAAAGGAATCAGAACAGTTGAGAATAGTTTTCTAAATAGTTTTCTGCTGACAGACATACCTGCAAAGAAAACTGGAGAGAATAAAGCCACTAAACACCTAGGATGTAGAGAAAAAGTAATCTGCTTAAAGTGCAGCTAAGAGGACTCCATTAAGAAACCTTTACAAGAGAAAGTGCAATGGAACACTGAACCAGATCAACTGAGAACTTTGTTTAGTCTATATAATTTCAGAAATTCATAGAAGACATCATTTTGATCCAATCTTAGAGCATAAAAAGAGGAAAGGATCATCTCTTACCTTCTCTTTTAATTTCAGAATTGGAGAACTTTTTATTTAATCCCTTCAGGGGAATGTATCTGAGAAAATCTGTTTAGTATAGAACAAATAATTTTTCTTTTAAATGAGAAAGTCTACAATTTTGCTTAGTACTTGAGCTATGCCTTCTAAGACTTTGTGCACATGTGTATGTACTGCAAATGCTGTAACAAGTGTATCTCAAACTTGAACATATTTAATTTTGGTAAACACAGTTTGATATTGATAAATATGCAGACGTGGATCATCTTAAAGGTACAGTGACTAAGGATTAAGAAAAAGAAGGAATTAACAAATACTTTGTTAATTATTGTTAAACATTGTTAATTAATCTTTAACAATGCAAAAAATAAATGCTTTGCCATTTTAGTGATCCTTAAACATCAACAGAATGTAACTCAATATATAAATGTATTTCACTATCACATATGTCCACTTGAGCCAAAATTCTCAAGTTTTCTTCAGTTTTATTTTTTCAGGCACTAAAGCATAAAAGATACAGCAGACTGGGTAAATAGCTGCAATGTTGTCTATTTGTAGCACTGGACTACTGCAGACTAGTCTCAACCATTTCTCCTGTAATTTTGCAGACTAAAAAAGGGACACATATTTCCTGATCTACCAATCTTCCACCAATTTTCCTCTCTCCCAATATTTCTGATGAACCCCTATCTGGGGTATTTTCACTTAAGGTTGATCAGCACCCAACAGCCTGCTGCTTCCCCAGACACCAGCACTACATGGCTTCTAGATCCATGGCAGAGGGAAAGTGCTCATGTAATCAAACAATGGCAGAAACATCTCATCAGAGGCTCATCAGGTATCTGTGCTAAGAATTCTTACACTCAGTACAAACATAAGCAATCAGCATCAAAAATATCTGCAATAACTGAGAGATAACACCAAAATGGAGGCTAAAGCCTGCTGTGGTTTCCCTTGGCTGCAGCCTTTCCACTCTTTTCCTCTTTTCTCTGTGTTCCAAAATAAATCCTCCCACCAGCAGAAAGCAATTATCACTTTTATTTTTAGACACCACCTCCCATACACTTCCTGACATTTTCTATAATAAGTGATGCCTCTGCTGTTTGTGAAAGAGAGAACTCACACTGGGAAGGAGCTGGACATCCTACCTGTGTCCAGGAGGCAAGATTAAAACCCACACAAGCACCAAAAGCATTTTCTCCTGACCAGTTCAGCCTTGTCCCATCTGCTGATTGCTGCAATCCCCACTTAAATGTACCTGCATCTCCTGAATTGTTACACAAGGAGCTTAGGTACTCAGGTCTGTGGTTTCATGTAGCAGTTCCCTATCTACTCCGTGAAGAAGCGCAGAGCACAGAGTTCCCGAGGCTCCTTCCACACATACAAATGCTACTTCTTCACAGAACATGAAAAAGCTGAGATCAAGGTTTACACTTCAGGAGCTGCCAGAGAACACAAATAAATAGTTTCAAGACCTCAATGAGCATCCATGATAAATGAGAGTCTTTACATCTGTATTATCTTTATGGATAAAGTGGATGTTTCTTCACTCAGTGACTTTGTATCCACAGCACATGTACAAAGACCTGCTTACAACACTTAGAGGTTCACCGCGGCCAAACACCTTGAGGGACAATGAAAAGTGAAAAACTTTAAATTATCACTTTAACAAGCCACAAACAGTGAAATGTGTTTAGACAAACATACCACAAAATACAAAATACATCAGTCAATTTTCTTAAGAAAAATTGAGAAGTTTATGGCCAGCATCAAATAAATTATAAATATTAACTGAGCTACCTTTTCAAACCACAGTTTGTGAAGCCATCTTTCCATCCTTGGTCAAATGAGTCTCTACAAGTGGTCTTTAAACAGAATCAGGTTAATCAAAAGCACCAAAGAACAATATAAACAAATCATGACATCAGGAATAGAGAAATACAAATTAGTGCACAAAGATTTCTCGCCTTCTTTTACATGAAATTGATATATTCAAAAATTCTTTTTTAAAGGTAAGAAACCAAATATAAGCATCTTTCTTCTTCCAAATATTAAGAATTTTCTATCTGCAAGAATCAGAAGCCTAAATTATGTTTTTCCTGCAAGCTTTAGTGCAATAGAATTTGACTCCTCCTGATCCTTGTTAATTTTAGCAAAATACGGAACATTTTAAATTTATCATCTTTAAACTTTATTCAGTAAAACCACTAAGGTACTCCCAGCTGTTTAGGGGGTTACTGATAAGGGACAATTTGCTCAGTCAGGTTCAAGTGAGACGACAACAGGCAGTACTTTTCACTCCCGTGCTAAAAATAGAGACAAGCCCCTCCCAACTCAAGCAAGGTTTTCTCTTCAGCTTAATGCCCTTTCTAACCAAGCCTCCTTCAGCTCTTTCAATATCTGTTACCAGTGTAACAGGAAGAATCAGTACAAGAATCCCTTGTACGGATAATTAACCTGGGCATCTCTAAGTGCATGCATGCACTATCTGCATTTTTCTTTGTAGTTGTTTCACTTTTAGAACTAGGAAGAGTCAGCAAATACATTCACACTGACATTCTCCTTCTCTGTTAATATTTATTCTTCAAATTTTAGTTTCTTGAGTACTCTGTATCCATTTCAAGGACCAGGCATTAGAAGGAAAATTTAAGGTTTTTATGAAAAATTAAATCTCAGAGAAAACAGGTAGGAGAGCATGAGATACCTTTGGAAACAATGCTAATAATTTGATGGAAAAACTTTCGTTTCACTTGTTGCAAAGTTAAAATTTCAAGTATGAAGGAGATGGCCTGAATTTCCAGCACAGGTCTGATTTACCAACATATATAGGCCACAAAGTAGTTCAGGCTGAAAGGATCTCAAGGATCTCCTAGTTTCAATCGACCTGCCATGGACAGGGACATCTTTCAGAGCCCCATCCAAAATGGCCCTGAACACTTCCGGGAATGGGGCATCCACAATTTCTCTGGGCAGCCTGTTCCAGTGCCTCACCACCCTCACAGTAAAGAAATCCTAAATTCTAATCTAAACCTACTCTCTTTCATTGTAAAACCTCCCTTTGTCCCTTGTGCTATCAATACATGCTCCTGTAAGAAGTTCCTCGCCATCTTTCTTGTAGCTCCTTCAGGAAAGGGAAGGCCACAATTAGGTCACTCTAAAACCTTCTCCTCTCCAGGCTGAACTACCCCAATTCTTTCACTCTTTTCTCATGGAAGAGAACGTTCCATTCCTCCGATCAACTTTGTGGCTCCCTGTGGACTTGCTCTAACAGATACATGTCCTTCTTGTGCTGAAGATCCCAGAGCTGGACAGCTTCACCTCCCCATACCTGCTGGCCACAGTGCTTTGGATGCAAGTGACAGCTCTTTACAAAATCAAAACTAAACAGAATACTAGAAAAAAAGAGATTAAAAACAAAAGAAATAAAGAAAGAAACATACCAAACCAACCAAACAAACCAAAACAAAAAACTCGACAGGAAGCAGCAAAATGTATTTCTAACTTTGCTGATCCAATTTATGATTTACACTAGTATCACCTCCTCCATGTAATGACTATTTCTGCCTGCCCTTTGTTGGTGTCCTGTTTTGGCATCTGTTCACAGAACTGTGTGTGGCCCAGTTCCCAAACCCACGCCAGCTGCCTGTGACCACCTGATGGAGCTGCAGTTCAGCTGATTCTCTGCTGGGGATGCAGCATTGGCCTGGCATTGGCTGGAAACTCATGTATTGGATTTACCCATATTTCACTGCTGTATGGGGAAAGGGACCTGAAGTGAGCGAGTATTCCTGTAGTTTTTTGAGATCTTTTCAAAATTGCAGTATTTACCTGCAGAAAAAGCCCAAAAACTTATACACATTGTCATATTTCTCCCACATAATCTTTTCTAGTTTCATATTAAGATTTGATACCACATGATACCAAATTCTTGTTCAATTTCTAGTTAGGTTGCTTAGAAAAATCTGATCATTGTTCCACAAATGTCTGGTAAATTACTGTAATTTCAACATGAATTTTTCATAGGAGTGATCTGAAACAGCTCTAAAAAGGTATGAAACAGATCAAATCACCATATATATCAGTTGAGATTAAAAGATATATCTACCTTTAAGTTGCTAACTAGTTGAAGAATCATACTAGTCATTTTGACTGCTAACCAAAGTTCAACATTCATAGTTCATCAGTAAAATATAATGCACAAATTTCTTTTTGAAAAACATTGACTCTTCCACACAGCTATCTCTATAGCTGAGAAGTATCTCCGTTTTTTGCAATGAACACTTTGTTCCGGCAGCTGAGTTCCTGTAAGTTGTCTCAGAAATGAATTACAGTTCTTAAAATATAGCAAGCACATGGCCTGGTTGTGATATTAGTGTATCATTTTAAAAACTTCCAAGTGACTTCCAGCCAGAAAAAAGCATAAAGCTGGTCTTTATTTCCACAATATTTCTTAAAAAAACCAACCCTATCCTGTGATTTGCAGGCTCTTAGGAAAAGGAGTAATGGATTGGTAGAGCTAAATAAATGATTGGTTTCACCGTAATGCCTTCTGTACTTGTACTAAAAGCCAGAATTGCCTTGAGAAAGCAGCAATTAAAAAAAATGTATATTAAACTCATGAAAATCAGTTAAAGATGTAATGACACAATATGGTGACATTTCTTGAAATGTTCATTGCATTTATTCACCAACAAGTCCAAACTCCTCATTCTCACTCTCACTTTGATCTTTTCTTTTATGAGCAGTTCATGCTTTAGCCATTCTAAAACAATGACTTCACACATTTTACGAGGAATTCATGTTTGCAAAAACAAATGCAGAAGTTCTGTTTGGCTGATTTTTTTGAAACACATATATCATTAGTCCTAAATGCTATCAACAGTTAGTCATCTCTCAAAAAAATTGCCCTTTCTTCAGCAAATCAACATTCACTCCACTGGTATATTTGTCCTCAATAAATCCAAAATAACATATACCACCTCTGTTCCCTTCAGCTGGCTCTCAAGAACAATTGTTCCCTTCAAACATTTTGGTCTTATATATCATTTATACTGACTTTCATTCAGCCCTCCCTGAATCTGGGAAGATCTGTCCACCCTCTGTCCACATGCGCTACAGCAACCGATATGGCTGTCATTATCAGCAAGTTTGAAGAGCAAAATCCTACCTCCAACTCATCATTTATACCAGCTTCCTACTTTCCCATAACTAGTGAGTATATATCACAGAGGTTTATTCTACACCTCCTACTAGACCTTCTCTAAATCTTTGTGTCTTCTATAACAAAATAATTCTCAGGTTCTGTCATCCGTGACAGATGTTTTCCAGATTTCAGTCATGAAGTTTCTTATTTTATATGGATCACAAAACTTTGTTTGAAGTACGTGATGATAAGCCCATAAATTGAATTTTAATCAATCCATCTGATTTTATTTTTGAGTGTTTTTTCTTTTACTTTAAAACTCCCCAAGAAAATCAACATCTATAGTTTCAACATCTAAAGCTATGGGGGTTACAAATACTAAATAAGTTCAATTAACTTCCACTCAGTCTTCCCTTCATTTTTTCGTGATTAGGTACTGGAACAGTTTGAGATAATCTTAATAGTGTTTGCCAGTTATTTCTGTTAGTCTATTAATGAATACAAAAGCTTTATTTCTTGAAAAATAAAATCCATGCCTTAATCGACCACATAGATTTATTTAATAGTTGCAAAATACACCAGAGATTATTTATCTGAGGGGTTTTTCCAGTTACATCCAGAGTCTTTGCTTAATGACAATATTTTTTTCAATCACCCTGTAAAACTTTTTCTCCTAAGGACACAAAAGATATATTTAATATAAAATGACAAAATTAAATCTTTCTGTAGACCATTAACACTATGGTTCAACAGTGCCTTCTGACCAATGTGCACAATATCTTAGGATTACTTAAACCATGGATTACTGACATAATGGACTACACCAGCTTGTGTCAATTCCTACTTATATTACTTTAATCAGGATTACTGGCACAGGAAAAGCATCAGACCTTCAAAATGCCTATTATGCTGTATTCTGTAAATGTAACATTTTCATAAATGCTAATGTTGTACTGTGTATTAGCATTAAATTTTATGCATCACTGCTCCCCTCCAAACTGAGTATAAATGATCCACGTGAACACTACAGTCATAAATATGTACACTAAATAATTCAAACATACAATATGGTGTTTTGTTTTTACTTACAGCAGTCACAAATATGAGAGCTACCTGAAAATTACTCAAGAGCAGCCTTCTCCAGCTTACAGAGAAGAATTTAAGTATCTTTTGCTACATTGAAAGTACTTCACTTCCTAGTTTAAATTTCATAATTAAGTTTAAAAATATGGGTTTATTGAAATGGTATTGAATACGACAGTGGAAGATGGAAATACTGTAACTAGTTTATTAGCATCTAACTCAGTTGTGCATTGCCTCTGAAAAAATGACAAGCATACCAGACATATCAATCCACAATTAAATACGGCATTTTCCACAATATCTGGCTATGCTATCACAAGATCAAACAGGTGATTGACTTTGACTGTGTTGCATACCAAATTGTAATAAAGTACATATTATAGTAAAATTCTGAAAAATGCTCCATTAGTGATCTCAATAAAAGAAGTAACAAAAGGTCATTTGAGAGGAAGGTTATGGCAGCCAAAATTTAAGAAAGATCCTATGCGTACTAAATTATTCAAATATTTGATTTTACCTCTGGAAGCTAAATCAAAACTAGTGATCCAGTCACAATTCTAAAGCCTCTCAAAAGAAGTAAAATGAAAACACTAGAACTTGACAATACTGCATTCCAATTTTTCATGTCTTCCACTTAAAGTGAATTCAACTTCACCAAGGTTCTCTTAGCTGTTTAACTAATGACTCCACAAAACTGTCAACATTGAAAATCTCCTTCCTATGAGTAGTGAGTATTATTATCTGCCTAAAAAGAGAAAAAAGGTAGTCAGCTTCCATCAGAATAAACACCCCAACAATTTGAATATATTAGTATTCGGTATTCACAGATCTTAATATTCAGAAGAAATTCCACAACAAGCAAGAAAGTGTAAAATTAACAACATAGACATCAAAGGCTATCTCAGTATTTTTACTGACAGCTTTTGAGGTCGAGAAATGACATTTCAAGCACTGGAACAGGCTGCCCAGGGAGGTGGTGCAGACAATATCCCTGGGACACTGTTCAAGAAATGAAAGAACATGGCACTCACTGCTATGGCTTAGTTGACATGCTGGTGTTCTGTCAAAGGCTGGGCTCAATGACCTTGGAGGTCTTTCTGAACCTTAATGACTCTATGAAATATCAACTTCTTAACCCGCTTTTATGGATCTCATAGTTGACCAAAATGTTTTATTCACCCACTTTTGGCACTAGACAGGATTTTTTAAATGTGGGTTTGGCCCATTGCCAGGTCTGGCTCTGTATCAGATCTGTGCCACAGCAGCTCCATGTTCCATGTGCTTCTCCTAGTATTTTTTATTATTTAACTCTCTTACACTAGTAAGTGTAACTCTCTTACACTGCACCTTTCTGAATAACCAAATAGAAAGCAGAGCATGCAATGCAGAAATCACAGGTTTCTGCACTGAAAACAAACAAACAAAACCCCCAGCTACAGAGAGCATACTCTGAGTATTCACAATGAGGAAAACAGGAACAAAAGTTGTAGAAATTACTGATTTCTACACTATTTATCTGTCATTTTCTAGAATGAGAACTAAAATGGAGATTTTTTTTTTACTTCAGCCTAAATATGCCCCCAATCCATAAGAACCACAGATTTCTCAGGTTTGGAGAGGGTTTTTTTTTGGTAATTTGTTTGTTTGCTTGTGTAAGTCTAGCACCAATTCTGTAAGAAGGAAAACTGAACAACTACTCCAATTCAATCACATTTTCATAGCACCAGTGAAAAGATAATTTTCTTTTTATAGAAAGGGAAATAAACTATAACTATTCTCATGATAAAAAAGTGGTTCTCAACATCCAAGATCTCAGCAAAAGGCATCCTTTTTGTACTACAAAACAACTACTGTCTTTTCACTAACAGTGAATCAGTTTACTCTAGATGAGAGTTTAGCTCCTAGTAGAGAAGACTGGCTTGTCAGGACCCAGAACATTTACACAAGTTTGCCTCAAGTGCTGCAGCCGCTGTTCCCAGAAAATCAGCAAAAAAGTTGCAAGACTACCAAACCTGATTTCTTTTATTTTCTGTTGATACTTTCAGTAACTCAAGCTGTGGGAAAGCTTTTAGCAACATCCTCGCAAAACCCCAATAGTCTTAAGAGGCTCTCAAGGACACAATAATCTTGAATAAAGGTGTTGCGCTTAAGATATGTGATTTTCACTATAATATTTTTTATTAACAGGTACAGATAATGCTGTGGTGGTAAATGATGTACAATATCTATTCTTTTAATCCAATGCTTTGAGCATTTGAACCACGTATCTTCAGTGCACCTCCAGGAAAGACCATTACTCATCAATGGCTTGGATGTGAAGCAAAGGCAACCACATCTTGTATAATAAGAGTGGGATTTCCTTGCTTCTACTCAGACCTATTGGACTGCTGAGTCCAGTCTGGGGGGCCTCTTCCCAGTAGGAAACATTGGTAAATCACAGTAATCAGCTCAGTGGAGCCACACCAATAAGATTGTGGCTGGAGCATTTCCCTGTAAAGAGAGGCTGGAGGACCAGGGCTGGTTCAGCCTGGAGAGGGGGGCAGCTCCAGGGGCACCAAATCCCTTCAGGGCCTGTGAAGGATTGTCAGGGAGCTGAACTCTTCTCAGCAGGACGGTGAGGGGCAGGTGAGACTGGGAAACATTCTCCATGAAGGACAAATGAGTGGTGGCTCAGGCCGCTGGGAGCTGTGCAGGATCTCTCCCTGAGGCCCCCCTGGTCTGCTCCTTGCTGCAAGTACAGCACTTGGCAGATGTCCTTGCATCAAGGAGCAGACCAGGGGGAGCTGATCTGCTGAGCTCCCAGCCCACAGGTTACCCCACAACCCTTGAGGCCACCGAGAGTCTGCAGCTGACAGACAGAGGCCCTTGGGCACAGCCAGAGGATGCAGCAAGGACAGACAGCACCTAGAGAGGCTTCATAGGTTTTAAAAACATGCACGAGCCCAGAAGTGGATTTCCTGACAAGCCTAGCAAGTGGCTAATGTGCAAGGTGTAGATCAATGCCGCCACGATGGTCAAAAACCATAGCTGTGCTTTTAGTGTTGTTAAAATGTACAAAAAAATCTAATGTTTGTAACAATATTGTTCCACACTGCACTACACGTGCCACGCTTGATCATATTTTACCTGATACTCTGCTCTCAGATACAGGTTCCTAAGCATTTTGAAAAGAAGAGAAAAATCCTGCCTTAGAGCACCTCCACTTTTCACAGTAATACACAGTCCTCCTTTTATGACATGGATCATAGAAACTGATACACCTAGTTGTTTTTTGATTCAGCAACTAGTCATATATGGGAAGACCAAAAAAATAAATCAATTAAATTAATAAACCACTAAAATACCTGTCTAGTAACTACCCACTGAGGCAGAGCAGAAATACAGAGAAGTAATTTTATTCCATAGTAATTTCTCTTCTTTTTGTAACAGAAGAAAAAGGACCCATTCATTTTCATAAGCATTCACAATTTGCATGTTTCACCCAAATCTTGATGAGTATTTTCTTTGTAATCTCCACATTCATATGTAGCAAATTTCACCGCACACTAGACATTCTAATGGCCCTCTATCTTAGCTGATCCTCTTAGTCACTCGATTTTTTCCACTTTGAAAAGCAACCTAAAATTGGACACTGTGTTCCAAATGATTAATTTCTAACATATCACTTTCCCTTTGAAACTTTAGTGTTTCAAATCTCCTCTTAACACATTTAAGAATCCTACTTGCACTGTCAGCTCCTGTTGCTAGATGTAGTTAATGCTAGATCAAGCTGTGATGTTTTCATTGAAAGAAACAGTAACCCTCTAAGTACTGCAATTATTTAATGAGTATCAGAAGATCATGCATGCATTGAAGTGGATGTCAAGACAGAAAAAGACACTCTTGCTGAATATATTAAATTTATTAGGTCCATTAATAATAGCTCGGTTCTGGTGATATAAATACGGTAATTTCGTTTTTGTTGCCAGACTATACTTTTCATTAACAGTATAGGCCAAATAGACAACTGCAAGAACTGGGACATGACAAGCTAGGACTGACTGTAAGAAAACCTTTCCCCAGGAGGACACAGAAGTGTTGGCACAGGGACTGTGCCAGAGACTGTGGATCCTCAGGATGAAGCCTCAGGCAGTCTGGTCTAACCCTCGGGCTGACTCTGCTGTGAGCAGCTCCTTTCACCAGACACCCCCAACCTCCTTCCCCAGTTAAGTAGTCCTGTGTTTGTAATTTCTATTCCAGTGCTGGCAAGAAGAAGAAGCTGCCCTTAAATCTTCTCATGGCATGAGCAATAGGAGGAACAACCAATGCCAATTACTTACTCCCCTCATAGACAATGGATTTCCTCCAGACACCGTAATGCCCAGACCTTTTTGGTTTTACCTTTTTAATAAAAATATCACTGTGATATCAAAGGACCATTCCAGTTTTAAAAAACAGCATGCCACAACCAAAATTATGATCTGATTGTTTTAAATTTTAAAAAAAGAAAATGTCGGATGCTTTTTATGATTACTCTTCATGTCTAGGTAATGTATGATTACATTACCTAGACATGAAGAGTTTGTCTAGGTTGAAGGATTTTTTTACAGTTCATACGTTAAGTTTATAATTACCTAGTGTTCCTACTGCTTCAGAAATCTGTGTACAGCATTTAATTTTGCAATACAACATTGTGCTAAAGTCAAGAAAGACCTGACTCTATGCTATTGGTCTCCTCAAATCAGCTTTACTTACAAGCACTCAAGATCACATCTAGAATGTCACAATATGCTTTAAAAAAATAATCTTACAATGCTATTGACTTTCTCTGGAGACAATTTATAGAAAAGTCTTTGTAGAGGTGTGGAAAAGGAAAACAAACCATACAAATCTAAAGGGGATTCTACAAAAAAGAGTGATTTATTTTCATCAAGTACTGCACCAAAAATATCTTCAGAAGGGCTGTTGGCTAGATGAAAGTCATCAAGTATTAAAAAGAACAAAATACAGCAGTTAGAAATGAAACATACAAGTCATTTGAATTATGATTACCCCTGGCGTGATGTTAATTAATTATCATAGAAATAACAGTGTAACATTTTGGGGGTTTATGTAAACATCAGCTTCCAAAGTGGATGCCTTTCTTCCTGTATTTGCAGCAAACCTTACACTCTTAATACAATTTTTTATACTTCTTGAACTTAGGTTTTTCTAAAGGTCACAATTCTCTGTTTTCAAATATAAATAGAGTTTATATTACATTCTGAGGAGCTGAAAAAGTAAGGGATTTAGCACTGGTGTACACTTAATTCTCAAAACATTTGTGTTTCAAATGCATTTTTTTCGTACTCAGGTAAAGCCCAGACAAGCTGACAGTGACATCCTCTCTTCCACTCAACCTAAAACAAGTATTTTGAAAATTCTGTCCTTCTTGCTAACTGTTTGCTTAGTGCCTCACACAGGTAGTGTGCACCTCTAGTCAAGTGACATGACATAGTGATTTGACCAGAATAAAAGTTATGTAGATGATTTTATACAAACCTAAAATGTGTAAATGACTAACACAAGCCAAGTACCTATATAACTGGGTTGTTCTTCATACAATATCTCTCAGACAAAGTCTTGCAGAACTGCTTTAATTAATTTATAAGTGACTACCATGTCTACATATAGGGAGCAATTATACTAATATGGAGTAATTGCACTAACTATGTATTCCACACACATTATAGTCTGTTCATCGAGGCTTCATGATTACTATTCACAGGTTTATGATTATTTTTAAGTAATAAGTGCAATCCACACTTTGCTGTATTTAGATTAAATACAGAAAAGTGATTAATGATTGCATTTAGGAACTGTACTACTAGGGAAAATTAGGAATGCCTGCTATGCAATCTACAGCTGTAAGTCTATCAGTCATGCTAGACTGTGTAGCTGCTGTGCTTCCATGCCACCACAGCTGTCCCCGATGCACACATACTTCAAGTGGGCAGGAACTTCTTTTTTCCACCTCTTTAGTCCACCTTTATATATATACATACATATATATATATACATACATACATATATATATATATATATATATATATATATATATATATATAATGGAAGCCATTAAATTAATGAAGTCTCTCCAAGATGTGATACCCGATTTACTGATCAATAAACTGGGAGGGGATATACTAATGTTCTCTAAATTGGTACTTGCCTTGGCAAAGGTATCATTTAGAGGGGAGTTAAAATTACGTATTATCTATTTTAAGAATTGTTTTAGTAAATCACAATTGAACCATTGGGTAAAGCAGGTCATCTAAATCCTTACTATATTTTTCAGGCAAGACTGACGTGACCCACTTTCTGTCCCTAAATCAATCTCATGCTCAAGCTTGGCATGGGTAATCCATTCGGATATCTGCCTCAGCATATCAAAAAAGGTATAAAGGGAACCATCTTGAGGAAAACAAGCTGTCTTAGTTTAAATCTGTGTTTGACAAGTGATGTGAGGGTTAAAGGAAAACAGACTATAAACAATAAAGTCACTAGCAAAATCAGCATCTGCTGAAGACAAGCAGCACTAAAGCTTCAAAATACTACACCTGTATATTTTTAATTTCTTTGTCTTCTGCCATTGTTAAGTGGAATAATGCTCAAAATGTGAATTGTTATGAAACAACAAACTAATTTTCAGGAAGATGAATCAACAGGAAAAACACTACTGTGAAAGAGATATCTAGAAAGACAGTACAAGACTGTGTGGAATTGCCTACACGGCATGTTTGTATTTAATTTTCTTTTGCCACGAAGAGCAGGCCTGGGCCAAGCAGCATACCTGAACAGCCTTGCCTGAATTAGGGGGCACATCCATCTGATGCATCATTTTTTCAATTCCCATCTAGATTAGAAGGAGGACTACTTTCAGTCTGAGCAAACTGTGCTGTACGGCAGTGGTTATCTTGCACCAAACACAATATTTTGCTTAAAGCTGCAGTGTCAAAGAGATCCGCCCAACAGACCTGCCACATCTTTGGAAAACTACCAGAAAGCTCAGAAGCAAGCAAACAAGATGTGCTAAGCAGTGCAGCATCCTGTAACCACACCTGCCTTGGCCTGGCCTTGGTTGGCCCTCGTTACTGTGGCACCCAACTCACAGGTAGCATTTCCTAACAGACTACCCTTTCCTGAGTCTCGAGTGTCACCTGAGACAGCCTGAAATAAAAGCAAGGTGAAAATAAAAATATAAGCATGAAAGTTATGTAAGTATGTGTAGTATAAATATAAGTATAAAAATTATATAAAATTATAAGTGAAAATTTTCCATGGGGTTTGACAAGGAGCAGAGACGCTCTGATCTCTCCCCGTAATTTCTTTCATTCATTGAAGGGCTTGAAAATGTTCATGGGTTAAGGCTAGGGAAGCTGTGTCAGGAATACAGCAATTTGCACATATTGCAATGTGGATCAAGTTTTCCAGTAACTTCTTCATTTCCCTTTATTTTAATTTTATTTTATTTTGAGATAAAAAAATAAGATAGACATCCATCAGAGAAAAGGACTATGAGGTCTAAAGTATTTAATCTGAGCTTAAATTTAACCAAAAACACCACATAAAAAGGATTTTTAAATAATTTTCATATCAATGAAATGGCACTTACCATGAAGCAATTCTGTTTTGTCAGCTTTGAGTATAAAATATGTAATCTAATTTTAGATCTGCAACAGAGTGGGTCTTTTCACTTCAAGAGGCATTCACATCTTTGAAAGCAAATTAAGTTATGCTTGTTTGCCAAGCTTCCCACTGTCTTGCCCTATGAAAAACAAATGGGACTGTATACTTCACCAAAAAGGCTTGATATTCATCCTTTCACACAAACACTGTTTTGGTTTACAGATCTTTTCCAAAGAATAAAATATGCCAAGACATTAAATGTAAGAAATAGTAATGAAATTAATTCACAAATACACCTGCAGATGAAGAAGAGTAGTGAGTACTGGAATTTATCTGTAAGATTTGCTCTTCATTATAAGTGTCAAACAAACCCTGAGCATAATTGAAATTATTCTGCAAATCACAGGATTGGTAAGGTTGGAAGGAATCACAGTGGCTCATCTGTTCCAAGTTCCGTGTGGAAGCAGGGAACTGTTTCATGGCTTTAAACTTGAATTAACACATATGCTGACAGTTCACTAATCTGCAGAAAATTTTTTCTCAAATGTTAATTACCCAGTACTGAAATTGTTACAAATTATGATTTATTAAACTACTAGGTTTGATACTCCTACTGTCCTCCCTGCCAAATAATTAGGATGTACCAAGTTTCACTTCCTTTATTTTATTTACAAAATATCAAATTGAAATTGTGGACCATTTTTAATAACATAGTCTTTTGGAATACAATTTTAAAATAAGGAGCAAAGAATGATGAAGAAAACTACTGTATTCTAAATATCTGTGAAATTTAGATAATATTGACCCATACTAGGACAGCTTAGGTATTCACTGCACAGCTGAAGCACTGTGAACTTAAAAATTCAAGGCAAATAAGTATTTCTATTTTTCATGGCCAACAAAGAGAATACCGAAAGGAATGAATTAAAGGTTATTTTACCTAGCTTCCCTAGTTTTATGCCATTTGAAGTCCAATTAAGGTAAAGTGGATTCTCTGAAGTGAGAAGAGCAAGTTTACTTTGTTAGTTTTTAAGAAAAAAACAGGTTCTATTAAGTAAGATGAAATTAGGATGATGTGTAAGGCAACTCACTGGAAGTCATGTCATATTTCCAAAACCTTAAAAAAATCCCAGAACAAAGCCACTCTCCACATATTCAGGCACTAAAATACCTTTTTTTTTCCATATGCTTCTTTGGTCGAAGAGGCCAGCACACTCCTAAGATACTTATTAACCTAAGAAAAAATAATTCTCCAAAATTACTAATAACATTTCTATCTCAGAAACAACCACTAATATCAAAAAATATTAAAATCATATAAGATTAAAAGAGAAGAAGGGAAATCACACTTAGCAGCTTTGAAAAACAGAAAGAGTCATCCATTTTACTTAACATAACACTGAAGGTAGTCAGCATCCCTGAATGGAAGGAATGAAAAAAAAAACTGTGTTCAGAAAATAAATCCTTTTTAGTTATGGCTGCTATCCTTTCCATCCCTAACCTTCTAAATCAAGCACTGAACATTTTCAGTACTCTGTGAAGAGATTAAATAGTAAAACACACATTGGTTGCACAGACAGAAGTCCTTCAGTTTCTATCTGCTAATCTGCCTCTAAACATAGTTTGGAATGATGACTATATGTCTAAACAAATTTGCCTTCACCACCATCCTGCTTGCATATTCTCTTTAACATATGCATTAAGAAATCAGGAATTACAAAGATTCCAGATGACATCATTCTACTTCAACTACTGAAAGAACCTGAAAAAAACCCCATCAAACCACACCACCCAAAACAGCACTCCATGAACGGTAACACAGCACACTAGTCCTTGCTGAGCAGAAAACTGGGAATTCCACAAGCTTTGTGAAGAACAGCAGCTTTGGTTCTGAGAGCAACTATCTCAAAAGTGCTCTGGCTGGCACAGGGAGCACATGGAAAGCTAAGCAGAACCTGCCTTTGTGAATATTTTGTAATGTCTGGACTATTTTTGCCAAAACCTCTTGCCCTAAGAATATGCAAAACTTCAACACTTCCAGTTGCATTAAGAATAATGGATGCAAATCAGGAGACCCCAAAACCTGCCTGGAAATATATTGTGCAAGGTCTCCCTGCTCATTGACTTGAAAGTCAGAAATTCCACAGAGAAAACCCTCTGTGCAGCTGCCTGCAGATTCGGTCTGTCATCACACCCTTTCCAGATGAACAAACTGCATTAAGGCTGTGGTAAGGCACTGCCAAGCCAGGCAGGTAAGAGACAGAGGACAGCCTGACAAACACCATCCTGAGCCAACATCATCGTCTCACATAGTGGACAACCCTATGGATGGAACAACTGAATTCTTGGAAGAAACCTGGTACTGTTTCTGTGAACATCACGTTGTGTTGATGTTCATCAGTTCCTCAGTAAAGCTCAGACAACACATATGGGATGCAAAAGAAGCACTTTGTGCAGCTGCCTGCCTCAGCAAGACCCACCAGGAGGGCAGTAAATCAGCCAGGATTCATATTCAGTGCTCTGTGGAAGACAGCAATTTTGCCTTTGTGGGTTACACCAAGTATTCCAAACAGATTCCTTTTCCTCCTCCTCTCAAATAACACTCTGTTTCTTTAGGCCTCATTATTCACCTTTTATCCTGCAAGTTTGGAAATCTTGCTCTGGAGGGCTAAAGATATTTGCATAACAATCTCTGCCTCAAAATAAATGTTTTCAATTATCACAATAATTTAGACTTTTTTTTGAGTACTAGAGAACTAGAGAATTTTTCAAACTTCCCTTTTAAACATATTTAAGTGAAATTTAATGCAGGAAAAAAAAAGACATTTTACCAGGAAAAGGGAACTCGATGATCACCAGTGGGTTCCCATAATCTTGTTACAGGAGCATGCAACTGACTGGACTAAATCACTTCAATGTTACCAGAGGTGGGATTCACCAGTCACGGTAAAGAAAAGATCACAGAATCACAGCTACTCAGGACTGTCAGTCACATTAAAAAAAAAAAAAAAAAAGTTACAGTCAAAATATTGCCTAAGCACTTCCAAGAGATCTTACATTTTCCAAATTGCTCATATGCAGTGATGAAATAAGGAAGTGATGAGCCTAAGACGGCTTTTTAAATTAATAAGCCAGGTAGTTTCTATGAGTATTTATCTACATCTGAAAATAAATTACATACTTGCAGATGGTTCCTAAACTGAGCTTTCAAACACTACTTAGTACAACACAAAAAATTGTCAAACCACTCCAGCAAGCTGAAAAGTATTTCCTGAACAAACACTTCTTATCCATATCAAGGAAAATGGGAGGAAGGGTAATTGAAGAAACAAGATGCCACTCATACGGTAAGACATATAAAGTCTAGACAAGGAAAGGGAGGCTTACCTCTGTCAAAACACTTGGACAAGTAAAACCACTAAAGTTGCTTTCAAAGCTGTGTTTATATTTCATTCATGTTCTTCCATATCCTCTTTCTTTTTCTCTCCCTGCCTCAAGCTAGATGAAACCCTTGGGGAGGAAAAAGCATTTTCCACACACATGTTCTGCACAGAGACAAAATCTGAGAAAGAACAATCACACTTTAAAATACTTGGAAAAATAAATATTTCTAGGTGATATATTTTTATAGGTTTATTCTTTTTTTATTAGAGTTCTCTGTGATATTTGTCTGCAAGAGTCACTGGCTTGACATGGTGGTGACGCTTATTTCACGGAATCAAATTAAGCTGGCTACAGTCATGTTGAAAAGTCACAGAGAGCTCACAAAGGAACGTGTTCATAAAGGTAAGGAGTAACTGCCTGAACTTTCGGAGCTGCCAACTACAAAACAGCAACACAGCCAAAAGAAAACATCCGCCAGCTGCAAAAAAAACCCCAACAAATCTCTACTACAAGGCTGGAAATACAAAAGCTGGGAGTCTCAATGAATAAATTAACCCACATTACATCAGAACAAAATTTGTTTCATCTTCCCAATGCAAATTTTTTTCATCTTCCCAATTCAATAACAACTTATACCTAATTTTGAGTTAAGTACCTTTTCCATGTCATTTACAGAACACTGACTAAACATTATCCCAAATTCATTCTGTTTTATTTATATGGTTCAGTAAGATTTCTAAAGCTGATATACTGCATTTGCACTATGTAAGTAAAAGGACCCATCTTTACTATCAGTCTGGGTTTTATCCTTAATAACTCCAAATCTATTGAAAGTTTCAAGGCAATTATTAACCAGTGATACACTAGAACTCCTTAAAAATTAGTAGACAGCTGGCAGATTTCACTAACAAAAGATATACTCAGAGAAGAAGAAGAACATCCATTGAAATAGGGAACTTTTAAATTTTTCCCAATGACTCACATGCTCTTTAGTATATTAGGTCACTTTGAATTAATTCAGAAAGGATTATCAAACAGTATTAAGCCATTTCTTTAAACTCCCTACATAAATTATGGCACAGAAAGGAAACTGAACTGAAAAATTTCTAATACAGGCTCTTTTGCTAAACTACATCTTAAGTTTCCTGCTGTTCTTCCTCTGTATTTGAATTGCAACTAAGAAGTATTATGATTACAGACTTTACAATAAAATATATAATTAGGAAATGCTTGTGAGTGATACGTAATAAAATCAGTTTCTCTCTTTAGAATGATTCTAATAAGGTTCAAGCACATGAATCTTTAAAACCACCAAAAAAAACCCCCAAACTGAGAAAATTTCTTGTCAAATATTCACATTTCTCAGGATCCAATGACAACAAAAGTTAATGCAATGACATAATGAGTGAGACTGGACGTCTACTAGTCAGCTGGACCAACCCCCCCCCCCCCCCCGCAGTTTGTACTCTGTGCCCCTGGCTCTTTGAAGGAAAAGTAACCTTATGCATTCAACTGCATGATGCACAGAATATGCTTAACATATAAATGTTGGTTACTGACTTCATGCTGCATCTCATTAGTTCTCCTTTCCAGCAGTTTCCTGTCTCTGCTCATGCTTTCTCTCCCATCATGAACTGAAAGTAGCTGGCTAAAATAATGTAGCACTCATTCTGAAGTTATGCTGTTACATATCAACTTCCCATTAGCGGTCCCTAGCACTAGAATCCTACCTTATGTGTGCATCATAAATAGCTGAAAGCCAGCAAAAATGATATGAAACTCTTGGGACCTGGCACAGACTATGTTTTGAAACATGAGAACAGGTGTGATAGGTTTTGGCTGCACTAAATTTTCCCCCATTTAACACTTGGAGGCCTTGAAATAACTTCCAAAAGGCTTCAAATTTGTTTTCGGTATAACTACCATTCAGATAAACTCACTCTACCCAAAGTAAATTCAGAATTCAATTCATTACAGACACCAGTTAAGAATGCTTTAATCCGTCTTCTTGTCTTGCCATACAAGAGCTTAGCAGTACAACTTCAGTAAAATGATCATGCTCTTCAGTGTATTCAAATTGTTAAATATGCAGAAATTTACTAAATACTTCTATTTGACCAAAAAGAATATTCTGATGTGTGCTTTATTTTTGACTTCCACAAAGTTCTTTAGCTGAAGAACAACAGCTGTCAAAGCAGAAACTTACAAAATTAATTATAAAAAACATAATAAAAATTGCATGCTAAAAAACAATCTTGAGAGATTGGGGTACTAAAAATAAATGTTTTCAGCCTTCCAACTACCAAAAGTGAATGCTAAAAATGCAACAATATTTAAAATCTACAACCTCCACAGTTATTTTGCTCATTATCAGCTTTCTTCCTTTATTAAGAATTTAATGCCTGACCCCTTCTTCCCCCCGAAAAAAAGAATTAAAGCAATTCCCTTTATATTTTTTCCTCTGTCTGATAACTAGAAAACAGCCTCTAAATCCAAGACCTGATCTAAAAGTTTACTACTTGACAAGTTTCTATTAGCTATCCATTTTTTCTTTATGTGGAAAGAGAACAAACTGATGAAAAGAGAAGCCATTTTTTAAAGCATGTATTTTTCTTGCTCTGCCCTTAGCACTTCTTTTCTCAGCATTAGCTTCCAGGAACTCACTTTTGTTTTCTCAGCTTTTTTCTGATGACAAGTCATGTTGTGGTAAGTCATATCAGGCTGCATCAGTCATGCAGCAAATACACTGAAATGCTGAAAAACACTTTCCCCCTCAAAGACATACTTACAGCAATAAAGAATTTAAAAGGAGTTTCACAGGAAAAATCATGACTGCATGGTTTAGAAAAAAAAAGGTACAGCATTAATGGCCAGTTTAAGCTCAACATACATTCTGGTTATTAACAGGAGCTAAGCATAATTAATTTTTGATGCTTGTCCAAGAACAAAATCTCAGTCTGTCTTTTTGGTTTTATTTTGTTTTTTTAAAGCCATTCTATAAAGAGGAGATGTCTCAGAACTGATCTGCATAAGGGGAAAGCAATAGATTTGAGAAACATTTCTGTGCATACACACAAGTAGACCTAGAAAATGTACAGTACATCACATACTTTAATGTATCTCCTCCATTACCTGAAAAATGGGGAAAAAATAAAATGTACGATTAACATACAAGATACTTGAACAGAGATCAAAAAAACAACAGCATTCATACAGGCAGGACATCAATGGTATGATGTTAAAAGTTTTATAAAATTAGGATCTATAAAACAATTTTCCGGAAACAGCTACTGCATACAACCTGACACATAACTGTACAGCTCAGGGGGCTCATGAATTTCACCTCCAGAAACCTTAAATGATGCAGAACTCACTGCCATGACATGTGATCACTGCTGGATGTTTTCTTGCTCCATCTGACAACTTACTCCAAAGATCATTGCTTTAAAACTCTTGAAATTATCCTGACAGAAGTCATTCAGTCTCTCTTCCTTCAGGGAAACTCTTCACAGCCTGTTGGAATTATTTACTTTCAAGGCAGGGGGGCTTCTGAGATCTGTGACCAAAAGACCTGAGGTGTGGCACCACACCATCAGAGGAACTGGTAAGATTAGTGCAAACATGTGCTACTTGCCCTAACACACGGGATGTCTTTACCTCGGAATAAAGAGCTGAAATAAAAACCACTAAACCAACTATTAAAATTCAAAAACCCTCCAAAATTCACATCAATGGCTTAAAAAAAGAGGGGATTTGAACAGTGCATTTGAATATATGCACTTCCAGCTCTTCATATCCCTTAGGTCTTTGCAGCAAAGGCACTACTGCACCAATGACCAGAGGTCTTGAAATCCTTGGCATTCACCCATAACAAAAGTGGGACCAGGAATGACACTAGCCACTGAGATTGAGGGCTGGAGATTTTAGGAAAACCAGACAAACAGAAATCACAAAACATGTTATTGCTTGTAAACTTGGGGAATCTGAGAGTGCAAAAATACAGTACAGGAGCTGGAGCGTTTGGGGATGCCATTATTTGCAAAAACAGAGCTGGGCCAGGTTTGAGAGAGAAAACTTCTGCAGTTTATTATTTTGTGGTGGGTAAATAGTGGGGAGAAAAAAAAGAATAAATGATGTCTTCTGTCCACTACAATTTCTGGCTTCACTAGAGAAGGCAATAATTAATTGATAGCAGGTAAGCCATCAATAGCATTCTAGCATCAGTTCTTGCTGTGCTGCAATCACTTGTTCTTAGAGACAGGCTCTGCAGCCACTAAGAAATACAGGCTTCCATTCCTCAAGGCAGAGTGATTACTGATGGGAGAAAAGGCAGCTGTTACAAGTTCTTCCATGATCTGTAACATCTGTGTACTATGCTGGGCACTCTTACTCATACACTCTGCTGAACAGTTTTCATAAACATCGCAGGCCAAAAAATCTTGTTATGATCTGCTGTAGAAATCTTACAGCAACTGCAGAGCTTATTGCAACATCCTTTTCCCAGGCCTTGAGGAAGATAAACTAGACTCAGCCAGAACTATCCTCAACAGTGCAGGTAAGATGGCTAATCTAAAAAGTCTTTTTGAAAGCATTTCCTCTCTAGTGTTCCACTAGAGAGGAAATGCTTTCAAAATTCCCCTCAGTGGATCTAGTGGAAAATCTAGAGGATTTTCAAGAATTACCTGCTTTGATTTCCCTTCCCCATTCTCCACTGTGAGCTCTCACTTAGCCTTGCAGCAGGAACAGCAATAGTAGCATATCTATGATTACCCCACAGTGTTAATTCTCAAATGAAAATTTATGACCTTTCTCCAATGATACCCCACAGAGGTAGGCTGGATATATCTGCAGAAAAACATTATCTTCCTTCTACCTCCTCCTACAAAATATGCAAAAAGCCACAGCTGAACTAATCATATTGATTAATACTGTTTTCCTGTGCTTTCAGTTAATACTCACCCATTGATTTTTGTCTTATTGTCACACTGCACACCAGCAAGGACATTATTCTACAGTATCTGGTGAATATGGTCCTGATAGATAACCAGGTAATAGAAATCATTTTGCAGCACAACATACTTGTGGAAGCAACCTGTGAATTTCTTTTCCTTCATCACCCAACTGTGCGAGTCTATTCCACCTGCCAGCCTCAGTATTTTGTTCTAAGCAGCAAGATAAATACACACACAAAACAGAAGAAGCCTGGTGGCAAGATTCAGGATGTCCCTGAAGCAAAAGTCTGTACATGGTCACAGCCGTGTACAGACTCTTCGCTGCTGTTTTCACTTTTGCCTTTTCCTCCTGAACTAAAATATTTCCCATCTCAGAATTTTAAAAGGCCAGATAATTTCATTTTCCTGCCCTCATCCCATCCAGGGCTCAGAAAAACTCAATGCTTCAGATCAGCTTCCCTGAGTGGCATACTGTAGCATGCACTTGCTCACAAGATAAACACATTAAATGAACAAAAAAATAGTGTACTTGTTCAATATAAAATACTTTGTGTATACTTCTCAAGTGAGGGACTCAAGGAGTCGCTCATAAAGGTTTATAACTGCCTTTTCTTGTCTATTTCTGAAATTTACACACTGTACTCTTTTGACTTCGCTTCTAGCTGTAAGTTCTCCTCACCTCTACTGCTCCAGATACTTCTACCTTACCATGCTGATGTTAGGGGACTCTAAAATCAGTCAATTATCAATCATCAATCAAATTCACTTTCAGTCACAAAATAATTTAAAAATCCCTTTTTTTGGAAAGAAGTGTGACCCAACTGTTTTAATATTACTTCTCTTTCCTGTAAGGTGTCAGTGTTTTTCTTATAAGGACTGAATCTGATGTTGTTCAGGCTGCTGACTTTAACAGCTTATTATTATCAGACCTATTAAAGTAGTAGTTTTATACTAATAATGACAATCTTGTGTCTCTGGAGAATAGATAACATTTCAGGCAAGTCAGAATGAGTTTCATGCCCTAAGAAAGTCTCTTAGTTCCTGGCATAATGCCATCAGTTCAGTGCTGAGTGCCACATTCCATAGTACAAGTTCCTTCTGCAAGGAAACCTGCAATGTCCCTCTGAAGTGCAACAAAGCATTTGTCTAAACCTGCTTCTCACCTACAGCCACCTCAATCCAAATGTCCTCCTGAACATGATACTGTAATAACACTAAAGATATCTAATTCACTGTGAATTAAATGTCAAAGCTTTGTTAACATTTTAATCAAAAAACAAAATTATATTAAATTTCAAGGAAGAAAATATTTATGGAAAATTAACAAGGGTGCTATAACAGTAATGCCATTGAAGGAGACGGGGGAAAAACATCACACCAAAAAGAAAACTGCCAGGTATCAACTCAGCAGGCTAAGCAGACATCAAATTTGCATTATTCAACTACTGACTAGCAGACTTTCCATTAGTCAGCAAAAGCAAAGACCTTAGAGCTTCCATATTGTTTTCAATTAGATCAACAATATCAACTGTAATAAAACAACTGAAACAATGCATTTCATTGACCAGACATTATTCCAATTTTTTTTTCCGCATAAAGAGGGAATCCTTAAATTAAACAATTACAGCCTTTATGTATTCCAAAGTCACCAGTGGAACTCATAGTCTAGAACAGTTTCATGTCTCCTAATTCTGACAAGAACTTGCACCATATCTTGCCTTCAGTATCCGGGTGTCCTGTCAATCAAAGGTACCCCCTATTCAGCTGTACACCCAATTTAGCCTCTGCTGTGCCAGCTGCCCAGGTGCTGGCAGGTGAGCTCTAGGGTGGCCCCTGTGAGCAGACACTGTGCCAGCACAGCTGCTCCAGCCAGCTCCAACGGGCCCACCCCACTGCACAGCTGAGCTCGGCAGCCAAGATCACAGAATCACCAATTGTCAAAAGACACTTTTAAAGGTCCGTCCAACTACCCTGCAATGATCAGAGAGATCTTCAACTAGGACAGATTGCTCAGAGCCTCTTCATACCTGACCATGAATGTTTACAGAGATGAGGCATCTACCACCTCTATGAAAAACCTGTCCCATTGTTTAACCATTCGTATGTGAAAAACTCGTTCCTTATACCTAGTCAAAATTGACCTTCTTTAGTTTAAAACCATTACCCCTTGTCCTGCCACTATGGGTCCTGCTGAAAGCAGGTGTTCTATGGTACTGGATCTGAGAATTCCCTACAGCCCACAACAAAGACCATGGTAAGGCAGCTGGAACCTGCAGCCCATGGAGGTCCATGGCAGAGTAGAGACCCATCTGCAGGAGGACCCCAGGTGGAAAAGCCTGGAGGAAGCTTCAACCCACAGCAACCCCATGCCAGAGAAGGGTCTTAGCAAGAGCTGCAGCCTGGAGCCCACAAAGGAGCAGGTTTTCTGGCAGGATCTCTGACCCATGGGGGACCCTTGCTGAAGCAGCCTGTTTCTGAAGGTCTGCATCCCATGATGAGTACCCAAGCAGGAGCAGGGGAAGTGCATGAGGAGATGATAGGAGAAGGAACCCCAAATTAGGAATTGACTACAACCCCACTACCAATTCCCCTGCACCACTTGGGGGGAGGATATAGAATAGCTGGAATGAAGCTGAGTTTGGGAAAAGAGAGGTAAGGGAGAGGTGGTTTAGGTTTTGCCTTTGTTTCTGACAATCCTGTTCTACATTTTTAATTGGAAATAAATTAAATTATTTTCCCCAAGTCTGTTTTGATCTTGTCTGTGATGTTAATTGCTGAGTGACTTCCTCTTCCCATCTTGATCCACAAGTTTTTCCATCTTATTGTCTCTCCTGTCCTGGTGAAGAGGGAGAGTGACAGAGCACCTAACAGCCTCCCAAGGTCAAGTCCCAAAGATTGTTTCCTTTCTCAGTCAAGTAGATTTACAGAACAATGCAAGACTAAAATAAGAAATCACCAGAAAATATTTTTATAGCATTATAAATTCTTAGCATTTTAACTTTTACAGAATAAATTATTGTGTTTTCAAAGGGAAAATATTTCACAAGGCCCAAAATAAAGTAATTTCAGTATTACCTTAAAATTTAACTGTCATTTAAAAAAATCAGAAACCCCTACAGCCCACATTGTAATTCTCTTATCTCATACAAGGGCCAAAAAAGAGTAAGTATACAATCTAAATCATCCAGACTATTAAACAGACACTAGAGACAAACCATTTAGCACTTAATGAGATAAAATTAGCAAGACTAAATCTAATTAAGGGTCTTTTAAAGAACAGTCTACAAATGGCTGCCTTGTCACAAGATTTGTAGTTATCATCAAAACCAGAGAAACACAGATTTTGAACCATCAAATAAGACTTCTGACTACAAAACCATTTTACATTTTTAATTCTCTTCTCCCAAAATTCATTGAAATTATAATTTAAAATATGCAGCAGATTTACACCTAATAAATTTACAATTATAAAGAAAAGGAGAATGTAGTATCTATTAGCAGAAACACAGTCAATTCTAGTACTACTGTTAGGGTTTCTTTAGACTTGGCATCAGCAGTTTAGACTTTCCTGTGCTGGTGGGTTCCAATAAATCAGTCACAGATTTAGAAAACTATGTCAGTTATTGAAATATACCCCCTGTCCTTACTTTGATGTTACCTACAGGCTTAAAATTCCACGTGTGACAAACTTACTACTGTAAGAAATCCTTCCTTCTAAGAACTATAAGCTGGTTCATATCTTCATTGGAACTAAACTGTACTGCCTTTGATTTCAGCTTCAAATTAATGACAAACTCATGTCTGAAACAGTAATGGCTTTGGTACAGAATTAAGGCCCTCCTGCATGGCCAAAGTTTCTGAAAGTAGAAGGGAATCCTACTTCCAAAAACACAGCACAAAATCTGTTGTATATTAATGGCAAATAAACATCTAAGGTGTTACACAAGAAATATAGCAGATTTCCTCATATAACCCTGTTCCACACACAGACTGCAGGAAAAGTGCCAGAATAGTGGTAATGGCATCAGCAGATCTGGTACTGTACAGAAGGATGGCTCTAATGAGGCTCCATGATTTGAGTGCCTGGAACTGAAAGGAGTGCCTTGGACTACATCCAAGTGTGGACACTGATCACACAGTCAGAATTTTGTTCTGAGGAATAAACTTCTACATGTATCAGCATTCTGCAATATTCTATTAAGGAATTACAAGTTATGGGAAGACAGCTGCTGAGGATGATAGCATTATTGGTCCCTGTGCTAGCCATTTAGTCCAACATCCAGATATTAATGAGAGTTTGGATTAAACTGCTACAAGATGTAGAGTGATTTATAAGGAGTATCATTCTTCATCCTCTGTTTTACATGAATTCTTGTATCTGTCTGTTTTGATAGGTATTTATGCTTTCCTGCTCCTCGTCTATGTCTGGCTGATCTTGGAAAATGGAACTTTTTAGATTTACACATCTTCCCAACAGTCCTGCACTGGTTATTCAAATCATGTCTTTGAATCATCTGCAGTTATGTCTACCACTAGGAGATGAGGGAAGCAGTCAACTTAGTTACACCCAAAGCTGATGGTAACTTCACACACGTATTTCAGCTACACTCCATCTATTCCAACTATTAAGAGCATACTATTTCCCTAGAAGCCATTTCTCTCAATGCTGTTCCCAATCCTTCCCATCTATTCATTTGACTCCGTCTGTCTAAATAACTAACTAAAAGACTAAAAAATACTTCAATACAAACTGATTACAATACTGTTATTCTGACAAGAAGTTCAGAAAGGGAAACAAACTTTGTAACTTGCATTTTTATTTATTTTATTAAGTTTCAGAGAACAACAATATTTTTCATCTTGATCAAAGCCATAAGCAGCTGCAGTTTTAAAATCCCTGAAATGTGCAAATGAATGCCATATAAAGTACTATAAGCAAGGGTTGTGATATTCAATCACTAAGTTGTAAGGACAGTGAAAAAAGATGGTTTGGGATGGAAAGGTGATTATGAATGAAAGGGATTTTTTTTGTTTGTTTTGATGAGGTTTTCTTGTAATTATAAGCATATAGAAAGGGATAAAGAAGCAGTGGGGAACAATTAATGCAAATCAACTAGCACTAGAAAAGAGAATGAATATACACTACATTACAAACACATCATCCTGATATACACACAAACACTAAGATATCTTTTTAATGGGTCTCTAAGCAAACATTGCTTCAACCTCACTAACATCAAAATTACTTTTGAAATCAAAACAAAGGTTTCTTACTCTGTGATCATGATTTCGTATCATGTTGTAATTTATAATTTAGGTGTATAGGCTGGAATTATTGCATACAACATTAAGAACAAAATCCTTATGATTAATACTTCATGCATAAACACTGACTCTCCTCTAATCCTTCTCGTTGGATAATTATTATGGTGAGAATAAAAAGAAAAAAAATTGCCCAAATTCTGGTAACCTTTCTAACAGTCAGACTTGTCAGAGGTGTATTTGGAAATCAAATACAGGACAACTGTGTGAACACTGCATGAATCATCACTGGGTGGATGGATTGGGACACCCTGTCCCTAACCTGCCCACAAACCACCAAAACACTCTTGCTTTTATCTTAATAGTGTTCTGATAAAGTACTAGAATTTGACCAGTACAAACCTCTATATCCTTTTAAATTTGTGTTTATTTAAATCTGTTTAAAGGTACTGCTCTTCAAGAAACTTCCTAAGGTTGAAGATCTGATCAGAGAATCAACTAGTCTGGAAAAGATCTTTGAGGGGTGTTTAGCCTGGAGAAAAGGACACTTGGGTGAGACCTTATCTGTCTCTCCACAACTACCTGAAAAGAGGCTGTAGCCATATGGGGATTGGTCTCTTCTCCCAGGCAACCAGCTACAGGACAAGGAGACACAGTCCTAAGCTGCCTCAGGAAAGATTTACATTGGACATTAGGAAGAATTTCTTCACTGAAAGTGTGACTGAATAGACTGACCAGGGAGGTGGTGAAGTCACTGTCCCTGGGAGGTGTTTAAGAAGAACCTGGATGTGGCAATCAGTGGCCTAGTTGACAAAGTGGTGTTAGGTCATGGTTTGGACTCAGACATCTTTTCCCTCAGCTGCTCCTTATTGGACTTGTGTTCCACATCCTTCCCCAGCTCCATTGTCCTTCTCTAGACAAGCTCCAGCACCTCAATGTGATTCCTGAAGAAGGAGGCCCAAAACTGGATACAGCACTCAAAGTAGGACCTCATCAGTGCTGAGTATAAGGGAAAAATGGCTTCCCTGCTGCTGCTGGCCACACTATTGCTGACAGACACCAGAATGCCACTGTCCTTGTTGCCACCTGGGCACACAGCTGGCTCATGTCCATCAGCTGATAATCAGGGCCCTCAGGTCCCCTTCTGCCTGGCTGCTGTCCAGCCACCCTGTCCCCAGCCTGCAGCACTGGAGCCGGCACTTGGTCTTGTTGAAGCTCACGTTGTTGGACTCAGCCCAATGACCCAGCCTGTCCAGGTGCCTCTGCAGAGCCCTCCTATCCTCCTGCAGATGAACAGGAGGATACTTTCCCCCAGCTTGGTGTCATCGGCAAATCTGCTGATGGTGGGCGCATTCCTCTCATCCAGGTCATCAATAAAGATACTAAACAGGACTGGACCCAACAAAGATATTTTACCCATGAGGAATACTGAAGCCATGCTGGGGTAAGCAGACAAAACCACAAAAGTTTAGTCGCTTTACCACAGAAAAGGCATGACATATTGGTTTATGAAAATTATGAAACATGAGTACTACACCAAAATCCCAGTGAACTGTGACAAACTCTTGACAGAAGGGTGACATAAGATAATACCAATACTGTTTCAGTCTAACTCCGATCGCACATTCACCTCTTGATATGGTTTAATGCTTAGCATCTTGAGTGTATCTTGTATTTCTCAGACCATTTGTCCAATGATTTTTTCTTTTTATTTAGAACACAACATCAATACATAAGAAAAGAATGAACCATAGAAAGGAAACAGACACTGGCAAATTCAGCACATTAAATCCCAGAACTCCTCTAGATTATTCCTCATGGTTGCAAAACTTTGCTTCAAAAGCTCTGATTACAGATGCAGTTGTTATGTAATGCACTGTGTAAATACACTATGCATTTGAACAAGACAAAGCAATGTCTTTATGTGTTATTTCTACAAACTTTCTGTTTGAACAGTTTGAAACTATTCTGATAGGGAGGAGAAGGTTCTAAATGGTATCATTTAAAAGGCAGACAAGAATGGTATAAGGCTATAGAACACAATCTTGCATGTGCTGTAATGCTACCATTTATCTGCAAGACAGATCTGATGGATGCTGTAAGAGCAAAGTTTCAAGCTCCTGGAAGGAAAAAAAACTGCAATAATTATCCATAAAAGCTTAGTGGAAAATTTTCTTCCATTGGTTCTATTAAAAAGTAATTAGCGCCTGTGCAACTGCCAAAAATTGGCAATTAACATTGCTACATAGGAGAACACCAGCACTTAATCTGGTTAGTGTTCTCAAGGAAACCTCTAATGTACTAATGCTATCTGTCTATCTATCTATCTTAGGCACTTACATGGCTCCTATTACTATAATATATAGGCATTTAACAATCTTCACCGCAGTTATTTTTACAACACCCTGGTGAGGTCATGAAATACAGTGAAACCAAGTGCACAGATGCAGAGCCACGTTTAGGCTATAATGTTACACAGCATTTAATTTACAAAATCCTTTTTCAGGAGGTATTTCCAGGTGCACTATACTTGTAATAAAACACAAAACTAGGTCAACCAAGGAAAAATTATTAACTTCAGAGCTTAGTTTCAAATTTAAAATCATATTTAGAGAGCAAAATCGTTTTCAAGAGAAGAATTTACTGAAGCTCATGTTTAGAGCCAGAGCCAGGGATTGTCTTGCATGTTTGCTGTAACAACAATTCCTATTTCCCACTGAATTTTAAAATAATTCTTATTCAGCTAATGAAACTGCAAAGATGGTCCTCCTAGCATCTGAACAGATGCACATGCAATGGAAGGACATCAAGAGTAAAGCAAGAAAGTTTAAAAATTTGCTCTGAACATCCCAGACCTTGAACAGTGTCACAGTGATTATGCAGAAAGGTTACTAAAGGATCCAGTTTGAAAGAAATGTTTAAAAGAAACCAAACAGGTAAAACAGTGTATCTGTACATTTGTGTATACAAAGAACAGCCAGCAGTACACACATATCAAAGCTGCGCTAAACTCTGTTTTGCTTAAAAACCCTAACATAAAAACATAAAAGCTATATAAAAGTCAACACAGTAACAATATAATCTGTTTCTCAGTTTCAACTGCTGACTTAGGCATAATTTTAGCTATATGTAAACTAGCAATTTGTCACCTCTAAATATAACAAAATCCTAGGGAAAAAAACCCTCCTTTTCCCTTATTTTGAAGCTGGGAAGAGTCTTGCAACGTATGTGAAACAAAGTAATACATCACTGACTTCTTGTTTATGCTGCCACACAATTCAGGACTGAAAAACAATTTTGAACAGTAGGTAAACAGTGTCTTTCCTCATGGAGTATCACACCAGAAGCTTCATTGCCTTTGCCAAAAAAAAAAAAAAAAAGTTGATATAATCCAGTGGAAGAAATAAGGGACTACCAAAGATAAAAAGAGGACAATATTAGTATTTTCATTTTTGGTGTTCTTTTACTACATAAAAAGTATACTGCATGGAAACCAAATGTGCCATGGAAATAACATAGAGTGTGTTACATAGTTCACCTACAGTACATCCATTTTCTAATATGTAGTAAGTAGATCCTTTTTCCAATATGCTTTATTTTTCCAAGGATTTCAATTTAAATTTTAAGAAGCATCTACCCTAGCTCCTTGATGGATTTGCTTAATTAAAATTACAATAAAAGAGTGTAACCAGTCAGTTTTCACAGTACATGCTATAATGAAGCATGAGCAAATTGCACTATTTTTTTAACTTTTCTTCTGAAAGGGACCAAGATCATCCATAAGGAAGGAACAAAATATTCTCTTTGAGTGTCATAGCATGATTGAAGGAGATTATTGATCTAGTTAGCAAGGTAAAACAAGAGCACATTTTATCAAGAACATGATACATTTTTAATGAAAATAGTTTAGATTCTCTTTGATAAATAAGATAAAACAGGATTGAAATTTTAACAAGGAGATTTATATAATTTAGACTATAGAGAAAAAATTATATACTAGTAGGACAAAATGTCGATTGAGTAAAACTATGCAATTCAGATCATTTAAAAGGGGTATTTGCAGTTACTTAATTCAACCATAATTGAATATACTGCCATAGCCTGATTAGACTCCTCAGATTCTGAAACACTTTTAAAATAGCTACCTGATGCCTTTGAGACCAGTGAACATTACACGAGCACTACAGGATCCTTCTCTGAAAAAGGTTCTGAGAACACAGAATAATGAAAAGACAATTACAGAATCTCAGAATAGTTTGGGTTGGAAGGGACTTTAAAGGTCATCTAAGTCCACCCCTCCCTGTCATAGGCAAGGCACCTTCCATTACACCAGACTGTTTAAATAGAAAGGTGAAATATCCTTCCAAAAATACAGTCAGCTTTTTGGTGGTACTGTCTCCTCTAATGAGTACTGATTTCAACAGCGCTTCAGCTGAAAACAGCTAACAGACAGAGAAGCTATTACACTTCTTCACAATTCTGTTAGCTAATTTCAGCTAGCTGTCGATTTGTTTTGCATAAACCATCTTGGAAATTGCCATTTTACAGTAGTGTCGTTTCAGTCAGGGATTTGGTTTTAGATGTTGGTTTCCATTATGTATGTTTCAGTTTTCCTGGACTACTGAATTAGTAAAATTTTGCATGTCATTAGTGTCCTTTCTACTGGAGTCTAAACCTTAAATATTGGGGCATAAATTCAGATAAACAAAATTGCCCCTAGAATTTTAACTGGAGCTCTTGACACATGTACTTGTGGTCCAGACTTGGGACTTTCAACTAAGACCAATGTGACTGAACACCAAAAGTCAAGCTGGCCTGAGACTAAAGCAATATCTTTTTGTAAGAGAGCTCTGAATTATTGTTTTGGAAGATACAAAAGCAAAAGAGACTTTAAAAAATACCTAAAAGGTGGCAGGGGGAAGATCCATAGCCAATTCAATAAGTTTCAAAAATATACTGATACTACCCCTGCCTCTGTCACACAGCTTGGTGATGCCATAGGCTATAACTGACATCAAAATTGCACCTATCTTGCAGATGTGTGTTTCTTATTTTCTGATCTGTCAATGATAAATCCACTTCAGCTGAAGCAAGGAGATCCATATAGTCCTTAATACACAGAAAAATAAGGTGTTTACTGATTTATATTTGCCACCCTCCAGTCTTATATCTGTGAACCGGAGATAAAACCCCCTCACCTCATGAATGTATTATGAAAACAAACTCATTAAACATTTATGAGAGTTTCCAGCACCACAGTGACATTTTCCACAGAAAACGCCAATAGAGAATTAATTCTTTATTCAGAAAAGCCCTGAATGTCATGCTATCTATAAGGCAGGGCTATTACATCAAATAATTATAGTGGCATAGTATCGCACAGCTAATTACTAACACAAACTATCACATAATACATTGAGTAAGGCTTACATAAAACAGCTATGGGAATGCAAAAAACTTCATCAAAACTAATTAAGAAACCATTTTTAGAATACATAACCTAAGTTTATGTTGCATCTCCTAGTTTAAAATGCAAATCAAAATAGAGGAAGAGACCAACTCCATCATTTCATACTTCACTGATAGTTGTGTCATGTAGATTGCCATAAAACCACTAGTACACAATGAAACAAGAGAACTGACACTCATGATATGAGTGAAAGACTGAGGCACCTTTTACTAGAGGGTTTCACTCACTTATAGGTCAAGGTCCAAGAAAATCTAGGACACTGGGAGTCTTTTAATTCAGCACTCTGAGGAGAAGGGACTTTAGGACATGAATTCCACTCAAAACTCTCAAACTTCTCTTCCTCCCAGAGGTATCTAACACGCACACCTCTGGTCACAACTTTACTCTCATATTGGTATCTCATTTACAGTCATTTTTCACCCCTCTATGACAACCTTCCCTTATGAAGACCAACTGTACTTGCAAGTTAGGTGCACCACAATATCCTAAGCCCAGTTTATCCTCAACCTTCTCCTTTCACTGGAGGTATGCATCTCTCCACCAACTTAGCCTACCATAGTAGCATGGCTTACTCAGGAGAGGAGGAGACAAAAAAGAATCGTGTTACAGCAGCTCAGAGGGAACATTTACATCCCCTGGTCATGTCAGACAGGCTTCTTTGATCAAAAAACTACACTCTGGCAAAGGCTAGACTTCTTTGCTAGAGTACAGAAAGGAAGCAGCAGGGGGTTGGGGGTGGGGGGGAAAGCTTTCAAGCATGAAGATGACAAGCATGATCAAAACCATGACGTTTTCCCAGGCTTATTGCTCTGAAGTAGATCAGCTACTTAGTCTAAAAGAAAGAGGGCTTTTTAAAAAATAATAACAGCATGATACAGAACTCAGCATTGAAAAATTCTGTCTGAACTATTTGACCTTAACAAAATAACTGAAGGTGGTATTTTATAATGGGAAGCATCTGGCAGCTAGTGATGTGTTACGCTTTCTACAACATTACAATTGTCTTCAAAGCAAAAAAAAAAAAAATTAACAAAACCAAATAAACTCCAGAATGGCATTTTTTACATTTGTAAAGGTATCCAGCCATTCTGGACAATGCTTCTTTGACATGAACATACAATGTTCTTTAGCAAATTGGTCCTTCTGACACTATTTTACTTCACAGATAGAGTAGGTTTATGCCAACATGAAGAGACAAATTTTTAATGTCACTCCCTCACAGAAGAACACCACTTAAACTGCTGTATTCAACTACTACTACTCTTACTTTTGATGGGGTATGCTGATATAACATTTCCCAGAGCCTGAAATAAAGGCCACAAGACTAGAGAGAGCGGAAATGGGGGAAAAATTATTGGATAGGAAACTCTAGTCCCAACAGGGTGTTACTCAGTGGCCACGGTTTCACACCAAATGAAACCTAACCCTCCAGGAAGACAGGGAACTTCGTGAAAGTTAACTGTCCCCATGAGAGCATCAAGGTGTTGCCACAAAACAAAACAGGACAGGACAGGACACCTAATGTTTAGAACAATTACTTTATCTTAGAATAAGGGCAGAATTTAAGTCTTGTAAGTAGCATTTACTCTAAGATGGAGGGAGAAAGGAGAGGGTAAATAGAAAAAGGCATTTTGAAATATCCTTTTGGAAAATAATCATGGTATGAAAAAATAGAGAAAATTCAGAACCACAATATATGCTTTCTTAATGATGCAAAATGCAAGAGAATGTGACATTTGAATATCCAAAAAACAAAATATTGACAAAAGAATCCCAAAAGAAATAGAAACATAGGCCTATAGTAGACAATTACCAATGTGGAAAAAAGGTGAGCATATTCCTTCATGAAAATAAATCGCAATTCCTGATTATGGAGAACAAGTTTTTACAGGAAGTAGGAAAAAAAATAAGAATAGCAAGGATAACAAATAGCAAGGATAAACTTCAGTGAAAATCCTTCTGAGGTTGTAGTCCTGACATTTCAGATTTCATTGCCAGACCATACAGACACTGCTCAGATTCTGTAGACCAGCATGTTTCCTTCACTTTTTCCTTGCCTTTTCAACTCATCTCCTTGCAAGTTCAGTTTCTCTAATATATATATTGCTGGAACAGTAATTTAACAGCACTACAGGACTGTAGTCATTCTTTCACAAAAATGCTTGGTAATTAGAAGTCTTTGAATCTAGCCCACAGAATCTACTTCATTGTCCAGTAAAGTACTGGCACTTCCCAACTCCTAATATGTCCATTAACACCTGCAACATTAGCACTGCTAAAGGCAATATACAAGTATTCCTGAGGTGAAAGCAGACAAATCCTTCTCAATTGCTGCTTCAATAAAAGATTATACACACACAGACCATTTCAGACCCTGTAAAAAAAGTAATCATAGAAACCCTGGCATACATTAACAGTTGAATAACACATTTAGATGGAAATAAATAAACAATTTTAAAGCCCTAAACACAAAGAGGCCTTGCATTTAAAAAATACAGATGTTGACAGAAGCCATTAAATAGCACCAGCTCCATCACTGAGCCCTAGGGAACTCCACTGGTGATGGGCCACCAGTAATTCCATTCACCACCACTCCCTGGGCCCAGCCATCCAGCCAGTTTTTTACCTTTCAATTAGTACACCCACTACACTCCTGGAGAAGCCAGTGTCTCCAGGAAAATGCTGTGGGTGACAGTGTCAAAGGCTTTAGTAAGTCTAGGTAGAAGGAGATGCTGAAGAACAGAGATGCTTTTCTATGGCTTTAGAGAACACCCTCTCCTTAATTTTGTCTGCTCTCATCTTCAATGGATAAAAACTAATATTTCTTCATATTGTATAGCAGCAAAATATTCTACAATTTAAGTACACACTGCCTGAAAAGAGAAGTCCAGATGGATTGCTAATCACTTTATAGTTAGTATGTTTTCTAGATATACAACAAGCAGTAGACTTGGGTCATGAAGAAACAGTAATGGGACTCCTTAACCAGACTTTGGATGATGTCATACACTATTTTTATTAATTAGCATATCACAAAAGTTGCAAATGCTCTCAGTATATTTGCTGATGCGGGAGAGCTAATAGACAATACACAAGGCATGAAGTAAGTCTCTCAGATACTTAGATGTGGGATAAAATTCCCTTTGTGCATTATCATAACCACGAGGAGAAACTACATATCTTTGTGCTACAGACTGGAAATCAAGAAATCATAGAGCTCTTTGCCGAGGGTTCATCATGGAATGGCTGCCAGAGGGCAATTTCTCACCAAATAGAAATGAAATGTCAGAATCTAGCAAAATACAGTTCCAGCAAAGTTCTGATTCGATCACACCTATAGTATTGTACACAATCCTCTGAAGAACAACTCAAGCAAAACAGAGCTAGAAAAGCTCTTTCTCATCAAATATGGAAAGAATCTACCAGAGAAATTAAAAAAAAAATTATTTACTAAGGCACCAACATACATGAAGAAATATTCAAGAGCTACCAGAGCTGAGTGGCAACATTAGCAAAAAGAAACTGCAACAATCTCGGTATTGTTATTTATTTGTCATTATTTATTTGTTTATCCAATGGAATTACTGGCCTAGATTAAACAGTTTCACAAAAACATAGTACTAAACTTCCTGTCTGCATTAAATGGCAATCTGCAGTAAGAAGCATGTGAAGTCTCATAAAATACCTCCTCCATTGGAAGAAAACCCTAAAGATATATACACCTGCTAGAGCACTAACCAGGAGAAAGCAAAATGCTGATGTTGCATCTCCTAGCCACACAGGTTACCAGTTTAATACTACACTCTTCAAGGAAGAATTCTATAGAAATGTTGAATACCTATGGTTACTGCACCAAAAGCAAAGAAAAAATTTAATCTGTTCAAAAATAGACATTTAATATTATAAAATCTACTTGATCAAGACTTAATTGCAATGTATCAGCATTTATGTAACAGATACCTTTGTTTCACTGTGTATGAGGAATCATGCATTTAAGGAAGACATATATCTGTAATTCAGAATGACAAAAATGATGCCTCATTCTTGATTAGTAAATTAAACTGAGAAATAATAGATGAACATGGCAGAAGTACTCTGCCTGTACAAAACAAGCTGTTATTAAATGAAAACTTTATTTTTAGAAAATTAAGGATCAACAATGTTCCAAATTCCCTCTGGGCCTTGCCACTCTTCCAAAAGATTGTGATAAAAAAACCAAAAGCCATTTAAAAAGCTGTCACACAACACCAGGGCATCACTCCTAAAACATAAGATGTCACTGTCAAAAGCTGTGAAATCTAAACAAAAGCCCATTACACATTTAGCAAATTATTCACAAGACCTACGAGATTTTCCTTTCTTCATAACAGATTATTATTAACTACATTTGACTCCATAATACAAAGCATCACATCAACCTTACTTACATTTTCCCAAAGAATGAATAAATCCAGAAGCTTATTCATTAAATTTTTATCTTAGTACCCTGTTTTATGCCCCTGATTGACTAATTTCTGCTGAACATACAAATTCAGAAACAGTTTTTATTCTAAGCCGGAAAAAACTTTTAGTGGACTACCAGATTATGGGAAAAATAACTAGGTAAGTTAAATATTCTGTTGAAATTATCATAAAGTAGCTTCTGTTCCTAAGATGATGTACATTGAATAAACTCTGACTTTGATAGAGCTGATATAATTTTTTCTCATTCGTTAGAAACTTGAAGTAGATATTCATGATGCCTGCCAAGTGCTCATCTCCTAGAAATAGTACACAGCTGTCATTCATTGAAATACAGTCTGTTTTCTTCCATGAGGCTCATACCTCTCATACTTGCAATCTTGCCATAAACACTCAGAAAAGATTCATTATTGAACAGAAAGTTTCAAAACTACCTTTAAGAACTTTTAAAATGTAGAAGATATTTTTAGATTTTTTTAAACAGCATCTCCATAAGTTACCTGATATTAAATGTAAAATTTCTATGTATGTATAGCATTAATCAATCTTAGACTACAATTCTTTGTATGACATGAATTTCAGGCTTAAATAAAAGAATGAGAACTTTATCATTGTAATTGTAACACATTACTGTCTATTCAAATTCCGGGGTTCTGATTTCTCCTACAATTAGATATGTGACTCCAAAACACCAACTTTGCACACAAACATATACATCAAGTGTTTGGAATGACTGGCACTGCTTAAGGACAACAGCCAAGCTAATACAAGATGGCACAGCTCTATCAAAATCAAAGCTGTATCACATCAGAGAACATTCTGCTTGCTAAGATTTAAGGAATTTAAACAAAATAAATAAGTGTTTGGATATGATTTATGTCGGGTTCGGCTGTCTGTCTCTGCCCCGACACGGGTAGTGTGGTTCTTGGGTGGCACGCGTTTTAAAGGACGAGTCTGGACTCTTCAGCTTTTCGGTCTTCAGGTTGTTTATTATTTCTTATCTACAAAATTTTCTGTCTGCCCAACAGAGGTCTGATCTGCAAGCAGTCACAGGCACTCTCTGACCACCCACGGGGCGGTCATGTCTTTTTATACTAATATCTACGTACACAATATTTACCTTTATTTCCCAATGCTTTTCACCCATGTTGGCAAGTGCACCTTCACCATAAACCAATCCCCAAATGCCAACATCACCACAGGAGATGGAGGACAAGAAGAAGGAAGAAGAAGGACAAGACACGCCCTGATCCCTCCATCTTGTCTCCATAACCCCCCTGTACCTAAAAAACCTTAAAATCTATATTTCACTTTCTAAATGTGTCTATTTTACACCTTATACTCTAAAGTGATTCTCTTGTCCTCAAACTCTTGTTATTTCTGTGGATGGATCAAAATCAAGCCACCAGACACTCTTGGCAACATTCCAGGATTTTCGAGACCCCCAAGGGTTCTCCTGGCATCTCTGAACATCAGGAATGATGTGCTGAGATCCCACAGATTTAAGTCCTTACAATTCAAGCATTCTTTTTTTACTATTTTTTTCTTTAGTAGACAGAATCAAATAATCACCAACTGAAAAACAAGCACATGCAAATCAGTTGTCAACAGAGAACAAGAGATACTAACAACCATAATCTCCTCCCTCTTTTGCTTGAGCAGGAAGATCACAGACTGGTCAAAAACCAGTTTTCTCTAAGTCTTTCAGGTTCATCCCACAACCTCTATTTTGATTTCAAGGAACAGAAAGTTATTACTTCAGCAGAGGTAGATATAGTTGTATAGTGTTCCAGTCTTAATAAGTTATCTAAACAGTGTGTTCATACACAGGTTATTTCTTTATCCAAATGCCATAGTTTTACTGAACCTTAAAACATGCCATAAAATTACCTATAAGCATTGAAAGCCAAATAATTCTAGACTGGACCACCCTAGATATCACAGATAAAACTTCTTAGCACTAGCAGAGACCATCTGCTATGATGAACTTACCTCATTCAAAGTGTCTCTGCAATTGTCAGCAAAAACATGCAAAGAATAAAGTACACTTTAACTGGTAACTGAAAATCATTTTTTTAAGAGAACAGATATGTAGTATTTTGAGAAAAGATCAAGCAAACTTTAGAAAACAATGTTAAAATAATCTATCATGGTTGGCTTTTGCTGCTGTAATAACAACCAGTTAACTTGAATACAAAAAACAGCTTTCACCTTCTGTAACATTAGATTAGAAACTGAACTAAAAACAATTACTAACAGTGAGACTACACATAAGAATCTCCTAGTAGCACACAGAAGATGCGAGAGGAGAACAACTTAGATTTTAAGATAAATGTCAGAGTCACCTGAAAATGTTAGGACTATCTTGAAGTTCTTATATTGACTTTCGTGCGTCAACTTTCAAGAGTGGAGAGACAAGCACTATGAAGTTTAGGAACACAGATGACATCTGACAGCTCCTAGAGTGAGGTAAATAAAGTTACACTAACACCTGAACCTGTTAGGAGGGAGAAAGAGGAAAAAGGCTAGGAAAAGAAAACAAAGAGCCTCAGAGGAATGGAAGGATTACTAAGAGATTAGTAGAGTGAAAATGAAAGTGAAAATTAAGCAGACAGGCAAAATTAATCTGAATTGTTCACAAACTTGAAACGTTGCATTTGCCTGGACAATTTCTTTTGAAGGTGAGGAAAAGCATATATGAGTTTAGTGTAGAGATGTTATGAGAGCAGTAGCATTCCTATAAAAGCAGAAGGGGCTGCAGCCCTTCCTTCCAATCATCACTGCCTAACATGACATGGAGGCTCCAGTGGCTGCACCCTCAAACACCAGCTCCGAGCCCTTGATGTACGCATCTGTTATATTCATACAGGGAGCTATGCTCCAAATCTGCTGTTTATTATTCTGTCTGATTTTAATAAAATCTGTCTTCAGATCACAGGCAGTGAGAACTACACAACCACTTATTACTGCAATTTTGATGAAAAAGTATAATTTTGATGAAAATAATATATATTATACTATATATTCTTCTGCTAATTCTAAAATTTCAGCTAAAGAAATGTTTATTGACAGAAGCAAATGTTTGTGGCCTAGCATTTTCACTAAATATGTATACCTGATTTTTTGAATCTAAATCGGAAATATTGTGTGCAGGTCCGGGCTCCCAAGCACAAGACAGATCTGAACACACTGGAGCTAGTCCAGAAAAGGGGTTGGAAGGGACTGAAGGATATATTACATACTTGATTAGGAGTAAAGGAGCACAACAAGGGGCACAATTAGAAATACAGGAAATTCAACCTAAACACAAGACCGAAAAAAGGGTGATTCAACACTGAAATAGGCAGTCCAAAATGGTTGAGGAGTCACCATCCTTGAAGATATTCAAGGACAATATCCTAAGCAGCCTGCTCTAGTTGACTCTTGCATGGATAATTTGGACAATTTCTAGATGCCTTTTTGAATCTCAACCAGTCTGTAGTTCTGTATTAAGAAATAAAATATCTGTTCAACTCTGTGTCCAGTAACTACTGAAGTTTTAGTCATTTATTTAGCTGAAAATCCCAATGAAAAAGCATTCAAAGAATGAACTACATTTTGTTTTATTACATTGCAGTAAAGAAAAAACATACTGACCTTGATACTTCATATTTTCACATATAATTTTATACAGAAAGGACACTGTTACATGGCTATGAACCAAGAAATTATAATGGAGAAGTAAGTCCAAACAATTTCTTAATACTTTCACTTTGTTAAGTTTATAGATTCTACTTCTTTTAGGCGACATAAGCTGCCTGCTTTAATACAGTGACATTTCTAGTAAAGTATGAAATGTTAGTAGATACCAAAATTTTGGTACACTTATCTCATGTTTTGCAGCTGAATGAAAAGCTTAAATCAAGTTTTTCATATCGCATTGAAGTCTAAGAACCTGCTGCAGCTCTCCTCACCTAATAAACTTAATAAATACATAATAAACTTCTCACACTCTTTTCCTAGGTATTGAGTTTTATCCTCTTCTCCTACCTACAAGGCAAATGATTGCACTGGAAGTAAGGATATCTTACTCTGATTCTATCTGGAAGCTCTTCAGTCAAAGAACTGAAGTCACAGACCACAACAAACAGAAGAACATAATACCACCATGGGTCCAACACTGGAATAATGACTGTGGATTTATCAAAAAAAGTAAGGGGAAAAAATTAAAAGCATTTTAAAATTACAGGATTTTTCACATTACTGAGAAATAATCTTCAATGAAATCTGGAAATGATTCAACATCAGTGCTCTCAGTCTTCATAATGCAATGTGGCATATGCTGCATGAAACAACGGATGTGTTTGTTAACCTTTAAAGAAGCATGAACACACTACAGTTTTTGCAGAAGAAACAACTGATGGTACTACTGCTGTTCAGAGGCAATTGCTCCTCACTGCCTCACATCAGCTGTACTGCAACAATTCCAAACTAAGCCTGAACGGCAGCAGTTCAGCCACCAAGCCCTGTCACACCACTCATCCAACACACACACCCTGACAGAGGGAAGCTGTAGTGAGAGATCTGCTGGAGGTTTTTCTCAGCCTTTCGACAGGGTCTGCTTTTCTTCTTCCCCGTACAGTAATAAATGGCATTTTGAAGCACTGCAGGTCACAGCACCAAGAATGACCAGTCAATTTTGTGTAGAGACAGACAGGAACTGTAATTAGGAGGTATGTATTGGCTGTAGCCCTTTATCACACATTCATACATAAATAAGAGGTAGCATTTTACTCATCAAGAAAACAATGTACATTAACTGCAATTTGCTGCTTCTATTAAAAACAAACAAGAAACCAGCAAACAAAAAGTCCAACTACTACTAAAGAAAAATAAAGCCCTGTCTACCTATCGGTAACTAGGCTAACAGTAATCTGCACGGCTGTCAGGCACAGGCTGTCTGGGAAAGAAAGCAATCCATTTGCAAATTAGACCCCTTTACTCTCTCTGCCTCACAGCAGCAACCTCTGCTGAAGCAGGAAAAAGAAAAGGGAGAAACCTGCACAAGATACACATAACCCTGTGAGGTTACTGAACATTTCGTTTTTTTCACCAGCCTTTCAAAGAACAATTGAAACATTAAGAGAAGACTATGAGCCATCAATATTTTGCAACTCTGAAAGGAAGCAAAATTGGAAGAGAATAGTGATGCTCATTCACAAAGGTATTGTGAAACAGGCACTCTGGGAAACCACTCTAAACTCAGGGACAACATCTGCACCTCTCCCACAGTTCTCCCAAGAGCAGTACTAATTAGCTGTACACAACACATGTGTACAACATATGCAGTAATTTGGCTGGAATTTTTTTACTGGAAGTAGGAGGGGTATTCCAGAACTTTGTCCAAGGTGAGTAATGCAAACAGAAACATTGTACCATTGCCAGAAGAAAACATCGAAAATCTTCAAAGCGTCAATGATCCTGTTCAACCAAATCATTGATGTTGCATAATGCACTCGTACACATGTGTAGCAGCAACTAAACTCTCTAAATTTTGAAGTTTAAATACAAATTATGCAACCCAAAATTAATTTTCATTGCTTAGTTTTCTTCCTTCCAAAGTCAATGGAAAAAATTCGACTGCAACAGATTGAAGTTTGTGCCTCACTATTTCTGTTTCCTCTATCACAGTCAGCAGTGCACGGACTGTGTGAAATTCAAAGTTTACAAAAACATACATATTTCCACTATGGCACTGTTTTTATTTGAAAACTGCATTTATATATGCTCTATTTATCTCCTGACTGCACAATACACATTGCTATCAAGAGTTCAGTATTACATATAAGGAACGAAGTAGCTAACATGAGTTTAAACATAAAATAGGTAGCACAAATTAGCAGTGTGCTTCCCTCAGTCAAGTATCTTAATATCAATAAGCAATTCTGTATAGGTATTCTTTTCATGGGGTTACACAATACAATTACTGACTCTTGGTAAACATGGTTACAAATCAAGATGTGGAGCAACCTCGCCCTGCCATGCATCAGTATATAAATGTTTCTGACCACCTCAACACATGGGGTATTTCAAGGTTCACAGTTACCATTTAGCTCTATTAGTTTAATTGACACTACTAGCGTAAGAGTTTTATCTTAGTTCATTGCAGGTTTTATTGTCTACAACTGTATAAATTCTTCACAGACCACAAGAAATAAATGGAAAGAAAAATACAATACAGTTATCTGCAATGACTTTTTATGGCCCTCTTTGGACCCCTGGGCAGATCACAATAAAGTTGCTGTGCAGTGCTTCTCTTACACAATGAATCATATTCTGCAGTCAAACATCCAGGTATAGTACATGATTGTATCAGGCACAAATGAATAAGTGCAATAATAAAGAAGAAAAAAAAACCTGATAATCTTGGAGAGATTAGTAAATTTTGGAATGCTAATTTATTTAGCCTTTATTCATGCAACACCTTGATCCTGGTACATGAACTGGATCCCAATCCCAGCCACAGCAAAAAAATGGACAAAAAAGCTTCAGTCCCTCACACACCTTACTGACCAGGATCTGCATATGCAGCCAGTGCATGCATGGAAAAAAAGACTCCAGAAGGAACACTGTTAAGAGGGCCTGCATCCCTCATCCAGGTACAAGTAGGTCATCTGCATTTAACTGGATTTCTAATGGTAGGAACACATAGGCAAAAAAAGCTCCAACTGCCACTACCTAGCAAAAAAGAGTGGCAGGTCCTTGACACCTGGACAGAACCCAAAGAGGCAAGAAGCAGGAGAAGAAGGAATGGATTAAAATGTTTTGCTGTTTTTCTACCTATCCTTAGTTTTCTATATGGTATTTCCTGTACCTATGCTGTAATAACTCCCCACCTCATCTTCATGCAGCAATGTGAACCCAAAACACTTTTATATTGGCGCCTTCACTGCCTGCACATCAGAGATACTCATACGTGATTGAGTATTGCTGCTCCAGTCCTGTTGGTGGACCTGACACCTCCTAGTTTCTGGTTTAACAGGGCAAGAACTCGAAGTACCTTCTGCCATCTGGACAGTTACCAGAACACAAAACCAGAAACAGGATGAAAAAAACTGGCGGCTGAAATTGTAATACACTTCTGCAGTCCTGATCCAGAAATTAAAACCACAGAACACATGACCACCCTTTACTTAAGAGAGTGATGAGTGGCCTGCTTATGGAATCAGGTCATTTATCCTGTAACAAACTTTGTCATGGTGTTTTGGGGGAGGGGGTTGATATCTGCTAGTCTCATCATCACTTAGAAAATATTTATTTATTAAGTAATGCTGAAATTATATATATCTTTACAGAAAATAAACACATCAGTTATATGACAGAAGATAATGTACTCATTCTGTCAGCAAGACATTTTCACAGGATTCAAAGCAGAGGAGGTAGATTCAAATGACTGGAAATTCACTGATGTACTTGCAATGCCTGTGAGGGCTTCTGTTTCTCCTGCACCTCCATTTTGGAGTATTCTAAACACTGGCAATAGCTACACAGCTGCTTCCTTTCGATAAAAGGTTGGAGCATATTTAGCCAATTAAAAGCTATGTAAATGCCTCACACATAACTTCCAGGAATTTGTTCTGCAAGATGAATTTTTATTATTATAAAAAGTATTTATCAAATTATTTAGTTAAGTATTTCCTTCATGAAAACAAGCACAAGACCACAGAAATGTGTAACATTACCATAAAATGTGAATGCAAGGAAGGTTTAAAAAATATATTATCATTATAAGGTTATATAAATCTCTGTGCCCTGCTGTCCATAGGTGTACATGTACATCCCCTACAATCCCTTCCAAAGTAATCAGAGGGCTATATAATGCATTCTACAATAGTTTAATTAGCACACATCTTTTGTTTTCCGATAGTACATTACTTAGGTACCAGAGAGATAAGTATCAGTTCCAAAAAAAGACTTAATATTAACCATTTTTCTATACAAACTCCAGTGAAAAAGGTCTTTCATTCAATCCTCTGGAGGACAACCAAAGCTTAAGGCTCCACCAACTTAATTTTGAAATAGTCTTGACTAAAGGAATAGCAAGTGTTACTCAATCCTCCAGCACCCTTTTGATTTTTCTTTGGAATATTCATTAAATAACAGCAACTTAAACCATTTCAAATCCATTTTTCAATGCAAAACCACATCCTGTTGCTGCCACACACCCACACAAGGAGACAAAAGGGTCCATCCAAGCCTCTCCTAAATTAACAGCACTCTAGAGAAGGCTAGCCATACACCATCTCAGACTCTGGACTCAGCACTGCTCCCTCCTTCCATGCCTCCGAGTCACCCCCCTGCTCCATCCTAAATCTTCTGTGGTTACCTTAGCCTAATCAGACCAGAACAATAAATAAGGGGGAGAGAGGGAGGGAAGAAGGGATGTTTCACTTCTGAGACACAGTAATTCTTAAAATGTATTTTTTTTAATCTGCATGATTTAGTCACATGCTTCTAGAGAATATTTATAAACTTCATGGTTTGCCCACTTGGGTTTAACGTGCCATCCTCTACTCACTCCTCAATCTCCTCTTTTTAAAAACATAAAAAATGTTAAAGAACCAATCAGAAAAAGGTTCAGAACAAAGGGCAGATGCAAATATATTAATGTAAGTGAAGCATAACAAGCTAAATGTAGTAAAACATAAATGCTGTACAGCCATGCTACTTACTGCTAGAGAGCAGTTCATTTGGAAGCAACAAAATGGTGTTTCATTTTGACAGTACTTTGACTATGAATCTTAAAAAAGAAGACTGAAAGGTAGCCATGAACTCTATCATAATAACTTAAGTGCTCCATTAAGAATAATCATAATTTATATTTAAGGGTAACAAATACGTAGGCATGAAAAGAAAAGAATGTGTTTTAAAAATTATGTAAATTATGTAAACAAAAAAAGTTACAGTACCATTGTATTTTCTACACCACAACTGAATAAATATTACTGGAACTACACAAAAAAGGGCTAAAAAACTTTCATGCCCTCCCACTGTAGCAGAATTGAAAACTTTTTAAATAGTAATAAAAAAAATGAAATGCTGTTTCCAGTATACAATATTACTCATTAAAAAAAAAAAAAGTAACAGAAAAGGTTGCAGCTCAACAGCTGGGCTGCAGCAAACAGCCTGGGGGAAAAAAAAAAAAAAGGCAGCAACAATATTTCCAGAAATACAGAATTTGCAGTGAAAGTGGAAAGAGTGAACTTACATCCTCTATTTCATCATCTTGACTGGTCCTACAGTAGGGAACCTAAATGAAGCACAGTCATATTTCTATGTGTAATACACCAAAACTGACTATAGACTAACTTCCTGTAAGCTTCAACAAAGAGCCTATCATTCCTTCCTAACACCTACAAACCACCTGAGAAAGAGACTGGTTATCAGCTTATAATATCACCAATTAACTCACTTTTATATAAAAAGTATACAACGCCGTTATGTCAAGAGTTTTTGTGCAGATTTAGCCCATCTTATAAAGGCAGACAAACTAAAGGCACTCAGATGGCAAACTTTTGCAGACTTTCCAAAATAAATGTTACACAAAAGTAGCAGATGTATATGTATGCAACTCATAGTGGTTGGAGTATCAGAGCTACTATCTTTGTAAGACATGTTTGGTGAAAAGCATTACTAAAAACCTCATGTGTAGTCAGAAACAATATTTAACTATCCTTTCTATAAAAACACCTTCATTTTCTCAAAACAGATGCTATTGGCAATCCTTGCACCCTTCAACAGGTACACAGTACTTAACAGAGTTACAGCTCCATTTCTCTAAAGGTTTCCCTATCAAGCAGCGGTAAATCTGGTTCTCTTTTACAGACTCAGTCAACCAGAACAGACAAGTTTGCTTAGATAAAATATGCCACAGTAAATGATGATATACGATCTCCACTTACAGAGATCCTGTTTGCTCACTAAAAGAAAGCTAGGACTGACTACGTGCAGGGAACGATTTACATTCATGGGACAGAACACATTACATCCTTTCCAGGTCCTGAAAATGTGCTTCTGCAGCAACAGAAGCCAGTTTACGCTATCGGTCTTAGAAACGTTTAAAGAGCTGCTCTATAAATATTGTTTATTTCTAATTCAAAATACCTCAAAAAATTACAAAGCATGGACAGCAGAACATTAAGAAAAAGAGCAATTATAGATATATTAAAAAGAAAAAAGGAGGAACCTGGAATTGTGAGAGAAAAAAGAGCCTAACAGCTGTGATTAGTGAGCCGTGTGTTTATACATCTTCCAACATTATACAGAGCACTGGGTGAATTTCAGACTGCCTCAGATGGCAAAGGACTATTGAAAGAAACTTGTTGACAATGTTGTTAAAATAGAAAAATATATGACGGCAAAAAACCGAAGCCTATTACAAATGTCAAATATAGGATTATAAAGCAATACACAGAGATTCTAGACTTGAATCTCGGTGCATAATCCAACCATCTGTCAACCAGTTGTGTAGCAAAATCAAGATAAAGAGGAAATCTCCAAAAGGACAGCCAAATTCTTTTCCTTCAGCTACTGCATTTCCCTGCTCACGAACATGCCCGCGGTAATCGCGCTCTGCTTGCAGATTAACCTAGAGGAGATGACACCCGCCACCAGCAAAAGAGAGATTGCGAAGGCAATCTTGCCAGATAGGGCCGATAAGCAGGGCGCTGAGCTCCCGGTGAAGCAGGCTGCAGCGGCTGAAGCAGCCTCCGCCGCGCCGGTGCCGCCGCGCCTAGGGCGGCTGGTGCGGGGTCCGGGGCGCCTCAGCGCTCACCGCCGGGCAGGTGCGAGCGGGGCTGGGGCTGGGGCTGGGGCTGGGGCTGCTGCTGCTGCTGCTCGGGGCCAGCACGCCGCTGCACCGCGCAGCCCAAAACTTAAACTCGCTGGAGCGGCAGCGGGGTCGTTCCTGACTTCTCTCCCAGCCCCGGGACGCCAGTGCGGCTCCCGCGGGTCCCGCAGCTCCCCTGAACAACCTCGCCCAACAGAGACCTCTCAGGAGAGGCTCCCCCCGGGAAAAATAAAAACTCTGAGGGGTGCCCTGAGGTGGGAAGTCCCCGAGCAGAGCCGTCTCACAGTGGCGGGGAGCGGTCCCGGGGCGCACGGCACTCGGGGCGCGGGGCTCCAGCCCGCTCCGGGACGGCGGGCAGCGCAGCCGTGCCCAGCCGCCCGCCCCGGGGCACGGCCGGGAGCTGCCCCGTGCCCGGCCTGGACACCAGTTGCTCGACCCGCGGTGAAGAAGCTGTAAAAGGAGCCTGGGGGCGGCAGCAGAGCTCCGGGGGAAGCCGGACCCCGGCCTGCGGGCGGTGGGGCGCTTGCCCCATACGGGGCAGACAGGGGATCCGACCGCGCAGCCCTTCGTTCTCACCTCCTTAAGTTCCTTGGCGACATCTTTCAGGTCCCCCAGGACTAATTCCAAATCCTCCACGATGATCTTGATCTGCTCCTTCACCTTGGTTTTGGAGGCTGCCGGCGGCCCCTCGGACGGCGAGGAGGAGGAGGATGCGGTCCCCTTGGACTGGGCGGACATCCTTCGGGGCAGCCCGGCGCGGCCAGCGGGGCACGCAGGTCAGGCGAGCGCGGCGGCCGCCGGCCGCCCGGCCCCGTCCCTCCAGCTCCCGGAGCTGCCGCAGCCGCTGCCGCCACCGCCGCCTGCCCGCCCGCGCATCCCGCGCCGGGGGCGCCGAGCCGCGCCGCGCTCCGCCGGGCGGCCGCGCTGTGCAGCTGCCATCGGCTCCCGGAGCGGCGCGGGGGCCCGGCTGCAGCCCGCCCTGCGCCGCGCCTGCGCCTCGCCCCGCCCGCGCCGCCGCCCGCGCCCGGCCCGCCCCGGCCCGGCCCGGGCCCGGCTCCGGGCGGCAGCGGGGGCCGGGGGAGGAGCGCCCACCGCCCGCGCTGCTGGGGGGCGGCGGAGGCCCGGCGGCTTGCTCTGAAGAGATGCTCTCCCCTCTCCTCGGCGCCCGAAGGCCCGTGGGGGCGAGAGCACCGTGCTGTATCTCCCAGAGGGTGCCCGGCGCTGCCTCTCCCCGGAGCCCCCCGCCGCTGTCCGCGGGAGCGGGACGGGTCGCACCGGGTCTGACGGGGAAAAGGTCAAAACCCGCCAAAACAGCCCCCAAAAAGGAAACACTTTTCGTAGCTGGCTCATTGAAGAAGACAACAGCAGTGCCTGTTTCTGCTGATAAAAGTCATTATTGGAGGGGTGGCACTCACACCCCTGTGCTGTTAAGCGACCGATTTGGCGCGTCTGGAGCGTACATGGCTCGGTTTGGACTAAGGAATGAGCTATGGAAGGACAGTGTTGTGTAAATGTCACCAAATCGGTAAAAGGCACTTTTATGTCCCTACTCACCTGTATCAACTGTGCTGCAGAAACACAATGATCAGTACACCCTGTTGTGGTTGGGAAGTAAAGATTGTGTATCACACCATATAGAAATAAATGAGGCACATGAGCCAGAGTATCTTTCACGAATATTCTATGACGCTCTTTCTCTGAAGTACTGGCCAGTGCCGCTTTTGAACACATCCTTCCCCTACCACTCTTCAAAGATGGATCTGTGAAGCAAAATGAAGAGATTGTAAGATATAACTAACCTCTGGTGGTTTTCCATTTTACTGCAAAAGAAGCTAAAAGGAGCTGGTTTAGGTATTTCTATTTTCCACTAGCTATGAACAGCAAGAAGAGGGCATGCAGCCAAGTCCTGCTTTGAACACCATCCTGCATGGCTGCAGCTGACTTTGATGTTGTAAATGTTTCTAAGAGTTTTGGCAGCCTGAGATGTTTTAACCTAGCTAAAGCAGGACAGGAAAAGCAACCTTGCCCAGAGCAGTGTTTCTGCACGTGGTAAAAATCCCACTTTGTGACGAACAGTTTGTCTCTGGGAAGATTGTGGGACTGGGATATGAATAGAGAGGGCCTGACAGCACCTGTTACTGCCTAGGATAAAGTGTAATTATCTTTCCACATTTTGCCACTATAAAATTTGTGATATTTGGCTGAAATTATGAATGTTAGTGGGAATGGAGTTTAATTTTTTCCCCAAGTGTCTCAAAGATGTTTCAAACAATTTCAAGGAGGTCATGTTCAAGAAGAGCCCCTGTCTTTCCTCTCAACTTTTCTCAAGTCAAATGAGAGATTTCTTTTTCATCTCACCAAGTGAAAGCTCTTCCAACACTGACTTTCAAAATCATTCCCTCTGGTTATTTTTACTTAACTGTTTCTATATGAGCAACAACATCATATGATTTTTGAAGCTGGCTAAGTCAGAATTTCCAAACTGCAGTCACCACTAAATTAGAAAGAAAGCAACCCACAAGTTGTTGAATAAGATTTAATTAATGTGTTTGAATATTATTCCTCAGGGGTATTGTATGAACAGGAAAAAATAAAACATTTATGAAAATGTCTATCAGTGGAATTATCTATGCAGAAACCAGCACACATCCAGTTTATAATTAGAGAAAAAAGCCTATTTTGTGACAGAAGTTAAGGTTGCTGTATGACAGTATACCTGGCTACACACAACATGGCTTAAATAGATAAGGGGCAGTTTTCTTACTGTACAAATAATTATCATTGTCACAAAATTGCTACCAGATTTGCTACAGACACAGTAATTTGAGCATTTTATAGATTATCTCTGTATAAAGTGTTGCCATGTCTCACTGCTAAATATTTTTAATTTTAAGAAGAAATAATTGATTCCTGTTCTATATCATCAGTTAGTTTTAAGTCATGACAAGACTTTACCCGTAATCCTGTGGTTATCCAATTCCTGTAAGCCTGTGACCATCTTTGGAGACTTCCCAAACTTTTGAAGATATTAATCATGTTCACTTTCCCAATCCTTCCACTTCTATAGTGACATTCTTCTAAGAGCTGTGCAGGGTTATACAGTGGCACTTCATTCAAGTCTCTGCTGCTGAGCCCTGAAGGATACTGACAGCACTTCTAAGTCCTGAATAAAGTTTATTGTCCTATTGGTCTTTAAAGCAATTTAATGCCTTTGGAAAATGTTCTATACTTTGCCAAATCATGTCTTAGTTAACTAATAAGTCCTTCCCCACAGCAAAGTTATCTCTTAGTAATTTCAGTTTATTGTTTTTATAGTCTTTCTTTTTATAGTCTTTATAGTCACCAAACCCGAACTGGCTAATCAGGCAAAATAAGAGTAACTCCTTACCGGAAGTTGACCTCTATAGGATGTTAAAGTGATGCAGAGGATGCTCAAGAAGTCCCCCGAGAAATTTTGGGGACAAAAGTTATTTAAAAAGTAGAAATCTTACGACATTCAAAGTGCAGTTCACTGATTTTCCATTAACACTTGAAATCCAGGAACACTTAAGAAAAAAAGAACGCAAAAACCCACACAACATATTAAATACATACTTAGCGAGGTGCCATATCACTGTGTCAGTGGTGATCTCAATTATTTAAGTTTGCAAGTTGAGTAAGGCTTGCAGTAATTGGGAAGGACCTCTCTCACAAAAATCTATCAAGATGCTGCAAAGTTTTGTTTTGGTGATTCAGTAGATGGCACTTTTCCTTCTGGAAAAAAACATCTTATATCTCAGCCAAGTGTTACAAGTAGAATGAACTGCACTCGCACAAAGCAGTGATTTTATCATGCTGTTTTGTTTATGCTATTTATTTTATGTATGGAGTCACTAAGATTTGAAAACTATGCAGGAAATCATGAGTAATCATAAAATGTACATGAATCACAGAAATGATTTTGCATGAGAGTCAGCCACAGCAGTAATATAAGAAATGTTATGACTTTTAAATTTAATCACTTTTCTCTTACAAAAAACAAAACCAAAAAAAAAGCCCCAGATGCTTGCCTACTTGGAAGGGCTTCTTTTGCACCATGAAATCTTTGTAGTTATTCTTGTATGAGAATAGAAACCATGGGAACACTTTACAGATTATAGATGTAAAAGTACATCCCAGTTTCCTCCAGTTGTTAGTATTTCAGATAAATTCATTAAAAAATAATTTGCTGTTGCCTGGTGCAGGTATTTTGTTTGAAGTTTGGGCTATTTATCAAAGGCAAAAGTTCTGTAAATCCTTTTAGGTCAAACAAGATCTGGATGTTCTGATTGATTTTAAATCATTGTGAAACTTTCCAACCAAAAGCAACTAATTTACAAGGCAAAAAGATGTTTACATCTTAATTTGGTGAATGATAAAATACAACCATAATTTATTTTCCATCTCTCTTTAGAATGTGTCCTTAAAGGAATATTCCACTTATCCACATACAAGTTAGGGAGGCAGTGAAACAGTAAAACTGTCTTTTTCTTGACAAATGAAATTGTGTGGAAGAAAGCTTAAATTAATTGCTAGAGGCTTGAATGTTGGACACATACTATTTAAAATGTTCAATAAAATCTTCAAAATTATTCATAAGTTAAATTAAAACAATGGCCTAAGATAAAGTACAATGCCACTAACTTGCATTCCACTCAATTGTGAAAGACAGATTTTCATCTTTCATACTTTTCATCCTAAAAGAACAGTATGATAATCTCTTTTCAAAATGCTTCCATACATAACTGAATATTATGTTATTTCCGTAACTCTTAGACAGATTTTTAATGGTTATGATGAGAAAGTCACTCTGGCTGCTTATGTTCCAAACGGTAGAGTTCTAGTTCATTTGCACAGGAGCTGAAAAACTTTTCAGTTAAAGGAAAAAAAATTAAAACTAATTTTGGAGATGGTATGATGACATTATATTCTGACATAATAATGACATTATATTCTTCCACTTTTTTAAAAACAGGTTATTCCTTTAAAAACACCTCAAGGTCTCACAAAATAAAAAACATACTTCTGAAAAAGCATATTTCTGAATTCAGGTCGCTCATTTCCAAAATGTAGCTTGAAAACATAGTGGGAGTCAAGACTGGGGCAACATCACCCTTTGCACCAATTACTTGTCCTACTTCTCCACCAAATTGATTCAAAATCATACATACCATATGTATAACATGAAAGCCATCCCTTTCTGTCAATCCACAGATACTTCTCATAAGGATTTACATATTGGTAAACAAAGTTCAGGATTGATTATTTGTGAAGCAGAACTCTAGGCATGGAGCCAAGAAGCTAAAGACACACCTAAAACTATCTTATTCTCCTTTTGAGCTAAAAGTAGAGCAGAGTTTTATGGAATCCAAACCTATTTTCCTTGCATGTTGTTTGCAATATATAAAATGAGGATGGCAATAAATGTTACTTTTCTTATCTGGCAAATCCTTTGTTCAGTGATTTTGTGAAAAGAAAAGAGTGGTTATTTTCTCCTAACTTAAAAACATATATGCCATAATTTTTCTGGTAAATATGAATAAAATGTATCCTCTGCATCACTTATGTTCCTTCAATATGCTCAGGATAGAATGTCACATTTATTAACCCAGTTTAAAGAAAATCTATTTTAATGTCTCAGTATTGAATGACAGCCCACAAGATTTACTCCGGTTTCATGGGGAAGTGCTGGAAGATAAACATGTTGAAATTAGGTCCTTCTTTGAATCACTTCTGTTCTATCAGGCTTCCTTCATGAGCTGTGAACAACCATAACATGTGAACCCTTTCTGCATCTGGGATATTCCTCAGGCACTAAATTACACTAGGTTTTTTTCCCATAAAATTTTAACTAGAGGTAGTTCTCTAAAAATGTCAAAAGCTTTGAAAAGTGCACAAGGGAAAGAATTTGAACTATTTATTTTCTCCAAACTAGTCCCTCAGTAGCTAGACAAAGAAATAGAGCATGTGATTTTAAAAAAGGGTATTAATTATGTCTGTGATTTGTTTTAATTCAATAAAGATACAGTTTTCAGTGTAAAACTCAACCATGTACTGCCTATGGATTTAGTAAGATAGGATAACAAAACCCAATTCAGTCAGAATACAAGTATCTAGAGATGATGTGAACTTTGTCAAAGTTGGATTTTGTGAATTTTGTCCATCTATATTATACCATGACTTCCAACATCATGTGAATAATTATTTGTGGAATTCTTTGACTCAAGAAAGATCCACTGTATAGGCAAGCATAAAAAGCAATCTACTAATATAATGTGGGAGAATAATAAAATAAAATAAAAATCTGAACTATATCAATACAGAGCCTTGAAAGATGTAAAAATGTATTTGGTCTCACCATAAGTACTTAGTTCACTGTCACCTGCTGTTGTGGGAGGAATTAACAGAAATGGCTATCTTAATGTGAATCAATAGGATATTATAGGGAAAAAAATGTTAAATGGGTCAGGCAAGGAAAAACACACTTATAGCATGCTTATTGCATCTCTCCTGCTAACATCTATCAAAATGCTTTTAAAGTGCAGGAATGGAGGGAGATAAAGAATATTTTTTCCTCTCTTGAATATGTCCTGCATAATTGCTTGGAAATAATAGAGGTTTTTTTTTTCCTTTTCAAAATGTAGGGTATGGTGGTAAACAAAGTGGTAAAACTGAAAGGAGAATGTTGGCTGGATATGTTTCTGCAATAATCCTCAACCAGTAGTTTATACTAGTAATTTTGAACATGTGTTTTTCAAACTCAGTTTAGGAAGTTATAGACTTAATTTTAAGTTTACCAAGATTCGTTCTTTATTTACTGGTTAACTGTCAGCTAACAAATTGGTGCCTTTTTTCCCCCTAAGGAGCTGTTGGTTGGTGTCAGATGCAAAGCATATCATGTGGAGGAATATCCTTTTACTGCTGGCATTCACTTCAGTAGTACATTATTGCAAACATCTGGAGCACAGCAGAAAAACACTGTCTGGATTCTTTCCTAAAGCACCTCCATAAGAATAGTCTGAGCTAGAGAAATGCCAGAGTAAATGAGTAACCCAAACGTGGAAAAGGACTAAAGTACAGTAGCAAGACTACAAAGGTAAAATATGCAATTCTTTAACCTGCAGATCCACAGTGGATTTATGGAGCTTTTATCTCAAAGCCCACTCTAGCTACTGCAATTTAAAAAGCTATTTCTTCTGTGTCATCCACCATAAAGCAAAGGTGAACATTCACATGTTTGAGGCTTTAATTTTAGATTGATGAATTATCTATTGACAGACAATGAATCTCTGCCACTTCGTCCTCCACTCCCCAGATTCAAATTATGTTAAAAGCCATAGTGCAAACAAAGAGAAAGAAGCCAGAAATATAAATGGGAAGGATCTATTACTCACTGGTGAACGTTGGGCTGTACTGTGTGAGTGCCAAGTAGTCCCTTGATGAACTGACTGTTCTCCAAGACAAGGTGCAAGAAAACACTGGTTCTGTCCATGCCTCGCTGGACTGGACCTACAACATTACAGACCCAAGCAGTCAGGGGCACCAGTTAGAATCTTTCAAATTATGGGAATATATTCCCATATTCCCCTTCTAAATTCAGATAATTATGATTTTAAATCTGTGAGCTTTCCAATATGCTAATGTCATCTGTTACTCATTTAGACATTAATGCTTTTATGATTTTTTAAATTTGTTTTTGCTTTAAACAATATTTTCTCTAAAATAGTCTCCTTGTGAATTTCCAGCATTAATTTACCTGGAATCTGTTACACCATTTCTTGTAGTCTCTCAGGACCTATGACCTATCTTCAAAATGTCAGTTGCACAATGATCCATTCAAATACTCTATCTATTGCTTCTCTGAGAAGTCATGCCAGGTATTTTCAAAGAAGTAATGTTTTCAGTGGATATCCAAATATCCAATCCACCAGTCTAATTCAAACAAAGTGACATCATTGTTTACCTCAGCTTTGAATTTTTTCTGGAGAATTTGCAATTCTCTGCAGCTGTGCTTCTCCCTAGGTAAGAACTATTGCTAACAGAAATCTTCAGAATCAAGGGCACATACTGTTTGTTTACTTGATAATTACCACCAGTCCATTATTAGCTAAGGATTTAGGATAAGGAGTTCTAGAGCCTGTGCACTCTGGATTATAATGTAATTTTACAGGTAAATAAAAAACAACATAGTGAAAACACATGAAAATCAGCACAAAAACACCTTTTTCAGGTATTTGAATATCTATTTGTTTTCAAAACAATGGAATAGTTTCTGATATTTTTAGCAAGCATCAGGAAACAGCAGTAGCATCCTGGTGTCAGCCAAAGGCAGTTCTACCTTTTCTTTTTTTTTACACAACGTAAGGTTGCAAAAATTAGGAAGAGAATCCACATCAAAATGAATTTTTCCATTCAAATATAGAATTTTTTTTTTTTCCACAAACCAAGCCTGGTAACTTGATTAATAGTAACCACTTGATTAGTAGGTAATGTGTAGGGAGAGAAAAACAGGCTAGTTGAACTTTCAGAAAAGTCACAATAATTACATTTACAATGCACATGCTTGAGCTTTATTATCTAAAGGTCTGACCCACAGTCTATGACCCTGCTTTAAAGAGGGAATCAGTTTGGTCTAAACATCTGTGAAATTGTTTTGTGACAGTCCTTCAGTATGTCCAATCTTGTCTTTTTGCAGAAATATTCAACTCCTATGAAAGCCAGATCACAAGAAGACTCTGTCTTAAATTCCCCTACAATGTGCTCTGGTTTTATGCCACTGTCATTTGGTTCTGTGGTAATTCAATACCAGACACAGATTACTGTGCTAAAGGGACCTTATCTCTAACCCAGTAAACATGTTCCTGAGGTCTCAAATCATACAATCACTCTAAAATTATATTGCTGAATACTTCTATCTGACCAATAAGTGTACCTAAATTAATTTTGCTACAGGTGTAAAGTACTATGTTTAATAATTTGCCATATAAATCTCTCCTACATATTTTTAGCATAGAAAAATGTTAAATATAATTAGCATTGAATATTCTTGCCTCAGAAGATCTTACATGAAAAAACTTCATTCTGAAAAGAAATTTTAAAAGTACCGTGCAGCGAATGAAAAGAAATTTCCACATATGATTTACAGTCTGAAAGGTGGTGAAAATCCTGGGTCTGTGATTATTTTGTGTAGAAACAGCAAACTTGGGCTTCTCTGGTGTCCAAAGATTAGTGAAGGAAGAACAACCTGATTTTTCTCTCACCCTTGTTATTACTCAATCTGTTAATATTTGAAGATAAGGTTTTGAATTTTTTACTCAAAAGAAGATTTCATCTAGAGATAAAATGGTGAAGATCAGAAGGCTTAATACAAATATGCTCATTTGTGCCTCTCTGATAATTTCTATTTTTTTTTCTGTGCTTGCAAAATAACGCATCAGTAAGTGTGCTCGACAAATCCAGAAAGGCCCATTTAATTTAATTTACCTTTGTAAATATGTGACTTCAACCTTGTCAGTATTTGAATGAAAAAACAATCAAACAAACAACAAAGAAAGAGCTACAAAGGCAACTTCTTAAAACTCTGCTCAATTTTGCAAATTGTTTGAACTTGTTGATTAAAGTTTCTAAAAATATTTTATAGCACTGACCTTCTGCTTCAGAAGTTACATAAACTAGAGGCACTTGCAGCAAATACAATCCTAAACCTGTGTAATCTGATAAAATGGATGATCAAGCCAACAGTTAGTTTACAGCTAGTTTGGTCTTCCTCAATCTACTACAGAGACCATCTCTTCTTTTTCAGTGAAATTAAAGGAGGTTTTTCTTGCTTTGACAGATACAGCAATCCATATTCCTATTCCTAAATTTCCATGTCACATTTCCATGCCTTCTCTTAAATTCACACATGAACCCAAGTTGTACAGAAATTATGATTTTGGGATCCAAACATTTTGCTACTGCACAAAGCAAGTACTCTAAGTACAAAGAGAGATTTTTTTTTCTGAAAATATTGCATTTATATGCTCTGTCCAGTTGGTGTAGAAACCAAGGACCTGAGATCTCAAGGCCCAACAGGTGAAGCATATTTTTAAGAGTGTGCTTAGACTGGACAGATTGCTCTGTTCTCACAGGTTACCCCCAAGCTGAGGCAGAAGTCCTTTTACCATTGCATACAGGAATAATTTCTCCATGCGGGTTTGATCAGTAGGGAGAGAAACAGAAATTTGTAACTTTTGCCTTGTTTAAGATTTTTGACATTCACTTCTGTCTTCTGTGACAGGAAGGACGTAATTACTGTGGGTGTTTTTGAAGAAGTGAGGGAAAAATGCATTCCCATTCCCACGATCATTTATCCTGAAGTATTTAAATTTTTATCAAGCCTTGGCTTTTATATGATGATGCCTTTTGAAGCTGGTAGGTCTGTTGTTATGGTGCAGGAGTATATTATAGCTGAATTGTTTTTTGCATGTCAAAACTTCTAAGTCTTTGCACTCACCAAGCTAAGGATTAAAATATGAGTATAAACTGTACAATAGAAAGAGGTAAGTGTAGAATACCATCTCTTTGATTTGACAGGACTTTATACATGTACAGACACAAAGAAAAGAATCTTAAATCAATTTACAAAAAATTTCTGTGCAGAATTAACTGCTGTGGTTTTCTTATGCATCATTTGGACTAAGGTGACTCAGCTTTGTTTTTCTGCAGCACTGCCAAATCACTGCCAAATCAAGCATTAGAAGTCTTTGTAGCTCAGTTTCTGTTATTTTTTTTTTACAAAAGATAAGTATGTTAAACTATGAGAGTTAGAGTTTTAAAATTTACAATTATTTTTAGTTAGCACTTGTTAAAATGTATTCACTATTGTAACTGTGTTTTAACCCATGGACTGCTTCCTGTTCCTGTGGAAATTAAACACTAGAGCAGGGATTAGACAAGGGACTTTGAACACCTAGCAAGAAATTCTGATATATGGGATCAAACCCTCACAAACTCTGAATGCCTATTTAGCTGATGCTTACAAATTGCAACTGGCACTTCTAAAGTTTCAAGACAGCACAAAAATTCCTTAGTCCATCAGTCTATTGAAAAGTGCCCTATGGACTTGGGAATAGGCCTTGTCACACAAAAGCCATGTACTGGACCCACTGAAACAAAGAGGATCCACTCCAGAGCTCAGCAAGGCCAAAGGCAGCCTGAGGCCACCTGAGACAAAAGGGGACACAGTTTTCCATGGCTGTGTGTCTGCTGGCCCCAGGAGGTGTGCTGGACTTGCAGGCAGGACTTGAGCACCTTGAGAAGAAGGCACCTGAGGATACAGATTCTTTGTTCTGGAGCAAGGCTTCTGGGCTTCCTTAGGAATGGGTATTAGATTCCCACCTTTCCCAAGGCCACAGAGGCCTTTCTGAGGCCACAGACTCACATTTGGGTCACACCTCGTAAGTGTTCTGTGTGGAAATGAGTGAAAATGAATATTAACAATTTATTACTCTCTTTTCCCTTAGCTTCAGTTGTTGAAGTTTTATTCCTGTATTCTGAAATACAGGATTTACAATTTGAAAGTTATGCAAAAGCTCAAATATTGTTTTGCATCAGTACATCATTAATAGGATAAAACTAACCTATTTCTTCATGGCCTATCCAACTAACATTCCCTGTTAGTGGGTGAACAGTCTAGCACTTGATCAATTTGCCTTTTAAAGATCTGGCTATTTTTACATTAATATAAGAAGGAAGCATCCTTTAGAAATTATTATATCCTTAAAAATTTAAAATACAAAACAAAGCTTTATGAAACTAAGTATATAGTCTGTATTTTTGCCTATTGTCAAATAATTTGGGTACTATTGCAACATGCTGATAGGTTCAAAAGTTTAGAATAGTCTCTGAATGTGAGAAGAAAGTCTGTCACCCCAACCATGGTTCTTAAATATTTGGTTGGTTGACATTGTTAGTGAAAGAAATCATATGAGGACTTAAGCAAATAGACAACATTGATTCACTTCTTTCTAGAAAGATACTTCCATTCTTATTCTTCTGCTTCACTTTAATGCAAAGCAGTTGGCTTGGGGAGAAAAAGCATTTGCTTTCTTGTGTGGCATACTTGAAACTTTTCAATATCCTGACATGTCATTCTTTGGAAGATATCCAAAGTACTCATGTTTTACTCCAGCTGTCATGTAACATATTCCTTCCACTGTCAAGACCTGAAAAGGTTTAGTCAGAAAGAGTATAAAATTTTGTTGCATCAGAAACAGTCACTTTTTTTCTTTTCTTTCTTTTTAGCTCTAATAGCAGTATTTCTGTCTCCCAAAATAATTTTATTCTTTGGGATTTTTTTCCTTCTGACCTCATTCTGATGGAAGTTTAAATACTTAAGGAGAATAAACTTTGAAGTTGTATGTGTCCATATTGTAATAATTTTGAGAGATTCTTTTGTGCATTATCTTCAGTTGAGATGAGGTAACATACCAAGAAGAAAAAAATAAAGATTGATTTTACATATAAATTCTAATCTAATCTAAAAATTGAATTCATATAACTACAAAGACTAAGTTATAATCTCCAACAATTTTATTGAATAAAAGCTCGTACTTTAGGTCAAAATTACTGGCTATCTATGAATGTATTATATCAAATACCAAATAAAATACAGAACAGACTTCTGACAATGAGAATCAGGTCATTGCCCTACTCTTGAAACTGTAAAATCCTAGTGCTATCTTCTTCTTATGACCTTAGAAGTCTTCTCTGTGAAACTCTGAAGAGACTTCCTGCAACTCAGTGGTTTCTGGACTGCCTTCCACAGTTCATATACCTTGGAGCTGAGGTTACAAAGGGTACTCAGATGAGAATAGATCACGAATGTCTTTGGAATTATTTTTGATAAAGCAAAGTTTTCTTAAAGTCTGTAGAGGTGAAACTCCATGAAGATATTAAAATATATTTCCTTCTGTTTGTAATGCACAGATCAAGTCTCAGTCTGCTGTAAGATTTTCAGAGAGCTGTTACATATCTTATTTGTGCACTGAGTAGAAAGGTGTGTATTATAAAAAGGCAGAATTGAGGATTTCCTTGAATTATTAGTGGTTCTTAACTTATCTAAAGACACCCTCATTTTCAACAAAGGAAATACATTTTTCCTTAAGACACTGTATTTATCCTTTTAGAAATAGTGCTTTGGTCTCCCTTCTGACAAATTTTTAACTGCTAAAGCTAGTCTCTGTGGTTTTTTAGATTTTTCAGGAAAATATTTGATTTCATTAGTAAGGACATGATGTTGAAAGCTAAAAAGCTGGCTTGGTTGACCTCAGTGGACAGGGATAAAGTGGCAGTAAATGACAGCAGCCAGGGAGTGTGCTTGCAACCCAGATGAGAGGATCTGAAGGTGTGTACCCAACCCTCATTGTCTCTTTCTGAGAGGAGCATCTGGAAAGTTGCACCTGGCGGCCTACAAGGGTGATGTGGCAAGGCACCTTTGCACTTCAGGGCCTGAAGCAGGCTCAGTGAGTGCTGAGGCAGGGAAGGAATGAGACTGTTGTCTGATAGAGTAGCTTTGCAAAAGAAAGTATTTCTGTTCCTGGAGCTGCAAATGACAGTACAGTGGATCACTTTAAAATATGAATATATAGCAAACACAATCATTCATTTTTCTCCTGTCACTAATGTCCTCCATTCATTACCATACTGGTTTTAGAAAAATAATTTTTCCTGTTCTGTTTATACCATACAAAGTTATACTGGTTTCAGCTGTGAATTTGACAACAGAGCTGTTGTCAACTCCTTTAAAACCCAGGAAGAAATAGAAATACCTGTTCTAGAAGGAGATTTGGTATGCTCAGGCAGAAGGACAGTTCTAATGACAGTAACTTCTTCTATCTCTAGCTGAATGAAAGTGGGATTAGCATCTTTTATGTATGCCTTTTTCTCTAAAGATGTTGAGATTTTGAATTCCGATTAGAGAGAAGTACAGCTTGGAGCAAATCACTGAATTTATAGCAAGAAGTAGAGAAGAAGACTAAGCATGTCCCAGTTTAGCAAGTGAACTGTGGAGGACCAGCCTCACAAATGCGTAGCTATCCCTAAATAGAGAACAGGGAGCTTGAACACTGAACTCAAACCAGCACATTAATGGTCCTTCCTTCAATTTTTGCCATGATGAGGTTAAACTGTTTTTCGAGATCTCATGATCTTCCACTCCATATTTAAACAAGCTTTAATTTAGATTTATGTCTATAATCTTGATTTCATCAAACTGTATCATCAAACACCATACTTACAGAAACAAAATATTTACTAAGTAGATTTAAAAAGATATCTCAAATTTAAAGTGTTACATTTAAAACATGATAAAAAATACTGAAAGCATTAGTAGCTCTTTACAGTAATACCTAAATAACTGTCATGCCGTAAGTGCCAAATTAATAAGTATTTCAAATTCCTACATTAATAAGGCAATGTCTTTTATGTCTGAAAGTTCAAAGGATATCCACTTTTTTAAGATATTTTCATAATTATTATGTAAAATATTTATGCTAGTTGAATTAAACTTCAACAAACTGTATAAATTTCTTTTAAACACATATTATCAGCACTATATTTCAATAAACAAGGAATAAACAAGGAATGCATCCTCTTGTCACAAAACAGTGGGTTCCAACAACTCCAGCTTTCCTAAATCATACTTAAAATTATTGAAGCCATCTAATTTTCACAAACAAAACAGTGGAAAATTAATTTAAGAACACATTTAGTTACACATATGTTTGCAATCAAACTGTTGTTTTAAATTACTTGATTAGAACATTTTGTCATACTTACTGGAAACTAGCATAATAGTAGTGTTAAGACCACAAAGTCAGAGAGAGATTGAAAGGACTGTGAGTGAAAGGAAAAGAGCAAATGTTTTAAAATTCCCAGAGTTTAACAGTTCTGGAAAAAATTAATCATCAATTCCAGTCACATATCCCTGTGTGTGAACACACATATATGTTTTCTTATGGTGAGAACTGTAAATGTTCCGTAACTGTAAAAATTTGGTTTTTTCAAGGTTTTTCATCCTCAGTAAATTGTAATTACTAAAATTGGGTTGAGCTATGCTACATATCTCACAGTGGTACCACACAGAACAAAGGAAAAACATACAGTCGTTGCCATGGCTTTGCCTCCATGGGATTTTCCACTCAGAGCTTTAGCTACCAACAATGTTCCTCAGAAGTCCTTCCAAAACATTATGGAAGCAAGATTGATGGAAACATCATGGCATAACAAACGTCAGTAGTGATGCTCAACAAAAGTTTCAGGAATTCCAATGCAAGTCATTCATTGTGACTTCCGCTGATGCTGCCAGAGCAGGTTTCTCCTTTCAGACACGTTTGGAATCAGGCTCTGACCTGAATGCCCTCTGCACTCACATTCCTAATTAGCCAGAAGCTCATCTAGTGAGGAATTTTAAAAGATTGCCAGACATAATTTTGTTTCCCCACAAGCTCACTAACTTTTACTCAAATGCATCATCTCATATGTCCCAGTTTCAGATTTCATAGTATCAGCATTGATATGACCATACCAGAGAATCTCACTTCTTCACATAAATACATTTAGATTTAGATAAAAACTGAGGTACTGGACATCTTCTTTGCCTCAGCCTTCAACAGTAACTCTGGTGAAGTTCAGGGCAATGAACACTCTTAGCTCGTAGGCAGAACTTGGGAGCAGACTAGACCCCCTAAAATCCAAGAGATAGGAAGTGCTGAGCCATTTAGACACTCATAGGTCTCTGGGAGTGGATGCAGATTCTTCCAAAGGTACTGAGCTAGCTGGTGGCTGAGCTCACTAAGCCATCCTCCATTATTTACCATCAGTCCTGCCCACTGTGGAGGTCTCAGATGAACAGAGGTTGGCCAATGTGACACCCATCCAAACATGAAGAGTCAGAAGGAGAATCCAGGGAACTACAGGCCTGTAAGCCTGACCTCAGTGCCCAGCAAGTTATGGAGCAAATCATCTTAATTGCAATCACTCAGCACGCAGGGGACAACCAAGGGGCCAACATCAAAGCCAGCACGGGTTTAGAAAAGGCACATCCTGCCTGACCAACCTGGTCTCCTTTCGTAACCAGGTGACTCACCTGATGAGTGCGGGGAAGGCTGTGGATATTATCTACTTGGACTTCAGAAAAAACATGGACACATTTTCCCACTGCATTTTCCTGGAAAAGCTGTCAGCCCAGAACCAGGACAGGCATAATCTTTGTTGGTTAAAAAACCAGAGTGCTAGTGAATGTAGCTACGTCCAGTTTACACCTGGTCACTGGTGTCTGATAGGAATCACTGTTGGGCCTAGTTCTGTTTAATAGCTTTATTGACATAAATAATATGGATGAGATGATCAAAAGTATCCTTAGTAAGTTCATAGGCAACACTAAGTTGGGTTGGAGTGTTGATCTGCTGGATAGTGGGAAGGCTCTGCAGAGGATTCTGTACAGGCTAGATTGGTGTGCTGAGGCCAAATACAATGAGGTTCAACAAGGCAAAGTTTGGGTTAACACTTCAGTCACAACAGCTCCAGTGCTGCAGGCTGGGGATGATGGTCAACAGTGGGTGAACATGAGCCAGCCATGTGCCCAGGTGGCCAATGACATCCTGGGTTATATCAAAAATAGTGTAGCCAGGGCAGTGACCATCCCATTGTACTGACCACTGGTTAGATCTCACCTTAAATCCTGTGTTCAATTTTGGGGCCCTCATGACAAGAAAGACTTTGAGGTGCTGGAGCGAGTCCAAGGGAAGATTGATGGAGGAGGGGAAGGGTCTGTGAGAAGCAGCTGAGGGAGCTGCTGTTGTTCAGCCTGGAGGAAAGGAGGTTCACTTGCTGCTCCTCTTCCTCCTCGAAGGAGGCTGTAGCCAGGTGGGGGTTGGCCTCTTCTTCCAGGTAAAGGAGCAACACAGGCCTCAAGCTGTTCCAGGGGAGGTTCAGGCTGGACATCAGGAGGAATTTAATCATGCAAAGGGTTGTAAACACTGGAACCGCCCAGGAAAGTGGTGGAGGCTGTGTCCCCATCCCTGGAGATCTTCAAGAGACAACTGGACGTGACATTTAGTGTCATGCTGTAGTTGACAAGGTGGTGAACAGTGAAAGGTTGAATTTGATGGACTTGGAAGTCTTTTCTAACCTAAATCATTCTGTCACTCTGTGATTTATATTTTCCATTATAGCTCTCAGTCCTCTTTTAAAGGAACTCTAGAATATGAATATCGTTTGACAAAACTAATGAACAAAAAAAATACATTTATATTTTCCTTGCTGTTACGCAGACTGAAGGGATACCTTTTTCTAGTATTTCAGCAGCTGAAGCTCCCACATATTCAGATAATTATCACTGCCTTCAAACATGTTGTCACAACAGCAGAATCACTTAAAAAATTTTGTGTATGTTTTCACAGAGCTTTGTGTTCTGCAAAAATCTAACACTATAAGCATAATATGGAAGCTTAATCACACACTGAACATACATTTAAATAATCAATGTACCTCAAAGCATTTTAAATATCAAGGAATAATACATAAAGAACACATCAAGGAATAATACATGTTTTACTGGTGCAGCTCTAAAAGATATTAGATATTTAAAAAAACAAACTGATGTCTCATGCAGTGCTCATTTTCATTGAGAAAACTAACTGACATTGCAGAACATGAAAGTTAGAAATATAAGTGTCTTTTAGAATCTCAGTAAATACTTGCATATTAGAAATTAATGAAAAATGGAAATTTCTTCCCACCAGAAATTTTACTATAAAGAAGTACCCTAAAGAGAATTCAAAGCCAGGAATTTCTTTGTCATTTTCTTGAACTCTTTCTTTAGTACCAGAATCAAAAGCAGATTCTGTCCCCTTTTCCCCTTCCAATTTTAGTATCTTTGAAGTAGGTTCACAATCCGTTTGTCTTAAGACCTCTTTAATGTCACACCAATTAGTCAGATAGGCAGATCGAGAGCTGGGAGAAAGCAAACACTTGATTATCACTAAGAATTGCATTCTCCATGCTCTTCTGCCAGACACATTTTCCCTCCTTCCCCTGTAAATGGAAAAAAAAAAAGAAAAGAAGAAAATAAAAGAAAATGGTCAAGCTCACTTGGGACACAGTAGAGTTTGACAGAAAATTCCCAGTCAGATGCAACTTGCTTCACTTACGACTTAATGGTGGAATTTATGTTTTGAAACTTTATTTATAGGTTAATATTACCCTCTAACTTTGATTTGATTTGGTTTTTTTCCGCAAGTGTAAGAATACAAAACAATTTACAAGAGTCAACAATCTGGAGCTACAGGTGTGTCATTAGTAAAATGCACACACTTGAAATGATACAGAAAGAAAATTAGGAATATCATCATCAGTCTCTCTTATGCCCATTTTTTATCAGAAACTGAAGGTGTCTTCCAGATACTGACTAATATATTTGAAATTTTTTTGCATAGTACTCAGAATCAGTGTTGAGTCTGAATCACAGATGGAGTGAAATAGAGAGCTCTTGTCTCTGTCTTAGTTACATATGGCTTTACTCAAACAGAAATTACAGTTATTATGTCTGTAGTATGGGTTTTTTCCCATCAGCACAGTCTTTAGATGAAACTCTTCTCTGGTAAGGAGAGATTGTTGTACTCTTCTTCCCTTTCCTCTTCCCCTTAGTCTAAATTAAAAAATGTCTTCTGAAGTTTACTTTTATTTTTATAACATCTGGACAGAGAAGGAATTATATTAGAATTTAAGTGATGGAGAGCGCTGGCAAGACTAAATCTGATCTAAAAGGAAGAGGCTCAGAAAAATACTTACAAGACAAAATAAAAAACCCAAATTACTCAAAACCAACAGCAATTTTCAGGATAAAGTTTAATTCTTGTGTTCTCAAAAACGGCTGTCCTTTTATGAAACTGGCCATTTTTTTTTGTCTTTAAGTAATCTATCTGACTCCAAATGAAGCGTTTGTTTCTCTGTTTCTGTTTTGAAGCAGAAAACACATGACTCCTGTTCAATTCTTGAGGATGAAAAAGGCAAACAGCAGCAGCCTGTTAGGGAAGAGATGATGTCAAATGGAAATCAGTGGTTATTTATTCTTGAGGCCAAGTAGTAGGGGATTTATAAAATGAGGAAAAAAATTAAGGGCGTTTATGTGTCAGCAGATCGTATAATCTGTCTCCCATTGTTATGTTTCTTAAAACATCTTCTTATGTTGCTGCCAGTGCTCCAAGAAGTGAAGCTCGTTAAAAGATGAACTTTTCTGAGGTGTTTATACTCAGCCTGATGTGCATTTCAAGCTTGTGAATCTTTAGGAGGCCGCTAAAGGTTGTTCAACAAGAAGTCTGGTAGAATTAGTGAACAATTGCTGTAATAAAGAACAGTTAGAGAATAACTGGCTGTCCTACGGCCCCAGAATCATAAGCACATATTGAATGGGCTAGGAAAATTTTAATCTTTCCAAGCCCGATACATTTTTTGACTTGATGCTGACTTAGGAGACAATATATTAGCATGCCATCATTGCACATAAGGTCAGTAAGCTCCAGCCGTGCAATAAGTGCCAGGTCCATTAACAGAGAGGAGACTTCACTGATATGAAGTAGGTTAGTCCCTTCTCCTTGGGTCATATGTGCTCTTTGAGATTCAGGATTGTTAAGAGGTAGAAAGATGATGATGTACTACCACTCCATGTGTCTGTCTTGCTGAATCCTAAGTTACATCAATAAACAGAATTTTTTCTGATTTTGACGAAGATGCTGCATGAAAGCTGTGGATAGCTTCTACAAGCCCCAAGCAGAAGAGAATATTTTAGGTGATTATGCAATTATACATTGATCAAGAAATCAGACATCCTGTTCCTTTATTATTACATGCCATTAGAATTGTTGTCAAGGAATTGTCCCTTGTATAGTAGGAAACTTATCTTTAGACAGAATAATAGTAATTTTAAATGGTGAGTGTGGCACTCCTGCTTATAGCATTTTGGGTACGGTTTTTTGGGGAAAATAGATACTGAAGAGTTGAAATTGCAGAGAGAGATAGGCCACAAGACTAGGTTTCTGTACCTTTCCAAAATTTTCTCTGAAATTTCTTTTATTTTTAAAGACTATTAGAACATACAATTGGCTTTTATCTAGGAAGTTCTGCTAAAAGAGTGCTTGGGCGCCTGTTGCTGAAAGGGATGATAAGCTGCAATTCACTTCTAACTGAATGTGGAACAGAACAAAATTAATTCATTATCATCATCCACGGTGAGCTAAGAAACAACTTAGCATCCTACTAAAGTGAGACCCAAGGCACAAAACTAATCTTACTTCAAATAAATATTCTGCAGAGAAATGAAGACTTTAGAGTAGACATGAAAAAAGAAGTTTTGACAATGCAGCAACCCAGTATCAAATCTTCTGGACACACTGGAAAGAGATATATTGGTTTGGTGCAGAAATTAGAACAAGTTTTCTCAGCTTCCAGAAATGATTGACATTTTTTCACATAGTGACAGAAAGCAGAAAAGAAAGGCCATAAAAGTACACCAGATTTTATTTCTTATGAAATATTATTATAAAAAATACATTCTAAACATATTTCAAATCGAGCAGTATTTTGCAGGAAGGGTACTTTCAATGTGTAATGGAACCAGACTCCATTGCCACCAAGACTAGTGAAACTTTACATTTAAAAGTGATAAAAAATTGTAAATAGGCTATCATACATTGTCTTTTAATTTTTGATACATATGCAAACACGTCATCAGCCTTCTCCAAACTAAAATGAAACTTTTTTAAAAGAGAATGTCACCTCTGATTCTTCATTTGGCTTGTGTTTCTGCCTTCCTGGGTGGGAAATTTAAGCCTTTAGAGCCCACAGAATGGAAAGTACTATGAAAATATGAAATATTACAGCTCTGAAATGTTACAAAAAAAGATTTAGCATAGTTATGAATCAGATCCAGCATCTGCTTGCATCACTTGGTGACATATTTCAGTTATATGACTGGGATATTGCAAGCAGCACCACATAAAATACAAATGTTTGTTTGATGTATTGGACAAAACTTAACAAACTGTTAGAGGGTAAAAATGTTATTAGGCTGATGAAGCTTTTGTAAACTGCAGTACTGCATTAGAGAAAGCATCTGTTACTGCCTTCCAGAGAACTTCAGATGATCTCTCACGAATGATTTTTTTTTTTTCCTAGGGACAATTATTGCCTTGATTGGAAATAGTATTTTTTGACAGAAACAACACTGGACCCCATTTTGGAGGAAAAAACCAAGCATGCTATGACACTTCCCTAATATTATATGAAACCACCGTGAAATGTTTAGTAATTGACTATTTAAGAAAAAGAATTCCCATAACTTGCCCTATATATGACTTTTGTGATAGTCAGATCCTCCATGAGAGAAGGGAGAGAAAGAAGAATAGATAATGGCTTATGGTAGTTTCCATCAGGTAAAATGTGGAATTTTTCTTCACATGGCAGTGAAGATATTCAAAGAAAAGCAATGAGATGATTTGTCAGCTGTTAGTGGTAAGTAGTTCCAGTTCAGCCATACAGATATGACAGGACTGGGAGCACACTGTGTTGTGTCCTGTGAGTGAAAGCATGGTAGTAGCACTATCAAGGTTTCTGCACTCTAAGATGTGAGATCAATCATTCACTACAAAGCTGCTTGAATTGAATCCCTTTTTCTGAAATATTCTGGATGTATCCTGCCCTAAGTATTTCTATGGAAATGCTGTATTTGCAATAGCACAATAGGTGTTTATCCCAAACCCAAGAGATCTGAATGCAGGAAACCAGGGCATCAGAGATACAAAAAGTTGTATGTGTATCAGTCAGCAATAGAATTACAGTGGTTTTCTTTAGTCTACGTAAGTAGGAACTAACTTATTTAATTTAGTACCTGGCAGTAGTCAGAGGAATCCACGTTACTGTCAACTGTTATACTAAGCAGATACCTGAATGGTTGTAATCTGAGTTCTGTTCCACCCTTTCATGCGCCATGTTTAACCTTGCAGAAGTCCACATGCAAGTGTACCCCCCAGACACCTGCTTTGCAATACCCTACAGTACAGGCCCCTGAAACTGGAACAGGACTTGGGGCCCCTGAAACTGGAACAGGACTTGGAGCCAGAAAGATAATTTCTCCTTTCAAATGTTGCAAGCCTCCTGTTCTGTGAACCCTATGAAAAAAACAGCGAAGGGATTTACGGTATCTACACATTAGATCATGTGAGTGCCCACAGCCTACCACATGTTGTTAACATCCCTTCCACGTCGCTAAAGGCGTGCAGAATTCTGGTCCAGGGCACAGACCTGAACTGCTGTTTCCTGCCCTGTAGCCTTTGTCTGTGTCCTGGGAGCCTGGGTTTCTAGGCCACTCACTGATCATAAAGCATATCTCTTTGCAAGAGCACACAACTGCATTGTTAGGCTTTTAAAAATGTGTGTAAATCAACTTTGGCTAAGCCTTAGGATGAAGCACTGAAATACAACAAAGAAAATAATGTTTTGAAGTATTTTAAGAAGTATCTGCACCTTTTTTTCCCAGTACAAATGTCTTTTAAATAACTGTGAGAAGCAAAAAAGTTATTTCTGGCTGTTAAATACAATTCTTCTGCTCTGAATATCAATGCTTGAAGTGATATCTTTGAGTGGTTTAAGAAGGTATAGATCCTTTATCAATCTGATAACTTTATTGATTTTTTAAAATTTTATTTCATTTCATCAGAAAATTCATTATTAAAATAAAAGCATGGTACTCTTATGTCAAGGTTATGGTTTTGATCCCTGTACCAGTCATTCACCTAAAGTTGGACTTTGTGATCTTTGGGGGTCCCTTCTAACTCAAAATATTCTGTGATTCTGTGATTCTGTGATAATTACACAAAAAAATAGTTTCTTCAGTAAAATACTATTCAGTCCATGAAACGCAGAGAAACTATATGAAACTGTATGAAACTCTTGGTGCCTTACCAGGAGAATTACTCATGATATGATAACCATCCTCCTTCTTTCCTAACCCAAAACTCATTTAGGGTCACCTCAAGTGCTAGGGGCAGTTTTGGGTGCCACAATACAAGAGACATAGTTATTAGAGGGGTGTGCAAAGGAAGGTAGTGAGGGTGGTGCAGGGAAGGATAAGCCATAGGAAGAATGGCTGAGGTGACTTGGTCTGGTCAGCCTGGAAAAGGGGACACTGAGGTGAGACCTCACTGCAGGTACAACTTCCTCATGAGGGGAAGAGGAGGGGCAGGCACCGATCTCTGCTCTGTGGTAATAGTGACAGAGCCCAAGGAAATGGCCAGATATGTCAGGGGAGGTTTAGATTGCATATTAGGAAAAGGTTCTTCACCCAGAGGGTGGTTGGATTTCCTTGGCTCCCCAGGGAAATGGTCACAGTATCAGCCTGACAGAGTTCCAGAGTGTTTGGACAATGCTCTCAAGTACATATTGTGCCTTATTGTGGCTGTCCTGCGTAGGACCAGGAGTTGGACTTCCATGATCCTTGTGGGTCCCTTCCAATTCAGGATATTCTATTCTGTGATTAAACAATCCTAATTTTAGATACGTGTTTTTCATGTCTACTTGTTTTATCCTCTCATTTGTGAAATAAAACGGCATTATGAAATATGCCATTTCTTTGTCTCTTCTGCTGAAATTTCCATAGCTATTTTACTAGTTAGTTTTCTTATTCCTCTGCCTATTTTACTTTGCTGCTCACTGTATGTGTACTTTACTTAAAGAAATCTTTATAGGTGGTTGAAATATTCCCTGTAATTCTACACTCACTCCTTCCTTATGTTTTTTAACATTTTTATGAAAACATTCAATGTTTTCCCTTTCCAGATTGTTTCTGTTACTTAAAAACCTTCTGCTTATTACTTATACTAACTTTTTATATCCTCTAACCACATTGCTCTCTGTTTCCCCATTTCCTGTCTAAGTTTAAAAGGAATGAATTTCTCCTATAACATCTACAAAATTATTTCTGTATTTTCCAGTGTTCTGATGGTAACCTCACATATATTAAAGGATTCAGTAGTAAGACTTCAAACACTTTTCAGTCATCTGCTATGCAAAAAAATTTTAATAGATTCACTATCATCATGAAACATGTCCCTTTTTTGCACTATTTTTACTATTTTTTCTTACACTATAGTCTGGCCACATATATCTACAGTTAAATGTTGCTTGAAGAAATGGAGGGAGGAAAATGTTCAGGGAACCAAGTCCACATGCATTATGTGCTTGCTGCAAGTCCTGGTTGTGGAGTTGGCAGTGTTCTCTGACCCTCTGAAGCAGCTAATTACCAGTGTCTCTTCACTAGCTCTGCATGTTTGAACTCAGAACTATGTCTTACCTTCTAGTTTAGTGGTGCCCTTTTGATACCTGCTCTGTGTCAGGTTCTGAGATGTAAATCCTCAAAGCAGAACATGCTATACTTTATGGATCAAAATAATCATGGGTTTAGTTTCCCCATGGAACTTGTCACATATTCAGTGTCTTGTTGTTAAAAAAGAAAACTTATGCAAGAAATCTTATTGCTTTTAGGTTATTCTTATCTCTCTGTTTTGTTTTTTTTTGTTGTTGTTTTGTTTGGGGGTTTTTGGGTTTTTTTTGGTTTTTTTTTAATGGAGGTTTGTTGTGAAAGCATTTATTAGACTGAAGTTAATTTATTGGGGGGCTTTTTGGGTGCTATGGGTCATACATTACTAATTTTTATATTAATTTAACAGAAGCAAGAGGTTTTATTTTGAATTAAAATTCAAGTCACCATTTTTGGGGTAATTTAAAATTCCAGTAAATTATCATTATATCAAGAAAATATCATCACAGAATCTTGGGTGTATCCTACTTTGTTTCAGTGAATTTTACATCAATTCAGGGAAGTAAAACCTGGTCCTAGGTTGCTAGGCCAATATTACACAGAGAGTTTGGAAAATGTAAATATTCCAGTTCCAACATCAGCATATAGTTTCAATCATCCCATGGAGCAGGCACAATCACTGTAAAACATCAGTGTAGATGTGTACAAAAAGCTGGAATTACTGTATTGGTGTTTTGAGAAGGTGAACACAGATAGAATCATTTCATAGCATTTGCTAAGAAAGAGGAGCAAATACATTTAGAGACTTTTCCACAGCCACTTTCCAAAGCTCAAAAATAGAAAACCCGAGACGTAAATATGAGTTTTGCCAAAAACACTCTGAGTACACTGTCCCTACATGAAAACATCACTAACAGTAGGACACAAAAATCAGCCCCTGTCAGATGACAACTCTGAGATACTCTGAAATCATATTCTGAAAGAAGAAACTGTGATGGAAATATAAATTTACATGATGATATACTACAGTTCTGTGTGACATGGATACATTTGCATGATAAAACCCCAATTATTGTATTAATAAAAATGTATCTTTAATGAGTAGATGCTCCTGTTCTGATTGCACCGTGATGAAAATTTTACTGCGTATATTTGATTTCCTTTGTAATTTTTTTTTTTTGGTTTGGATCAAAGTGTCACAAAACTAAACAATTATGCATTAGATTTCCCATGATGAGCAAGAAGTACTTGTTACAGATATTCAGACAATAATTTAAACACATTAAATATGTATGATTATTGTGAGTGTCCTGAAAAGCTATTTGGATATGTTCCAGAAGCAAAATTGTCCCTATTGCTGAATAAAATTATTCAGATTAAAAAGGAGGTGGAATTAGAATTCCAGCAATAGTTCAGTGCTTCTCTAGTGGCTGGAACTAGATGGTCTTTAAGGTCCCTTCCAACTCAGATAATTCTATTGCTCTGTGATTCAGAGCCATCAGTCCTTCCTTCCTCTCTGATAAATAGTACATCAAAGATGCCAGCTGTGAAAATTAAATGGAATATATTCTGGTCTCTGATTTAAAACAGGAAAGAAAGGCAAACAGAGACCATTTGAGAAAGCAGGTCAACAACCACCCTAACATGGAAAGAGACAAGCCAAGGCAATAGGGTTGGAGAGTGACAATCATCAGCAAACTATAGGGTCATAAATATGCAGAGAGAAAAGAATCTTGGAAGAAATACACATACTCATGTACATCCTTTAAAATGGCATCTGCAGGTATTTTGGGAATAGTACAGAAGCCTTATCGCTACACACCATCAGATTAACATCTTTATCAAGCTGCTATACCTGCAATGTGTGGACTGCTCCTGTACGGTGAATGGACTCTACTCCTGTGGAATAATAAATTATTGTGGAATAAGAACAAACTTTTTATACCTAGTTATCAACAACTGGTTGGAACACCTCTAAAGCATGCTCTTTCAGATTGCTTTGGCATATATTCAGGGGAAAAAATGTCATCTGCTTGAAAATCACTTTGTGATTGATTAAAAGGCTTGTAAAACACTATTCCTCAGAAAATGATTCACATGGCAACAAAAGACTGAGGGACAGAAGAAAAGTTTTTAGTTAGAGGTGGCTTCCTTTTTGTCAAAAATCATCTCCCTGTCTCATTAAACTAGTCAGAACTGAACAGCTCAGCAACCCCTTTGGTTCTAAATAACCTCTACTTTTTCATTAAGGGAGCTGTCAGAAATGACCATAATCCCTAATCTGCAAAAATGTTCTTTAGTCCTCTCCAACTCATCCCCATAGTTGGCCAGATTTCTACCCTCTAAAATTATAGCAATAAAACATGTCATTATGAAGAGGGACAAAATTCTCCACATCTGATGCATGAACATCTGCTGTTTGCAACCTAGATGAAAGTCCTCTGGTGTTGGCTCAGTGACAGTGAAGCTGTGCTATCTAGGCCTCCTGTTGTTGGGGGACAAAACTTAGAGGGAATGGTCAATATGTCAACCAGCAGCAGGGTTCAGATAAAACAGATTAAACTAAACAAATAATAATAATTTAAAAATCCCTTAGCCTTCCAATTTTTCCTCAAGTATTACTTCCATTTGTTACTATCAAGTAATCTTTTAAGATTTCACCCTGCAGTAAATTAGGATAAATTACATGCTGTCATGAGCAACATAATCTTAATATCTTAATACCTGTACAAGAACAAAAAAGGAAATAACAATTTCTTGTTTATAAAAGCTGTATATACATATTTTTCCCTCACAAAAATAAGAAATCACAAGATAAAGACAAAGAATCAACTTCCATATTTTTTCCAGGTCCATTATGTAAATGTGACAGTTAACAGATAAGAATAGTATAAAAATATTAATCAGGCATTCAGATTAGTAAAGGGATGTTTCCCTGTGCATGAAAAATTATTTTAAAATTGTATTTACTCGGAAGAACATAATATTGCCTTAATATGGAATCCAATCAGTAAACTGGAAAAGTTTTCCTTTAAAGATTTAGCTTTTCTTCAGGTTTGCTGTTCTCTGATCTTTCTTTAGTGGGCTGGATCACCCTTTAAATAAAGAGTCAGAGCACTTATTAGGCAATTCAGGAGAGCGACACATTCTGTCTCACAACTCACAACAGCCATGGTATTAGCCCTATCCCATGCCAGATATCTGGGATCTAAGAAGATGTAAAACAAAACCATAAGTACCAGTATTATGCACATCAAAGGCCAGGCTTGAGTATCTGCAAGGAAACTGTGCTTTACTCTGAATAATCACCCAGAAAACTATTTATTCTAGTAATTAATCTGCATTTTCAAAACTCTTGAAAAGTAGAAGATTTTGGCCATGGAAAACTCTGAAAACATTCAAAGAGTTCAAACAATCAGAAGAAATATTAACAAATTAGGATATTTCTCTCTTTTCTCCTCTGTCTTCAAAATAGGTAGATAAGAATGTTTATATAATCTCTAACCTGTAACTCTAAACTCTGTACATATATTATATCGGGGCAAAATAAATAAACTCTAGATTAAGTCTCATATCTGTAAGAATCAATCAGGTACCAAAGTTGGAGTAGATCCATCTAAGGACCAAGATTTAGTAAAAATAACCAGTGCTTGAATGTGCAGTGTTGAACTACCATAGCCAGACATGAGCAAATGCCACTGATCAGAAAAATCAAGGCTAGATACAGCACCTCATAACTTCCATTTCAGAGCATATTAACATTGGAGCAAAACTTAGCAATTGATAGGATAATTGCATAAGACCAAGTAGGTTGTCTCTTTTCCTCTTAGACTCTCAATTAAAAGCTATTTTGCAGATTCTTATGTACTGCTGACATTAGATTTTAGACCTCTTAAGCTTCCCCTAGCTTCCAGAAAGGATGTCTAAGAGCTGGAATGCTTTTCCAGTCTTTGGAAATATTCTCAAAGTTTGTTTCTTTTAGATGGGGTAGTCACAAGTCTGAAACTTTCAATTTGCCTGTGTGCCAGACAAAAGGCTCATCTTGAAACAAACCAAGAAACCTAATTTCAGATCCCCAAAACTGTGTCATTTTGGAGGGTTGTAATGCAAATAATGAACCTCTAGATAAAATCCACCCCAAAACAAACAAAAAACCATTTAAATAAATTTGCTAATTTTCAAGATGATACATACAGAATTTCTGTGCTGATTGAAAATAACAAGGGAATGTACTGTACAAGGATACTCAAAGTGAATTCTCAAGGGAAAAGGAAGGTTTCTGATTGATTTGCTGGTACACTGCAAGCATTCTATATTCTCTGCACGTGACAATCTCAGACATGATTATTTAGCAGATTAGAAAAACCTTGCTAGATAGGACTGCTGTTATCCAATTTTCCAGAGGAGACATGAACCTCTGGTGGCCAGCAGGTACCCAGCCCTGCAGGGTCTGAATTGAACATAGCTCAACATTCTTTGTTTGCCAAATAAATGAGAGATAAATGGAACTGTCAAAAATAAAGATAGAAGATATAAGCAAAGGTTTCATTTGGAAGTTTTGCACACACTTACAAGAAGGAATTAGGCCCTTTCTGAATCATTCTCAGCTTCAACTGAAAATGGAAACCACCCCCCTTGCCCCTACACTACACACAACTATATGTGACAGACTATAATCTTAGTGTGCAGTAATATTAGAATCTTCTTACCTTTCTAAATCATGAGGTAAAATATTTTCCTGAAACATGGGATAAAGTACATGACCTTTTCTATAGTCTTTGCTGTAGGCTGAGTAAGGTACAAATGACTGGAAACTAGCACACATAGCAAGGCTATTTTATTTTGTACCATCACATTTTCAGACACTTGCCTCCAGGCTGAGTGGCTCCCTTTTTAGAGCTCTTGTTTTTAACTTGCTGCACACATATTTTTAACTGCATGGTTCTACAAACACAGCTACGTTTTTTGTGCCACAAAATAGTGCCCGAGTGGTATAGTTAAATACATTCTTCCCCTTGCAAATCCTTCAAAATCAAGACAGAAATATTGGCAGTATCACATTTTTGGAACTCAGTAATGGAAGGGAAGCCAAACAGGGTACCATATTACAGGGGTTGCAATTTTGAATTCATAAATATTCAGGTGTTCCTGAACTCTTTGATTTTTCCCTCATCTGTATCAGTGTAATCTATTAATCTGAAGTGGGACTTAATGCACCTAGTGAAACAGGAGGGGTTCATTTACATGAATAGCAGTCAACTAAAGAGAAAAAAAATCTTTTTCCTCAAGACAAGTAATTAAGTAGAAAAGAAAATTAACATTTTTAGTTAATAGAGGAGGAAAATGCTCATTCTTACAAAACCAATCTTCACCATATTCTTTCAAAGGATACTGTTGGAAATATTGTTTGTACTGTGGTAGTGTTGTAGAAGTTTCAGTAATTTTCTGGCAATTTTTGGTGTTCATCACAAAGTGGTGCATGGAGAGGTTAATTGAATGACTGTTTCACTAAGTGTGTTTCCAAAGGATGTGTTTTGAGCCTGGGAGAAAGAAGAGGTATGCTAGAAAGAGAGAATGATAAGAACTGATATTATGAAAGTGAAAGTGAGAGTTAATTAAAATGATAGCTGATGGGAAAAATGGAAAGGGAAAACGGGAATTACAGATTTATTGCTGAAAAATTAAAAGAAACAGATAACACTAGTGAATAAACCATAGATTACTGGGTGAAAATGAAAAGATGAGAAATTACTTCTTGTAGCAGAATTCTGACTTGTATAAGCAAAGCCACAGAAAAGGGTGCTGCAAAATCTGAAACATAATATGATAAAAGTCTGGAGGAGAGTTTTAGCCATATGGCTACTTGGGAAAGAAATATCCATAACACCCACATCTGAAGTTATTATACTAACAAAAGCATCAGGTTTTTGAGCATGTTCCAGATTTGAAAATCTAGAAATTGAAGAAGAATGTCACAACCACATTATATATTTGAGTGATAGGCTGGATAGTAGTACCATCAGTGCCAATCAACAAATAGAGAAAGGGAATGAAAAAAAAAAGAAGGCTTTGATTAGGCAAGGAGAAGAGAGGAGAAGGGAAGCTGATCTGCAAGTTGTTGTCATAGAGATATTCACTAAATTCAGGCTGATAGATTAGATCAAATATAGAGAGAAAAATTACAGAAATTGCCTGAAGAACCATTGAATTTGCTTCTGATGCTGCACAGGTAAAGCAACAGTGATAAATCCTGAAGATGAATTAGTAGATGACAGAGTATCCTAAGTCAATAAAGGACAAGGAAGACCACAAATAATTTTGGATAAAAATTAAAATTAGTTTTAAAATTTACCAAAAAGAAACAGTCTTAATAAAAATTGAGACAAAGTAACTGAAAAAAACCCCACAAGAAACTAAACCGAAGAAGTTTCCTAGTGCAGGTGAAACCTGACATAGATATCAGGAAGAGTTTTAAATTAGCTAGTAGATGAAAATAAACAAGATAATTAGGCTATTATTGTATATTATTTGTACAACCCCAATAATATGGGTCTCTTTCAATGAGGCTGTCTTTCAGAGAAGTTAAAACATATAGTATCATACAGCACACCAAAACAGCCACCACTAAAATTGTGCCACCATAGTTGAGCACTTAATTGAAAAACATTTATTATGACTCTGTCCCAGGTGAGAATAATGAATTAAATGAAAAATGTAAGATCATAATATCTAGTTTAAATATACATCTGTACTATATGGGTTTTTTTGTAGACTATTATAATCTCTGAACATTTTTAGAGGTATGTTCAGTAGGAAAAAATCCAACTGGGCTGAAGGTTGCCGATTTGAAAAACAAGTACAATGTTATAGTTACAAGCAGGGGATAATTGTAATGTAATGCTTTCCAATACTCCAGTTTAAAGTCACTGACAGTGATCCCGAATCTAGAAACCTGTGGGCTGCAAAACATGTGCAATATTGCCTTAACAATGGTTTCTTAATAACACCTGAATTAAATGTACATCGGATATTAATTGTCATGTCCCTATACATTGACCTACTTGAGAAACATAGCTTCACATTCAGCAGCAGGCAAAAAAAAAAAGCCCAGAGAATACTGCAATCACTGGGAAGTGTATGGAGAACAAGACAGAGAACATAATTTTGCTCTATTAAAGAGCTTTCTTCACCAACATTTTAAATGCTCTGTGCAGGTCTGATTTCTGTATCTGAAGAAGGACATAGTGCATTTAGAAATGCACTGAAACAAAAATCTAAATAACCTCAGGAAGAAAAAAATACCTTGTGAGTCGCTACTGAAAATATTGTAATTCTTTACGTAAAATATTTCAATTCTTCATTTAGGCAAAGTATAACCTATATATGATCATAACATATATGAGTAAAGTCATGAAAGCAGATAAGGTGAGTGACACCCACCAACATACAATAGCTAAGGTTCAGTCATTGAAACTGGAAGGAAATGAGTTTAGAAGAGTACACAGCAACTAAGAAGTTTTTTTATGAGGCATCACCAGATTGAAGCATGCCTTAGATAAGCTCATGGAAGAGATAAGCTGGGGTGTAGCTTCCAACATCCAAAATGCAACATCTGTAGACATTGGCAGAGGCAAGTACCATGGACCACCCAAAATGGCCTGTGTTGAGAGGTCCAGCTGAAGAAGCTCTCCCACTGTCACCAGCTAGCTGAATTGATCTACTTACCCAGAGGGTCATGTCCATTATGTGAAGGTTTTTAACTGAACTCACGTAAGTGGTATCACTGAAATCCAAAAACTGACTGATTTCTTGTAGCTCTAGCTGTGCCTTACAACTCCAATCTCCATTCTTTCTGATGCAGTGTCCAAAGACCCATACCTAATTGTTTAACGTCTCCAGTTAAAACCTAAGCATTTTAACAACCTGACTCCTGTTTTCTGAACTCTTTGGCTTGAATTATAGTTGATTTTGCTTATGATGGGACTATGCAAAATGGCATAAGTAGAATAGGCCTTTGCTAAGCTCATCTTCTGTTGCAAACTCATTCTACAGCTCTTGACACATAAAAATTTGCTCATGAGCACTACTTAGAAATAAATTGCCACATAATTTCTGATGTCTTCATTATAGATTTCCCCTAATTAAAAAAAAATTTAAAAACACAATAAAAACCTGGAAGCAACCATTCCTGGAAAATTTTGAATCTTCATCAATGATATTCAGATAGGGGTTGTTTTCTGATTTGTTTTTTTTTTTTTTTTTTTTACTTTTCCTTTCACAAAGTATTTCTATCTGGTTTAGTTTGGCCTCCTTGCTTTTCCAGCTGGACAGGTTATCACAGTTTTAACACTTGCTTTAAGAAATTTTCTCTTAACATCTATTTATTCCTCCATATCTTATTGCTGATCATTTTGTCAAGCATGCAATAGATCAGTGTTTATAAACTTATTTTCCAGTGATTTAGAAACTATGATGGTCAAGGCCATAAATCAGGCCAAAATCTTCACTGATACTTTACATTTTTATGGTTATCTACACATAAATACATACAATTTGATTTTAAATTTATGTAGGAAATAAAGCATTCGCACTTGATACCTGTAAGTTGATGCTGAAAATTCTTATGGTGGTTGCACTCAACATAAACTAATAGTCAATCACACTTTATTTGGCTGAGTTTTCTTTAAAAACACCGTAGCTATAAAAAGAAATCAAAGGAATTACTAAGCTGTGATATGAAGCTCTATGGTTTAAAAGGCTTAAAAATAAGTTTGAATGTTTAAATCTTTTAAATTGCACAGAGAATTAAACCACACTCAGTACTCTGTCCCTGCTCTTGGTATTGTGCCTGTGAGGGATTGGAAATTCTCTACAAAGGTCTGTAGAAATGCAAGAGTAAAAGAAGGAAGATTTTCAGCTTTCTGAATTTTCGAACAAATGCCATCTGGACTAATTTGTGAATCCAGTAACACCACTTCAGTTCAGCTCAATAGACAGGGAAATATCTGAGAGGGAGTATGGTTTTATAGAGGAATGCAATTGACCTGTCACTAATTCATGTACTTTAGGAACTCACTAATATTTCTTAGGAGAGTCTCTTCAATAGGTTACAGTATGTTTGATTAAGGCAGTGAAAAACATTTGTCTCACTGGAAATAAAGTCACAATTTTAAACAAATAACTTGTCCATTTGTCTTCTGCTTTTAGGCTGAGAGGAGTTCAGCATGCATGGTGCTGTGTGGATTGCAGCAGCTGTTATGGGACTGTATTTTGGATCTGCTTGGATGTTGCTACCATCTCTTTAAAATATCACTTTTATACAGGCTGTCCTTACTAGTTAGCCTATAGCCTAACTTTCCCAAACAAATTATGAAGCCAAAACTTTTTGGGCCCTAAATAATAGCTGTATGCTTCCCATCACCATCTGTTGGTTTTGAATACAGTGGAATATGTCATGCTTCCAGCAGGTCACATGTGCTTCGACTATCAATCTAAGTAAATAGTAAATTTTTCCTGCAGTTCTAGAAATTACCTAATGAAACATCCAATTGTATTAGGCCACATACACTCACATGATTTATTTAATATAAATATCTGGTAATTTTAAAATAAACTTTTAAATGGAAATATTCAGATGTTGCTTATTGCGACATCAGTTTTGATTGTCCCTCATCTGTAAAATGCAGTGTAGCCAAAAGAAGAAAAATAACACTCTTTTAACAATCTGAATAATTCAGATAAATACTCTTGACTCTTGCTGGTTAGTTTCTTATGCCAAGAATGAATCTCAGCTATTTACAAATATGAAACAAATAAAAGGTACCTCATGTGAAGTGGAAGAAAACCATACTTCACAGGAGTTTCTAAAACTGTAATTGCATTAAAAATCTAAATTGCAACAATACACAGAGAATGGCTAATAAACTTAAACGTATGGATCTCACTGTGATTTTATCACTGTTTGTTCTGTAATCAAATTCTTCTCTTAATTACAGTGAACAAGTTATTGCAATCAGATGTCAGACATTGTAACTGGGATTTCACTCACATGGCACTATGTATAAACAGTAGTTTATCAAAAGAGAAGTATTGTTGATAAGAAAAAGACAATATTTTTGAAGTTATTTGGAGTTGTTATGTCTCCAAGCACCCAAACATCTCTGAAAGTCTCTATTTCATAATAATTTCCTGCTGTGGAACTGATTGAATTGATTCTGTGATTCCGATCAGCAATAAAACTTGACAAGACATCTGGGCAGGCTTTGACTGACAACACAGTTCATTGCTGATTTATTTTGGGGGAAAAATGCATTTTTCTTTTTGGACTGAAAATTAAAATTATTCCACAGAATCAGTTATGTTGGAAAAATGCTCTTGATATCAAGTCCAACCTCTGAACTAACATCACTTTGTCAACTACACCACTAAGTGCCACATCTATTCTTCTCTTAAACACCACCAACCTGAGCAGCCCATTCCAATGTTTAATCACCTTTTCTGTGAAGAAATTGCTGCTAACATCCAAAGAAAACCTCCCCTCATACAGCTTGTGAATCAGGACAAAAGCAAGAGCAATATTTAGAGACTTCTGGGAGCCTCAGAGGTGTACTTCAGGAAGTCATTCAAAATATAGCTGTCTCCTAAAATTTCATTTAGCAAGTGACAGGCAGTATGAGGACCAAAGCTCAGTAAAATCTGTTTCTAGTCCTCGGGAATATTCCTCTCCAGAGAGAGGACATTGTTGAACCGCATTGGATGTCTGTCTATGCCATCTCCAGCCCCCAGCGAGCTGCTAAAACAGGCAAACTTTTTCCATGTATCATTAATATGCGGGTCACTGCTGGTGCACTCAGCCTATGGAGGGAGACATTCACAATTCAGTAGATGATTTAAATGGTCATAACTCCCTCAAACAAAAAAAATTACTTCCAGTATAGGATTTTTTTTTAAAGTTTCATTCTGACAGCAGATTTCTTCTTGCAAGTGTCAGCAACTTTCAGAGGAGTGTTCAAAAATAGGTCAGTTTTCTATATTGCATAGATCTTACTGTTTTCCCCCACTTGCGCTCAGAATTACGCTGAAAATACCTAGGCTTTTAAAATACAGTGAAAGGCAAAAAGCAAATAACAGAAGAAAATATTTATGAAAGGGTTTAGAGGGGAAATCCATGGACAAGTTCATTTAAAAGACAAATTATTACTCTCCTGTTTTAAAGAGGGCAAAATCTCGATTTGGTTGCAACAGGGTTGTTTGATTTCTTCCTTTAATTGATACTCTTCCTCCTTTCCATGTTTTTATTTTTTTCACATGCTTTCCAGAGGTGTTACTATCAAAAATATTAGCTGATTATCTATAGCAAAAGAGCAATTTTACATTTTGTTGGTGGCAAAAAGCATGATAGAAGTGCCTGATGTCTCTATGCCTAAATCTCTGCTGGTAAGAACAATTAGTGGGAATCCAAGGTTCTTAATATGAGAAGGAAAAGTCTGGAACAAGGGAGATTTCCTCTAAGAAGAGGAGCAGGTAGGAGGAGATTTAAAGAGATAGGATATACTAAGGTTCATGGAACTTGATGGGGTGCACCCCCAAGTCCTGGGTGAGGTGGTCAGTGTTTTTCATAGGCTGCTCCTGAAATACACAAAGGACAAGGATGTTACTGGGGATGGTCAGCTGGGACTTGTGGAGGAGGAATCCCCCTTAGCCAACCTCATAGGTTTTTATGTTGAGTTGACCAACTCAGGGAATGACAGAGAACAGCAGAGGTTGCTTACACTGTCATTAATCACCAACACATTGAATCTGGCAATCAGTTTTCAGTCCACCTTTCTGTCCATCTATGGGGCTAGAAAACCAACAAAAGGAGGGCAAAGGAGAATCTTTATCTTTTATTGGATGTCAGGGAAAACACGATGATAAAGGATGAGGACAGGGCTGATGCACTCAACACTTCTGTTGCCTCAGTCTTTAAAAGTAAGGCCAGTTGTCATCAAGGTACCCAGCCCCTGAGCTGAAAGACAGAGATGGGGAGCAGAATGAAGCCCCCATAATCCATGAGACAATGGTGAGTGACCTGTTGTGCCACTCAGACCACAAAAGTTCATGGGATTCACCCAAAAGTACTGGCAGAAGAACTCACCAAACCACTTTCAGTCATTTATCTGCAGACCTGGAGGGAGGTCCCCAGTGACTGGAAGTTGTTGTATCTGACATCCATCTACAAGAATGGCTGGAAGGATGATTCAGGGAATTACAGGCCTTCATCACTACAGTGCTACTTTGACCTGAGTGCAGGAAAGGCCATGGGGCAGAACTCCTTGAGTGCCATCAGGCAAAAAGTACAGGACAGCCAGTGGGTCATGGTTTCAACAGCATTTCAACACCGTTTTCAACAGCATTGTCCTGGAGAAACTGGATGTCCATGCCATGGGCAGGTACACTTTGGATACAATAGAGGCTGGATGGCTAGGCCTGGAGAGTGTTGGTGAATGGAGCAAAACAGGTGGCAACTAAGGTTCCCCAGGGCTCAGTACTGGGTCCAATCCTGTTTAATATCTTTAGTAACAATCTGGACAAGGGGATCAAGTGCATCCTCAGTGAGTTTGCAGACAATACCCAGTTGGGTGAGAGTGCTGGAGGATAGAAAGGCTCTGTGGAAGGGTTTGCACATATTGGATCTGTGGCTGAGAACAACAGCATGAGGTTCAACAAGGTGTCAAGCTCTGCCCTTGGGTCAGAACAACCCCATGCAGCACTACAGGCTGGAGGAGGAGTGGCTTGAGAGCTGCTCAGCAGAAAGGGACTTGGCAGTAGTGGTTGACAGCCAGCTGATATGAGCCAGCAGTGTGCCCAAGTGACCTAGAAAGCCAACAGCATCCCGGCTTGTATCAGGAATTTTGTGGCCAGCAGGATTAATCAGTGATCATTCCCCTGTACTGGGCACTGGTGAGGCTGTACCTGGAGTGCTGTGTTCAGTTTTGGACCCCTCACTTCAGAAAGGAAATTGAGGTGCTGGAGCATGTCCAGAGAAAGGCAATGGAGCTGATGAAGGGTCTGAAACACAAGTCTTATGAGGAACAGCTGAAGGAAGAGAGGTTATTTGCCTCAAAAAAGAAGACTCAAGGAGGACTCTGTACAGTTACCTGAAGGGAGGTTGTAATGAGGTCGGTATTGCTCATTTTTTCCCAAGTGACAAGGTAAGAGAAAGTACTCTCAAGTTGTTCCAGATGAGGTTTAGATTAGATATTAGGAAAAAATTCTTAACAAAAAGAGTTGTAAAGCATTGGAACAGACTTCCCAGGGAAGTGGTCACTATCTCATAAAATGTAAAAAAAAATGTGTGGGTATGGCACTTAAAGAAATCATAGTAGTGGGTTGGTGATTGGATTTGATGATCTTAGAGGTTTTTCCAACCTTAATGAGTCTATGAGCCTATGATTTGAAGTCCAACTCCCTGCCAAGAACATTGATTTACAGGAAGCAATGAAGGGAAACCTCTGTCACATTGCAGAGAGAAAAACACATCCTTCACTAAGTCATTTGATAAGGGATTCTTCGAAGATACTCTTATCTACCATGTTCGTCAGTTAGGTCTATACTGAAATTTATTATAAACTTTGAATGATTGCATAATTAATCTATGCAACAATAGGAGGAACCTGAGAATTGACCCACAGCTACATTATTATTCCTGCAAGTACAAATGCAATTGTTGTGGTGTTTCACTCTTTTGCTGGTAATTAGGGGCAGTGCCCTTTTTAAACAATGTAACCAGTTTCCTAAGCTGAGCTGTAATAACTGCAATAAAGGAAGGCAATACAAAGATTTTAGTCATGGAGAACTAGCTAAAACTTTTAATTTCACAAGGACTCTAATAATGCAATTTCTCTTTGAGGTGAGCCCATTAGAATCCTTCATTCTCACAAGGCTCTGCTACAGGGCATACCTTTCAAGTGCCAGGGAGGTTTGTATTTTAAAAATAAATCTTGTTCATATCCTATGTCTTTGCTTCATTTTGCTGTAGCATTTGATACCATTTCAAACAAAGATGACAAAATAAAGAAATAGATAACTACATTGTTGCAGAATTCAATAACCATAATGTCTTTCAGAGATGAAATGTTAAACCCCTCTGGATACAAAGTGGTGCGAAGCAAATGGCTGAAACCAGCCTTTGTTAATGAATTTATTAGAATATTTAACAGCCCTAAAGGACTGAATGTGTCACCATTTTGCAAAATTTGCTGCCTTTTTTGATACATAATATTCCTGCTCCTGCTCCAATAGGTATTTTTCTACATCTACACTCTTCTCCTGTAGTATTGTGTTGCCTGCACATCACGGAAGGGAATAGATTTCAGAGCATATCCAGATCCACCATCCAAACAAGGAGATTATTGCATTGGTCAAAGAGGAACTGGTAAAATCACTGCATGAAGGAGCAAGAAAAAGCAGGATTGTTAATGTAGGAAAAGTGTACAATAATAATTTGCCCATTTACTTGTATTCTCTTTCTGTATTGGTTTAGGAAAACCACACTTAACTGCTTCAATTATTTTTATGTGTTCTATGTAATAAGAAGGATTATTTTACATATACTAAATTTCTAAGCAATGAAAATATTATTATTAAATAGTATCACACCAGGGACCCTGGCCCAATTCTGACAGCCCTAGCTCACCCCTACACCAGGGACAATCTCACTACTTAACTTCACCTGTTCTTGTTATGAAGTTGTGTGATAGTCTCTTCTCAAGCAATAAAGAACTGATAATTTTTCTTTTTAAAATTTAACTCTACTACTGAAAATAGGTAATATAGGTCTCCTTATGGGTTACTCTTGCATTTTAAACACAAATATTAGTGACTTCATGTATTTACTAAAAGTGAGAAGATAATGTAATTTCCGTAAGCTTTAGTTTTTAGTAAATTATGTTTATTTCGTCTACATTCTGATGTACCAATTAGGAATTTCAAATATTTGACAGAAGAAATAAAAACAACTTGTACACCACTGAAAATAAACAGTTTGGAAAGACTTCAAGAACAGAGAAAACATTACCTTAAAGAAAATTCAAAGGAAACAAATAAATTCTTTGGCTAATTATTGTTTTCAAATGGCCATTAAAACTGAAACCATGAATTGCATAGACAAAGCTCCACTGCTTAAATTATGACTGGAAAATACTGATCCCATACAGAGAATCAGCTAAGGATCCTGAAGAATTCATTAGTTATGTCAGTGTATCTAAAGTATCCTGTAGAGTTTAATTTCATTATGTGAAGAACAGAAAAGCCAGGGTTAAGGCTTTTAAGTTTCTTTTCTACAAAGCTGAAAAATTTCATTTTCATGAACTGCTGCTACTTGTGCAGAAGAGCACCTGGACAACATTCTCTTGATTCCAGCTACACAGATTCAGAATAAATTAGCTTCCCACTGTGGTCTTTTTCTAGGAATCAATTTTTTTCCCTTGCACATGCATTGGACCAATTTGCCCTCTCTCTAGGAGCTAGAATTTTCTGTCTCACAAAGAAAGAATCACTGATTTAATAACTTGTCAATGAAAGAGTAAATTAATTGGAGAAGGCTTCAGGATGACCTTACTTGGACCTAATCTCCCACTCACTACAAAATTTATTTGCAAAAGGCTATGCTGTCTGACTTTCTAACATGGAAAAAAGCACAAAACCACCGTTCAACACTTTTGGAATTGATTGGTTACTGTAACATTCTCAGGTCCTTAGTTGAATCTGACACCTAAGAAACACAGACCCTTGACATCTTTGTTTGGATCCGAATAAGTTCCAGAAAGTAAAAACTATGAATTTATGTAGCGTATTACATCATTGGTTGTGATTTGCCTTCACAATATAGAAGAAACCAACTCATATCTGTCATCCCCAGTGATAACCTCCAAGGATGCATCTTCCTGCCTGCACTATCCACTTTAACTCAGAAAATAAACAGAGACAAGATTATGTCAGCAGAAGCAGTGCTGCCAGTAGCTGCATAATCACAGTCATCAAGGGAAAACCACAAGGATAAATTGTAATAACAATGAGAGATGGGAGAGAAATTGAACAATTTGGTTTGAATTGAAGGGGGGAGTAAAAAGGTATAGATTTCCAGGGAGGAATTTCAGAGCAGTCTCAGCATGAGGACATGAATATATGAATAGTCCTGAGATTGTTGGTTACTAGCAACATATGACAGAAGAAATATCCCACTACTTACACCCAGTTTTAAAACCTGTCCTACAGCAAAAGTGATGCAGCCAAAACCAGGTAATTATAGAATCATTAAGGTAGGAAAAGACTTCCAAGATCATCAAGTTCAACCTTTGACCAAATACCATTATGTCAACTAAGCCATGGACCTGAATGCCACATTCCATAATTTCTTGACCACTTCCAGGCTGGTGGACTTCATCTCTCTGGGCAGACCATTCTGCTATTTGGCCATCCTTTCAGTGAAGAAATCCTTTCTGTTGTCCAACCTGAACCTCCTATGGTACAGCTTGAGCCTGTGCCCCCGTTCTGTCACTGGTACCTGGGGGAAGAAGCCAGCCTCCTTCCAGGCAGTTGTACAGAGCAGCAAGGTCTCCCCGAGCCTCCTTTCCTCTAGGCCACCCCCAGCTCCCTCAGCTGCTTCTCACAGGACTTGTGCTCCAGACCCTTCCCCAGCTCTGCTGCCCTTCTCTGGACTCGCTTCACCACCTCTAAGTCTTTCATATGAGGGGGTTAAAACTGGACACAGGACTCAAGGTGTGACCTCAGCAGTGCCAAGCAAAGGGGGACAGTCACTGTCCTGGTCCTGCTGGTCACACTATTGCTGATAGTGGCAAGGATGCCCCTGGCCTTCATGCCTACTCAGGCACAGCTGCTTCATGTTCAGCCACTGTCAACCAGCACTTCCAGGTCATTTTCTGCTGAGCAGCTTTCTTGCTGCCCAGCCACTCTGTCCCAGCCTGTGGCACTGTCATCAGCAGAGCTCAAGACCCTGCACTTTGCCCTGTTGAGCCTCATACTGTTGACCTGGGCCCATCTATCCAGCCTGTCCCAATCCCTCTGTAGAGCCTTCCTGCCCTCCAGCAGATCAACACTGCTACCAAAACTGGTGTCATCTCCAAACTGCCTGAGCTTGAACCCTTCATAAAGATCACTGACAAAGATATCTAAGAGACCTGGCCCCCACACTGAGCCCCCAAGGAACACCACCAGCACCCAGCTGCCAGCAGGATGTAACTGTTCACCTCCACTCTTGGGTCCAGCCATCCAGCCAATTTTTAACCCAGTGAACAGTGCACCTGTCCAATGAATGTTTGGCTAGGCAGATTTTTGGTGTGAATCACAATGGAAGAATATATTTTACAGTCTTCATCTTGCTCAAGTTCAGCCTATCATATCTCAGTACCAGAACAGATATGAAGCACTGCAATAATTTACTTTTCATTGCTCAATTTGAATGAAGCAGTGTACCCAGCTTGTGGTCACTGATGTGGAATCAAATCCTCTGCTGAATTAAATTGTAAGGCTGAATGGTTTCCGGTGTGCACCCTTTACAAACCACACTCAGCCATAATCCTGCTTTATTGTAATGCAGCTGGTATGAACTGTTTGCAAGTGATCAGGATTCTGGTGAAAAAGCAAACAAACAAAACACTGGGGGCAATTCAAGAGAAAAATAACCAGCTTTGTTCTGCATTTGACTGAATATTTACAGAATAGGCCTGCTGTGAAAATATGTTTTTAATGTATGTAGTATTCTTTTATAAAGGCCTCTTCTGGGTGTAAAGCATGTAAAAATAATAGTTATTCAAAACCAAAAATAAACAGACACCTACAAACAGTGTTCTCAACTTTTTCTCTGCTTCTCTGAGACAAATTCTATTGTCAGCTACAATAACACAAGCAAGCATGAATAAAATTGTCAGGTTTAGCATACTTGCTGTGGGTATTTACCCACAGAATTCTGCATACATACAAATCACAGAATTTCTCTCTTTATTTACTGTAATGCAGTAATTTAGGTGCGGGGGGAGGCTCAGGGAGAGCAGTTTTCTATAAGGTCATTTCAATTCTTGAAAATTGGAAACTGACATGACTTTAGTTACTAGAAACTAGAGTAAATAGCAAGAATAGAAAGATCAGGTGGTGCTTTTCAAAAAAGTTGATCTGTTCAGGCCTTTTAAGAATCTGTAACATTTGACAGTCGTCAAAGAATTCAAAAACACAGAGATCAGGGTTTGTAATATTAAGCATGCATTGAGAACACGAAAAAGAACTGTATCTACACGGAATTATGCACAGCTAGTGCACTTCTGTTCACATCATTTGTGCATCCTTCTTAATGGTAACATCATGACTGTGCAAGCAGAAGCATGCTGAAGCATGGGGCAAATATTTCTCCACCTGTACTATATTTGTCTAGTGACCAGCCCCTGTCAAATCACTTGATAGTCATACTAGATATTAAAAAATGCTAGATTGGTTTGTTTGGTTTTTTGGTTGGTTTTTTTTTGGGTTGTTTTTTTTTTGCAATAGCAAGGACAAGTTTGAACTTACACTGATTCTCTACACTGTTGTGTTAAACAGTGCACCTGGCAGTTAAATGAGTTGGTTTACTCTAACAAGATGTATGTCAGCACAGTTCAGAGAGCAGCAGGTATGACATATCCTGAATAGAAAGCAAGGCCTTTACCTTTCACTTGCAATGTGTGAGAAGAGACCGACCCCCAGCTTGCTATGGCCTCCTTTCCAATAGTTGTAGAGAGCAATGAGGTTCCCCCCAGCCCTCTCTTCCTCCAGGTTAAACAGCCCCAGCTCCCTCAGCAGCTCTTCACAAGACTCATGTCCAGACAGCAGCTCCATTACCCTTCCCTGGACTCACCCCAGCGCTTCAATGTCCTTTTGAAGTGAGGGGCCCAGAAACAAAGACAGGACTTGAGGCATTGCCTTACCAGTGCCAAATACAGGGGCCAGTCAGTGTCCTGGTCCTGCTGGCCACACTGTTACTCGTCCGGCCAGGATGCCATTGGCCTCCTTGGGCACCTGGGCACATGGCTGGCTCATATGCAGCTGGCTGTCAACCAGCACCCCTCAGGTCTCTTTCTGTCAAGCAGCTCTCAAGCCACTCTCCTCCCAGACTGCAGCACTGTTGTGATCTGTGGCAGTGTGTCTTTGTAAGTTTTACAGTTGTTTTATTGTAAAAGTTAGTTATTCACTGTTAGTTAGGTACAATGATTCAGTCCATCCACCCCTGTTTTATCCCCTCATGATGATTTCTCCCAGGTTGTTTACTCCTAAGTTCTCCTGATACTTGGCTGTCACTTAGTGTGTCCATCTTCCTGTTCCTCTTCCTCCTTTCCTTTCCTTGGATGGCCCTGTCAATCCAAGTTGTGCTTCCCCCCCCTCCCCACCCCCCCCATCTGTCAACCCAGAGCCACCCATTTTATTCCAGAATGTTCTGTGTCAATCACCCTGGTTCTAACAGTGGATTTATCCTTAAGGCTTCTCACCTCCCTTGTGCTAACCCTATTGGTTCAGTCAGGTTCCACACTCCTCCCCAAGGGTTTCCCTATTGGTTGTGTAATGCTCCCACACCTTGGAGTGGCTCCCTTTAAGAACCTTAGCCAGATCATTTGCCGCTCCTCCCCGATACTTCCCTGGAATAAATATTCTTTGGATTGCAGACGAGTGTCCTCTTATTCAATGCCCTTTCTCAGTATCCTCACGGTTCCTTGTTGCAGCATCACCCCCGCTGCTCCAGTCACTGCCACCGAAGAAGCCTTAGCACAGGCTCAGGGGCAGCCTCTCTCATGTGTCCCTCCAGTCACTCAGGGAGCTTGCTAGCTGACATTCCATGGCTCTGTGACTGCAGGAGAACTGCCATGGTCAAAGTGTAGCACTTGGCATTCAGGTCTGTTGAACCTCATGAAACTCAGGATCTTGATCCAGCCTGCCCAGATCCCTTTGTAGAGCTTTCCTGTCCTCACCAGGTTAACGCTACTCAACTTAGCACTGTCTAAGAACCTGCTGAGGAGTTGTTAAACCGCCTTGCCCAGGTTACCGATGAAGATTTGAAACAGGACTGGAACAATGCTGTGCTCTGGGGAACCTCACTAGTGGCTGACCTCCAAGTGGTTTTAGCTGCATTCACCCCCACTCTCTGGGCCTGGCCATCCAGTCAGGTTTTTAACCCGTGAAGATATGCATCCATTCCCACCATGAACACCTAGTTTCTTTAGGAGGATGCTGTTAAAAATGGTATCAGGAACTTTGCTAGGAAAAGTCTGGGTAGAGTAGGATATCTCTAGGTAGGCATACTAGGATTGTGTTAAGGTACGCACACCTGCAACATTTCCATCGTCCTCTAAGTGTGTCACTTTGTCTTAGATGGACTTCAGGCTGGTCATGCAGGACCTGTCTCCCATAAACCTGTTTTGGCTGTGCCTGAACCCCTGGCTGTCCTGTATGCACCGCATGACTGCACTCAGGATGAACTTCTCAGTGACCTCCCCCAGCACTGACATAAGTCTGAAAGGCCTGTAATTCCCTGGATTGTCCTTCCAGTCCATCTTGTAAATGGGCATTACACTGGAAATTTCCAGTCAACTGTGACTTCTCTAACTAACCAGAATGGCTGGTAAATAATTGAATATAATGTTAAAGTAGGGAAAAAAATTCACTGCTTTCTTATGCGACTACATTTTTTTCAATGGACTCAGTTGGAGATTATTATAGCGATTAAGTTCTCCTTTGTGACTCTGTGTCAGTAAAAGGAGAGGCTGGATGTACTGCTTACAAATAAGTGGAAATTTTAAATATATATGATTAATAAAACATGTGGGGGTATGTATGGATTATGCTCAGAAAACATTGAGTAGCAGAATTTGCAATACCAAGCTAATGAAATCTATGTTATTAGTCTGCCTCTCCTTGTTGCTTATAATTAAGCAGTCAAATGCTTCCCTATTATTTAGTGTGAGCTATTAGTCTTCAAGCTGGGATAAATTGGTGATATTTTGTTTTCTTTGAAGATTATTTTCTAACAAGCAACCTAACATTGAAGAAGGCAGAAATATAAATGTGCTGCATCTGATGAAATTCAGACATCAGAAGAGGTATAGGCAAGAATACATATGGAAATTTTCAGAAATATTTGATTCACACTGAAAGTGACTGGCCTGAAAAGCACTGAAAGCAGAAGAGGAAATTGCTGTAAATTAATGTGAAAGCAGATTGAGGAACAGAATTTTATATCATTTTCTTTATTGTGACAAAGACTCCTAGTTATGACAGGACCCATCAGTAACTCTTGGAACTAATACTATTTGCAGACCTTGTGCAGATAAAAAAAAATGTTGTATTTGAAAATATAAAAAAAAAATAAAATTGAAAGGAACAGCAACTGTATTTAGCCTAATATTTTTTATCCTGTTTCATTAAAGATGGTCTCAATTTTGTAATAAAAAATGAATATTGAACCTACTAAAATGTTGTACTGATACCAGTCTAATAAATGATGAAATATTGAAATGTCAAAATCCATGATTTCTGATTGCTGACACTTACAGACTCAATAACCCACATTCCAAAGTATGCCATTTGACTTTTTACTCCCAGATAACTTTAAAATTGAGAAATGGTGGGATTTGACATTTTTTTCTTGTTAAAACCATGACAATCCATGTGGCATGAAATGAAGGATAATCCTTAGCAACTGTTCAGAATGAGATATTTTACCATGCTAAATCATTTCACTCAGTATTTCAGAAGAGAAATTCTCATTATGAGCTTCTTCTGTCTTTTATGTTAGTAAGTAGGCATCTCATGTTTCAAATCTTTGCCATGTTTTAACGGAGAAAAATTTCTCCATGTTTAATGGAGAAAAATTTCCACTGGGATCCTAAGCTTCAAGGCCAATATTGCTGTTTTGGTTCTGTAATAATATACTTTGGGAAGTACCAAAATACAGAAAACAAAACCAGACAATACTTCTCATTTATTAATTGCTTTCTTGACAAAAATGGGCTTATAAAAACATTATATACACGGGAGAAATGCTTGTTCAGTCTTTACAAAATGACCAACTATTTCTGATCCTTCCTGTAGTTTTTTGGGTTTCTTTTGATGAATATGTAGGAATAGAAATGCTGCACAAGAGCATTATTTTTATTAGCATTTTTGGTCATGCTCTGTGTGTAAAACAGTATTTTTAATTCATTTTTTGTTGCCAAAGTTTAATCCTAAGTGGTTTGTGCCTTTATTATGTATGTACTAATTGACAATGCAGAGTCAGGGATCAGCAGAAGGAATTTTCTATTAATTAAAAAAGACTCCATGGGAATATGCACTTAATGGTGGTAAAATTCATTTTCATGTGTATTCAATGTTATCTTAAAAATTACAAAGTAGTGAATTTGGAGAGGAAGTAATTCTTATAATTTGTTGGTCTGTTAAACTGATAATACATTGAGAATCTGACTTGTAAGTGGCTTATTTTATGGTTCAGTGAACTGATGATTCTAGAATACTTAAAGCTGACCCAGAATTAATCATCTTGAACTGCTGCAGGGTTACAAATCTGACATTGCTAATTAAAGTTAGGTATTTTTCTGTACTTGCATGTTTGCTACCATTGGCAATAGGTCTTACCTGCCTTTCACTTCTGAGTGGCTGAATAAAGTTTTGGTAGGTCTCCTGTAATCTGCCTTATTGGGCAATTCTGTACCTCTGTTAAAAAGAAAAGAATAATGGGAAAGCTGAAATTCTGTGTATTTTGACCAATCCTGTTAAGAGATGCACATTTCTTTGTCCCTTGATGCTGAATTGTGTTAGGTGGTGACTCTTACTCCTGCCTGAAGTTATGTTTATTTCATGCATCTACAAAGGATGGATCAGAACCTGACCCTTGTCTACAACTTTGACAGCTTGTTGTGAAATGCGCACTCCAGTGGAAGTAAATAAATGGGGATATAGAGCGTTTGCATCTTTTGTGAGGTTCATGAAAAATTAATCCACACTGTGGCAAGTTTATAAGGATTGTGTGCAAATGTGTTTAGTTTTCAGGCTTTGCACAAGGAACCTTGTTAAAGATATATATTTCTTTCAGGGCTTGCTTGTCTGAAATGACTGTGACAATTGAGTTTAGCAGTTTAAGGGTCTTTCTCCAGTCCAGCAGACTTCCATTTCCTTAGTTTGTTTCTTTGATTTATTTCTATAACTGCTGTCCCATAATCTAAGAAGAAGTGATGTTATCTAATCCCTTCCACCTTCAACTGAACTACCAGAATTTCTCTCCCTCCTCTGTCACATCCATTAAAAAGAATAAAAAAGAAAAAAGGAAAGCATTTATCCACAATACTTTTAACATCCTTAATACATTATAATATTTTAAACCAGTGTCTAGAAGTTTTGTCTGTACACCTATAAATCTTGATCCAAAAACACCAGTGAGTGTAAGGGTGTTGCTATGGAAATGCAAAAAATTGTCAGCTACATGTGCGAGGTAATAATGCAGGCCTTGTAGTGTAAAGAAGTTTGAATCCTTTACTCACAGTAGCATAAGCATTGACATCAAGAAATTTCAGGGCAAATCAACATGAATATCTGACACATAAGAAGAAAGTTTTCTGTTACTAAGGTAGGAGATTTCGGGCAAGTGACTCCCCAGTTTTGTAGTCTACATGGCCATTACAGATTCAGTGACACTTGTTTAGCCTTATGGATTCAAGAATAGAATAGCAGAATAAACACACCAGAAAACTTGTAACAGGAATATTTAGATACTGCAGTTCTTCTGTCCAAAGGTGGTGTTGTACAACTCAATATATAAAAATAAAAGTACAGAAAAGGAACGCCAACTGGGCAATGTAAACAGATCTTTGTATTACTGTAATAGCAACTGACACAACCCTTCATTCTTCAAAAAGGACATGTAACCCCTGTACTTTTTGGGCTGATATGAAATAGTAAATTGCTACTACTTCAGTGGTCCAGATTTCTTTCTAGATTTTGTGACACCAATGGTCCTTTTCACAAATCCATACGTAGTAATGGCAAGTTACAACTTTCAAAAAATTGTGAGGACATGTTAAACCAGACTGCACTATTATTTTCCAAATGTATTTTAACTCAAGTATCTAATAGACAAAAAGAAAGCTTTTTTTCTAGGAAGTTTTTTTCTAGACAAAAAACTTGATTGTTTATCATGCTGACTGTAGGAAAAAGTATAGCCCTGGACAAAGCACAGCCAGTATTGTATGAGATCCACAGGAATGACCATGCTCTACAACTTCCTGAAAGGAGATTGTAGCCAGGTGGGGGTTGGTCCCTCCTGCTGGACAACAAGTGGCAGACAAGGAGACATAGTTTTAATCTTCCCTAGGGGAGGTTTAAATTACAGATTAGGAAGAGTTTCTTCACAGAAAGGGTGATTAGATATTGGAATAGACTGCTCAGGGAGGTGATGGAGTCACTGTCCCTGGAGATGTTTAAGGAAACATTGGATGTGGCACTTGGTGCCATGGTCTGGAGGACATGGTGATGTGTGGTCACAGGTTGGACTTGATGATCCCAGAGGTCTTTTCCAGCCTATAATTATATATAATATAATACATGTTATTGTATATTTTTTTTCAGCTCCCAAAATAAGCACACTACTTATTTGTTATGAGTTTCTCCACAAACTCATGAAGTTGTTCTGCTATTCAGGAATATTCACACAATTCTAGAAAATCAGAGATCCTTTGCAATTAGTTAAGCTAAAAAACCTAGTTCTTCCAAGTTCTTATCTCTTATTACTCAAATAGAAAAATAGACGATAACACTTTGATTTTATACAGAATAATAGACCAGCAATGACAATCTCAAGCAGTTACACAGGCATACTTTTGCTATGTGAGAATTTAAATAAAGTCAAAAAAAATTGAAGACTATTGACTTAGCTGCCAGTTTTGATTGATATGCATGGTCACTGAATATTGAATCATAGAAAGCTAAAACAAATGCAGTTAGAATTTGTGTGAGACAGAACCTACCAAAAGAAATTTTCTTTCCCCTGTATTCCAGTCCGGTTGCAAAAAGAAAAAAATACCTCAAGGTCTAAAGATCAGAACTTAGGAAAATTTTGAAAGTCCTCTTGTCATCCTTACAAAAGCTCCTAACTAGAAGCAGTAAATATGGCAAAAAAACCACAGCTACAAAAACAGTGCTGCCAAAAAAATTCTAGTACCTTCAAGCAATTTTCATAAACTACCAGGTTTCCAATAAGAATTCACAAATTATGAAGAAAAGAACTCCATTGGGCCAATTTAACTTCCAGACCTCTTCTATCTAGTCTTTTATTCTGCCTCTATCTAGTCTTTTATTCTGCAGTTGCATTCTTGTGCACATTGTTTTTCTGGAACAGAAGGAACATTAGAAGACAGCAAAAAGAAAGAAACGCTTAATGAAATCTTGCTAGAATGCTTGTGGCTTTTGGTGGTTGCTGATTTTTTGGGAGGTTTTGTTTATTTTTTTAAGCTGGACAAATGGCATTCTCAGTTGAAGGCTCATAACAAAGTGAGGGAAAAAGCCCATTGAGAAAGGCTCTCAGCAAAACCACTCTGATAAGGAAAAGCACTGTCTACCAAATGTCTACTGGCACTTAAAATCCAGAGGATTTGCCAAATGAACTTCAGCGTCAAATTTAGAGCTGCATTTGCTGATGAATTAGCTAAAAATAATGGTAGTTTCATATGAAATCCACACGTTTTCCAAGCATGTTCTCTGGTTTTAACCTGTGTTCTCTGTGGGGGAGCAAGATATCCAGAAAAAAAAGCATGTTTCAGCAACAGTAGGATGTTTTGTAATTTTTGTTGATATGAAAACAAAATAGAGAGACATTTCTATGCAGAATTTGAGTTATTACAGGCAGCTACCATATTTTAAAAACTCCTTTAGTAAACATTTCAGTGATATGTATTTAACAAATCACTTTTAATCTTTGCAGATAATTTAATGGCAACTTGAACACTGACCTCATCTTCCCTTACAGTGGTTGTCTGAGCAACAATTTTTTTGCTTCTTGGCAACATATCCTTTCACAATAGTGTACTAGTGTGAAAGACTGTGCAAGAGTAACTTAATTAATACCATAAGATATTGATTGTTTTCTAGATGAATTTTTCTCAGGAAAGAAGTCCAGGGCTTGTTGTGGGGTTTTTTGCCTGTTTCTTGTTTTGGTTTTTCTGTTTCTTTCCATCAAAGAGCATATACCACAGGTTTTAAAAAATCTGTAGGAAAATCCACAACATTGAAATATTTAATATTTATTCTTTTCAGATACTTAAAGGTCCTTAAAATCTGTGTTATTCTAGTGAGGTTATCTAAGCACCTGCATTTCATCTTGGAGAATGGTTGATGATACCTCACTTAATTACCCAAGACCAAAGAATCTTGATAAAGTATTCAGTGTTCTATATATATTTATTCAGGTAAATAATGCAGTATATTCTCTAGGTCATATCATTCACTTACCAAACTAGAGTGTTGTAAATGAATTTTATTTTCCACACAACATTACAGTTAAGATAGCTGTATAAGATGGAAGAGAAAGATGAAACTCAGCAAGGCCTTATTTCTGCTGAAGAACATCAAATCCACTTCTTCCGGTCCTAAAAGACAGTATTTCTTGATCCTTCCTTTTAGAAATGTTCCATTTTGTTCACAACACCTGTGGGGCGGCTACCGGGATGTGGTGGCATTTTCTGTCCCTCTTGTCTGACTGCAAGCTTTTTCATTATTCTTATACCATCTCCTTTTTTGATCTAATATTTCATTATTCATGTTGATTGTTCCTTGAAGCTCATGAAGCTATAAGAGCCTCAGAACCTTAATTAATGGAGGAGCTACAATTGAAAATTGAGTTTCTCTCCAGGGATACTATATAGTAGTTAGAGTCTAGGCAAGTCACCTGGAGTGTCAGCCCCTGATGTGTGGGAAGGTGTTAAAAAATTAGGTGAAAAAGCACAGAATAATAGACTACTGCCTAAGTTTAGTATATTCCATTATATACCATTGTCTCATTTACTCTGAGTACAAATGTCAAGAAGCATGACAAAATAAGTAATAGAAGCTGTACCAAATAAGTAATAAATGAAACCAAAGATGCACCTGAATTAGAAGATTTATTTTCAAATGATTCTAAGTTTGATGTATAATTGAAATATAAGTGTATCCAGAATTATATTTTGTCCCATCAGAGCTTATATTGACATTCAAAATGGCAGGGTATGATTAAAAAATCTAACAAACAACAGAGAACCCCCCCCCCAAAAAAAAAAAACAGCAAAACCCCACTAAATAACAAAGATAATTTTAAAAAGTAGGAATGTAAGATGAAAAATTCAGACTATATGAAAGTCATGGAAAATATGCAGGATGTCTGTGCATAAACCTCTGAAGTTTAATGTTTCAAACCAATGAATATATTTTAAAGCAGTAAACAAGAATAGTAAAAGTAACAGAAAATGGCAGTTTGGCTGTTAAACTGAATACCTGAATGACTTTTTTGTCATGCTTTTTCTTCTAGTCTCCTTCCATGCTTTCTCTGGCTCATCGTGGCTCTGGCAGATACCTGACGAGGGAGGCAGCACACTCAGCCACTCACACAGATCAACCAAGAGAGCGCCACTGCCCTCATCACCACAACCTTTTTAGTGGTTGCAGGAGGTTGAATGTGCCTGCTACAAATGGTTTCTACCCCTAGTGATTTCTCCTTTGATGAATAGGGTGGGTTGCATACTTTCATTCACGTATCATAGGTGTGCAATGTGCAGTAACCCAGAGCCACTCGATGCCAGTATGAACCTTGTGCAGAGGCACAGGAAGGAGGTCACTCACTCACTCACTCACTCACTCACTCACTCACTCACTCACTCACTCACTCACTCACTCACTCACTTCCAGCTCTGACTCTCTGGTGTCATGTAGAACTAGACTGTCATTCACAGGCTTGACCACCATGGGACTAATTATAAATGAGATGACTCATCTTGATCAGCTTCTGTGTAATAAGGATAAAAATAGGGCCACTGGTATTACAGTGATAACAAGCTGATGCAACAACAGCTCTCTGAAATTATTGCATCTGCTAAAATAAGAGGAAGCAGAAATGTCATCTTAAAAAAATGGCATGAAAATGGTTTTTTAACTCACTAATTATAATAGTTTTCCCAATGGAAATACTAGAAAAAGGCATTTGAGTTCAAAGACAGAGCCCTCATCTGTGTAGCCTAAAAGGGGAAATTGCACGATAGGTGGATGCTCCTGCACAAAGTTTCTGCACGTCAATTCTGCACCTTAAATTATAAACAGGTGTTATAACTAGGTAGGTATTTTAGAGTGTTCATAATAAAAGAGAATTTCCTCCTTTTGCTGTGCATTTTTGAAGTGAACTAGTTGGTGTTTGGACATAAAAATTTGTTTCCCCTAAAATTACAGAGGAGGAGAAAAAGAAGAAGAAATAGGATTTTCTTTAAAAGAAAAAGCTTTAAATGGTTTAACAATATAAGAGCAGCCTTTAGCTGCTAAAACCTAAGGATGTGGAAACAGAGTTTTGACTTCATTACCTAATCAGGAGAGAATCAGATATATTTTAAAAATGCCTGGAGGGTGAAGAGCTGCTTGCCGGATGCATACGATGCATTTCAAATGCTGCATGATAAGCTAAACTCATGTGATCAATTTAGGGACTCCTTTTCTATTTTTTATCATGAGGAATTTCCACAGTAGCCAATTCATTGTGCCTGTGGCTTCTGAATGTCTATACGACATGAGATAGTTATTTTCAGATTAAAGGATTCTCAGTGTGAGCCACTGGGGTTTGAAGGAAAATTCTTCCATTTGACTGCTAATGTTGTGAAAATGGAAACTAAATGGTTTGTGGATGCCTAGATTTCCTAAATGAAATCTGTTTCCAACTAGAAACTAGATGGGAAAAAATTAGTTCCTATAGTGTTAAACCTATCAGTAAGTGATACAAAGTTCACATTACATAAATAAGAGAAGTTTTCAATTTCTGAAAATCAATTCAGTCAGTTCCCTCCTATTTTTAATAATGCTCATTTCCATCCCCTATAATAGTAGCTGAGACATTTTGCATTATCATGTTTTAATACTTAAACTGTGACTTCTTATTTTGTTGAGAAGGCTGTTTTACTGGACATTAGAAACAATGAAGGCACGTCTGTTCTGAACAATTCAAATAGATTGCTTCCATAGATAGTGTAAAGATAAAGACACAAGTAAATTCATTCTATCCATTCTGTCTCTGTTTGGATGGGATGATTTCTGTATCTCCCTCGTTTTTCTCTCCTTTTACTCTCTCTATCCTCCCATTGGCTCTGTTATAATGATACAGGCAACTAGTCCAGAAGATTTTGATCTCTCCATGGATGAAGAAAAATGTAAAAAACTCCTCTTGAGTTTAGCTAAAGTTGTCTGCTTGCTGGCAAATTGAACTGGCTGTTATTTGTGGATGAACATCAGTCTAGAAACTCTGTTGATCTCAAGTACAAATATTTATAGGTTATTGAAATAGCCACTTTTAGAGTATCTAACTGTATAAGTGAAAAGAGGCTGGTGCTTGAAAGTCAGAAGTCACTTAGGTCTCTAATAGAATTGTCTTCTGTTTCAGGAAAGAAAATGTGGTAAAGACCTAGTCTAAAGATAAACTTTAAATGGACAGCAACAAAATACAAACAGTCCTATATTTTGTGGAAAACACATTGCCTTCTTGAGATTACTTTTTTATTGCAGAATGTAGCATGAAACAACATTTTACAGCCATACTGTAAATCATTAGAAGAGGAAAGGTCTCAAGGGAGAAAAAGAACTTTCACACAACAATGGCACAAACAGAATTGGTAGTCGTTTTTAGTAGTTTTAGTGAGCATCTGGAACTCTTCTGTTTATTGTTGAAAATTGCCAAGATCTAAGACTAGAATGTAGAAGGGGTTTGGCTTCTATCAGGAAAGAATAGAACAAATATTAAAGAAACATAATTAAGCAACATCAAAGAGTTCTATATAGTTTACAAATGTTTTATTTTTGCTTGTACAACTGTTCATTGCTCTAATGCAATCTAACTACAAAGATGGAACTCTAAGTGTAAGACAGTAATTTTTAGATGTACTCAAGTTTCACATGTCCTCATCAATACCACTAGAAGTTATAATTAGTAGATATTATGAATAAAGTGAATTATTTTCTTTTTGTGGTGAACACTAAGAATTTTAAATATGGAGGATATCATTGTGTAAGATTGTCTTGTATAATATAGAAAAATACAGCATAAGGTTAAGTAATATTTCAGTACAAAAAATATCTTTTTGGAAGAAGACTACACCAAGAGACAGATTACATGAGCAAGAATTCTCCTCTTCATTATTCTGCCACATCCTTTGTATGGCCATTTAGAAGCTGTAGGCAGCTATAAACTAAAAACAACCTCACCAAACGATCTAACATGCAATGGAGAGGGTCCTAAAATGTATCTCAACTTACAAACAGAATAAAACCCCCACACCTAAAGATTACCTTTGCATGTTCTCAGCTGTTTTCTTGAGTTACTATTATTGCAGACATAACATAAAATACAATTATAATCTGGGTTATAATTGGCTGTGAAATTTGAACCTAGTATTTCTATTTGGTCTTACCTTGGTATCCTGGAATCAGAAGAAAGAGCGAGCTTGATGGAAGACTCTAATTACCCAAGCAAGCCATCAAAAAAACCCCCAAAAAACTACAACATTTAATGCTGATTATGTATTTTGAGACAATTTTTGAAAATGTCTTGTTTGCTCTTCTTAATAACTTTCTCCATTTTTCTAAGAAATTTAGAAAACCAACAGACAAGATTAGAAGCTAGAAAAAACCCTCAAAATTTATGGTTGGTTTTGTTTCTGCTTTGAGACAAGCAGGTGCCTGTGATACTGTGACCTTCTAGTAGTACTGTGTACATAAATAGGAAACAGCAATGTTGAAATGTCACATTATTTTTCTGGGTGATCACAGCTGTGATACTGACAAAGAAGAAGATGAAGATAAATAAAGCCAAGCACATAATTCATAATAACTTATTTATTCATGTATACTTGAGGAGACTCTCATGAGCTAAATGAAAGAGAGGCACACGCATATGTTTTCTGGGGCACCCTCTTTTCTCATTTTTGCATGCAGCTTTTTGCCAGCAAGTAATTTAATTGATTTCAACAAAAGTGATTTGTAGTTTTAAAAATTTTAACTGAGTTGGACTTGTGCAAGTAAGGAATCACATTGACATAGTACTTCATATAACCTCATCTGCCCTATTTCAGGGGAGGAAAAAAAAACCACTTCGGCTATCACAAGGGGTTTTTTGAACATTTCTGCATTGGTTTTCCTGACCTGTGGGGAATTTTTCCTAATTTGTGGGGAAAGAGCTAACTTACTCCTAACTTGAAATGTGTATACTAAGATTCTGCATGTACACAGAATCATAGAATGAACTAAGTTGGAAGAGACCCAAAAGGATCATCAGGTTCAACTCCTGGCCTGCACAGCAGAACAGAGTCACACCACGTGTCTGAGAGCACTTGGTCCAAACACTTCTTGAGCTCTGTCAGGCTGGTGCTGTGACCACTGCCCCGGGGAGCTGTTCCAATGCTCAACAACCCTTTGGGTGGAGAGCCTTTTCATACCCAAACTAAACCTCTCCTGATACATCTTCAGGCTGTTTCCTTGGGCCCTGTCGCTGCCACCACAGAGCAGAGATCAGTGCCTGCCCCTCCTCTTCCCCTCACAAGGAAGCTGTAACTGCAGTGAGCTCTCCCCTCAGTCTCCTCCAGAGACTGAACAGACTAAGGGACCTCAGCCACTCCACACATGGCTTCACCCCAAGGTCCTTCATCATCCTCATGGCCCTCCTTTGGACACTCTCTTAAAACTCAATATTTTGTGTTGTGGCACCCAAAAGTGCCCCCAGCACTGGAGCTGAGGCTGCTCCAGAGCAGAGCAGGACAATCCCCTCCCTTGCCTGGCTGGTGATGCTGCGCCCGATGCCCCAAGGGTGGCCCTCCTGGCTGCCAGGGCACTGCTGACTCATGTTCACCTTATCATTGGCCAGATTAGATTTGGATCAAAGGATTTATTGTAAGTTTTCAATCTTCAAAACAAGGCACTCGCAGGAAAAAGAAATTTAAAAATCAATATTACTATAATAGTGGTGCAAAACAGAATAGTCTGCATTTTACAACCCTGAACATCTGGAATTAATGTGTTTACTCCTAGGCCAGTGTACAGATTATTGTATCCAGTTGCTGGCTTTTTTTTTTCCCTCATGAAACTAACTACTCCTCACACAAAAGAAAAAAACCAAACAAAATAAAGCAAAACAAAACAAAAGTATTAAGTCCAAATTATATAATTAAAATTGAACATCTTCTTTGGAAAAGGACAATCCTGATTTAAAGATTTCAATTACTTCTGAATTTAATCTTTACTTCTTTGCTCCTTTCAGTCCTTTTCATTTTCCCTCATCCTACCAAGGCTGTTAAAGAGACCCAGCCCAGAATTTACAACCCTGAGCAGATACACACTCTGTCACAGAGGAGCACTGCAAAACTATAATCATCTATGAAGATACAATGCACACAATTAGGTGTAAGCTGCAGTTCTGCAGACTTTCTTTCCATTGCCAAGACTTACAAGGGTAAGGAAGAATCTTTCACAGCTATTTCAACCATTAGCTGAGAGCTATGTTCCTGTTTCTCCTAAAAAAATTACTGTAATTTTTTCATTGTCCCAAAATAAATGCTCCACAGAAACAGGATGATGAGAAGTGTTCATGTAAGCAGAATACACAACTAAAGGAGCATATTAATGTTACACAGAAGAAGAAACATTCACATAATTTCCAGAAACTGAAAACGCTAATCAGTTTTAGTAATAGCCTCAAGCAAAAGAGCTTTTAAGGGAAATAAAAAAGTATACTATTAGTTTTGTTATAATTAAATGCTATTTCTAATGATATCTGCGGTAGTTGGAGGCACACATCTACCAGTACAAGTATTATTTGAAAATAGTAAGGAATATATAAAGTATGTTTTGCAAAATTGTTGTAGAAAATTATCTTATTTCTTTTATTTGCTTAGAGTCTTCTAAAGAGTGATTTGGGTAGAACATATGGTGTTAGTCTTCATTCACGTTCTCTGCTATGATTCCAAAGAGTAAAATCATCTCTGATTAATAGTTGTAGAAAAGCTAGCTGTTACAGGATATGCAATTCCCAGTGCTCCAAATGCAAGTGACTAAAGTTGAAACCAAGCCTGGGTGAAGGAAACACTGCAGTCCATGCAGTGGGGGATGTCAAAGGAGATACGATCACTCTGAGTAGCTTTTATACTGTTTTAATATACCTGTTGGCTCCGGAGAGCTATTAATGCTGTGTACTAAACTCTGCACAGCCTAGTAGAACCTGCTGAGACTCCTGGGACTGGGTCAGATTTCTATGGTAAGAACATACATTATTTCTAACAGTAGAATGCGATCTCATGGCAGGGACCCCCCTGGGGCGGGCTGGTGCTGGCTGGATGCCAGGCAACCACCCAAGCTGCTCTATCACTATATTCCACAACAGGACAGGGGAGAGAAAATATAGCAAAAGGTTCATTAGTTGAGATAAGCACCTGGGGAGATCCAAATACTCTCATGGGCAAAACAGACTTGAATTAGAGATATTAATTAATTTTATTACCAAAAAAAATCAGAGCAGGATAATAAGAAATAAAATCAAACCTTTAAAACACTTTCCCTATGCCCTCTCACCATCTCAGTTCTACTTCTTCCCCTCTGGTTGTGCAGGGAGACAGGGAATGGGGATTATGGTCAATTTGTTGCTCCTACCACTGTTCAGGGGGAGGAGTCCTTCCCCTGCTCCAGCATGGTGTCCCTCCTGTAGGAGGCAGTTCTCCATGAGCTTCACCAATGTGAGTCAATCCCATGAGCAACAGCTCTCCATGAACTGCTTCAAATTTTTGTCCCTTTTCCACAGGGTGCAGTCCTTCAGGATACGGGATGATCCAGTGTGGGCTTCTCCCCACAGCCTCATAAGTCCTACCTGGAAGCTTGCTCCAGTGTGGGCTTCTCCCCACAGGTACGCAGGTCCTACCGGGACCCTGCTCCAGCATGGGATTCTCACGGGTAAGCAGTTTCTTTCAGGCACCTACCTGCTCCCGTTTGGGTCTCCTCCCCATGCTGCAGGTGGATCTCTGCATCCCTGTTACCTCCATCGGTTGCAGGGGCACAGCTGCCTCTCCACGAGCTGCACCAGGGGCTGCAGGGGAATCTCAGCTCTGGCACCTGGATCATCTCCTGCCCTCCTTCTCCACCAACCCTGGTGTTTGCAGAGTTGTTCCTCTCACATATTCTCACCCTGATCTTCCCTGCCTGCAACTACATCTTCTCAATAATCTCTTTTTTTCTTCTTAAATATGTTACCACAGAGGCTTTGTTATCATTCCTGATTGACCCAGCCTTGGCCAGCATTGGGCCTGCCCCAAAGCTGGTTGGTGTTGGCCCTCAGACACAGGGGAAGCTTCTGGCAGCTTCTCACAGAAGTGACCCCTGTGCTACTACCCCCACCACTAAAACTTGGCCACACAAACCCAATACAGAGATTAACACTGGATGAATACCGGACAGACACTGCTGTAGTTAATGAAACCAAGAAAAAATTAAGGAAAAAAGAAAGCTTGTTTCTTCCTGTGTCATTATCCAAATCACAGCTTTGTTATCCATTTCTTGATTCTGATGCCTTAAGTCTTAGCTTTCTTTTTTTTCAGATTGTGTAATGCCTTAGTGTGTCACTCTGAACTTCATAAAGGGTCAGCAAGTTCTCTTCACAGTTTAGTTAGACAAAACAATCCTTTTCCAGCCTGAGAACCAAGGACACCGTTGCAGCTTTAAGCTCAAGTGTAAACAACACTTGAATTGAGGAGAGCAATCTGGGAGGATGGGACTTCATAACTTGAAGCTGTAATTGGACAAATGACCCCAATATGTAAATGGATCCAAACTTAGAAAAGTCTTGAAAACTTGTGACCAGCCATCCATCTTGTGTCCAGCTTGGGTCCATCTTGGGGGTAGCCACAGCTGGGCTCTTGTACTGCCCAAGGTGTATCCTTTGAAGGCCTTTTAATAAATAAATTCCTGTAACACTCTCTAGCCTCTTTTCCAGGTAGCCTGTGTCACTATGCCCCTTCAAGTGTCCACTTGGAGTGTCCTGACTCGCTCCAGCACAGGGGATGGTGAGGGATGCTCTCACATTCCTCGGGAGGGTGGCTAAGGCTCTCTCCTTGCATGGATGAGACACTGAACGACACTGGTAGAAGTAAAGGAGCAGACTCCTGTCAGGGGTTAAGTCCAGATTTATTGAAGGATGGTATGAGAGGAATCCACAACCCAGGGAAGCCAACCAACAGAAGGCCCCAAGCTGGGCTGTGCAGCAGTTTATAAACTGGGGAGGATACAAGGGAGGGCCCCACTGGCGGGGCCCACCCATCTACCAATGAGGGTATACGGGGGTGTGGAGATTGGGAACACAGACAGCTGGGAGAAGCAATAAGGATGATTCACAGGAGGGACCCCAGTGCCTGAACCTAACACTCAACGCCCCTGGTGGAAGTTTCCAGAGAGAAGGGATGGGCTGCCGAGTGATGGACAGGACACCTGGGAGGGATTGAGGGAATGACTCAGCAGTTTTAAAGGAATCAGGGGTTGGAGGCAAGGAGATTGACAGGGAGGAGAAGGGAGGAGGCAACAGGGGCAGAACCATTTCAACAGGGAGGAAACTGGAACAAACCAAAGTACAAAATATTGTAACAGGACATACAGGAACACAATACAACAAGCCTCTCTAGGCATCACTTCTCTAATTAAAAACTCCATGTCATCATTTCAAAAGTCAGTCCTGCAGCATATGTGATCTTTAGCATATACTGAAAATAGGGACTATGCTACAGGGTATCCATTCTCCTGCACCAAGCATAGAAAGGAGACAAGGAGATTTTTTCAGAGACCTGGATGAACTTATTTGATCAACTTATCAAACATCAAAAATACCAAGCGCATCAACTTCATGGGAAAATTCAATACCTGACTATAAGGAAGATCAGCAACAGGTCAAGTATTTCTGTATATGCTTCAGCTGAAGAAAGAATTTAAATAACCCTTTTTTTAATGAACACTAAAGTATTAAATTAATAATTTCCTCTTACAAAGACAAAAAGCCACCAGCTGTATCTTATATTCACTTGATGGCATCTTGTTGAACATGTGATTCTTCAGCAGCCTAAACTAAATGACTCAGGAGCATGAATACAACACAGAGTTGCTGTACTGCCATTGATCTATTATGAGCTATTAGTCTGCAGACAAAAGCTTTTCTCATAAGCAACCAAATCTAGTCAAATAACTTTAAACTAAGGCCTTCAGCAGCAGAAGATAAAGAAGTCAATTTTGCTAAGAATCCTATGACTAAATTAATAAAAAATAATTTGGAATATTGCCATCTGTAGTGAACACTGCAAAATCTGTAAAGTTACCTTTTTACAATTGAAAACAACCCCATTCTCACAGCAATTAAAACCAAAAGGAGATTAGCTCAATAATAACATTTCTAAAGAAAAATCACTTCTGAGTTCTCATACTATTTTCTTTACAACAACCTATGGGATATCTATGTCCATGTTTGATAAAGTTAGGTCAGTGTCCTCACCATTTCTTACCCATTGCCTTTAGCAAATAAATGAGCAAACAAACAAACAAAATTAGAAGTTAATACCCTTCTGTCTTCCAGTTATGCTACTTCCAGACAAAGCAAAGAGCTTGATCTGGATATCTTTTTTTTTTTAATGTGGAAATTGCTTCAACTTAATGAGCTTAAAACCCTCAAGTATCTTTCTAGAGAATTGTGAGGTGTTGTATGTGAAATACTTTACCTTGAGGCTGAAACAATCACTGATTATTGGCTTCAATAACCTCATTTGTAAAGGGGTAAGGAGTCATTATGAGCAGTGGAAAAACACTGAAGTGATAGATATGCCTCCACCAGGTAAAGTTTAAACAGAAACATATGGTGGGAAGCTATCAAAAAGATTTGTCACCTTAGTCATATATTTATCAGATGACAGCTGTTTGTACAAGGGTCTGACAAAATGCACCATGAGATACAGCATGTCTTTTGGCTGATTAACAGGCAGAGTTTGGAAAGAGCAAAGCAGAAAACTTCAAACTAAATAAAATATAAACATCATGGCAGTAGTATCTAGGGTATAAGAGTGTGAAACATTGCCATACTATTGATGCATATAAAGCTTTTAAATGGGTTTCATCTGCGCCATCTGTGTGCCATATTGTGCATGATATGGCAAATACCATTTATAACAATGAAACTTTGAAACATACTGCTCTTTCGGGATGTAAAGAAGCAATCATCACAGAACAGCTGTGCTAGCCAACCACACAGCTAGAATGGAAGACACCAAAATGCACTGCAGATGCTAAGTGGTGAGCCATAGGAATGGATGAGGTAGACAGGCAGGGATACATAGGAACACAAGCTTGAGCAATAGGAATTTCTAGACAGTGAATAATGTTTACTGTCAAAACAGAGGTATCACCAAAACACAGTATTCTGAGTGAGTCTTAGTTTGAGAAGATGAAGTCACTCAATGCAAGAAAAATACGGTTTCCAAAGAAGCAATGAGGTTAGCAGGAGGATGCTCCAGTCTAACACACTTCTCTTAAATTCTGACATCAAACTTTATATCAAAAACACTATACTTTTCTTCTTTTTGTGTGGCAAGACACTACTTCTCAAAACCAAGTAAATGATAGTTTACAGGGTTTTAATATCTTATTTCATGTTGTGTAAAAAACACATCTGAAATGCAACTAACTATTCTTATTCTTACCAAGTTCTGTGAAAATTAAAATCTCTGAACATGTGATTTGTTTTGGATCCTTAGAGAGCTACAGTCTTATTTTCCACACGGTGAAAGTACTCTGAAGTTAGCCACAATCCTTTCAAAAATAAATGATTGAACAAGCCTTGCAGACTATTTGAGAGCAAGACCAATTATCAAAAACAGGTAGTTTTTCATTTTGCTCTTAAAAGACATATGATGTTTTAATGAAGTCTTTAAAAATTACAGGAAGTATACTGTCTCAAAAGCAAGGTATCATTAAGCACAGCACTTTATGAACTTTGTTTTGCTTGAGCTCATTAGAAAGCAGGTTGTCATAGCAGCTGAAGTCTTTGATCATGTTTCTTTTTCAACAAATTGTGAGTTCCACAGTTTTTCCTTGTTATACTCTCCTACTAAAAGCCAGATCACTACATATTTATAAATCAGTTATGTTTAAGTTTATACAGAATATTATTGATATTAAAAGAGAGGCTGAAACTGTTAACATGAGCTGCTTACGAGAACAAAAAGTATCCTGGCATCATGGGAAAGAAAAAGGTTTTGGATGTGAAAACAGCCTCGTATCATATCATAAAACATCAAGCAATGTTGTATACTCTTTGAAGACAAGGCTGTGGCATCTTAGAAGATGCTATGCTGGCTGATCCAGTCCACTGTAATGAAAAACACCTGGGTAGTAAGGGTGTCCTCTTCTAGGGCTTGCAAACAGATATGCATGTGCCTCAAATCCAGAAGCCTCTGGTAAGTGGGAAACATTTCTTTATCTAGAACTGAATTGCATATCAATTCCAGAAGTCTGAATGTTTACAAATTTAAGGGGGAAGATTTATGTTCCCAATAAAGGCTTGGATTCTAATTTCACACTTGGATTTTCTTCTTAAGAAAACTCAGTGAATCATATTTTCGTGCATAAATTGGAGTTTCCTAAATACCAAGTCTGGGGAGTTGACACCCTTTTAACAGAGGCAAATATATTCCACAAAACATCACATGAAAAAAAAAATTATTCACTTTCATGTGACTGTATTGAAATGTATTAAAAAAAAAGTTCAAGATTTACTCTTTCATAGCACCTATAATAATACTATAGCATCTAGATATTCCAGAGTATTAAAGGTTCAAGTCCTTCAAAATGGTCCATGTCCTTCAAAATAGTTCATGATTTTCACTTTGCAACTTACTATTTTAGACAGAATACCAAGCAAAGGAAAATGGTGTTATCAATCTCCAAACAAGCTAAATTCATCTCTATGGCAGAAATGTATCTAGTGACAATTGGTACAGCATGATGAGGTTACTACTGTATAAGGCAGAACATGCTCATTTCAAAAGTCTTTATAACCCCCTTGATAATGGAATATAACATCCAAAAAACTACTAGTGAAGCATGAGTTAATGATTCAAATGCAACATTTTTAGCATAAATATGGAAATTACTGTAGAGGTCTTAAATTCAGTTGTTTATCCAAATTTTCAGAAGCAGCCAGATGTCTTGTCTTAAACAAATTTTGATCTCTTCTTTCTTACATGAATAGAACCTAAATAACCTCAAGAATAGCATCTAAAATATCCAGTCCATTCAAAAAACTATTTGTCTGCTGCATTTTCTTTTGGAAGAGCAGTCTTCAAAGAGGAGAACTGTATTGAACCAAAACTGGAAAGATGGTTTACCTGTATTCAGACACTAAAGGAGCCCAAGCTTTTCTTACTTATGTGTGCTTAGAAGAGTCATTCCTTTGCTCGTTTGCTACAGTTTTTACTGATTACTACAAGAGATGTTACTGAAACAACATGTTTTAAACCTCCCAGCACTTCCACAGGTATTACCTCAGAGGAAGATATAAAGGGAAGATGACAGACCATCTGTTGGTCCACGTTTCTTCTAAGCTAGTACTACTGTTATTGAACAATGTTTTGTCAGACAGCCAAAACATGAACAGTATTTTGCTTTCCATCATTGCAGCATATTTTACAAGGCACATGCATCACAAGAGCAGGCCTATATCTTCTCAGCTTTTTGTCTTCCTCTCAAGTGTTGTGGATTTTTCTCACCAGCAACTGCAGGTGAAACAGTTTTATCAAATTGAGCTGTTATTTGTTGTCTTCCAGGGTTACTAACAATCCTCATATATAAAGCATCCACACACTAAAAAGAACTTTCAATACGTGTTCTCTGCAAACCAGGGTTATCAGTGGTTGGTTTCTGCAGATGATTTTCCTGCTAGAATTCTGGATCCTGACATCCCTCAACTACCCTGCTCTTCTGCCCTGTCACACTAGACATTGGAGGATTTAGAGCTCCATCCAATGTCCTTCATCACCAGCTGGACAAGTGGCATCATGCTGTGGCTGGCTTTGAATTGTGTGATGGCAAATCTTTGTTAATGTGCTAGCCAGCAGGCCAAATGGAAGCAACAGCTGCTGAGCTCAGGCTGCAACTCGTCTCTCTCCATGGCACTCATTTGGACACATTTTCTCTACTTATTCAACAGTTTTATGTTATCTCTCTGTTTTATTTGATGTAAATAAGGATTATTAATTGCAAGTTAGTTGCAGGATCCAAGGAATAAACAAGTGAGCAAGAAGTGCAAGTATTTCTATGTTTTACTACCTCAGGAAACCAGATTAACTTTATTCTACCTTGACTACCATTTTTCCGACATGATCTGTTTCATGAAGTACCTCTTACACCTGCTCAGTATTACTGTCTCACTGTATTTCAAAGACTACTGGGGAGAAACATCTTGAGCACAGGAGACTGAAGGGCTTAAAAGCTTTATGACACTGCTAGTCCACAGGTCCCAATCAGCTATTACAAACTCAAGACACATAACTCAGTGCATCTGTCTGATTGTTCTATTTGCCTGAAACCATTACAGACCCATAATCATATTTAGAGAAAAATACTGTCTCCCTAACTAATGATTTTCAGTGTGATGTTGTCATTTTAGAAGGTGACAAATGCAAAACTTTTCTCCATCAGACTAGTGCAGAATACTTCCATGATAAGAAACAACAAAAATGGTGCACAGGTTGTTGCACACTAAAGAAGAAGTATCTGGCTGAAAGATCATATTGCTCCTTCACAGAAACTGTTGACATTTGTTACTTTGCATGCATCCAAATCCCACTGCATTTTAAAAACTTCAGTGGAGATTCCAGGACAAATGTAGCCTGCAGCTAGCTCGAGGGTCCCACTGTTTTCAGGCCCCATTCATTATACAGCTGTCAGCCAAGCATCAAACCTTCTCTTCAGATCTAAAATTTATTAGAATAATACTACGAGATTTGTTGCAAACATCATTTTAGGTGATTGTTTTCAGAAAAGATGCATTCTGCTTTGCACAGATCATCTTAATTTTTGTCTGGCCTTCTAAATGGTGACTGCTGCCAGCCCACCTCAAGTCTCTTCTGTCTGCTCCTACAGATGAACATTTTTCAGACCATTCCTAGTAACATCAAGCATAGTGGAAAAAATGCAGCTGAAGGTAGCTGTAGCATTAGACTGTAACTAAATAGATACTTGTATCTTTCTCTTTTGACACAGACATGTTTATTCAGAAAATTGCAAACAAAACTGAACTAATTTAACATGGATAAAGCACACATGAGAAAGCAAATAAAGACTGAAAATCTATCTACTTTTCAAAATAGCATGAAATCTCCTATTATTTTTAAGAGGATTTTTGCACACAGTTGATGTAGAAGAAAACAAATGGAGCAACTAATCTTTATTCTTTATGATTGTGCATTGCTGCGCAGAAATCAGTAGTACTATTTCAGCAATATCCTGAATCTCTCATTCTGCATGGACGTTAGCTCAAAATAATGAAAAAAAAAAAAAAAACCCCGGACTTTACTTGCAAGCAGCATATATGCAGGTTTGATTCTTTACTTGTTTTATCTAGAAACGGATAGAAAAGAGAACTTATACAGTATGTGTTTATGGATTAGGTAGACTAAATTTGGAACAGAATAGAAAACAGGAGTATTTGAAATAATGTCAATAGCAGCAACAGGTAGAATTTACATTATAACAGCTCGCACCGCAGTCACAGGAGCGACAAGCTGCCGGCCAGCTGCTCCTGAAGTGACCGGAGGGGGCCACAAGAGTGGCCACTCCCAGGCTCTCACAGAGACCGCCCAGGTAGTGGTGAGTGCCGCGGCGTGGGTGATGCAGGCAAGTGCAGGCTACGAGGGTCCAAGATGAAGGAATGAGAGAGAGGACACTTGTATAGATACCAAGGAGGCTTTATTCCTCAGTGGGACCAGGGACAAGTGCCAAAGAAAAAGGGGTCCAGATAGCTCTTATAAAGGGAGTGGGTGTGAGAGGTGGAAATATGAAGCAACCAATGAGGGGAAGCAAGGGGAGGAGTGCCAATAGGGAACATACAGGGGAGGGAAGAAGCCTTGGAGTCAAATCATCTACTGAACTGGGGATGATGGACACAGAACTTTCTCAAAGAAAATGGGGGGGGGGGGGGGGTGTTAAAATGATTGACAGGGAAGGTGGGCAGCACCACTTGGACTAACACAGCCATCTGAAGGCATAAGGGGAGGAACAGGGAGACAGTCACTTGGAGGGACAGCCAAGTGGCGGGAAAAGCAGGGAGTAAACCACTTAGGGAGAAACCATTCTGAGGAGTTGAAATGGGGGTACAGAGGATCAGACCACTTCTCTAACTGACAGGAAATAGCTAACTTTTGTAACGGAAACAACAATAAAACGTGAAAAAACATGCGACGGCACAATATAGGAATCAACATACAAAATGTAACATTTTTTCTGTTAGAAGTCTTTGTAACACGGCCAAATAGAACTGAAAAGCAGAATTCGGACATAAGAGTGATGTTTTATGTTCAATACTATATTCATTTATCTCGCAACTCTTTGTCACAACTTTCTCAGGACTTTCTAAAGCATTTCACTTATATCCAGTTCATTAGTACACCACAAATGCCATTTAATGAGTTAATGTGTGGCTTTCTGAAAATTGTGGAATTAATTATCTCCATTCAAATCCTGTTTCTCAGACAACTGGGAATTCCTTCACTTGTGCCATGCCAAAAGAGCTTGTTTTATGCAGCATTGCTGTCAAGCATAGGTCAAGCACAATCCAGCCCTGCACAGATAGCAGTATACTTGTGAGCTAAAGCTCAGATCTTTTTTAAGTGAATGCAGTGGAAGTTTCAGGTGAAAAGACATAAATTGACATATTATTCAGACATTTAAAATTTACAAAAATTTTTGAGCTCCATAAAATTCTTCAAGTTTCTCAGAAATCTGTTTTGTGGAGCAAGATCTGGCTTTGAGGTTAGCTCTGCTTTTAGCAAGAGGTTGCACTAGACACCTCGGATGGTTCTTCCAGTCTAAACTACTGCATAATTGTATGATTGAATGGCAGAAAGCTACTTCGTGTGGATTGTGGTAGGATGAAACTTGGGAAGGAGATATTGTAGAAAAATAAGTTAAATTTGGCTTGATGATTACATTCCAATATTTTTAGTGCCTGCAGGGGTATTTAATATATTAGGAAAAAACCAAAACAAACAAAACTTGAAAAATGTGTGAGTTTAAGAGAATGTAACATGCTGAATGTAAAAAGGAACATAATCTCCAGTTTATTATCTCTTGTCTGGAAAAAAACCAAAATAATTCCTTGATTATCTAAAGCAAAGGCATAATAAATAAGGAACACAAAATGAAGGGTGTATGGCATCAAGGAACTTCCCATGCTTTGGAAAAAAGAGAGACAATATCAAGAATCAGGTAAAGTTATTATTTCTTCAAGCCATTCTTCAGCTTTAGGAGAGGCTTTCTAATTGTCAAGATTTTGAACATTGTGGACTATAAAAATTAAAGATGCTAAAATTCTGTATCAGTCTACATATTATTTGATAAAGGAAACATTAGAAATCAGTGAAAAGAGTAGAAACAAAACAAGGTGTTAACATGAATTGCTTTTATCCTTTTCCTTCATCTTTCTTTTCAGGAAAACCTTTCCCTTCTTTGCACAGACTTTCCTTGCAAAATGTGCTTCCCATATGTTGCTTAAATATATGGCATGCAGTATACATAGATGTCTAGTATATGAAAACTAGAGGGGGTCATAAGGATTAAAGGAAAGTGAAATTAAAACAATATGCAGTAACGTTTCCATTTAGAGATTTCCAAATGGTAGATTGGAAAAAATTTATTCCTTTTTTCTGTCAATGAACACCATATTTTATCTTTGATCTTTAGTTTGATCATAGCACAGTAAATTAAATCAGCATCTGGCCTGCAAGGGAATGCAAATTTAAATGACATTAACTCTTCTCTTTGGCATAAACTTTATTTGGGACATGATTTTTAAAAGTTTTACAAGACAACATATGATAAATATTAGTAAAGATTACTCTTGATTTTAGGCTAGCCAGTTAAGGAGAAGTTCCTAAAATATTAGATTATGGATATGTGTTGAAATATATCAAGATTCATCATAAATCAAAATAAAATTATTACTGACACCTTATGATCACAGCTCAAAAAATATTTACAAGAACGTAGCAGGCTGAATTGCTGCTTGTACAGTCCAGGGTAAGAAAGCAAAAAGGACCATTGCAAAATATCCACAGATGTTTTATTCAGCTGCACGGTGAGATGTTCAGGTCCCAGCACCCACCCATGGAGAGTCTGAGTTTCTCTCTGCCAAGGGGCCTGGAAGCTGACCCTTGTCTCTGGGCAGTACAAAGATGAGGGCCAATCAGGGAATAGGGAGGAGTGGCTCAGGGATATAGGAACAGACACAGGAACAGGGGAAGGAGCCAATGGGGTCTAACAGCTTTGTGAGGGAAGCTTCTTGTGTCTCCCAAAACCAGGGAATGCCACCCCACAGTGTCCACAATTTTTCTTCTTTTTTTTTTTTTTTTGATCTTACAGCTTTATCTGAAGGGAATGTTTTTGCTTAAGTGAACCTGGAATACTTCTCCATGGGATTATGGAATTTTACTTGTCATAACAAAACAAGAACCCAAATCTTTGTGATCCAGATGGCAGCTCTGGGCAACGATCTGATTTCCCACCTTTGGAGATCCATGAGGCAGGAAGGGGGAACCCCCAGGAGGCTTCCCTACCAGGAACCCCCTGGTTTTATCAGGAGCAAGGAGGCCACCAGGCACCACTGGTCACAAAGCAGGACAAGATCCCAAGTAAGTGATTGACTAAAAGAACCCACGTGGAAGTTGGTGGAGCAGCAGAAGCTCTGCACAGCACTGGGGGTCTCTGGCAGCCCCCCAGGAGAGCACTGATAGATGACGATCTGGTGGATCCTGAACACAGTGAGGCCACAGGAAGCAGCAAGGACTGAGAACCAGCCAGGGCTGGGAGCAGAGGATTTGGGAATACAGAGACTTTACAAAGAATGCTACATTTTATGTAAGTCACCACTGGTTATTTACACCTGGCCCCAGGACAGCCCCAGCCACTCCTCAGCTCTCCGCAGGCTCCAGCTCTGTCTTGAGTTTTTTGCTTCCCAGGACTTGTTCATCAAACAACTCTCTCTCTTTTGCTCACCAGTGGTCCTTTAATGTACTTCTTTTCTGCTTTATCATAATCGATGTTACCCACAGCAGCAATGACACGGATGATGGCATCAGGTAAAAGCACATCTGAAATGAATCTGATGCCATCCCCCAGGATCTGGTGCAGGTTCTTGGTGTCCATCTTCTTCAGCTACCCAACCAGCTACTGGACCAGGTCCAGCTGCTCCTCATCCTCCAAATAAGTCTCCACACAGGTCATGTACCGCTTGGAATTCAGGAATTCCTTCAGCCCGCAGGATTGTTTCCCAGTTTTCAAGATCGCCAGGAGATGCTCTTCAGCGCCTTTGGTCTTCACTATGAAGTCCACTAGCTTCTCTTTCTCCCTGTCCCTGGCAGCTCTGGTCCTGTCAGGGAGGAGGTTTTCCTCAGAGGTTTCTGGGGGGAGGTGTCTGAGGAAGACTGTCCAGCCCCTTCCTCCCCTGTGTTTGGGAATGCCATCTGCACCACACTCTGGTATCCCTCTTTCCTCACTGGGTAGCTGATATCAGCAGCAAAATACTCCAGGGAAGGACCTGGTGAAAGAATGACAGCCCACTTGGATCCAATAGCCAGGAAGGACTCCAGCTGCAGGCACCACTTGATTTCCCTGGAATAGTTCTCCTTGGCTTGTTCGATGAGCTCCTCACAGCCAAAGTGCTTCAGGCTCTTCAGAAACACTGAGAAACCTTTTTTCTTCTCATTTGTGGTGCCATCTATGAAGAGCACATGGGCCCTCCGGTGCTTCCTCTTCACTGCTTTCACCACTGCTGGCCAGTACAGATACCGCTGCCACTTGCACCACACCAACATCTCTTCCTCGAAGAATTTGTCTCAATGGGACAGAACGCTTGGGAAATTGTCCTCCTCTTCATCTGCCAGTTTTTTCCAATACTGTGATGAGGATCTCCTTTCATCTTGAGGTCTTCAGTTTGAATGACATCATTCTCATTCTCTTGCTCCTTGTCCAAAGACACCGCAGTTTTAGAAGCCTTTGAGGCAAATTTGTTATTCCAGAGTTTCTGTCTGACTGAAGATTTCTTCTCATTACATCTGCCAGCCAGGTTACCGGCTGCTGAAGGCTGGATCATTTTAAGAGTTGGTCTTTGGGTAGCACTGCATGTGGCATCTGTGCCCACATTCTCCACCGTTTGTAGCAGCGTGTGCCTACTGTGACAGATCGTATCCAGGGAGGCTACAACCTCACAGCAGAGGAAACAGATGAGACAAGTCTCTTAGTTGTTTACCACAAGAGCCCATTTTATTCCCCCCCACACCCCATGTCGGGGTGAGGGGGGAGCAGGAGGCGGAGGCCCAGGAGCCCAAGCAAAGCCCAGAGAGCTGAGAAAGCAGAGAGAGGACACAGATCCAGGCCCGGGATTTTATCAGGTGTCCCATGGGAGGAGTCTTAGGATCAGACTACAGCCTCCTCAGAATGGAAAGGCTCCACACACGGATAACACAGAAACTGATAACTATGTGAATTGGGCTTTCATGGCAAAGTTCTGGTAGTGGGAGGGACTGCAGGGGTGGCATCTGTGAGAAGCTGCTGGAAGTTTCCCCCATGTCTGATGGAGCCAATGCCCACCGACTTCAAGATGGGCCCACCACTGGCCAAGGCTGAGCCCTTCAGCAATGCTGGCAGCCCAACAGAGTTCAATAAGGGAAAAAAGCCTACTGAACAGCAGCAGCCAGAGAAAAGAGGAGTGAGAATATGTGGGAGACACATCTCTGACATCCAAGTCAGTGCAGAAGGAGGGCAGGAGGTGCTCAGGTACCAGGTGCAGCCACGGAGATAACAGGAATGCAGACATCCACCTGGAGCCCATGGACAACCCACACCAGACCAGGTGGATGCCCAAAGCAGGCTGTTTACCCCCATGGAAAGTCCACAATGGACTAGGCTCCTGGCAGTATTTATGACCCTCGAGGGCAGAGAAGGTGGAAGTGACAGAAACCTGAAGAGAAAGCTAAGAAGGTCCAGAAAAAAGGGATGGGTGGGGGCACATGCCTACATGTTTTAATATTTAGTTTTATTCATCATTACACCACTCTGATTTGATTGAGCATAAATTAAACTAATTTTCCCCAGATTTAGTCTATTGTGCCTGTGATCATAATTGATGAGTAATTTCTACTTGTCCTTATCTCATCCCATGAGCCCTTTCTTATATTTTCCCTCCCCTGTCCTGCTGAGGACGGTGAAATGATAGAGTGGCTTTGGTGGACACCCACAACACTAAGTCATCGTGTTAAAGAAACTGTAAGTTTCCACAGAATGTTGCAATTTCTGGTGTCATACCTCGTCGTCAGGCTTAATTTTTTCATTTTCAATCTACTATGCAATAGGCTTCTGATCCTTTAGTAAGACAAACTTTAAAGAAACCACGTATGTTTTTAAACTGACAAGAGGTATATCCCATACCATACAACACCATGCTCAGCAATAAGAGCTGGAGCTCAGAAAAAGGGTGGGGAGGGCATTTGAAGTAATGCCATTAGATTTTTCAGGTCACCTTTAGGCAGGATGGAGCCTGGCTGTCCTGGAGATGGCTGAACACCTGCCTGACCATGGGAAGTGGTGAACAAATTCTGCGTTTTGCTTTGCTTGCACATGCAGCTTTTGTTCTGCTTGTTGAGCTGCTATTGTCTCAACCACAAGTTTTCTCCCTTTTGCCCTTCCAAGACTCTTCTGTGCCCTGCTGGGAGGTTTGAGTGAGCAGCTCCATGAGGCTCAGCTGCCAGCTGGGGTAAAACCACCACAGATACTTGCAATATCTGGAAACATTAAAAAAGCTAAAAATATAACTACAAGATGACAGCAAAAAGTATTAATGCTGGACAGAATGGCATCATTAGGGAAGTGTACTACATAATTATTACTGTATAATTAGTGTTCATGGCCAATTTATGAGCATAAGAAGGTTTGATATTAAGTTGTCATGAGTCAGTTAGCAGTCATTAAAATAAAGCTATACAACCAATTTTTTCAGTTTGCACTCATTATACTAGCAGATCCTTTTATCATCGTGCTACACAGCAGCTTTAAAGAAGTCATTAGGCCCTCATTTACTTCAATGTTGGTCATAATCTTCAATATTCTAATGTATTTGGGTAATTTCAAGGTACAAGAGAGACATCTGCTTCCAAGAGGACTTTTCATCATTGAAACCTTCAAGAACATATATACATTTCAACCAGAAAAGGTAGGAGCAATTATATCACTTTATATTCCCTTTGTAGTACTTGTAATGTGTGCATTGTGTGTGTGGCTGATAATGATGACCGAGATTGAGAATTATAAAGGAATATAGCAATAATATATTTTGTGTTTTGACTATATAATAACATAGTTAAAACACAGAAATCACAGTTTTGCATTTACTTCAAGGCAATTAGAAATCATCTTCCATTTAATTTTAAATATCTTGCCTCCTTACTTAAATAAAAGTCTTATTATGTATTTGAAGTGCATACTTACATAAGCAAAAAGGCTTTTGTGGCAATAATCATCAATTTCATATCATTGAATTGGTTCAGAACTGTTCCACATTAGCATTTGATTACCATATCATTAATATGAAACTCAATAAACTACGCCATAAAAAAGTGCTCTCAGAATAGAATGCAAACTGGCTAAGAACCTAAAGATAGATCTAGATTCTAGCTGAGCTTCATTTGTTAGGATTTTTCTTCCTAGTTAAAATTTTGCTCTTTGCCAAGTTGCAACAATCTACATATTTTTTAAAGTATTTAATTGCATTTTCTATCAAAATTGATGTTTCAGAAATGAGAAAAAGCCAGTTTGATAAACAAAAAAACCTGTCCACTGTAAAATGAACTTCCTATAAAGGACTAACTGTCCATTCTTTTATTAAAGAACATAGTACACATATGTGTAGTTGATATAACTTAAAATTCAGAGTGCCTCTACTTTGATAAAAGTCTTAAATAGTACCAAACATGTAGAGCATACATGCAGAATTGCTTTAATTTTGAAAATACAGAAAGGGATGGAACACGTTTCTGTCTGTACTTTGCAGGTAGTTTCCTCCTATCTTGGATTTAAAAGTCACTCAAAATTTTTTTGTTGATATGTCCTCTGTTGAGGGGAAAACATCACCATTTTGAATAATACCTGTATAGGGCACAGAGTGACAGAGACTGATAAAAGGAGTCTTCATGGAGCTCATCATGGGCAAAGTCTGCAGCTCACACAGAATGCCACGTATTTCACATCTAGGTTGTTTTATGCTCATAAGGTGACATCTGTCCGAGACAATTCAAGTACACAAGAGCAAGAAAGAATTACTTTATTATATTTTGTACCTCACTTCAGCTGTGGTAATCTGACAAATTGCTTTAGCTATCAGAAAACCAAATCCCGATGTGCAAAGATCTACACATTGTTCGTTTGTTTTACATTACAGCGGCCTAAAATCCCTGCTCTTAGGGTGACACTTGTGCTGTTAAAGTCGTATACAGAAGGAAATACGGCTTAAAGTGTCTTTAATATTTAAAGATGTACTTCAGTGTGTCACAATATCCAAAATTATAAAAATATTTTGCAAATTATTAAACTTTACAGTACCTGTAAGAAAAGAAGGACATCCTGTCAAAGCCATTTCACTATGTTGTCTTAAAATAATGTTTTTTCCTGTTAAACTTGTTACTCTAAAACTCCCTGAGTGAATCTTCAGAAGAACAGCAACCAGTTGGTCTGACTAAGACCAATAATCCTATTTTGCAGAAAATTAGGATTTTTAGCAATAGCCTTAGGGTCAGATTAAGATTGATCTTAATATGCAAATTTCAGCTGTACACTGCAGAAAAACAAACTTTATTTCTTGCAGTTAAATTACCTAACTAAACATAGCACATTGTAGGGTTTTTTTTAAAAGAATTTTTTCTGTGGCTGTCTCTGTGCTTCATAACTAAGGAAAAGTGAAGGAAATCCAGTCCCTTGTGCAAATAAAGAGCCTCTTACTTTCAACCCAAAGGCAGAAATGTAATGTTTCATCAAATAAAAAGTCAGTACCCAGCTGTGCAATCTTTCTTCTTTATTGTAAAAGTCTGGGACGCATTAAAAATCAGATATTAAACTCAAAGGTCTTGACAATGTCAGTTTACTCTTCTTGCTAAAAATAACTTGAATTAGGCATATCACATTCATAAGCAGTATCTTCTTTGATGTCCCTTCCATTCATAAAATTATTTCAATTAAATTTGTACAGAATAAGAAACTTTGATAAACCTCTACAACTCTGCTGAAACACCCAAGTTATGTTAAAATTACATCACTGTAGGGGAAGAGAAACTTGTAATTGTTGTATAAGCTTTATCAGCTCATCTGTTACAAATTCCACCCTCACTATATTTTTCTCCTAATATTTGCTGGACTATTAAGTACATTTTATGTTGATCTATGCTGTTGTTTATTGCAAAAAATAAACTGTCTTTCACTACAAAGAGACTTACATTTTCCATCTACAGGAAAGAGGACAATAAGCAAACACAGACCTTAGTATGTCTACATTAAATCAAAGATCTTCATGATCAAAAACAACTGTTATCCTAAAGTTAATTTTTAATAAATGTGGGAGGTATGCTGCTTTGCAAAAATGTAAAATTTAAAAAATTCTAAAAGCCAGACTATTCTTGCTGAAGTCTTATTTACAAGGATAAATTCAGCCTCCTATTTCTTAGGTTTTTGAGCCCTTAGTTCAACATACCTGCTGTCAGTGTACGACACTAAAATCTGTCACACAGCAAATCCAAAACGTAAATTGTGCTCAATTCCAATGATGAGAAGGTGGACTACAAGGAATGCTATTTAATCCCTTTCACAGTGATAGAAATACGTATCTGGTACACCTACATAGATTAGACCATTTTAGGAACTGGCTAAATTGGTGTGTTGTGGAACCTGTCTTTTCCTTCCTACTACTCAATAATAAACATGCCAGTGAGATTTTGCATTAGAATATTCTTTAATGATGTTGCACTTTATTTAGCTTTATGAGATAAAAACTCACTTATTTTAATTTTCTTCTCTCCAAGTATGTTTGGACCATGTTTGAACGTGTCTTATCATCTTTTCATGCATGAGTGTTGTTATATCCAATTTTTGATTGATGTTTCCATATAAAGAACTATAAAGGCTTAAAGAAATACTTCCCAGGTATTTAAAGAAATAGTTCCTTCTGTATACATTTTAACAGCATTGTAGTCTTTGGAAAATTTTTAATTTAAAAAAAATCTTTAATTAACACTTGCAGAAGTGTTTTAAGATACACATTTAAGTGTCTCAGAGCTCATACTGAAGATTTTTTTTCTGTGTCTCAATCTATGCTGACCAAGTATTTTCTTCTACTAAAGCTGCTTGCTTTCAATTCGTAGAAGTTGATGAAAAGTCAATACGTGCTAGGCATTAACCATGGTATGCAAACTGAATGAGTTTGTAAGTCTTCCAGTTAGACACATTTCTGCATCTAAACAGCCATGTTCATGCAAAGGAAAATGGCATTTTACAAATTTATTAGATCTTTATAAACCTTTTCAAAAGGAATAAATTAAAAAGAGTAATACAATTTATTTACCTTTGTGTGCCGGGCTGACCTTGACTGGCAGGCAGGTATCCACCAAGCAGTTATGTAATTTCTCCTGCATCTACAGGAAAAGGGGAAAAAATAAGATGAAAATATTTGTCAGTCAAGATGAGAATAGGGAGAAACATACCAAATACCATGTTGGGCAAAGCAGACTCAGCATGGGGTAAATAATTCAATTCAGTGTCAGTTAATCACAAAATAGCATCAATAACTCACAGAAAGTAATGAAAATAGAACCAAAACCATCTTCCCTTAACTCCTTCTTCTCAGAATTTCTGCTTTTTGTGTCTCAAAAGCATGGGCACAGGGAATGTAGATTTTGGTGAGATCATAACCCTTCACCTCTGCCACTCCTATTTCCTCATACTCTTCCACTGCTCTGGGATAGGAGTTCTACCATGGGAGGCAGTCCTTCCTCTGCAGCATGAGTCCTTACCATAAGCTGCGGTTCCTCAAGAACTACTCTGTTGGGGAAGATGAAACAGGAAAGCCTTATAAATATGATTGTCTGGCAAAAGATTTTGAGAATATAGAAACTATAAGCAAGATTGAAATGAAAGCAAGCTTTGAGATACCTTAGTTAGTGAACAACTGGAAAACAATTGTGTAGCCGTACTGAAGGTAGTCCCCTTTTGATGAAACAATGCCCTCTGCTTGCAGACAGGTCCAAGGGTCAGAGCAGACCCTACTAGCTTAGCAGAAGGGGTCCAAAGTTTTTAGGGTTTAAAATGTAACACCATATGGTAATGTAATGATTCTTATAGGCTGTATGTAAATGCTATGGGATTTGTATATTGTAGCAGATTGGTTAGCGAGAATTAGAATATTCAACACAGAGAAAGATTTATTGTATTGTAACAGGAACCTCGCTCTCTTACGTTTTTACACTCTTACCCTTTTACGCTCTTACCCTTTTACGCTCTTACTTTTTTTTACTCCCTTACACTCTTACCCTCTCATCCTCTCTACCCCTCTCTTCTCTTGGGCCTGCTCCAAGCTGTGGCTGGCAGCTCCCAGCAGGCCCCTGCACCCACGCCCTTTGCAATAAACCCAAGTTCCACGACCTGGCTGCAGAGATCTCTTGTCTCCGTCCATCCAGACCGTCCTACCCCCCGACACTCCGACACTACTCCATTAGAGATCCTTTCCATGGATACAGTCTTCAGGTGTGATCTGATCCTATGGGCCGCAGCTCCTGCCAGGAAACTGCTTTTGAATGAGCCTCCGTGGGCTTTAGCTTTCTTCAGGGTGTGTCCACCTGCTGTGTCCTCCACGGGAGGCACAGTTCTTTGCTGGGTATTTGCTGTCCCACTGTCTTCATGGGCTGTAGAGCAACAACCTGCTTTACCATGATCTTCCCCTTCTTCACTTCTTCTGCCTCCTTCTTCCCTGACTATGGCATCTGCAAGGCTGTTTCTCTCCCATGTTCTCATTCCTCTCTCCCAGCTGCTCTTGTGAAGCATTTTTTACCCTTTCTTAAATGCATTATCCTAGAGGTGCTGTCAGCATCACTGCTGGTCTCCACTGCAGCCAGTCGCAGTGCTCTCTTTCAGCCAATTGGAATTGACTCTGTCTGACATGGGGACAGCTGCTGGTATCACCTCACAGAAGCCACCCCTGTGGACCCTCTGCTATCAAAGCCTTGCCACATAAATCCAGTAAATCTTTCAAAAGACCTTTGACAAGGTCCTTGACTGGCTACTAAAGAATTATGTAGGCATTAGATTAGATGGAAAGAATTGATATGGATCAGGAACTGTCTTGGAGACAATAAAAAATATTAAATTATCTGTTTTTATCAAAAAATATTTAGCTGAAAATACAAAAGATCAATAGTAGAGTGTCTGGGGATTCTGTGTTATATCCATGGCTCATAATTTTTATTATTGTTCTGGAAAAGGAATTAGGAATGAGGTAAAAAATTGCAGATGGCTCAAATTTATTTTGTTGGTCAAGATTAGAGAGGAATGCAAGGAACTCCAGTGAATTATATTCAAAGTTAGACACATTGGTAATACATCATCAAATAAATAGCCTGGTTGATTAAAAAACCTACAAACAATGATCATTGAAGGGGAAAATACCTCTTGGGTGGTCCTAAATTACCTGTTCCATTGCATGAAATGGTTTCAATAGTCACAGCTCAGCTCAGTTTCATAACCAATTACAGTCAAAACCAAATCACAATTAATAAAGGCAGCCTATGAAATTGCAAATAGCATATAAAAATCTTCTTTGTATTTGTAATCAATGAAATATAATAATTTTACAATTCAAGAATATTAATAGTTTCAGAGAAGGATCAGAATAACAAATGTATTGAAAGATCTTAAACAAAAACATACTGAAAAAATTGATGTTGGTAATATCTATCAATAGCAACTGCTTTTAGGAAGCTAAATGGAAGAGATCTTGTTCTAAGTCAAAATGGATCTCAGTTCAAAATTTATTTTCAAAAATCCTTACAAATTTTATCATGCAGAATAACTTAAGAATTTAATTGTCTAAGCATGTAATGAAGGTGAAGTATATTGCAATTTTCAAAAGAAAGGGATTTCTTACAGACAACAGATACAATCAAATCTACAACTGTTAAAAATATCAAATGCTGTGGCAACTGGACCTCTTAGTCAAAGTTTAAACTTTAACACTATTAAAGGCAATTACAAAAATACCTAAGGTTATCCTTTTAATTTTAGTGAGGCTATTACGCTCTTACACACTGAGACTGCTGCTCTTTGACAGAAGAACACATCACTAAAAAAATTAATCTCCAGAATGTCAACCCCATTTTGCCATCAATACAGCCCTATGACTGAAGAAGTTTTACTTGTCTAAATTAAAGCAATGAAGCACACTTCATTGTCTGCCTTGTCAAGAAATCAAAGTCGACTAGGAAACGAGCTCAGGCTTCTAAGCTAAGTCTTTTAAGTTAAATACATACGGGGGTAAAAAAAAAGATTAATTTTTAAAGATACTCCTTGTATCTTTAAAAAGATACAGAACAGCTGAATTGCTCTAATTTTTCTGAACTCTTCTAACTGCTTTTTTATGTGTTTGTAAATAGCAATCTGTTCACTCTTAGAGATGTTAGTGACAGGACTTCTGTTGGGTCTTCACTTTTAGACATTACATTACATACATACCTGTAGCAAAAGGATTGTACCATAATTTTCAGTAGAAAATATACACAACGTGTGTTTTACAGATTTCAGATTCTTTAAAAATGGCTAATAGTTTATGACCATTTCAATTTGAAAATTGATGATAATAAAATTACAAATACATACTTGGCTGAATTTTTCTCAACTTGAATATAGTTCTTCAAAGATGCTGGTGTGTTTTCAGGTGGAAATATTTGTGTATAGTTTCAGACTTGAAGGCAGGAGTCTTGGGAGTCTCCATTTTCATAATAATGGCACATTACACACTCTACACCATCAGTAAGTCACTTGATGGATAGAATAGACAGTTTTGTAAGTTGAAAATTAAATAACCGTATCATAAACCTGGTTGGGTTGATACAGTTCATATAACTTTTTTTCTCAGAACAATTAAAATTGTGATGTAACTACTCTGAACAGGCCTTAAGCACTTACAACAGGAGCGAAACAGGGAGCCTTGAGGAGAGAGTAATCTCTTTAATCATCTCTGGCTGAATGAAACAGTGGAGGACAGAAAGAACATAATTTTTAGCCAAACTGATTCATTCTTCTTCAAATGGAAAGAAGAACATACTATCAGAAAAAGGAAATGCGTGAATTACTCTGGGCTATGAGAGAAGTCCTACATATGAGGGATTAGATTAGAATACTTGGTCTGATTCTTACTATCCAATCCCACTTTATATTAATACAAGAAAGTAGTATTTCTTATTTGAACAGAACAAATCAGAACAACAGATCTTTTGCTATCCTTAATAAATCTTATTTTTTACAATAATCTTTTGTCATGGTAGTAGTTTACCAAGAGTGGTGTCACTTAAAGCTGTAGTTTGCAGACAATAAAGTTTTGGGTTCAAAATTTGAGTTGGTATATTCTTAATGGTCTGTGGATACAAAAGAATTAAAACTTAGCTCAATACTACAGATGATCTGTCTCAAAGATTATGGTGGAGCATGCTGCAAGCATTTGGCATCATAGAGACCTTGTAAGCCTGTTAAACTCACAAGGCATAAGAAGATATTCACTTCTTACATTCACATTTTACAGAGCTTGCAAGACCTGATGCACAGAAAGGTCCAGTGCCATTCTGACAGCATTGTATTTCTTGCTTCTCCAGAGCAATCTATGTTACCCAGCCAAGGTAACACTGAACCTCACTCTGATGGGCAGCAGGAGCAAACCTGAGACACAGTCAAGCATTAATATTTTAACCATTTAGATTCAGTGCACTGCAACCAGCCTATCACAACCTTAATGGATTCCTCCAAAAAATTAATTCAAGCTTCTGCATGAGTACATGCCGTTCTCCTGAATTTGAAATGATAAAACCTAATGGACTTCTGATACCCATAAACCAGATGGAGTTACATAAAAAGAATGCTGAATTGGGGGTGGCTTCCCTTCCCCCGCTGAAGGGTGCTTCCCCAGGCAGGTGCTGTTGAGGTGCCTGCTGACCTGAGAGTGCTTCTGCTTCAGGCTGCACTGACAGTTCCCTCAGCCCACCAGATGCCCGAGCCCAGATAGTGTAGTGGTTGCCTCACCAGAGACGAGAGGACTCTCCACTTGGGAACACAGAGTGGGAACACACACAGCAGAAGCACAACCAGTAGCAAAAGCACCCAGAGCTGGAGAGCAGGGAGGGAGGGAGGGGCTAGGGTATATAGCTGGGGAAGGGTAGGAGGGGTCAGGGTATAAGCAGTCCAATAGGGAGAGGATCCAAGGGAGGAGCTGGAGTGGGGTGACACAGGCAGAACTAATATGGGAGAAGGGAGGGAGTGGTCTTCTGGGGAGAACCAGTGGGGAAACTAGGAACATAGAACATGCCAGAACTCGGGGAGAGAGCAACAGTTGACGGGCAGAAGTTCATTTACATGGAGCTGCAGGGAATCCTGGGAGATTGCTTCCCTTCCTCACCCTGAGTGCAATAAGGGTGTTCTCCCAAGGCATCCCAGCCCCATTTTTCTCACAGCCGTCTCCTACACTGAATCAGTTTATAAAACAATTGAATAAAAATAGTGCAGAATGGGCTGCTTAAAGGACTGTACACTTTTTTTCATAATGTCTTATTTCTCTCTAAATTTGTTACTGCTTTCCCAGTGTCTCTTACATATTCATTTTTACTTTGCCTTGATAGTTTTGCTAAAATGTCTAATAATGAGGGCTGCACATTGAAGTCTTTCTAGGTCCTTTCTTGTTAGAATTGCTCCTGTAAGACTTTTGTTTTCCAAAATGAAGATACAAGTACAGATAATAGAAAAAACTTTTAGTGTTTACATCAAGATTACCTGATTAAAATACCAGACTTTTGTATAAGTACTGATTGAAATCAAGGTTTTTATCTGCAGGAAAGTAAGTGATGAGAAAGAAACCTCTTTTCAAAACATTATTTTTTCATCTATCACTGTGACAGAATTTTAAATCATCTTCCTGCTGTGGTTATATATATTCTGGTCCTTATTAGCAACACTGAAAATTTGGGTTATCAAACATGTCCTTGAATAATCAGATCATACATAAAGTGAAAAAAGATACAATCTAGGAGAGTCTGCTGTTTCAAACCTTATTTAAATTGCAGACAATTTCTCCCTTACTACTCTTGTGCTTGTAAGAATTCTTACACCCAGCAGCTGGTTTCATTTAAGATATGGTGATTATTTTGCTTGATGAAATATACACACAAGGTAGATGATGTATTGCTAATGCTTGAAGAGTTTTGTGTTAATTGGTGAAAGATAGGAAATATGCAGTTGGCTTCTTAGATGTCACTGAATTTTTATGCACAATTTCGGATAAAGATTCCTATCACCTGTATTCAACTGAAACACAGGCAACTTCTAGGTCACTACTAGTACTTGATTCTTCTACAAAGATTCTCGGTGCTTTGGAACACATTAATATAAAGCATGATGGACATTAGCATGATAAGGCAGATGCATGGCAATTATATTTTTTAAATACAAGGAGAAAAATTATTATTGATTCAGTGTGTCAATATTTTTTCTGTTTCTGCTTAACTTATTATACTTCCTTCTCCCTGCTTCAGTTTATTTTCTATAGCGTACATATAGATAAAAACTGCAAGTCAGCTATTTTCCAATGGAGTATTTGGATGGCTTGTTCAAATATTCAAGAGGGCAATGATCTTAGGATACAAAAATCATCACAGCTACTTCAGAGAGAAAAAAAATTAGAAACTTATTTGCATCCTGAAATACTCCACAGAAGCAGCATCAGCTAGGCACCATCTGTTTTTGAATTTTGAGAAACATTCTGTCTGGAAATAGAAAAAACTACGCATTTGAGAAGCGTTTCAGATGAAATACGTAAAACAAATCATTACAATGATATTTTGCTAAAGTGGGTATGTTTTTCATGAGCAAGAGACTTACATAGGCATCAGTGTCTTGCGTAGATAAGGCTGTATCAGCTAAGTCTAGAAGTGTTTGTGGTCATGGTCGTATATTTCAAGGACAGATGTAGAGTGTTTGTGTGTAGAGGTACTGATTGTTGAAGCCACTGACTGCGGATCAACAATTACACTTATAGACTTTGATAGATTCTCCATTGTGTGGGAGTGTGACCTAATTTACAAGGACAGATCTCCAGCCAAAATGAAATGTCACAAATCTTCTGCTCTTTGGTTCTCTGAGCTGACTTGAAATGTCAGGATGCAGAGATTCAAAATGATGTGCACACAAAGATCATTCAGAATTTTTTAAAATAAATGTAGTGAGTTAGAAACACATTTATACACATATATTGCAATTACTTAATGAAGAAATAATCTTTAACTCAACTTATAATGTAAGATAATAAGTTTATTAGCAAATATATGCATATGTAGTACTGATTTTAAAGACTCTCACCATCTGGTTGCAAACACTTTTAAAATTTAATGAGGAAACTCTAGTACATGGAAATGAATTATACAAATTTCATAGTCTTATTTCTATACATTAAATCTATGATGGAATGTTCTTACATCTTGATCATCACTCTAGTATCGAAGAAATTTGTTCAATGGCATATAAAGTTTATTATAGGAGCCACAACTCCAGAATACTTGTATTTTATCTATGGAAAATTTACTCTTAAATATTGCTAGTGGGATCTGATAATGTAGGAGGAAAATGCTGGTTTGGATGTTTACTCTTAGCTAAAGAAAATAATCTTTGGTCTCATTTTTTTTGTGTTTTGCTGTATGACAACTTCTCCAATGAAGGAAGTGTCTCTCAAATTATACTCAAAAGAGTATAATTAAACTTAAATGGAGTAATAATGTTGCTTCTCAAAAAATGACTGGAAGATCAGAAAAAAAAAGAGAAAATTAAAACGGGTTTTCAAGTCTAAGATAAAGAGTTCAGTCATTTACTTTTCACAAAAGACCTCAATACTGTAGTTTGTTATAAGCTTTATGAAGCCACTACTTTTCTACTTTTCTACTGCAAAAAATATGCTCTACAGAACAACAATTTCCATCATGCGTTTGACAAAGCCTGAATCTGTACTCTTACTCTTGAAACAGGTTTTCTCTGCAGAACATAAGCCAAGATTCATTTGGCTGTAAAAAGAGGTAACAAGTTTCTTTCAAGCTGATAAAATGACAGACAGAAAACCTCCAGTATTCAGGCCTTACTGAAGTGATAATTGGAGTACTTTACAGAAAACAGAAAACTTAATGAAACAGAAAAACTGAGCAGCCAGTCCTTGACTTAGAGTTTAGAACTTAGGAACAAAAAAAAAAAAAAAAAAAAAGGCTCAGACTGTAAGGCATGCTGTTCACTTACCTGGCTGCAGCAGTACAGCTGCATGCTTTCCTATTGGCTGTTTTCACCACAAGACAAACAGACTCATGTTTTGTGATCATTTGTGACATGCTTGTTGATTTTAAAGTGCTACCTAAATTTTCCAAGCAATCTGTTGAGGTACCACTCAATTCTAGAATTAGGATGTTGTAAAATTTAAGTCTCTCCTTCGATGTAATCTTTGATGCTCTCTTTGTGTACCATGTGAGGGTACTCATTCAGCTGCTTTGGCGATGGTAAGTACAAGACTGCACAATGACTCTCCATGCAAATGTCCATGAAAATTGAGAGGGAGGAAAGAGGACAAATTTGAGTGAGAAAAGAAAAAGTCAAAATATGGCAGAATGGTAGCAAAAGCAGTAGGTTAGCAGAGTCTGCATCCATTGCCACATCATTCCTTAAATTACCCAGTATGTATTATAATGCTTATATATGTGCTAATTATTTCAGTAATAAAATTACTGTTTTATGTAAGTCAAATGAAAAACAGCTATTCAGACAAATAGAAGATGCAGCAGTTTTTTTTAGTCTATCTGTTCTTTCTAAGTATTTTCCCAAGAGAGTCTTTTTCATTGTAAGTTATGTTCTTCTGAAAGTGTTGCTTCTGTGTGTAGAGAATTTTGCACACTTCAAACACTGAGGATATCAAAACAGTAAAGATTAGTTTTGAAGTCACTAAAAGACTGTATTAAAGTTCTTTTATGTTCAAAAAAAACAGTCATAACATTCCCCATGACAGCAATCACACTGTCATATTTGTTTATAAGTAGGCTATATTAAATCATACATAATCATTAAACAATACGTCTTTACATTCCACTTAAATTTCAGCATTATGGCACTATTCTAGAGAGGAAGAAACTTGCTTGTTTTATGGAAAAATTTAAAAACCACCTAGTGTTTTGAATCTATATGACTCTTCATTGCATCACACTGTCATACAAAGATGAAACTATGTTTTTCTAGCTTTAGAATAGAAATAAATTAAGAATGTCAATGAAATGTAAGAACCTAGTGAGGATTTATTGTAGAACTTGCATTAAGTAGAAATTTCTGAAGAAAACTAAGCAACAAACTGGTATAAAAATACAAGATGCAAAAATGTACTTGTAGATTTTTAATTTCTGAGAAACACTGCATTTTCGTTTAAGGTTTTAGGGAGGGCAATGATTTTGAATTAACTAGGTGACGTCACTGGCTCTAAATGTAAATATCTGTTACTGAATGACAGTTCAGGCATGTCTGGCAGAGCACTAGTGTGACCAGATCTTCAGAAAAAAAATTACTGATTTTCATGCTAAAATCAGCATCATTTTGATTACTAGGATGGAAATTAATTGTTTAGAGGTGGTTTTGGGTTTTTTTTTGTTTTGTTTTTTTGGGGGTTTTTTTTGTTTTTGTTTGTTTTTAATGAGAAAAGCAGTTTGGATTTTGGTTTTTTACCTCTCTAGGAAGAATCTTTTGTGAAATTGTCTATGTAATTTCAAATCACCATTTTTAATGCAGCAGGACATGGCTGCACTTGATTCCAAATCCAACAGAGACTACTAGCTTAAAACAAAATCCAGGATATTTCTTTCTTATAAAACTGTAAAGTAATGTAAAGTAAATAAAGTAATGTGGGTTATGTAAATTCTACTGCTGTCTGAATGACAGGTCAGTGATCAGTGATTAACATTTCAAGTTCATTTAATTATAGCAGCATGAATCTGACACAGTTCTGCAAGAGTGCAAACAAACATTCTGAATTGTGATTCTTAGAGACCCAAATTAATAGGAGATTCAGCTCAAGGAAAGAAACCCAGGCCTAAGCACACATAGTCAGGTTAATATGAAGCATTAAGCAAATATTTCAGATTAAATACACTGATTGATTGGACACGTTTTAATCTGTTATCATCCCATGTCATGATAAAAGTTATTCTTCTGTACTCTAGATTGTGGTGTCTTACAAGGGCCTTATGTGCCCCTGACACTGCCATTAGGAACAAAACCTATGATCCTACTCCTGGATCAATTAAATTAAATTTTTTTGTTTTAAAAAAAGATTAAATTTTTTGTTTTCACCTGAAAATAAAAGAATCTGAGAATGTATTTAAGTGCTGAAGATCAGGACAATCATGGAAGTAAAAGGAATGAAACAGAAGTCAAAAATGCATTTCCACCTAGATTACTAAACATCCTTAGCCAGTCTTATTATCAGATTTCTCATCTCCACAGGATGATTTGGGGAACTTACTCTTAAAAATCATGTGTGAATGACACCGGGTCTTGCAGCAGTGCTTCCTGTATCTAACAGGGACAAAAATGCTTAAATCAGAAAGAGAAAGTTATGGATTAATTAAAGGCCATAAAAAGAGAAAATAAGCTATTCTCATTTTTAAAATATGTCCTGTAATAGATGTAGCATACTTACACCTCATTACTGCCACCATTTTTAGATAGCGTTGTGAATCCCTCTTTCCAAAATGGCTAATCAGTGTGGGAAGGTATAGGAAATTGGCATGATCAGTCACATTTGCCCCTATCCCCTGGAGATATGATTCTGTATACCTGTAACTTGTTTCTCAGTTTTCTGTGTGGATTGACGGAATACAGGTAAAGCACAGTAGTTTCTGCAAGAAAACAAAATAGGATTCTGTAGAGATGTGACATCAGTAGGACTACTAATAGAATAAGATAATATCTCCAAAATAGTTATCAGCTAAAATTTCCAGAGGAGACTCAAAGAGAACTGCCAAATAAATGAAGGCAATTTTCCAGGGACTGAAAAAAAGATTGCAGATGATTTTATATTTCCCATCAGCACTGGACAGCAGGTGAAGCAGGAAGCTTATGTAAGGCAAAACCTCCTGTGCTTCCAGACTGAAAACCCCTGCTTCCCCCTACCAGCTGCATGTGCTTCTGCTGAAGCGTGCCTTTTAGCTTTAAATGACCGAAGATTTAAATGAGCAGAATTTTTAAAACAGTCTAAATGAACTACACCCCCTATAATAAAAAAAACAAAAACCAAAACAACAAAAACCCCCAAACAAACAAACAAACCAAAAACACCTCAAAAAAACCCAAAAACCAAAAAGTCCCCCAAGTGCTTCATATTTGACCATGTCAGAAATATTGAAACAAAATTAATCTTAGGATGGTTGCAGTGCTCTGAAGAAAATTATTTTAAACACACAGCTATCTCATAAGTGCAAGTGAAGAGAGGCAAGAGAGGCTTCTATCACACTTTAACTTAAAAAGAAGAATCCATAAAGTTAAGAGTGAAGATATGAAAGGACTGAAAGCATGTTACTTGGTCATGTTTCAAACTTACTCAGAGTTCAGCTAAGTTAAAGGTAAAAAAAATGGTGGTGACCATAATTTAGAAGGAAGAAAGATCTGGAACAAAATCCTAAGCAGTCCCTCACCCCTTTTATATCTGTGATTTATAACCCAAGCCATACCCTCTTGAAATAAGGCAACTCCTGTCAGTGAAAATTATTTTCTTCAGCAATTCTCTGTCACAGAATCGTAAGAAAGGTATTTCTGTTATGGGGAAGAATCTGTCATTGTTTAAGATTTTTACAGTATTATAAGTCATTTTATTGTATACATTGCTGTCTTACTAAGCTGGGAGAAAAATGTTGGGTTCAATCCATTAAACACAAGAATTGGTCATTTCAGTTGAACTGGTTTTGAGTGTCTGTTACTGATAGGTAAGCTCAAAAAGGACATCAGCTATCATAGGCATATTGTATGGATTATAGAGCTTTAAAAATAAGTAAAATTATTTACATTTTTTTGTAGGAGCTACAAGTCAATGTACATGAAATATATGCATTTAATGTATATATAATACATGAAATATACATTATATTATATTTAGTATCTTGTTGTATACAATAGATAGCATATAATTATTGTATATGATATATGTATTTTATATGTATATGTGCATGTATAGATATATTACCTGTCTGCCTCAGTAACATGTGCTGACTGTTTCAGTGCAAATCAAAAGAACTACAGTGAGATGTGGATTTCTTTTTTTAAAGATCTTCATTTTTTCTCATTTATTTTCTGACAGTAAAAGATATGAAAATAAAGAATGAAGTTTTAACTTCTGTGTGATGCTAGATATGTGTGATGTAAGACAGGCTTTTTCCACTTGCTGGGGAGGAGACAGTGATTTTCTGATCATTGCAGGCAAGTCCACAACAATTAGAATGGTGCTTCCCTCATCATAATCATTAAAGAACATGAAAATCAGTATATTAATTTGCACTGATTTAGCTTCAGTTGTTGCTCAAATGTCTCTCTGAGATTTACTCTGAAAATTAAATTGACAGAACTATTAAGCAATAAATATTTATGTAGTGACATATATATTTTTTATATTTATATTTATATTTATATAGAAAACATCATGTCAGAACTGCCTGAGTCTGATGTTAAAGTAGAGGAATGCTACAGAAGGAGAGTCTTTTACATCAGAAGTCTAACTCTCAAAAAATCCTTTGAATTATTGAGGTCATTTGTAGCTGTTCTCTTTCCCTTACTCTTCTGTGACACTGACTTTGAAAGACACAGGCAATGTCTGAAAGGCCTGAAATGAAATTGCACTGAGACTGCTTGATGGAACACAATAGCCCCAAGTCTGTGGGTCCTGATGAGATTTACCCTAGTGTCCTGAGGGAACTGGCTGATGTTTGTATTTGAAAAATCGTGGTGATCAGATGAAGTCCCTGCTGACTGGAAAAAGGGAAACATTTTCCCTAATTTCAAAAAAGAGAGAAAGGACACAAGGATCTACAGACTGGTGAGCCTCATATCTGTGCTTAGGAAGATCATGGAGCAGATCCCCGTGGAGGTAAGGTCAAGACACATTCAATACAAGGTGTTGATACAAGACAGACAGAACAACCTCACCAAAGACAAATTGTGCCTCACCACCCTGGTGGCCTCCTCTGATGGAGGGATTGCAACAGTCATCAGGGAAGACTGACCAACATCATCTACCTCATCTTCCATAAGGTCTTGGATGTGGTCCCACATGCAACTTTTGTGTCCAAGTCAGAGAGAGATGGATTTTAAGAGTGAAATTTTGGTGGATGAGGAATTGGGTGCACTCAGGCAACAGGGCATGATCAGTAATTTTATGTCCAGGTGAAGGCTGGGGCAAGTGTGTCCCTCACAGCTCAGATACAGGACCAGTTCTCTTGAATGTCTTCCTCAATGACACAGCCAGTGGGATCAAGTGCAGCCTCAGCAAGTTTGCAGCTGACACAAAATTGAGAAATGCAGCTGACATTACAAATGACCAGGATACTATCCAGAGGGACCTGCCAAGCACAAGGAGTAGACCCACAAAAACCTAGTGAAGTTCAACAAGTCCCAGTGCAAGGTTCTACACCTGGGTTTGGCTAATCCTAGACATGAGTACAAATTGGGAGAACTAATTTAGAGCAGCCTTGTGGAGAAGTTGCGATGGATAAAAAGCTGGACAGGAGCTAACAGTGTGTGACGGTAGCCAAGAAAGCCAATCACATCCTGGACTGCACCAAAACAGGAGGGACCAGCAGGCTGAGGGAGGCAATCCTCCCCCTATACTATGCCTTCTTGAGACCCCACCTAGACCTCAGCAGAAGAGAGACATTGACCTCTTGGAGTGGGCCCAAAGGAGGATCCGTGAAGATTATCAGAGTGTGAGAGACCTGGTGTTATTGGGCCTGGAGGAGTGAAGGCTCTGGGGGGACCATATGACAGGCTTCCAATACATCAAGGGAGCTTCTAAAATAAGAGAAAGAGTGACCTTTTATATGGGCATGTAGTGACAGGAAATGGGGATATAATTTTAAACTGAAAAAGGAGGATTTGAAGTTTGATGCAAGGAAAACATTCTCTACTCAGAGGATAGTGAGGTACTGGAACAGGTTGTCCAGAGAAGTTGTGGATGCCCTATCCCTGAAAGTGTTCAAGATCAGGTGGCCCTGAACAACCTGGTGTAGTAAAAAGTGTCCCTGCCTATGCCAGTAGGGTTGAAATTTCCAGCCTAAACCTTTCAATGATTCTATAACATAACTTGTTATCACTGGCACTTTTAAAACAAGCCAAATAAATCAACTGAGCTCTTTTAAAGAGTAATAATACTTTATTGATGTGGGGAACTATTAAAAACTATTTAAAATTTTTAAAACCTGAACAAGGTTTCCATAATGCTGGCAAGTAGAACATTTCAAGTTTGTTATATTACATGACACAGAAACCATGTACTTTTACTGACACCACAAGTGGGATTTCCATATCACTTTTGCACTATGTGAAATGAATTATCATTTTGATCATATTGCAGATAAATGAAACATTGAATTAACTTATTTGGCCTCATAAAGAAGCAGTAGAAACATATAAATTCACAAGTCTTCACTCCTACTACATCTTTGCATTCATTTCCCCAGCAGTCACATTCAGAGCAATAAAGAATATTAATGTTTTTGGACTGAGAAGAAGATAAATGACTACTTGCAAAGTATAGATAGAACTGTACTCCAGAATGCGAAGTTTCATAGATAACCACCATATTCCATGACTGAATTTCATATTACAGAGGTAGCCAATCTTTCTAAGGCCAAGAAAAGAAAGCATATATTGTAAAAGAGAAATTGAGCAAATACCAAGCTAAAGCATCTCTTACGCCACTCTTCGCTTCCTCTCACCTTCCCCATAATAGTCTCTGAGTCACAAGAACATATCACAAGCCTGTACAGTCACCACAAACACTAGCTCTTGGCTTCAGCTCAATTCAGAAGACACAGCTTTTTTAAAAAGTAAGAAAAAGGGAGAAACATAAACATAACTTGTACATCACTCTCTTGGCCATTCCTGTCACAAAAGAAACTTGCTGAGTGAGAAATCAGAAGCTATTTGCCCAGGAAAAAGAAAAAATCACCACAAAGGAAGTATGGTCCATGAATCTTCAATTCAAACACCTGAAGAACTGAGACTTACCTGTGTAAAAGTAAAGCTGAAAACATTTATTTCATGTACTGACTCAAAATTGCTCTGCAATCAGTGGTCTGCTAAATATCCTCAATTTGAACAAGTTTTTGTTATCATCAGTTCTCACAGCTTTAGGCCTCACTTTCTTGGGGTCTCTAGCTGGTCAGAGTGACCCTGAGAAAAGTTAGAAAGCTTTTCCCAGCCCGGTGGTCGAAGAAGGAGTCAGAGCTCTTCATTTCTCGGTCTCAAGGTTGTTTATTTTATCTATAAAATTCTTTCTCCTGACCTGTTGAGGTCCGCTCAGCAAGACAGACAGAGGCACTCTGCCTGCTCCCAGGCGGTGTTATCTTTTTATACTAAAAACTATGTGTACAATATTTACAATTACTTTCCAGTACCTATCACCTATGTTAGACAGTGAGCCTCTACTCTAAACAAATCTAAAAGTGCCAACATCACAGCAGAAGATGGAGGCCAAGAAGAAGGAGAAAGGCTGAACAAGCCCAGATTCCTCCATCTTGCCCCCTGAACCCTCATTCTAAAAACCCCAAAAAATCTATTTTTCACCCTGTGATAAATTCACTATCATTCAACTTAAACTTTCATGCCTTGTAATTCTTCATACAAGTTTGGTAATTATTTTTTCCAAGGGCTAAATCAAAGGCAAAGGGGTCTTGGGCTCTGTGCCAAGGCCTCTGAGCTCCTTGATAGGGTCTTCAGTCGTCTAGGGCAGCCAGAGGAATTTTCTGGGTTGCCACAACTTCTCCGCATTTAAAGGTTTAAATTTTCTTCCATTCATTCATGTATTGGCAAGAAGTGGCATACCATCTCTGTAATATAAGCAGGGTAAACCTAAAAATAAATATTTAGCTCCCACTTCATCAATATTTTCCTTAATATTACTTTTCTGAGTATAAGCTAAATTTACACCAAGTAGTCACATTGTATTTTTAATTTCACCAGGAGCATTAACAAGGTAGATTTTTGTTTGCTTGTTAAAGAAAATAATTTTCTATGCTGACATTTTGTTGGGATCACTTACTATTAAAAGGAACTTGCAAATTAAATACAGGCTACAATAAATATGATGGGAGAATATGACAAGCAGGTAGGCAGAAGGGAAAGAATTTCTCACATTAACAAAATAGTTGACCACATGATTATATAGAAGTTCTTGTTTTTGAGAAAAATGCTATGTTTCTAGATTATAGTCCCAATTTCACTGTTTTACTCTAATTTTATGTTTCTCTTTACCTTGTAAATTTTAGAGACTAAGGCTAATATATTGAAGCTGGTAATAAGATATTAAACTTTGCCAAGATGTGATCTAAGCTATCCATTTGTTTGCATTGCTCTGTTGCTTCACATTCATAACTTCAGCATGAAACATTACCTTTTAATGGAAGGCAACATTTGTAACCTACATTTGTTAGAAGGACAATGCAGTCAGAATAAAAATTTTACCCAGCCATCCATAACCATTAATAGTCTGTATATTAAGAAGAAATGAACAATCCAAGAAGTTTAAAGCTTTATTGTAACCATTTTTCTGTAACTTCTACAGTTTTTGTTGACTTAAAAATTTGTTTCCTCTTGAGAAGACATCTAAAACTATAATGAAAAGCATATTCTATTTCTGCTCATTTTGGAAACAGAAATCACTAATTTAAGAGAGCATTGACATTTTAGTATATTCTTGAGGACTCACTAGAAAAAAATTCATTATACGTCTTTCCCCTTTGGGTAAACCATTATTTTCATTTAATCTGAGTAATCTTTTACCAGATTGCATTTGCATTGCAATGGGTGTTTCTTTTTTTTGGTGAGGCCTATAGGGGTGGCTTTGACAAGCTGCCAGAAGTTTCCCCCATGTCTAATAGACCCAATTCCAGGTACCCCATAGATGGACCTTCTGTTGGTCAGGGCTGAGCCCAGCAGTGACAATGGTAGTGCCTTTGGGGTAACAGGATATTTAAAAAGGGAAAAATCATACTGTGCAGGAGCAGTTGCAGACAGAGACAAGAGAAGTAAAATTCTGAGAGAAATACTCCTGCAAGGTCAGTGAAGAAGGAGGTGGGAGAGGTGCTCCGGGGGCTGCAGCAGAGATTTCCCGGTAGTCTGTGGAGATCCATAGGAAGGTAGAGATCCACCTGCAGCCTGCGAAGGAGATCCACGCTGGAGCAGGTGCACATAGCCTGAAGGAGGCTGTGCAACCATGGGAAGCCCGTGCTGGAGGGACCTCTGAGCAGGACCTGTAGACCTGTGGAAAGAGGAGCCCATCTGGGAGCAGGTTTTCTGGCAGGAACTGTGACCCCATGGGGGACCCACGCTGGAGCAGCACCACAGGGGAGGGACCCACAGTGGAGAAATTTGTGAAGAACTATATCCTGTGGGAAGGACCCACACTGAAGAAGGACTGGACATCTTGGAGGACTCTCTCCTGTGGGAGAGACTCTGCAGTGGAGCAGAGGAAGAGTGTGACAAGTCCTCCTCCTGAGGAGGAAGGAGTGGCAGAGACAATGTGTGATAACCAGACCATACTGCCAGTCTCTGCCCCCTGGACTGCTGGATGGAAGGAGAGAGAGAAAATCAGAGTGAAGCTGAGCCCATGAACATGAGACATGAACATGAACATGGGAGAAACACATTTTAAGATTGAATTTTTATTTCTTACCCTTGATTTGATTGGTAACAAAATTAATTCATTTTTATTTTTTGCATGTCCAGTCTATTTTGCCCATGATGCTAATTTTTGAATAATCTCTCCTGGTTGTCATCTCCACCCATGAGACTTTTATTGTGCTTTGTCTTCCTGTTTTCTTTCCACTTGAGGAGTGGAGCGATAGCACAGCTTTAGTGAACACCTGTCAGGCAAACAGGGTCAACCCAGCACAACTTCATTAGATTTCTCTACCAAATCCACTGATTTAAGTGTTGTTTTGAGAATTAATATACTATTTTCCTTATATCTGTCATCTAAAAACCTCTGAGATTACCTCTGTTTCTTCTTTGAATGATTTTGAGTGCTCCTAATATGTGACAGTTTTTGTATCCTAAACAATATTACAGTCACAGAAAACTCCCTCTTCCAGAGTAGAATTTAGTGAGAATTACACTTTACACTGTCGCAGCTCACTTACCAGTCAGAGCAGAAGGAAGAATTCTGAGGACAGCCTTCAAAAGGAGCAGTATCATTTGGGCCTCCTCTAGTCTCTGTTTTGAAGGAGCCAGGCACCCTGAAATGAGTAAGATGTATGTCTAATTTCTGTGTAGAAAAGTGTCCTAAAATGTTATCTCTAACCTCTAAGATCAAAAGCTTTTATTCTTTTCAGCCAGTGGTAGTCCTGCTCAATATAATTAATGTGTTTCATACGTTCAAACTCTCAAAAATGTAAAATATCAAGGCTTTACCAGAAATACTACTTGGTAGCAGCAACAAGAGCAGTAAATTGCAATTTATCTTCAAAGTCAATTACATCACACCAATAATTCTTCCTTACTTTTTACTGCAAGTCTACTGGAGAATTCACCTCATGTAAAGATTCATTTAAAAATTCCCAAATGGCTAGTATCACAGGAGCTTAAAAATTAAGGGACTGCCAATAGATTTTTCAGGATTCAAACTACAGCCTGAGCTGGTGTAAATACGTCACAAAATATGCATAACCTATTAATGTGGTGCAGCTTCAAAACATAAAATGAGGCATACAGAAACATGGAAAATTGAGATAATTTGGGGCCATTGATATGTTTCAGGAAGTTGTTAGAAGTGTGATATGAACTCTTAAACTTGCTTTTGTTTAAGAAATATTAAAAAGGAAAATATAGTTGGATTTGAACCCACTATTCACCCTTGTCTTGTCACTACATACCCTCATAAAATGTTTCTATCTTTCTTGTAGATGTCCTTCAGGTACTGGAAGGCCTCACTTAGGTCACACTGAAGTCTTCTTTTTGCTGAGTGAGAAATCAGAAGCTATTTGATTTCAGGCTGAACAATCCCATTTCTCTCAGCTTTTCCTCATAGGAGAGGTGCTCCATCCTTGTAATCATCTTTGTATCCCTCCTCTAGACTCACTCCAACAGATAGGTCCATGTCCTTCCTGTGCTGTGCACCCCAGAGCTGGATGCAGGGTTCCAGGTGGGCTCTCACCAGAGCAGAGCAGAGGGGCAGAATCCCCTCCCTCACCCTGCTGCCCACCCTGCTTTGGCTGCAGCCCAGGACACGTTTGGCTTTCTGGGCTGTGAGTGCCCAGGGCTGGGTCATGTCCAGCCCCTCACCCACCAGCACCCCCAAGCCCTTCTCACAAGGCTGCTCTTGATCCCTTCATTCCCAGCCTGGATTAATACCAGGGGTTGACCCAACCCAGGTGCAGCACCTTGCACTTGGTCTTGTTGAACTGCATGAAGTTCCCACAGACCAACTCCTTGAGCTTTTCCATATCCCTCTGGATGGCATCCTGTCCTTCAGGAGTGCTCCTCACCACTCAGTCCACATATATTCTGAAAGTGATTAATAATGACATTAAATAACGCTGCTCACCATATAGACCCTGGAGAGCACCACTTGACACAGATGTCTATCATCTGAGCCATTGACCACTACCTTTGAGATGAACCCATCCCACCAATTCCTTATCCATCTAATAGTCCCCTCTCCAAATTCATGTCTGCAATTTAGAGAGAACAGTGTTGTGGAGTATCTATCAAAAGCTTTACAGAAGTCCAGATAGATTATTTCTTCCCTTACCCATGGATGGAGTCACTTCACTGTAGGAGACCACCAGGCTGGTCAAGAAGAATTTGTCCTTAGTGGAGCCATGATAGAAGTATGTCTCTGCTGTATACAACATCAGCAAGTGGAACATGAGTCATCAGTGTGGCAGTCAGAAGGGCCAGCAGTGCCCTGGGTTGCTTCACTCACAACAGAGCTGGTAGGTCAAGGCAGGTGGTTGCACACACTGCCCTGGCCCCTCCTTGAGCACTGTGAGCAGTTTTGGGTGCCTCAGTACTGGAGGACATCACAGGAGTGGGTGAAGCTTATGAGAAAGGACAGTAGTATCTAACTATTGAAAGACAGGGAGTAGTAGTTAAAGAGAGTGCAAAAATCTGTATGTTGGGTATAAAAATGGTATCGATATGTGGTATAAGCTGTAAACATTGGAAAGATATTTCAGTAATGAGGATTAAATACAATGGAATGATTAGAAGATATGTAAATTTATTGAATTGTGTAGGACTGAGCATGACACTAATAATATGGAATAAGGGATGGAAACTGTAGTGGGTCTGGCTGGGATGGAGTCATATTTCCCAGTAGCATCTGTCATAGTGCTGGTTTTTGTGCCTAGAAAGGTGCTGATAACACAGCAGTGTTTTGGCTACTGCTGAGCAGTACTCCCACATAAGGCTCTCTCTCCAACATCCCCCCTGACCCACAAAAGCCAGAGCTAAAAGAGTCAGGAGCAAAGATAAACCTGGGAAGAAGCAAGGCATGCTGGGAAAGTGTATGAACATTTGATTTAATTTCTTATTACCCAATTCTGATTTGATTGTTAATAAATGTATTTCCAAATATTGAGTCTGTTTTGCCAGCGGTGATAATTGTTGGATAATATTTCTTCCCTGGTCCAGTTGAGGAGGCAGAGTGATAGAGCAACTTGGTGGGCAGCCAAGTGAACACACAGTCCAGCCAAGGTGAGCACACAGTCCTCATGAGGAATTGCTAAGGCAACTGGCATTATTTAGCTTGGTGAATAAGACTCAGAGGGGAGATCTTACCACTTTCTATGTACTTCAGAGGAAGTTGTTGGGAAATTTCAGTCTCTTCGCTCAAGCAACAGGTAAAAACAAGAGAAAATCCAACAAGTACTACTGAAAATGGCATCAAGTTTTGCCAGGGAAGGTTTAGATTATATTTTAGGAATAAAATCTTCATTGGAAAGTTTGTGAAACAGTAGAACACAGCAGCCCAGGCAAATCATTGGTCACTATCCCTGGAGGCATGTCATAGGCCTTGTATCCATGGCCCAGCCCTTGAGGACGTGGTCTAGTGATGGCCTTGACAACACTAACAGCTGGACTCAAATCCTAAAGGTCTTTTCCAAACAAAAAACTTTTATAAAAGATAGAAATACTGCTCTCTTATGATCTGAAATATTGATATGAAATGGCAGTACTTTTCATTTAGGAAAAATAGCGCAGATGACAAACATATCTTTTAATGCCACATCCTAAGAAAGATATTTCATGTTCTCATAAAGAAGAAGATAATCTAAAATGCTGTATTCCAGGAAATATATTTCAACAAAAAGCTGTTGCTACATCATTGATCAAGCCAATGCCATTGCATTTAAAAATAACACAGACATGGATACATCTTTGGGAGACAGTAAAACATTATTAGTTCTTCTGTCACATGTAACTGCTACTACAATTATCAAATCTTTTTCCTTAAAAAATTATGGAGACAAAGTGAAGCAATTGGGAGTTTTCATGTTTCATCTTCAGAGGAGCATTTTTTGATGGAACACACCACTTATATCAAAGTAAGTGGGAGTTAATCACAGAAGAGTGAAGGAAAGTAAGCAGACGTAAATGTACTAAGGTGGGTATGTCCTGACAATGCCCTGATTTACTCCATTCTTAAATTTGAGCCACACCAGTTAATTTTCCCAGAAACTGAGTAATTTCAAACTCAGAGTACAGTATTGTTATAGTGCTGTCAGTCTGTGTAGTGCTACACAGCACAAATGAAAATTAAAAGAAACATGTAATGCAAGAAATAATTCTCTCTGACAGGAACGCCAAAACTGTGGCCTTTATTTATTGAGCATCCCCAAAGATTTCAGTTCCTCAGAAGGGTAGCAATTCAAGGGCACTAGAATCAAGACCTCTATAAAAAACTGGCATGTTTACAGAATGGAAACAGCAGAGAAATAGTAGCTTCTAGTCTCAGATTTTTTCTTTTACCTTATTTACAATGTTTTGCATTCTGCCTGCTCCATGGTGTGCAAATTTAGTAAGATTAATTAAGAGGTAAAAAGAGAATTGATAAAATACTAAATTAAGATGTGAAGAGCTACTGGCTAGAAAAATATCCTGTTTCTTAATCAGTTTTCCTGTTTTTACTGACAAAAGACAGCTGAAATTCAAACTCTTTGTTCACTGAGAAAATATTTGTCACCTGTCCTTTAGATTTATCTCAATACTGTTTCCCTGCTTTGTCAAAATATCTGTCAATCCCAGTTTAGCTCCCAAGAGGAAAAAAGTAAGTTTGTTATCTTTCCCAGCGATCCAACTTTGACAAATTACTGGTGTATTTTTCACTTACAGAGAACATATTTTAACTTTAATTCCTTATTTGATCTTCTGGCACCCTTCAGTCTGGCAAGCAACTATTTTGCAGTACACATTTTCAAATGTAAATTATTAAAATTTGTTTAGTATAGATGCTAACATTGCTCTCTGAAAGTATTTAAATGGCCATGTCATTCACATATTATCATCCTCACAGCTTTACCTCTAGGAAATATTACATCTGCAAGCTATATCATATTTTATTTTGAGGTTATTAAATAGATCCAAAATGATCTATATTTCTTCAGTGCATAACCACTAGACATGTTCTCAAAAAGGATATTAAAAGATCAAGAGGCAACATGACAAAAGAAAAAAGAAAAAAAAGCAGGCTATAGAAAAGATGCCACAAAAATAAATTGAAGACTGGAAATTTTTGCTCAGAAAGAAGGCAAGTAAAAAGAGATATTATTTGACTTTAAAGAATGGCAGATTAAATGCATTTCCAGATATCAGCATGTAGACTTTATTTGACAGATATTGTGGGGGGAGGGATAATGTCTTTATTGTTCTGGCAAGTAGAAAATATTGTTAATGTTTCCTCAGGCATTTTCAAGGCACATCCTTGTTACTTATAGGTAACTGTGATGCAAATGGCGTTGGCGTTTTATTTTACTTAGTGGCAGTAAAGGAAAAAAAATTTAATATCCTTTATAGAGGAGGACATCTAACTGCCTGGTCAGCATGTAAGATAAACAGAAAAAATGCTTTTTATATGCTTTTCCTACATAAAAGCTCCAAGAAACTCCTTATGCTTTTTTCACAAGAAGGGCTTATAATTTATTATTAATAAACTGAACTAAGACAAAATTAGAGTACAGTTGCTGGTTTTAGTGAGACATGATAAAAATTACAAAATACACCAATAAAAACAGTCATAGTGCTTCAAACAAAGAAGGGATGCATGAAAACTTTGAAATAAAATGCAACACAGGAAGTGAAGATGAATGAGATTAAGATTTACATGGGACTATTAATCTACAACATCTAGATATCAACAGCTGCATAGCCATTTTTATTACATAGACGTTAAAGTCATTAAAGATTCCGATTACAAAATATAGGAAAACACTCAAAAATGTGCACAAGATAGAAGAAGAATCATGGGATTACAGCTGATACATATAGTGAACTGTGAACCTATATGATACCAGGATAGCAGGGAAAATTTAAGATAATCATAACTGGAGTCAGTCCAGATAGACAACAAAAGTCTACTGGAACTTTACTACTCTTCAGGAGATGAGTGAATAGGAGTTATCTCATGAACTTTCCAATATTTTTCATAAAGTCAAATTTCTATTGGAAATATAGTAGCAATCTTTCCTGTGTAGAAAAAGGGATACTACAGTAATCTATATATCATGCTTAATCTAATAAAAACTATTTAGCTGTATGTTAAAAGCTGTATTTTAAAAGCATTCCAAATCATGTAAGAAGAGAGGCTGTCATAGTGCAGGAGCTTTTACAGTGTAAAAGTGAATGGTGCTGTAAATGGTCCACAGACAACTTAGAAGCATAACTGTGGGTCACACTATATGGAGATGTGGAATTAATGTAGTTAGTGGCTTATAGATCATCTTGCAGTCAGGACAGGTAACATTTAGGTCTTGGGGGAAGCAAACATTTCCCAATATGTATAAGTAGTAATACCAGCAGGAATAAATATTATATTCATATAATATATTCATATAATATATTAATATAAATTTTAAGTAGTTGTGACAGATAGAAAATTAATCTAAATATTTTTTGCTTACCAGACACCTGCATTATTTACTGTATCAATAGAACTTTTTAATTTAATTTTGTTGAGAAGGGGGTACATGAGGAAGAACATAAGAAAATTAACCAAAATAATTTGGCTATAATTTGGTTAAACTTAGTTCTCATTAATACTTTAGAACTCTGTCAAGATATACCATGAGGACTCATGGGGTGATGGGAAGAGAAGGAAGAGGTAGTAAAGTGCTAAGGGAATTCAAGTAATTGAAGCATTATAGAAGGTATTTCTTAAAGCACTGTTAATGAAGACCCTTCTGACACAAATACACATACACGTGTTTAAGGAAGCTATTCACACCATCTTGGGTAAGAGGATTTTAATACCTGTAAATATGAGCATTCCAGTTTCAAGGTTTTTGCTTGCACTTCTTTCTGGTTTTACTTTTAGAACGGAAAAATTGTACTCTGTTTCACAATGTCACTATTAGCAACTAGTAAAAAAAGTCGTAGAGAAAAGCTCTTCTATGCTGATTCCAGGTGAGTTTGCTTGACATCATAGTTCAAGAAATAAATGAGTGAAGTTTTGGTAGCAGTGGAAGTCCTTTGCCTGAAGGACTTGGAGCACTCAGCAGGGTCTGGAAAATTCATCAGAAGTATCCTGAGATCTGTAAAAATAAGAGACAAAAATGTAAGCCTATTTGATCAAATATTTAAATCTTATCAGATGCCTACCTCTTCACACAGAAATTTTAATCCCTGGTCCATGGGATATTTGAGCGTGACACCATGCTGAATAATATCAAATATTTCATTATCAGGACATGGATAATGCCTTTTTAGGTAGCAGCTGGGTCTGCCTTCTCTGTGGTCCTAATGAACTGGCTGTATATTGGTACAAAACAGGAAAACACCAACACAGTAGACACCGCAAGTCTGTATAAACTGTCAGATTTACTCATTTATTGTTCCACTTCAAGGACCAGTCTCATAACTGTTGATGCTGTATATATGTCTCAGTTGCTGCCTGGATTTTAGTATGGATCAAAAAATTTATTCCTAGTCTTTTATGTGCTTCTTGAGAAATCAGATAATTCATTCTGGTTCCATTCTCTGCAGACTGGATTTGCAGGGGCAGATGGGTCTGTGCCGTTTACTTAAGGGACCACAACACTGCACCTCACAAAAAACACTATGTAAGTATTTTTATTTTTGTATTCTAGACCTCCCATGTGATCAGACCATTATAACAGAAGGAGATATTGGCTTCAGATCTCTTTGGACAGAGAGAGTAGTTGGATCTTCATTCTTTACATCTTGCTCGGTCCATTGCAAGGCAATTCCCATATTATATGTCATGTGAACGTTCAAATAGAGTCTGTTCAAATACTTTTTTCCCCACATAGATTTGATAAAATGTGATAAAAACAAGAGCTCTTAAATAATCACAACTACTTCTTGGCTGTTAAAGTTTGTGTTTGTGTTTTGTTTCCAGAGTTGTTGGGGCTTTTTTAACCAATAGTTATGCAGCAGTACTAGCAGTTTGTCTCTTTGCCATCTGTTATTTTCATTAAGTGGTATGTTAGGTTTCATTCTACTTGTTAAACAAATAATAAGGAAAAATTTAAACTCAAATGCAAAATTCCATCATTCAGCATTTTTAATTTTCTGTGAACTTTCTCTCTCTTAATTTGTCACGATTACTTTTACATGAAATTAACTACTCCTCTAACCCCTTTTCCAGTTAGCTCAGATACAGAAAAAGACCCTCAGCTTTCACCACTACACCAAAGTGCTTATTAGTATTTTGTTGCAGGCAAAGACTTTAGCTATCACAGAATCACAGAACTGTTTACACTGGACAGGAACTCTGGATACCATCTTATCCAGCTACCCTGCTCAAGCAGAGTCAGCCAAAGCAGATTCCCCAGGACCATATACAGTCAGGTTTTGAGTCTTTCCAAAGATGGACATTTCACAGTCTCTCTGAGTGCACAGTTTTGGCTGGGATAGAGGGTTTTTTTTCATAGTAACTCATATGGTCCCATGTACTTCAGCACATGTAGCTAAAAATTCCAAAATTTATATTATTTATAACAATCATACAAAAATTACTACGTATTTGATAATTTAATCATGTGATGTGAAGGAATGGCAATAAGATTAAACCTGTGATTTTGTATATTTAAGTGAAAGAACTAAAAATTTCTCCCATTGAAACTCTGATATTTGGATACTGTACAATTTTCTGAAAGAATCATATATAAACTGTAGCTCAGTAATTGCACAGATACCTCTAGGCAAATTAAGAATCATGTTTATCCCTCTATTAGGTTTACCTCAGTAAATATTTTATTCACCAGTTTCTTTACAAGATTCTGTATTATTACATCCTGAATATTTACCCTGACAGACATGGCCAATTTCTGATACTGTTCTATAGCACAGAATCAGTGTACTTCTGCTAAAGGTGACTTTGTCTCACCAATTATGCGTGCTACTTTCATAGAACCTAATTCTTAAATAATTTAAATCTAACATTATGTATTTAGTCTCCTGCTGCTTGCAATGCTCAGACAACTACTGGATGTATCTGGAAGATGACAGTTCAGCTTTTCAAGAATTAAAAATTTGCTTTCATTCTTTACAGAGCAACTGCAACAGCTCTTTGAGCGCACATAGTGCCAAAACTGAAATATCTGTTCACAACTCAAACCATCACTTTTTAACTGTGATCTTGGGAGAGCCAGAGCACCCAATCATTTCCTGAATGTGAAAACAATTCCCAGGAGATACCACCTTTTTCTGATTTGAGGCATATCATCAATGATATTCCTTAGCTGGGCATCTCAGTTCAACATGAATCTTTTCCATCTCAGAAGAAAAAAGCCTCTTATCCAAATTCAGCACTACATTTACCATGGTAGTATTGCTCTTCTGTCATAACTATGGCACAGCTGGCTTTTAGTAACAAAATCTAAACTTGCATTTAGCTAAAAAATAGTATGCAATCATATCTAATTACAGATGGACTTACTTTACCTCTCCAAAGCCCAGTGGGTAGGGCACTGATATGAAAGATATGTCCATTTATGCCTTAGTTCTACCTGAACCACATTTATCCCTGCAAAAGTCTGACCTGGCTCCAGACTTAAAATATTAGCTACTCTGTGTGAGCCAAGCCTCTAGACTCCCATACCAGCTCATACTGACTCATACTGAAATCTAGGTGTAGGTTTGGCTGGTCCATTGTAGTGAGCACTGGAGTTTCACCTTACTCGTATTTATTTCTGAGGGAAGGCAGGTGCACAAGAAAAAAAAAGATCAATGTGGATTGCACTGGCTCTGTCATAGGAATGGTGGAAGACACCATAATAGGTGTCCACATGGCAGTACAGACAGTATAAATTCATTTATTCAGCGATTAATGGTATTATTAGCTATTAATTGTATTAATGTTGTGCTCTGGAGGAATCTGTCTTCCTTCTTTTTCCACTTATGGTAGACAAAACTAAGTCAACTATTTTTGTCACTTAAGGAGTGTGTCTTCATTGATGCTGCTGTCTTCCTCTCTTCTTCCTCTGTAACAGCAACACTGTAGAGCAGATGCAAAAATTTTCAGGCCTTTGCTCACTCTCCAAGATAAATGCTCAGATCAGGCCTTGTAGCTGGTCTGAGAGGGTGCTTAGCCTGAGCACATATACCCTGATTACTAACCTGCACATGGAGCTATACAGCATGTGGAGTGGCCCTGGCTCACTTCCAGGAAGCTTGAGGACAGTGAAAATGATGTCTGGCTGCACATCTGTATATTTACAGAAATAGGCAGAATAATTGGCAATTATGAGTCTGCCTAATTATTAATGATATTAGCAGATTAGAGTTCTAATCCAGTCTTTTATGAAAGCCTAAGATCCACAAGCAGTGTTACTGGGTATATTCCAGGCTGAAGGGATAAGTTTTTGAGTAAAAAGAACATTAACAAAGGCAAAAATGACTTCAATGGACAGCATGAGGTTGGGTTTGGATATTGTGACTGACCATGGATAAACAGACTGGATTAGTTTCCTTTAAACAGGTCAAATTTTATTTTACTTCATGCTTGCCTGGTTTAGTTGCTTGTCCTTCACTGGAATAAGCCAATTTATGCTACTCCTGTCCAAAATTAAGCAGAAGCTGGCTTAGCCTCTTCAAACTCTCTGAGTGAGGATCACATATCTCCAGCACATTTAGACCAGCAGCTCTTGGAATTTAACAAGTTCCTTAGATGCTGTTGGTTCACCACATAAACCCATTATCTACCCCCACCCTAACCACCCCAAAATTATCTTATTGCACAGGGAATGAGATTACCTGGTCTGGGATATTGTGGTATCTTTGTCTACTTTAAAGACTGTATAAATTCATTTGTTCAAGGGCAGCTGTCCGCTCGGAAACTTTAATTTATACAAGCAAATTTGGTGCTCCATTAACAGAACAAAGTAGCAATAATTGGGTCAAAGTTCCAGCTGAGAGCCAAGAAAACCAGGAAAACAAGAATGAAAGTTTTTAGTGGAGAATATCTGCTACTACAGTAAAATTATGTTTCTTGTTTTCACTCAGGAACCGGTTATTGTTGGAGAATAAAAGCAATGAAACCAAAGATAATTGAGTCCTCTGAAGAATTCATGATCTCTTTTCTAAAGAAACATTAGTGTGTATTGTTCAATAAAGTAAACACACAAATAAAACCTTGCACCTTATGCTCTCCTACAGTTTCTGATTTTTTTTTTTTGAGTAGGAGAAACCCATTGCGTAGTAATATCCTGAAATACAACTCAATAATAAACATAAATGCACTATATAAATAATTGCTGCTTAACTCAAGATCTAGGACTTTAGCCATAAATGAGATGCCTAAATGAGATGCCTAAATTGCTTTACTGGCCCTTATTGAGTTCAACATACAGAAAAATGTCTAGATTTACTACAGGGCAACTTGCAATTTAACTATCTACATGATTTTAAAAGCTTCTCAGACTACGTTTGTGCTGCAAAGAGCACACACTGCAACTTATGTAGAGATCTGTGAGCTAGCTTTAAATTGGTATCCATTTATGCCCCAGAGTTTACTGCAAAGCCAGTAGGGGAATGTGGATGAATATTGCTGTGTTAGCAATGCCAGTTTTCTTTATAAAATTCTGTACATTTTTGTTGTTCAAGTCCTGTCATTTACTTTCAACAAACAGATTCCCCCCAAATGAAACAGTTGCTTTCCTACTGATTTTGGTTTAAACAAAAGTTTGCAGATAACCATCTGTAGCTAACAAGGAAGATGTCCCAAAATTAAACTCCTGTTTTCTGACTACTGCGGATCTTTTTCCAGAAAAAGAATGTTCTGTCTATATAAAGCCATCTTAGAGTGATCTGAAGCACTTTAGAAGGACTTTTCCTTTGATGAATATGAGTGGAAAAAGTCTGTGGTGAATTACAAACATCACAACATACTGGAGTGATCAGAGTGACTCGTGAGTCCTCCTATTAAGGAGGACTTAATAATACCTCAGAACTTGAGTTTCCAAGAAATAATGAGACTTGCCTCCTAGCAATTATTGACCAGTATTAGCAGGAAAGTGTAGAACAAAATGAGATTTGTGCTTACACTAATTGCCTTCCCAAATAGCAAAAATGACCATTGGAAGAACATATCTCAAGAAAATTTAGTCAACAACCCCAGGAATATGCAGTGAATATCCTTAGCCTGTCTTCTATGGGTTCTCATTTCTGCCTGCTGTCAGACTAAAAGTAAATACGTGGAAAATTAGCGATACTACCATTTCAGGCTGTTTAGGATGAAGGAGAAATGATGCCCTAGAGTAGCTAGGACACAAATCTATTGCCTGTTGATTCTGCAGCAAAAGTGACAGATGAACAAAATGTTTGCAGCTGCAGGTTGGAAACAGGTCCTACATAAGAGTGATTTAGTGTCGAGATTCATCAACAGACTTACTCAGTTGGGCCAAACCTGGCAATTACAACAACAACAACAAAAATTCTGGTTAATTGTAGGGGACATTTTGCAAACAACAGGTATCCATAGTCTTAATATGGCTTAGCTGGCAATACAGATATGTGGGAAAGAGTTCACAGAACTCCAAACAGCTGCAAGCTATTCAACAGCAGGACCTCAACAAAATGCTCAGAGACAGCACAAGATAGGAAGCATAATAGTACAAAGATATTTTGCTACTAAGCTGTAAATTGGAGAGTTACTGTTTCATATTTTATATTAGTGTTAATTAATACTATCTAAATACCATTGCTGGACATAAGCCATAAAAAATAGGTAGGAAATACTTTTAAACTGTATTCCTAGATCCTTGAAATCCATACTCCTCATTGCCTCCCTGCACACAGCCTGAAATTAAATGAAATGTGGAAGAAATGGTAATTGTTAGAAACTGAATTTAGAAGGCCTGAAAGGAGATGTGGTTGTTTATAGCTAATGGTCCCTGATTAATGCCAGCTGGTGGCTTGCTGCCCTGCTTCAGAGCTGTGCAGTGCTGCGTACCGTGCGCTGACATGACTCACTGCCCACGGGCAGGGCCAGCCTGCTCCGTGCAGGGGAAGAGCTAGCAAGAGCGCCAGGGCTCTGACAAGGCAGACAGGGCTGAGAGTGCCCAGTGGATACAGCTGGAACACAGGGACAAGGATTTTGTGTGCAGCCACAGGGAGAGAATAGCACAGGAAGTACACTCTGCTCCTTTTGCTGCCTTCCTGGCTTTATTTACTGTGTGTTCTGGTATATGGATTGTTATTTGGCATGTTCTTAGCCTTCCATGCTTGTTGCTTTTGAGATTTTACATCTTTAGTTACCACTATCCCATACCCATGGGACACTAGGTTGGCACTGGATTCCCCAAAATGTAGAATTTACTGAACTGCCCTTTTGGATATAACAAACTCATGTTTATTCATTCATACACTCAACAGCATAATTAATGACACATTTGAACTTGTTTTGTAAATCATCCTATCTAGATATTTTCTAGAAAGTAATTATTAAAATAATTTATCTGAGAATCCAAGAAAAGTTAATTTTTGATTTTCTTAATTGAAAATACTTCATCCTCTCCCATTATCTTCATAATTAATAAAGACATGTGCCAGTAAAGAAAAAAATCTCTGATTATATTTTAAGCTTCAATTATCTTTTACCTCTAGTGTAGTAGCAATAATGATGTACATTGCCAACTTACATGAAAATGCTTGTATTCCATTTACACACCTTTATATTCCAAGGAAAGAAGGGTATACTTTCATATTGCTGCTCCTCACAGAAGTGGGGAAACCTGAATATGGTAGTTGAAAGTTCTGTGTTTGGAAGAGATCCCTGACTTTGCCTGTATTGTTATTATCATTCTTTTGCCTGTGTCTGTTCTCTGGTGAACCACCATGTCAATGAAGAGGCCAAATAACTTCGCTATTAGGCTTTTAAAAGTCAATAAAAACTCCTAGGAATTGTCATCTTTCTCTGACTACTTCGGAAGGAAAGCATCTTCAGTATCACTACATACAGCTGCCTTGTGCACCATAGATGACTAATTGAGACAAAACAATGTATTTTTTCCATTAATATGTTTGTTCTAAACTACCAAGGACCACATGCAGAAAATTAATGACATATCTTTTCAGGGAGTCATAGTTTCTGATCATAGTAATGTCTTTTGGTCACCTCCATCTCATTTGTAGGAACCTTCCTTATATTCCCAATGCATTCTGTGACTATGAGAACGGTGGGGGAAAAAAAAAAAAGACAATTATTTGTTTCTCAGTTTCTCAGCTCCAGAGGTTAAAAAACCACTAAAAACTGTCATTATTCATTTTTTAGGACAGATAGTACTCTCACACTTTCCAAAACCCTGTTTTACTTTCCAAACCCTGTTACAGACACACCTTGTATCAAAAGATCAGTTTCTTATGTTCCCCCCTTGAACATTGAACAGGTCTGATTATAGCTAATCACGTGAAGTACAAATCATTTGAGGATAATTGTGAACAAAGGCACACTTTTCAGTAGTTCTATACACCAAAGTTTCATAGCTTGCTTTATTTTTCATACTTTGTATAATAGTAGAAATTGAGACTGAATAAAAACAGAAAAGAAAACAAAAATCCTCCTATTTTTAGCATTCCTGAGCAAACTTTGCACGTAGTCATTGAGAAGCATAGTTATTAATTCTTTAAGCATAAGCCAACAAAAGAAGGGACAAAGAACAAGAACAGCTACATGATTCTGCCCCTACAGCACAAGCCAGCAAAGATAATGGGGTATGGCATTCCTCTCATCCCATGTCTGAGACAGTGAAGGCTTCACTACCTAACAGGAATTATTGGAAGGCAAGTGCTTCCATTGCTTAGGTAATTGCAATGAAGGTATAAGTAAAAAGCTCTGAGTTGGTTGTTTTATCCAAGCCTTCATGAGTCCTTGACACAGAGAGTGGTATTTTGATATATGAGTGTCACATACAGTAGCTGCTCTGAAACAAATTGTTCCAGAGGTTCATCCATACAGAGGAAACTGAAGAGTGATAATGGGAGTAAAATGAGCCTTGCATATTTGAACAAGGCTTACAACACTTCATATTTATTCTTCACATCTAAGGCAGTGTCGTGCTGGAATAGATTCAGTGTCTGGTTCACTGCTTTTGAGGAATTGTATTTGTAAGAAAATGTCACAATAGCTCTTTGTTTTCTCTACAGAAAACAGAATAACAGAATAGGACTGGAACATGGACAATGAGATAGACTTGGTCAGACTCCTGGGTTCAAAACAGTAACTCAGGGTGAAGATCAGTTGGTCCCACTTGCTTATAATCCAGAGAATAAATAGGGTGAAAACAGGAAACAATGAAAACTGGAGAGTATACATAACCCAGAGTAAACTCCTCTTCAGAGAAACAATTGTGAAAGGCGTGCTGTTGTGCTGGGCTGGTTAATAACCAATTGCCTTGTCATATGCTCTGGGCACAGGAACTAAGTGAGATCATCATGCTTGAATGCTTCACAAATACTGTGCAGAAAATGTTAATTAACCTGAGAAAATATATATGTCATTTAGGAATGCAGTTAGATACTCTCAAAATAAGCAGTTTCCATATGTTCACCTGTGGCATAAGTTGCTTTAAAAAAATAAAACCAAACATTCCTGCATCACTGATGGAGTTTATTTGTGTCAGTGAAAAATAACTAAAAAAAAAATTTGTACTCTTGGAGGAGAAAATTAAGCCTTTGCTGGACGCAGATCTAAACATTGGACAAACACTGTCTTTTGACTTTGAATTTCAACCCTTCATGTCAAACCTACAAAACAGACAGATCCTGTAGACTAACTAAAGCAATTTTTACACTGCCAACTGACAGTCATGCTTTCCCAGCTTCCAGTTTTATTTTTCAGCTCTCTCAGGTTCAACATAAGAACTTCTCTTTCTCCAGTATATCCGAAGAAATTTCTGTAAAACCTATTTCAGGTGCTTCTCTCCACCTCTTTGCAATCCAGCTGGCTAGTCTTAAAGAAGCTTCTTAGAGAAGACAGTTTACCTATTTCTACCTCAGAGTTCAAGAGTCTTCCCTCTAGTCCTCCCTTCAGCAAAAATTACTGAAAGTGAAGTCTGTGCCAGCAAGCTTCATTTCACTTTCATGCTTTTCCTTCCTTACTGCCACAGACTTCAAAAGACAAATCCATTAGAGGAGCAACAACTACTAATCCTCGGCTGGTATCCAGGCAAGCATGGTGCTTTGCCTTAGTTCTGTCAGTTGTTCTTAGCCCTTATTCTTCCATTTTTCAGCTGTATCAGAATATCCAGGCGCATGGGCCACCTGTAAGGAATAGGAAACATAAAAATTTACAAACAGGAAGAGTGTCAAGGGAGTTATATAGAAATAAATATCCAAAAGTCCATATTCCTGGCAGAAACACATTCCAATTATTTTCAAGATAAGGTTAATAGAGCACATGAAAAGAAGGGTTGTCAAATATACGTTTTATCTAGTGTTTGTGAAAGGTGATATTTGTCTACTTCTCTCTTAATTTCTGACAAACTTATCTATACTCTTATATCCTCACATAGGTGGGAATTTGGGGATCCTTATAGTCACTTAGAAGTTGGTGCTGACCTAAGCAGCCTTGATAAGTTGATAAGCAGCCTTGCATTAGGGGATGTGTTGCGAGCATAACAGCACCACTGGGCAGTCCTTTTCTGGAAAAAATTATTGCATCTTCTGCTGTCAGCTGTTGGAACTTGGAACAACACCAAAGCACTTACCAGTGATTCATTCAGGTGCCCTTCCAAATTGTACTAAGTCTAAGGTAATTGGCTTCCATAAGTTAAGGACAAAGGAAATACGTGTCTTAATTCAGATTCCATTTGTTTTAAACCAATTTGGTTCAATTTTATCAAAAGGAGTAGCACTAAGGCTATAAATTTCAGTATAGCCTATTGTTTAAAACTGGGTTATAAATTTCTGGTTTTACTTATGATAAAACCTTTATAGCACAATATAATATAAATGTATTCAAATGTCAGTATTATTCATACTGATGTTTAAGTCACACTGTTTTAAACAATGGCAAGGTGTGTTTGCAACTGTGAGGCAAATGGAAAATATTAAAACCACCAAAACCATTGTGAAAAGGTGATGTGATGCAAGGAGCATTTTTGAGACAGGCTATTTATTTATTTATGTACCCCTATACTACTTGTGTTTTGAACAGCACTTAATCTATCCATGGCCCATTTAAGTTCCCCACTCCTAAAATTACCTGAAGTCATCAAAGCATTATGTTTGTAATTTCAACAGGTACAGTATCTTCTACAACATATTACTCCAGTAAGCAAACTTTAGAATGGACAGATACATTGATTGAAAATTTATCTAGTTCCCTGTTTTGTTGCAAATGGTATTCAAACAGAACTCTAAAATTCCCTTAATGCATTTTGAATGCATCCAACTTTACTAATCTTATCTTGAAAATAGGCTTTAAGTACAATTTGTTGAATTTTGAATTATATCAATGATGAGTAAAGCACAGACATGACAACTTGGGCATGAGCTATAAGTTTCACATCAATTTTTATGTGAATTTTTCTGTTATGTTTGATGATGTAAAACTTTTGTTAACACCTGGCCCGTGCAAATGAATTTTAGAGATTTTCCTACATCACAGCTTCTCTTGAAGCTCTTTGAGTTTTATAGATTTTTTTTGTGAGTTATGTAAAAGGCTGATTGAAAAGAAAAAAAAACAAAAACCCAAAATGAAAGACTTCTTAAAACTGTTGTCTCTTGAGAGATTGTCCTAATTTGTTCAGATAATGCTTTCATTTCTGTTTTACAGAGTAATTCAGTGTAATTAGTGCAAATCTCCAGTTAAGACCTGAAATCCCTACTTGTATAACCAAGCATATCAAATGCTTATCTCTTGAGGAAAAATGCTTTATCACATTCTTCCTTCCTGCTAATACCTCAGAAATGCTCTCACTTTCATTAAATTCAGTAGATTCCTTAGCTTTATAAAACTCACATCAAATTCTAATATTTACTTAGAAGCATTGACATGCTTAATATGGAAGTATTTAGTGTCTTCTAAATATGAAATTATAGTTGGGTTGTATTAGAAAATAATACATGAGGGAAAAACGTATTTTTATTATAATTACACTTTTCATTAGTTTTATTCAGATGATTTGAATAATCACCTGAATAAAAGATACTTATCTGAGGGCTATATTTTAATTTAGAAAAAATCCTCTTTTTCTACCAAGAGTGATATTTCTGATTTAAATTGGGCTATCAAAGGTAAAGATTCTCCAATATAATATTATTTTTTAAAAAAATGCTCTGTGTTTCTCAAAGGCAGCTTTACTTACTAAAAAATAAGAAGGGTTCATTTTATGTGTGGAGATAGAAAATATTTGAAAACATTTATGTGAAACAACAGTAAACAAAAGAGGACTCCTTTATAAAATAGAACCGACTTAAAAAGAAATTGCCTAATACTGAAAGTGCAATTTTTGATTTTTCAGCAGGAGCTGAAGGTAGCGATTTCCTAAAAGGAAGGAAAATCTCTGTGTGCTTACTCTCAAAATTTATCCAAAGACAAACTGACTTAAAAGCTTCTTCTTATTTTTTAATTAGAAACCTGAGCTTCACATGCCAAGATCTGCTGGAATTTGAGGTGACAAGGAATTGACCACCTGTGCTGAATCTACTTCTTTGAGGACAGAAAGTGAAAACCTCAGCATCACTCCTTGAAATGTGCCAATATGTAGTGTACTGATCCAGTTCCTGTGATTCATCCTTAACAGCCAAGTTCATTACCCTGCACATTACTGGAACTTGTGTGTCACTATCTACTTGTTTATTACTTACTTCTTTAGATTAAAAAAAACTATACCTGGAAAAATAATCCATGATGTAAGTGTGCTTGATGGAAAGTTTGATCTATATTGCATGCACTCTAACTGAGACCACACTTCCTTTGATGCCTGTCATACACTCTGGTTTTCGTTATACAACATTTCAAACTTACTACAAAACTAATATCATCCCTCAGTCTTGCACATCACAGGAGACAACACAATGTAGAAGGAAATGTGGTAAAATAAGATTTCTTAAAGCAATAAGAAATCATAGGTATAACTTTTTTTCACACATGTCAAAAATAATGCAATTTAAATTTTTTAAAAAAAACTTTAACAGGCTTTCTTTATGACATAAGAATATTGACTACTTTTAGGAGACAGGCAATCAAGAATATAGATGCAATATAGTCAATAACTCACAAGAATACAGAGCTGGGAAATGAAGAATTGTGTAAGATTGTCCTTTCCTTCTCACTACATTGAGGCAAAAGCTAGGCTACCCAGAAAATCCTTAACAGATATTTGTCTATCATATTTCAAAAACAAGAATATACTTCCTCAGATCTGTAAGATACCTCACTCTAGCCTTTCATTAACTAGAATACCAGAAAGGCATCCTTAGCATACCATGTTTTCATAGGACTGGCCTTTTTTTCTGAATCTTGTTGCTTGAAATTGTTTTCATTCCTCACTCACTTCATAGACCATCCAAATTGTTTAGGGTTTTTAGTTTTCATGGGTTTTTTTTTAAAATTCTTAAGTATTCCTTTCCCAAATAATCTTCCTCTTTATTATCCCTTCCTTTAAAGTTTGAAAAAAATTCTAGGTACACTTTACACCAATCTATGTTGGTTTTATTCTTTATTTCTGACTCAATGGCTGTGTGAATTAAAACATCATGGTGATAAAAGAGAAAAAACTGCCCCAGAAAATAAAGAAAACTGCCCAGAAAATTTTGCCAAAACCAACTATTTTTCAAAAATCTGGTGGTGGGGAAAGAAGTGTTTTGTTTGGTCCTGCACATCTAAATGAGCACACTGTTATTGATGGCTTGGAAGGCTATAATTTCATTACCTTAAATAGTCTGGGCTAATAAAAACTCAGTGGTCTATTTTTATTAAGTTTTAAAAAGGTTATAATGAGACAGTTCTATGTAAGGGTTCAGAATACTTATTCCAGTGGTTCCAAAATCTTTACTGGTTTTGGTGACTCCCAGGTCTCTTTATCCAATCTGACACAATTTTCTCTTTGGGCTTCTCTGCAAGGGAAAAGGCCACAAGAGATATGCCTGGACTTGACTTACCCCATTACATCTCCAAAAAAAATAGCAAACACAGACTGATAAAATGTTGCTTTTATAGGACCAGCACTATCATACGATTAAATATTATTGAATTAAGTTCTGAAGTTTTATTCAATAATGTCCAAATCTCACTACATAATTATATAAAAGAAAAGTGCTGATTCCTCAGCTCTGTATATTGAGAGTGACCTAAATTTGATGTTCAATATGATATTAAAAAACTTTTTAATTGCATGCAGATGGCAAAGATGAATAAAGTCAGCATTTCAAATGAAAAGGTTCTGTCCACTGCATTGGATAGTATTTTCCAGCTGATGAAGACTTCTATACTGAGACTCATAAATGAACAAATGAATAAATTGACAAAATGGAAAGAATGTATTTAATAAACTGAAATTGTTCTGTAGAACTACATATTTATTACAGAAATAAGAGAATATAAGATTGCACCTAACATTCACAAAAGAGACAATCCTTTACTTGATTTGATCTACATCCAAAACCATAATAAATCCTTTTTCTTTTTTTCTAACTCAATCTTTGTTATTACTACATCTTGATGAGAGAAGTCCCATATGACAAAATGGGCATTTGTGTCACCTTGACATAAATTGGATGGACTAAATGACTGGATAATAGACATACAGTTAGCATTGGGGTTAATCTATTTGTGAGGAAAAAAATTTCTTGGTCTTATTTTTAATTTGAATACATTTTTGTAGGTATACTTTCTGATGTGTTCATATAAATCTACATTTTACTTGCAGCCATAGTCAGTATTAAGTTACATGACATTGGGGGACATTTATTGTATAAAACACATAATAGCTTTTAGGGAATGTTACCACTGTAAGAAAACTGTTTCTTGAACATATGATGTTTCTCAAGTGCTCATTCTTTTGACTGTTAAGATTAACAATAATACTCTTAATTCTTACTGAAGATAAAAGAGTTTTGCTACCTCTTTCTTGGATAAGCTGCTGCATGAATGGCTTTTGTTGTTGTTGTCGTTGTTGTAACAATTTCTTACTCCAAAAGACTCTAAAAATCACGCAATAAAACTGCCTCTTTTTTCTGCTGTCCTCACAACAATGCCCTCCTCTAACACCATGCACTCCAGACTATAGGAAGCTAACACAAGAGATGTGTCACCCTAAAGCTCTTTGACTGGCATCTAGCATACATCAGAGTCTTTTTATACCTCTTGCTCTATTCTATTTTCACATTTATTACTAGATTCTATTGAGCAATGAACAGATGTTCTTCCTACTGTTCTGTATGATAGTCTTAAGTCACTTTTTTTCGAACAGATGTTCTCCTGCATGCACTTCATTTTCTTTAGTTTTTATGAGTTACCATCTGACAGCTAATTCTTGCTTAAATTTAAGGACTACTGTTCACCAGGGAATCCCACCCAGGCCATTGGCCATCATTTCTAGAAATTAGTTAGCTCAGGGTACAACAGCACACCAGAATACATTGATCGATAACAACAACAAGAAAAAGAGTTATCTAAGGGGGATAGCAAGGGAAACCATTGCGTTCAAGCCATAGCAAGTCCACATTCAAAATTAATAGCCTGCAACCAGGCCAATTCACACTGGGAGTCAAATATCACATCAGAGTTCAGAAACAAGAATCAGAGCCAGGGAAGAAGCTGAAGTAGAGGAACAAACAGACAGATGCATAGGGGATATAAAAGACACATAGGTTAGATTAAAAAATGTCAGCTGGATCTGCATCATGCACATAAGTAGAAATCCCATAAATGCAAACTGGTCATAATAGTCCAAAATATTTCTGGGGGAGTTAGCTCATCCATCAAGTAGTAGTCAAGGACAAAAAGAAGCCAAAGGAAAGCAATTGTTAATGGTCTGGTGGATGTTACCAAAAGCCTACAAATTTCCACTAAAGCATTTAACTTTTTCCCAGGAAAATGCTTAGAACTGGTTGACTTAGGAAGAAGCTGCTTTCCAGCTGTTGAAGTTTATGCCCAGTTGGAAATTAGGCAACACACAGCTACTCACCCAAGCCTCCTCTTCCACCACAACCCAGTGGAATGGGGAGGAGAATCAAAGCAAAACTCATGAGCTGAGACAGAAACAGTTTAATAGGGAAAGCAAAATCTGCGCACAATAGCAAAGCAAAACAATGAAGTTTTGAATGAAATGAAACTATGAAACAATTCCTTGCTTCCCATTGGTTCAGCCACCTCCAGGAGAGCAGGACGCCATCATGTGCAGGGGTGACTCAGGAGGAGAAACACCATCCCTCCAAATGTCCTCCACCTTACTCCTTCTTCCCCCCATTTTATGTCCTGACCATGATGTCAGATTGTCTGGAATGTCCCTTTGGTCATTTGGGGTCCCATCCTGGCTGTCTCCTCCCAGCCTGCTGTGCATCCCCTGCTGCCAGCGTGGCAGCACAAACAGCAGGAAAGGCCTTGGCTCTGGTAAGCCCTGCTCAGCAATTACAAAACATCTTGCTAGACCTCACATACACAGCTCCAGATGTATGTATCTTACTTGGTGCTAAGAAAGTAAAAAAAAAAAAAAATCAAAACTGGATAAGGAAACTGTATTATGTGTCAAATTAAACACCTAAACACTGAAAAATCCCCAAACTTTTAACAAATAGGGTAGTGTTTGACCAAGCCTAAGACTTTTTCACAAAGTCTCTTGTTTTGTTTTGTTTTCCTGTTTTGTGCTGTTTTTGAGGTGGAGGGGGGAACAGAATGAGAGGACACATGTCTGAATTTATATTTTGAAGAATACCAATTCTTCAGGGGATTCATTTGCTCAATAAACCAACTATTGGTTGAGAGAGAAGTCGAGTTTTCCATGGACAATCTAGGATAACGCAATAGTTTTGCAATTTTTCCTTACTCAGGGGTAAGCATACATAAATAAGATATATGAGCTGAAGATCTCCACATGAAAACTATCTGAATTAAAACTGAAGCTAAATTAGAGCCTGCTACTGAACACGGAGTAAGGCTTCTCAGATTACTAAGTCCATTCGGATTTCTACTTCATTTAGCTGACTCAAAATAGAGGTCAGTATCCCTATAGAATTTTGTGACATTTTCACTTTTTCTGTTTTCATATTTCACGTTTTTTATCACATTTTTATTTAGCTATGATTGCTAATGTAAACCAGTGTGACTTGCTGCGTCATCTACCACTAATATGTATTAGCCAGGCTACAAAAGAAGCAGTGTAATTTAAATCCTGCTCCTTCCCTGACTGACAATTCAAGGCCATTCAAATAACACTGACCTATGTTTTCTTTACTGTAATGTCTGCTTTTATGAATTTTCTTCATCTTTTTACTGTAAGAAGTCTTGTGGTCCAGTATGACAGAGACGCTACTTACAGTCTTCATTAACTACTACAATTCTTACCAAAATACATAATCTTACCATATTTTATTGTTCATTTCTCTACACATATTCTTATTTGAAAATGAAAGGAGGGAAGTTTTTAGTTTAATGGAAGAAAAAATTGTGTAAAAGCTTGTGATCATATCAAAAAGAACAAGACTTACCAATTTGTTACTATCTCCTGGAAGTAGTAAATGTCTTCTCCTTGTTAGTGTTAGACTGTTGACTGCTGCTCTCCAGGACACACAGGGCCTCATCCCTTGATGGCACAGGCACTGGGCAGACCACAGGCAGCCTGAGCACCTGAGAGATGTCTTTGGTACTAATGTAAGCATAGACTACTTCCACAGCAAAATTCAAAGGTGGTTCACAAATATGTTTATTTTTACAAAAAGGTCTGTGAATCTCTCAGAGTAAAACTACCAGGGAGTCAAACACACAGTTTGCCATGGGACTGTGTCCTGAATGGAGGACTGTTTTGCCTCACTTCTTCACTTCACTTATGTCTTCTGGATTCCTGTTGAAGCACTTGGTATTTTCTGCCTCACTTTTTTCTCTGTATTTAATATTTAGCTTTGCACCTTACTTAATAATATCAACTCCTACCACCCAAACTCTTTCCCAGCTTCTTTATGGACAGCTTGAAAAATAACTGTTTTCTTAAGAAATGTTATAATGTTGTTTTTTATATTACTGGACACGATAATTCTGAATACAAAAAAAAAAGAAAAAAAGAAAAAAGTATATAAATTTTATTTCTTAAAAAAAGACAAAAAATAGATTCAACAAAAAGATAAATTTATGAAAAAAACCCAAAACCTGAAATCTACCGTTACAATGCTTTGAGTTTTAAAAGCAGCATAAGTAAGACGGAAAAAACCTCTTATTCAACTCAGAGACCTTGTACTCAGAAACACTATAAATAAATAAAATATAAGGAAGGTTTTGACAAAAGAGTAGAGATGAGAAATATCCTCAATTAAAAACACTCCTTCTGAAAAAGATTGAAAACAGAAGAAAGAAAATCTCTGTTCTTCAACTCAGAGCTCAGAGCCAGAGGAAATAACACAAACAGAAAAAAAGCCTTTCACAGTGAAAATACTAGATTTTCCCTAATTTCAAAAAAATGTAAAAATTTTTAATATAAAATTTGTTTCCTAAGGGATAAATAGATGAAGAATATGGGGACCAGACAGCTCCTAAGAATTAAAAAGAGAAAATTCTTTGAAAAACCCCAAGAAAAATAGGACACCTACTTCTGTCAGTCTCAGCTGTAAGATAAAAGAATGTGAATGGTTACAAAGGCTGCCAACGAGTGCCTCAACAGGCAGCTGCTGTGAGATGATAGAATTAGTTAATAAGATCTCGCAGTGCCAAGAGACCAGGAGGTTCTCGCTGTGGCACCAGTTATTTTTTATCACAGCTCGTTGCCACACTGCTATCAGACAGATGCTTTCAAAAAGACTGCACATGACGCTGGAGCTGAAGTTACCTGACTGTCTGTGGCTCTGAGCTCTGAAATGGGCTGCTCAGTCTGCAGAAGCCAACATATTAACTGAATGGTCTGGCATATATTTCCTGCCAGTGCTGCTCTATTCCGATAGAAGAGCCTACAGGCTACTATGGAACGCTGCTTATGCCTCTCATTCCCCAGATGACAATATATTACAGGTTTCTAACATACAGCTGTGCAATAAAAAAAATTTCTTTAACCAGCTGAAGCAATCTCATTCATCTTAAGGCATTTTAAAATCAATAGGGTGCTAATTCTCATTCATAATAATTATGTTAACCATTATATGTAGGGAACAGGGTCACACTCCAGTGGAAAAAAGAAATAATCATGGGTCTTCTTCCACTAAGATGACAATTCAAGAGTGAAATAAGGGACAACAGGTAGATGCAGTCTAGTCAGAAAGCACTAGCAGCAAGGAAATTATATATTTCAGTACAACAGATAGCAGACTCAACACATCCCAGCACGGGATGCTTTTCACAAGCACTGCAGCAGACCTGGACCTAACAAAAGATAATGAGGAATCAATACAGATGCTTGCAGGGAATACCTTCCAGGAATGATGAGTTATTTGCAAAAAAGAATGGAGATGACTCTGAAAAAGTAACACCTGGGGAAAAGTAGACTGATATGAAGAAAAAGATTATGTGTAGGATGAAGCTTGTCTCAAAAATGTCTGAAGGGGATTAAAAGCATCTTATCTTCTGTGCAGCACAGCAGAGCACAGAATGCTTGCATTTGTCTTCCCCAGAGTAAAGGATCAAGGCAAAAGAAGCTGTGAACTTTGTCAAGTTTTATGTTTTGGCAAAGGGAAAGAAAAGGCGCTATTTCAGATATGGCGAACAAAATCAGAATGACCTAGCTATGTCAGGATGTAGGACCTGAAAAGGGTTTTAAGCCTAAATACCACTCAATATGCAAAACTGATCAATTGGTGAGAGAGTAATTTTATTGTCTGTCATCATAAAAAATTATAGAGTTAGGTCTTGAAAATTTTTAAAGTTTTACTTAAGGTAGCAGCTGGATAATTTTCAATGGGCAACAGTCAGAGGAAAGGAAATTGTCACCATGTTGCCATTTATCACTATCAGAATCTTGGGCTGGAATGAGGATCAGTGGAGAAATCTGAAGTCATAGAGGATTTAAGGTAATTCTGTGAAAATCCCAAGGAAGCTGAAAAGATAAAAAGTGTTTCCACCTGAAGTCCAAACATATTCCTTCTGTCCTGGACACTAGAACACACACTAGAACTGTGGGGAACTTTTTGGAACAGCTCCTAAATAGTGCAGCAGAGACAGCAGAACATGGGAGATCTGTGGGAGGTCTTTTGCCTGTTTGATTGTGGTTCTCTTTGTAACAGAGCTGCCATGCAAATTAAAGTGTATTTTAACTCTGTGAAACTGGAGGAATTAACAGAGGTAATTCCTATTTTAACTCTGTGTAGCTGTAGTCATGGAGTTCGAATGCTGGCAAGCTACAAATTTGAACCCAGTGACTTGAAGAAAGAGGGAAGTCCAGAATGACTGTCTCCCACTGTTGCAACAATTAGAGGAAGAGAAGGACAAACAAAGAAAACAAAACAAATAAATCACAACAGCAATATGCCAGAAAAGACATGTCACAGGCAAATAGACATGGGTAAAATACAGGCTAATTCTCTTGTTGCCATATTGCAAATAATTTTCATGGTTTGATCCTAGGAGGATCATAGATGATGAGCTATTTCTTGTCAGTTTTTAAAAATTTCCCAATTAAATGACATCTATGAAGATAGAAAACAAAGATATTTGTTTGGCTCATTTTAGTTATCATATAATATAAATCTTACATATGACAGCTTTATTAGATTATTTTTCCTCAGCAAAACACCCTATACTAGACGTTGCCAAATTCCCATTATATCCATTCATTAATAATTCCAAGATATGGGGAACTTCGTAACATTTTTTTTTAATTTGAAGAAAAGCAATATTTTTGGTATGTTTAGAAGTAACTGAGTTATAAATTTGTATAATCAATAAAAATATATCCAGAGAAAATAAGTTTTGCAAGTAACTTACCCTAAGTATTTAAATTTTTTTTCATTTTTAAAGAATTTTAAAATTTTAAAAATTTAAATTTTAAATAATTTAAATTTTTTTAAGAGTTGAATAAATGGTCAAACATAGCAATTTGAACTGTATAAAGACAAAATTGGTGGCATTTTGAGAACTATTCTAGTCTATGGTGTATGAAGACTTACGTTTTATAATAGAAACTCCTGTGGTGTAGTGGTAAAAGAAAAAAGACACGCAAACAAAGCACAGCTGTTTCACTTTAGAGATACAGCTTTTCTTTCTGTTGCAGCAGTGACGTTTTGGCAGCAGCTGCTATTCTGGGATCCCCCTGGTCTTGCTCTCTCTATTACCTTCAGTCTCAGTGGGATTCACTTCTTCTGAGTGCTCTTCTTTAATCTCTTCCTTTGATTTTCTAACTTAATTTCTTGAAAGTTCAGCTATATCCCTGTTTGTGAATTGCTTTCTCTTTTATGCTTTTCTGAGAGTACAAATACACGAACACTCTTTTCAGTGTTTTGGTAACTCTGCTCGATCAGAGAAGCAACAAAAGAGATTCTTTGCCTCTGAAGTTTAATTCCTAGCTAAAAATTGAACATATTTTTGTGTCAGGTAACAGATATAAGCAAGCATACTTCAAATTAGCTAATAGAATGGCATTTTCAAGTTATTTCAAATATCCTATATATATATCATTCAAATGACAAGCCAACATTTTAAACCACAAGACTATATCTGAGCTTATGACTCACAACAGAAAGCTGAAAGAAAATTCTACTGATGATGATCCAGTTTTGAATCTTTGGCAAACCCCGAGATTCAATGACTTAGAAAGTGCTGAATGAACATACAGTTCCATTTATAGCATTTAGTCAAAGTAACTTTTGTGTCACTGTAACTCTAATTATGAATGAAATATTCATTAGGGTTGGGTCTTAAAAATTCTGTGATCCTAATCCAAATGAAAGTAGATACTACAGTGTGGTTAACACAAAGTTTTGGAGACAATACAACTCTTAGTTTGAATGACAAATTGTCAGCCTAACTAGATGAGCATTGAATTATGTCAAGCATAGCAGTCTTTATAGTGAAACACCTTAAAAGTAAAGGTCATTGTAGAAGCAGAAATCCTTTGCAGATTATGACTGGAAATAAAGTTTCATGCCTAAATTTTGCATGAAATATTTTGCTTGAAATATTTTTGGTTTTGTTAAGGAAACGTATCTATACTACTGAAAGTTTGAAAAAATAACTGCATGGATGCTAAAGATAATTATGGAAGTGTGAACTCTTAGGAACAGGCACTCTGAAAAACAGAAGAATAACCTTCCAAAAAATGCAAAGGCTAAATAATATCAAAAGGTCTATATTTTTGGCATCTAAAACTGATAGCTGAAATGGTGCGTTTATGTACTGTACATCCAAGCCTCAAAAATTAAGGGGGAGATGAACATACTTTTAAAATCCTTCCATCCATTTTCCAACAACAGACTTGATCTCAAATAAGTATTTAATTTGCATTTTAAAAGGCGTCTTGATTGGTTATTAATTAAATATTGGTAGTTCAAAAACATATTGAAATTTAGCAGGAATGCAAGAGATAAGTTAAGAGATAAGTTGCTAAATTATTTATACAAAACTATCACTGAAATTCACATGTACTTACACTGTTATTCCATTAATGAACTCTCATTTTTGTTCAAAAGGATATTTAGTTTTTAATTGGTAGTAATAAAGCCAGCAGAAGCTTCTTAGTTCTTAATTAATATAAACTCTTCTGCTCTTGGATCCAAATTGCAGTTCGTCTCCTACATCAAGGTAGACTGCAGAAAAAGAAGAAAATACTTTCCTTTGGCTCTGTTTCTCTTGCAGTTTGTCATTTCCTTTATGCTGAGGCCCTGCCCACCTTGATGCCTACCCCAGGAACTTAATATGCTTATCTCGCTCATACTTTCAACAAACGTCTTAGTCAAAATTATGCACTCATACTTCCTGTGAGGAGTAAGCCATATAAAATTGATGAAGATTTTCCCTGTTATAGTAGCTCCATTTTGGTTTACTCCCTCAAGTTCATGTTAATGTGAGTAATGCAGTCAGAAATTACTCATCCATTACAATAGGATGGAAAAAGGAATCTGAACTAAAGTCCAGTAAATTTACAGGCTATTATACTGCTGCTGTGGACATAAAATCCATGTCTTGGGTTAGACACTGATGCTATAAACACCTACCAGGAGCCAAATTTCTTGGGGAAATCAGTCTTTGAAATTAATGTCTGGAGAACATTTTACTAACATTTACAGGCAGAAAATGAGGGGATATTAAATCCAAACATAAAGTTTTGAAGATACAACTTCTTTAGGGAAACAAAAAAAACCAACTCTCTAGTGGAACACACTTAAACCCTTTATTCTATCTCTTCTTCTTGGATGACGAAAAATATAGCAAGTAAAGAGAGAGAGAGTCTATGTATTGCTTTACTTATTTTCGTAATTTTTTTACACTAAGAACACAGTGACCTACTACAAGTACACAGAAAAAAATACCTTCTTTAATGAAATGAAAGATGAAATTATGGAAACAAGCTGCACTACTTTCTTCAGAGGTGCTGTATTTCTAGTGTGGTTACTTGGCCTAACATGATGGTTTGTGACAGCTGTATGTTAGATTCTTTCAAATGCAATCCAAATAATTTCCTCCAACTGAGCTGCAATGGCTAGTTCCTCATGCCTCCTGTCCTTTCTCATATACTTACAGCCTTGGGGCTGTGGCCATGCCAGAAAAAGATAAATTATCAGGATTATAGTGGAGACAAAAATGATGTCTGGTATATGCTCTGATGGTTTTAGCTGTTGGACAGTAGACTCCAGTGGATCTTTAACTGCAGGACTACTAAATCAGGAAGTTTCTATAGAGCCAGCAAATGAAATGAGGGAAGGAAAAGTCAGAGTAATTAGTAAATTAAGCTTAAGTTTTCAGAAGCTTATCCTATCAAATATACACATACAACCAGCAGATTATCTCTAATCTCTAGTCTCCATTTGAAGTAGCTGAATGAATTAGATTTATATTTAATTGAGTTTTATTTCATGCCTTCCTTTATTAAGATGTTGATACATTTGAAATGAAAAATTCTTTTCTTTCCAGCTGTGCAGAACATGTAAAGATAGTGCTCACAAATTCGGTTTATAAACTGATATAAATTTATGAGGCAGCTGATGAACCCCAGACAGACCAAATGTCTGTCTGTATTAGTTTGGAGGGTGCAAGGGCCAGACCATGCTGACAAACCCTTGTCAGCAAGGGTTTGGACCTTGAGTGCAGAAGGCAGTCCACAGCACAGGTCTCTGCAAACAACTTCATGTTGTTTTGTAGGCTGAGGCCACAAGTGACTCTGGCAAAAGGTCTGGCTTAATTCTTGGGCTTGTCTGATTTAATTGCTGGCAAGACCCACACAGAAACAAACACTGTTCTAGTCCCAAGTCACAGAACTTGTCCTTTATCCCAGTTGAAGAAGTAGGGCAAAGGCAAACCTTCCTAGGCATAGGCTCAATTGCAAGAGTTCAGAAACCAAATGAGCCTGAGCTAGAAACTTCACTTAAAACAAGGTATTAAAGTATTTAAGGCACTATTTATCTTCGAGTTTTATCTCTTTTTAAAGGAAATTCACTATCCTATCCACATCATGAAAGCAAAGAATGAGAAGAAATATCAGGAGAGTTAAAATAAAAAACATATAACTTAATTAATTCACAGCTGTGCAAAACATGATTAAGTAATTGAAATGATAGAATCAAGGAGAGAGGAGATTATTTTAGGCAGTCAGAAGTGTGTAATTATGAGTAATGGGCTAAATCTGAGCAAAAGAAAAACTTTAAAGATAAAGCCCAGAAACAAATTCTCACTAGTCAGCTCGACACATGCACAAAATAGCTTTTGCTGGTGTAACCACAAATATAAGTTGGGTAAATGTATGCTGGGGCATTCAGATATCAGAAGCAAGTGAGAGTTATGCCAGCTCAAGAAGAAACTTGAAGCAGGGTACCTGATTCTCAGGTGAGAGAATGTTCAGATTTCACTTTTGTTCTGTTAATATCTGAGGCATCAACTCTTCAGTTTTCCCATTTTCTGACATTTTTTACAACAGATAATCTATCACGTTGGTGCTGGGGGTTTGAGTTTCTGCTGATGAGAAACTGGAGCATGGCCAAAGAGAGCAGGACTCAGGTGTAAGAGGTATCACTTCCTTCTTTCTCCCAATATTCCACAATTCCAGGGGAGCATTCAGTTACTGAAACTAAATAAATCCAGGGATCAGCCAGATATAGCAATGTTCTGGCTTTAACATTTCTTCTCTGCAGTGTAGCGATTTAAAACTATTCAAGGATTGCAGTGGTCCAGAGGCACCATTCCTTTTCTTTGGCTTTAACAGGTTACATATGTGACTCTTTTGTCCTATCCATGTCACTAACTGGATACTCAGTTCCCATGGCTGCTTCACTCATAGTCCATGCCTCCATGAAAAACTCTTCCTGTTAAGGAAAGCATACCACGGTTTTTTCACACTATTCTCCAAAAGGCTGGAGGGAACTCATACAGTTAATGAATTTGTAACAGGAGTACTAGCTAAACTCCTTTATAAGGTCTGATACAGAAACTGCACTCTGAAGGGCTCCTACCAAATCTTCACAAATACCTGATTTATCTGGTTACTTATGAGACAGCAAAGATTTACAGGGGACAGAAAGCATATAAATGTACAGTGGAAAAGATGCTGTGCTATATTTTGAATGGTCACTGCATTCATAAGTCTCTCTGAATTTCGGACATTTCAAGTGGTTTTAGCATAAGATGCCTTTTAGAACCCACATGTACAAAATGGCAGCAAAACAAAATGTCCAAGGTCTACTCTGGTTGTCCCCCTGCCTTCTCTTCCACACGTGTTTAATATCTCTCTTAACCTCTGGACACCTCAGGCCTTAGCTGAAGTAGGGTTTGCCAGAAATTCTTCATTAGATATCCTCACAGTCTTCACAGATTTTTTAATCACTCTCTTTCTTCATTTTTTAAGGAAAAAGCGGCAAAATGGTGCTCTGTGCAAAAGGCTACTTCTCCCCCACACTTCTCCTGTCATCTTCAGAATGCAGTATCTCTTTCGGCTGCTAAGAATTTAAAAATATAGTTTGAGCTGATTAAAAAATACTCTTATTCTCTGATAACTAGCCAATAGTTGTTGTGAGAACAAATCATGCAGCCACCAAGCAAGCACACAGTAATTCATAGTTTCAGTTCTGATTATCAGATGAAGTCATTCAAGCTAGCTCTTCAAAAGCTTTCACTAGCAATATTGTGCCAAGGGGACTGCTTAAACTGGGATTTACTGTCCATCTTCTACATTTTGGTAATCACATTTCAGTTTAAACCTTGCCATGACCCCAGATTCAAGGGAATGTAATGGTCTGGACACATGATAATCCTGCTGGGTTATGTAAGGAAATGATTAAGGGTTTCACCATGTCCTGTCAGCTCTGAGCACTAATTCCAAAAGCACATTCTGCTTTCTTTGACAGATTTTAGGAGTGTCCATATCCTAAATGGCAGTTGGTTTTCATGATAATCTGAGCCATTACACTCAATACTTTTATATAACACTGCCAATAGTGGTTGTTTAAATATCATTCTTTTAAGTGTTTTATATTATCAATTTGTGGCTTTATTCACAGCTTTAATGTTTGGAATTTCTGCTCCTCCCCCATTTAGGCAAACATTCGGTGTGACATGTTCAACTTTCAATATTTAGTAACTACGTTAGATTCTAAATTCAGAAGCTCTGCTTTGTAATATCCAAAGACTTACACAGGTATGAATTTAGAGGTATAATGTCTAAATATTAACTGATATGGCAAACATATATGATTCCAGCACATCTAATCTTTGAATTCCTGTAATAATCAAATCTTAATCTCCCGGAAATTGGTCGCAAAAGCAAACACACTGTTTTAGTTTACAGCCCCTTGAGAGTTTTTGTTCCTCCAGTTATTCTCATTCTTTCAAATGTGCAGAATTTTTCAAATCCCATCTTTAGCTTTCCGCATTTTCATAAACTAAACATCTGCATGCAAAAGTGGGAATACCTGCCACTTGGATTTGTTTCCTTTCTGAACTCTCATTTTCATGTTCTTAATTTTCATTTGGTTTTTTGTGATGTTTCTTTTTGAGGGGTTTTTTGTTTTGTTGGTTAGTTGTTTGATCTTTTATGTTTTTTATAAAAATATACTGAGTACTGGATTCCACTGTGTTTGCAATTACAGGCTAACACAAAAAAAATGAAGATAGTGTTCAAAATATGGCAGTACAGCAATTAAGAATGGACCTTTTGACTTTACCATTTAGAGTCCCAAGAGACAAGTAAAAATTGAGTATCTAGACTAAGTACCTAAGGATTAGAACCCTTTTTTTTAGGTCTGGCATGCATGATCCCTATACTCTACCTATGAATGCTCACAAGTGAAGTAGCTTTATCCACAAGTATGCTTTTAAAGCACACCCAATTACTTGGTGGTACTCTGAATAAAGTGGGGCTGGAACCAGCATGAAACACAACTTTGAAATGTGGAATCATACTTAGCATTTTGGGATTCCTTCATTTTCTTCTCTGCGCTATAAATGCCAATCCATGCTGTGCTTATTCCACTAAAGCTTCTCTGACAGCAGCCCAAAGCTAAACCTTTGAGGGGTTCTGGCAATTTGAGCCATGCTGAAATGTGTACTTTTCTGCCTGAAACTGAACTGGGGAACTTGTCACAGACTGTCATGGAAGCCCAAATTAAAATATGGATCAGTGTAAGACTAAACCAAATCACAGAGCATGGGTTTCTGCCTCATCATGAAATATTTGGAAGCAGCCACTGATTCATTGGTTGGAGCTGAGGTTATATCAATAGAATAAGTGAGAGAATAACTTGCTCTTGCTATTAGCTTAAATTTTGAATACTACATCAGAAAGATGTTTTTCTCAGTATTGAAATAAAATTGCCCTCTTGAGGAAGAATTTTTTTTTACCATTGAAGACTGTCTTTGAATGAGTTGCACACATTCACTTATTTTGTCCTGTAACATGACTAAGTTCACACGACTCTCAGTTTTGAAACAAGAACTTAAGAGTCAACAGGGAAATTTGATTTAAAATAACCTTCTCTTCTTGCCTTGATTTTTGTAGCCATCTCACCCGTTTCTCTCCAAAAATCTATCAAAGAGAAAAATTTTGTTGAATTTCCCCCCTTCTCACAATGTGAAACATTTTCTAGATTTAAGAGACTTGAAAGTTCCTGAAGACCTTAGAAGAATTTGGGGGTTTGTTTGTTTTGTTTTGGGGTGGGTTTTTGTGTTGTTGTTGTTGTTGTTGTTGTTGTTGTTGTGGTTGTTGTGGTTGTTGTGGTTGTTGTGGTTGTTGTGGTTGTTGTGGTTGTTGCTGTTGTTACTTCATCCTGGAGTTTTTTTGTGAAAAAATTACGTTATCTATTTTAATGTTTTATCTGATAAGTAACAAATACACAGTAATATATCTTTAAAGTTCTTAGATTTTGTTTTTTTAAAAGAGGTTGAAATGTTTTTTAACCCTACATCCCTTTTCTTATAGAATTATGTGAACATGTTTTTGAAGAATGGTGACTTGTCTGATCTATTAAAAGCACAATTTAGCAAATTGTTTTATTTAGATATTCCTATTGGCATTAATATTTTCTACCTTATATATAAATATAGCTGTACTGTGACAGCAATTCCTTTGAGATGCAGTTGTGTCTGTTAGTACCATCTGATTTTGCAACTGGCTCAGTAATAACAGAAGGTTTACAAAACGTTGATATTAAGACTAAACTATTTTATTACAGAAAAGTCAGGATTAAATTTTTTTTCAAAGTACTTATTAGATTAGTCTGTTTTAGCAATATTCCATTTTCATAATAAAAATAATACAACTCTAGAACCAAATATAGAAGTTCTGTAAGTCAGTCTTTCCTCATATATATCCACTGATAAACACTTTACTCCTATGAGTATATATTTTCATTCTGCAAATAGTAAGCAAGACAAACACTACCACATTCTATCTAGATCCACTCTGACAATATTAATGTGTTTTTAAAAAATTTACCTATATCCTAACAATATTTTTAATACAAGATTTGAAAAGGAAAATGCAAAATACTGAGTTACAGGAGTAAAAGAGTATTGATACTGACATATGCTGATCTGTTAATAAAACTAAAAAATAAAATCAAAAAACTAAATCAACTAAATCAACAAAATAAAACTAAAGGCAAAGTATAGGTATATTTGTGTTTGAGTCAGAAGTAAAGTTATCACTCTATATCACAACAAAAGAAGATGAAATAAAGTTTCGAATTAAGATAATGTGTTGAACTGTGAACAGTCATTAAGAATATAAATAGAACCCATAGCCATTAGAGAACAGCTTATGCAGTTTTGTAGCTTTCTTTGAAGGAATATGATAAGGGCACCACAGCTTTTTTTTGTTTCTTCCATCTGGGAATAACAGAATGTTGTAATCTCACATGTTTTTCTTCATCATGTGTGGCTTGATTTCTCTATTTATACAGAGGATATGTCCAAATATCATTGTACACCACTGCAAAGCCAAGTAAACAGCCAGTTAAAAAATTAGCAGCAAACTAGACAATCAGTGAGAATTTCAGGTGCATTCCAGTTCTGAAAATGAAAGGCCTCACACAGACACTCTTATTTAAAATTCATTTGTTTCTGAAAAATTACAAATGGAGAATGTAATTTCTAACCTTAAGAAACAATAAAGACCTTATTTGAGTATTTCTATTTTCTATTAATTATATCTGTTATAATGGAGGTATTTACAGTCTATATATATTTATCATACTGTTACACAGATACCAGTGTGAGAGGCTCTCTGGCAACTTCCTGAAAGCAAATAAGTAATACATAAAATTATCTACAGTGTCACACTCCTAAAGCGTACCTCAGATAATCTTTGAATTTACATCATATCATCAACTTTGTAATCCCAAAGGAGATGCCACAGACAGACCAAAGCCCATCAAAGTGCTGTGCACTGCTCAGCTGTATACGCACACTAGGAATGCAGAACACAAGCTTTTCTTCCCCAGTTGCCTTTGATAGCTCTTGAGGTACTTCAGGTGTTCCACTGTAAAGTGGTGAAAAATTTATGGTCAATCCAAAAATTGTGGCTATCCAACAGACACTAAATTTTTTCCCTGGACAGGTCTGAAACACGCTGAATATTTTAAGACTTCATTTTTCAAGGTATCTATTCCACAGAACAAAATGAGACTTATAAAGCATGATCTTCAAGTGGAAATGGCACACTGCTAGGGTATATTTAGTGATAAGACTTCCCTTGTCTTGATGGGTGAAAATTATAACAACACAAAATTATTTTGGTGTTTGGTTTTTTGTTATTTTTTTAAAAACACCTTCATTTGCAGTTTAAAATAATAAAAATTCTCAGGTGCCACTATATTCATAGCATTACCACAAAAAACATTATCATGTAAACATGAAGTCGCATATGTTACAGAAAGAGAAACAAAAAGCTGTAAAACCTAAAACTACTAACTACTTTGTAAAGACTTTTCCTGGTCATTTCACGGTCTTTTCACATTTCTCTATATGGTGTGAAATATGGATGATCATTCCAAAGTATAGGTCATTATGCCAACACAATCAAGAATTCTTCAGCACAGAGTGATTTCCCCCTAATTAGTTATCTCAGTCTAGCAAAAGAGGAAAGCAAGGGCTGGATTTTCAATAACCACGTAAACAGAACTGATCAGTAATTTCTGCTCTAGGTTTTTACTGGTCAAATGTTCCAACTATTCAAAATTTCACACAGGAAAACAAAAACTTGCCAACATTTTTAGAGACTCAGTCAAGAGAAATGAAGTGCTATTTTTTCTTTGGTGAGTCAGCTCATACTAAGACTCCCTAATGTCTCGGGATGAAATTTGTTATTTCTGTGTACCCTATCCACTGCAATTGCATTTTGAACAGGCAGATTAAAGACCTGTTATGTGGGACACAAGACTTCCTAGCAAGCTCTAGATGAGTTATTCCAGAAAATAAAAGTTAATACAGTTTTCACAGTCTTCCGTTATATAGGTACTATTTTTGTTCTGTGTACCAGTAGGCACCAAAAAAAAAAAATTAATCAGATTTTTTGAAGACTCCCATTGCCTATATAGTTCACTGACTATATAGTGTCTGCATATTATGATAATAGGTGGATTATGGGACAATATCAGAAATATACAGGCATATAAGTGGAATAATCTCTTTTATTGAATATTCATCTCAATTCAATATTTGTATCATACTTAGGTGACTGCCAGTATACTAGCCAAGATGTCCATGCCTTCACATATTTAATCTGGGCTTCTTTTAGATTGGGGGGAATTAGAAATATTTGTGGATTTTCCCAGCATAATGATTTTTTTCCAACATGTTTGATTTTTTCCCCAGGAATTTGAACTGTCAAAAGCAATGTTCATCCATAAAACTAAAAGAAACTGCTGAGGTCTTCATTTGTCTATTAGCCCAAGCTTTTGAGGGTCTCAGGGGGTAATACTCAGTTAGCAACACTCAAGGAAGATTACCAACAATTTTTTTTTTAAAAAAGGTGACAGATTGGAAGAATCTTGATCAAAAAGAGTACATAGGCTGATAAAATCACAAAGGCACTGTCAATTCTTACTTTTAAGAAAGTAAGAATTGATAGTGCCTGTCTGATTTTTAAATTTAAAATGCTTGTTCTGAAATGATGAGATAAATATTTAATGTTCCTAATCCATAACTACAATGGAGGAATAATTTGTCAGAGGAAAGGCTACTTCCTGTGTCATATTTATTTCCAGTTATATAAACTTGACACTTGAATTCCTCAGAAAAAATATCTGTGTGAGTCATCAGCTTCCTTCACAGTTTGCTTTGCTGGGCTAAAAAATGTTACCTGGTCATTAACTAGGAACAAACAAAGAAAATTAAATACAATGAAAAGCCTCTAAAGCTTGAGATTCTTTCTACTTATGTTTAGCAAAACTAAACAAAAATTTATTCACAAACCACTCAACTCCCTAAGGTCACAGAAGCAGTCAACAGAATAACTATGAGCACCAAGACATGTCATCTGGCAATCAGGCTCAAAATAATAAAAATTCAAGAGTGTTTCACACAGAAGCCATGAAATTTGAAGTAAAAAATAATTATGTGTGCCAAAGTTGAGAAATTTTATAAGCTCTTGGAAATATACCTTGCATTTGATTATCAAAGAGACAGAACTTACATTTAGAGGAGAAAATCTACTGAGCTGAAAGCAGAGGAGATCTGGAATGTATTGCACAGAGTTCCTGAGCTGCATTCATGACTTCTCCTTGTAGCCACTGGTTAAATCAGCTACCTTAATCTTGGGTTAGGTGCAGTTTTGCTGTTTTTATGGTTTTCCATTTAGCTGCTAGGAAATAAACATGAAATGTTGCTCTTTTGGGACTATTTGTTCTGTGCTTTCAGTTTGGCCAGATTTTTACTGGAATGAATGAGAAGACATTGATTTTTTGAAAATTTTAATTGTATGTTTGTTTATGCCCTCTTCAGAACAGGAATTGTTCAGTATACTAAGAAATAAATTACAATAATCTTGTCTTTGTCAAATGCAGTGGGGTTTCTGATATTCTCTGAAAATCAGAAATTATACCACTAAGTAGACCACAATTTTAAATCTAGCTTCTAGTCCTGGGAGAGGTTGCATCTATTCCTGCAAATATTAACAAAAAAACCAAAACAAAATAAAAACAAAACAAAACAAAAACCCCAAACAAACAAAAAAAACCCCCCACAAACCAAAACAAAACCTCTCAAATTTATACAAATATGCAAACTTTTCATATTTTTTTAAAAATTTAATGAAGAAACTAATTTCAAGGTAGGGAACCATTACTTTGTGTATGTGCAGTTAATTAAAACCGAAAATTATTATCTGAGGACTTGTATGAATTTTTCTAGGTCAGCATACAAAGCCATTAACCAGGAAAGAAAATTTATAAATTGCAGGCACAGATCACTGTGCAATGTTTTCGTTAGTCTTGGTCTATTAAAAACAAAACAAAACAAAACAAAAAAAAACAAACAAAACAAAACAAAACCCCAACAAACAAAAACCCTAACAAACCAACAAATAAAACAGCAAAGCAACCTCAAAAAGAAACCATCTCAATTTTAACAAGAGTTCAGACTATTCAAGACCTTGGTAACTAGTTCACTAATAGAAAAGATGTCACATCCTTCTTACCTTGCACCATATTCTGCCATTCTTGCAGTTCCCCACCTCAGTCACTGGGAGTGCAGGATCATGGGGAAACCCAGAGGGGTCAGAGCACCATCATCCCTTGTCACCATATTTGGTGTTGGGGGTTTGGATAAGAAAAAATTAAAATTTTGACTCTCAGTCCAAGAATCTTTCTTTTAGGAATTCTAAAACTGAAGAATATAATTTTTAACTACTTATAAAAACAGTTTACTGGTCTTGCTTAGAAAAGAATCACAGTACTGCAATTACCCCAATGGGGGTGTCAGTGAAGTGTGTTCTCCATTGAATTCGTACTTAAAATCTTCTATCTTGATATTTGATTTTTATCTGTTGTAGTTCCACAAGAAGTCTGAAACATAATTTAATGTTTGTTTTAAGAGTCTTCCAGAGAAATAGCTAAGAGGGGGGAAAAAGGAAAAGTTTCTCCTTTTTTTTTTGGTAAATTTGAACTATTTAGAGCCTTGTCAACAATCATGAAAAAGAACGGTGACACAAATAGAATGACTAATATTATTTGGAGGTCACATATATGAGAACAGTAAAGTGTTTTTACAGTTATGTGCCTCAGCACTGTATCAAAAAAAAAAAGTATTTTTAATTTTTCCTTAGAAGAATTAGAATCTCAGACCTTGTCACAAAAGCAATATCAGTTGTGTGGTCTTCCAGACACATTTTTAAGTGTAATTCTATTATTGCAATTGGATCATGAACATAAGCAACTGAAATTAATTTCTGTAGGGTACGCTGTGGGCACAATTACAAAAAGTGTTTGCCTTCTGCATTTTGAGACAACCTTAAGCAAGACAGCTTTAATTTTCAGGTTTTGTCAAGAAAATAATTTTGGCACAATATTCTATTTTTTTTTCTATACATACATTTAGTTCTTAATAGAAACAAAGAAAAGGAGACCAGCCACACTTGCCAATGTTTTCAACACTGCACAACAATTCTTCTAAGAAAAGGGGAAATAAATGCTGCCAAAGGGGTATGGTGTTTTAAAATAATTTAATAGCAACTCTTAAGCTCAAGGGCACTGTTTTATTCATCATTGACAAGAATAGCAAGTGGTGAGTCATGAGTATTTTCTGAAATTCATTCACTCACTTTACGTGCCTCTCTTTTTAGCTGCCAAACTTGCAATACCATCTGCTTTCAGCCTTCAGTAACTCTAGCTGCCTCCAGCTAAGACAAAAGCCATGAATATTTAACACCTGCAAACAGAAGCAGTAGATGGCTCACGACCTAAGATCAGTGGAAATTTGGAATCCTCCATTCCTAGATGCAGCCAAGGACCCACAAATTCAGTAAACACAGAAGGAGATTGTGGTGACTTCTCCAGTCTCAAATCTCGGAGTGAGAGTCCATGTCCAGCAGCACTCCTGCCTTGGGATGCACTTACCTTTCCTGCCTGGTGTCTCCTTCTGTACAATCCTTTTTGGGACCCTGACGGTCAGGCAGCTTTAGGGGTAACAGAGATCCAGACAGAAAAGGGGGAAAGAGAAAAAAAGAAAAGAAAAGAAAAGAAAAGAAAAGAAAAGAAAAGAAAAGAAAAGAAAAGAAAAGAAAAGAAAAGAAAAGAAAAGAAAAGAAAAGAAAAGAAAAGAAAAGAAAAGAAAAGAAAAGAAAAGAAAAGAAAAGAAAAGAAAAGAAAAGAAAAGAAAAGAAAAGAAAAGAAAAGAAAAGAAAAGAAAAAAGAAAAGGAAAAGAAAAGAGAAAAGAAAGAAAAGGAGTGTTTCCATCCCATCAATTTCCTAGTCTCCAATGCAGAAAGGGACTACAGAGAGCAGTACCAGGGAGCCAGAAATCACAAGTGAGAAATAGCAATACTTAAGCCAGGCTCTTTCACCAGACCATTTCTCAATCCAGCTTAATCACATACAGCATTTGAGTACAGATCGAGAGAAAAGGCCTGAAAAAAACAGACCAGAGTGATAACTGGTCTGGATAATTTAAAAATACTTGAACAATTTCAGTCTTTGACATTTTATGTAAAATTATAATTTCTTTTATTTACTTATTTCTTGATGAACTGATATACTAAATCTGTTAAACCTATTCACAATTATTTAATGTGAGTGTAAGTAAAATAAAATGCCAAAGGATTGGCCAAAGATTAAATATGATAGAGTTAAATGGATTCTTTCCCAATAAAAATGTGTCCAAAACCTGAGCTCTCTCAAAAACATTTTCCTTTTCCCACAGCACCACTTGAAAAATTGCAAGGAAGAAAAAAAGTGAAATAACCATATCTGCTCATATCTGTTCAATTTCTGGCCTCTTTTCACTACTGAAAGGAGAAATTTCTGTTCCATAAATTTGATTCTTTTTCATTTGGTTTCTATGGAGATTATGGATATTTTTTGAATAGTCTTGTAGAAATTTTTTTAATATTTTTCTAAAGCACCAGGAATGTTAACTGTGGAAAAAGAATAGGAAATAAATTCTGTGAACGGTTCTCTAATACCTAAAAGTGCATAAATCAATTTAGCACAAGCTTCATGGTGATGCATGATGAGACAATTCCGATGGAATAAGTTATGCAAACGACCTTTAGTGATATTTTGGAAAGTAATTTGCAAAACATAGTCCATACACTGTACCTCTTCTCTTTTTCTCATTTGCTTCTGTTATTGAAGTGCAGCCAAGTGTTTTCTTAACCATTCTTAACTTCAGCAGTTAAGAAATAGTTTCCTAGACTTCTCTGGAAAGGCAGGAATTTGGGCAGTATTTATGAAGAAGAAAATCAAAACCTTTTTAACTCAAAATATAGTCCTCTCTTACTAAAACTGTACATCAGAGTTGCAAGCATTCTTCTGTGGTGGGTTATTTAGAAACAACAGCAAAAAGATGTCCATATAGCACTCTTCAGACCCATAAGTGAAACAAAAGTCACGTATTTTAATGCTCAGCAGAAACTGGTTATCTGGAATTTTAAATGCCTCAGCAGTTGATAATAATTTTGCTGCACCAGGAAACAAGATAAGTCGACCTCCAAAGTAACTAGTACAAAGATGAGGAAAAGGATCACTCCTCCACAGAAATTTTAAATTTATGGCACGTGAAATTCAGTCAATTTTGTAAAATTAGAAATTTCATGCATCTATGACACCTGACCTAAATGTTGGTTTAATTGCTTAATTTTAATGCTTTTTTAAAATTTATTTACCCATGTGTGATAAGAAATTATGTAATATGTTAGGGCTTATATTAAAACATTGCTCATTTATTGTCATGACCTTTACTCTTGCTAATTCTAACAGTTAATTTCTGTTCAACAATTTGTTAATTACCATTTAGAATTTTGCCAGTCTTTACTATCAGGGGCTAAAACCTCCATGCTTATTTGCTGGTTCTTTATGCTGGTACATGAAACCATTCTTTAATCAGTTACATCAGCCCTTTCCCCCCCACCCCCACCACACCTCTAGAGGTTCCGTAATGATCTGGAACTCAGAAAGAAGGAGTTTTCATTTCCTTGCTGATCCTCATATGGTTTCAGATTCCTAACATCTGCTTTATCCTAATCCTCATGTGCTAGGCTTTTAGTAAAGGTGGCTACGAAGGCTAAAACCACATTTGTCAGAATGAGTGTAAAATTTCTTAACACTGATAAAAATAAATAATTTACAGGCTACTACATTGCTCTACAAACGGCCACTGTAAAGAACAGAGGAAAAAAAGAAACTGAATGAAAAGAACCTTGCACGTATTTTCTGGTTTTATTTTGAAACCAAGCTTGTTCACTTATTTTTCTTGTTAGAAGGGAAATTCATTTCACTTACTACTCTCACTGCCAAAATCCTAAGTCTCTGCCACCATTTTCACAAGGGTATTTTCTTCATCAAGCGTAAAGGATTACATGGTGATTGTCCTTACCAGGTATAATGAAACATTTGCACTACTGTTTTTGAGGGTAAAAATTGGTCAGTTGGTTGTTTTGGTGCAATACATAAAAAAGGAAAAACACTTATTTAATTTTCAGTTTTCTGATTTTTTCCCCTTCCAGGATGTAACAGGCTCTTCATTGAAGAAATTGTGATGATACAACATAAATGGAAACTACAATGTCAGAATGGATTTTTTTTTATTTCTAAAATTAATTTTAACTCTGCCTATTCAACATCCCTTTCAAGATTGTTTTCACATTAGGTCTTACTGTGGAGGTTGAATTTTATAGAGATATTCCAAGAGCATCCAAATTTAACTGCATTTCCTTAGTACTCAGAGTGCTCCTTGCATTGGTTCCTACTAGTTAGAATGCTGTTTTCTGATAGTAGTGTATTTTAATTATCCTGTCTGATTTTTTTTCCAGTACTTTCAATAGGCTGAATAGGTCTTGAGTCAAGGTGTCTTTCCAAAGTGAGACTTAACTTTTTTAAATGCGTTTCTAAGACATCACTAGCATCTCAACATGCTCAGTCCCTGAAAAAAAATTCCTTCTGACTGTACGTGCCATCTGCATTCTTTGAGGGCTTGTAAGAGCTTCAATGTCATACTAATAAAAGGAAATTTTAGCACAGCTGTGACAGCAACAAAATCACCTGTAAGACATCTATCACCAAGTGGTCCCCTAGCATTACTCTCCAGGTGTCACTGAAACTATCCAACCAGAGAATTTTGCCCAGGCTACAGCTGCCTAATCAGTCTTTTTTTTTTTCCAAATTCCTTCTTACTTTCAGTACTTGATTTAGAAAAAGAAACAGTCAGAAAATGTGGAACAATTAAAAATTATCTACAAGCAACAACTGAGATCTGTTTTCAGATCACAACAAAAACACCTAAGGAGAAGAAATGGCTGCTTGCCTTTTGTTTCCATTTTGGAAGTTCCATTTTCCATTTTTTGTTTCAGCCTCCTCTAGAGTCCATCTGCATACATCAAAATTAGATCCATCTGCACACAATTTACTGCTTGGAGAATTTTTTGGGCAACGTATGCAAAAGGCATGTAATACATGTCCGGTACACTTACCATTTTAAAATAAACAGCAAGTTTAATGGTTTCTTTTCACATTGTTTTGATTATTCAGTTTAAGGTGCAAAATAATGCCCTTCTTTCAAAGTCTGACCACAATAAAGTTCACAATTTTAATATCAAAATGAGGGGGTTTCATAGTTGTCTCAGCCTGATGGAATACTAAATATTTTTGGAGGTAAGACATGGAAAAATTACATCAATGTAAGATTTGCTTCTATATTATCATTCTAGCATTGTCTGGAAAAATTTGTGTTCTATTTACAGACACAAATGCACTGATTGTGGATATTTTTGCTGCTTGTAAAACTACAGTGCAGTTTTCATTTCTTCTCCTGATCTATTTAAAATTAAGTTATGTTAGGGGGTTTTGGTTTTTTTAATGGAAAAGACACCAGAAGATTATTAGATCAAATAATGTATGGGAAAAAAATAAAATAGAATACTTAGTGCTGCATATAAAATGCCTAGGTCATCAGCTTCAAAATTTGCCACTAACCTAAAACATGCATATGTTCCACCTACATAGGGTACCTATCTACATTTTCAGAAATAATAATCCACCACAAAGCACATGAGACAAAGTACAAAGTAGGTTATATGATCCATTAATGAAAGATATTTTTTGGATATATTGTGTTTTTTTCAGCTCACAGACTATGACTACCACCAAAGAATTTCTGCCAGAGAATCACTGTGAAGGCTGTTTGTATGGAAGTGTTTATATCGAATGCTACCTAATTTGTGAGCAAATTGCTAATATAACACTTAGGTAAATTTAATAAGGTGAAGCATATGCATAAAGACTACACAAATGGTGAAGGTATCATAACTCATTTAACTGGCATTATTATTCTATATGTGTTTTGTGTTCATGGGTCTTCAAATGCCTTTTTTATCCCTTCCTATAAGTACAGTGTGAACACAGACTACTTGCATTTTGGTTTTAAATTTACTGTAAGCCCCAAAAAAGGACCATGGATAATGGTAATACCTGGGTCTAAAAGTGATAAAATGTATAATTTTATTTACTTCTAACCACTTCATCATCTCTGTGGCATTCCTATTGTTTGCATGATAGAAAGAAGCAAAATTGTCAACATTAGCTTATATGCCAGATAAAGAGTAAAGTAAGAAATTACTACTTGTTGCAGTACCAGGACTTATCCTCAAAAGGCAGATAGTTAAGAAGAGAATTTTAAACAAAATGATCCAGCATGCCAGAGAATAATGGAGTATTTTTAAAAACTGAAGTACAAGTAAAACATGCAGAAACTAGAGATAAAAAAATGGCACTTGGCAATGAGACCAAATTATTGTTTAGCTGCAAGTTTAATATATTTTCAATATTTTCTTATAAATTGTGTGTCTAAGCTATAAAAGTTATTATGACAATATAAATTTTATTAAAAAGTCTGTATTTATCTTAATTTTTAATTTTATTTTAATCTTAATTTATGGCTTGCAATTAGCTCTTTCATAATTCTGTATTTGTCCTAACCATGGTGCACTCATCCAACAACACAAGTGGTTTTACATCTTCAGTAACAAGATTTTCTGGGGGCTTGTGCCTGCCTCTGGGAACCAAGCTGCTCCAACTGTAAGAGCACATTCATCAATTTGTGAACATCATCAATAGTGGGGAGAGAGATACATTTCTGAAGATCACCTCTGCTGGCCTTATCACACACTCTCTTCTAGACAATTTATTACATTACTCAGTGGAAGACCTTTTAGTTTTTTCCTCTGTTCTGAGGAACACCCAGTTTTCTGGGTTTGGATTAATCAGTCAGATTAACCTGCTCTTCACATCTATCCTCTGAGCTTGCTTTGAGGAGTTCACCTTAGCTATCAGGTTTCCTTGAAAAAATTTCTAAAAGATTAGCAATGAAACATATTTTACAGCTGTGGCCAGAAGCATCACAGAGCAACAGAACAAGATTGTTGGACATGGTATTAATATATTAATACTGAAGTATTTGTATGACTGTTTCCTAAAGATAATAGGATTTGTACTTTAACTGTGATATGGTATGTTTGAAAAGACTTCTACACAAAAGAATGGGCACCTTTTTGGTGCAGAGGAGTACATGAATATCATCTGCCTGAAGAGTATGACTTTCATAACTTAGCTCCGTCATTGCTCTGGGATTTGATGGAGACGACTGCCAGGAAAGCACCAGAACTCCAGCAGTTATTTGGTGAGTGTTTCCTAATGCTTTCAAAACTGTGAAAACTCTGAGTATAGTTCAGACAGGAGTGAGAGAGACCGGAGTTAACTATCAGTGCCTTTATAATATTACATATTATAAAAAAGAAAATCTGAATTTGCTTCAGCAGCTGAACCAAAAAGTCTTGACTGGGACATGGTGAATGGGAGACATGCAGTAGAAATCTAGATCTGTGACTCAGATTAATATACAGTGTGGGATTTAAGAGACAGGAAAAAAGCTGTCAGCTAGGTAACAAAACAGAATAGCCCAATAGCTATTAATGAATATATGCAAGATGTTCTCTTTAAGTGTATTTCCTTGTTTATGATGAATACTGTTTAATACCAACTACTTTATTTAAAAGCTGAAACCATGGTATCTGAAACAGAGACTCTACTCTTTCTAATTTTCTTTTTGTGGTGTTGAAAATACCTAATCAAGATTCTGTTTTGCAGACGTAATTACCTGGAATAATTTCGAAACTTTTGTTATGAAGTATGGCTACAGAACTCATTGGTTACACTAAACTTACAAGGAAAATGAATTGTGAAATGAGACATTAAACAGAGAAATGTAGAAAAACAAAATAAATAATGGTTTATAACAATAATTGTTAAGTTACAGCTATTTTACTTTGTAACTTTCCTTTTACATTGTAAATTCCTGGAAAAAAAATACCAAAGTAAATGCATAAAACCTAATTTGATGCAAGAAGAAACACAATTTAACAGATAGTTTAAATTAGACAATGAATTTAAATTTCAGTTGATAGGAAAAAAAAGGCATAATGTAAGCCATGGAAAACAATAATTCTGTAAACATTTCCCTTGTATGTCCCATATTTTTTTAATATATTATTTTTCTACATATGAGGACTACCTTGAGATTATTAAATGCTACAGAAAATAAGAATGCTATGTACAATATACCAGGTATTATGATCCCTAACTATCACTACTATTTGTCACTCATATGAGTATAAAAGTGTATGGAGAGAAAAACTAATTTATTTTTATTTAGAAAAAAATCCAAGAGACATGTTCACATAGCATTTCTTGCCTTTGATTCTCATTCTTTGGAAAAGCATCTCCAGAATTTAGTTAACCATGCTTCTGGGTCAAGAACTTTCATTTTTAGTATTTGCCTTCAAAATGTTGCAACTGTGTCCACATTGCATCATCTATGAAAATTTGATAAAACTATAATTGTAATTCAATCATCATGTTTTCCAAAGGAACTATGTCCATACTTGAAATTTCCCAACCAAAATTCAAATAAGACTTATCTGTTCCCTAAAAACATTTTTTTTTCGCATTGCATCTCCAGGCCAAACTTTGTTTTGCCTTATATTTTCAAAACTAGTCTTTCTATTTATTTGTTAAGCCTCCTGCCTTGGCAAAGAAGGGTTTGAGAGAATCCATTTATGACAACACATCTGTGGGGGGTTTTGTTGTTGTTTGTTTGTTTGTTTGGGTTTTGTGTGTTTTCTTGTTGGTTTTTTTTGTTTGTTTGTTTTGGGATTTTTTTTTGTTGTTTTAGGGGTTTTTTGCTTGTTTTGGGTTTGGGGTTTTTTTTGTTAAAAATTTCTGGATATCCAAGAACTGATTCTTCAGTAGTTCATATCAAAGTCTTTTCAGTTGCTTCTGGACTTGTAGATTCTGAGGAAGTGACTCTTTCTTATTCCAGTAACATAACAGAAATTTCACCTGGTGAAAGGTGGGACCTCTGGGGGACCACCTTTGACTTCTCAACAAGTTCATAAACCTAAAATCCCCTGCCCTAAACAGCACCACCTCTGTCTTTATCATTATCTCAATATACTTAAATATTTTTCATTTTTGTAAAGCATTTTAAAGCAAGGTATCTATTTTTCTTGGGTTTTTGAATCAATAAGAATTTGCTCTTCTTTGCTTTTAGTCATCTAAATTCCCTCTGACTTCCTTTTACTTCTTCTTACAGGAAATTCTTGGGTTTTTTACTTCTCCATAAATGTTATTTATATTAAAATTTACTTCCTTATAAATTTAATTATGACTTTGTGCTTTTATACATGTATATATGTACCATTCCTTAAACTCATCTATAAACCTATGTGTTTCCATTGTTGGTGTTATTTTTGAGATTCAGTTTCAGAAAGATGTCCTGAGGCATTCACAAATGTCTCTTTATGTTTCTAATATACGTTTAAAAACAGAATTTGTGTTGGGTACTTGACTTAATTTTGTGCAGCATATTATTCTCCCAACAGCCCTATGCTTTGACTTCTTTTTCACGAGATTCTACTCATCAGATCATTATTCTTAAATCTTTAATCCTTATAAATCTTTAATCCTTATTCTACAGTTCTCAAAATTTGTTTTTTTGGTGAAAACAGAAGGATATTACCTGTTCAACATGGATCATAATTTCCATTTTTAGATTTTTCTGAGGTTTGTTTTTCCTCTCATTAGTAAAGATTTTCTTCAAGAAATTTTCTCCTGATAGGTTTCATGCCTTATACATTTTAAAATATTAATCATCAACTTAGTTATTTTCCAGCAGATATTTGTGGAACCAGAGCACCTCCTGTAACTTTGAAGTCCTGGTTTTCTATACTTTTCTAAAAAAACTGCAAATCCCTAGTTGTGTTACCAGTACCAAATCACGGTCTTGACATTATTCCTACTGTTTTCTTCTTTACCTGCAGAAATTCAGAAAAACTGCCTCTCACTCTTCCCTGAACACGCAGAGGAAAAACAAAGCGCCTACAGACCAAACTAAATAATATTACCTATATTTTGAAAGTAGTACCAGGTTTGACAGTATGAACTTTGTCATAAAATTCATTAACAGGAGTAATTTGATCCAAAAGTTGTAAAACCAAATCTCATGTTGAGAGGTTACAGTTATCAAAAAGGTGTGATCAGCAGACTCCTTGAAACAACATAACAACACCAAGGCCAGTGAAAGCATGGAGGACCAGGAGTACAAAGCATTTTTCTGCTAAGTGGTGTTATCAAAACATTCTTTGACAGAAAAATCAATGTAACCTTTACAACAAATTAGAATAAATGTGCTTAGCATGTTTGTTTCGAAAAGGAAATGTTGCCACTGTGTCTAGACTTCATCCATTTCAGGAAAATTGGTTCAAAATTACTGTTGTATCATCATGAAAAAATATTTTCAAGTCAATATGCAGTAGCAGAAGCACAAGTTTATCATTGCAAGACCATTTTTTAATCCAGAATATTTTCATCTGGTTTACAATGTACCTCCAGAATCAGTGGAAGAAAAACGGAACAGCTTATGAATAGAGCAACAAAGACATCCAGATCTCAGAAATATACAGGGTGTATGTGGTTATGTTAAACCACTAATTTTTCATATCATTATCTCTGCTTGTCCTGTTGATCCAGGGGGAGAGATGAAGTGACTTGGTGTCTACTTGGTGACTAGCCAAGCTCAACCCAACACACTGAATTAAATCCTTTTGTAGATAGAATACCAACACTAATTTTCTCAGCAGGTATTGCAGGATTAATTTCAGGTTAAACCTCTGAACATCCTTTTACTTTTGAGACATCCTGAAGACCAGGACCTTTCTCTCTAATCCCTTGGTTTTCATTCCTTGGATAGGTTTTCTCATTATGTGAAGGAGCCAGAGAAATGTGCGCTGAGTGTGAACAATAGAATTGACACTAAAAGGTTCCCAAGGGACAATGATGTTCCTGTGTATCTGGTATATAGGGCCCATTGCAAACAGAACCACCACCTAAGTTCATAAGTCACAATCTCACACTAGTGGGGAAGTACCACCACGTTGTAAATTACTGCAGTTACCGTTGGTAAATGTTGGTTATATGACAGTAAAATAGTATGCATCTGTTTATAAGAATATGATGCTACTACACAGAAGTTACATTTTTCACATTCCAAAAACTGTGGTCTGTTAGAAAACCAACATTTCAAAAAACTAAAGAGGTCTGAATCTTGAGCAATGTATTGGAAACATTGAAACAGCCTATATGCTTGCAACAAGGGGAAAATATAAAAATAAATATTTTTATTTACCCTAAAAATATGGTAAATAAGAAGTATACTGCACAGTAAATAAAAATATGGTTAACGGGCATTTATTGTCAAATAATTCCTTCCAGAGTAACTCAGCCTTCATCATACTGATTCAAGAATAGAGAATAGAGAGGAGAAAGGAATGCTAGTGATAGTAGACATAATATACTACATAATATACCACATAATACTGAAATCAGTAAATCTCTTAAGGCTGTTGAAAAACAGAGGCACTAATACAGAACATAAGGTGTACTGTAATTTCTAAGAATAAACATGTGTGGAATAAAAGCATTTAGTTAGCACTGAGAAAAAGGCAGAGAGGCAAAGAACAAAATGGCACTGCTGAGGGAAAAAAGAAGTGTACACAAGTCAAAGAAATGTCCAAGCATCCTTACCAATCTTCAAAGAATAAAAGGATATGATTATTCAGAATACCTAAGGTCAGTGAAAATCAAGGAGGATCAGAAGTTAAATTCTAGCATGTCAAAATAGCACCTAGTGCTACACAGGAAAGTCATCTGAAACTACTCCAAGCAAAATTGTTTCATAGATGCAGCACAAAACCCAGCTCTTAGCATTAAAGGGATGAAAAATCATTACAGTCAAGTTTGCATTTTTTTCATTTTCTGTTCAGAAATACCCAGCAATGCAAGAGAATCTTACATGAGACAGAGATGATCAAACACACAGTAAGTGTAACTAAGGTTCCTCGTTTCTTGTCTTTCTTAAAAAGAGAGGTTTGGTGCTAGCTGCTCTCACAGCTGTCTCCTATTGATACCACTAACGCTTCCTTGGGCCTGAGAGTCCTGTGAGTTGCATTAGCCCTTTCAACTGCAGCTGAAACATTCAAGGAGGCTGCCTTGGAGGAGTGACAATGTAGGTCTGCTGCAGAACCCTGTCAGCATCTCTAGGAATGTATTTATGATTAAATGAAATAAACCGTTAGTGTCATATTAAATCCTGACACACTCACACAATCCAATTTTCAGCAGCAGTTCTGATTTCAGGTTCTCCCTAGACATCTTAATTCTCTGAAGTGTGTGTATTTTTGATAGGACAGGCACATGGTCTCAGGCACTGATCTGAGGCAAACACCTAAAACCAGGGTTTTTTTAAGAATGTATTTGATTAAACTCTAGTCTAGCAAAACATTAGCAAGTGAGTAGGTATAATGGTTTCAGACTGCCCATCCATTCATAAGTTTCGCTGTAACAGACTCTGAGTGCTCAAATGGAAATAGTTAGAGATAAAGGGAAATAGATTATAGGGCAGTTTGTAAAGAAGGTATTCTCAACCACTAATGAAAGAAAGTGCAGTTCACATGTTGAATATTTTGTCTGATGTGTATCAGGACAGGAGTAGATTTACAACTTTTTCAAGATTATCAGAACGAAAAGAAGCATGTCTTCATAGAGTTAAGGCTGAGCATTTTGTTTCTAACCATGAGTTCCCATTTATATTTTTCTTGTACACACTTTCTAATATTTGTATAAATCCTGAAAGCATCTGAAAGCTTACAATATTAGATACAAAAAGTTCATAATGGATTGAAAGATTTAATATCTGCTATCAGAATTGAGCTTATTGAACTCTAGCTGTGGACTCCTTAAAAATGCTAATAAGTGTCTCAAAAATACATTGCAACAGGCAAGTGCAACAGGAGTACTTGGTGTTGTTGAGTTCATTGTTGATGTTTAAGTTTAGCTGAGGAAAAAAATAATATTACTGTGTAAGACATATGCCAATTATGCAAGTTAATGTATCACTGTATTAAAAAAATATTCAGAATATTCAGACAAATGTCTGTATATAGGAACCAAAGCAAAAATATTTTTTTTAAAAAATTTATTAATTTATATCCTTTTCCTTTGTGGCATCGGTTTATCAAATACTGTAACATGAAGAATAAAAGTATCATGGTGTACCCAGTGGTGAGTATTAACTCTCTGTTAACTTTTGGTAGTGCCAAGCAAATCACTCTTGAATTTCTTTTTTATAAGCTTTTATTTTTTATAAGATTTATGGTTAACTAAATGTTGATTAGTTCTTTCATTACTTTGTATTGACATACTGAAATCTCTTTGTAAATCTGACATTTGTAAATTCACATTTCTATTGGCAACAGATGAAAATTTTCTCCTAGACTAATTATATCACCACTAATACTGACAAAGAAGGCAGAGAAGCAACTCATTTTGAAACCCCGGTATTCCTGAGTTAATGTAAAGCCATCTACTTTCTGCAGGTGTTAAGAATAATAAAGGGGTTATAGTTCTTCTATAGGCAGTGTTTTTATTCCCATTTATGTGTTCAGTTATAGCTGTCAATCAATTTCAGTCACAAATCTCTAATACTATACCATGAAAATAGGCTGTATAAATCTGAGCAGAGATTTCTACATGCTTATCTACATACCATTATTTTAAAAAAATTAAAACATGAATGTGTAAATTACATTTTAATTGGGTGAATTCCTTAGCAAAGTCTACATCTACTGAGCTGCACTAAGCTGAATTCTTCCAATACTGATTGCCTTTGTTCCTAACGCATTTACTTTTAATAAATTAATTCTATTTTTTAAACTTCCGCTAATAAAATGTTTCAATACATAAAACTGTTTCTTGAATATACATTCTATGCAAAGTCATTTGTGACTGTGAAGAGGAATTTAGCTATTGAATTTCAGCATACTGGATACATTTCACAAATTACAGAAAGACACCTCCTGCTGTTCTTCAGAGTAGCATAATAACAGTGGCAGCCACAATACAGATTACAGGACTGTAGCTGAAAAGCTACTTCCTATTTCATTACTATGGGATGTTTATAAAAGTCAGGGGAGAAAAACAGAAAGGAAAATACATGTGTTCACATTCCTGGGGTGTTAAAATCTGGTGGAATGATATTGGTTGCAACACAGGCAGTGCCACAAACTGATTTAAACATGACATACTTCATATGTTATTCCCCATTTGCATATATTTCATTAATATATGCAGTGAAGGGATTAGTGAGAAATGCATACAGGAAAGTTTCTCAGACTGGGTACCTTGATATTGCGTTCTGGACCTTTCTGGCATACAAGGAAGAGGTGACAAAGTATCCTGATGTAGCATTGTGTTGTTTATACGGGTTTTATTGTAAAGTTGGTTATTTTTTATAAGTTAAGATTTGGTTTGACCCTTGGTTCCCCCCATGTTCTCCCTCATAATGGTTCATTCCTTCCACCAGTTACCGGTCCATCATTGTAACCAACCCCCTTTCATTTCTAGAACTTTCTATGTCAATCTTCCCTTACCTAACATATGATTTGTCCCCTGAGCCTTTTCCCTCCCCTGGGCCATTCCTATTGGTTCAGTTGTGTCCCTCGCTCCTCCCCTGGGATTCGTTCATTGGTCCTCGTGGCTCCTCGTGTCACGCCCGTCCCCTTTATCAGTGCCTCCCTAAGGGTTTTTCTCTGACACCGTCACTGGCCCTGCCTGGGTCAATAAAGCGCCTTGGCACCCGCACGTGTGTCCACTCCTTCCTTCCTTCACCTCAGTGCTTCGCAGTCCTGCTCTCGCCTGCGTCACCACGCCACAGAGGGAGCCACTGCCTGGGGGGTCTCGCAGAGCACCTGGGAGTGGCGGGATTTGTGGTCTCCACTGGTCACTCTGGGAGCGGCTGGCCAGCACCCGTCAGCTCCAGAGGCCACGGGACGAGACTGAATCCTACCTGTATTTAAAAAGATCAGGGGAAGAGATATGAATGGATTAAATTCAAGACCAAGTTAGCAAAAAGAATAAGATTTAGAAATAAGTAACTTGCATTCATTCCTTCCATCAACATAATGGGGTTTTTTTGGGGTTTGGTGGTTTGTTTTTTTTTTTTGGTCTTTCACGACACACCCAGTCCCCTGGTACTAGTAGACAACACCCACCAGCTGACAAAGTGAGCAATCTTCACAGTCCCCCAGTGGGAAGGACACCAGGTAGGATTCCTGCCAAGCCAACTGGTTTCTAGGAGAAGGGATGGCAGCTGAGGTCCTTCTCCTGTCATGCCATGCTAGGTTTGGTGGCAAGGAGTCGATACACTAGGAGATGCTTGGGGGCTCTAGAAAGAGATGGCTGGCCCCAGAACTGCATGCTGCAGTATGAATATTTTAAAAACATTAAAGTATTTGTCCATGGAGTTATTACTGTGATGTAACACAGATAGAAGCAGATGTCTATGCTAAAAATTGAAATCTGAAATACGCACCAGAAGCACAAGACATAAACAGCAGGTTTTAAGCATGATGGGTAAAAGTTAGAAAGACCTCTCAACCACCATTGATTTACTACCCATGCATAAAAACCACAAAGGCAGCAATAGTAAATGGCATACCTTATTAACTGATATATGTTACAGGAATCCTAATCACACAGATTAAATTCCAGAATGCATTGTTTGGGATGTTTCGATTTTTATTCAATGTAGTTTGAGACTTTATCACAGTCTTAATCAGTTCTTGAAGTATCCTCTCTCTATTGTAAATGATTTATTCTCAAATTGGAGGTAAAACTGGGATAATATGGGGTCAAAACCTCATGCTATCTTCAGAATCATAACTCTGCTATCCTGAGAGACTTTCTTTCTCAGCACAAACATTGCACATTAATATATATTGGCACATTACTTTCCCCAGGTTTATTTTTTAGCCCGTTTTCTTTTTTCCCTCCTCCTTCTTCTTTTGTGCTTCTTACTTCTCTTGCTCTCTAAACAGATGGGCACTGTAACTCTCTGTGTGCTCCAGTGGGCTGAGAAAGGTGAACTCCTGGAAAAGTGTTTAAACTCCCTTAATCTAACAGGTGTTGAACTGAAGAGTTCCATTAGCCACAACCTCTGTCTCCTTTGAGAACTAAAAGGTCTTGCTTCTCTAAAAACCTTCTTGCCTCTCTGCCTGCACAGTCCATGCAGCCATATTCCAGCCCAGGTGGGTACCTACAAAAGCCTGGTAGATTAGCCATTATCGCAGCAATTCACTGCTACAAAGGATTTTGTTTAATTTTTTCACATTCATTTCTCAGCTAGGGCGTCCTACAGACACTTCACCGGACATTCAAAACTAAATTAATGTCATCACAGCAAAGTTCCTTCTGTTTTCAAAGTTCTAGACTGTAGATAAATGAATGCAGTCGGCACATAGCTCTTCTTTGCAAGTATTTGACTTCTTAATGCAAGAGAACAAAGAGACTGTTAAATCTTGTCAATAGGGAGAAAATAAATGGAGCTTGCACAAAAAGTGCATTGCTTTAAGTTCAATCACCCTCTTCTTTATAAGAAAACTGAAAAGGACAGCAACAAGAAATAATATTTTTAACTACAGAATCTTTTTCTTTTAAAAATTAATGTGGATGGGAAAGGACAAATGAACCAAAAGGAATACCTTGTTTCAACTTCTTTTTTTTTATTCTTTTACTAACAAAGACATAACTTTCTGTAAGTTTTAAAAATAAATCTCAGGAAGGTGTCCCATACTTCTTTCTCTCTGAGGCAAAGGGCCAATTTAGCTTTCATCCAACAGTAAAATCTCTCCCAAAGGACTTATATGTGACAAAATCCTCATTATCTTTACTGGGAAAACAAGAGAGATGTGTTTACATTCCTTCAAGCTAGTGACAGATCAGGACCAAATATTTTACTTCCCATTATCTCCCCCTATAAAGCCCATTATAAGGCTTTATCCATTCAAAATTATAACTTTCAGAGAGAATTTCAAATCTCTCTTGCTATGCATCATTTTTTCTACAGCTGTGCTTATTCTACAGTCAAATAAAAGGGCTGGTATTCTACAGTTGCTCCTTGGAGACTTAATCCTACTTAATCAAATAAATATCATCACATCACAAAATTCTTTTCCTTGGCCCCACCTTAGACACTGTTTCATGTTCTAGTTTGTAATAATTGAATATTCATTAAATATTAATGAATTTCATATTCATATTCTAGCTTGATTTAAGGAGAGTGTATTTTGACTGCTGTCACGTAGTTACAAGAACATCTTTATATCCTACTATATACTATACCCTACTATAGGGTATAGTATATAGTAGGATATATATATATTGCTTTATGTCCTACTACATTTTCATGAATGCTGAACTTTTTCTCAACTACCTGTTTTTCAGAATAGGTAGTTATTTAGATACAAGATATGTTTATAAAAGCTTACATGTCTTAATATAATTTCTTTTCCTCCCTCTGCAATTTATTAGAGCTCACAGGTATTTTTAGTTAGACTAGGAGACATCAGCAACTAGGATTTTCCTTTTGGCTTCTTCCAAGGCCCAGTTCACTGTACAGTCTGTAAATTGCTTGCCATCACAGTTCCTTATGTATAAGGCATAGCAGTGAAATATTGAAATATCCTTCTGTACAGTTAGATGGCCTGGAGTCATCACTGGTAATTAGATAGGAATTCAACACCTACAGTATCTGGGTTGTGCTATACCATTCGATGCTGCAAACACATTATAGGAAACACCTCTTACTGTGAATGGATATGGCTGGAGTTTAGGTTTGGGGTTTTCTTCTTCCCATTCAACAGTATATAATCACTTTAACCACGTGTCACTATTTTGCTAGAACAGACAACAGCAATCTTCTCTGAAATGAATGTAGTTTTCAACTGCTTCTAGTCTGCTTCTCACTATGATTACAGTCAGCAGTGATTTTAGTACTTGATTCCCATGAGAACAATTCAGGGGCAAATGACTCTCTGTAGAATATCAAGCTTTTTGTTCTAATGTCTTAAGACCAGAAAAATTGCATATGCACAACATGGCTCCAAGTGCTTTGAAATATGAAGACTTATATATGATACGTAGAGATAGATAGATAGATAGATAGATAGATAGATAGATAGATAGATAGATAGATAGATAGATAGATATACACACACAATGCTTTTATAATCAGAGAAATACTTGGCAATTACAAAATTATTTTTGTACCTAAACAGTGACAAGACGCTGCTATACCAAAAAGTCCAGAAAAATCTCAGCACAGGTGGAAGATCTGTAGTATTTCATGGGATTACAGCTCTGCCTAGAGTCCTGACACTGTAGAAAGTTTCTGAGCAGCTCACACTCTTGCCAGATCCTAATTGCTTCACCTTGGCTTGAGATCACTGAATGTTGTAAATCTAAAAGTGAAGTATAAAATGTAAGATGATCATGTAAATGACAGTAAATGGAAGTAAAAACAGAAGCTCCAGTAGGCAATTAATCTGTTTCTCCTAGGTGTCTCCTGGATGTCCAGTTTAGGATAAATGGAATTTTTCTTTGGAGATTCTACTTTCTTTTTAATATCTACCAAGAAACTCTAAATCACAAGTTCAGGACTTTTTTAAGGGCAATGAAGATAGGTGACATAAATCACAGCTAACATATAGAGCTGTATTTAATTCCTGAGGTCTGATCTCTTTTTTCCTTAATTCTCTCAAACCCCATTTGTGCTGTGGATCAGTAATTCTGAGAGGTGAATTTGGTTGAAATGGTCAGATATTTTGGACAGCTAGGTAGTCTAGCAATAGCAGCATCCTCTCCCCTCCCCCAACTCCTTCTCATATTACTTCTTTCAGTCATTTCCTGTTTCTAATCTAAAGTTTAACCTTAGTAGTGCAAAAAGACTCCTGAGTAGTAGTTTAACTTCTTTTCTATTGTAACTATAAATTTAAATATCTAACTTTGAATATCCTCAAGGACAGATCTTTCCTTTTTTAGATATTTATAGCAGAACGGGCACCATGATTCTTCCCTTTGAGAATAGAAAGTTATTCATATATTATACATATATAGTTAAACAAGAACAGGTGTTTAAATACACACTTAAGGAAGACTGATTATTTAAGCAATTTTGTATGATAGGAACTCATAAAAAAATAAATTAAATTATAACTTTAATTTTAAAAATATTTTATGCATAAATATGGTTGAATAGATAGTTGGCTGGGTTTTATGCTTAACAACTAAACATAACTGGGGATGTTAATATATAATGAGGAAAGACATCCTCACACCAAAGTGAAATGCCAGAATGCATACGTATCTTTTGGCAAGCAGATAATCTGACGAAAAGATCTCTTTCTGTTTTTTGATGGCTGCAACCCAGCTAGGCAGTCTACCACAAAGGCCATGACAGATGGTGGGAAGTACAGCTTGAAGGCAGGGCTCTTGGCAGGTGTTTTGGCAGAATAGAAAACTGTCAGGTAAAAACCCACAAAGAGAATTGTTACTCTCCTGTGAAGTTTCTGCACAATTCCAATGACATTTTTGGAGGAATTATGTTTTTTCCAAACCACACTCAATCTCAAGTCCATAGCAAATACAACATAGAGAGAAGAACTGCAGCGACGAGTCCAGCTATGTGCTGTGTCATATTTAAATTTTCTCCAGCAAAAATATAAATCTGGGGTTGTAGTGCTGCTACTCAAGCCTGACCTTGACTTCATCTCTTGAGTCCTCACTCTGCATTGAGCAGCCATATCTTCAGTAGCAATATCTTCTTCCTTTCTTCACACAGTACTTTGCTGCAATCATCATGAATATCATCATCATCATCATCGTCATCATCACCAATATCATCATCATCATCATCATCATCATCATCATCATCATATGAAATGCATGTTCTGTATTGGTGTGAATTTTTCTAATAGTGAATTTATTTTTGCCACTGTTGTGATTACAAAAAAATGCAATGAAACATTAAGTGTATGTATTTTTTCCTTATTCTGAACACCTTTCCACATAAATTAACCTCCCCACAAAATCTGAAAAAAGTTGATGAGCTTAGAAGTAGATTTGGAAATCAAGCCCATATGTCTCTCTCTGAAATATAATGTACCACCAGCAGCCCCAAAGAAGACTCTAATAATTTGAATACACAAATAAATATGTCTTATAGAAGCTGTGGAATTCAGAGACTACTGAATCATTTGTATAATATTTCTGTATGCACTACAGAGAAACTCAATTAAAAATGAAACCATTGGCTGCTTCACCTTCAACACACTGACACTGGCTGCCTTTGAGGAAATAATTTGTGCACAGAAGCACATCTGAAGAAAAAACACATTTTATGGGTTTATGCCCATTACTTGACCAAAGAATTCATTTGGTTTTCTGACACTTGGAAGGAGAGAGAATGTACTTGAAAAGTAGAAAAACATAGTCCTCCCTTGAACACATAACTTCAAAAATGTTGTGTATGAATGCCCCAGTTTGCTTACTAAAGACCCTGTTGTCAGGGGTGTTGACCTGAAGTTCCTACTGAAGTCAAAAATTGATCCAAACTACAACACTTGTAAAAGTCAGAACTACATGTTAGAACTTGAGTCATCATTAAATAAAAACAATTCAAAAGAAGATACTGAAATCCAGCCTGGTGCTTTCTGGCAAGCCAGCTTGAAAAACCATAAGAAGAAACAGTCCAAGAAATTTTACTGTGAAGTATTTAGGACTGAACTGCGCTTTACAGGAGGCAACCTGTTTGAGGGTGTTACCGTCCCTGAATTTACCACAAGAGGTTGCTTTTGGGCTTGGGCAGTGTGTTTCTTTTGCCAGGTAGATAACAGGGCTTCTACTGCACTGTAGAGATTTGTTTGTAATACTTGCAGCAGTGAAAATTACATGTACAAGCCTGAAGAGTGGACACATGGATCACATCTGCTGCCCACATCACTGCTAGCTGAGCTTCAAATTAGTCATGCTGTGTAAGTAAGTTTACTCTCTCCAAAAATCTGTTACTGCTGCTTTCCAGCTTCATGTGCTGTCATTTGACAGGCTAATGTTGTTCCTTGAACACAGTTTAATTCAGGCAGTTTTGAAAGTCAGCAATGTGGAGAGTGAAGCAAGCTAGAAAACACCAAATAACTCAGAAAAAGATATTTTAGTACATTATTTAAATATATTCAGCATCCATTGAAATTTCACATTATTCCATGAGTTATTACTATGGTAATGTGAAAGAGAAAGAGAAAAATACCATTCTTTTAACTATACATGCAATTAATTAAAATATTATGAGGATAAACTTCAGGAAATGAGCCTGAAAATTATACTTTTAAAAGGGCAATATGATCCCATATTTTCTTTTCTTTGCCTAACACCTTTGATCTTATAAAATAAGAAATAGCACTAGCAATGGAAGGAGAGGGTTAAATATTTTTTTGTAAAGTAACCCTCTATACTTACAGGGAAAGAAATACTTATCACTGCATGCAATGTCAGCCAATATCTTACAGAGGTCCCCTCTAATGGATTGTGCTGCTTCTAAAAGATAAAGCTTTCTGAGTGCACTTTATCTGCTAATAAATGACTTATAAATATATACCATCTGAAAACTTCAGCAGGAAAATACATACTTTTGTTAACAGTCTTTTCAAGTATCCATCCACTTTAAAGCAAAATAGAAGCGTGTACTGCCATTTTTGCTCTCTTTGCTTCTTTGATTCCTAGCTCTAAATATCAGGGTTTTTTTTTAGTAACCTAAGATCAGTAAACAGAAAGAAACCTTATGTTGGTAATGTTGCAATAGATGTACAATAAAGAAGTAAACAAATGTTTGAATGAGTAATAAATATATAAAAATTATTTAATGTATACTACTTAATGCATTTACAGATGGGACAGTTTGATCTAAGCCATATTTATTTAACTATTTCGCATTGAAAAATTCAGGGGTAAATAAAAAGAACAATGCATTTATGTATTTCTACCACTCTATCAAAACATCTCTTTAAATACCAATGCTGTTAGAATCTACATGTTCCACTGAAGAGGTTCGTAACCTCAGCTTCATTTCCCTTTATATGATGTCAGTCATTTGAAACACTCAATAGAGACTCTTTCTCTACTTTAGAAACTAAAAAAATCAATTCAAGAAAAAACTTTTCCTCTAAGTTGTTTCCCTCAAGCATATTTTTTTACTTCAACATACCTAGATAAATTAAGAAAATTCCCATTGTTCTTATCTTTATATAGTCTACGATGTATTTTTCCTCTAGTTAAAACTTTGCTCTAGAACCTTTTGCTTAGCAGAAGAGAATATTAATTCAGTAGAAAGAATAGAACTTTAATTCAAAATCTTCAGGATTAAGGATCTTAACTTCCATTTCACATAACAGAAGGAGGTTTTTTTTTGATTTTTAGATTACAGATATAGTGTGTGATTTTACTTCTGACAGAAAGTCAAGAACCTTGTAAATTTTGACTTCTTACTTTGAACTTGAGTTATTCTTCAAAACAGGGATGCTTTCCTCATTCAAGGCAACACTATAAGCTGGGATACTTGAATTGAAAGAAAATGGCTTAGGCACCTTGGTGGAATCTGGACGTATAAACTCAAAGTCACAGAACTAAGTGGCATGTTATCTCAATTTAAATAGGCTTTGGTCCTGACCAGTATAACTGTATTAAATCAAATAACATTCTATCCACTTAGCTCAATAGATTTAGGTCAGAATTAATATAAATGAAGATGTATCTATCAATACAGTCAACATAATGACTCAAAGACATAGAAGCAGTTAATACAAATATTTATAAAATTGAGAGTAACTATTTCTGTAGATGCAGAGATCAGTATCAAAACCATGACCTTGTTATTATCAGCATGCCCTCATGATTTTGCACCATAAAACCAGTTTGAGTCCAAACTCAAAATAGCCTGTCATTTTCTCTGGCATTGTTTTACACATATAAATTCTCATTTCCCTTAATAGCTCTTCAGTAAGTTTCTCCTGTTGCATTCCTGCCTGCAAACTGTCTGTCCACAGAATGCCATCAAACCACATTACTTTGGTATTAATCTACCTTAGACTTGATGGAATTTCCTAATGGAGAGTGTGATCACTATCTTTCTGTGAATCCAGAAGGGATCTGGTCATGCCATATCAGAAATGGAGAGTGGAAATTAAGCTGGCAGCTAGCATAGGAGGATAAAACTGGACCTTTTATTGTTAAGTAGACTTGGCCAACGGTGATCATATTAAAGACAGATGCTCTTGTGCATTTAGGTAGAAAATATTTTTTTTTCTTTCTAAACTACAAGAACTTTTAAAATGCTTTACTTCTGAACAACTTCTTATAATTTGTAATGTTAGGGAAAAGCTTAAAATGACAATGGGAACATATTTTTCTTGGGGCAGGAAACTCTCACCCATTCCATCTTCCTTGAACAGAATACCTGGAGTCTGTACAGAGGAGATAAAACATATACTACTGGGTCACCTAAGCTTATTACATGCGAGGGAGGATCTAAATTATCTTGGGAGACTATCATCTGGTAGATAACAAAATCTGTAGTTTCTTTCCAGTTTGCTGCTTATTCTAATGTATTCATGGAGAATCATGCCCTCAGTTAAATGAAAAGTGAAAGCACTCTTGCAACTGTGAGTGTGTAGCTGTTGGAACTCTGCTGAGGCAAGCTAGGTTCAGCATCATGAAAAAAGAAATCTTGTTAGTGAATATGCCCCTCTGGTTCATCCTCATTTTCATATACCTGAGTTACTTGTAAGTGAGAGAAAGGATGTTTTTAAATGCTTTAAATCTGTCATGAAAATATAGCATGTTTCATCAGACAAACACTAACCTGCGATAAAAGTTCAAGCACTCTAAACAGTTGAACATCTGTCACATGCTGAGCTTTGCACCTTTAATTAGATCATTTGTTTGAAAAGCTGAAGCTATGCCTAGCATGTCAACAGTGTGATTCTACAATTTTGTAGAACAATCTAGTAGTTCTCTTCCCTTGTGAAGTAAATGATTGCTCAAAAATTCAGGAGAAAAGAAAAATCCTCTGTAAAATTTTCTGCAAAAGACCTATAGGTCCTGATATTCAAATAGTGAAACTCTGGTTCTAAAGTTTGTGTGACCTCTATATTTCAAAAATCTCTCTAGCCTACATTTCCTCAGTTGATGCTTTTCAAAACTGTGCAATGGGACACACACCATCTTCTGACCATGACTTATTATCATTTTGCCGATAATGTTTCCCTTTTTTCGTATCATAAAAAGGAGGAAAAACAAAGGAAACAGAATGCTCCTGCCACCTACATGCAGGAAGTTTGTTCTTAATTATCAGGGTCATCTGGGTTCATTGCCCCTATCTTCATTTTGAATCCACATCTTTAGAAAATGCTTTTTCTTTCACAGGAAGATACCTCAGCCATTAAACAACAAACAATATGACATGGAAGCTGTGTCCAAACAGCACGGACATTCCTCAGGAAATTCTCTGTCTTGCTGAAATTTTTTCCCCTCTGTGTCAGTTCCTTTCAGCTTAATCCAGGCAACTGCCTCAGGAGGTGTGTCTTTGGAAGTTTTATCTGATTATGGTCTTGGGAAATATCCTGCAGTTCTTCATACTGTTCGCAAGTATTCCACAATTTTCTCTAAGAGACATTCTGTCTCAAAACAAAAACATGTAACAAGTATCAGTTTTCTATGAAAATCAAAACAAAAGCTTTCATAGATGGGGAGAACTTGCAGAAATTATTTACTTGTGCAATACTGAAGAATTATAACACTAACATTTCAAATCACTTATCTTGATACTCCTTTTCAAAATTTTACAGTACTTCCTTGACATCAGGAAACACTAATGCATTAATACTCTGATTAAGTGCATCAGAAACCTTAATTTCTGAATGACCTGCTTACTGAATTAATTTATCAAAAAATCTTCAGAGTGAGATTCTTACAGAAAATATCTGGTCAACATGCCACAGGAAGAACGCTTACACTTATCTCTGCAGTGTCTGAGCCAATAAACAACATGAATCAATAAGTAACTGTCAAAATCCTTGGATAACCAGTTCAGATGCTGAAGAAAAATACTAAATTCAGAAAATACATGACTGAAGACATGCTGCACCATCCTTACAATGTTGGAGTGCTTGCTTATTTCTTGATGCCAAGACAATTATCACTCACAAGTAGCAAAAAATTTCAAGGAACAGACATGAAAATAGTAGATTAGGCTCCCTAGGTTATTTACTTCATTGAAGACAGGGAAGGTAATTTATGGGCTAGTTTCATCAGTTACCAAAATGTTCATTTGCTCAATGATTTTGTAACCATATTCCATGGGGCAGAATATCAGCACAGGCTTCTTTTCACAAGTTGCTGTATCAAGTCTACGTACTAATCAAAAGCATGAAAAAACTCAGTCTAGCACCTATTGCATTTAAGTCTGCAATTTAACTTAAATGCAAACTCACTGGAAAATTGAACTTATGCAAAAAAATCTGGCCATTATCTTTTATTTCAAGCACAATCATGTGCATTTCCTCTCATTCAACAGTGTGCATGTTCCTGAAGAGGGCAGATGCTCTGTTCTGCTCTGCCTGAGCACTTTACTCAGTCCATCACTTTCTCCTCTATATCCTCATTTTCATTTGATGTCATCATAAATTCTTAGCAGGTCCTAAGAAAGTTTGAAAGAACTGAAGTTAGCTGTGTTGTGCTTCCAGTAGATACAGAAGAATTTAGGCTTCTTCAGCTATTTGTGATGAATCCTGCTTAACCCAACAAACACTGTGGTAGTCATAGCAGCTATGTAGTGTGAGGCTCCAAGTTAGATGTCATCCTCAACCTGTGCAGTATGAAGCCCCTGCTCCTAAGAACCCTTGCTACTCCTGTAAAATAACCTGAAGAATAGTATTTCATTATTAAGTCAGACTAAGTAGCCAGAAACATAAGATCATAATCATCAGTCCTTCTTCTAGAGGGAAGATGAAATTTGGCGATATTTAGGAGAGAGTAAAAGAAGGAATCTGGTGTGGTGGTTTGACAGGAAATGTGTTTTTTGGGATGCTGTGTTTTTGGCCAATGGATATTCAGACTTTATTATTGGCATTTAACCTGACCATTGGGACATGGACACGCCTCTGAGAACACGGGGTTAAAAGCAGAGCTCTCCCCTGGGAGGGTCCTCTTGGGTTTCCGGCGGGAAAGAGTTCGGGTCTCTCCCCCGGCCCAGCTGCTGGCTGGGCAGGGGGAGGGGAGAACCATGTGGCCGAGAGAGGTAGGCCTGAGCCCGGGGCTGGAAGGGTGGAAGAGAGAGAGAGAGAGAGACACCGGGAGCCATCGGGCAGCCCCCCCTGAGAGACACAGAGAGAGAGAAAGAGAGCTGCTGCCTGGGACTGTAACCTTGAAGCTTGATAAACATGGGCCTGCGCCGGCAGCACGGCTGGGACGGAGAAGAGGGGGGGGTTCAGCCGGCCGCTTGTAAGAGCTTTTAACCCCTTTTTGGAGAATGAGAACTTTACAGATCATTGACCTCTCCTAGAAGATAGAGTGGAAGATGAGGAAGGAAATGGGCCAGTGTGAGAGAGGTCTGGGCGAGTGAGAGATAGTAAAAGAATAGAGAAGAACCCTAGTGGGAAGAGATGATGGAGTGGCTTTTGCTGGACTCTTTTTGCATAGCCATGGACAGAACCATGTTCCTTGTGATACAGAGACTGCATCCTAGGGGGAGGCAATGGCCTCAGAACCAAGAGGGTTCAGTGTTGATGCCCCTCGGCCCCAGGGGGTGAAAAATATGGGGGGGACAGGTGTCCCAAAGGAGAGATTGTGGGGACAGGTGTCCCAAAGGAGAGACTGTGCCTTTTTTGGAACGGGACAGAGCATCCTTAAAAAAGACAACCCTAGAAGCAGTTCTGGTCCATGTTCAGTGGTGAGAGCACTGGACATGAAAAAGAAGAAGTCACGATAGCAGATGTTCTCCGGGCGGTGCCACAAGTGACACAGAAACACACGAGGCTTCGACTGTGTTTCCAGGGGAAGCCCATGGTACAAGAAGAACTCCTCTCCTCTTGATGAACTGAGGATTGATTGTCTAAAAGGTGGTGCTGGACTGAGAGTTGGTGATTTGAGGAACAAATGTATTGGGTTGGAAATTTGGTGGGGGAGGAGGAAATGCATTTGTGAAGTTTTCATTTTCCCTGTGTGTGTGTTCCTTTTTATCTGTAGTTGTAGAGTAGTTAATAAAGTTCTGGTTCTTTTCTTTCCTAAGTAGGAGCCTGCTTTGCTTATTCCTGGTCACATCTCACAGCAGCTACCAGGGAGAATGTATCTTCATGGAGGCACTGGCATTGTGCCAGTGTCAAACCATGACATCTGGTTTCTGGTCCTATCATTTTTGGGTAATGACAATCTATTATACCTTCTTCTGTGCTCATGTGGCTGTGTATCACCATGTGGCTATGTATCACCACCACCACCCATTCCTTTAAGAACCTAGGAATATACTATCTACCCTCTAGCATTTTCAGATACCTGACAATAGTTATCTTTTTTTCCCATAAACATAAACAGCATCTCAGTAAGCTTGGATTGATTTGGGGTTTTTTAATAGGCAGCTTTGGGTATGTGTAAGCAGCTAAAGTGTTAAATAGAGGGATGATCAAATTAATCTCACTTTTTCTGTACCTATGGGTGTATGTTGACCCATGGTTTTGACTTTGATCCCTCTTTTTGATCCCTCTTGAATCTCTTCAGAGCTTTAGCAATTATACAGTGCTGACATTTCCTGGCTCACTTCCAATTATTACAATTTTCACACAAGATATTTTAAACAGAACTCGTTAACTTTCTGGTTTAATTCTTGCCCTTCATCATTTCACTGCAGTATTGTACCTAAGTAATGTTCTACAGCAGTTCCTGCTGTTTAAAACACCAGAGTCCTTTTGATAATACACAATTAAGCTACTTGAAGAATGTCAAGCATTTTTGCTTTCATTCAGATTTCTGTGCTTGTTAAGTACTCTATTCCTCTTGAGGATTTGGAGGGGCTTTGGGGAGGATTTTTGTTTATTTATTTTGTTTCTTTCTTTTTTGTTCCTCTGAATAAAATCCAACCCATTCAACCCAAAATATTAACCTTAGTGCAATATTTCTCAGAAACAAAAGAGAAATTCAAGGATTGAAGAGCATTAAAGCATACTTTTTGCTTCATAATTTTGTTATTTGTCAATCCATTAGCAATATTCTAACTCAACTAAACCAAGTGATTTGTACTTTGAAAAATATGCTTTTTTTTTTTTTTTTTATGAAAGCAAAGTTGTCAGAAGCATATTCAAAATCTCAGGTTGAAATCAGATTACAGACCTAGTAATACATAACCTCTGTAGTCTGAGGAGGGTCAAAGGTAGAGATTGAAATATGGTTTAGACAATAAATGATCACCTATCAATTGGATTCTTAATTATGACATAATATTAATTTAAAAATTTTTTAAAAACCCAAAACACACACCCCATTGGGATTACTAATTACAGGTGTTGTTTAAAATCAACTAAAATACATACAGTTTTAAACTTAGGCTTTGATCCCATTTACACTGCTGAGAAGAAATATGTGGTTAATTTTATTTGCAGCAAATTTCTTAAATTAAAAAAAATCTTGTTTCATTATGATTTTTGTTGTTGTTTCAGTAAGAACCTCAATATAGTTCACAAGAATTAAGTTCTTAAGTGTTCACCATATTGCAATACTAAATCACTATTTCCATCAAGATACAAGTAAAGGCAACCAGACTTCTAATTTACTCCAATAACAGATGTAGAGTCTAGCTAGGATTTGCTACCATTATTACTTTTTAAACTTAAAAATATCAGAGACAAAGGCATTTAAGAATAGACAGATAATTATTTTTTGAGGAAGCCTGGAGAAAACTGAAGAATTAGGTAAGGTAAAGCACAGGGGTAAGACAATTAACTTAATTAATTAAGTCTCCAAAAATCATTTTCATGCATACTACCCTGATGTCAGAAATTGCACAGAGGCAAATTAAAAAGTACTTCTGTTTTCTGAGGAAAAGAAGAAGACATTGACAAGAAGGCCACTGGGAAATTTTTGTTAACTTCAGCTGAATCATTGCTGCCTTCAATGACTGTGGATAGTCATTATTTTCCATGCACAATGACTTTGCACAGAAAAGCACAAATCTTAATTTTATGTTTTTCAAAATGGATTTTTCCTTCGTAACTCAACCTTTGATTGTTTGCAGCAGTAATCCTGTTTTGTTAAGTGATGCCTCTGAAGACATTGTATGAAAAGAAATTAAATGTACTTCTTTGTACCCATGAGAAACATCACCACCAGTGAAATTCCTAACACTCCCAGGAATAAGTGAATAGGTACACAGTAAGGCTGTGCAGTTCTGTGGGGAGAGATTTTTCTGGACTTGGTTAGGCTTTTCTAGTTTTGGCTGACATACTGGGGCTAGGAAATATCGCTGGAAGTTGACCAAACCTAGCTCTAACTGAAAGTTTAGTTCTTTTTGACAGCAAGACCTCTTCTAATCTGTCCTACCTCGTTACAGTGGTCATCCTACTTCCCCTCTGCTTTGTCTTACCCTCAGCCTCAGCCACTGTAATTTGCTCAATTTTGACCACTCCGTTGGTCAAAAGCTGAACATCATCACTGGGTAACACCTTGGACTTGTACAGCTACAGCACCAGATGGTTTGAAATGTTTGAAAGACCTAGCCATAGCCATGTCATACCAAAACCTGAAGGGCATAGAGGAAAAGTACTTGTGAAATCTAGTCTGAAAACCAAACAACCTATTAGCTGTTGGGAAGATGACACTTCTTCACTTGGAAGAAATTCAGGACCCTCAACTGCAATTTCCTCTAAGGAAGAGAAATTTTGTATACAGATAATTTTACAGATACATCTTCTTTCAGTCAGTCTCATGTGGCTATTTGTTATCTGCACTAAAACACACAGACACAGCAAGGGAGGATTTCAGAGGCGAACACAAAAGTGCTCTTACAAAATATTTGATCCTCCTTCCCTCAAAAATTGCTGCCTTAGATCTGATAAAAAGCTTTTCTGTAGTAGAAATCCAAATTAAAATTTTATTGACAACCTTTCATTTAGAAAATAAACTGCTATTTGAAATAAAAGTAAAATTGCCCAGCGCAGCATGGAAATGAGGGTTTGGAAACTAGGAGATTCATATTTAACACAAGAATGTTATGTGGATATTTGCTAGACTTCTTCCAGTACATGAGATTTAAAGGGTGGCTATCCTTTAAAAACATTGATAGAAAAATGATGAAAAGCAAAAGGAAAACTTCTGAGAACTATATCTCACTGAAATCTAACTCCACGCTTTTGGTATGACTGCTTAGATACTCCATGGTACTCAAAATAAGTTGGCCACTACAAATGAAATGAATCTCCTACACTCCCACACAATTTTACTCTCCTGATAAGGAAATTGTGTGCATGGTGGGGGGATTTAGCAGGCTAGGAGGTTACTCCGAGGCCATGCACCATCTGTTTGATCAAACGCACATATACCATCACTCTTTCAAAGCTTCCTTTTTTTAATTTCTCTGGGGTTTTTGTTTGGTTGGTTTGTCGGGGAGTGGTTAGTAGCAAATGCACTTTTATAGATCATTTTGCTTAAATCTTCATCTTTGCAAAAGTACCAGGAAGGAAAAATTCCAACTGTCTTTTGATTGAAAAAATAAATAATGAAGTAGAAACCCAGAAAAGAAACTGCAAAAACATTTTTTGAGCATCAAGTTTTGTAAATTATAAATAGTATTGCAAGATATTAAGGGGAATTACTCCTTCCAATGGCCAATGTAATAAAAGCTCAAATCTTGTTCAATCTATTCTCCTATTATACCAGGTCTTATTGTAGGTGATGTCACTAAACAAAAGGGAACCAAAACAAAACAAAAAACAAGCAACAGCAACAACCTCCCCCCACTGGCAAAAAAAAAAACCAACAAAACAAAATCAAAAAATCACATACACAAAAAAACCCACAGGACAAACCATAATGAAACAAAAAAAACCACCTTAAAACAAAACAAAACAAAACAAACCACCAAAGAAACAAAACATCTTCCCCCTCCACCACCCCCCTAAAAAAAAGGCCAAAGGCCAACACCAACAACAAAAACAATTGGAGTCTTGGAGTTATTAGGAGATTAGAGAGGCTATCCAGAACTGTTTCACTTTGTTTTTCAACCTTCTAAGAAAATTTATTTGGAAAGGAAACCTCATACTGTACTTCAGCCTGAGTGAGAAAGTAAGTGAGAAATAGTGTCAAAGAAACACAGCAATATAGACTTTTAGTAAGAGAAGACTTGGAGGTAATATCATATGGTGAGAACAGATGACATAGCTGGGCATGAGGGAGATTTCACTGGTACAGTCTTAAAAGGATATCTAATGTGCTTTACAAATAGCATGTCAAAATTTCTGCGTAAGAACAAAAACAGAGAGATGCTTCAGTGACACTGAGAAAATGGGTCCAACTCTGGGATATGGCTTGTTTCTTGAGTCTGACAGTTCTTACAAGATGAAACAAAATAAAAATTAATATTATTTTTTAACTGCAAATTATGCAAGTTAAAGGATTGATAGCAGAATCCCCTCTTACTGATGTAGTTAGTAAACATACCCAGGGATATGTGGGGTAAAAGGTGTTACTTGGATATAAAAACAATAAAACTGAGAGGGGAATCAGGTGAATCTGTGAAGCTAGGAGATTTAATATAATTTCTAATTTTGAAAGGGAGTTCTCTATGAGGTTGTGCTCCTATATAAATTTGAAGCTCTTATGCTCCAAATTTATAATGTTTCTTTTTCATGTGAATTTGACAAAATCACAAGTGCTACTGCATTTTTTCTTTGGAATGGGAAAATACAAAAACTTCATTCTGCCTGGCTGTGTAATTTCATAAAATATGTAGAGACTCCAAGAAACTCAGAGAGTCAAACTTTTTTCTGTGCTCGGGTCAAAATAATCTTATACAATGAGAGAAAAGGAATTCTGTGCTGTACAAAAGCCTGGGCTTCATCTTTCTATATTTATTTGTGTTTTCCTGGTAAATTTGTTTGCCTTTTGCTAGATTTTCATCTTGACTGAGTTTACTGTTCTGTTGCCACACTCTACAGGGGCCAATCTGAAATTCAGTTTAGGAACAAGCCCTGATTCCTCATAAAGTTGTGCAATGTAATTGACTAGAAAAGCTTTCAACAGCTTTTAATCATCTCAAATGCTATGCAAAAGGTACTTCTCTTATCACTAGATTCTGCCTCTTACTTCCCTCCAGAGAGCTTTCAAATTGTGATTGAAACACTGATTTATAAAAAAAAAAATTACAACATAAGCTTCACCTTAGAATGCTTTCATTTAGTAGGCTGGTCTCTGTATGTCTGTATTCTTAAATGGGAAAAGTGCTTGTGCTTATTTTGACCTCTGCTGCTCACAAAGCTAAAAGTCTAGTTTTACCTGTTCTTAGGTTCTAAGTTCACTGAAGAGACCTGAAGTTTTGGAGCAATCTGTGTTTTCCACGCTAAAGATGCATGATTATTACTTAGGAAAATTAGTAATGAATTGCACCAAAATTAGTAGTTCTTAGGTTCTAAGTTCACTGAAGAGACCTGAAGTTTTGGAGCAATCTGTGTTTTCCACGCTAAAGATGCATGATTATTACTTAGGAAAATTAGTAATGAATGCACCAAAATTAGTAATGAATGCGACTCAGGAATTTAGAGCTGAGGTGCCATGGCAATATGATAAGCTACAGCATCCATAGGAACAGGAAAAAAACCCCAATTCATCAGGCACACAAAAATGGTGCATTCATTACTTATTGTTGGGTTTCATAACTGAAATGTGATAATAGTTTTGGCATCCAGAAACTCTCAACGAACAGTTGAGAGTTGAATAAATTGCTACCTATACTCTTGTCTTTTGTCTTCCAATTGGACATTTGCACTGAGAAATATGTTTAGGTTGCACAAGAAATAGAACCACTTCAGCCAAAACTACAGTGTGGCAATCCCTGAGGAGTATTGGTATCAATTTCTGTGTGTGAACAATTTAAAATGATCTCTACTTTTGCTTTTCATGTGATATTAGGTGATACTAAATACACCATATTTCAACTGATGAAGAGAATCTAAAGAGATGTGTTCCTTTCTTTATCACTTTGGTTATTGTTTACTATGAAAGATGTGTTGAAAATTTTGGGAAATAATCTTTCTATTGGACTCCTGTCCTGTTCAAACAACAAAATACATAACAGTTTGGTGGCCTTTAAATCTCAAAGTGTTTTCTAGGCATGTGTTTTAACACTGTAATTTATCATTTGCAGTTTTGCAATTCTTTAAACAAAAGTTTCAAGATGTTGACTTAAGTCAAGAAAACAAAACTGTGACTCAGAACTAGTCTGGAATGTAGCTAGATAATTCATCATCCAGTTAAGACAGATATAATTTTTTTTTCCAGGTAATTGAGAGAAGGATGTGAAAGATTACTGCATCAAGTTCTGATTCTTGATTCTGAAGTGGTCATAGGGAAAGGAGGTAGTGGACTTTCATGTGGAATTGATGGTGAAGTACATTACAGACATTGAACTGCATCTAAATATATTAATTGAATAAATGGAATAAAAAAGTGCCTTCAAAATCGCAAGGGAACCACAGTAGAAATAATTGCTGTGGTGTGATAGTGATGTAGTACTTTTTGTGAGTAACTGTGAGAGTCTGTCTGAAATACCCCTCATCTACCTCACGATCCTCATTGGGGGACCAGTGAAGAAAAGACCCCCCTGTCTAGCCCTGTAGGAGAAAGTCACATGCTAAGCAGGGCCCGGAGACCTGAGAACATTGCTAAGTTATTGTTTTCGCAGGTGTATTTGCTGTATGCTACACTGAGCTCAACAAGAAGAAAGAAGGACATTCTGACCTTTTTGCAACAATTGCTCTGGGATTTTTCCCCACCTCTCGGCCTGGCTGGACTTCTCCTGAGTTTCAGGGTTGTCCCCCAAAGAGGACCCCTCTTGCTTGTTTGCAATCACCATGACAGACAAACTGAGATGTAAGAAGCCTCTTCACCAGAGAAAAACTGAAACATGAAATCCCTATGTGAGAAGGCCCCCTCTCATACTTTCCAAGGACTGGGACTGAAACCCCCAGCCCAGGGGAGGTGTGCAGGGTGAGGCAAGTTGACCAAAGCAAGATGGATGTTGCAGGTGCAAGCAGTGGACCAAGAAGACAATGGCTCTCACCCACTGATGAGAATATGGACTGTGTGTACCCTTTCTAAACACTATTCTTTGCTCTGAAGATACAATAGACTACCTTTGATTCGGTTTCAAAATTTATCCCCCTCCCCCATCAAAAAGGAGTATAATTGGAGACCAGATGAACTGCACCTCTGAGATCTCCCCAGACATGACCTGGTGAACTCCATCAGCTGGACATCGAAGGACTTCGCCATTCTACTTTTGGTAGCTATATACGCTTTTCTTTTCCTCCCTCTTTTCCTTATTTTTCCCTTTTTCCCCAATTCCTCCCCAACACATTTTGCTGTGGTTATTTCAATAAGGTGCATTTGTTTTGATTATCACTGCAAACCCCCTTGTACAGTGTCAGTTCTTTTGCACTCTGAGATCACAAACCATCACGAAACCCCTCCGTGAGGACAGCTCGTGACAGTAACTGATTATAGCAAATGTATTTTCTGAAGCAGCATAAAATGTTAAATTTTAAAATTGAAGGTTACTATCAGTAAAGTAAAAGGTCCCTTAATGTTGGAGATTAAAGCATTTTCTAACAAGTGAAACCGTTCAAAATTAAAAGATTCCAAAAACCCAAATTCTTTTACATTCTGTCAAAGAGTTTCAACACCTAGTAAATGACTCACTCAACTGATTCAAAGGAACATCTTTTTTCCTTTTTCCATGCCAGGGCTCCTCCTTTACACTTGCCATATGATACTGTAAAAGTCCTGCAAATTATGAATACAGCATTTTTTTCCTAGCCTCATGCTCTAACCAAATGAAGGTCTTATCCCTAATGAAAATAAACTATTTTGTGTGGTTGTTTCAGCAGTATAAAAAGAGTTTCAAGTCCTCTAATTAAAAGTCAAAATCATTGACAAATGAGAGCAGTTCACCCGTACTTCAGCAAGATCCTGCCTAAGTGGCAGGATTTGTCTTGAGTACATATTCACCCACTTGTAACTCTGATGTTAGCCTTCAACCATAATTGCACACACATCAGTTTTCCCTGTTTTGAGTTTGCACACTTATCACTTAACTGCTGCATGACTCACTATGTGCCTTTGAATGCAAGTACCCATTTTTTTCCAAAAATAAAGTATCTCCATGAATGAAAGTAGTATGTTAAGTACATGAAAGCAAGCATTGCCTTTTGAATGCTTCTCCATGAGCAGCTGACAATAAATCAAAAAGACCCTGATGTTCTTTCTGCACATATTCATAACATACACTTTTCTTCTCTGGTAAATGGGCATTTCTATAAACAGGAGAAGAATTAAGGACACTAAAGTGTATGCATGCACAAGTGACCAAATAATAACAAAATCAAGGACATGGAAGCCCTAATTTTAATTTATTTTATTAAAATCAATTTTTAGCAGTGTAGAGTTTTCCTTGCTCCTACCATTAATGATTTGTCAACCCCAAAATATTTTTATTGACTTTAGGAGGCTAATGAGAGTAACCTTTCCTAGGAAGAAAAGATTTCCTTAATACATGGAAAGAAATAAATAGAAAGAATTTCAGTCTTTTTACATGAGGCTCATGGCAATATATTTATAAAACATGGATTGTCAACAGCTAAATGGTTTCCTTGTAAAAGTAAATAAAACATATGGAAACCATCCTAAAAAACTTATTAGCATAGTCACACTTCAGCAGTCATCCAAACTGTACAAAGTTACACGAAGGCACATAGCATCACATAAAATATATTACATTTTGCTACATTTTGCATCACATAAAATATATTACATTTTACACAGTCAGCTATTTCAGCACACAGCTTTAATACAGGATTCAGCTGTATAAACAAAATATAAACTGCCATCTAATGCAATAATAGGGAAAACAGATCTAAGGTACATCAACATCTTTGAAGTCTTAATTTAAAAATAAGGTTGCTGCTTCTATTTCAGCCCACCTTGGCCAACTTAATGATCCTGCAAAGCAAAAGAATTCAGTAAAATATGTACTGATACCTGCACTGTGGTATTTGGCATCATTTGGGCTGGTAAGAACCACAGGAGACAACAAAATTTGCAACAAAGACAAAAATTCCACCTGGATCCCAGGAGATGCATTCCCCTGATGGACCATTGGTGCTGATACTAGCAAGATGCTGTTCAGGAGTCTTTCCCTAGAGATGAGTCTTAACAAAGGAAAATATAAAATTTTGTCTTGGTCCCAATCAAGGCATTTTTTTTAAAAAAAAGGTTTTTATACAGCTGGATAAATATTCAAAATTTTTAGCAATATTTCAAGAATCATAAAATTTGGAAAAAGAGTACTATAAAATCTACTGACCTTGCATTACACTTTAGGTTTTCATCCTAATTCTGAATAATGTGGGAATTTATGTTCTCATTCCATTCCATAGATGAGAACATAAATTCTTAAATACACAATATGAATGTGCTTACTTCACAGTTTTATGATCACTGCTTAGATCTATTTAACTACATTGTTTTCATTCCAGAATTGTGCTGGGAACTGACAATCAAGCAATTGCCTTGATTTTCGTGTCACATTTTACTTGTCTAACTTTATGGTCAGCACCAGCCATTAACTGGGGCAGTTAGGGTGAGGTGTAGCTCTGTATACCACAATCAGACTACTAAAGATTAGTTTCTAAGAGCTAAATCCTATTCTTTATGTAATCCATCAAATCATACCATTGCAACAAGTCATACAACAAAAAAAGGTGATTTTTCTTCCTCAAATATTTTTCAGACCACTGAGCTGGAAAAAAATGCATGAATGAGGAGTGTATAATTTCACAAAGGGTTTAGGGCTTGTTGCTGCAAAGTGAAAGAATTTCTTTGATTTTTAAAGTGCAAATATTTAGTATTAAACTTATTAACCAAGAATAAATTGAAAACATAAATTCATAAAATTTATAGACACAGGTGACAAACATCCCTTACTGAGAGCAAATTTCTACAAAGTGAAAGCTAATCTATTGAGTATAGCTCAAAAGAATAAGTATTCTCATTAAAAGTTTGCAATTTCATTTAGCATTTTGTGTATTTATTAATTTAAGAAATTACCCCAGCCAAAAGAAGTTGGTTTATGCAATAAGCATTGCTCTGACTGGTCTCTGAAACAGGGATTTTGACACTCATTGCTTTTGCTCAATGCAGTAATGATCTGTAGGGAAAAAAAGAAAAAAACTCTGCAGGCTTAGTCTTTATTGTAGAATTAAAATTGTATATCAAATCTTTTTAATAATCCCCAGATCTGCAACATAATCCTTATTTACATTTAACACTGCCAAAGCAGGTAATAAGGTCAGGAGCAGCCCAAACCTATGCTATATGCAGCTCTCAAAACCAACAGCGTTATTAAGTTCAAGAGAAATGACAGCTTGCTTTGTCAAACTGCACTATATTCCTCAGATCATCTAAGCTCAGAGTGCAAATATGTCATTCACAAACTCAGCACCTGGAGAGCACCAAGGAGTGCACAGCTTGAGCAGGACACCAACTGGGCCCAAGTTCAGTGCTGGAAAAATATCAAGATTGTGGCGCATCTACATATCCTTTCTGTGTGATTAAAGGTAACTACTAGGGAATACACCTTTTTATTTTCCAGACAGTTTCTCTTAGTTCCTGTAATCACTAAGCACCAGGGCTTCAGTAAAGCATCAAGAGCCCTCTCCCTCTTTGGGGACCAGTTAGCTAACCTTTGCTAAGAAGGCACTACTCAGTGTAAAATTGTTGTGCAAAAGTTGAATAAATGCTGAAAAATAAACAGCCAATGGCTAGAAATGGCTGTGAATTTAATCATGTGGTATGTAAGGATTTTTCCTTAAAAAGTCAGATGCATTTCAGATATGACAGTTCACACCTTTCACTGTACCGAACAGCCTTCCTTAAAGACCCTCTACTGTCTGCACTGGAACCTTTCTTCTGTTCCCACTTTTACTGCTTTCTATACAGCATCTGCAAAGGAAGAGAGAAACCTCCAACTGGTAACTCTTCCATGGGTTGCTTGATAATATACTGCAAATAATGGCATGGTATTAGGGGCATTTTCTTTATTTAGCACTAACCTTCCAAAGATTTAAACATGAATTTGCTTTAATATGCATGGGTCAATACAATTCCTCTGAGCCGCATTGCAGAATGGGGCAGCTCATGCACTCCTGCAGGATAAGAAGGAGATAGTAGCAGGAACAAATTAGAAACTCCTTATTCCACCATTACTCTCAAAAGGAATGTTCATGAAGTGATTGTATAGCAAAATCTGAGCTTTTTAAAAAGTGTCTGAAAACAATTGGTAATATAAACAAATCACAGAAAAATTCAAACATTGGCAGTGATTAACAGAAGGGTAAGCAGCTGGCAATGACCTGAGCTGTTTATAAAAAATACAGTTACAAACACAAAACCACATGAAATTTTCTTCTTGGGATGGGTGGAGGAATTTTTTGAGCCTCAGTAAACAAATAAACTATTTTTTTACCAAATAAATTATTCCAGTACAAACTAGAAAACACATATACAAAGGCTTGTAGAGCAGCTATAGTGGTGAAAAGATTCTCTTGCTGCAAAGAACAAAAATCCTGCTGAATTTTCAGTTTTTTAGGCATGCAGAGACTAAGGTGGAAGTGTGACACTCAGAGGTGGGATTAGTAGTACTTGAAGAAAAAAAGAGACTTGTTCTCTTTTTTCCCAGCGTGGGGAAAGGCCATTGGATTTTTAGACAAATGTCAGGAGAAAAACACCCTGGAATGACTGTTTCCTCTAAGAAGAAAGGGCTTCAATAACTCCATTTTCTTCTGCCAATGAGAGAAGTGTATACCAGGGAATGAAAGTGAAAAGTAAAACTGTGTATTAACAAAGCAAAGGACAGGGAAAAAGGAGAATTTAACCTTACACAGGATGATGCTTAGACCATATGTAAAGTGACCAGTTTCATCTTTTTCTTGTATTTTTCAATTCAGTGTTTGGTTTGATGCACTTGTCCAATTTGGAAGTGCTCTTGAAAAGACGATGACCAATTGGAAAGACATCAATATCATCTTCCATGAGATTCATCCTTTATTTTCCTGAGAAATCTGAGATCTCGTCTTTGTATCTGATTTACAACCTCCTGTTTATAATAGTAGAGCCACTCATACAAAAATCATAAATAGTTTTTTGCTCTTGGATAACTGTACAAAACTGAGGCTGTGCCTTCCACACAGTATTTCAAAACCAGAGACAGCTTAGAATTGTAAATGGGATTAGCTATGGTACACAGAATCAGGTGTAATCAGCTAATAAAATTAAACCTAAGAGGAACAGCCTACATATCAGACTGATGCATTCTTGCAGGGATTTCTATAGTCCCAAATTCCTGAGGGATCCTGATACATTCAAGTACAGGATGGTTTTGTATAAACTATTCTGTATTGATTAATAGCAGTCAGAGGGAAAGACAGTGGATTTTCTCAAATACCATGAAGCTCTGGATAGTAAGATTATTGAAGAACAAGTCAAAGTGATATAAAATCAAACCAGGCCTAATGAAGCGATGTGTATCTCCAAACATTTATAAAGCAAAAATCTGCTTCTTTTGAAATATAAGTGATGTAGGAAATGGAGAATTAAAAAAAAAATATTAAGCCGAATAAACAACCGAAATCTGAGAATAAAAAAATGTCCACTTGCCATATTCGCTGTGACATCAGGCTATCTCTGAGGTTTTAATGAACAAACCTGGGCTCAGATTCTGCTTTGTGTCCTTGAGGTTCCTGGTAGTAGCCTGGGTCACAATTTCAACATAAATATCCACACTGTGTACCAGAGAGTGTATGCCCTTTGTGAGTCATTAGAAGATTTCTCCTACTTTTGAACTGAGAATTGAATTGAACATGCATGTGTGTGCTCCATAATATGTACTATAATCCTGCAAATATCCATCATGTACATGATAGTACAGGCAATATGTTCCAGCAAAAAAGCCAGAATTTAATACAAATTTTGATCTGTTTCATTAACTGTTGTAGTTTGGTTTTTGCTTTGTTTTAATCAGCTTTCACTGTCTTATGCAAGTGTAAAGAACTGTGTTCTGTTTGTTGTTGCAAATCACCCTTCAGCACCACCTCTTAAAAATGCACAACATGATGCTATGTAGAGTTCTTTCTTCAACTTTACTCAAGTGATAAAAAGACTACACCACACCACACTTAGAACAAATATTAGCCCTTTTTGCAATCAAGAATTTTTAGGAAGTATTTATTCATAAGGAAGACTTAACTAGTATTAGTAGTACTTGAGAAAAAGTTAAAATTTGGTGCCATAATCAGTAGTGCCTTTTATGAAAGGTTAATTTACAGCAATCCAAACAACATGCTGATCTTCCAATTGCTTTAACAAAAGACCAATTCTGCTTCACTGGTTTTAATACTACTTTCTCCCATTTTATATTAAGAGAAAGAAGGAAAAAAGACAAGAAAAAAGAAGAAAAAAGAAAAATAAGAAGAAAAAAAAGAAAAAAAGAAAAAAGAAAAAAGAAAAAAGAAAAAAGAAAAAAGAAAAAAGAAAAAAGAAAAAAGAAAAAAGAAAAAAGAAAAAAGAAAAAAGAAAAAAGAAAAAAGAAAAAAAAAAGAAAACAGAAAACAGAAAGCTGTGTTGTTTTTAGAGATTTTTTGAGGTCTTTTCTGTCTGTCTATTCACTGACTATCTCCATCACATTTCAAGTCCAGAATCCTGACCACAATAAATTAGCTGCAATGCTTGCCAGTCACAAGGCTGTTGATGGTCAGCTCCTTCCATACTGAAGTGGCACAATTAGTCCATGTTGATTTCTAAACCTCTGCTCCTTGATTACTGGACTCTGATGAACATTTATTCTGAGTTTCTTAAGTCTTCATCTTTGTATGAAATCTTTTCCTGTCCAACCCTCAACAAACTATTTGAATTTCACAGATTTCAGGCAGCATGGCTTGAGACTCACCCATTACAAATACAATTTACAATGAAAGGACAATTTTGCATCAAGGAGGAAAAAAGAAACTGTAGTCAAAAATAGCCAGATTTTGGGTGTTTATGTGCAGAATCCTTTACTGAAGTATTTCCATTTTAATTTTCCTTCCTACATATAAAGCAAAATTTGGAAGACTGCTCAGGGTAGCACTTTTCAAGTGCTCCAATCCAACATAGTTTCCTTTGTCTTTATTGTTTCCTGATAAAATCTTGTATATGGATTCAGGTTGGATTGGGCTTTGAGCAACCTATTCTAATGCACAGTGTTCCTTCCCACCCTAGGGGGGAGGGGGAGTGTAAAAAGCATAGTCTTTTAACCCTAATGATTCAATTATTCCATAAACCTCCTTTTGCATTGGGTGACTTCATTTAGTATCTTAGTAGAATTTCAAATATGTGCAGTACCTTTGTGAAATTTTTTTCTTCCATTTTAACCAGGATATTGTTTTCATCTCTCAATAATCCAATAGCATGATTTGTCTGAATAGAGGCTTCCTCTATTAAGACCTTGTGGAGAAAAAACACGTAGTGCTAAGCCTATAGTAGCAAGTTAAACAACATCCAGGGGCAATTCCAAGTACCAGAGTGCAATTTTCTTTAGCAGTATCTGATCAGTCCCTGATTTTTGTTGTGCTAATTAAAACATCACTAAATAATTTCTCATGTGCTTTATAAGATTTAATATGATACAGTAGGACAGTCATGTTAATAATCAAGAAATTTTAACTTCTCTTATCTTAACAAGCAGTAGATGAACTAGATAAATAATTCTTTCAAGGCAGAAGAGTTGTTTCCCTGTCCAAAACTTAATCTAGCCCATTCCTTCCACATGGAAGGAAAGTTTCCTTTCTTCCATTCTAAGTTTTCTGAGCTTTGTAAGTGAACCCAACCAGCAAGAAAAATTGCTATGGTTCTTATGAATAGGTGAAAGGACACATCCTCTTCAGCTGTATTTTTTGCAAATGAGTTTTCACAGGGTGCTGAAGTTACCTTTGGTCCTTAAGGGGGTACCATATAGTTCAGAAACTAGTTATAACTGAGTTGAGCTTGAGGAATCTAACACACTGGGAGAAGTGACTTAAACTTTTCTTATCAATCTATCAATAACTGTGTAATATGGTTTCATCAGTAATTACAATTCTGTCAGATTTTTTTTAACTGATTTTTTTAACTGATTTAACTGATAAAGCAATTCCTTATTTTCCCCTTTCAAACAAGCTAATATAAAGTTTGTGGGCTTCTTTTCTTCATTTTAAAATATTAACTGCCTTTATGATCTTTCATGAATGTTCTTAACAGTTATTTTTTTTAATGTCCAATTAAGTTTCTGACAGCTGTAAGAGGCACCTGGGTGGACTGGTAACAAGACAAAATTCCAGCCATTTTGGGATATGAAGACTTTTTGGTTTTTTCGGCTTATTTTTTCTGAAAAGGAGGTCAGATTGAGACAATGGATTGAGACTGCCAAAATAGCTTTTGAATATTTAGCCTGAGATTGGTCCCATGGTCCACATGTAACATCAACCACCAGAAATTGCAAATTTCCTTGTAGCTTGACCATTTCTGCCACAGAAAGATGGGTTGATATTTCATGGCACAAGATGTAAAATAAAATTCTAATGTATTATATAGATTATTGCAGCATAAGGAATAGGTTTAGCTAGCTTTATAGCATTCCTATTTTTTTATATTTATTAATATTATTACATAAAATTTGGCTGAAATAAATTTTTACTGAGTTCTGCATAAAGAAAATACCAGGCAGAGCAAAAAATGAATGCCACTGGATCTGCAAGCAAGATTTAATATTGCTCCCAAGTGCTGCAGGGATAATTCTTACAGCAGGTGAAGAGGAGTGTTCTTAGGAAGATAAATCAGATAGACTGTAATTTTATTTACTTTATGTAAAGTTTTATAAGTTTTATTTGTTTCATGACTTGCCAAAAAAAAATCAAGTCAAGAAAGAAGGCAGTGAGAGAAGAAAAAATACAGGGTCTTAGTGATAATTGTTTAATTAAATAATTAAGATTTAATAGCAGGCTAGGGAAGAAATAATAAAATTTTCATCTGGATAGACTGTGAGGGTAAAATACTCATGTCTTGTGCTGATTTTTGTAGATATTTTAGTAATGTTATAGCTTGTCTTTGTCACCTGACTCCAAAATCTTTGCTACCAAAAATAGCTTTTTGTACAACTCAAAAATTATTTACTTTATTCCAATGATAAAAATATTTTAAAGAAACTTACAAACAAGATAAAGGAAAATATATAAAGCCTGAAATAGCTCATCAAATGGTCTCACAGACAGAATCTGTGCAGTAGTTATTACCTCTCTTCTTCACTTAAGTTTAAAGATCTTTACCATACATTAAATTTTCTTAGATTTTCATCACACATGCATGTATAAATAGTTAGCTTTCTCTGTGCCTTTCCTTTATTTTTCTTTCCTTTATATTTCTCCTCTGAAACCTGTTTCAGAAAAACAAAATCAATTAAAATAAGCAAGAAGCATTATGTGTCATGGTGCTCATACGCATCAAATCGGAAAAACTCTTTGCCCTATAACAGCCAGATTCTAGAGACAACCTCCAGGATCAAAGACATTGTAAAGACAACTTGTTATCCTTTAAACTTTCTAAGGATAATTTTTAAATAAATGCAACTCACTAAGTATTTTCTACACTTAATAGGAGAGAGAAATATTTTGAATCATAGCAGCTTTCAGTTACACAGAACTAAAACCAGAGCTAAAGAGAGTTTTGGAAATATCAACCTTTCAACAAGCAGGCTGATAAAAGCAGATATCTGTTAGGATTTAAAAATTCAAAAAGATCAATCATTAATTAGGTGAGGAAGAGAGAGAATTATTCCAAAGCATGATGGTTACAGGACTGTCTGGGCGTCCCAGCTGCAGTCCCAACTCCAATAAATAAGTCAGGATTTCAGAGTAGGTAGGATCAAGAAAAGAAAGTGACAGAACACAATGCAATTCCCTATGTATGAATTTCCTCAGGTGGCAGATGACTTACAACCCAAGAGAAGACAGCTGAATTCAGGGTACCAGTATAACGAAGTATGTAACAATAACCACAATGTACACAGAAAAAGCCATATCATGATTTTGCCCCTTGAGGAAATCTATTCTCTTTGAGAGAAAATGCCTGAATATTTTGGGGGAACATAACTCAATTAAACAATCAAATATCACCAAAAAAACCCAGAAAAAGGATATCTAATTTATCACACAAGCCTATAGCTTATATAGACAATTCACAAATAAATTTTGTTTATATGTGTGCTTATATTTTGCATTTATATATAAATATACAGTGAAATGTAAAACAAAAAAAAAAAAAAAAGGATGAGCAAACAAGCAATGAGCAGTGAAATACGAAGGATGGAAATAAAATAGTTCTGGGCAAAAGAGATTGTTTGGAATAGAGAATGTAGCTCTTTGGAGCATATCCAGCACTGGCTTCAATCTCCTGTAAAACATTTAGCTGCACAGAGTAGCATACATCCCTAAATAGAAACATACAAAGAAAAGCAATATTTCTCTTCTTGGTAACAAAGAGTCCCACCAAAGGTTAAACAACTAATGCCCACAGAAAACATAGAGCTTGACTGAAAATGCACAGAAAGAAAAAATATACCTGTTTATGTTTTCACAAAGGACTTATTTAATGAACTTTTTGATTAAAAGAGAAAGGAAGAGATCTGGAATATGTTTACTAGTATCTGACAAAATTAATTCAATTTCTATGATAACCTATAATATATAAATTTTAAATTGCTACTGGAAAGAGAAAGATGAGCTAGTCTACAGAAGCTAGACACCTAACTACATGAACATGCAGAAAGGAGGAGCAGACCACTTAGCCAGAATGCTTTCTGAATTGCTAGAAATTATTTTTTACACTGCCATATGCAGAACAGACATATCACTATCCAAATCATGAACGCTTACAACATTATTTCTTTCCCTGAATTTAAGTTTTTATTTTTTCTTTAGTATTTTTCCAGACTCTGAAACTTACCATTGCAGATGTACATTTAGCTTACTTTGTAAAGAGTTTAATAAACACAGAACCTGCCAGATGAACACAGGAAATTTTTCAGACACTCAAGTACTCACACTGCTTTAGTTCAAGCATGACTGTCATGTCTTGGCATCTTTTCCTCTGTTCTCTGGGCTGGCTATATGTCACAAAGGCATGGTAAGCCATGGAAGCCGTGCTGGCAACTGGAACTGGTTGCAAGAGCTGCTGACAGAAGGAGACTCATCAGCACAGTCTGGACCTCACTGCTTCGAATGGATAGCAACGGGCTGTGGAAGACAAGGCCAAGAGAATGAAACTATGGTAAATTTCCATAGCAAGCCTTGTACAAGGGGCAGAACAGCTAGGTTTCCCCCTTTCCTAAGTCTAATGCCTAACCTTTTGATTGTTGATTGTGAGTATGCTCCACCTCTTCTCAGAGAGAAGAGTTCTCATTTGCTTTAGCAAATCTCGCACTGAGAGGCTGGACAAGGCTGCAAATGTCTATTAATTTTGAGCAGGTTTCCTCCTAATGGTTTCTCACCGGTCACTTTACCTACGTAAATTCTTTGTAGACTATCTGCTGTAAATAGAAACACTTTTTTCCCTCTCTTTTGATCAACAATACATCAAAATATTCCATATTGCCACCTAAAAGCTCAAAGCTCTCCACGTGCTTGTCTAGGCTGCAACAGTTGCTGCCAAAATGGAGCATTTGGGATATACTACTGGTACCTTGGTGTTGAGTGTGTATAACAAGCAGTCACAGGAAAACAGACGGGCAGTTATCTTGACAGTCAAAAGGAGGAAGCTGTCAGAACCACAACACATCTCCAGTGAAAGCGAACTTAACTGACTGAAAGAAGGATTACACAAAAATGCATTGCTACACAATGGTCAAGATCTCACAAACTCACAAACCATTTTCATGCAAACCATTTTTTTCTGAAGTAATAGAGCTAAAAGTTCAGTTCCACTTAAAGCGGTAAAATAGAACGCAAATTTTTCACCTGAAGATGTTTGAATTTCTTCCACATCATTAACTATTTCAGCTTTTTGTGAATCAAATCCAAAAGAATAAGAAAAGACCAAAAAGCAAGATGTGTTTTTGCAACAGGTTTCTTGGCACCATTTCAAATTTTTCTTCTCTTGGCTAGTATGCAAGAAAAAAATTAAAACATTCTAAAATCCAAACTGTCAGAAAAAAAAGTCAGTGCAAGAAATGAAGTGGGTTTTTTTATTGCTCTCTGAGAGTACTTTCCTGTACCATACTGTACTAATTTAATACATTACAGAGAGGATAAGGGTTTAAAAACTTATTTATAATACAATACACCAACAATAAACACAGAAAAAGTTTGTTCAGTCCAAAGCTGTTTGAAATTTAAAGAAGTTGTTCTGTAAATTAAAATATAGTGTCTTCACTTCATCTTTTAGATGTCTTCTCACGCTTATTTGAATAAAACTATAATTATTTACATTCATCTTTTGTTCATTTCTCTTTTTTTGTTTGCTTGTTTGTTCAGTGAGCTTTGTTTTGTTCTTGACAAAAACATGCATATGAAAATAGCTAAGAAGTTTTAGAAAAAATATTGGCGCTTCTTACTAATATCCAAATTGTCATTCAAATAGCATGCAATCTTTAGCTTTAATAACCAGAGAAAATTGTTGATAGATCAAATGAACACTTGTCCAAAAGAGACCATCTTTTGGCGTGTATGTGGTTTAACTCACAGAACTGTCTGTCAAACTACATTTCCAAGATGAGCTGTCTTTAAGGAAGCCAAGAGCAAAAAAAAAACCAGACTGTTTTTTCTAACAGCACTTTCATATGAGCTACAATTCAGAGCAGTGCTACAATACACGCAAGAAAGAAATATTTAAACAACAGTAAAGAACTTCATAAGAAAACTCAAGCTTAATTTCATAGGAAAACTCAAACTTCATAACACATTACCAGAATACATTAGCTTGGACTCAGACTCTTTCCAGATGACAGCCCACTCTGGATGCCTCTCTCCTGGCAATATTTTGTGTAAAGGAAGACCTAAATGATCATCCTTTGCCAAAAGAAAACCACTGCTCAAAGTCCATGTGCAGGCTGTGCCAATGAATTGAGAGGATTCTCCACAGGTCAATTCCTAACAAGAGCTCTGGATAGTGTTTGAACAGAACTCCTAAAACCGGGTCATACATACAGTGGGAGACCAGCCCAATACCTCACACAGCAGGGAACAGGATCAGATAGCATGATTAAAGGCAATTGGGAAAAATGAGGACACATCTGTTTCTGCAGGCAGTGTTTAGATATGCAGACACGAAGTGCACCTGCAGCGTTGGGCCATTTTGTCCCACAAAATTTGGAGATTCACATTGTGGTGCCAGCATAAAGTCCCTCAGAAAGTGTAACCCATACAGAAGTGCTCTAAAACTTTGTGATCAAGCACTTTCTATCAAATGGGTGTAGGTAATAACCCCACTCAAAAAAAAAAATTCAAATATGTATCAATATATTTATATAAATATACCTGGGCATATGTGCATTCCCTATATACATTAATTTTTTTAGCCTTCAAATTGGCTTTGAGTTCAACTGCCTAGGTTATCCTCTTAACTATAGTCTTTCTGCCAGTCTCTGTAAGATAAAAAGTAATGAATAAATGTCTGGAAGGCTACTGTGCATTAAGCAATCACCTCAGGCTTAGCTTAAGAAGCAGTTTTTAACTTGTTTGCCAAGTTTCCAGCTGAGGCTCGCCTTTTTGCTAAAGTTTTGGGCTTCCTCAGTTAAAGCTGAATTAGGTGTCACATCCGCAGGCAACCAGAGGGCCACTGGAGAACAGCCACATCACAAAAGAAATTAAGAACAGCCTGTCATGATTTTGACAGTCTAGCACCAAAACTAATCAATAGCTAACTAGAACTAGAGAAGATATTAGTCTTCACCTGGGAATCAAAGACTTGTACATATATATTTCTTCCTTCCATCCCTGTCCCCAAAAGATGCATGCATAGAAGCAATGTAATTGCTCTCTATCCTGGAGGCAGGGACCAATTCCTGGTGTGCAGGATGCTGTTCCCCTATCAGCTGCTGGCAGAAGGGGAAGGTCGCCCTAGAGAAACAGGAAATCAGTAGTGCAGAAATACTGAGCCTTAATGCCTTTCCTTCTTCAGTGGTAGCATGATGCCTAACAGGCAGCTACAACTATTTGAGGGAAGCCTGTAATCACAAGATATTGCAGTGTAAAAGGGATACTTACAAGTAGCCCTCAGATTTATTAAATTAATGAACTGGGTTAAAAAACACCAAATGTCTTTGATGCTTTCACACACAAGAAAAGAAGGAAAATGTGCAATGAATTTCAGGATTACTGTAAGCTACCACAAGAGCCTTTGCAAATATGTGGAAAATGCCACCCAAACACCATTTTTTTTCCCCTTGTTGTTTGCCCAACTGTGCAAGAAATTTCTTCCTACTTCAAGTGTTATGACATGACACACAGGGAAACAGATCTCACAGTGCAGAACAGATGGTTAGATAAAGAGCATGAACTATGGCAGAAAAATGTATGTTTAGGGATGTAAAGGGCAGCAGATCTTCAGTGAGAAACAACAAAAAAAACCTAAAAAAAATTATTTTCATAGTGTAGTATGAAAGAATTATAAAAAGAAAAATCAATTCTTAACATTAGCAAGAAATTCTACTCAAGAAGTGTTACCTCTCTGCTTTATGACGGCATTATCTGAGATAGTTCTTTGGATACAGAAAATCACATTTCATTAGCATATAAAGACTAGGGAATATAGAACTCTTCATGTCCGAAATACAAGGCAGATACCATGCAGTCTGTCTCTAAATTTCTTCAGGTAAGGTGCATGAAAATTTCACCAATATTGATTGTTCATTACTCAATGCTGACCTTTTCATGCAAGAGACATGTAAATATTATTAAAATAATAGCAGAGCTTTAGAATTCTAGTAAAGTGCATCCCTAGATCAACATTCATGAAAACTTTATGTCTTATCATGTTGTGTCTTTGATTATACGAGTACATTAGTTAAAAAACTCACTAAATAAAAATCTCGGACATCTTATGAAAAAGCCATGGTTAGATCTTTGGCGATGCTATGTAGAAACAAGACCACTGTTTGAGCCATTTTTCCATAACTTTGTGTCATTTATTTCCATTTTGGTTCAGTAGAGTTCACATAAAGATGTACTAACCTGAGCACTGTAAAAAACTCAAGCACTATATTAATGCTATGAACCAACGGAAAAAGTACAGCCAACTATTGCCCAAGTAAACATCTTATTTACCAAAAACAATGCAGTTTTGTTATTCATAATAGTTTCCTCCAGAAAACCTAAGTTAAATTTGCTAAACTGGGATGGCAAGATGCTCTGTACTCTTGAATGCTCCCAACTCACTATTCAGCATAGCTGGGTGAAACACAAGTTCAATCCCCATCTGCCTTGCCAGACTAAACACCCAAAAATCTACTGGTAGTGCTGTGGGAAAACCACACATGTGGCTTCCTTACCTCTCTTAGTGTTCCTGTGCTTAAAACTTGCTTAAAACTGTAATTCAAGCAGGAGTTGAAAGGGAGAGCAAGGGGAGAGGTGAAGGAGAGGAAGGGAATCTCCACGCTGGAGAACTCCAGGCTGAACACAGTTTCAGCTCTCCGACCATGAGCTTTGCAGCACTCCCTGAATACAACAGGTTTTACTGTGGATCTGGGAATTGCAGAAACATCCCACAGCAAATAGCTTCTCAAAGAGAGTACTGCATAAGAGGAAGGGGATAAGAAAATTCCCAGTCTGAGTGGCAGTGCAGGTCTTAGCTACATCAATATCTCATGGTAAGAGGCTTTCAGGTATAATGGTTTCATCCCATTATATAAATCCCATCATTAAATATTTTAAAAGTCAGCACTACTACTGCATATAGACATACTAATTTTTAATACTGATCTGCAATGAACTGTTAAGCTAAATGACAATGCCATTGAACTAATTGCAAATTTTTATGTATTTAATATCCACAAAAGCAGAATAAACACACAGTCTGGCTTCAAGAAGCTGGAATGGCTACAATGCAAAGCCTTGTAATGTAATCTGTGAGCAATCAGAAGAGAAGAAACTCAACAGGGACTAAAAATATGAGCTTTGAAAGGTACTGCAACAGCTCAGACTTCCTTGGAGTCATGAAGGATCTTGCATCCTGGAATATGCATCAACAGAAATTATAACTTTCTTGCTTTCTTCAATAAATATTTGTTTAACAATAAACAGTGGCTTCAAATGCCAAACAAAATAAAATATGCACTTTAAATAGGAAATTCATCTGATTGTGATCAGGTATATGTGTATTCTGAAAAGCAGAAAACCAATTCTCTTGAGATTAAAAAAAAAAAAAAAACAAATCCACAACATGAAAGATCTTAGGAACAGAAAAATTTCTAGTATCTGGTTTAAAATGTCTTCAATAATTTTGCAGTACTCACAAATTCAGGTTAGTGGTTTTTAATTAGGGCTGGAAGCCAGGAAATCTTGTATTTATGGTTTAAAAAATTCATAACATATTCTGATGTGGCAAATCTACAAGATTTGTAAATTGCCATCTTCTTCTGGGATCTGTTCCTTTATGTAAAACCAAGCTTCTTGCAGTGATTCCATCCATGCATATATATTTTTAATTCCATTACTATCTTTTTACATCTGGTAAATGATAATGGAAAAGTAATATCTCTTTTTTGAATGTAGAACTAACTGTATTTTCATCCATTAAATGTCTCTTTTTTAGTTATCTTTTACAGTCCAGATAATTTATCACTTGAGATGCACTCCTTTCCTTCAAGAGTTTTTTAAATTTATACCATTTCCTAGATCTTTTTAGTAACACACCAGCTTCAATACAACAGAGTGCTGCTCCTTGGTACCCAAATTTTATTGAAGCAGTAACTAAAACTGGTATATTTTATATTTCTTGAAGATTTGTAGCTAGACAAGACAATATATTTCCTTGGAACTAGAAGTTTGTCATCTGGTGTTGGCTGCTAAACACAGATACACACCCACCATACACTTCTAATCATTATTAAATTTTATAAAAAATCTCCTTAACTCTGTTGGGCTTGGGAAGTTGTCATGTGTGCAAATGTTAACCTTCTTAGCGTCTTCTTGGAACAGGTATTCCAGGGAAACCATTTGAATCACAGCAGGCAGTTTAAAAATTGCATTATCCCTGAGGGTTAGATAATCACTGATACTCAGAATCTTAGGTTTCTCCCTCCCTGTGTTTTATTACAGAGTTCAACTGAATAAATTTTTGCTATACACCATCTGAAGGGGTTAATTGAATTAATTTCCCGTTATTCTAAGATGGATGATTACCCATATGGATCTCTCCTTCAGACATCTGCCATGGCACAGCTCTTTCAGAGCTCTTCTCTGCAGCAGCAATGGTACAAAACATCCCCTGCAATTTGAGCAGAATGCAAAATGACAATAGTAAGCCTGGGAACGGAATAGGAGCTAATTAGTCAAGGGAACACCTCAAGAGTTTTAAAGTTTAAAGGGTAGCCAAAAGCAGGTTTACTGGATTAGCAATTCTCTCTATTTTTAACCACAATATAGCTCGTATAGAAAGATTCCTAAGAAATTACAGCCAAAACCTTATACATAGACTTTTTGCAATTCAGCCTATATTGAGCTATTAAATTGTTTAGGTTTTCAAATCAGGAATTTTTAATGTTTTTACCATTTTAAGATAAGTTATTCTAAGAATTTAATAATAATATATTTTAAAAATATTAGCATGAAGAATTTTTTTTCAAATATATTATCTATAGATATATAGATTTACATCATTTTGTAAACTTCAGAGGGGGGAAAATTTGCAAAATCAGTTGTGATGCAATTTAGAACATTTACATGCTAATTCCTTGACCTTTAGCTCTTCTTAAAAGTTGAATGACATATATTTAGCCAAGAAATACATTGTATGGTAATCTGCTGAGGTTTTATAACCAGATGGATTATGTTTTCTGGTTAAGCAAACACGGGACAGCAAATCTTCTTTCTTCTCAGTCACTCCATATACTTCAAGATGGAACAAGCATGTATGCTCTGTCAGATTTCAATTCATGATGAAATAGTTTGTGTTTATGAATATTCTTTTTTTAATGAAAAGCATGAATTAGAAGGCCACTTTATATGGATGGAAGAATAAGCAATGCCATTTAATTTAAAGTTCATTTCAAGCAAAACAAGCTCAGTGGTAAAATACTGAGATTTAATTTAACTAAGTTTGCTTGTAAGCCTGAAGAGATTTATGTGTGTAAACAGCAGTCATCATCAACACTGTAAAACAAAGCTTCCAAAAGATTTAGCCCCTGAAAAACTGCTATTTTGTTCAGTGTATTCACATATGCTGTGAAGACAACTACATATCACGGAAATAATGCGAGTCGTGTTTGTGCAAACACGTGCAAACACACGGTGTGCCGCATGCTCCACCATGAAGCATCACCCCAGTAGTTACCACTGCAGCCCAGGGATCAGTGCTCTATCTGATCCTGTTCCTTCCTGATCCTGTCCTCATTAACGAGCTGGATGATGGGACAATGTGCATCCTCAGCAAGCTTGAGGAAGGTGCAAAACTGGGATGGATGACTGATAGACCACAGGGCTGACAAAGCCCGAGTGACCTGGAGAGGAAGAAGAAATGGGCTCACAGGAGCTTCATGAAGCTCAACAAGTTGAAGCACAAAGTCCTGCCACTGGGGAGGAGCAACCCCAGGCACCAGCACATGCTGGGACCACCTCTCTGGAAAGCAGCTTTGCAGAAAGGGACCTGGGGACAGAAAGTTGAATGTGAGCCATCACTGTGTTGTTTAAGTAAATGTTAATGGTATATGTTGTCATCAGGATGGGAGAGGTGATCCTCCCTCTTTAGTCACTGCTGTTGCAGGCAAACTTGGACTACTGTGTCCAGTTCTGGGCTTTCAGTACAAGAGTAATAGGGACATTCTGCACTGAGTCCAGTGAAGGGCCATAGAGAGGAAGGAACTGGAGGATTGCTAGGAGGCAGCTGCAATGCTCTAGAAGGTGTCATAACCCATCAAAGACTCCCAAAGTGTCCTATCATCATCCACAGTATTACAGCATCCAGCACCAACCTCCCCACCCTGGGGAGGTACATGGGCATTCCCACAGCTACTTCCAGCAATGTACTGTAGTAACAACTACATTCTCAAATTTAAGAATTAATAGAAAATATAATCCCTTTAAAATAAAATAAATTTCCTAATAAATTGTATTAAATTTGCAGATAGTACATAATTTCAGATCACAATCTGCCATTTGCTTAACTCAGTTGTATAAAATATAATGTGATGATTTTTTTTTACAGAGAGTGAAACTGACTGGAAAAGGACATGATAGAAGAGAAAAAATAACATCTAAGTGGAAAAATAAACTTTAAGCCCTTCCCAACATCTATTTTAAAATTAAATCAGCGATTCATAAAAGTGCTGCTAGTTCTGTACATACCTAAGATAGTATAAAGGATGCTTTTTGTTAAAAATTTGTCTTTTGTGTGAGTTTGGGGAAACACATGAGATAATTAATTGAGAGTAGAACCTGCTAATTACAAAATGTGTGATGCAAGCATCAAATGTACCCTAGCCAGGCCAAGAGAAAGAAATAAGTCTTCCCTGAAGTTAAAATTATGGAGTGTCTTGAGAACTTGCCACAGGAGCCGAGTGAATAAAGTATGAACATACATTGTGAGTCAGCAGCAGCAACAGCGTGGGGAAGGTCCAGATCAGGTCAGGTGCCCCTGTCTCTTCATGCACACACTGGACACTCATGTCACAGGATGTTTCCACAGCTGTGAAGGAGACAGCCATCCCCAACACCAGGACAGAATGTAAGGCTGAGTTTTGATTTGGAGTTGGTGCAGTTGGAGACAAGCAGCTGCAGCTCACCCTGTTGTGACTGCTTTGCGAGGGGGAGGTGGCATACACTTGTATGATACAAAGGGATGCACTAAGCCAGGAAAATCTAGATGACTCCTACCAGACAAATAACCACTGCTGATTCACATGCCTCCCAGACAGCAGAGGCATAGAAAAGCAAAGGCTTGTGGTGAGAATATAGAATGAAATTCTTTCTAAGGAAAATATGGAAAATGTGAACATATTCCCCTTCTTGGTTATTAATAGACCCTGATTCAAGGCAATAACAGCAAAACTGACACAATAATGACAGCTTTCCAAGGCTTTCTGGCCAAGGCCCCTTAAACATGACAATGACTAATTCTTTCAGCTCTATAATTCTCTGACATGCCACCAGGGAGAGAGCAGAGCTGCCTATTGGTATTCTGAGTATTGCTTCAGCCCAGAAAAAAGACATCTACATCTTTTACTGCCCCCATGCCTGCTGCCACAGAAGATACTCTTGTGACATAGAGAATATGCATGTGCCTTGCCATTTGGATACCAATAAATTCCCTTTATCCTTTAAATATTAGGGAAAAGGATCAGTAGATGTATTAGAAAATCTCAAGTGTTACAGAAAAAGGTGCAACATCAGCAGAAACAGTTCAGTTATCTCACAGCAGGTTAGAATTGTCTGAGACCTTACAAAAATTTGTTATCATTATTGCTGATATTTAAGGGCAAAGTATAGGCTCTTGTCCCTGGTCCTGCACAATGCAGAAGCTTTTGTGGACAAACTTCAGTATTACAGGTGCTGGGCCAGCTGTGATACAAAAAACTCTCTCAGTGACTGCAACAATAATAAAAGAACACCAGTAAATAATCAAATAATGTAAGTTGCTTATGCAGTGAATAGTCTAAAGGAATTTAAAAATAGGTGAACTTTCAAAGGATGCATTTATACTAAATGAAAAAGCCAGAATTGTATCTCACAGACAGAAAAACAAATACTGGTTCAATACACCTAGAAACTTCTGCAAAACCTAATATTCACATTGATTTAAGCACAAAGCAAAACTAATGAAAGAACCAAAGGAAAGAAGAAAATATACCTGAAAAAAATCAAGCAAACACAAAACAAACAACCACAGACATATATATATATGCAACAGAGAACAGGCTGAGAAAATTGCACAGAAAGGATACAGAAAAAAAATGTCAAACCTGAAGAGTTTTAGTCTAACAGAAATTATCTTCAAGAACAGAAAAAGAAATTATAAATTTGTAAACAAGACTATGGAGTTTTCCATCTGCTTAATATAATTTCGCATTTAGTAACATAAATCTGAAGTGTTCTGCCTTAAAAAAATAATTGGAGATTATTTATTTAAAGGGTCATTAAATAAGTGAGCTGTTAGGAACAAACATTTTTGCATTTATCTTTCTTTACAGTACATTAGATTCAAATTCAAAGAGGTATTTTGATTTTAAGTAACATAAACTAATTGAATTAAAATATCACTGATCAGGTTCATAATCATATTTCTTAAAATTTCTATCATGTTGGAAACTTTTGGAAGAAACCAATAAATATTTTTTACCCAAATAGATACATTTTTGGCTTGTTGAATGAGAACGGTGTTTCAAAGAAAACATTGCTCTGAAAACATTGCTCTAAATTCTCCCAAGATCATTATTATTAGTGTGGAATTATCAATAAAGCTGTGTCGCTCACAGTCTTATTTTTGTCCATGTTCTCATTAAAATCCATAGCTTTTTCCTCTAAGAATGTGAACTGAGTAGGAATGTATCAGGAACCATCCCCCAAATTACAAAAACTGGTAATGTGTTTTATGAAGTGCTTACAATTCTGCACCTTTTCAATCCATAAATGCCATGCACTCTATATAACCTTCCTTTCATCTGTCCTGTAAAAAAAAAGAAACACACAGCATCTATATCACTTTCCTTTCTCTATCCAGGATAAGGACAGATGGTAAAAGTCATGGAAAAGATAATAAACCCAGCTGATACAATACAAAACAGAAATGCAATCAGCATATTGAGTGTTTTGCAGTTGCTGTGATTAGCTTCTGTAGCATAGTATAAATTCCTTCCATGACACTTGGAGTCCTTGCCCAGGGTAGAATTATTAAGTCAGACTTTTGTTCACAGAAGCTGCCTGGGAAAATCTCCCCACACTACCCAGGCCTCAGCCTTTCACCATGGGTTTGTCAACACAGTTACAATAGTAAAGACTGAACCTCTTCTTTTTTTTTTTCCCAGCAGTAAGATATACCATACTATAATGGCAATTGACATTCAGTGACAGTATTTGTACACTACCTAACAAGACTGGTAATGCACCACCACCTCACAAAAATGCTTTCTTTAATTGCTGCCAGTCTGCCCTTCCTCTCTAGAGGTTGAAATCATGTAATACTGGCTGCCAGGGAAATAAATACTGAGGACCAGAAGCTGACATCTGAAAGTTTGGACTGCAAGAGTGGACCTGTGAGCAGAGAGCACAGCATAAAAGAAGCAACTCTGTCACCCTGGAGATTTAATGGAAAATATTAGTGCCAAGAAAGATGGCATCAAGTGTCCATTAAGTACTGAAGAGTACTAAAGAGAAGTACAAGAAAGCAGATACTAATGGCCCCTTCAGTATACATTTGTCCCCAATTCACCTGCAAAGACACCCTGTCTACAAGTTTTGATGTAATTTTTTGTTGATCTAAGGCATAAATATTACTTCATTCAGATTCAATAAAATACAACACAGTAACAGAGGCAAGTTAACAGATGAATAAAACTATTAGTCTAACATGAACAACTGTGTGACAGCAAAGATTCAATACATTTTTCTGTCAATGAAGTTATGTACTTCTTCCCAAACGTACTACCATCTTATGTATTTTCACCCACTCTCTTGACTATTTCTCATCTCCTTCTTGCTGAGACTGTTTCTCAGTCAAATACTCAGAAGTTCAGGATTGTTATTATGCCACTAGCTTCCTGTAAAACCCTCAGGCACCATACTAATTTTTGTTAAACACTGAGTAATGTACAATTCATGACAGACCAGCCATAAAAATACTGTATTATTAATTTTCATGAACAGTAAAACACATGAAGCATGGGATGGGAACTAGATTATCTTTAAGGTCTCCTTCAATTCAAGCCATCCAATTATTCTATGAAGCCCATACTTTCAGTAGCACCACTAACTAAATTCTAGTAAAATTAAAGGAATTCAAATGTCTGAAATCCTTCTGGCTTTATTAATATAGATTTATGGTTTCAAACTTAATTCCAACCGGTTTTCTTTCCCTTCTACTCTTTATACTTTCAGAAGAAAGAATTTGGGAGTCCCTGAAGAAACATAATAAACAGTGGGAAGTCAGGAAAAGAAAACATAGTATTTTACTGATAAGTAACTCTGTATAAAAAGAGTTATTTCACAGTGCAAAAGACTTCCTACCTCGTGCTGGAATGAAAGTGGTATATGTTGTCTCTGTAAGTGCTTCAGACACTTTCTAGTTTTATGCCCTTTTCATAGACTGCTAGAATATTCATCTGTCTTAATTTTTCTTTCAAAGGAACTAGCTGAGAAACTTCTGTCATTTGAAAAGCAGTACATCACTTTCAATCTATAGCTAATGCACTCTTTGAGCAGCATGCCAGTGAAGGATGGCTGACTCCAAGGAAGGCTTCATTTAACTTCATACATTTTTCAGGGAAAATGTCTGGTGATTATATAAGCTGCTATCAGGCACTAATAGCCAGACAGATAAACACATTTTCAGAAGAGGTTATAATTTCACTTTGCAGTGGCTGATTAAGTTGGAATATTTGTGCTTCATATCTGCATTCTTCTTACTTCTAAATGTTCTCTTGCCATTGTTTTCATACTCAGAAATACTCTGATTCATACTATGATTTAATGTTTTCTTTTTTCCTACTTATGTAAAGGTTGACAACTCATGGGGAGAAAAAGGCCGCTGAGGATTAGCAACACCCCTGAGTGGTTTTAACATATATACTGTGGTTAATTTCTGTTTTGAGATGTCCTTTAAATATCCAAGATTTTAAACATACAACTTTGCCAAAAAGTCAAAACATGTAAATCCCCTTTGAAATTTTTAAACTTTCTATTTAAATACAGGACTATAAAACCCAACAATTTAGTCATTTAGAAAACTTTCAGCTATTTAGCTTGACACTGTACAGTTTTCTCCCTTGGTGGCACTCTCTTGCTTTGGCTGACTCAATGTAACACAGCTGACTTACCAACACTAGGGCAGAGGGTTCTCAGGACCTGATTTTCACACTGTTTTTCTGTCTTGCTGTACCTTGGCAACTTTAGGTCTTCATGTTTTGAAGTAGACACTTCCAATCTAAATACAGAGGGCTTAATTTCTTGAAGAATTGTCCATTAACTCCATGACTGAAGAGTTCACCATACCAACAGGGTAGTAAGCAACCTAAAAGTAGTGGTTGTCATTAAACTTTAAAAACACCCAAACACAAGTTATACAATAGCAGCGAGAAAGGCAAGACCTGATGACAAAACACAGTTCTTGATCTTTACCTTGAAACTTTGCCTGCAGCCCATTCCACCTTTATTTTTGTGCTGTGACCAGATACATAAGGCTTCAAGGTGAACATGAACAGCCATAGTAATTCTGCAGGAGCCCATGCCTGGCCCTGTAGCTTTTCTGAAATGCAAAAACATTCCAATGGGAATTTTGATGCAAGCATGAAAGAGGTGCCTTAGAAGCTGCTGTGCAGAATTACAGCAGGACACATAGAGGAAGAAAGGAAAGAGCAGTTTTAAGTATGAGATCCCACTTTTGATGACAAAATAACTTAATGGAGCAACCTCTTCACTTACAAATTTTAGCATTAGGGAGTAAGCCTTTAGGCAGCTATGAAAATGTGGGTTTATTAATTTGGCTTCAGTTCTAAATCATTCTAAATAAGTTTCAGCTTTGACAGTTGTCTTATCACACTAATTTCATATTCAGACTAATATGATAAAATCTTACAGCCATGGTACCTTACCTTACCCTTGTCATGGTTTCACACCAAATGCCAGGCACCCACAAAAGCTGCTTGCTCACCCTCCCCTGCCAGAGTTGGGCAGAGAAAATAAAAAAAATTATGCAGGGCTCATGAGCTGAGATAGAGACTGGGAGAAAACACTTCAAGGGCAAAACAGGCTCAACTTAAAAGTACAAAGTGCATTTGTTACTGAGAGTCAGAGGAGGATAATGAAAACTAAAAGAAGATCTGAAAACCACTTTACCCCCCAGCCCCTCCCTCTTTCCCACTGAGAGCACAGGGAGACAGGGCACAATGGTTTGGTCAGTTATCACCCAAGATTTTTTTCTGCTGTTTCCGGAGAGGAGTCCCTCCCCTTGAGACCATGGGGTCCCTCCCACAGGAGACAGCTGTCCCTGAAATTTTCCAGCATGGGTCCACTCTCACGTGCAGGTGTTCCTAGCTTCCATCATGGGCTCCTACAGGGCAGTGAAATATTTCCTCTGTCATTTCTGTGGAGTTGTCTATGACTGAAACCTCAAGTATTCACATTTGTTCTAACATGATTCTACACCTTTCTTCAGCAGAGTAACTGGTCATATCCCTATCTGTGATACAAGCCTTTTTGTTTTATTTGAGGCAGGACTGGCTCATGCTGGTGAACATTTGGATGCAGTTTTACATCAAAAAGGCAAAGCTGGTAAAACATGTCCCTTGTCCCTTCATGGTGTCTCTTCAAAACTTTCAGAGAATTAAATAGTGGGGGGATTTTGAAGAGAGCTCTGGAGGTCATTTAGTCCAACCCCCTTGATGAAATCAGTTTACCCGGAGCATATTACGTAGGATCATGTCCAGGCTGTGTTTGAATGTCTCCAGAGAAAGAGACTCCACAACTTCTCTCGGTAGCCTGTTACAGCGCTCTGTCACTCTGTGAGCTGTACCTCATATTCACTTGCAACTTCCTGAGGTTTGGCTTGTGACTGTTGCCTAAAAGAGCCATTTGATTTAAGAGCTGTTCCAAATAAAATTTTGAATTATAACATTTGTACCTGCTGTAAAAATCCGTTCAGAAAAATAAAGAGATGTTTTCATGGGGTTTTTTCCTCCTCCTACTTTCATTTCTTCACACAGGGAACTACATGGCACACATGATGAATGTCCATCCTAATCAGACGTGGTTTATTATCCCTGAATATTATTAATAGCTACAAACATTATAATTGTATTCATGTCATTCTACATGGTGTCTGAAGATTACATAGAAATAGCATTCCCAAATTACATTATTTCTATTCCATACATTTTGGTTTTTTTCCAGCAACAGAAGATATTTCATAACTTAATTTAACAACATGTTAAACAAAATGGAATGATCTTATAGAAGCACTATTCCAAGTAATTAAACAATTGTGCCAATAATTTGATTTCATTTTGATCCTAAGAGAATTATCACATTTTCTTAGTCAGAAAAATGCTGAGTTAATTTGGATCTTAATGTAGTATTCTGGAAGTATTCTGTAGTATTCTGCAAGAATTATAAATAAAAGTAATGTGAAATATTCAAACTATTCAATGTAATACAATGGAAAGGTGAAACTCTACTGTTGTATCACTTTTTACAATTTCCTGTTAATGAGTCACTTTTAATAATACAGAAAAAATCAGAGCATTATATCTATTAAATATCTGTGAATAAATTAATTATAATAAGCATAAGACTGAATGGCTACTTAATAGACACTGACACACTACAAAAGACAAGTACAGTAGACTAGAACTCTGTACAAAATTACATTCCCATCTGGGTTCTTATTACATATTATAAATTGTAAGGAAGGCTTGACTACCTGAACGTTACATTCTCCAGCTATGACTGTTTTTCTTGAAAGTATACTTTTTCTTCCCCCTTCCTTTAGAATTACCAATTTCTATAGTCTAAAAGCACAGTTTTATTGCTACGTGGCAAAGGTTTACATGCTTTTCCAACATTTAGCACATAATTAACAGCACATAATTAACCACTCCTTTAACTACCCCTTACAGCACCTGGCATTTTTCAGACGGACACTAAGGAATTATTTAAATAACTAAGTATACCTTCCTGGAACTGCAGAGCAAATACCACAATTTAGGTAAAGCAAGAATAAATTGATAGAGGAAAAAAAAAAACCAATAGCAGCAAACAGAAAGTGTCAAGGATTTCAATAATTAAATGTTGCACTTTTCTGTTCATATATTTAGACAGAGGGAAAGGAAAAAGGTGTTAAGATGGCCAGAAAAGGCATGCAAGGCCATTTTAATCCTAGTATGTTTAATGATATGTGAACAATGCCAGGACTTCCAGAACACAAACTGAGCTGGACTTGTTATTATTATGGGGAAGTTATGCAAATTGTTTACTCTAGCTGATAATTGCAGCCTCTTTGAAGAGCTATGTACATTGCCTTCTGTTTCATATTAGTGAGCACTAATGTGACTTCTGCAGTTCTTCATGTGATTAATTTTTCAAACACTGCAGAGTATGCAGGGAAGTTAGATTCCCATGAAAAGCCATGTTGCTGTTGTTGTTCAGTGATACCAGAAACTGCCTAAAAAGAGAAGATCAAAGAAGAAAATAAACAGTTCTGCAGTCCAAGGAACCCCTAACCCCAAACTGTTGTATAGACAGACAGGATCTGCTGGGAAGTCAGAGTTTAATGCAAGAAATTTTCATTGAGAAGCAGAAGTTGTAAAAGACATTCAGAAGTGCTGGATCTAGCAGTGGGACAGCAAATACCTCAGCTGTACAGTCCAACAAAAAAGGAAGGAGAGGAGAGTGAGGGAGTAACAGGACTGATATAGAAATATTTAAAGCAGCACAAGTCTGGAAGGCATTTCATGTGACATTACCTGAAGAAAAGGGTAAAAACACTCATGGGTGGGAAATTAAAGGGCTCTGAAGAGGAAGAACTGAAACAATGAGAAGCCAAAAAAAGGCAAGAGTTAAGAGTTCTTTGGGGGAAAGGCTGAAACTCAAACAGCTGAGGAAATTTTATTTCCTCTGGCAAAAGGCTGTGTAGAGGATGAAGAACCTGAGACAAAGTGCTGCACAGCAGACCACTGCAGAAGCATGTCCTGAGCAGTAGGGACAAGAAGAAGTTTGAACAGCAGGGAAGCACAGAGCCACCACTCCTGTGGTGCTCCCCTCCCTGGGATTCCAAGTGAGGGACCTTCATGGACCCATGGATCTTGGCAACAATGAGCTGAGGTCCTCCCCACATCAATCTTCACCATAAATCTTCACTTTCACATCCTGCAGCTGTCTACTTCAGCTGTTTTCCCCTTTCTGGGACATGTCACCTTCACTACAACTGATAACGAAGAGATGATTTTGAATTTTTTCTGTAACACCAATTCCACCTCCAAAATAAGAAAAGAATAATAGAAATACACAACTCAAGCCCATGGAAAGTAGCACTGATTTAGTGTGATCAGTGCACCAAAGTACTTCCTGACATCACCAAAAGAGATGTTTTGATTACAGAAAGCATTACATATTGTGCAGAATAACAAGAAATAATTCACCTATAAGGGGACTTACATTTCTCAAGTTGTGCAACAGCAAACATAAAAGTGGCACAGAGAATAGCTAAGGTTCAGTGTCAGGTTTTCATGTCTTCTTTGGTGTCCAATGTTCTGCTACATTAGACTGAAATATTTGGATATTTTGTGTACCATCATTTCAGTTTATATTGCCTTTAATCCAAATACTTTGGAGTGCTTTATAACACAAAAATAGAATAGCACATCAAAAAATCTTACTGTTAATTAAAAGCTCCATGAAAGAGAGATTAAAAAAAGCCAAATGTTGTGCTTCTTAAGAATTCATTACATAAACAAAATATTAATAGCATCAATTTGAATTTTGTTTACATAATGGATGAACAACTAAACATACTGTCCAACAATGAGAATTAAAGTTAACATTTTCACAGTATTTTTCCCTGTGAAGCCTACTACATGGATTAAATATTTATATTGTGAACATTTTGGTGTGAAGCTAAGACTTTCACAACTCAGTGCAACATCTAGGAGCTATACTAATATGCAAGAGCATTCCCAGATGTGCTGGGAATAAATAGCTGAAAAATAACATTTTTTTACAAAGCACTTTTGCAACATAGTCAAGATCCCAAATGTGGGAGAAAATCTTAATGCTACAGAGCTTCACTGAATAGTAGGTTGAGACTCCAGACAGCGCAGGATATTGATAAAGCTGCATAGCAGCCTGCAGTTCTGTGTTTGCACACTGGGTAGATGTGAGGAAGTAAAACACAATTGCGTGTAAATCCTCTGAGAATATAGGACTGTTGCAAAGCTGATGGTACTTTTCCGTCTTTTGTCAAATAGAAAGGTCTCCAGCACTAGAGGAAATTAAAAGAAGGTATTTACAGTAGGACTTTTTTCATTGTTAATTATATTTACCATTGTATCTATTTAAGTGGAATTTTCTCTCTCTGAATCTTTCAGGTCTTCTGCCAGCATACTCACTGATATGCAGTAGGAATAATTTTTAGGTTCCCTAAATTACTACAGTAATACATATTTTTTAATTTATTTTCATCTGCAAAAAACCTTCTCTAAGCTTAGAGTTTTAAAAGCCAGTAAGGATATATCTCATCTTTAAACTACATAAAGAATATAAAACTTTCCAGAAGTTTCTCTTTTCCTTATTCTTTCATTTTTTTTTGCAGTTCACACGTTCTTTTTTCCTTACAAGTAATAACAAGTGATCCAGAACTAAGGAAGTTGAATGATTCATTATTTCTGATCCAATCTACACAAAAATATAGGTATTTTTTATTGGTAGGTTTCATTTACCATAGTTATTACAGTTATTGCTAACTTAACATTATGATGTACAGATTCAGGTTAATAATGACACAAGCAAAGTGACATTTCCCAGTGTGGCAGCATTAAAACTAAAATTCTCAGAGGCAAGAATGTTTTCAGGACCAAAGTATGCTTGGTCCTACTAAGAATCAGTAAAACAAAGCACAGACAATAAAAAAATCAACATGGCATGGCCATACCCAGATTACAGATAATAAACCTGGTAATTATGAACTACAAATGTAAAAATAAATCATCTCTTCACTTGTAAGAAAACATAGTTCCATCGAAGCTAATATCCTACAATGATACAAATTGCTTTTTAAAGTAACTGCTACGATAGAATTCTGCCAGTATTGAATTTATTGAAATCTAGCAAGCGTAGTTGCTCTCTCCAACTGAAAAATAATTCATTACAAAATTACTTCCACAGTAATTGCTCTTCTGTTTCCTTAGAGAAACATTTTCATTCTCTGAAATTACTTTGACCACTGACAGCTATGAAAGTTTAATTAATTTCCAAACAAACCCTTACATTATAGGAGCTAAGAAGCAAAGGAAGAAAAATGTGTTACTGGGCATTAAGTGGTGCCCCAATGCAAGTCATCTTCCTGCTCTTCATGCCTTTATTAGCAGTGCCAACTACGCAGTCAGAGTTCTAGCCCATAACTTTAACATCTTATCAGTTTGCATCTACTCCTCTCTCCTCATTAATGGCTTCAAGCACAAAAGAAAATTATATTCTCTGATAGTTTGGTCATGGTCCTATTACTGCTCTGTACTGCTTTTATTTAAAATTTCAGCAAACTCTTTTGTGGGGGATGAAAGGAAATGAGTTTTGTTCTATAGCAATCCAGTGAGTAAACTCAAATTTTTACTCTTGGGAATGAAAGAAATTCTCTCAGGTATCCTAGGAAGTCATAAAAAGAATTGGTATCTTAAAAGCTTTGTCACAGGAGTTATTTTTTACAAAGAGCAGCCTTAAATAATGGCGTTTTTCCTTTTTGTTACCCACCTGAAACCTCAGAGAAGACCACTGCCTGAGTATCAACAACAACTTTCTTTAAAATTAATTTAATCTTTAATCTGTCTTAATGAAAGCTGATCAATAAGCAGTTGGCACACATTCAAAAAATTTTGAATTGTTTCATTCAATATTGGTCAGAATGAATCATGTCAGTGAAAAGTGCCCTTTTCACATGTATCTACAAAACAATAAAAGATTGCAGGAAGGAAACCATGTGACATTTTATAGCCATCATCTGAAAGGTACTAATAACCTTTGGGGCTGTTGTGTAACCAGGGTTCATCAATCCTAATCAACTTCAGCTCTAAATTCCCCTAAGGTTTGAACTGGCAAGAGCAAGGAAAGTTTGGCTCAGCAAGAAAGATCTTGCAGGAAAAATGTCCGTGTTTAAAATCAGCACTGCACTGACATGCTATAGTCTATCATACAGACAATGACATATTTCCAAAGAAACACCCAGGTTTGGCACAGCCCAGAGGCACCTTGTTGCAGGAAGGGAGGTGGAGGGAAGAGAGATCCTATTTCCTGCAAACGTAAAGTGTGAAATTACTATGCAAAAATGTCCTAAAATGTGCAACAGAGAGCTAGATGACAGCAGTGCTTGGATGCATCTCACAAAAAGTAGAAGCATTAGGCCACTTACTTCTGCCTCGGAGCCCTGGCAGCCTTTATTTATGTGTATCCCCATTTGACTTGAGGCAAAATGTTTCTGCACAACTTCTGATATCAAAACAGCATAGTTAAGGTCAGGATTGTAAAATGTCACAATTAATAGATTTTGAAATATGCATAGCATTCAACGTTAGCACAATTAAAAATTGTCCAGTTCCAGAGATATTTCCAACCCTATATCCACAGGAACAATGCCAGCAAAGATAGCAAATAGGGTTGGGTAGTTTGCAGAACATTTAATGTTAAAAACACAAGAAAGAAGTTGTTATTCAGAGGTTCTTTGCAAGCATAATTTGCCTTCCTGCTCAGCCAATTACTCTGGAAATATAAGGGGAAAGAAAACACATTGCAAAAATTTTTAAGAACCCCTATGTCTTGTGACTTTTCAAGACCACCCAACATAATTTATCTAAATTATTTCTAATTATTTTTCATATTATACAACAGCAAAACCTAAATCTTAAAGTGGCTCTTGGAAATAAGCTTTTATCAAAATCCACAGTAATAAATTTCCCAGCTCTAAACATTCTCTGTACAAATAGTTCAGGGGAGAAAGTGAGAGGTACAAACATTCTCCATTCTTTTTTTCCTTTTTTTTTTTTTTGTCTGAAGTTATATAGATTCTATTCTCTGCCATGCTTTCATGACATCATGACACTGTTCATTTCCAGAGAGTTGTGCTAATGCTCAAATTACTACTCTACTAATGGAAATTCAGACTCCTCTTTATCACAAATGACTTTAAGGAAAAAAAGTCACGCTCACTTTACTTAAGGATGGCAATCCAAAAAGACTACAAGGTGATAAGAACTTCTTGACAGTTATAAAACATGAAAGAGATCTTTACAATTGGCTCTTAGTTAAAGCTGGCCTTTGGAGCATACTGTGCCTAATGTTCATCTCACTTAAACGTGTAACTGAGAAACTTTTTTTAATTATTTACCCAGTGACATGCACCCTTTGTTCCTCTTTTTTTTTTTTTTTTTTTTTTTTTTTTTTTTCTGCACACGAATGACAGTCTGCTCTGATTCTTTACACTCCAAACTGTCTGGCCAGCTTTTACTCTGGCATTTCTCTGAAACTTCACAGACCTCTTAGTTGAAACCCAGTTTCTGCATATGCTGTAGTGCAAGCGCTATTCCAAACACATTGAAGCTGTAAGCACATTTATCACACATCTCTGGGCTGGTTGATTGTGCACAAGATTATGTGAGCTTCATTGTATGCATATAAATATGGTTTTCTCTTTTCATGCATGTGTGCAGAAGTCTAAATATCTCTGTACTGTAACACAAAGCAAAGGCAGTCTCAGAGAGGGGACTTCTTGTGGATTAGGCTACACACAGGACAATTTCAGACAGCCAAAGTCCTCATAGCTGTCCAACCTACAACCAGTATTCAGGGAAGTTACCCAGACTCAAACCACTGGCAAATATGAAACCTTCAGGGTATTACAGACATATTTGGCAATGGCTGATCCACTGGAAAAGGAGCTGCTCTTGGCTTTGAAAATCAAAACATAAAACACTCACTTTCATGCAGTTCATCCTAGCAGGGAGTAATTTCTATTTCCGTGTCTCTAGCACACCCATTGGACAGTCAGAAGAGTGTTAGGCTAGAGCTTTACAGTCAAAGTGTTTGTTCTGCCCTCAGGAGCACTAGCATCACAGTCCTCACACAGAGCAGCACATCCCTTATCCTCTGGACATCCAGGGTAACCCTGATGGCTGACCCCTGTACAACCACACAGCACTGATTGCCTCCCTCTGCCTGCTAGGATGTTTAGCAACACACTGTAAACAGAGGGTGTGCTATACTACGGCTTCGTTTCTTCCAAAATTTTATATTTTTATTAGCTGTTCCATTATTCATTTTGCAAAAAGCAAGCATCAAATAAATATGTTGATAATCCTTCTGGTCTTTACTACAGTCCCTAATGATCACTGTGTGCTTTATCTAATTCATGTTATAACATACAAAGATGATGGTAAAATAAATCTGTATCATATTTAGAAAACACACCTAGGTAAAACCTGTTTTGTACAATTACAAATAATTGTGTAAGTACACTTTTAAAAATAAGATAATTTCAATTTCTTAGGGAACAGAGAATCTTACAACATATTTTTATCTTCTTGTGATGATCATAAATTGAGCTTGTGAGGAAATGATTGAAGTTCTACTATTCTGTTTTAGTACAGCTTCAAAGGAACATAATATCTTAAAAAAGACAACAAGGAGTCAAGTACCTCAAATAAGTGACATTAGAGAAGAGCTTCCCACAATAAATGCCAAGTCATAACAAGTCATCCATACAATAAAGAAACTAGGGCAACATCTGTGTAGGAGGTAGCAGGCAGTAACTCTGATCCTTACTGGCTGCATGCTCCAGCACAAATGGCAAGGGCTCACGCTTCTGTGGCCACAAAGCACCCTCAGCTCTGAGTGCACTCAGTTCTAAACAAAAAATTCTGCACCAGTTTGGACCTGTCCAAAAACCTGAACACACTAAAGTCATAATGATACCTCAAATTTCCTGTTACAGTTTATCTTTGTTCTGTCTGCTCTGTTGGGTTGACCTTATTTTGAAATAATTCAGACTGCCTGTCTTGATGAAAAAATTCACAGCAGGAAAAGAATAAAAATGTTGGCATACGCCCCTTTTTCATTCACTAAGCAAAGTAATTCTTGATTAAAATGCAATAGAAATTCTCCCTTCTTTCTATAACTGAATGTGTTGTTAGAAAATTCTACTTAGACCATCGGCAATTGCAAGCCTTTGGTAACCATTTTATATCATAAGCACTAAGAATCCCAGTATTCTTAAATGTAAACAGAGCCTTGTCAATGGCTTTAAATAAAACATGTTATTTATTGTTTTGTTTTGAAAGCTATTATTTTTCTTAAAATGATGCCTCATGTGTTTATAGTCAGAAACATAAATTAGAATGTTTTATGGTAAAAAATATGTAGATTACACCAACCAATAATCATAACTGATTTGGCAATTGGCAACAATGTTGCTAATTATATGACCTGATATTTGTGAATCTTAGCTTCACTACTTACAAAGACTGATTGAGCCAATTTCCCACTCTGATTTGATACTTTCCTTCATATTCACAGTGGACATATCTTAAGTCATAAAGACTATTAGGATAGATTTATAAAATAGGAAAAGTACTTTTACCTGAGGCTTTGTGTGATTTATTGATTCCTAGAATTCCTATTAACTCTGTACCAACAGTGTTAATTATTAGGGAGAAACTGATTCCCATTTCATACATGAGAACAAGGCTGATGTATGTTAATTAGGTCTATAGAAATTTGCATTTTGTTTGGGGTTTTTGAATCAGCAACACATAACCTTTTCATTAATTGAACTGACCCAGCAATCACTGATGCTGTGAATGAATCCATGTTTTCATTTTTTGTCTATGTTGTAGCTCTAATTCATTGTCCTTTAGACATCAAAGCAGTCATAGACTCAAGGGAGGGCTGTGGAAGAGCAAGCTCTTAGGAAAATCAGTTTGCAATATTGGTTATGAATTCAGCAAATGTTTTCCAGACATTTCAGAAATTGCTGAAAAGATATGTTGTAGAGGTGGAGTGACGAAATTCACGGACTTCTTAACTATGTGTTAGTGAGGAAGATGATGTCCATGCCTGTTTACCTCATTAATATTTATTTTACCAGAATAAGCTTCAGTTCAGGGCATGAGTCCTTTTTATGTTATACAGACTACTAAACCTGTTGTCTTTGGATAATCCACAAATACTTCATCTGCACCCATATTCAGGCATGTCTGTTGATCTTATTTTTCCAGAAGAGCAAACTATACCAGACTGTCATGGTTTAACACTGGCACAATGCCAGTGCCCCCAAGAGAATACTGGTTTCTGCTGTGAGATGTTGAGATGTGACTGGGAATAAGCAAAGCAGGCTCCCACTTAGGAAAAAAAAAACATTCACTAAACTACAAGGGAAAGGGAAAAAAAAAAGAAACACACAAGGAAAATGAAAACTCCACAAATACATCTCCTCCTCCTCCCCACCAAATTCCCAACACAATACATCCCCCAAATCATCGACTCTCAGTCCAGCACCACCTTCAGAATACTCAATCCTCAGTTCATCAAGAGGAGAAGGAGTCCTTCTTGTGCCAATGGTGACCTCTTCCTTTCATGTCCAGTGCTCTCACGACTGAACACGGACCAGAGCTGCTTCTGGGGTCGACTTTTAAGGATGCTTTGTCCCACTCCAAAAAGGCACAGTCTCAACTTTGGGACACCTGTTCCCCCCATATTTTTCACCCCCTGGGGCCGAGGGGTACCCACACCAAACTCTCTTGGTTCTGAGGCATTGCCTCCCCCTAGATGCAGTCTCTGTGTCACAAAGAACATGGCTCTGTCCATGGCTACACAAAAAGAGTCCAGCAAAAGCCACTGCATCATCTCTTCCCACTAAGATTCTCTATTCTTCCGACATCTCTCACTTGCCCAGACCTCTCTCACACTTGCCCATTTCCTTCTTCATCTTCCACTCTATCTCTCTTCTAGGAAAGGTTAATGTTCTGTAAAGTTTTCATTGTCCGAAAAGGTGTTAAAAGCTCCTACAAGCGGCTGGCTGCACCCCCCCACCCCGCCCCTTCTTCTCCTTCTCAGCCGTGCTGCTGCCAGCACAGGCCCATGTTTATCAAGTTTCACGGTAACAGTCCCAGGCACAGGCTGTACTCTCTCTCTGTCTCCCAGCGGGGGGCTGCCCGATGGTTCCCGGTCTCTGTCTCTCTGTCTCTCTGTCTCTCTGTCTCTCTGTCTCTCTGTCTCTCTGTCTCTGTCTCTCCCTCTCTCTGTCTCTCTCTCTCCCCCATCCTTCCACCCCCGGGGTCAGGCCCGAACTCTTTCCCACCGAAAACCCAAGAGAGCCTCCCCGGGGAGAGCCCTGGTTTTAACCCTGTGTTCTCAGAGGCGGATCCAATGTCCCAATAGCCACATTAGGTGCCAATATTAAAATCTGAGCACCAATTGGCCTGACAACAGCATCCCAGAAAACATATTTCCTGTCAAACCACTGTGCAGGCATAAGTACTCAGGCACCTGCAAAGGCAGCTTTGGAGGCCAAGAGCAATAGCCCTTGGACATGCAGACATTTCATGTCATGCAGACATTGATTCATTGTTCCGAATCAACTTAGGTATTTACAGACAGAGAAGACCTGCCTTCAGTCTGAGAGCATAGTTAATATTTTTGTTTATCTTCAATATTAAGATAATTATCTTTCACCTTAACCTCTGGAGGCAAGCCGGAATTGCAGCAACAGTTTCATCAGTCCAAACATTTTTTAAAATGTAAGTCTTTTTGGGGAAACATAAGGTAACTGTTTAAAAATTCCAATGCAGGAAGAAATTCATAGATTATCTCAAACAACATAAAGCTGTAATGAAAAGATTTCTGCATAAGTGTTTTTGTTCTAGAAGAGTGTATCAAAGTTATTACTACTCCACTGTAAACTGCATCAGCAGAAAAAACATATCACATACAGAAACTATTCTTGCAAGTACTTTGTTGATAGCAATTTTGTAATTTCCAAGATTGCCCACTTTCTTTTGGTTTTCACCCATGCCTCTATCCCATCAGCTTCCCTTTCTCACTTGAGATTACTCTCGATTTCTTTCCCCACCTATGTAGCACCTCTAGTGCTGTTGGATCCAGGATATTTAATTTTAAAGTGGCATTAGATCAGGCAGCCTCTCATATGCTGCCCCAGTATCATCAGCTTTAACATTCTATTACTGGGGTGTTTTCAAAAGCACTTCTCAACCTTATGGCACCCTCCCAACAACCAAGAACATGTCTGAAAACTGATGTCACAGGCTAACACTTCCTCCTCCCTGTGCCAAAATGAAACCATATTCTGTTGTGATGTGTGTAAAAATCTATTGTTGCTTATGGAGGTTGCTGGGGAAAGTTTGTTTTCATTTAGATGGATGACAAACACTTCTCATTGGTTTGTCTTGCTGCATAGGGTTTCTTACAGAATTTTGCTGTCTTGATGTTCCACTATCTTCTCACAATCCATTTCACTCATTTGCCATAACTTATTTAAAATTAAATATAAGTTTATTGAAGTAGAAGTTTTGGCTAGGATGACAACTTTATTTAAGTTTTTAGACATCACTACAGGGATGGAAGGAAGGAAAAAGCAGCTGACATGAAAGATCTGTTTTGTTTTCTCACGAGAAACATTGTTAAACTGATCACAAAATTCTGAACGATTCTTGTGTTTTGCTCTCAATACTATGAGTCATCTGTTTGTTCTCTTTTTTGTGCTTATCTTTGATGACCTACCTTGGTCACCCTGTATCCAAAAGCAGTAATTCACTCCTATGGTGAATCACCACCCAGGATTTAGATGTTTCCAATGAGTCACACTTAACCTTATAGAAAATACAACTCAGGCTACATAAATTGTGCACTTCAACTATAGTGGGTTTAGATGTCCACGTCTGGAAAACAAAATTATATATTTCAGTGACAGAAGTGAAATAAAATGTTGAACAATAGTCCCTAATTTAAACTCTGTATCAGCAAATCCTCTTTTTTTAATTCAGTTAGAAAACATTGGTCAAAGTACATGTGAAAGACAGCACTCATATAATTTTTTTTCCATTCCTGAAATCATGGGCTTAAAAACCTTAATAGCAAATAGTTCTAACGTCATGCTCTTCATCTGCAAAGACTGATAATATCAAAAACTCCCACCCATGAAACCACAGAATTAGTATCCAGAAATTCAGGATGAGCTCAGGGCCTACATTCCAGAAATTAGGCACACTACAGTCCAGTTGAGGAAAACTTATTGTATTTCCTTTCACCTGCTCTTCTTTGCACCTTATTATCCAATGCTAAATATCTGCCATCTGTTATAGGGATTCCCTGTGAGAAAAAATTATTTGTAATCAGATCCCATCATTCCCTCATGAAGACCACCTGTAGATAATGAGAAAGCAGGCTTGGCTTTTGGTTGGCTGCTTGGTGTTTGGGTTTTTTATTTCCAATCTCAATTACAAAAAAGTATTAGCTCCTCAGAACAATGAATGTGAAAGAGACTGAAATGGGCAAATTGAACCAAATAAGGCAACTGGGTTTGCAGGCACTATGTTATCAAAATAATTTGCTAATGCCAAAGGGTGGTATTAAACTGAAGTTTTACCACTGTAGAGCAGATTCAGACTTTAGTCTTGATTTGTCAGCAGGAGTATTCTGTCTGCTCTAAGTGCCTCCTAAATTTGCCATAACTGGATCCCTAATGAACCTTCTTTCTCCATCAGTGAGCACAGCACCAGTGAGACTCTGCCTCTCTTCTCACTCATTACTGCTGAGACTGGGAAAACTACTGAAAATTGCTTAATTTTCTGGAAGAAATAATGTAAGACAGAGAGCAACAATGTAGCTTACCCGCATCATCTGTGAGGAGCAAGTCTTAGGTTTTTTCATTATAATAAAACTTCAAGCAACATTAACAAATGTTCGGTAAGAATTTACTGATTATAGTGATGTATAATAACCTTTAAACATAGCTTTGTTCTTTTTAATCTTTTCAGAAATTTAAAGAGAGGTTATTGACTTTTTTAAACAAATTAGTAGATACCTGAATTAAGAAAGTGCAATTGAGTAAGACTTTATTTAAATGTTTTTAGATCAAAATATTCAGTATCTATCTTTGTTACCTTAGATGTGGTAAACACTAGAAATTATACATTTTCTTTTTAAGATACTGACACTGAAATATTTGTCTTAAATGCATGGTATTTCACCTATGTTTTCAGCCTCCTACTTTCAACTGAAGGAAACTTAATGCATTTACACAACATAAAACTTGCAAATATAAAATATAAAAATTGGTAGAGCATGCAGAAAATTGCAGGTACGTCTGAAGCAAAATACTTGTTGCATGCACCCTACAGATACATGTTGTTGACTGTTGTTTGGACTTTAAATTGTACCTGGACAGAAAAGCAAGACAGTACCTTACTCAAAGCTAAGGATTACATATGTCAGAAAATGTATTGTTTTTGTCAGTGTACAATTTAATATTTTATAATACTGCAATACTTCAAATACCGCAATACTTCAAATACCAAATAAAATGCAATCAGCTCAAGATTGCTAATGCTCTCATTTCAAAATAGTAACTCAACTATTGAGTTGCATACTGTGTGTTCTACCATAAATAGGAAGAAAAAAACCTGGAAAATTAAGTTGCCTTGGACACTGATACAACAACAGCTATTTGAAAATAGTCCTGTAACAATAATCATATTTCCAATTGGAGTTCTGCAGAAAGGAAAACAAATATTTTCTCCTGAATAAATTGAAAGCACATGTATTTACAGATCAGGAGGATACATGCATGTGCCTTCTTGTATAAATTTTTTTATAGAAACCTTACCTAGCATAATGCTTTAACAAACCTGACTTTCCTAAGTGGGCTGTGGTTGTGGAGTGCTATTCTTTCCTATTACAAAATTGCAAATGAAAGAGAGACAGTAAACCATTTACCAGTGGCCACTCTTGGGCTGTGAACTAAATGTGGGTCATCTAATGTGTTAGTGCTCTATACCATTCTCAATCTGTGGAGTGTGAAACACCAGCCCTTGCAACCACGATAATACTTTTCAAAAAATAAATAGAACACAAGTGAGAAGTATGACTATGCTGACAGGGCTCGTTATGCTATGCTCACACAGGAGTCATAAGCTAAATTTGAAAGGTATCTTGAATTGCTTCCTCTGTCAAACTTCTGCTAAAAATAATAATAATAATTTTAAAAAGCAGAGGTTGGTTAATTCTCATTAAATGTTATAATATTCCTGATTATTCTCCTGCGTTTTCCTGCCTCCATATTTTATCTTAATTTCCAATTTTAAAATATAGCAAGAGTTATGAATATATCCCACTTTCATGTGGTATGTGATGTCACCAAGCACAATATAATGATTCACTATCATCCTTCCATTTATATTTTCATGCTTCTGGAAGGAAAACCTGGGTCTCTACAATGATTTTCTTTTGATATCTGAATGAAGAGAGTAAACTGGAACTCAGAGGTAAAAGTCTTCCCAATATCTCTCGTTTTTTGGATACTTCTAGGACCAAACAGGAGACAGGCAAAAGCAAATTGAACAAAAAATTCTCCACAAGAGTCTTCTGCCCTTGTTTGACTGGTCAAGAAAGTGAAATCTTAAAAAATAACTAAAGCAAAACCAGCCAAACACAAAAATCAAACATTTAAGTAGAGAAAATAAGTGGAAGCTGAATAGAAAATGTCACACAGTATTTCAAGCATACTCAATTTTTTTACATACCAAGAACGTACTGAATTTAAAATTAAATTTATTTTAAATTTCAATCGAAAAATGAAAAATAGCCCAATTTTAATATGCTATCTATCTTAACATTTCAAATTATTACAGTTGTAATTTATTTTATTTCAACATAATACAGCCTCATCCTATCTAAGAGGTGCTTTCAGACACGTGCTTTGAACTCATGATCACAAATGACAATTTCACTTCTGCAGCTGGATAAAATGATGGAGCTGAAAATCTTTCTTTTCCACCATGTAAACCTGCTTATCGAGCTGACATAGAAGTCCCTGACTAGTTTAATATTGTTTCATATATTCCAAGCAAAAGTTTCAACTACTTTGAAAGAGGGCTTAGGTGAGAGATTTGTCTGCCACCTTCCACTGGGCTGCATAAATACATCCTAATACTGACAGGGACGTGATATAACCACCACATGACACCTGTAGCTGAGTGTTTGGTTCATGCACTGAGGTCTCCCAAGTGCACCACTAAGAAAAACTGAATATCCTCCAAAAAGGAAACACAATTTATTTTCTATTTCAAATAAATGGATTTTAATGTTTAGTTCTAGCAGAAAAACCTTCAGTCTGTGAGTTTTACTACCTGGAAATGTACCTCAGATTAGGTATTGACAGGCTGCTACTGCTACTCATAAATTCCTCTGTGTTCCAAGAACCTTTTGTTCCCATAAGGCTATAGTTCAAAGTAACATGTTTTTGTTTCCCAATTATTTCAAGTGCCTGTAAGGAAACAATTGTTCAAGCAGATCCAGACCTTTCCAACTAGACCTTAACCTCCATTCTGACTGACTAAAATATGTTTACTGTTCTCTGCATGTATCAGTTCTGTGTAGATGAATCTCAACACACGGCTTTAAGTACTGTGAGCTGAAACAATGAATTCCAGTGGCAGGACTTAATCACAGCCAACTTTAAGCCTACTTTAACCCGTTTACCACTGCCTAGTTAAATCTAAATTGTAAGATATCAGTTTGCAAATGCTGATTGGATTCATTTGACTGGTGTAGTCATTCATGTCTACATTTGTGAACTCCACTAATGTTAATAAGCTCTGCAGGCAAATAAAAGGTGTTTTTGTGCATACTGTTGCAGTAGTGTGACATAATACTGAAAATGTTGTACATAAAACTGCATGATTTTACTTCTCTGAGTTTACAGGGATTTTAGTGCTCACAAATAGTGTTGAAACAAGACTACTAGAATTTCTGTCTTCTTATAAAAAGTACAAAAAGCTTTTTATTTTCTTGCCTACTAATAGACTTATGTCTTTCAAGCCAAGGTTGAGAGAGGGAACCTGCTGAGATACCACAACTTCTGAGTTTGTTTCTTGTCAAACCTGTCTATCCAAGATCCAGCTAAAGCAAGCCATGGCTTTGTTAATATGTGTACACATACCCTGTGTGACCTTGATAAACTCCACCAACTTTTTCCATAACAACACATTTGGCATCTTTCAGGAACCGCTGAATACTGGCAGTTTGTCATGAACTAAATGATGAAAAGTCTTCTGGAAAGATTTCTGTGGAATATCAATACCTCAGACTGAAATTCTTCATTCAACAATGGTTCTCAACTCTCACATGTCTATATAATAAAAACTGAGCAAAAAGTAAGCTAATAGGCTGTGTGCATTGCACTGCTGGTTCTCTCTTTGACATCAACTTCTCATCATGTTGGAGCACCTAACGGGCAGCTATTTTTAGGATACTAGAAGACTAAGAAACAGATCACCCCTGTACTAGGTTTGCTGTAAGCTGGATGGATGTTATCCACTTATATCCACTTATATGACAGATTACTCAGAATATGCACTTAACACCAGTAACATGAATGCTCATTCTCTGCATGATTTTTCAATTTTAGACTTTGAATACTTATTGCTTTCTTTTTATCATGAATTTTGCAGCATGCATAAGCCCAAAAGAAGGGTCTTAAAAGAATACAAGACTCATCATAATAATATTATTTATACAAAAGGAATTTGCAAAATATCTTTTTAGTGTAACAAAAATGTCACATGTAAATGAGTGTATCCAGACCCTCAATTAAAATTAACTGTGTTCCTATTTTGCTCCTTCTGTTGTTAAACTCAAGTAGTTGTGAAAACAATAAGCATTCTAAAATAATGCTTATGACCATAGATGGCAACTAAATGAAGAGAACACGATCTGCACAGATAGTACTCAAACATGACATACACAGAACTAAATTCTAGTCTGTTGTTAGAATAAGTTCTAGTTTGAACTCAGATTTTAATGGGTAGTATTTATATTTGCTCAACCTGGTACCTGTTCTACCTTCAATTACAGCAGGAAACAATTCAAAGATCAGATAGCATTAAATATTATATTAGAAATCAATATGTTTTCCAAAAATTTCTATTACAAAATACTTCTTAATTACAGTAAGTAATCAAGATTACTTGATTACACAGTAATATTATATATATACCTAGTATATTTTTATGGTAATATTACACAGTGTGACATATTGTTCCACAGATTTTGAGTTGCGGTTAACAGCTGATTGGAATCTCAGATTCCCATGGTGATACAGATCCATACATTAAACTACCACCTACTCCTACTTGCAAACAGCTGCACCATCCATTCTGTATTTCCAGTACCAGGACTTGCTTTCAGTGTGGCATTCAAATATTAAAGCAGAGAATTGCCCTTTCCCCAGAGTTCCTGACTACCTGTAATTCCTTCAGCATTTGGAGGGTTTCTGGCAAGATTGTGGCTGTGGAAGATTGCCTCTTTCTCTCTGTGCAGTCTTTAGCAGGAGAACAGCAAACATTCACAATATCCAGCACATAGGGATCTGCAAGTGGCTTATTAGAAACATATTTTGATTTGAAAACACAAGAAAAAATCCTAATGTAAGAAGTCTCTCTTTTAAATTTTTTGGATCTCTAGAAAAGGTGAGATTTTGCCCGACAAACTTCCATTGCCCCGTAGGAGACTGAAATGTTAGTGTTTAAATACACTGCAAAAGCAGTGGGTGCTCTTCTGAGACCAGGTTTGCAAAGTCACTGCCCACATGCAGAGAGGGTGAGCACCCACCACCGGGGGCTGCAAGCTGGGTTTGAGCCAGATAAGGGAGAAGGTTAATGAGATGCAGACCCTGTGAAGGCGAGATAGGGCTTTTTATCATGTAAATGTCTTCCCTTACACAATCTTCTCAGGTGAAAAATTCTCCCTCCCCACAGGAGAAGGTTATCAGGAAATTTGAACATTAGCCTGAGGGTTTTCATCCCTTCTGATGGGGCATAACTGGCTCAACCTCACTTGAGGTGAGAGACAGCTGCCATGTCTTACAAGCCCCCCCCCACCTACCCCCAGACTCACTTCTGGGACCTTCCACCAGACTGCACATGATCCTCAGTGTAAAACTCCCATCCTGCCCAGGGGAAAAATCAGGATGTCCCCACCTAAACATATATTAACCCATTGAAATCTATGTTTTGGAAGCTTCCCTCATTTCTGGCAGATCAGGACAGCAAACATCACTTCCACCAATGAAGACTGAAATTATAAAAACCAAGGTTCCTTACTAGATCTATGGCTGGTGTTATCTTTCTTCTCTGCTATTTACTTTTATCCTTTCTTTCTCTTTCTTCTTTTCTTTTCCTTATGTATTTTCTTAAGTGACATCTATATACTTTGATATTTCTACATTTCTAGAGGTAATAATGAAAGCATCTATATTACTATAGATAATAATAACCAAAATGGCAACATACTTCCTATCCATTGCAGCCAAATTGTTGTAAAGTAAACCCTACCTATATATACATATATATATATATATGTGTGTGTGTGTGTGTTTGTGTGTGTGTATGTATATATGTGTACATATAAATATGTATAAAAATTGGCTGTTCAGTGCAGTTTCACTCTAATCTGCCCCTGGGGATCTTTTAAAAAGAACCTGAGTTACCCTTTCCTTCCCAGGGAGGAGGCGGTCATAACAGCCTCTAAGATCTATTGTTAGATGAGCCAATGCTGTATAAATGAAACTACATTTTAATGGAGAAATTGTCTTTTATCAAAACCAGAAAATATCCTTAGGGCCCTAGCATGACAAATTCTACAGTATTCTTCTGTCTTTCTCTGTATTCATCATATATCATAAGAATACCCATTTCATTGAGTTCTCATCCCAACATTTGCATTAAAAACTCCTTTAGTACAACGGCCAGTACAAAGCTTTCTACTGTCCTCTTCTCTGTGTGTCTCTGCCTTATTGGCTTAGCAGCCCTGCATTCTACCTTTCCCTTCTTGGGATCCTCACAACAGATTTATCATTATCCAGTTCCAATTTCAAGCCTATTCTACTTTTCCACTACAGATGACATAATGTCCTATGCTCGATTACAGAGTTTTCGCCATACATCACGCTTTCTTCTAATGTTTCCTCCTCTAATAAAACCTCCTTTGTGATCCACAACCAGCACAATCAGCCTGCAGCATTTTGCTTTATTTCCTGCTATTTTCCAGCTTTCTGGCTGCCACATCTATCTTCCTCAGGCTAGATATGGCACAGTCAGCCCTACTGCCAGATTTAGCACATTGCTTGTCCAGTTCCCTCAGGCCACCCTGGTCCTTCCTAATAGATGTATTTGAAACAGAAATAAGCAAGAAAGGAAAAAATTGTGAAGTAAAAAGCGAACACTATCAAATACAGTTATTGAGTGCTACTTAAACACCAGTTTGAGATAGAGCTTTGGTAAATGCCATTGGTTACCAAAAATGACTGTTAAGCTGGTGAAATACGCAATCAATAAATAACAACAGAATTCAGTGTGGAAATTACTATGAATTTCCTCTCTGAGAAAAGTCTGATCCCAAACAAAACAACTAAAAGGCATTCAGAATCCTTCAAAAAGAGGCAAATGTAAAATTAGTCTTATAATCACAAACCTTTATAGTGAGGAAATATGAAAGATTATGACAAAACTCCAGAAAAAATAGAAAGCAATATGCAACACAGCAGTATAAATAAAGCTGTTTAAATGAGGTTTAATCAAAAGCAGGATTAGGGCCACAGCAAATTAGCATTTTCTTTAAGTAGCTTAGGGCAAAAAGCTTCTCAGAAAATGAAATATGTGAGCAGATGCAAATAAAAACAAATAATAATAAAGCAGTCTACAGAGATTAAAACCAGTGCATTGCTACAGTCTGTAATTTGATAACCCTACTGTGCATACACATAAATATAAACATGTTCTAATTAAGGCATCAAGGTAGTGGTGAAATGATAAGCATATTTTACCAGCTCATACAGAAGATCATCATTCAGCCAGTAGTCACCTCCACAGCTGTCCAAACCAGCAGCAGCTGCATTCACTGGAACCACCAAGAAGGTGGTGGTTGGATTAGCTTTGAAGTCCTACATTTAAAAGCCAAATTAGGGGAAAGACAAGGAAATTAATTACTGCAGCTCAATATTCGGTAAAGGGCTGAGCTCTTTAGAAATTCCCCCATGGGATAGTTTTCTGTCAGAGAATGCTGCTTCTACAGAGTTTAAGCATTTTGCAGGAAAGCATAGGTTTCATCCAAAAATGCAATGAATAATCACTGGAATATTTATCTTTCACTACAGCGTACTCAATTAAAAATAAAACTATGTCAGAGCACAATACTGATGGCCTTATCAGAGGTAAATATTTAACCTCGAAGAAATTGAACATTTTGATATAGTCAAAATTGGTTTTGGTGTACTTTATTTCATCCTGGCTATCATAACTTTTCCATTCCTACTGAAGTAATTACTAAGCATGTCTTTTTCCAGACAGCAAAAATCACTCATCAAGGTTGTAATATGGAATAGTAATTAAATGGGCAATACAATGAAAGTTTTGTAAACAAAGGTGTATTTCTCATAGAGCAGGAACATAATAGGCATTTTCGAGGAGTGTTTGTGTAAAGATGTTGTCATAAAAGAACTGAGTCATCTCAGAGAGAACAGGAAACCACTGGGAACAGAATGGGAAATGATGTTACATGACGTTGTTCTGATGCTGGTCCAGAGTCCTTACCATACCTACCTGGTTTTAGCAGAGTGCACAGGAAAATTGAGGAAAAAGAAGCAGAATTTCTTCCAAACAAGATGACAATGGTAAGGAAACAAATTTGTACTGGAAAGTGACAGATACTGTATAAGAAAGTAATGACTGATTTGAAAACAACAGCAAGGTTAATTTTCAGGAATGAGTACAAATGAATTCTCATTTGCCCCCATTGTCTTTATTTCTGTTATCAAGATAGAGATGATAATATAGGAGGAGGAAGGTATAGACTTAGATACACACTGTTATAGGAACTATGTCAATAACATGCTGATATCTCTTGAATTACTGTCATAAGACTTCATACACTCATAAATGGGTGGTAAGCTCAGAGAAAAAGAGGATATCAGAGACTACAGGAATCTGAAAAAATACATGCAAGTGGTATAGGGAGTTGGACAACAGAGACATAAAGTCAATACATAAAGCAATATCAGAGGAGTTTTCCTGATGAAGAGATAGGAGTGCAGAGTTACACTGAAGGACATAAACCATTAGAAGAGCCTAGGTAAATAAAATACTTGTCACTCATATCCTTCCATGTATAATTTACATAGAAGCTGTTTGGGGCTCAGTCATTGTAACAAGTAATATTGATAAAGTATGAAGGAGTATCAAGTAAAAATTTAAATATTAATTGGCTTTCCTAACCTATTAGGGTACTATGCATACATATAATACACATAACTGTAAAAATTTAAGATTTTAATTATACTTTCAGTGAACTATGGGTTTTTTTAATCTCTTCAAAGATGTACCCTGCTGTTATGTGTGCTTTGTGTCAATACTGTTGTGCTGAATTATCTATGAATTGGCTGTGATTGGGAAAATATTGCTGAAAAGATAATTTGTTATTGAACTGTGATTCTTCTTTGAGGCTTCTTGCGGCTTAGCAAAAATTACAGATCCACATTACACACAGGTCCTGCAAAAAAAAAATTGTTTGTTTTGAAGACTGGTAAAGACTGGTAAACAGCCAGAAATGGCCAGCTTTCCATCAAGGTCTGTGCTCTTTCTCTGAAGTCTTCAGTGACTTTCAGGTTATTTGGTGTCTGTGATGCTGAGTTGGAAAATGGCACTGTCCTCTGTACCCCGATCATCTGGGTGGCTCCTGACATGAATTTTGATAAGACCCAGGGACTGCCTAAAGAAGCACTCGGAGCAAGTTTTTGTGCAGCTTCATAATCTTTACTGCTGTGGAGACTGGGAGTTGCGAGATCTGTGCCTCTGTGCAGAAGGCAGTTCTGATGTCATTTGGAGTCCCTGCAGAGGGTTAGGGTTAGGGTTAGGCTCATTTCCTGCTGCTGCAGTTATGCAATGTCACGTCTGTGTGTAAACACCTACCCAGCACAATCAATTCAAAGTCAGGTTAAAGCTCTGAGTTCACTAAAGGCCAGTTTGAGTTGCAAGCCACCTTAATTTTTCCGCTGTAGTGGAAATCACACAGCAGATAGCCCAAATGGGCTGCATATTTTTACCCACAGAATATGTCTTTCCTGCCTGGAGATGGCTCCCTTGTCAGCAGCCCTGTACAAGCTGCTTTGCACCACTGTGACTCTTATGTACACTAAAAAGCTGGAGAGAATACTTCACCCATCAGAAGTTCCTGTGCTCCTTGGAGCTGCTGGTCATTGTCTTAGATACCTGTCTATTCCCAGGAAATGGTTGCTGAGAATTCTGGGATTTTGGTATTTTCTGCTGATATGCACATGTGGTATGTTGGTATATTCCCATAACTCTTTGTTCCTCCCCTAGCACCTTTTTGTTAAATTTAATAATTGGAATACATGTGCAAATGTACAGGAAAGTATTGATAAATTCCTTATAATCCAGTTTCCAATAAGAATATTTCAAATTTATGGGAATAATAATTTTAAAAAATTAAATGGACAAAATATAAAAAAGAATGTAAAGCTATAAATTAAAATTTGTTTCTAGTTTTATTTTATTTTTTGCAGATTAGGGTCTGCAAAATTACAAGATTATTTCTGCTTTTTTCCTATTATTGTGCAAACTAATTAAAATTTGACTTCTACATCTCTCTTTCTAAAAATCTTCTGCTGCTGATCGTAAGGACAGGTAAGGAAAAAAGCAGCTATATGAAACATCAAGAGGAGTCTAATAGAACTCAAACTTCAACACGTACTTCAAAGCACTGCAAAAGGGATCAGGCTGAAGTTTCTTAAGTGGGATTTCAATATAATACTTTAATATGTTAAGGTCTTCTGTTTAAGCACTTGTTTAGACTAGATTTTCTTGCTAACACAGCTATAGAGATAAAACACCTGATTTAAAGTTTTCAATATACTGTGAAGCACACCTATTCTATGAAAAGCCCAGGATCTGAGGATTAATAAAAGCATTGATTCATGCGGGGACAGAAAGACAAAGGAAACCACCCTCTCCTTCCCTTAGGTCGTTTGTCTGGATGTAAGGGAAGATTTGGCACATCTTTTCAAGTTTTCTCCATGTCAGGCAGCAGTCAGAGCAGTATTTGCAAAGCCAGGACAAATGCCTGGGGCCCCATCACTGCTCTGCGCCCCAGGGCCCCCCCAGTGTCCCTGCAGGGCCCCGAGGCCCAGGCTGCTCTGCACCCTGGCCTTCCCACAGCTCTCCCACAGAGTCTGCATCTTCTGTCCAGAAAATACCAGATTTTCACCCTGGAACACTTTGAGACTGTCTCAGGGACTCCATGGCCACAGGACTCCTTCCCCTCCATTAAGGAGCCATGGAAGATCTGTCTCACCTTTCAGATGTGTGCGTTTGACAGGCTACACTTATCACTGTTATCTACCTGTCTCTCTTAGCATATTTTCTCTTCAAAGGGTACTTTTTCCCTCAAATGGTATTTCTATTTATTTAGTCATACAGTAATCTGAAATGATTTTGGGAATTAATTAACAAGATGTGAATAAAATAATGAAGGAAACTACATACGGTGAGGCTCACTGCCTCAAATTTGGGTTTTTTATGAAAAAGGGAGCAGTAAACAAACCACAAATTCCAGTAAAGTTCTATTTATATCTTTGATAGATAACTCTGTAAATGTTTTGTTATGTTTTGCAGATAAGATAGAAGTTCAGCTTCATCAACTTCATGAAGCCAAATATCTCAATGAAAAAGCCTAGGGTATTCAATGTGTACTAAATGAGAGTGTCATTTTCCGGCTGTATTATTTTAATTAACTAACTGATGTTGCAAAATAAATTGCTGCATTTATTAGCATCTAAGGCTCTGCATGTCTGTAAATGCACCTGTATAAGTGCTTTGCCATCACCACTCTGCCCCAGAACCAGCCCGGCAGCATGGTACAGGCCTTTCCCTATGCCTTGTATTTCCCACATCCCCCAGGAGCTGGTGAAACCATGTGGCATCAACACTCACCAGGCTCAGGCCAGGCACTGCATGGGCACGGTGTTCATTTCTCCAGCTACGTCCCTCTGCTTTGGAGACAGAGAGCAATACTACTGTCCTTGCCCATGTTTTTGAGGGAAAGCCTAAATGTGTCATACCCATGCAGAAAAGATTCAGAGATCACAGGATTACAGAATGGTAAGGGTTGGAAGGGACAGTAAAGACTATCTAGTGCCAGCCCCTACTGTCATAAGCAGGGATGCCTCCCACCAGGCCAGGTTGTTCAAGGTCTTATCCAGCCTGGCCTTGAACACTGACAGGGATGGGGCATCCACAGCTTCTCTGGGCAGCTTGTTCCAGTGGCTCTCAACCCTCACGTACAGAATTGCTTCCAAATATCTAATCTAAATTTCCCCCCTTTCAGTTTGTACCCATTACAGTTCCTTATGAAGTGTCCCTCTCCAGCTTCCCTGCAGGCACCTTCAGATCCTGCAAGGTCGCCATGAGGTGTCCACACAACCTTCCCTTCCCAAGGCTGGACATCCCCATCTGTCTCAGCCTGGCGTGGTAAGGGACGTGCTCCAGCCTGTTTATTGACTTCATGTTCCTTCTCTGGACTTGCTCCTACAGTTCCATGTCCTCCTTGTGTTGGGGACACCAGAACTGGACACAGCCCTGCCATGGGGTCTCACCAGAGCAAAGTGGAGACCCAGTCAAAGGGTCTCCACTTTGACCTGCTGGCCACACTGCTATTGATGTGTTTCCAAAGAGCAGTTACCCATAAGTTTTATTTACTTATATTAAAGACATGTAAATGCTTCAAATTTATCTCCAGATTGAATTCCTTTGTGCTTTGGTGACTATGTTCAGGAATAATATATGAAGTAGTCTATTTTCACCTGCATAATCCTTCTTGATTTTTTGCTATTACTGCTCATTCTAGAAAGATGCGTGTTCCAACTATTTCAAAATTCAGTGAAAATGGGCCGGATATCTCCTTTGGAATATCTTGCAATTTAGTCTTGCTGAAATAAAAATTTGGTTGATGTAGATTCAAAGTACACACTGTTCAAAGACTTTTAGGTTACTAGCAGTGACTTAACAGGTTACTAGAAGGCTAGATATATGTCACTGACACATTCTTTTTCTAACATCTTTAAAAAGATACATTCACTGAAAACTTTTGCTTTTTTTGCTGAACACCCTGAAAGCACAAAACTGGTCATGCTGTCTGAGCTTATCAAATCCAACCCCATTATTAAGGCAAATACATCACAATCTTATATAACAGTTTTCCCACACTGTTGCCCAGAATATTTGCAGATGTTTGCTGTTTGTGCTGTTTCTTTTGACCTTCTCCATTTCTCTACTTTTTCTCTCCTTCCTTCCTTTCTTGGCTTCTGGTCCTTTCCTGTTTTGATAGCCATTCTGTCTTTCTTGATCAACTTCTGGAAGTTTTGGTCTCTCCTCTTCCTGTTTGTTTACAACCACCTGTAAACAATTTTTTTTGTTCTTCCTAGTTTCTTCTCCCTTGATGCTTTCTTCCCTCTGTAAGATGGGACAAGATGTAAGAATCTTGCTGGCTTCACTCTTTGACTTTTTCCCTGGCAAATGGCCAAAGGGGCTAGAGGGTTTCATTCCCTCATGTTTACAGCATTACAAATTAAAGACTAGGTATCAGTTCCAGGTGATTCCATGAAAGCAATCCCAATAAAAACAAACAAAAATATGAGCTTTGATTCTTTGGCTTCTCCTAAGTTGTATATTTCTGACATGTAAAGGAAGGAATATCACCTCAAACTTGTTTACATAAAATGTAAGCACAGAACAGTCCTTTAACAGCAAGCTCCCTTACCTTTTCCTTGAAGATGTTAATGGTTCTCTAGTATTATTTATTATATTTGTAGGCTGAAAACTCTCTCATGATAATTAATCTGCTCAATTTCATTCTTACATAATTTTAGTCTGAAAGAATATAAATTTTAGAACATTAATAAATACAGTCTAGCTAGTGGCATTAGAGAAATTTAACATCTATCTTTTTTTGTGTTTGGGAGTTGGCTGGGCATGAAGATTTAGTTTGCAAGTCTTTCATATTTCTGCTAATGTAAAATGACAGAGTCTTTCAAAATCCTGCCAAAACCTAAATAATTTAGTCTATTAAAGACTAGAAGTTGCATCTGTATAAAAATGACAGAATATATCACACCGAAATTGACAGAACAGCTATAAAGCAAGGCAGATGTGGCTTCCTTAGAGCTCTCTGCCTAGCTAGACTAAGCTTTTTAATGCAATTGAAATTATTTTTCTCTATTAAATCTACAATTACCTGTTACTATTGCTATATATCACATCAGAAAAGTAGTCCCTTTGGGAAGGCATTGACACTTTTTTAAAAAAAAAGCGTTACTATCCCACCATGCACTCTCTCTCATCATCAGAATTTCTGCCAAAGAGTTAAATCAAAAATTGTCACTCTGCAGAGCACTGCATCCAGCCTTAAAACAGGAATGTTTAATGTAAGGAATGTGAAAATATCTGCTTGCTAACTGTTAGAAGTGAAATACCAGACTTTGCAGTCCAGACAAATCTACAACTACCTTTGAAAGAAAAAAAAGTGTTTGCTTATATTTTTTTTCTGATCGGTCTTTTCTCATTCATCACATGGCAGTTTATTAACTTTTTTATTTTATCTTTTGTAATTTAGTGAGCCCATTTCAAAATCCTGGCTATCCCTACCTTGTTTTTAAGGTGCAGTTGATTAAGTGAAAAATTAGGAAGAATATGAAGGAAAAATTATTTAAAATATCTAGGAGTCCTTGTTTGTCCCTGTTTGGTGTCTAACTCTGGTGGTCTGTAATAGTTTCCATCAATCTGCCTAAGCTAATGAACTAACAGCAGCTTACTCCTGTGCTTGATAAGAGCTACAGCAACAGTCTGAAAACTTAGCTTCTCTTCCAACTTCTTTGTCATTATGCCTACTAAACCTAAGAAAACGTCAGGCACAGAAAGCACTTGACAACAAACCAGTTCATTGATTCAGTGGATTCCTCGTGCATCTGTATATAACCTTTCTTGCCACAGTGGTAATACCTTTGTGACAAAAGTCAGCATTCTACCCTACATTTGGAGATACCGTTGTTTCCAGGTAGAACAGAGAATAATTGCAACAGCTATATTACATTGCCAGCCCAACCTCAGAGACCATAATAACTCCTGTTATGAATGAATGTTCTAAACTAGACACACAGAAGTATAAATTACAGAACAATAAACTGAGCAGTACAGTAAGCTGAGATGTGTGTAAGTAGGAGATAATAATTACTACTACAACTCAGATAAAATTATTTTGAATAAATGCATAAAAATACCAAGTAATTTTTCAGTCATTACTGCTTGCAAAATATATGCTGTGAATGAGAAGTTTTAAGCAAAAAAAGAAAGCAAAGAGGCATTGCCATGGATTCATAAACTCAGTGATAGTATTTGCTCAGTACGGAAGATAACACAACAATGAGAAACAGAAAATAACATGTGAAGGGAAAACATTATAAAAATAAACTATCTATGGGCCTGTGGGATCATCTGATATCAGACTCATAAAGGCACTGCACTGCTTATTTAACAACTCAGGATTTTTCAGAAATGGCATAGGTGAAATGCTTCAAAAATATGTTCTTACCAAAATCCAGGCAACTTTACCTACCCCATTCTTTTGTGTCATCCTGACCTTCTGAATCCATGTTGTTGATTCCAGGGAAGAGAGGGGAACAGTGTCCTATATGAATGTGCACATGTGCACCAGGCAAGAGGCTCATGTTGGAGCTGCTGCCCCGTGTGATGAGTCTGCCCACCCAGGGGTCTCCCCTCTGCTCCCTCAGCAGCACAGGAGAGATACATTTGCATTTTCAAGTCATATCCTTTGACCAAACATCTCTCCTTCCCAGAAAAAGGCTTGATCTCATGTATTTTGTGAGGAGTGTTCAGCACACAGACAGGCAGTGAGGCCATGTTAGGGTGACTCAACCAAATGTCAGGGAAATCCTTCATAAAGCGCAAACCCAGCGGGGGAAGACAGTTTTTAAAAAAATCTTTGTTAATATTAAAACCTAACATGTGCCAGAATGTTTTAATCCAAGCAATTAATGCTTTAGATATTGTCAGATTGTCGTTGTTGATGAATAATGAAATGAAAACCATGTTTGTTTGCATTGATTGTGTATGTCAAAAAAAAATTAAATAGTTTGACAGATGCTATTCAGGCTTCACTGAGTGTTAGGTTATCAGTCATTTAATGAAAGACATAACTCTAAGCTTTTACAGTTAGAAGAATAATAGTCTGATTAACATCAACAATAAAGCAATTAATAAATATAATATTACGGTACTTATATAATGCAAAAAGTTACATAACAAGAAATCAGTATTTTATTGAAGGAGAACTGAATAAAAAGTCTGGGAATGATTCAAAGTAAATAAAGACCATATGACATTTGTTACTACAGTTTTGTAACTATCTGCATTCTACATGCTTATTTTTTTGTTTGCTTGTTTCCACCAATTCAATTACCTTGCACATGTCTGACAGTACAACCTGTAAACTGAAATCAATTCCCAGCATCAAATGATACCTGCAGAAATAAAAGAAGGCTGTCCCTGATTCAGAAAGATTTAAACTACTGAATGACTAATAAATACAAATTCTGGTGTGAAGCTCAGACAGGTTAAATAAATAGATTTTTCAGATACTTTTCAGAGACTATCAACATTCAGTGTTAGCAGTTGAAGTAATGGAAGTTCTCAATAAACAGATTTTATACTACCAGCATTGAGTATTTTTTTTCCCCAAACATCCTTGACTGTGTATGTTTGACTTCAGCTTCCAGTGCTCACAATCTAAAATTCTTTTTCTACATTAAAATCCATTTTATTATGGAATGCATTTCCAATACCTAAGATTCTGGAGATTGAGTAGGGAGGGTGTGTTGCAGATTAACCAATACTTTTAGACAATATGTCTCCCAGGGCAACAAGATTATACTGCTTCAAATGGAGGCCCACAATATTCCTGTAGAAATTGCTCCATTTTGTGTTGGTAAAATAGGCATTGAAATTCAAATATAAGGTAAGCACCCTAATCAACATTTTTATTATTCTCAAACTGTAACTGTAAAAGTCAGCTACTATTTCAATACACTAATTTTTATTTTTTTTTAAAAAAGGAACTGCTTCAACAATGGAATTCATTATTTCTTCCCAGTGCCAGTTAAACCTATCCTAAGAGCTAAAAGAGTGGAACCGATGCCAGACTAAGGAGGTAATTTGATTTAGTTCTCCAACATCTTCTGTAAGCATCTTAAATGCAATAATTTCAAAAACAATACCCGTTCATAGTTTTGCAGTTTCAGCCTTTTATCCATATTTTTGATTAATTTTGTTTTTAATTGCCAGTTTCTATTCAGAGTACAACAATCAAGACCACAGGTTTGGGAGAGTTACTTTTTTTTTGAAAATTCACGTAGTTAAGTCTGAAACTAAAAAAACCAAAAAACATGTTAATTCAGATAAGATGTGGTCATGATAATTCATAGATGCCACAGTGAAACTGTGTCCTTCTGCTGTCAATAACAGTGAAAAATTTGATTTAGTATTTTTTAAAGAGACATGAATGCTTTGAGGACACCTGTAACAAAGCAGATGAGAAAACAACTCTGGACACAGTCGATGAACAGCCTCAGGCCCTTCTACCTCAAGATTGCTCCTGGTCACAATCCTGGAACAGAGTAGATAATTGGCCAATAATACACCTTAAAGCTGAAATTATATACTTCCTTTTATCCCTAACTAAAAAATACACTCCAATTTGCATCAAATGAGGCTTTTAAAGTCTCTCATTAAGAAATACAAATATTACTCCAAATCTATGTAATAACTGTTAAAACTACTCCCAAACAGTAGCAGTAAGAATATATAATGCATAAAGGAGGCTGAGTAGACCAAACAGTAATTTTTTAAGTATGTTACGAAGATTCCACTAAACCTTAAAAATTCTACTAATATGATCCACACATTTTTCACATATTCATCTTTTCCCAGTAGTATTTTGCACTTACCGTATTACAGGATGTTTTAACACGAAAGACAGGTAGGGTTTAGCTGCACAAAAAGCATCAAATGATAATTATCATCTCATTATTTTCACTCAGTATCATTAGTTTTACATTCACTAAATTCAATGTGGAAAGCAAAGCCACTCATAGAATCAAAAAATTTGGTAACCCGTGTTACTTTGGATAATTTCTTACTGTTATTACTTTGCAATGTGAAACCCCTCATGGGGAGAGAAAACTGATAGATGCAATAAAACAAGACTACATTGCCAAACATATTAGTAAACTCCATGAAAATTCAGCGTGCACATCTTAGTATTTCCAGGTGTTTCAAAATTCAGTCATTGCAAGACAAACTGTGTGCGTTTTAGTTGAACACCATACTTTTTCACTGTCATGAGAAGATGGGAAAAGAAGGGCAGAAAATGCAACTGAGATTCAAGACCCCAGAAGTATTTAAAAGCTTTGGAAAGAAGCCACTATGTACACTGAAATGCCAAATAATATTTGCAGTTCACCACTAAAAGTTCACCAATTTTGGCTGCTAAATCTAGATTTCTGGGAAGGTCTAAAAAGAATTTAGATGCAGAGGCTTATGGATGAAGCCATAGTAGGATTTCTGAGTTTTACTGAGTTACATTAATTTTGAAAATTTCTACTTCTAATCTTTCTATGGTTTTAAGTCGACAGGTATTACCAGAGAGAGCAAGCACTAGCAGAAGATAGTGAAACACTGGGAAGAAGGAGCTGGAACTTAAAACAGCGGACTACAATAGCAGTGCCATTGAACTTGGTGACCAAATGCTGCTCAGAGCATCCCAACCAGCACATGCATTGACAAAGCTCCAGCAGCTTCTGTAAAAAACTGTTTTATTTTATCTTAAATAAAAAAACCTTGCTATTATTTACAAATACCACATGGTAGCAGGTGATTTACTGCAGACAGTTCTTATTTCAAATAGCATAAAACTAAAAGAACATAGATACAATTTTATGCTATCAGCAAATATAGAGCCTTGAGGTACTGTCACCACATTGTTAAACATGTATTTTCACACATTGTTAAACATGTATTTTCACATGCTCTTGAAGTTTTATTTGCAGCATAAACTGTTCTTTTCTGTTATCAAGGATTTTTTCTCCCAAACATCTTGAGGTCATTACAATAAATTTTGTAATCTGGGAGAGCTAACATAGAAGCCTTAGGTGCACAAGGAGAACACTTACTTTGCCTATGTGTGTAAAGCTCTACATCCATTTTGAGCCTGTGCTTGTCCCTCACTTCTCTGTCTTCTCTTCTACATTGGTAATAGGTGATCATAGGGCATGGGTTGCAAAGGTATGGAGATGGCATTAATCTGTGCCAGCTGGTGATCTGACAAAACCTTTTAGCACACAAAAACACTGGACTGATTTTTAAACGCCGGAACTAAGCAATGAACCTTTTTACTGGAGAAGTTGCATTGCAAACCTTCAGAAATATAGGAAGATTGATAGCTTAACTACTCTGTTGTCACAATACATTTTTTAAATCTGGTCACACAAATCTAGAGGTGGTTTTGCATGGAAATGAGGCAGAGAAAAAGAATCAAACACAATCATTAAAACCAGAACCCTCTGGAATTTCAGCTCACACTAAAAAAGGACTCTAAGGAACCTTTCTGAACCCAGAACTCAGTGAAATTATTTCATTTGCAGCTGCCTACTTCAACTTGAGTTTAATGAAATAAAATTAATATCTGAATTGACACCACGTTCCTCATGATTCCCTTATTACATTCACAGTGTCTCAGAATTATCCAGATTATTAAATGAATCTCAAATATGAAATATATAAAAACATACTTCACTTTAGTGAAACAGTGGACAAATTTGTGCAGAAAAACCTAGCTTGAAACAGCATTTGCTGCTATTTCTGATTTTTTGATGTCTGATCTCTAAATAAGAGATAATTACCAAAACTCTATATTCTGGGCCACTAATTTAAATGCAGAAAACTATTAGGGTATATTTTACAAAATTAATTCATGGACAGATCTGCAGTGATAGTGTATGACAAAGAAAAAAACACAAACACTATAAATATCATATTTATGTGACCGAAAGTAATTGGGATCAGAAAGCCACACACAGAGAAATAATTATCAGCTTCCTAATCACTGAGTTTTCTACTTAGCAAATATTATACAATTATTCTTTAATATTAAAAAGATCCATTAAATTATGTATTGACATTCTAAATTATTCTACAGAATAACTGCAATACTCTTCCCTTGTGATATGAGTTAATAGTGGCTATGTGACATAATTAGTCATAGAAGAACTGAGAATTTTAATTTCAATTTTTTGTGTTTGTATGCTTTGAAACTATGGACTGTTTGCTACTTAGCTACCAACTTTTCCCAAGCAGCTAAAAATGGGTTTGCTTCTGATTAATTATTGGTTTTTAAAACTGGATTTTTCCTAGAAAGGCACAGTTACACAGGTGATAATTTCATCTCTATTTTCAGCATAAGTTGAATTGCCAGAGAGATGGCATAAACTCTCAGAAAGTAATGATAAGATGAAATGTGAAGATAAAACTGTAGTTCCATCTTTGCAGATATTTACATTAAATAATTATTTGTATCTCATAGCAGTGTCTCCTACAACAACGCAGAAAACATTTAATTAAATAGTCTCTATACTTGCATTGTATTGTGCAAGTAAGTTCATACGGTTGTACTGTTTGTGATTATCAGATGTGCAACTACCTTACATTTTAAAATTGGTTGAAATGGGGTTCTATCTCTCACTTGTGATGCTGATATCAGGTACAAATTATAATAAACATCAGAACTAAAATCATGTGAGCACTGTGCCCAGGACTTCACCCAGAACAAATTCATTGAGATCAGAATTGCATCCAGGTCTGGGATTTTTAGCCAGTTGTTCTTAACTTTGGGAACAGGAAAACACTGAAAAAATTGCTTCACAATCTGCTTTGTCTTTCTTTTTAAGTACATAAAAAACTAAGATTTTCCAGGTCTACTTCATCCAACATACCTAGTGGTTGCATTTGCGGTAGCTTGTAGTTGTCAGATTTAATTGCAGGTATTAATGCAGAATTACAATTCTTTGGGGTCTGAGCTTTCAAATCACCGCATCATCCACAGCTGAGCATTTTCCAAGTGAGAACTTAAAGTATTTGCAGATAATATTTTTTTATAAAGGCAAAAAACCCCTCCACAATTGTGCAGTGCTACATCACATTCTAGCACCAGTAACCCAATAAGCATTGTTGTTAAAATTGGAAGCACAATGCTGACAGCTGACTGACAGCAGCTACTGATCATTTAGCACATGATGTTGTTAGATGCCTAAAGCGAGAGAATCGCCAAATATAATACACTAACAGAAAAAAACCCCAGTAAATATTAACAAGCATTGTGAAATACGCAGTAAATACCTGCAGGCCAGGGCTTGAAATTGGATTAGTGTAAGGGGAATGACTCAAACATGAATCAGCTGAAGGCATGGCTGCTGCAGTTACATGTGCAGCGAGTGCAGCAGGACTCTGCAGCCAGCCAGGGCTCCGCAGGGGCTGCGGGCAGCATGGTCACCGTGCACAGGGCCACGCTGCTCTGCCAAAGAGGACCTGGAAGTGTGAAGCACCAGCTCACCAAGATAAAAACTGTGTGTGCTGTCAGCAGCATGAGCCACCAACGCTGCACAGCGCAGAGCTGTTCGGGCACACATTTGGCACCACGTCAACCCCTCCTCACTGAGCTCCCAGTCACTGTGCTGGAAGGAGTGCTCCTGCCCACACACACAGTCTACCAGTGCAATCCTGCCAGATTGGTCACTGCACTTGGCATCACATGTAGATGTGTATGATGGATAAGGGTAAACTATTCCTAACACTCAACCTAACTACAAGACTGCTCACAAATATGACAGTTAAAAAGAAGGCGTTTCTGGGGAATCTAGCGGGGGTTGTGGCAACTTCTGAAGTACAGCATACTTAAATATGTCAGTCTGAAGAATTATAACAGATTTTTTTTTGGTGTGATGTAGCTACTAAGATTTTTTAATGGCAAATGAACACCAGAAATGCATCATCAACTTGTTGATAGGCATATAAAAGAGAAAACACTGGCAGCAGGCAGAGATTATGACAGTGTAGTGATAATTACACCACACCAGGCAGCAAAAAAAAAAACCAAGGAGAAGATGGTGGACGCTTAACTAGAGTGACTTCACTATTGACATCTCATTCTTTGCCTCTGTATCCAAATTTCAAAAGTGTATTCTATTTTATGTAGGAAAGCTGCGTACGAGAGTTGGTGATCTATTTTTCTTCTTGTCATCTAACTCTGATTTTTCAGGGTATGCTGATATTACCCTTTTATTATGCACAATTAATATGACACCCTCGTTCTAATACATAAATTTGAAGACTGCCTTATCTCAGAGCTTCTAAATTTGGGGAGAAGCAAACAATATTTGTGGGAGTCCTAGCCAACAGAAGCATTATGAACATCAGTTTAGACTGTTGCCTTAATTTAAGGACTAAAGAATTAGCTTTGATGAAATATCTCCCTTTTTCTCACTTTGTCAGCTTTGCAGCTGACTCGTTTCCCACTGCAGACCTGATCCTTCATGCTGTGGCTGCATGACCAGACCAAAACAGAACAGTAAATCTCTGAATCCTCTACTTGTGGAGGAAGAATGAAGAAATTGCTCTGAGTGATGTTAGTGGCTCAGGTTCAACTGCCAAGAATGAATTGGGAAGGTATTCATTTTACAATGAGTAAATGAAATTCAAGAAGAAATCTGCTAAAACCAAGAAGGAAATAATATATGCACTCTGCTAATCTGATTTGGAGAATTGTACACAGGCACACCAGTTGAAGAGGAAAGAAATTGTGCAAAAATTCAGTCACTGAAATTGAAATTCTAAGTTTTAGACAAGGCCAAAAAGAGTTAACCCAAGGAGAGATTTTAATGGTCCAGCCTCTCTGTTACTGCTTGACAATGCAAGTTTTTAAATGCAGGTTTTTATGTCACTTTGCAGACTCGTTCATTCATTCTTCTTTTAATTCAGTGTTAAATAAGTAGATGGGTCAGAAAAAGTGACTAATAATAATTCTGAGAATATTGGGGCAATATGCCACTTTGCATCCACAGCAGTAATGTTGACACCCATGTACATTTTCCCAAAGATGCACAGAATGGGCAGAAATGAAATTAATTTAAACTGGTGAAACTCCACTGAATCCACAATTAACTGTCTCAGCCCTCTTGTGAGCAGAAAATGTAAAGTTTTAAAAAAGATTTTCATGTTCCTATAAGGTGAAGAATCACTAATCTTTGTCATATATCCAGTGAGAAAATCTGGTTATCAGTAGGTTAGGCTTTATCTCCCTCTAAACAGGACCTTATGAATTCCAACAGAAGAGAAGATTGTGTTGATTTCCCCACTATTTAAATTTTTAAACATTAAAGTCCTGGTGCTACTACAGATATACCAATAATTTATTCCATTTATTTGTTTGAGATGCCAGACTTCAGTGTACCAGATTTGCAAGCAATGCTCTAGTTGTTCTTCTCAATTCTGAGGACATACCCAGCATATAGAGAAAAACTCACCTTCTATTCTCTATTGTAGCAATTATTTTACCTTTTTCAGCTACTAAAGTCTGCAAAGATAGACTTTTCTAAAAGTTATCTTATATTTTCTTAAAGTAATCTTGTTTCCATCTAAAATTTAAGGGTTGCATGTGCACATGTGCATAGTTCTACTTAATGCAATAAGTATACCAGATAATGCAGTAAACCTACCAGAGTTACTGCTTAATGCAATAAGCCTACCAGAGCTAGGTTTATTATTAATTTTCCAGGAAAGATAAAACCATAAATAATGCAACACCAGAGATTTGATCAGAATAGCTTTAAATAATGCAAAGTGACAAAAATATGTATCTCATTACATACATTACCCTTACAAGGTAAACAGTATATCACCTTGGCTAAAATCAGTAATTGGCTGTGTCTTTTCAACCTTGGGGCAGAGGATATTTTCCAGCTCATTTTTAATGCTATTGCTTTAAAAAATTTAATTAAAAAAAAGAGGAGTTTCTTCATCACCACAATACAAAATCTGACCAGCTATCAACTTCATAGAGGAGCAATATCTATCCTTGCATGTCATTAGAGGCAAGCACAATTTCCGACTTAGCATAATGCCAAGAACATCAAGATGGGACACCAACTGATAAAGCATTACTTAAAAACAAAGAATAATAATAATTATATTTTGTATCTAGAATTATTTGCATTCAGAGGTCACATTTTTTTGTGTCTCGCTGAATAAATGAATACATACACAATACATGCACAACTGACACCTGATCTTAAGAGAAAACTCATGGCTTTTTCCCAACATGGGCATTTTCTAGTGCAATACATGGCTATAAATTCTTTCTTAACACAAAGTTATCAGAGGTTGCTAATATTTTCCATTCCAAAAGAAATCTGGTGAAGGAACTTGTAGCTTTGCATTTGCATCTTTCATACTGCCAGAGCAATCAGCTTTGCGCAGATCAGCAAAGTTCCAGGTGAAAAAGCTGACATTTCACTGGAGACTTCTAGTGACATAACAAAATTCAAGGCAATCATCTCATAAGAGAACATCTCTACAATTCCTTCCACTCAAACTGTCAATTAAAACATGGTTTTACTGCATAACTGGCATGAAATTAATAACAAAAGAACTGTCTGACTTCAGAGTCATTGTATATGAAAAATTACTGACACCTCGACAAAAGAAACATTCTAGTACCTCAATACCATTATCTTCCATACCAAACTGCATAATACTGCCATAAAGGTGCCAACACTAATAAAAAACACCAAGAGCTGCTGGCTGCTTAGTTTAGATGTGAATCTAGTGCTCAATAAACATAAATGTGCTTAAATAAAGCTTGAAAGACCACAATGAATACCTGATTTCCTCACAATCTGCCATAAAGATGGGAAATTTGAAGACTTATCCAACTGCCAATTATACAAATGTCCTGTGTGACTCTTCTCTGGGTTAAGAATGCCGCAGTAAGTTCAGCAATGGCTTTGAACTTGATTTCAATATTTCAACACTTGGGTTGAATATGTCAAGAGTTGATTCCCATTTTCCTACCTTGAAAATTCTCTCTGATCACCTCATCTTAATGGCAAAAATTTTGTCCTATCATTTGTCTTTCTCAAAGAATTTAGAAAGGCATTTACTGAATTATATCTCATTTTCACCTGTTTTCTCTTCTACAAATACACAGAAAGTATTAGTTCCTTCTCTCTCAAATAAAAAAATCAAGAAAACCTCACAATAACAACAAACAAAAACAAAACAACAAAAAAACCCCAAAAAAATCTCAAAGCAAAAAACCTAACCCACCTATGATAGTGAAATTTACATAGACAGAAAACCAGTGTTTTAAAGAGTGTACCTACCTTGAAATGAGAATATGCTGCAATAATACATATCTGAAAAATAATACATATCATATTTTCCTCCCATATGATTGGGAGGAAAAAATCTAAAACTAAACTAATGCATGAATAGACAAAGAATTTTGTTAATTTTGCACTCTGCTGTTCTGGTGAAAGGTGTCTAATGAAAACCTAGTCAGCGGAGAAAGTATTCCCTAAAAACATGGAGATTTTGATTTAAATGATAATAAGGACCATCCAGATTCATCATTCACTTCAGTTCAAAATCCAAAGGCTTTAGTCCAAGAGATGAACTCTTGACAACCACAGAAGAATGAGACCCATAACCTTTATCCTTTAAAAATATGAAAACAGCTTTCATTACAAGTCAATAAAAGCATTATGCAAGATAAACTCTGCATGTGCCTAATAGTAGAATTTATAATATTAAACTAAATACTTATGAACAAAGAAGTCTTTCAGCATGCAATATCATGAGCAAAGCCAGTTAATCCAATGTCAATTTCAAAAATGAAAAAAGGGTTTCTGGAACATAATCCACTGGTGTTTTCTAATAAGAAGCCCAAATGAGTGTAAAAGTAGCATTTAAAATGCATGAACATCTGGACCATGCTAAATGAAAACAATGTTACGTAAACAAAAAATAAAAGTTTTTTTCTCTGTCTCATGTCTGTACTACAGAGAAATCAATTTTCTTGACACAAGTACATTGATGTTATTGATAAAATGTTTAGCTGGCATATTTCTCCATATGTGTAACTTGGATCTTATGCAGCTTTGCTACAATAAAACAATAAAAACTAGTTTCTGCCAGGATTTTGGTGGGTTGGCAAGTTCCAGGGCTCTCTGCAGAGTTCCTTTCCTTAATGTCTCTGTATTGGTGAGCCAAAAATTCACATAGTAATAGAAAGTGTTTCTTCTATGACAGCTACAACAGCAGGCAGAATTCACAATGTCCTAGAGAGCATTCTAATTTCACATCTGATGCATTAAGACCAATGGGTGCAGATAGAAGTTATTCTGTTAATTTTTCATACCGCTCAGAAAAATATTAAAGATGTACACATTCCAACCCTGGTAGTGTTCAAAGACAGGTTGAGCAATCTGGTCTAGTGGGAGGTGTCCCTTCGCAGGAGATTTGGAACTAGATGATCTTTAAGGTCTCTTCCAACACAAATCGTTCAATGATTCTATGTTTCCAACATCTATTTCAAGAAATTAATATAACTTCTCAAAATCAGTAAATAAGTCAGGTTCAGCAAAACATGTCAATAGTCAGCTAGGGATGACTCAAATATCTACTAGTCTTATTTGCATCATGTGACATTCCTGAAAGCACACCAAAAAATGTATTGTGCTTTGTACCAAATCTACTTCCTCATGCAGAAAACCACAATGCATTCGGGAACTAACAAAATGCTGAAGACAATGTCAAGTGCAATAAACTCTAGAAGTTTTACTTGCCTAGCAAATTAAGCAAAACTTCATTAACTTATTTTAATTCTCAAATAGTAGAATGCATACTCATGGTTAGAAGAGGTTTTCTCTTCTGTGAATCATAAACAGAACATCTAACAACAAAATAAAACCTGGCACTTACTTGAAGTTAATAAAATCTTTTTTAATCACACTGCATCAATTTTGATACCATTATTTATGTGGAATCAATATTAACCATAGAGAAGGATGTTTAAGACAGTAAGATTTTAAAATAGAGAGTGCCTTCTTCTGAATCACGACATTCAGATAGAATTAAAAAATGAACTATTTCTATGTGTTTAATGGAAACTGAACCACATTTTAATTTTAATTGTAGCCTATGAATTTAAGTATCCATTTCACTGGGATACTTACACAGGAACTACAATGTGTAGGAAGGTATATAGTTTTGTGGTTGTCACTCAAAAGCAAATGCTGTGCAATTCATATCTCAGTATGTATTCTTGATGACCTTTTGGTACCCAAAGGAGCCCATTGTGGCTCCAAGAACATCTCCCTACCCCACCCTCCACTGCAATTTAGATCTGCTTCATTGTCATTGGCTGGGGGAGGGAGACAGGAAAGAGATCCACATGTTCTGTCAAATCTCAGCCCATAACAAATTTCTCCCATAACATTGGCAAGGGTTGGCTCAGCAACTCCAGAATCTTCCTAAATACAGATTGGCAGCCCAGACATTTCTGGGCTGCCAATAGTACAGTCTAGAGAGGTAAATAGCCTCCTTCATCTTGAGAGTGGCTGTGAAAAACAGAACACCACTGCACATTATTTTTTCTAGTGCCCAGGCTAACTGTCATTGGAACAGAGAAAAAAAAATCTCTAGAAAAACATTACATTAGAAAATGGTGTGGAAATACATCTGCCTGGGACTTTATACCTTCCATCTTTGGCTCTGTGTGATCTACCACATTCTGGTTATTTTCCTTATCTAGTACTGCTATTGTAAAGATGAGCCCCACGTTAAGAATAATTACCTCCACTGTTTTCTTGGACAATAGGGAGAAAGTTAAAGTAACTGAACTGGAGCAAAGACCCACCTAGCCGCTTTTAAAAAGTGGATGGATTAAGAAAGTTACTAGAACAACACAAGCTTATTTCTCCCAGACTCCAGTCCTTTGAAGTTTTTGGACTACCTGTCCCAATACTCATACAACATTGTCTTTTATAGCTCTCAAAGAACTGATCAACAAGCATAAGGGGATTCTCCCTTTATAAATTAGCATAACACAGCGTACTGATCTTGCAAATTACCTGGAAAATTTAATCTCGCACAGTATCCTAGCATTTCTCAATATTTCATTGTCTTTTCTCTATGGTTTTTTTTCATAATTTCTCTTGAACAATTTAATTTTTCATCTGCATAAAAACTCAGCCACTAGCAATGTATGAAAAAAGGAAAAAAAAAAGGCTGCAAATTCAGTACCAACTGATCACATTGTGCTAGGTTGCTCCCAGCTAGCAGTCCCGCACCCACATTGCCTACACAGCCTCTTACTCACTCCCCACAAGCAGGAAAGGACAAAAATAGGAATAACAAGAGCAAAAAGTCTCATGGGTCTTACCATCACAGGCAAACAGACACAGCACTGGGAATTTAACTTAGTATAAAACATTAATTACTGACTGAGGATTGTGAAACAAAAAAAGAAACAATTAAACGCCTAAAGAAGACATCTTTCCTCCTCCGTTCCCAGTCTCAGCTTCACTCCAGACACTTCCCTCCTCCATTCCCAGTCTCCACATCTCCCATAATCCCTGAGCAGGTTATGCTCAGTCTGGTGAGGCAGCAGGCAGTGCTGCAGGTTGGGCTCAGGGCACAGCCTGTTCTCTCCACTACTTGCTGCTCACTCTTTCCTGCTGCTCCCTCTTTTATACTTGTTTCCTCTGCTCCAACATGATACCTCCAGAGTCTGCATCCCTTTCATGTATGCCTGCAGGCTCAACCATGGACACACTCTCTGGTCTTGCTCTTCCCATCTCTTCGTCTTAATCACCATTTTTGAACTGTATTTTCATGGAGGCACCACATTTGGCTGATGGGCTCAGCTGGGTCCTGCAGTGGGCTTGCTGTGGGGTCATTTCATCATACTAGTACTCATTTTCATCAGTTTAGATTACTAAGTAGACAGCTAACCAGTAGATGATGCATCATATTAATATCTCATTGACGAATTAATGTCTGCTCCAATGCAGGCAGACTAGGCCTCAGGAAACACAGAACAAATTACTGCAGGCCCATTTAGTGGACTGAAGTTGGCAATCAATATTTTGAAACAAGTTTAATACTTTTAAATGCAACAAAATTTGAGAGTCTGACAAGCTTCTCAGCTGTGTTTGGAGGAGCTGGATTGTTGTTACTTAAAGGTTACTACAGTCCAGTATTGGTTTTTATCATTATGTCTTCAGTCCTCAGGATAATCATGGTATTTCCATGACTTAGTATAGAACTTTGGATGATAACTATTATTACATGCTTTTCCACACACTATCTCCTCAGGGAAACACAGACAGTTGTGAGCCTCCTCACCTCAAATATTCAGTGTGTCTTAAAGTAGAAAACTGTACAGAATATTATCAACTGCTGCAACATATTCTGGGATATTTTTATACCCTGGACTACCTACTGGATTATTCTAATAATTTCTTATCCTATACAGCTCAAAGCTGAAGGCAAATTGACTTCATTATCACAGTATTAAGAAGGCTTTGGCACAAAACAACAGGACACATTCAACTTCCTAAGAGTGCAGTGCAGTGTATTACCTGTTGTAAATGAAATAACTACTGTCTCATAAATAAGTATTAATCTCAGCGTCAGTTTATCAAAATTCTACACACACAGATAACATTGTTGTAAGAAAATTAAAAATAAGTATGACAAAAAAAGATTAAAACACAGTTTTCCACCAGTTTCTTCAAAATATTAAAATACTATATTTTAATTACTGATAAGACGTATTATATATGGGCATTTGAACATTTATATGAAGACAATTTACCCTTTTCCTGAAGCGAATTTTCCCAGTCTATTAAATTATTTAACAAATCCTAGCAGGGCCAGACACAGCAAGCCAATATGTATTTATGGCTTAAAAGATGTCCGGGTAGCGGAATGGTAGAATTATTCATCAGGAAAACAAGTATCGTATTTTAAATTCCACAAAACTAATAATTAAAGAATCAAAAATACAAATCAATGCAAAATATTTATTTTTAAATTACCTATTTGTCATCAGGAAATTCCTTAACCTCAATTAGTATACAAATCTCATGTCTTACAGGGACTGGTTTTAGAAATGATGGCAAAGACACACTTCCTGCTTACTCACTGCAGGGATTATTCAAGAAAGAGGACATCTACAATTCTGAATCATGCAGTAGTCACCATAGTAACATGCCTATCTTTAGAACAAACATCATTCTTACAGTGTTTACATTTATCAAAAAGCCTGATCTCCTTCAACCTAATCTTGCATGACAGCATCTTTTCTCCATCCTCCATATTTGCTGTTCCAATCTTTTGTTTAGCATGGACCCAAAGACTATCTTGATACATATATCTTGCCTATAGCAAGCCCTAGTTGCCTTCAGAATATAAAATTGATTGTTTTACTCTTGTAGAACTGGGGCCACACTAGACCCCAGCACATTTGGTCAACATTTTTCGTTGTGAAGGAAAGAAGCTATTCTTCTCCTCTCCAGAAACAAGTCATGACAAGGATATCTTAAGCAGATGCCTAATCTGAAGCCCCAAACTGGGTTCTGATATTCCAGCTGATATTTTCATGAGCCCCTTTTTATGCTGTTTCATCTGTTTTTTCAAACAAAGCTTTGCTCAGCGAGCCCACCAAATCAGCTGCCCACAAAACACCTAAATCCACAGAGCTGATGGAGCCTAGAGTTGAAAAGTAAATCTAAGCAATTTTGGACAATACATCAAAAATGAGATTATTTACTTTTAAAACCTTGATCTCCAAAATATACATCTTGCACTTGTTAGTGGTTTTCTTTTTTAAATTATATAAGTTGTTGCACAAACACATCGGTCTCACACAAAACAAGAAATACCTTTCCACATTCTGATTCAGACATCTTTCCTCTCCCTTAAATTACAAAGTACTCCCTCCTCTCTGACTCTTTAAGTTTGCATCACATACTTTCACAATCTGAACCAATGAAGGACCACTCTGTAGCCTGTTTTTTTCTTTGTTTTGAATGTTTTTGCTGGTTTGTCAGCAGAAAAAACGTCAAAATAAGTATGTTATTACCAAGAAAAATGATATTCTATTTTAGGTTGTAAAAGATTCCTTAAACTCAAATCTAAAGAAAGGACTAGGGGGTAAAAATATCCAAAAAAAACCCAGCCAGAAATTTTTCATTTTGAATGTACTAGAACTCTCTTTTTCATGTAGAAGAATATAGAGATAGGTACACATATTTATATGTGTAATCTATATAATTTAGTTACTACGTACTTTTTTGCATAATTTTCTGAAAGATATTAGCCTTTACAACTTCATTTTTCTGTTTCATTTGAACAGATTTTCCCCCATTTTAATTTTAAATGGGGTAAAACTTTTTTTAATCAACTGCTTAAATTTTTAATTTGAGTAAATGAGAAAAGGAAGTCTTAAACAGTCTGAATAAGCACTTCCTCCTTTCTCTCTTACTAGGTCAGACACATCAAGTTATCAAGGTTTTAAAGTTCTATAGCAGCCAGCTAGTTTTTAAATGCATTTCCAGTTATAACAACTTTTTTTGTCCTTCTGAATTTATGTTTATTGTCCATAATATCTCCATGAAGCAAGCTGGCCAAGCTAGCAAATATGATCAACATTGATGTGAAATTAGCAAAATATTTATTTCTTACTACTTTAATATCTCTACCATGGTGCCCTAAAGTTTTATAAATGTTTCATAAAAAAAACTTCACACTTGAAAGTCATCTTTTGCTGCTATGTACTGTAAGAAACAGTCATAAATGTGAGCTAGTGGGTGAAATGTTAAAGAGGAAATAAACTAAATATATTCATAGCACATTTCATCTTCTCAGAGAAAATCAAGTTGTTCCAAAAAAAAAAGAAACATGCCAAGAAAGAAAAAGAATTATTACATTAACACAGTTCATCAATATCTGGCCTTTAGAGGTCATTACAAGAAATGCAATAGAAAGTTAAAGTGATTTTGTAGAATTAAATTCTCCTTTTCCAAACTATGAGAAACTGCATACCAGTGATTTACAAATGTTTAATTTCACAGGCTATAAATCTTGGAGTAAATTGCTCTGCATTGCCTTTGACACAAGTACTGAAAAAATACATAATATTGAGGTTTTTGATTACTGATGATGAACTATCTTTAGACCATGAGCAACATTTTATTTGCACCAGTTACACTGAAAGCTTAAATCTACATCAGCAATTGGATGCAAGAGCTGCTCTGATTTCATAAGTGTCAATAATTTACAAATACATGACAGAAAGGCATATAAAAAGTTTAAAATTATGACAGTGTTCATCCAAAGATGCATGAAAATATTAAGAAAGCTTTACAGCTATTTATTCTGTCTTTATGTCATATAAACTGCCTGCATATAATGGAGGTTTACATAGTAAGACATTTAGAAATCTTACAGAACTTTTCCGTAGTTATTTCACTATATCTTTTAATCCACCATATCTTAGGTCCATTTGACTAAACCATAATTTCATAGAGCAAAACTATTTCAGATGACCACTAAGTCATGCCTTCAAGATCCCTGTCTCTTTTATTATGTCTCTTGCACAGAGAACCTCAGCCTCCTATTTTCTGTTGGCCTTCCTGTCAGTGCTTTAGCCTGCATGCAAAAATTGTACTCTATCATGTTTTGTTAATCTGTACCACATGTCAACCTGTTACAAGCAATTGTTTTGCAGATCAACGTTTTCAGAGCAATATTTAGACATCCATTTGGACATTAGAAGTTTCATCACCAACTCAGGGTGTTGAGATCCAGTGAGAGACAAGAGACGTAGAATCTTCAAAGGAAGACAGACATTGAACTCTACAGGATGTAATTGTGATTGATTTTGCCCCAAAGTTCAGCTTCTGACTGTAGGGCTCTGAAAGCTTGAGAGTAAGGCCTTATGAAGGAGATCTACAAATGTGTTAGCAACATTTTTAGGTGCTGAATCAGTTAGAAATTATGAGAGTCTTTAGCCTACTGTGGATATACCATCATAAATCTTTCCCCAGAAACATGCAAGGAAATTTATTTCAGGTCTCCTAAAATGTTTTTGAAATTCCTTCAACTTGTCTTAATAGTTCAATATATCTGGCCATCTTTTTGCATACAAACTACCCACGAAATTTTCCTGAATTCCCACAACATTCCAGCTACTCTGAAACATCACTTTTCTAGAGATAATAAATGACAAAAAAAGTCTTCATGCATTATCAACTTCACATGCAGAAATATTGACTATGTAGGCCAGAACAGGAATAGATGCCTTTCATTTCATAACCTGATTAGCCACAGAGGAATGCTAAATGAATCTGAGATGCATTTTTCCCAGAGGTGTGGTGGATAATATTTCTGACAACAGCGTGGAGAATCATGTACAGTGTACACAAAACCTCCTTATATTTTGTACTGGATGGATTCTCTATCCCTTCCAATAAATGCCAGGTTTAAAAGCCCCAGTGTTTTCTTCCAAATGCTTGTCTTTGATTTCATATACTAGTGGCTAAAGAGCCTATTTTCCCAAACTTCACCCAATTTATTTTCCTATCTGTGGATTATTTTTAAATTCAGATTATATTTGAGATTAGAGAAGAAATTGAATAATATTTTTTAATAAATGGAAAATTTGCTGTGAGCATTTTTCATAAATGTGAATTAGCTAAAATAGTATATATGCACTGAGCAATACGAGTTTATACATTTATATTGTCTATAGAATCTTGATCTTTTAGGGAAAGACAAACCTTATGCTTAGTACAGAAAAGTTGGGAGTCAGATATTAAAGATGAAAACAATGGATAAATGATATCACAAGTGAATAGATATTTTAATTTGCTAATAGCTGCGTTAGATCAAGCTGATAAACTGAGTCCCTCCTAGCATGGGCACCACTGTCCTACATGAAGAGGCTGCCTGCTCTCACAACCTAATGGGTCTCTCATCTCCAGTGTGGCAGTGATCATGACCAGGGTCCTCAGGTCTGTATAACACCTAGGTTTTAGCTCCTATGTTTCTCTACTTTATTAGAAATTACCATAAATACTAAGAAAATCACCATTAATCAGTATACCAGTAATACCAGTATATATGATTAATAATGTGAATATATATACATATATACACATATGTATGTACATATCTCTCTCTCTCTCAAGCTATTATAAATTATTACATGTACTCAATAGTACAGCAACAATAAATAACAGCAGCACTTAATAATAGCATCAACCAGCACACCTGTAACAGAACGGGCTACTACAAAATTACCACCACTAAAAAATTTTATCAATAGTGTGAGAGCAGATATGCTCATAATACTTTTATGTATGTATATGGTACCAGACACAGTAAATAGAATCCAGATGGGGCCAAAGCATCTCAAAGGGAAGGACAAATCAAACTAACCCCAGAAGTGGACCCGGAGGAAGACAAATAAATAAAATCACCTCACTTCAAGGTGATCTGAGTCACGGAGTTTGGAGTCAGACAGGCACCCATAGCAAGTGTCCAGAATCTCAGAAGAGAGGTCATGCAGAGAGCTCAGCCTGTTGGAGAGAAGGAAAACTGCATGTACTAGGAGAGATTCTCAGAGAGGTAAGCACTATTCTGAAAAAAAAATGGTCATTTTTTTTACCACAAAAGTATAAAAGTGTTCAAGACACCACTATTTAAAGGCATCCAATAGATGTTGTTCATTTAACCTGGGATATCCAACAGAAAATTAGTTTTTTTCTAACCTCTTGGACAAGTTTTTGAATTCCCAGACTGTTTTCCTGGTTTTGCAGTTTAGAATAGCCAATGTCAGCTGCTGCTTTGTTTTTAGGACACTCTTACCTTTTCAAGTGATAGGTATGGTTCTTATCTGTGGTGTCTCATAATCCATCCAGTTTCCAGGCAGATAGAAACTGACAAACAGCACTAAATTGTTGGTGAAGTGCAGATGGGTTAGAATCAAAATTAGCTTTCTCCCAGCTGTGCTCACTCTGCCTTGTTAGGTAGAGTAAATGCAGCATATCTTACTTCTATAACTGAAGTCAGCACATATGTCACTGAATACAAAAAGGGCACAGTTGTTGAATAAAAAAGTCTCTGTCTTATAATCTCTTTTCACAGTAGTGGCACATGCTAAGCACAGAAACAGAACTTAAAAGGGTTTCTAGTGAAAGTCAGCCATGAAGGGCACTGAACTTCAAGGGTGTGTTTGCAAACTCAAAGGCAGTACATACAGGACTCAGGAATATTCTGGGGCTTTTAGATCTGAACCTAAAGCAAAACCGGGCTTTTGATAATTCTCTTTCGTCTATGCCTCTCATTTGTGGTTCCTCATATAAATGAGTGCACTAAGAGAGGTTTTCTTAGCATGGAAATCTTCCAGGTAGGCCATAAAATAAAATTCTGTTTCTCACAGCATAATTTTCCATAATTTCCCATTATGAAAAATGCAGCAGTGAAAAATGAAAACCTGCCTTCTAGAAAAGGACTAATACATAAAGGAACAAGCAGTAAAACTAGATAAACTATGCTGAAGGACTGAGACCATTTCAGGAAAATGGCCGCCAATAAATCAATAACAGGTGCTGCAACTGGAATTAAAAGTGAAGCCCTCTATACAATCTGTCAACAACCAGGCAGCCAAATTTGCCAGCTCAGACCAGATGATCCATTGAAGTCCCTCCCATCCTTACCCATTCTGTGACTCTGTGATTCAAGAGAGACTAAGATTCTTGTTTGCAAGCAGGAAAACCAAGAATGACTTGAGCCCAAAGGAGGCATTCCAGGTGAAGCAAACAAACAAAAATAAATTACTGCATAAGATGTGAAAAGTTCATTATTATATTCCACTGATTACAGACAGAGAAGGAAATAATCTATTTTCATATGACGCTACCAGTAGCTTTTTCTTCTTTTGTAAATACTGGGGTGGGGAATCAATTGAGCATTTAAAGATGTCAAAATGGCTGTAGCTGTTACAAGTACAGCTATCTGACTTGCTGATGAAGCCCCTTTATGGCTGTCATACAAAGGAGGAGGAAATAATTTCAAAATTCTCAATAATTTCTCAAGTAATTTAACTATCCTACAAAACAGATGAATGCATTTTCTTTAAACTTCTGTGATTTTCACAGTATTTAATTTAAAAAAAACCCACAAAGATGAACAGAATTTTAAATATACCCAGATTAATTCCCTGAACACATAAGTTCCTTTAAATGATACATAGAAAAGCAGAATTTAGGAAAGAAAAACAGTACTTAATTCAGATGACAATGGGTTAGAGACTCAGCAAAATCTAGTAGAAGGGCTGAAGAAGCAAAAATAGACTTTCTTCCTCTGCAAACTGACCAAGAAAAAAATCAATGGAGAAATACCAGGCCAATGCAGTTTCCCTAACGTAATTATATATTTCGAGGATATTTTCACTGTTCTAAAATAGAAATTCTTATATTTCCTAAATAAATACTGTTAGGCCATATGGTCTGATCAATTCTTCTTGCAGTTTCAAAGAAAACTACTTCCATAACCCTATCTTTTTCTCCGAGTCCCACTTTTGTCAATACTATGTGTACCTAGAGACAAAGGACATCCATGTACTCATATCTGCCTCCAAACTAAAATAAACCTCTTATGTGTTTAATGTCAAAGAAAACATAAAGCTCAAATATTCATAATGCAATGCTCATAATCCATTAGAATGTTGCTGTCATGGCCTTTATGTAAGAAAGGAAATTTTATTACAAACAAAACATTTTTCCTTAACTGTGAAGACAACCAAAACAATTGATGTTGCATCTTATTTTCAGCAGATGAAAGAAAATAGGCAAGCCATTTGAACTTATTTCCTGCAGTGCCTGAAGGGGTTTTTGGCCAGAAGCTTTAAAGAATTTTTGCTTATGCAGCAAAGGATGGACTTCTGTTGCAGCTAAATTTTGATATTTAGAAACCAGGATTTTTAATGCATGGCCCTGTTCTTAAAGGTTCTGGTGAAAGGAACAGGAGATGGAGCTTCATACTTGGTATTAAATTCATCCAAATAGCAAAAGTAAATAATTACAATGTTTCTCAATTTATCCTAATCAATTCCTCCAGAAATGTGCCTATGTTTATGTGCCTATTTTACCACCTATTAGAATTCCTGTCAAATTTTAAAATAATTGAAGTAAGCTTTGCTACTAACACAGATGACTGGCAAAACATTGTTTAAATGTTAATCTGGTGTTTATTCAGACACTTCAGACTTTCTACTTGCAATAGCCTTTAATTTCAACAAACAAAAAAATAAAAAGGCAAAGCTAACAAAAAAAAAAAAAGTTTCCTCTATTTTGCTGCATTTTCCCATTTTCCATGATGGCAACTTTGTTCATAATTTCTGTATTTCAATAAGCATCATAAATTAAATAACAACACACTGTTGTGTGCAAAAGGCTATGGATTAAATCCATCATGTTTTAATTTAAACATAGATTATGAAAATTTAAGTAAATTGTCAGAGGAATCTGGCACTCTCTCAAGTAAATATTCTGTTTCCCTTAAACAGTTGATCTCAAAACAGTGAAGTAAAGCCACTGATGTCAGTAAGCTTATTTTTCTAACCTTCAGGGGAGGAAAAACTAAAAAGTGTTTTCCAGCAGAATAAATTTTACTGACCCTGTAAATTTAGGATTCATCCCTACAGACTTTGGTTTTCCTTTTTTGTTTAGTTACATACAAAACTGAAACATATTTGCCTTTCATGTGCTTATCAGATTTGGGCATCACACTGGAATTCAGTGATGCTTATGATAACAAAAAAAGCCCATCTCCATATTGCTTTGTAAGGCTATCAACATTTTAAAACACAGTCCATCAACACAGCCCCATATATATTTATGTCCCATAAATTAAATAAAATCAGGCATTTCTACTGAATATTGCTCAGTGCATCTGGGTGAAACTCACCATCCTTCCTGTGAGAAAAAAAAAGGAGCAAGAAGATTATATGTTAAAGCAGAAAAAAAATAAATCAGAAAGCTAGAGAATAAAGAAGCAAACTGAAGTAAAAAAAAGTATTTTATCATACCAAAAGAAGGTAACATTTAGTGGTGAAAAGAAACTGCCTTCAATAAACATTTTTTCTGTATCAAAAATTTGGTAATGAATCGATAGGATTTTAGCCATTATTTTTATTTAAAAGAATCAGTTTATGAGCACACAATGGTTGTTGCTAGAATCTTTTTATACATCAGCAGCTGCTGTCCATACTTTTTTCCATGGAGGATGTTACCATGCTGTGAATGTAGATGAAGTAACGGCACATCCATGATTTCATACCACCAACAACAAATAGTCATCCTTATGACTAATAGGGCTCTTTACCCCCCCAAAATTTCTGACACTGTATGCAGATTCTGAGTGCTCACACAATAGACAAAAACTCACATTTTAATTGAAAGAACAATTTCTTTCCTGTTTAGGCATACCACATTACTGCTGCTTCTCAACAGCTTCAGTTTTTCCAAATGGCAGAGTGGAGGGGATGGCACAGCCGTGACTGTTCCTGAGCTGCCATCAGTATTCAGTCTGTAAAAAGATTTCATCAAAACCCGCAGTAGAGAGTAACAAGATTAACAACTTCCAAAGACAAAAAAAACATGAAAAAAAATATTTTCTTTAATTCTCCAAATGGGTAAGTGGACAAAAAAAAACCCAAAACAAAAACAAAAACAAAACAAACAAACAAACAAAAACCCCACCAACCAAAAAAAACTCAACCAAACAAAAAAAAAACCCAACCAAACAAAAATAAAGCACTCTAGAATAAAAACACCTAGCTATGAAAATAATGTTGCAACAAAAGAATAGCAAAAACTTTTAAAAAGTTTTTCATTATAGGCAAGTTGCCAACATATAAATTGTGGTACATCACAGTTTTCTACTAGAAGGCTAGTCGTTAATAATATAGATTATCTTAAATTTGGATTAAGTAAAAAATCAAGAGCAGAAGGGATTTTTTTATAATAATTGGCAACTATGATGGCCAATGGGACAAAAAAAGCCAGCACAAGTTAAAACATGAAGATAAATAACAGCAAAGGTTTGGGATGCATCAAATAATTTAAAATAAATGTACACAAAAAAGGTCATTTCACTTTTCAGAGATAAATGGAACTTTAAAGAGAAAATAGAGAATGTGTTAAGTTGCAAAATATCACTTCCCCCCCCACACCCCTTTTTTTTCCTTGCAAGGCAGTGAATTGCAAGCCTGGGCTTTTCTAAATAAAAGTCAGGATTACAATAACGATAGCAGAGTACTTGGGAAACATTGACATCACACCTATTAATGTTTTCTGAAAGGTTACAGAACATTACACTTCATAAGGTTTCAAAACCAGACAACATAAAATGAAGAGTGCTAAATGCCACAGAGGCTATATGGACATTAGCAGATATTTCATTACACTGTAGATGTGGGAGATCTTTAGTTGGGAGATCTCTCCAAGGAGTAGTAAGAAGACACCATTTGCCTCTGCTTCATCTGTCCTCTTAACCTTTCTGCTCCAAAAAACAAGACAGGATTTTAGCCAGCATGTAGTGGTTAGTCAGTCAGTTTTAAGCTCAGTTCAAAATCATGATTGAGAGAGCAAAACTTAACTTGATTTATAACCACAAGATTCCATACTAATGAGGCATAACCCTGTCAGCATTTAAAACAAGTAATTACATACACATTTTTTGGTTACATGGCATGCAAATTGTCGTTATTTTTACTTTGTAAATTAGATAAGAATTTTACAAATATCCATTTCTATATTTCCTAACACAATCAGAGTTTTCTAACTAAAGAAGAAATTTGATAAAACAAAAAAACCAACCAACAAATAAACAAATATCCTGATTGATGAAGGTTTAAATGAAAAATTAACATTGTATTATGCCTCAAGGAAACCACTATCTTCAGCCTTCTTTTAAAATAAGAATATTCCAGCACTACTCAGGATGAAATGAATAGTTGCTGGAAGAAAGAAGTTTGTCCAACGTAATTTTACTGAAGACATGGCTAGGTAAACAGGTGAAAGCTTAAAATACATCTGCTTATAGACCCCACATTATTAAGTATTCTCAGAAACCTGAGCAAGCAAATAAGTATCTGGATGTTGATGTATTTTCCTATACATGAAGAATTTGAGGATTTCTGCATGACACAGTAATGAAGTCAACGTAGATCTTACAAAGCCAGAACATGGTATTTGTTGTGCCTGCAGAAACAGTAGGGGTCTAAAATCATTTTGCTCTCTGCCTGTCTCAGGAATATCATCTGGGATAACATGAGCTTCTTTTATGCTTTTGTGCTTCTTTATGAGCACCAGCTGAGCCAGCTGGATTTTATGAATCATCAGGTGACAGCATCCTTCCACTTTGATCCTGTACGTGCAAAAGTGTGCCTGAGTGTTTTCCAGGATAAAGCAATTTTCTACTTTAACAGCAACAAAGATGTGTCTAGATGCAGTCAAGTCTACACAGGGGAGAACTGCTGAAACTGCCTGGCAAGTGAAAGTGGAGGAAGTGCACGTGACTGCTTTAAACAAGTCCCAGCAGACAAACCATCCCACTTGCTAAAGACAAGGAAAGGTTACCAAGGAGTAATCTTCAGGCTGATGAAGAGATTTAAGTGTGTTTCTCAGAGTGGCAGCTAATCAGGGAAGCTTTTCCAAAGGCTGTTTGAAATTAAGGAAAGGTGTCAGAGGTAAATGTCTAATGCCTGCCTGCTCCATCAACAGCAATATGTTCTCAGCTTAGCCTGAACCATCTCAAAATTACAGAAACAAAGGAAAGATATCAAAGCTTGACATGGATTTCTCTGAAGTCAGGAGAAAGAGAGAAATGAAGAGACATATGCTAATATAAAATAATGAGCTACAATGAGAGGTTAACCTGGATTTATACCTTTAACCTGGACAAAATGAGTTTGCTTGTTTTTCTCTGGGCTTATTTGTTCTTTAGGAATAATAAAAAAGAAACTGCCTCTTACAGAATTGTCAGACCAGGGTGCACAAAAGGAAAATTACTTAGAAAATTATTAACTCTTCAGTACTTAATTTGCGAAAAAAAAAACAATCTGTTTTCAAATTAAATTTCTACTGAGAGAAAAGGGAAAGAAAAGGACAAACATGCTGTAAAGAGATTTATTGTTCAGTACTGACTAACTTACACAATTCAGCTGTGAATTCTCTCTCAATTTAATCATCCTTGTGTTATCAAACCACAAAACAGTATAGAATTTATTTACTTCAGAATATTAACAGTACACAAGCTGCAAGTTAATGCAGGCTGCCTTCAAGTTCATCTCTCTTATGCAAAAGCAAGAGTAGGAATGAAAGCTGATAGGGCTGATACTCTGAGGGCACAAAGCTAAGCTAATGAATGACCTGCAGAGAGTGTGGGCTGCATCACCCTGCAGCCCCAACAAAGTCAAAGAGGGCATCCATGAGGGATTGGGACCAGAGCCTGCCATATGGCTTGGAGACACTGATCTCAGACAGGATTTTCTCTCTTGCTCACTGTACATAATTTCTTTATTACAGTTATAGTGAGGAGGATTTCCTCAGTAAATGTGCTTATTGCTCATAGTACAAACTTCTAATATCTAAATATATAGAAAAATTATAGCGCGAGAACTGTTACTGTTTCAGTTGCCTATTTCCTCATAAAATGTTTTCAAAACATAATCTATTATTAGAATGGGCAAAGTGATAGCATAAACTGATAAATGAAAAAGCGAACAAATTTGCTTTTTCAGTAAATTTTATGAGCATGTTAAGCACATGGGGAAATGGTTCAGTGGTCCACATATTCAAATCAGTATTAAGCAAAAAGGCGGGATCACTTGATAATTTCATGTCCTAAGGAAGAAAACAAAGTCCATTATTCTAAAAGCAACCACAAAGAGATTTACATACACTTTACTTGTTGAAATGCTATAAATGAAAGTGAAATGCTTTGCTTCCCAGTAACTACACTGGGAATACAATGCAATTCTTTTCATTTATGTCTAACAATATCACCAGCATTTTTTCAATTCTGTTCCCACCCTCCTTGCTTTCACCACGAAGGGAAAAGATCACTTTTCACAGAATCATCACAGAATAACCTGACTTGGAAAGGACCCACAAGGATGGTTGAGTCCATGTTCTGGCCCTGCACAGCACCATGTGCCTGAGAGCACTGTCGAAATGCCTCTTGAGCTCTGTAAGGCTGGGGCTGTGACCACTGCCCTGGGGAGCTTGTTCCAGTGCCCAGCCACCCCCTGGATGAACAACATTATTCTAATATCCAACTTAAGCCTTCCCTGACACAACACTTCATTGAAAAACTAACTCCTCATGTTTTCCATCAGGACTGATCTGATGGATATATTGTTTTATCAAGTTTCTCCTGTCCTTCTTGGGTGCACCCATGCTGAAGTCTGTGACATTCTCAGCCTGGTTAAAGAGCCAACAATCATCACCCCATAAAAAGATCATTTCTGCCAAAGAAATTCATAGTATGTGCATCATTCATTTTTTAGACATCATAACCTTTTTGAAACTATATTTCTTTCAAACTATGCCTCTTTTCCCAAATCTCTCATTTAGAACAAGATGCGTCAAAAGTTCCAGGTTTAACTGTTATGATTCAGTAACACCTTTTATTTCTATTACTAAACACTTAGATACTTTGAATATCATACTATTGGCATGCAATAAACTATTTTTACAGATTTGTTTTGGTTTGGTTTTTTAATCTTAGTATTTATTTAAATTTTTTTATTCAGTGTTGCTGAGAATGACACATAATAAAAGAAAGTAGCTAGACATACCTTCATCTTCCGGAAACCTAAGTGTTTATGAAATTGTCTGCTACAGGCTTTATTATTCTTTGACAGTGTAACATAAAAACTATTGTGGAGGATATGGAAGCAATTTCACAGGGCAAGAAACAATAATGTCATAAGAAAGGCAATGAACAATTGTTAGAAATTTTAAAAATATTATAAATGATTAACAGATTGTTTAGACTGGTTCACATACTATATTCCAATTGTGAGCCAGTTTCTTTATATATCTCATATTTCACCGGCATTTATAATTCAAAACAGCCAAATCTCAAGTAAAAGCTTCCCTTTAGAAAGCAGATTTTTTTTTTAACAGCTACAAGGGAAAATTTGCAAAAAAAAGGGCACAACAAGGTCCAGAAAAAGCCATTCACCCATCCTTTTCATACAGTACTAAGGTAAATTTCACTCAGCTCTTGATATGAAGAAAAGGTAATGAGCTGCCAATTATTATCTCAGGCTCTATAGGAGAGGGTGAAGATTTATTGATGTTCTCAGACATGATGAAGGTGATCTGAGCTGCCCAGAATGTTGGTACTCAAGCTGCCTTCTTGAATCCAGTCATTCTCTGACAGAAAAAAAAAATCCAATTTCAGTGGAGAAATGCAGTATAATCACAGGTGAGAAATTCTAGGCCACATCCCAGAGTACATATCATCTTAGGAGTAGTAGAGAAAAATCCAATTACATATAGATTGTATAGCACAGTAAGTACCTTTGCCATAATAACTAACCTTTCAATTGCATGATGGTTGTATATTTGATCTTTGCTCACAAAACAATGAATTATTTCAGATCCGAGTAACAGGCTACAGATATTAATTCCTTAAATTCATACAAATCCATTCCTAGCTGAGTTGGCATGAACTGAATTAAATGTCAGTGGATGGATGTTAATTATTTGTTTTTCTGGGCTTGTTTTTAAATTCATGTGCATTAAATAAAAGGTTTTTTTCTAGCAAGTGCCTTGTTAACTGGACTAGGGTCTTCAGTGCATCAAAAAGATGAGCTAGCGTGCTGCAGCACATTGGTTTTTCAGTCTAGGAAATTCTGATATAATATAATTGCTTAATTATATCTTTTAAGCACAAGTAGCTGTATCTATCAGCATAATAAGATTACAAGGTTTTTTGTAATGCAAATGAGCTAGAGCCTTTTTAACCATCACTAAAATTTTCATTGTAAGACATGACAGTGACCAGGGAGCCTAAGTCTACTGTTTTCTACGCCCTTTCAAGAGCAGAGATTAGGACTAGAATACTGGGCATTGATAGGCTGGCTTTGACAAATTCTTTCACAGGTTTAAAACCTCTTTTTGGTAAAAGTTTTCATCTTCCCTGGGGTCAAGTAATTTCTTCAAAAGGCACTGGGACATACAATGCCTTGTGCAGAGCCATGTTCAGGTCAGCGAAGTCCTCCACTTCAAATGCTCTCAAGCTGTTCCTACCTCTTTTAACATCAAAATTTTCAGAGCTTTTTTTTCTCCTTAAACTTGGGCCCTAGACAACATATGCACATGCAGCCAGCTATGACTGAGTCCTTCAAATGATTGAAGGGCAATATATGGTAATGAAGTAGTTGCAGATATCTAGCTCCTGTATATCTTCCTAAAAAGGAGTCCAGAAGGTCCTCTCAGTCAGTGTTGGGTGCCAGCTTTGCCTGTATGCCCAGAGTATACCCTGTATACTTCTTGCTTCTCCTCCAGCCATGCTATCTGCTGAAAAACAATTGTAACTGGCTTTTTAATTTACCCTGTTTCAACTGTTAAATGATAAATTATCTATCTGGGAAGAGTTTTCTAACCCTGTAAGTTTACTGACTCATCCCACGAAACAAAATATTTTTTATGTGTCAAGGGAAAAAAAACAACTGAAAGGCTTAAAATGCTGATAAATATATTTTTAAAAATTAAGGAAAAATAATTTAAAAACCAAACATAAACTCCTTGTTATGCAAAACAATAATTTGAAGTAAATAATTTCAAATATTAACATGCAAAAATAACACCAAATTTATTTTGTTCTTCCTGTCTTTTATTTCAAAAGGTTTACATGCCAATATACAAAAACACATGGAGTCTATCATAATGTCATGGAAAGGTCATGGAATCTATCATAATGTGATTCTCTTTCAAAATCAAGTCTTCAAACAGAGCAAATATCTTATACAAATTAAAGACAAAAGTCAATCAAGTGACATAAGCAGTGTAGTATTTCTGAATGCATAGCTGAAGTCAGTCTCCTTGGTTTGCTCATGGTAATAAATTCACTGCCAAAGTCAGGAGGAGCAAATCCTGTATACAGATTGCTGAGATTAGAAAAAAAAGTTTCTAAATATCAGAATGCTTGAGTCTCAGATTTTGGAGGTAAATCACAGATAAATCAATGGATCTGATATCCACCTGCAGATCTATTCAGCAAATCCATAGGCCCTTAGATGTCCATCAATATAGATAGAACTCATCTCAGGCCCTTTTCCTGTGAAAGAAACCTGCTACAAGAGAGAAATTTGATCTTACTTGTGTAAGATATTGTGTCCCTCCCAAAGCCAAGGAGCTAAATCATACTTAGGAGAGCACTCCAGTGAAGCTTCATGTTAATAGAGGACAACCAAGATGTGGAGCACCTTTTTTAAAAAGGCCTACTGGACATGAGTATAACAAAACATACATGACCATGCGACACAGCACTGTTCAAGACAGTCCATATTAGCTAACTCGAAACAGAGCTAGTTCTAGCATCAAACATATTTTAATGTCTTGCTAAGTCCTGCCTATTTGGTGATTTACCAGCCTCAGCTTTCAGTAGGCCAGGTGGTGTGTGCCTCAGACCCCTTCATAAACACACTGACCACAGGCAGTAGTATCTAATCCTCTGTTTCACCATACTGTTCCCAGGATAACTCTGCATTGCTGGTGAGATGCAGTTTACAAGGGCTAGATTTCCCTCTATTTGAAAACCTACAATTCAGAAAAACAGTCCAAGCCTCTTTTCCCATCAAAGTTGAGGACATTCTTCCCAAACATACCCAGCTCAGTTTTCTTTCCAATTACCCTAAGTATCCTCCAACTTACATCAAGAGTTTTCTTACCTTCCCCCCCACCTGACATCTCACTAAATTCTTTTGCACTAAACTCCTCTCTAATTCTTTTCCTAAAATTTATTTTCTTTCCTTTGCTCTTCTTGACCCTGGATGCTGAAGATAATACCACTCTATGCAGCAGGAAAGGGATCATGATTAAATTGCCAACCTCTCTTCACTCTAGTATCATTCTAAAGAAAATCATCCTAGTCATATGCATCACTGATAAAAATAAACTGAATTTCTGGAAAATACTCAGAACTAGGAAAAACCTTCTGTGAACACAGTCATTGTCAATTCTCTCTGTTAAAAATGCCCACTTGTGGCACTTAAAAAGAAAAATCTGGACAGATTTTTACAGTTATAGCAAATGTCAGACACCTGACAAAGTCACACTGGCAGAGTTCAGGTTCCCAGAGCAAAGCCTGGAGATGCTGTAGCATTTTCAGAAAAGACACCATGAATTTCTTATTTGAAGTAAGGTAAAAAGCAGTGCTTTTCCAATCCTCATGATCAGAAACAGTTCAGCCATTTGGGGTTACCAGAAAAAAAGAGGTCAAAACACTTACCTATCATAGAAACCCCACAGCCTAACTGTGGCAGGCATGTAAATAATAAGCAACCTAGAAGAGTCCTGTGAGATGCTGGACAGCTATAGCAATTTACAGAGCTTGAATTCTAAACAGCAAAAGCAGCAAGCCACACGAGAGAGGCCAATCAGGCTGAAACCTGAGAGAGCTCCATGGCACAGCAGTATATGGCCACGCAGTGACAGCTAGAACAGGCCCTGAGCACAGCAAAACATCTGAATCAATAAAGTGCTCGGTATTTTCTGCCCAGACCCCTGCACAACTGTTCCATGAGTCACCTGCATTTATTGAGGTGTCCCAGGGCAGTGCCGCAAGCACACTCCAGCAGAGCCTTCCACCTCACCCAGATTCTGATAGACTTTTACGTGCTCTGCAGATTAGGGCTGAGACAAGATTATTACCTGTCCCAAGTGCTCAGGAGACTGTAGGCAGAAAGGCAGGCAATAGCAGCCTGTCAGCTGCATCAGCCCCTCTACACTACCATGCTTTTCATCAGTCTCTTTATCAATCTTTATTCTCTTTAACAGTCTTTTCTTCTTGTAATTAGAGCTTTCCCCACCGTTCACTCTGCTTATTCCCAGGAAACAGCTCTCAGCCCTTTTCCTTATGGTGTTTACAAGCTCAGACTTTCTCCAGGGTACAGTACCATGGCCTCAGAGCACTGTGTGAGAGAATGAATCTGCTCCTGGCTCCAGAAACTCTCAGTGACAGCCAGCCTCCCATTCCAGCATGACACAGCAGGCTAGAAGGGACTTCTAGCCTTCTTCTCAAGCCCATCCACTCATTAATGGTGACAGCTATGTAAGAGCAGAAGAGATTCCTCCACTAATCATACTGCCTTCACAATTTCATTTTTAAATATGAGTTTTTGAATGTTGAGGGTTATTTCACAAATTTTGTGCATATACCAGAACAGCTGTAGTTTGCATTATAAAATTAGACTTTCCATTACTAAGAAACAATAAGAAAAATTATTAATAAAAGTTTTTAATTTTTTTTTGTTGCTGTTAATAATGACCACTGAAGCAAATATAAAAGAGAATCAGGCAACAGAGTAAAGCAGAACATTTTGCTGACTAACTTAAGTTCTTGGGCAATAAAGAAAATTAAGTCAGCCTGACATTTTAGATTTTTTTTAAATAATTTCATTACGGTTTTAAAGGACAGTAAAATGGCTGTCTTAATAGAATCCTCATTAGAGTAAAAGAATAAATGTTGATAAATAGAAAAAATATGAAATTTCACACTGCTTTCAAGGTTTTCAACAAACTATGACAGCCCTGCAAGACACTATATTCTTCATGCCATGCCCCCTGGGCTTTAAAAAGTCACAGAATTAGTGTTTGTAAGGGTATCCCAGTTGTATTTTTGTACTAATAAGGATAAAGTGTTGTGGCTACTGTGCTGCCTCTGTTAATCCTGCTTAAGCACAGCAGTACAGAATTGGTGCATTATCCAAGGGCAGTGCAAAGTAACCTGCAGTTAGCCAGTTTTTTTCAGAATTATTTTCAGCACACAATTAATTACTAAGATAAGCTTCTATCAGGGGGAAAAGAACAGAGAAGCAAGACACTTTACATTAATTCCTCCAGGGGGAAGCACAAATTATTTCCTGCAGACACTGTTATGATTGCTGTTTGATTGTTCAGTAAATACATAAAATACTAGGTGTCATTAGGTAACCTGATTTAAGATATATAAATCCTACTACATTATATGTAAGAGAATTATATAGCATAATTAGGATGTGAGTTGTGCAGAACCATCATGTAGCACTTGAAAATTTAAGTGCACACATGAAGTTTAACAGAAAATTTTTACTATGAACATGACAGTTGAGCTTATCTGAGAGTTAAACTTCTTTCTGTAGTTTAAATTTCATTCTTAGTTATTCAGAGTATAACTTCTTCCCCATCAAATTTTACTCCTGGATTATTAGCTAAGTTTTTATAGTTTTTCAGCTAAACAAAATAACTTTTCCTCTTTGATTTATTGCTCTGAGGCTCAGGAAAGCCTAAAGGAATAGAGAGGTGCTTTTACCTACAAATTCCTTCTCCATTTTTAAAACCCTTGCACATACAGTTCCTTACTTATTTCTTTCCTCAATACATGTGTAACCAGCACTGACAGTTCAATTCTCAATCTTCAATTTTATAATGCATAGAAAATAGTAATGTAATTATGGCTTGAGAGAAACCGGACTGAAACTGGTAAACCAAATCACCTTTCATCTCAAGCCCAAGGAAACAGTGAAATGTTTTTTGACTAGAGAGGCTCAAAAAATTAAAGCCATCAGACAAACCAGAAGTCACACTGGAAGTTCTTCAGGAATTTTAGTTATATGGGCTGATGTTCTATGCCAAAATAGGAGGACTGACTTATTTCAGTTTTCACATTTGTGCATGTGTAGAGAAACTGCATGAGAAAAGAAAAGAATAAGGCACAGGACATGTCAGCATAGACAGTTGCAGTAACTGAGGAAAGCAAGGAAAGGGCTCTGGTGCTGAATATTGGCTGACTTGAGACATGAGAAGAACTAAACTATTAATTAACTGCTTCCTTATGTTTAATTCCGACTTGTTTAGATGCTCTCGACTAGATTTATTCTTTTTCAAATGAACGGGATTTCTTTTAAAACCTGAGAACATCACCAATTCCTCTTAGCCAAAGTATTTGATCACATCTTCTCTGCTATGTGTGCAATCAAATTTTTAAGTTTTCTCTCCTCATCACCCTTAAGACCCTCTCTGGAACAAAGTGAAGGTCAAGTCACAGAAAACAGCATCTGACAAGCACTTTCCTAACTCTCTGATGTCCGTAAACCAGAAGTAATGGTGTGAAGAATACAGAATAAAGTGCCACTGCAGAAAGGACTGTCTCTTCAGAGAGCAAAGCACCAGTCTGCAAGAGATTTCCAGAACTAACAAACCAGAAATAACAGGGTGTGAGATTTCACATTTTCACATTTTCACAAATCCAAAGTACGAAATTATCCCATTATAGAAAAGAGTGCAATGTAACCCAAAGTAAAAAAGGAAAAAAATCCATTTTGGATATCACAGATAATGACACAATAACTCTGATACAGAATCTTTTAGGAATTGGACATATCATTTGTAAAATGGTATGTCCAATTCCTAAAAAGGTACATTGCAAATTTTCAACTGTTTACAGCGATTCAATATTTAAGTTGGGTTTTCCTTAGACAGACATGATGCAATACAAAATATTACATCAATGGATTGCATTTTGTGACTAGAGATTTCCAAAATTTCTGTGAAGTGCATTCTGTCATGACACAAAGAATTACTGCCAGGTAAGCAAAGGCATCCACCTACTTGATCACCATTTTTTTCACTCCTGCAAAATCCAATAGATCTTACTCTTCGACAGAAGAGATTCTTGTGCACTGTCTCCTTCCTTACTGTGACTTTCTGAGCCCAGCATTTCTTACAGGGAAAAGAGCTTGGACATTAACAGGCTGCATAGCTTGGTCTGAACTCCATAAACTGCAGCCAGTTTACCCTGTGGCACATGGTCTTTGTGGTCTATTTCCAGTCTCTTCTGCCAGACTCCTTGCTCAAATCCCCTCCAACTTCTCAACACAGTTTGGGGGTTTTTTTGTTAGTCTGCCTTTTCAGCATGCATTCATCACTCCAGTAAGCCCCAAAATGACTCCTTTACTTTTTTCTCCCTTTTGCCTGCATCTTTCCCTCACTAGGAACTCCTACACCCTGCTGCTGATTTCCAACCATCTTTCTCCCACAAAACAGCATATACTTTTGCAGAAAATGACAGTGATGTGATACAAATAGCCTCCTCCTGGTCAGTATTTCCTCTTTAATAAAACCTGCTGGGTAGTCTTGTTAAAAAGCCCAAAGAGGCCTGAGCCAATAGTTCTTCACTATATGAAAAAAATAGTCATTGAAATGTCAGTTTGATTTTCTGCAAGCTATGACCATGTCTAAGATTAAAAGCAGATGATCCCTTGCAATCATGTTCACATGTTTTAAAAAGGCTGTTATTGCACAAAAAAAACAAGACACTGACCTAAGCAACCCAAATTAAGAACTAAATCAGCATGATCTCAGTTTATCCAAACTTGTTCAGAACATCTTGAAAGATTTTTTGACAAAACGATTGCTTGACAAGTGCTTTCTTCCCGCACATGTTGCCTGTTCTCCCACAAGCATCATGGTGTTACTTGCATTTTTGCATAACTTACAGGAACACTGGCATGGGCTTATGACTGATATAATCCTAATAGTGGAATCAGGTGATCTACTAATGCACAGACACGGCATGAATAAACACGGAATAGCAGCCTGTGCCTCCCTCACACCAAAATGTGGTGACAAATTTTGCACACTATGGCATGCTGTAATACAGCCAAACCCAAACTAAATTAGTGGCAGGAACTGCTTGTGCTATTAAACTAAACTCAGAACACTTTTACAAGAATATAAGTCATTGTTACTTTTCTGATTTACAGCTGTTTCTAGGCCAAAGTTGGAGCACCAGTAAGAAGAAAACCACAAACATTTCTTGGAAGTGTATGTAGGTTTTATTACTGCTTTGTATAAAACATATATTTCTAATGTTTTCCCATGTCATTATATAACAAACATCTTATAATAAACATCAAGCAATAGTTAAAGTCTACCAGAAACAAGTTCCAACTAAGGTGAGAGAAAAACACAACTTCTAAAGATGAGATTCTACTTTGATTTGTGCACTAAATATTTTTGAAAGAAGGGTAGTAGGAAAATGGGCTGATAGTAAAAGCCATATTTAGGAAATGGAAATGGATTCAAGAGCGAAAGCAGGAAAAGATCAAAGGAATTCACAATATACTGCTAAGAGGGAGCAAAGAGGAGCAGTTGTTCTTTTAAACAAATGCAAATAGTATCCCATTAATGGCTAGCCCTATTGTAATACTACAGCTCTATGCCCTTGATACAAATTGATCATAGTGGTTTGAGCATCCTTCACAGGGCTCAGACAAAATAGCATGGAAAATGAAAGGCTATAAAAATGATAAAGTGATAATTCAAAGCATCTGTGACTGAAAATGCATAAACAACAGTAAAATGGCTTAAGAAACATCAGTTGCCAAGTAACTCTGAAGCAAAGAGAGAGGAGGAAAGACTTAAGAAATATGACATTGTCATTCTTTGTTTCTCATTGTAGGGACTCAAATGTTCCGGATACAGCTGTATTCCTACAAGTCAGAGAACACACTGTACTCTAAGGAGCTGAGAAATGTCAAAACAGCAGATTCACTAACCTAGGTATTATTTAATCAGGAGGAAAAAAGAAAATCTGTAAGTCTGACAGGATTGTTTTAAACCAATTCTCTCCAAATACAAACACATCTTACCTTGTAATAACACACTTACAATTCATAGAATCATAGAATGGGTTGGGTTGAAAGAAGCCCTAAAGATTATCTAGTTCCAGACCCCAAGAATACCTATCAACAGACCGGATTTCTTGGGGACCATCTTCCTTCCTTTGGCCTGGCCTTCAACACTTCCAGGGATCAGGCAGGCACAACTTCTCTGGGAAACCTGCTCCAGTTTCTCACCAACCTCAGCGTCAATAATTTCTTCCCAGGAGCTAATCTAAGTCTGCTCTCTTTTACTTTGAATCCACTCCCCCTCATGCTATCACTACATGTCCATGTAAATAGTTCCTGTCTTGTAGGCTCCTTTCAGGTACTAAAACACCACAACTGGGTCACTCTGAAGCTTTCTCTTTTCTTCACTGAACTAAAAAGCATTCTCTCAGCCTTTCTTCATAAGAGTGGTGCTCCATCCCCCTAATGATCTTGGTGTCCCTCCTTCCTACTCCTATCTCAGCCCATGAGCTTTTTGTCATATTTTTCTGCCCTTTGCTCTTGATGAGGGGGTAGTGACAAAATGGCTTGGTGGGAATCGGCAGCCAGTAAGGTCAACCTACCACAAAGTATTCAATGCACTATTAGTCAGACCTTTATAACATTTAACATAACACCATAAAAAAAGGTCCAAATTATAAACTAGAAGGCTTCAAAACACAATAACAGAAATTAAATAGATTTTAAAAAAAATAATTACAGCTCTTTTTTATCTCTCAGAGAAAAAAACATCCTGTAGGAATGCCTCACCTTGGATTGCATTAAATCAGAGATTGTTTTTCTGCTGCCACAGAGAGCACAGCTACAGTCTGTATTTTATGTTAACCCAAACTGGAGCAATATGAAAGTGAAGTAAATATTTACAAAATGGGAAATCATGCTGGGCAGTTGCAAATCCAAACAGGACATAAGAATCACAGCTAGTAAAAAACTGAATATCAACTCCCAGGTCAAGAGGGTCAAGAGTGTAGGTCCTCTACCTGATTGCATAAACAGAGAAATTCTGAGGACTTAATCACCCACAAGCACTCTACAACTACATTCCAAGCTGGTGTCAATACTTTAAGATGAAGATGAAAGTTGGTAAATCAAAGGAAAATTTAAAATTCCACCAAAAATAATAAATTTGTAAGGCATGCTTCATGAGAAACTGCAGAATTTCGGTCTTCTTTATTTCTCAAACAGAAGGGTAAAGCATTGTTAGTACCTAACAAAACTTTAAAAATCTCCACATATCATAAGTAATGTAAACACAACATCATCAAGTGGATGGAAGGTGAAGCTGTTGGAAGTCAGTACAAAACTGCTTTATAGGTCATAACAGAATTTCTTTGACCAGCCATTTGACATAAGGTCTTTTCCCCTAAAAACTGAATTCAAGTTCACAAAATCACTTTAGTCTACTACTGTTCAGACTAGATAATCACATTTTCCAAGGTCTTATAGGCTGTTAATTTACAAAACCATGTGTCAGTGTAGGTAGCTTTGAGTTTTCAATATGCTAACATTTAGGATCTCCCAACAAGCAGAATAATGTGCTAAGAAAACAGCTATTTATTTCAAGACATTTTCATATAACCTTTTCTCAAGGATGTTACATCATGCAGGTTTGACAAAATACATCTTCCAGTTTGGTTTTCTTACAAACAACACAGACTTTCATATCCGAAATGTGCTCCATTTTGTTTACTGCTCTTCCTCATTTTAAAGCATAAAAGACTCCAAAGAATTTGTCTCTAGAAAGAGATTTATTAAAATTCCAGTGTAGAATATTGTACTACTTTTCTTTTCCTTTTTTTTTTTCTCCCCTTCTGTGTCTTTTTCTCCCCTTATTGTCCCCTGAAAAGAAGAGCACTTAGAGTAAGCACGTGAAGGTGGGAGTTTCTGGACCAGCAATATGCAATGAGCAAAGACCTTGAGATGAGGGGAAAATGTGCCAGTTTCAGGCTGCTCTGAGAAAGAGCAGGGATGACCAAAACTCCTGAGGCTGCTAAGCCGCTGCTTGGCACCTCCTGTTGCTGCTCTGCTTGAACAGAATCTGGCACCAGCAAACTGACCAAAACACTGAAGCACATAAAACACATGGAGCTCATATGAAAAGAATGGCAATTTAACCATATGCATCTTTAGATTCTGCCCAAGTATGAATGAGTCATCTCTGCCCAGTAAATATCTTCATTGATTCTTGAAGAAAGCTTGACAGAATAATAGTTTCTTTTATAAGCTTTCATATGTGTTTAAGTTCACATTGTAAGTTGGGAGTGCAAGAAAATTGTTACAAAAATTGTTATAAGAATCTGGTGTTGGTCAAGCAGCTAAGTCAAAAAGTAACTTAAAACAACTCTCCCACAACGAAAGATAGCATAAAAAATTAAATCAGACTCTGCTTTGTCTCAGGAGCTAAAAAGAGAAACCTGACAGAAAAAAAACCAATAAAACCGGCTGTAGGTCAGATCTTTTCTGCTCAATTTAAACCATCTCCTAATCCCTTGCATTTTCTTAGATGGATGATTGTCAAAGCTCTGCAAGGGCTTTAGAAGACAATATTTTCATGGGCAGCACAGCTTAAACAGATTTTTTTTACTGACTTGTTAGCTGAGGGGGATATCATCTGGGAGTGATAATTATAATACCACTAAAACTAATAATTCAACTTTGATGAAGATATTTAAATGAGTGATAATATTCAGAAGCACTACCTACAAGATGAGATAGAGAATCAACACATAAAAGGCTGCTCAGATTGGTTAAGGATACTGCTTTGAAAGGTAAACCAGACTGTAGTACAGATTACAGATAGAGAAGGGGAAAAAAGGTGAAAACTTCAATCCTTTACAAGAAAGTGATTGCAGTAAATTTTTAAGACCCCCAAAGAACCAATAAACAGCCCCACAAAAATCTCTGGAAAGAGACCAAGTTTCATTTAGATGTCAATGAAGCCAAATTTAAAAAGGCAAAACGACAGAAAGGCCTACATGCTTAAAATACTTTGCATGGTTCAAGGTGGTTTTTCCCAAAGCAGTGGTCTCTGCCATTGATTTAAAGCTATACCCACATCTACTATTAAGCTCAATGAGTTACAGGCTACTGGGTCACAGTTGATTGATATTCTTCACTCTCTCCTGCAAAAACCCGATCTCCTCAGAAAAGATATCACTGACATTTAAAGTATACACACATACCGTGTTATTTGCTAAGGTTTTAAACAGTAGTGAGTCTCAAATTCTGAGGAGTTGGCTTTCTTCTGAATGCGTGATTAGCATAGAGAGGAAAAGCCATATTCTGAGAACTTTTGAACACACTTAACATATTTCAGGCCTCATGTATTATGCAAAGGAAACCTGATTGTTGTAGCATTTAAGTTCAGAGCTGCATCTTTCCCCTTCTGCACAGCAGTCTAAAGGGCAGATGTTGAGAAGCATTCCTCACCCTGGTACTTGGCTATCACATCTAAGACTTGGAATGAAGCCAGAGGTAAAGCTGGAAGACACTTTTCCTTCATGTGGCTTTGGACAGCTCTCCTGATAGAGGCAGGCAGTAGAAAGGTCAGATTTTTTTTTCCCAACAGCATTGGCATTCAAAAAAGAATAGTCAGACACAGCTTTATTTTTCTTTAGTGGCTGTAGAGCTATTTCATGTAGCTTAGGAAATATTTTCAATCGATTTAAAAAGAGTTTTCATTACAAAGATCTCTTAAACTCCACAAATGGTTATGCAGTATTGTAAAATGAAGCCACATGAGACTAAAGTCTTTAAATTATAAATCTGTAATGTCCAGGACCAGAATAATTGTCAGGGGGAAACAGGCAGGCATGCAAAGCTGGCTTCCCTAAGTGTGGATGATGGGAGTTCCCAAACCACCTCCTTTCTCCCAATTATATTTCTCCAAGCACAATCCCACAGTGAGTGTTAATTACAGTCACAGCTGACAGAGAAGCACCATGTCATGAAGAAACCGGTTTGATAAGGAAGGGAAAATAGAGAGAAAACAGATGTATTCTGTGTCCATGAATTTCTAGACTTTGCTATTGGAGGGGGATAGATTTCATGTTATGAAATAACTAAAGCAATCATCATTTTTCTACAAACTACTCCTCAGAGCTTGATCATGCAATTCACCAGTTTTTCACTTTTTTCTCCATTGGGTTTTTCTATTTTTTAAACACTCATTTGATTCTAATGTCTTCAATCTTGCTTCCTTTTTATTTATTCTAACTACTTTATTTCAGTTTATTCAACCAAAAGACTGTCATTGCAGCCTAGACCTAGAAATATCCATTTTAAAAGTGCAGACTAAAATAAAACCAATTTACAACCTTCTAAATCTAAGGAGAGATTACATTTAATGTTCCCAGAGAGTTATATAAGAACTTCAGACAGTAACACTCTGAATACATAAACATCCTGCTAATTTATAGTTCAGAACTGATCAAGAGAAAATTAAAACTTGAAGATTGTTTCTAGTTTACAATATTTTTTAAGTTCCACTGTATTTCTTCTCTTTCGGGGTGACTTAACAACATAGCATGATCATTTATAGGGAGTACAAGGACAGAGGCATCGTGGTAACAAGACATTCGCAAACAAATGCACTTTTTATACTGAAAATTCTATTTTGATACATGAAATAAGCTGAGTATGTTACAACTTTTCAAAGTAATTTCAAAACAAAAACTTTCAAATTAAAATACCAATATGTTTCACTGATAAAAATGTTTCTTATTTTAAAGAATTTTTTGGAGGTTTTACTGACCAAAGCAACATTGTTGGAATTGCACGATTGTTGAAACAAAAACTGTCAAAAAATACTCAGTTCTAATTTCAGTAAACACAAGCAGCTGCTATGAGTTCAAACTACCTAGCAAAGAAATTTAACCAAACAAATACGAGCAAAATCATTACCTCCTTACAGAGGAATACTGAAAAAACTCTCCAGTCGTAGGGAAATTAAAGGGTGCATCCAAGTTGCAAAAAGAAAAAGTCAGGACAGATGTTACTTCCTGTGGTGGTCCCTAAAAAAGACCATTAGAGGTAATGGCTGGAAGTGACACAGGTATGTCAAGACTTCTGTCCTATGGTCAGTCTCCATTCTGGAGTTCTTTCATTCAGTTTCTTCACCTTAAAAAGAAGATACTTCTTATCACTTCCATGAAACATTTGGAGTCTCTGCTGGAAGTATTATCCTCTACGTTCAATACAAATGGGATCCAGAGCAGTATGAAAAATACCTTTTCACTGTTGAGAGGCTTCAGAGATGTTTATAATGCAAAAATGGCCACATTAAGAAAGGTATTATTGTTACTGATCCATGTCAATATTAAATGCACTAGAAATGGGAATGATTACAGCATATTTTTAGGAATCTAGATAAGTCTATTCTTAAATAGATGCCATTGATCAATACTGTTTTGATCAATACTGTTTTGAATGAAAGGAGGGGAAAAAAGTAAATTTTGAGGATTACAGAAAAATTTTTTAAGTCCTACACAACATTGCTTAATGCTGCATGACTGAGTGGTCATGAGGTTCAGGGAGATTAAACACTTCAGCTGTGACAACAGATCAAGGTCAGACACCAGCTTTGGTAGAACGCCTCACACCCCAAGCTGCAGCTTTTAACAGCAGCTGACACAGTCTTATATAGGCATATTATCCTTCAGTTTACTGGCATAAAAGCAGCCATGCATGAGATGCTAATCATTACAAGCTACCATAAAAAAAAAGAGAACTCTCTCCAAAAATATTCGAAACAGATGTTGAGTGCAACATTAGACATAGGTCTGTGTTGCCCTTTGGAATGTGAGAAAAACAAATATGCTAGTATTTTCAAGTAGAGAACTAAATTCCTGTGAGTGGATTTACCTCACTGCATCAGAACAAGTTCTCTTGCATGATACCAGGTTAAAGAAGAACAATTTTGGGTCCGAAATGCTAGATGAGTTTGCAGTGACAATTGAGATTGCTACTAACTGACCTGGAAGACATCACAGGCTGTTCTGCCAGACGTCTAGAAAGTCAGACATTTATGGAACAGAGAGCATTCATTCCAGGAAGTGAGTTGCTCCTATTGCCATTTCTTTTTGTTAGTATTATATCCTGTCTTCTGAAGACCAAAAATGTTGTCCTAATGCAGATTTTCAGATTGCAGAGGAGGGAGAGGGTAGATACAGACAAGATTATTCACTTCTGCTTTCTCAAACTTGTGCCGCAGCTATTTATAGTGTTCAAAGTACTGTTTAAAAATATTTGGTTCACCTTTAACCAGGAGACAGACACTTTTCATGTGAAGAGCTAGATAGCTTAATAGTTTTTACCAAATTACCAATTATAAGTACAGCTTCAAGTCAGAACACACTGATTTTTTAAAATCAACTTTAACACCTTTTAAAAAGATGAAACTTACTAAAGAGAAGGCAAGCATCCTGTCACCTACTTCAGGCTGTAAACTATGATAATAAGGAATAATGAAACATGACAAAAAGTTCTGAGATCCCTCATTGAAGAGATAATTAGTAAGGAAGCAAAGCCAAATTAAATACTGCACTTGGCAACACAAGCAGTTTTTGAAGTCATGCTTTCCTCTCTCACAATTGTTTTCAGCTAAACTACAGCCTTCACATTAATTGTAAACCAAAACAATACTGCCTAGGAAAAATAACGAGTATGGAATAAGGAGGAGAATAAATCATTAATTAAGGGATTAGGGATGCCAAATGTTCCTGAGGACCTCTGACTACCATTGCTGTCCACAGTCAAGGAAGCTAGAAGAATTCAAAATTTTTTCCAGGCAGCACTGCATAGATAGCTGGTGACCATAAGAATAATCATGCTGCTCTTAGGGACAGAAACATTACAGGCCTGTGAGTCTGAAAGTTCAGAATACAGTATACAGTCTTGCAACGGAAATAAAACAGTGACTAGTAAATCAAACATGCTGAGATGCTGTAAAATATTATGGAATTGGGGTGTTTTAGCTTTGTACTTTCCTCATGCAGAGATAATTAAGGAAAGGAAACAAGCTCACCACTTTTTCAAAGCAATAGAATTACTTATTTGTGTGATAGAACACACAGTGTGCATATTGGTAGACAGTATAACTCAGATGAGATCCAGATATGCACACCTGGACACAGGGGTACACACACAGCCACTTAACCTTCATCATGGGGTGGTTGTGACCTGTCAGTGATTCTCTGAGGCCATCTAGAGTGTCAAGCAGTCTCTAGCATCCCATCTCACTCATCAAAATAATAATTTTCTTTGCCTTTAAGAAACAAAGTGGTTTCTTCGGGATGGTGGAAAAGGACCCAAAGAATAGAGACTTATTTACTGCTTTTTGAACCAGTGTCCTTGCACTGCCTCTGCAGCATGCGCCATTCAAACTACTCTGTGTCCCCCAAGAAGTTTTCCCCTCCACCTCCAAGAACTGCTGAATCTCTCTTTGCTCTCTTTTGAATCACATTCTAAATGACTGTATCTCAGGTTAGCAGTCTCCTTCCTACACTTGCACCAAAAGAAATCCAGAGGGACTTAGCTCTTGCTTCTGCAAGAAGATTTAAGACTAGATGATCTGTGCTCTTTCACTACTCTCTTCTCTCCAAAAGAAATAATATTCATAGTAACAGGCCAGCATATTTTTCAGTTCAGCAGGGAGAATAGCATTATGCTGTGAGAACTGGACTTGCAGGATTCAGAGGAAAGTCAACTTAAAAGGCTGTTCAATCAGAATTGATTACATTTACATTTTACTGTAGATAAGAAAAACCTCCTTTTATGTAATCTCTCAGAAATAACTAAAACATAAGGGGGAAAAAAACCCTGAAACAGCATAATATGGCCATCCTTACACTTCTGCAATGTTAACCCAAAGTTAACCTTGGAAAGAGTATACAGGTCTGCAGCTGGATCTACACTGAGAGCAAGCTTTCCATTCTGCTACTTTTTGCTGACAGAGATATACTAGTGAAAACAGAATATTTTAATTGAAAGTGCAGCAATTATTCTGCATCCTCATCTTTCTTAAGCACACCTAACAAAATATTTGCAGATACTTCTTGCAGGAGAAGGAAAAAAATCTGAAATATGATTATGTACCTCAAGAGTGTACCACTTAGGTAAGTATTATTAGTGCTAATTCCCTCAGAACTGGAGATCAGTTCAGAAAAAATAAACTTCTAACATTTCAACAAATGCATACATAGAACATCAGAGCCCTGTCAAGACTGGAGCAAATAAGAGAAAATGGAGGGAAAACTGGTTCAGCCAAGAGAGAAAAGCAGAATATATGAAAAATAATAATAAAGTGGTTAAAATAAACAATGCTGACATGAAAAAATACCTTCCCCCAAAAGTGCTCATTGCTAATGGCCTTCAGGCAATGCATTGATATTAAAAGTAACCTACCAATTCCATTTTCACATCAAAGCAGTATTTTATGATTTATGCACCTGCTGCAAATATTGTTCGATATATAATCACTTTGCTAAGCTTTTCATTAAAAAACTATCCATTCAGGGTGGAATGACATGATTCCTGTCACTAGGCATCATCTATCACATCATCTGCAAATCTTTGACTCCTGGAGTGCTGCTCATTTAAAAAGTACAGGGAAAACTACAAAAACAAAAAACAAACTACAAAACTGTAAAAAACACCTATCCCATTATAAAAAGCAAATTTTTAAGAAATTAAAAGGATTTTTAAGAAATTTAAAGCTCTTTTTTTTTCCCCCAAGCATTTAAGCTGTTGAACCATTCCCATTATCTAGCGACATTTAAGTACTAGTTTATATCACTCCAAATTCCATTTTCAAGTGTTTTGCAACCTTCAGCTGCTTAACATGTTCTTCTGCTTTATAAACAACTACTGCAGTGGAGGTAATTCTTCAGTATTTCTGATGGACAGAGCAGCAAAATGCCAACCTACACGCTTTTACAGGCCCTTTATAATCAAGAGCCTGTGTTTAACTGCTGTTTAAAACTTACACTGTAGAAAAGCATGATCTCATTGTGGTAGGCATGACAGAGATAAATGTCAAATTACAATCTCTTAATACATTCATTTAATTTTAAGTCAGGTAAATAAAGGGGATAAACTCTTCTCTCTTCTTTTCTCAGAAATTGTTCACATTGTTCTACATATACCACTGACATAACTGCTACATGTTATATTTAATTTAATTTATATTTAACTTTCATAAATTATTGCACAGGACTACTAAATAAATGCAGCTAATTCACAAGACTTGAAATTCCATGAGTTATTCTAAATAATTTCTATGTTACTTTAACTTCAAGAGCAAAGGTCTATCTATCTCCTCAAGTATCCACACCTCCTGCTCTCAAATAAACAAAAAAGAGCTCTCAAATAAACAAAAAAGAGCCATTTTTGGATAGAACCAGTTTTAAGGACAGAAAGAGAAAGCAAATTACCATATCAAAAATTACATCATGAAACAGGGAATGCCATTGTATCACTCTTTTTGGTTACATTGGGTTTCACAGGATCACACAATCCCCAGTTATGCAGAGATGCTGCTGCAACCATGGAAGTTCAGCTGTCTCTGCATCACAAGCCTGAGATCAAAATAGGATCCACATGGAAAAGAACAAATGCTATAAGCACACCTCGTATTTAGTCACAAGGTGTAGCTGGAGTAAATCAAAAGCAGCAAGGTGGGATCACACAGACATGGGAAGCAAACAGACCCAGGAAAAGCAAGGGGAGAGGAGGTGGCAGTCCTGAGGAGGGCATGTGTGTCATCAACCATGTGCTGCAGCACCCTGTTCTCCTTCTCTGGGATGGAAGGGGCCAGTGGTTTTGAGCAGTGTTTATCCTTAGGGCAGGAGTCTGATCATGAATTTAGAGGCTGCTTGGACTGTCTATTTGCTCTCTGGCTACCTGAGCAAGTACAGTGCAGCTCACTTTGCTGATACTGCATATCAATTAAAAACTGAAAAATATGCTGTATAGTACTGTTGCTGCTGCTGCATGAAATAGATCTAATTAATTCTAAATCAAAAGATGTTGTCCAGGTTTACAAATAAAGCAACATTAGTACATTCAAGTTATTATTAAGCCACTCCAACCTAGAATTACTTTGAACTCACTGTGCTATCTTTAATTTCGAGCAAACAAATTGCCAACATTTTTGTCACCAAACTGCATTAACCTGAGCAATATTCAAACAGCAATGTTCACAACATGACCAGTGCTGATCTAGTCATTACATCTATTTGGTTTAGCTCAAATATTTTGATAATTATACCAGCTCCCAGAGTCATCGTTAACCACTCTAGACATTGTTCAAGATTTATACAAGTTACCTCAGGAGCAGTGTTGCTGGAATGTTTCACACCTGCTGCTCCCAAAGAAGTAATAATTCCCTCTACATTGTTTAAACATCAGAGACCAAAAGAGACCTTTACATTCATCAGGTCAGCAGAAGGAAGCCAGGGAATTTTCCCCAGTAGAATGCTCCTACCAAAGACTTCCTCCTTAATGGTTAATATCAAGGAAACCATTAAGAGCAAACTTGAATAATTAGAATGTTATGAGAAATAATACAAAAAGCATAATGAAAACCAATCAATTTTTCCCATTTTCAGACCTCTTAACAAAACATGAACTGACAGTTGCCTTGTTCACTGTTCTGTCCTCCAAGCAGCAAGTAGCAAGTCTAGCCCAGTTACCAGGAAAAAATCTTGTGTTAGTTCACAGACACATGGCTAGTATGTCAGATTCACAAGCATAGTGGTAAATGGAACTACATCCAGTGTGGCAGATGGCCACCAGTGGTGTTCCCCAGGGCTCAGTGTTGGGACCAGGTCTCTTTAATGATCTTTATTGATGACCTGGACATGTAGATTGAGTGTACCCTCAGTAAGGTCACAGATGATAATGAGTTTATTCTGCAGGACGGTATTAAAGCCCTGCAAAAGGACCTGGACAGGCTGGATTGATCAGCTGAAGCCAGCTGGATGAGATTGAACCCAAGCTGAAATTCAGAGTCTCACACTGGGACTCGACAACCTCATTTGGGGCTACAGGCTGGGGCAAGAGTGGCTGGAAAACTGCCCAGTGAAAAAGGATCTAAGAGTTTTAGTTGACAATCACCAGGACATCAGCTAGCATGTGCACAGGTGGCCAAGAAGTACAATGGCATCCCAGCTTGTACCAGAAATAATGTGGCCAGTAGGGCCATGGCAGTGACTGTCCTCCTGCCCTTGGCACTGGAGAGGTCACACCCTGAGCTCTGTGTTGAGTCTCAGGTGCCTCACAACAAGGAAAACATCGAGGTGCTGGAGCACCTGTCCAGACAAGGGCAATGGAGCTGGGGAAGGGTCTGGAGCACAAACCTCTCCACACTCTCTATACAAATATCTCAAGGGAGGTTATAATGAGGTGGGGATCAGGTTCTCCTTCCAGGCAGAAAGCAAGACAATACAAGAAGAAATGGCCTCAAGTTGCACTAGGGGAAGTTTAGGCTGGATGGAAAATTTCTTCATCAAAACGGTTGACAAGCTCTGGAACAGGGTGCCCAGGGAGGTGGCTGAGTCGTCATCCCTGAAGGTATTCAAAATTTGTGTTGGTGTGTCACTTAGAGGCATGTTTTAGTGGTGCAGTGTTAGGTGTGCAGATGGACTTGATCTGAGAAGTGTTCTTCAACCTAAATTATTCTATGATTTTTTCTTATAAAAAAATACAAAAGCATTAATAAATGCTAAAAAAGAGTCACTAAAAATTGATTCATAATCCAGATCAATATGTTAAAAAACATTTCTAATGGCTTCCAGATTTTTCACCAAATGAATGCAGAGACATTGGAAACACCTCACTGTATTTGAAAAGGGTTAATTAATAAAATCATTATTTTATATGGCCTAAGATTTGTTAGAAATCCTGCATTGAATATTGAAAATCTATTATACAAAATGTTTGAAATGACAGAGTAGGAAAGCATGCATAATAATGCAATAAAAATATGCCTGTCATCTAAAGACTTCAAGGGCTTCTCATGGCTGCTTGGATTTTCACAGCAGTGAATCATTTACAGTCTCCAAAACCAAAAGCAGAAGATTTTCCCTCTGCAGCTAAGAGCTCTGACAGGTATAATTTAATCACACCACCCAGCCTGTGACACACAGCAGAACAAATCTTGTCCAGTACAGAAATGTTCATCCTAACCAGCCAGCATTCAGGCTGAATAATACTTCAGATGAAAAACACAATTCCCTAATGGAACTATTTCAAATATGAAGGAGAAAGGCATTGTAAGAGAGCATATACATTTCGCGGCTTCTTACTCCTTCAGATTAGCACCTTTTCTTTCAAGCAATGATGATCCAAGTAATTTAACAGTTAACATAAAAGTAATGTTCCTTGAATCAAAGTTATGGCAAATATAACTGTTTCTTTATCCTCTGATATGGTCAGCAACAGGAACAATAGTGCCTTTAGGAAATGTGAGTATAGCAAAACAGAGGATGATAATAGCACAGATATTGCTACCATAAAGCCACATAACAGTGTCAACTTGATGGTTTCCATTTGCTCAATACATAAGTCAATTAAATTGATTTTACTGGAGTCAAGGAATATTAACAATTTTCATGTTAGAAGAATAGCACTGTGCAGATAACACCAATATGATGAGGCTGCACATAGCAACTAAACACCATCTCACAACAGCTCACATTGTTATATCCTCTCCTAGTTTGCTCTTAGGGTTTCATAATTCAATCCAATTTTTGATTTTTCTATCCTTCTTAAAGCAAATTATTGTGTCAATATGGCTCTCTGGAAACAACAAACTTTCAATGACTTCAAAGTCATCAGTGTATTTCTTAATCTCTGACTTTTATCAAGATGAGAGAAGTCTTCTATCAAAATACATCAATAAGAAAAGCAATTATTCAAAAAATTACTTGCAGCTTCAGAAGTCTGAGAATCACCAACCTGGATTTTACTCTGCAGACATCTCAAGAGGACAAAAAATTGCATAATTTTTCCCTGTTTCCAGAAAAAATATCAAGAGGGCAGAGTTAAATGTTGGCAGAACATCTTCAGAACTTACTGGGATAGCTTCCTTGGGACAGGTGAAGCCCCAGACCACATGATTTGCAGTGTTCACCCTTGGAATAAAAGGGGCATAGCTCAAGTTTTCTCAGCCAAGAGATAAAAGGGTAGAAAAAACCCAGTCCCTTGTGGAGATCTAGACACTGTGGTATTTGATACAGTAGGGACTTGGTAAGACATTCAAAATTTTGCAGCAGAAAGGATTGCTGCTATTAACAAAGGGTATTTGAAAAAGCGTAAGGTTACATGTTTTTTTTGTTTTCAGAGCAAGATTACTCATTCCCTATTGCAGCTTCTACTGTGGTCACTTTAGTGTAATAAAATTAGAGACTGGTTATCAGCAGATTTCCCTCATACATGCACTGAATCTTAAACAGAAGAAACCACATGTTTAAGAACACAAGTCAGAAATGCCATGGGCTTTGTAAAAGACATTTTATCTGTGAAAATCTTCCCTCTGATCACAGAGCATGTGAGTTGTGGCTACTGAGATTTTAACTAGAGCTAACAGGGAATTTTTCTAAACTCAGCAATGTACCAGCTCCAGTTTGATCAGATTATCTGAGTTTTATTAGCTTCTTGGGAATGCATATGGTCTTAGTGCACTGCTACTGTTCTCTGAAGTTCACTGAACAGTGACACAGGCTTTATTTCCTGCTGATACAGAGAACTTCCTAAAAGGCCAGAAAATTTTCATAAAGTGCACATCTCAGAGAGCCATTTTAACAAGTGAAAAATTGAAAAAGAAAATAATAATTAGTAGCTTCTTCAGTGAGAAACCACCAAAATTGTTATTACCACCCACACATGGCATCTGTGATACCAGAGAATCCAAGAATTATATGTGCATCAGAAAGAAATCTTGCAGCACTTCAGCACCAAGACAAAACAGTCCTCCTGACTAATACATATAGATTCTTTCATGTCAATCTCTCATTGAAATTACTCGTGAATTGTTAACAAATCAATCTTTCCAAAAATGTAGGTATCATCTTTGCTAAATAAACACTACATTTATATCTAACAGGGGAATTTTCATTCTACCTCTTGCAGGAGATTTAATGCATTCATGTTATTAATGATTCATAAACTTTCCGTTGGATTTCACTCCTTCTGCTGCTGAAGATTCTTTTTAAATTAGTTCTTCTGTGACAGATATCTATGCATCACTTTAAAGAGACCTTTTTGCAGGGCATTGTCAGCACATTGGGAAAATATTTTAAATATTTAAGAGATTATTACTAATGCAACAAAGAACATCGGAGTAATAAATGAAAAAATACAGCATTGGATCTAAATCCTATTTTTGCCTTATAGAAAGAAACTCCAGTGCATGCATTCCTGATACTTTCAGATGTTCTAGACCCAGATTCATAGAACTTATTACATACCTTTAGTTTTAAAAAGACTGGAATTCTTACACATTTCTAGTCTCAGCATCGTTAGACCACGGCTCTCCTGAGGAAATGGGAAATTGAAAGATAAAACAAACTCCTAGTTCTTTGCACAGTAGAGCAGAACTTCAGAAATTTAGTTTAAGAACGTGCACTATTCATCTGTCACATGGCATGAGCAAGTCAGGTAGATTCCATGTACCAATCCTTACTCTGGTGAGTTTAAAAGTTGAGAAAATGAAGACTATGTCAACAATACCAGGAAGATAAATACAAGGCAAGCACTGCCCAAGGAAAGCATTAGTACCAAATCAACAACTGAATCTCCATGGAAGAGCTTTTTAAAAAGCTCTAATTAAAAAAGCCCCTCAACATCATCTTTTTTTAAAGATCTCTGGAAACCAGATAATCAGAAAATTAAGGATACAAAATAACAGTTTTAACCAGTAGAAGCTTCAACCTAGAAGAATAATATTGTAATTACTTCAAGTTAGGAGGTATTCACCTGGAAACTTTTTAGTCTTAAACTTTTATCTTGCTGTGTATGAATGAAAAGTAAATTTAGTATTATCCAGAGAGATGTACTGGAGGAGAGCATTAAAGTTTGAGCCCCCCAAGGAAAGCTTTCTACCCAACTGAACAGTCAGAATGGAGTTAATGTTCACCTACAAATCTGTAAACAGCATTCTATAGCAGTGCTCATGAGTTCTTTCTGTCTGGCTGGATTTTTAATTAAACAAAAATTTCCAAGGATCTTCTTATCAGAGCCTGTTCTTCTGGTTCTGTGGAATGATTGATTAGCATCCCTCCACTCTTACTTTGTAACAGTACTAGCAATCAATGAAAGCAATTATGCTTATAATAGAGTACACAGAGAAACACAAGATTTGATGACCCTTTAAAACTTCAATTATCCCAGTAGCTAAATAATACTGCTAAAACACTCCATCTATATTAATGATTTATACTGCTGGCCAGTCCTACTGTGCTTAACCACTTGTTGCACTAATTAGACAAGGTTACCTAGAGTTTCTGGCTTTTCACACATTTTTGGATAACAGAATATTGCCCTCACAGGTTTTTGGTGGGTAACAACTGGTAGCATTGTGCCTGTCACTGTGTTTTTATCAGAACATTATTTCATCTTTTAGCCATAAAGAATACCATGAAAGCAATATTCCAATTGCACAGGACACAAACACCATTTCTGGACAAGAAACATATTTTCCATCATCATTTAATTGTTAAAAAGTGGTTACACAGAAGGCAGCACTGTAATGTGTGTTCAGATGAGAGACCTGTGTCAGCATTTATGGTGGATTTTACCACATGGATCTCAAAAGTTTAAGCAATGTATTTCATGCTTTCCATACCTCATGAACCTGTGAGAAGTACATAGAGATACTTAATTTCATGCAGACAATAGATCTGTGCCTGAAATAACTAAAACTTTGGCTTCATTTGCCTACTCTCCTTCCCTCCAGCTCCCTCTCCATGACTTGAATGCCCAGATGAGCTCCCAGATTGCCAAACAGATGAGTCAGAACAAGTTTTAACTGGCAGCCTCAAGATTGCCATCCGAGATTATTAGGACACTTTATATACATACATATTTTACTACCACTCCAAGCATCAAAGAAGGAATTGGCAGTTCCTTTGTGTGTACATGCAGGGTACACACAAAATTAACATATTAATTAATTCCAATCTACATAGCGATGCCTGTTAATCAAATCATAATTTCAAACTCTATACATTTGCATATTCCTTCATGACCACCAAAAAAGGCATAAAAGTAGAGTGTTTAAAGGTGCATTGCTGCTTGGAGTTAAAGAGTGATAATACAGTGTTTTTGATGAGCAACTAAGCCTTATACACAGCACTGAGTTTACTAATTACTGATAACATCCATGCCCATCTTTTTATCAGCTGAATTTCACTAAATGATAATTGCAGAACTGTTACCTGAGAAGTTTAGAACTGAAAATTCTCCAAGTGCTTTGTAGTGCCATGATGACTTCAGTTACTTTACACAACATTTGCCTTGCTCCAAAATAACCCTTAAATGCACTTAAATGCTAAAGCTGCAGGAAAGAAGGATTAGAAGAAAATGTGAGAAGTACTGCCTCCCCAAGTTCTTCTCTGATAACAGAACCAAGGGGCCAGGAATTCCACAAGTGGTTTGAAGATAGACTTTTCTTCAGTCCATTATCAGCCCTGTGCAAATTCACTAGAACTTAAAATATTTTGTTGTCTACTTTTAGTTGCCCTTCATACAACACCTCTAAGTCAATCAAATCAGTAACTACACCATCAAAGTGCAGTCTGGTTCTTTCAGGAATTACTTAAAAATAAGTGAAAATAACGTAGTGTAGCATGCCTTTTGGTTGCCTCTGTCAATCACTTAGCAACAGAGTGACAGAGTGCTCCATAAAATAGACATGTTAAACCTCTTGGAGTAGAGAGCATAGAAAAGATGTTTAGAGACAAACTCTTCACGATGGCTAAATTTGTATGTAAAGCAGGCTTTGCACCTACCACCTAGAAGTGTTTCTAAACCCAGGACCCCACTGTGGCTTTCATTTTTGGTCTCTTCTGAGGGGGAAAGAGCAAACTCTGTGGGAGTACTGTTAGCTTAGTATGGGTTAAATGTCTCCATTTTCATTTACTTAAAATAGTATTTTATCAGCCCTCAAAACCAATGTTCTATGCAATTTTTATACTAGCTACAAAATCTCAGAAACCATGAAAGCTTCTGACAGACTTATGAAATTCTGAGAAGGCACTTAAGAAAAATTACTGTCTAACAGGGTGTAGCAATACATTTACTATTGGAGCTTAGAGCTGAAACAGACATAAATTGCATTACAATCGTGTGAGTCCAAAGCTGTTATATGAGAACTGTTACATGAAGAGCTATGAAGATACATTACAGCCTCTGGTGTCTAAACCACTGTGAAAAATAATTTCCTTAGGTCTCCTAGACCTTCACTAGAAAGATTCCCTGTGTGCTGCAGACTCTCAGTCTACCTTAGTAAGACTGTCTACTACAGTTACAGAAACTGCCATAAATAAATGAAAATTCCTTCACTAATCATAGTCCTGCTAGGAAATAGCAAGAGGCCCTCACATGATCTCACACCATCAAGGAGGGATTTGATTAACTGAGCGCTTGTCCTCTGATGAGTGGTTTCAGCAGCTCTTTTTGGAATACTGGAAAATTAAATAAAAGCATGTCATTCTGACTGTAAATTGTTATCTCCTTACAAAATAAGGTATTTTGATAATAAACAACACTGGCCTCAGATTCTGACAATGAAAACTACTGAAATTGCAGGCTCATTAAGTGGCCTGGAATTAATCAACACACTTGAAGTTGCAAAAGGCATGCAGATACACAAATCTTTATTGAAAACAGAGCAAAAAACCCCAAAATCTCACACTAGCTTTGAATGACCGCAAATGTTTTTTTTTCCTCCAGATATGAGTAAGATCAGTTATCAGAAGAATTTTGTAAAGTGAAACTGGACCTTAGTCAGTGTTGACCATTGGCAGCCTCAGAGATAGATGATTTCTGGGCATTCGCTTAAGCCATCTGAATCAGTGTTGTGCATCACAGACCACACAGGGAACATATCTCTACATTTTAAAGCCTTCTTTTTTAATTCAGAAAAAGAAAAATGACAAGTGGTCATGACAAGTAGTTTTTCCTCCTTTTTTACTTGTTGTCCTTGGTCACACATATAAAAACAGTCCTTTCCTCCTTTTTGCTTGTTGTCCTTGGTCACACATATAAAAACAGACTGAAAAAATAATCAGAAATTCATTTAAAGTATCTTTTGAGCTAGGAAAGTTGTATTTTTCCTGATACAGTCCTCAGGTGGAGGACTCATTTTGTCTTCATGAAAAAAGAAGCACATAAAAACCCCACATGTATTATTACATTCAGTCAGAAAGTCTGCTACCTTTTATCATCATTTCCTAACAGGATTACAAGGCTCTCAGCACCAGAGCTATTATGAGCTCAGATAAGGTTACAGCAGATATCCATTGCATTTCCCATTGTTCATGAAAATCAGGCTGAGATTCACGCAGCTGAAGGCTGAACTGTGCAGAGCACAGGCCAGCTCTGGGCAGAAGAGAAGCAGAGTCTGAGGAGCTGGGAACAGAAAGATCAGGCAGCTCCAAGAGCGCTCAGGCAGCCCCACAAGCCTCATGGTCTTCATCTCAGTGGAGAGACTACGAGTGAAGAACAGCACACAAAGAGCAATGTAAGAGGAAAAATACTTGTGTACTGCTTTGAAATCTAACCTAGGCACATTGATTGAAAGAGACAGCAACTCAATTTCTATTTTCTATGTGTACTTGCTGTCCTAATAATTTTGGAAACACTAACCAGATTGTAGACTCTTCGACTCTAGTGTGAGATGAGTATGGCTCTTTTCTTTTTCTTTGTAAATGTGCAGGAACACAAAACTATTTGGTTAGAGAATGCAAAGAAACCTCAACAACTCACTACAATTGTTTATTTAGCATTTACAGTAACATACTCTTTTTTTGTGTGGGCTGCAGTTAGAAACACAAACTGAGATAGGAACACAAACTTATGTCTACTTATTCCCCTTTTTTTCTTAGTTCACAGTAGTACTGGAATCATAACTGTAAGACTTTCATGACAGCTTCACTTGTCATGACATTGATTGAGATCCAGATGAAATCGAGGTTACCACAATGGGGTTTTCTTTCCCATTCCAAATCCAAATCTTCATGAACTACTGACTGCAACATTAACCTATGTTCATACTTCTGACATGCCTTCACAAGACAACTGGCAAAATGCAAGAAGAGCATAGGCAGGAAAAAGGAAAGAGGAAGAACTAGTTAAAAAGAAATGACAAATTCCATACACCAACTTGCTGATATTTTTTAAAAACTATTTTATGACTGTATGAGATTATATGCTTCTATAATTAGAAATTCAGAAACATTTAATCTTAACCTAAATTATATATTTATTCAAATGTGGGTATTCTCAATTGTTCTTTCAGCTTATGTGATTTTTGATTCCAGTGGAAAAAAGGCACTTAACATCATCAGGGGAAATGTAGCATAGGGAAATATAAGGAAATTAGTATTCTAAAATGGCTCTTAGAAAGATGCACACACCATTACACCATATAATTCAGACAATTTTGCCTATTATTATACCTTGTTTGAGTCTATCTTTGAGACACAGTGACCTTTCAATATGTGATTTTAGACAGCAGACAATGGGAACTTTGATAGTATTTACTGAGAGACACAAACAGATCCACCTCTCAGAGCTCAGCCTGCCCACTCATCTAAGATCCTATCATGCCAGTTTAGTGAACTGATTTTTAGGCAGATGAAACATTTGAATTGTATCATGAGGGTAGTATGGAAGTCATATAAATGAAACCACATCCATAGACTACTTTATTCTTCCTAATTGACTTCTTACCTGCTGCTGTCTGGTGCTTTCTAGGTCAGTCTGCTGAAGAAACAGCCAACAGTCTGAAGGACAAAATTTCTTACTGCAGATGAATTGTGGAGAACTCATTCTCATGCAAGTAGGAAGATATATGCACCAACTGAAGTAGAATTAAAAAATCCATAGCAGGAATGTGGAGATATTAATATTTCCTTTTCTCCTGGCTTAAGCAAGATCTTTGTTCATGCCAGGAGGCTGTGTTATGTGAAAATGAAGTCATCACCTTCTGAATGTTACTCTGCCACCAGGCATTGAGGAAGGAAATACAAGACATAACTTCAGCAACATTAACCTCTGTTGGGGTATATTGCATTATATTAGAGAGTCTTTTCTTTAAAAAAAAAATTATACTAAACTATTTTAAAATGCCCATTTTTTCCACCTTAGAATATTTTATTTATTGTATCACTGAATCCTCCAGTTTCATAAAGCTTTTTAATTTAACAAAGTAACTCCTGACTGATAAAAGACCTTTTACAGGGAATGCTACCCAATGAATACAAACAACCATTAGGAGTGAACTCCTCTGATGGGGGATGGGAATAAGCCTTAGAGGAGACAACATCCAAGTTCCTCTGCCTGAAGTTGCTCAAGTATACCACTCTCTCATGCCTCTGCTCCTCCCCACTTTTATCACTTTAATATTCTCTGAATATGAATATACTTGTCAAGTTTTAAAGAGCTGTTAACTGTAATTATTGATGGTAGCTGGAAGGTGTATTGAAATCCTTTGAAACAAACTAATTAAGAACAATTCCACTGACTAGAAAACATAAACTTTCCCCATCCGTTATTACTGCTCACCTCCTTTAATCAGAAAAACCATAAATGACTGAAGAGGACATATGTCAGTGGAATCACAATTTACTTTTTGGAGGATTGCAAGCCAGCAGGAAGACTGTAATGAGTGTAAGGAGAAGGAAAAAGAGAAATAAAATGATACTATGCCACATGTAGCAGTTACTCAGTTATTCCAGAAAGATGAACAACTGAATTCTTATGTCAGTGTCAAGAAATCTAAAGTCCAGACTTTACATTCATGTCCAGACAACACCTTTTTCACACTATTAATCCAAACACTGTAAGGCACATATGGCAATTCAGGACAGACAATCTTCTACTCTACATTAAAGAGATTATATGTACTACTAAGACTCTTACTGCTAAAATGCTTGTAAAAGCCTCCTTATTTTCTACTAAATTTTGCAGTCTCACTGAAGAGTTATCTGAGCTGCTTGGTAAACAAGTGTGGCTTTGCAATCCAAGGCACTCATTGCTGGCAAAGAATATTCAAAGAAGCAGCTACCCTGAAAGAAAAGGGTGTTTCACTGTTGCATGTCTTTAGGACCTGCCACTACAGAGGTATTTTTGCAGGGATATGCTAAGAAAGGTCTCCAAAACCACTCCAGACAAAAGAGACATTGAAAGATTTGAATACACAATACCCTGAATCAGGAAGACTGTTCTACATGAAAGCAGCTGTCAATCATCCACACTTAAACAACCACCTTCCAAACTGGCCAACATTTCTGTCCATGGATAAAAATACTGAGTTTACTACTTGTTCTTGAGAATACTACTCCTGAAATCCAGTGACCATAAACAGAAGGTTTCCAAGTACTAGGAAGAAAATGAAAGCCAAACCTTCCAAACCACACCTTGTATATATTTAACACAGCAAACTGACCTTACCTGCAGCAGTAAGCAGGTCAAGTTACTAACTAGCATCAGCTAACTAGAACATTCTTAGGCTAAATACATTGGACTAGAAATAAAATCAACATGCCAAAATAATCAATAACAGCTACTGAGGCCATAAAACACATGAAATAATTAAACACCTGAGTTATACTCCTAAAAAACAGTCTATCACAATACTGAGAGGGGTGCTCAGGTAGCCTGGGTATGCAAAAGGAAGGACAGGACTTTCTGTTCCACTCAAGGTTAACATTTATGGCCAGTTCACTGTGTGGGAGAAAGCTGAAGCCAGAGTAAAGTTCTTCTGTCCAGCTGAAACTATGCAGGGTAGAAATTACAAGAGTAGCTATAAATCTTTCATCCTCAACCAACATATACCAAGACATCTAGTAAAATTATGTTCTTTAGTGATCTCCAACCTGTTAAATTGCAACAAATTTCAGTATTACCAATTTCCCCCATCTGAATATTTTTGCTTCTTACTTAAATAGAGGAAAGAAAAAACGCTTACTAACACTCTGTTCCTTCATTGTGAAGCAGTACTTTCAGATTTCAGACTATTTTTGAGGTTGAGGGGAAAAAAAAAAACAACCACACCTGTTGAGAATTATCAAAACAATGTACCTTACAACAAATACCATATTCTTATATGGATGTATTGGTAATTGCTTTCCTAGTCTCACAGTTAGTTACTCACAGTTTCTTTTTCTTTAAAACACATAGTTTTATGGCAGTATATATAGATTTATAGGCAGGAAATATGTATGTAAAAAACCAGGGGTCTTGGTGTACCAAGATCATGCATAAAATTACAAAGCTGAAATCAATCTCTCTTTCTCATACAATTTCTTCAGAGAAACTAACAGAAGATCCCTTTACCTATTTGACACAAACCTGCTTGATAAACAGAAGCTGGGCAGTACAGGCAATTATTAACTCGTATTATATATGAAAATGACGGCTATGAAAAAAGTAAATGGTAACTGATAAAAGGACATTTCTTCCATAATTTCTACTTGATGGCCTATTTAAGATGGCAAACTTCTTATTTGTTCTGTTTCCCATCTATTCATGATGTGAATTACATTAGATACTTGTTGACATCATGTTTCTTCACCTGAACCAAAGCATGGCTGATAGTACAGCTGCGAAGAAATAAATTTATTGAGAATATGAGTTAGTATTAGAACATGTACAATTTATTCTCGAACTGTCAAGCTCATCTGCAGCCTCACAAGGTTCTTTAATGGCTACAGTCTGCTTACAAAGTCAGGGAATGGAAGTTTTGGGACAAAAACCACCCAAAGAATTAAAAATTTCATCTTCTAAAAGATCCTCTGATCAAGAAGAAAAGCCTCAGATGGTCTGAATTCTTCCATCTCCAAAAAGTAACACGACAGAACACATCTGAAGGTGAAAAAAAGGTAACTGAGCATGCAAAATGTTGGTCACTTTGATGACATCAAATTTCCAGGTGTTCATGTGACAATCAGTGATTAAGAGCATACATTGTTTAGGAATACATATGGCTAGAGATGCTAACTCAGTTCTGGCCAGGGGTTCAAAATGAGGAATTCACTTCCATCTTTCCCTTTTGCCATGATGCCAGCCCTCAAGAGAATGAATTTACATGAAGAACAGTTTGGCTCTAGTGATGGACTTTGGTGCAGTCTTAATGCCTCTCACATGAAAAAGCTTCCTCTAGACACTAAATGTTAACCATTTTGTGATTTACAAGAGTAATATATGAAAATGGCTAATCAATGTGGGTTCCAAAATGCCAAGAGGTTTTTTCTGCAGAAAAAAAACCCCACATAATGACACGATGTAAGTAAATGGAATTTACTTCCATCTTCCAGTTATTTTGATACAATCATGAGAGCTTGAGACAAAAACTATTTGTTTGAATAATAAACCAGATAGACTCACAGAAGCTAAGTCTATCTAAGGCAAGATAAATGAAGACTGACAGACACATAAAAGGAGATATTAATGAAGTCTATTGGTTTAATTTTCTTCAGAATTAACATAGAAATATATGCTTCTTTGTAAGAACTAAATACATTTCATTTAGATAAAGATGTACGATCAGAAAAGTATGATTCTCTACCATTGCTGAGAAACTAAAAAGGGACAAATAATAACAGTTATTTTCATTTTGTAACTTCTGTCTACAGCAATTAAATCAGCTTGTATATTAGCAGTATAATGAATCAGTACATTGGTGTTAACTAGTCTGCAAATCATTGGTTCTGAACTAATTGAGTTTCAGTCTTCTACAGTTCTTCACTGCCGTGGTAGATGATCAAGCAGTTCAGAGTTTGGCATAGTCTTTCAGGATCATTTCCAGTTTCTGGCTCAGCATGATGTTCCCCTTCACTTTTAGTTTACCAGAAAAGAATGCCTAAAAAAAAACAGAAGGGAAAAACATGTATTCAACTGCTCACTAAGAAACCAAGGAGTCACTAGAACAAAATAAGAAGCCAAAGAACGGTTGTTTAGCACTCAGGAGAAAGCCTTTAGTGCACAATGCTTAACTGGTTATCAGTTATTAAAAAAACCTGTTCAATTCTAATACCATCCACAACCAGATTTTTTTATCTATAGTGCAGACAAGGCCAATGCTGTCACTCATGGGAAAAAATTAAATAAAATAAACACAAAGTAACTTCAGTGGCCTCTGTTCCCTTTCCACATATAGCACAGAGCATTTCTCCAACTGTAAGAAAAATGCCTTCACAGAATCTGATGGCAAAACTTCAGCAGGGCACAAAAAATAAAGCTCCCAGCATCATCCCCTCACACTACAAATATCCATATTTCATTATAAGAAATGAAAAATTGAATGAAAAGGCTATATAATGAAAATTAAAGACTAATGAAAATGTAAGCTACACACTCAAATTCCTACTAAATACAAACATATACTTGCACAATGTATTACACACATATGCCAAAGAAATGCAATGGCTTTATACATAGCATATTACAACAAACAGGAAATAAGCAACATTTTGTTGCATTTGCAAAGTCATAAATCAATCAGTATTTTCACTTCAATGCTGTATATTACATTTTTATTCTCCCTACTTCAAAGACCCTGTTTCAATCTAGTTCGTATTTTTTTAAAACTAGTTTTGCTTCACAATGGCTTTGGAGTTTGAAAGCCCTTTGCATAGTTCCATTAGCTTGAAATACATTCAAATAAAGAATAGAGAGAGCCAGCAGAAAAGAATTTGAATAGATGCTTTGAGCTTCTTTAGATGGAAAACTTCATAGAAACTCAAAGGAAACACTAATGCCTAAACATAGATCATGTTCCTGAATTGCAATCACTGTTCTTTAGCATTCTGATGATTACACATTATGATTACACAAGAAACACATCTTGTTTGTTTATGCTTTATGCCTGCTGTATACAGAGGGTCACAAAGGATTTTACTCATGTGGTATGTAAGACTTATAAAAAATATTCACCATGATCATTAGTCTCCAATTTACCATCAAAGTCTCCAACAACTTCTGCTTGAGATCAAAGAAAAGGAACTGTTTGATACATGATGAGCTTAATTAAAGTTTTCATTTGCTCAAGCTTTAATCTGTAAGCTGACATATTAAATTTGTGACAGTTCAATTTACTTTTACACAAGGCATTTTTATTAGTAAAATTAGTCATTTTAATCAGTTGATTACTTTAAGAAGCTAAAAGTGCAGACCCAGATTATAGATCTTCCTTAAATCTGTATTTCCCTGAAAAATATCCTGATTTAGGTAAATTTTGACCATCTAAATGCATGCATTGTCTTGACATTTCTCTGTGCTGCACTACTAGCAATAAATCAGACCACTGCAACAAACATCAACTTCCTGCAACATGACAATCAAAACAACCTGAATGATCAAACTGACAAACCTAAACTGGCAAATTGTATACTGTGAAGCACCAGGAAGTAAACAAACTCCTAACTTTGCACTGCCAGGCTTTATGTCACAGAATCACAGTATACTCTAAGTGGGAAGGAACCCAGAAAGATAATCTAGACCAACTCTAAAGCGAATGGCCTGTACAGGTATTGAATCCACAACCTCGGTGTTATCAGAGCCCCTGCTTTAATCCTTTGTGGTTATCTTTGCCTTAAGATAATAAAGATGGCATAAATGCCCCCTCACACTTTCTGGCTAATTCAGTATAAGATACCGATGTGCTTATACCTTATCTGACTCTGGTCTCCACTGGCAAAACCTCCCAGGGTTTAGGATTTCAGAATGCAAACAGTCATGAACCACAGCTTGATGTAAGGCAAATAATATGTCTACATACAAGAGAGTATGTCTGTGACACCCAGGCTTTACCTTTTGGGGGTTGACCTTTTGTTGTACCACATCCATGAAATCCTCATCCGAGAGAGTGAAGGTAGTGTCAGCAGAATTTCTGGCAGGTCCTTGATACACTGCTCCAGAGCCATTCTTTAAGTCAATTGCTGAGAAGCAAGAGCAAAGACAGTTTAATTTCAAAATAAAGATAAAACTTTCAGGCTTAAGAACAGTACTTTCCTTACCCATTATTATAAAGCATCCAGTCTAAATTATCAGCTATCAGCTACTCAGAAAATAAATGAGGTATAATTCTTCTTCATCAATGAAAGAAAATAAAAAAAAAAAATATTCCTGTACTGAAGGGGAGGGTGTTTACAGCAAGGACTTCAACATTCTTGCAGCGATGGTAAATCTATTTTCAAATGACACCTAAGATGCACAGGGTATTGATTAGTGCACTTACTGCAACAGTGTTCAAGTTAGTAATAAAGCCTCAAAGTTCAAAACCAGCATCCTGTAGTCAGACAAGGCAAATATAGTGGTGTTCAAACACACTGCCCATTTTCCCTGGTCTGTCCTCCAGGCAACACAATATAGCCTATTCTGCTTCATGCAAGGAGTGTTTAAAGCCTTGCCAATTATCTTTCTCTCCTGGAAAGACAAAAATTCCTACAAGTGTCTGTAGCTTCAGAGTGTTCTTTTCCCACGCCAAATGACCTGCCAAAATAATCTACTACAAAGCTAACACCATCAGGTATGGTGTCATTTGTTTAGAAGAGTATTTTGACAGGATGTGCTCTGCTGAGTCATTCTCAGATTTTGAAAATTCCTGCCTTTCCTTTACACCTTTGCCTCTTGATCCATCATGCCCCCATCCCACACATTATTTATGTGGATATTCCTGTAATAACACGGCACCTCTAATCACAGAATCATGGATGACAGTTAGTTGCTCTTCATGGAAAAATTTTAAGGCCCTTGCCTTAAAATGGAGCTTTATTTCTGCATAAACTATCTTATGTGCCAGTTTTTTCCAAATAATTTTTTGACAGGGTAAGGGGAACTATAGAGACTGGGAGTAGCTTTAGCATATTTAAGTCTTTCATTTTCTGAAATCTGCTTCAAGCAATATTTATCTAGTTACAACAGAACTAGAAGGGGACTTAGGTATACAACATTGCTCAGTGAGAAGTGACATATTGGATTTTTATTTTCCAGTTGATTTTAAGGTAAATTATAAATCCTGGAACAGATTTGATACATATCACTAACTTCAAGCAATATGGGAAGAAATTTAAAAAGGTTACTGAGCACCAGATGAATTATCTGTATATTTGTGTTTGTGGGTAGGGGCTGTGTAACAACATCCTTGTGGCCCAAACCAGCGACTATATGATCTAACATACCTGAGCCTTTAACATTGCTCCTGTAAGTTATGCAGGCACAGACTATTATTAGGAAAACAAAAATCAAAAAAAATCATCCACTGAATCATGAAATGCAAGCCACACACACCACAAGAAGTCTGAGAGTGGATACCAGCTTTCAGACTAAGTTAACCGGTGCTTTTAAAATACTCCTCTACCCAAATGCTGCTAATGTTGAGCACCATACTAGTGCAGCCAGACTGTTCCCTTGGAGACAAACAGTGAGGTCAGCAAGGACTACAGATTAATTCACAAAACACAGACATGGTGTCTAGGATGCCCGCAGTTTCTAGCCAACTGTTTTGAATTACTTCTGGACCTTAGGAATCCCTTTTTGTATTTCATTCTGCTGGCAATAATTTTTTTTCCTGTCCCTACCATTCCTACACTGCTCCAGAAGAGAGCTAGATACTGGAAGCCTGACATACTGTCTCCCTAGACACAACTTCTCATTCTTCACTAAGTACTGGCTGAAAAGAAATTTAGATATACTTTATTGATAATACTGATCCATCAGTCTCACCAGTGTCAGGTTTAGATGACAAAAACAATTAAATAGGTGTAATGGCTCAGAAAAGTTCTCACAACCCTTAAGTTTTATTTTGAATATGGTACATAATTAACAGCTGTTACATTGTTGTACATTAAGATATTACTTAACATTATTACAGTCCTTGTTCTCCTTCTCCATTTCCTAGAGAAATCCCAAGACCATCATTTACCGTCAATATCTACAATTAACACTAACCTCTCAAAGCACAACCACACCTTTAACATTGAGTAATCATGGCACCCATAATCAAGGTAAATCTTTCATGTTTACAGAATCACAGAATGATTAATGTTGGAAAAGACCCACTACCTTAACAACTAGACCCCAGCACTAAATGCCACATACAGCAGTTTCTTGAACACTTCCAGGGATGGTGACTCCACCCTGTCTGTGAAGAAATTTCTCCTGATGTTCAACATGAACTGCCCATGCTGCAGTCTGCAGATGTTTCTTCTTGTCCTGTCCCAGAAGCAGCATGAGAAGCCAACACCCACCTGGCTACAGCCTCCATCCAGGCAGTTGTACAGAGCAGCAAAGGAGGTATCCCTGAGCCTCCTTTTCTCCAGGCTGAACAACAGCAGCTCCCTCAGCTGCTTCTCACAGGACTTGAGCTCCAGACCCTCCCCCAGCTCCATTGCCATTCTCTGGACTCACTTCACCCCCTCATTCTTTCCACCAACGAAGTCTTTCTTGTGAGGGGCCCAGAACTGGACACAGCACTTGAGGTGTGACCTCACCAGTGCCATGTACAGGGGGACAGTCACTGCCTGGTCCTGCTGGTCACACAGTTGCTGATACAGGCCAGGATGCCACTGGCCTTCAAGGCTACCTGTGCATACACTGGCTCATGTTCAACCAATTGTCATCTAAAACCTCAGATATTTTTCCACTGGGCAGCTTACAGCTTTCCAGCCACTCTGCCCAGCCTGTGGCACTGCCTGGGGTTGTTGTGACCCAATGGCAGGACCTGGAACTTGATCTTGCTGAACCTCATCCAATGGTCCTTGGCCCATTGATCCAACCTGCCCAGATCCCTCTGCAGAGCTTTCCAACCTTCCGGCAGATCAACATTTGCACCCAAACTGGTGTCATCAGTGAAAGGGCTGAGGGAACACTCGATTCCCTCATCCAGACCAACAACAATGATACTGAAGATATGAGACAGGACTGGCCCCAATACTGAGCTCTGGGGAGCACCACTTGTGACTGGCTCCACCACTCGCCAGGCCCAGCCATCCAGCCAGTTTTTTACCCAGCAAAGATTATGACTGTTCAAGCTGTGGACTGCCACTTTTCCCAGGAGAATCCTGTGGGACACAGTGCCAAAGGCTTTGCTGAGGTGAGTCACCTAGTCATAAAAGGAGAGCATATTGGTCAGCCAGGACCTGCCTTTTCTACACCTGTGCTGGATTTGACCCTGGCCCTTGGTTCCCAGATGTCCTGAGTGATAGCAATCAAGATGGTCTGCTCCATAACCTTGCTGGGTACCAAGCTCAAGCTGATCATCTCAAATCCTGAATCCCACCTCAAGGTAATCCTTACTAGTTACTAGAAATTCCAAGTAAAAAAAAAAAACCAAAGGGAAAAAAAAAAGAAAAAGAAAAAAAGAAAAGGATCGATCTAGCGGTACATTCTTTTCCCAAAAATGTCAAAAAGGTTATTTCCACTTCCTCTAGATTCTTTTTAAATAACATTAAGATTTTTGATAAGGAAGCAAAAAAATGAAAAAAAACAAAAACCCTAGGCAGCCACAAAAGCAAAGCACTCTGACAACAAAACTGTCTTTTCTATAAAAACACAGAGAACAAACAACAAAATAATTGTTACTTGATCCATTCCTTTTTGTAGGCTTCATCATAAATGAGTTGACCTCTCTAATACAAGTAGTTAAAACAAAAAAGGTGCCACTGTGGATAAAGAGTGGTCCAAAATATATCAGATATTAGTATTTAGCGAAGGAAAGTAACTCCCCACTTTATAAATAATGAGTGGGGAGTGAACAAAATGAATGAGTGGGGAGTGAACAAAATTGAATGAACAAAAACTTGTTTATTCAATTTTTTTGCAGGGCAAAAAAACAAACAGAAGGATTGGAAACATACACAATCCATTTTCTTCCCTCCTGACCTACACCTAGGCTAGAATACTGAAAATACAATTCAGACTAAACAAGAGCACTAGCTTGTGGATAAATAAACTAGCAATGAAAGAAAGAAGCTGAATTCCAGAACAGGTCCCAAACATTAGAGCAAAAAAATCCTAGCTTTCCAATGACCAGAGAGAGTGCCCTCTTGTTTATCCTGTGGAATACATTCTATTACACACCTGGCAGAAAAGTAGAATCAAGAAGTTCAAGTGAATGAAATGCTAGTTTTCTTTCAAATTTTTGCTTTTACTTCAATACATAGGTGTTTTATTACATTAATTAAAATTTATTAATTATTATCATCAAAAAGATGATGTTGTCAGAGATAAAATAAAAATAGAGAAAATTCACATATATAGGAGTCAGAACAGTAGACATTGACATTTTATGGCAGGTTTCCAAAAACCTAAAAACCTAGTATTTGGGGTAAGAATTTTTTTTTTTACTTTGAAGAGTGCCTTACCATTTCTAGAAGAAAAATATTAACAGTCAGATTTTTTTTAGTTTGGTTTGTGTTTTATTCTGCTTTAAAGTGGACAAGTAAGGGCAAGACAAGACTCAACTGCTAACCAAATAAAAACAGGTCTTCATTGCCTGAAGTCATATTGCATCGTAAATTATTGAGCAATTTCACTTTAATTTATCAGCTGTTCACAACCAACCACATGTAACAATTTCTCCCCAGTTCTCATAACAAAGTTCTATTCTTCTGAGAACTGGAAAGGAACAGAAACATCTCCTGCCTTCAGCACTAACTTCAGAAACATGAAAAAAAGCAACAGATTGGCAAACTCTTCTAAGTGCTGTTCTGGAGTGCCATTAACTATCAGCCAATGGATCTCAACAGCATTACCTTTTCTCTACAGAAAGCAAAGTTGAAATGAAACCCTAACTCTAAAAATAATAAAAAAAATTATAACTAACAATAGCCTGAAAAAAGGCTATTGTTGTATAGTAATAGATAATGCAGGAGAGAGCAAAGCATGCTTTAGGTAGTGAAGCAAACTGGAAAAATCTGGGGTGGCTTATCAATTAAGGTTTTTGTTAAAAAGTGAAGGTAGTTTCAGTACCACTACACTTATTTCTGAGGTATTGATACTTGCTTTATCTCTTTTAAAAGGATTTTCATCATCCTCTTGAATTAGAACAGCTTGTTTTTATACAGAGATACCACTAATTAAGGCCAGTTGTCAGGCATTACAGTTCAACATTGTTTACACAGCAGATGAGCTGTCCAAAATTTCACATCCTGACTGCACAGTCAATTGCTCTACACCTCTTCATGGCTTCACACCATCCACAGAGAACTGCATAGAAGGAAAGGCCACTGCTGGTTAAACAGACTAGTGTCATAATACTAGTGCCTCCATAAAGATGTCTCTCTGTACCAACAAAAGTTACATTCAATTCACAAATTTCACTTGACTTCTAAAAATCCTGGTTTACTGCAGAAAGTAGAGATCAAAATGTCACAGTTGCAGTTAGAACACTAGAAATAAACATAAATATAGTAAAATAAAAGAACTTTTTGTTTCCCTAAAATTTGAAAGATTCATTGCATACACAAGAACAAATTTCACAGAATCAGAGAATCATTAAGGTTGGAAAAGATCTCAGAGTCCAAGTTTTAAGTGATCAATACCTTGACAACTAGACCATGGAACTGAGTGTCACACTCAGTTATTTCTTGAACACCGCAGGGACAGTGACCCCAGCACCTCCCTGGACAGCCCATTCTTTCCACTAATAAATTCTTCCAACATCATCATTCCATGATTGAGGTCCATTTTTACTGGTCCTGCAATTTCTTACCTGGGAGAAAAGACTGATCCTCACTTGGCTACAACCTCTTTGCAGGCAGTTGTAGAGAGTTGTAAGGTCCCCACTGAGCTGCCTTTTCTCCAGGATAAACAGCCCCAGCTCCCTCAGCTACTCCTCACAGAACTTGTGCTCAGACCCGTTCCCAGCTCCACTGCCCCTCTCTGAACACACTCCAGCACCTCAATGTCTTTCCTGGACTGAGGGGCCCAGAAATGGACAAGCACTCGTGCTGTGGCGGCTGCCTTCTGTTATCTGCTTCCTTCCCTGATCTGAAGAGGCTGAAGGACATCAGCAGAAGATGCTGGAGCTACAACCATTGAGTAAGGGAGCAATGGGCTGCAGGGCCCAGATTGTTTCCAGCACTGTCAACTGCTGCACTCTTCACAAGAGCACAAAGCTGTGTAAAAGTGACAAGTCAAAAAATTAAAACACAAGACAGAACAACTAGATACCAAATTAAATAAGAGAATGAGGCCTCCAAGGTAGCCCAAAAGAACCAGAAACACTGTTTGTAAAGGCCTAGGAGGCCCTTACAAAAAGAGGCCTAAAAAAAGATAGATTGTTAATTAACATCGAGTTACAGCTTAAAACAAAAAACTCAGCCAAAATAACATTCCTCCTCATACACAATTTGTTTCAGTGATAACTTGTCAAGAATTTTGACCATACACTGAAATAGTATGTAATATTTAGCTATGTGAACCAAATTGTGAATTTATTTTAATATCATATTTTCCTTTTGGCTTTCTTGTAGCTATGTACTTTATGGGATTGACCCTCCAAAATGGCAATTTTACTTAGAAAAGAGAGAAAGATAATTCAGAATTTATCTAATCTAGCAGCATAACATTTATAAAAATTATTTTAAATTCTTGTACACAGAAGATCAACTAGTAACCACCAGGCCAAATTTAAATGTAGAGTAAAGAAGTGCAATTCTACTAATTGAGTCAAGTAACATTAAAATCTGAAGCACCTTTGAAAACCAGTCAAAATAGTGACACAGAAATAAATTCAAGCTATAGCAAAGGTAACATTGTACTGTCATCTTCATTTTTAAAGTAAAAAATCAACTTGACTAAGACTAAAATTTCTAACTGTGTACGGAAGCTCACCTTACATTAAGAACTCAAAGTCAAGCATTCAAGTGAGAAAATGGCATTGTCAGTGTTATATATTCCAAACTGACTGTCATTGCTCATCCGAATTACAAAAGTCTTGCTGATGACCATACAGAGATCTTGTAAAAATCACATAAAGTCAGAAATCTTTTAGATTATTGAGAATATCCTAACTTCAAGAAAGCTGCCTTCCTTGGAATGTAAACTCACAAACTTCCATCTTCTTCTGCACTTACCATGGAAAATGAATTATACCAGCATCTGGTAGAAAACACACTTGAATACTGAATAACAATGTAACATACGCAAACATGCATAAAGAATTAAGTTGGCAACTGCTTATAAAACTCAGGTACTTGCCTCTGAAGGCCTTTTGCTTTATGGTTTTTTGGATATGTGCTTTTTAATGGCAGGGAAGTGTTTTCAAATATTCCCCAAATAAAAATTTAATCATGCAGATACATATATAGCTTGCCATTAAAAATATGCCATTGGAGTTAAACAGACATCAACAATACTAGGCTCTTTTTCCATGTAGGGACAAACAGTGAAGGTTGATACTACAGTTGTCGTAACTCCTAAAATTCTGCTAGTGAGTTTTCTTAACTATTTTCATATAGACAATATGAAATTTTAATATTTAGATTATTTGTAGCAGTCTAACTATTTTTTAGTACTAACCAACTCCTGTTTTCTTCCTCCAAAAAGTACTTGAAATCTAAAGGCACACAAAAATATCCAGAAAACACAAACAAATACAGAAATAGGATGACACTAAGTTTTTTCAAAAAAAGTGATATACAAAGGAAGTACTTGCATACCAGTACTCCCAAAAGGAAAAGTAAACAACATTTCCTACAGACACCCTGCTGGGTCACCTAGATATTTACCTTCAGCCTTACTACACCACAGAGACTACAGTACTTCATAAGGAAATGACCACAATGTAAAAATTTTGACAGTAACTTTTCCAAGGTTCTGGAAAAGTTTCATTTCAGCTCTTAATAGCAGTCAGCAGTGGGAAATGGTTAAATATATTAGATTCGCTCCTCCAGCCTCCATCCCACAGGGATCTTTTTTTCCAAATGCATATAATAGTACAAAAAATTGTCACTGCAACAGAAGCAGAGGGAACAAGACAAACAAAAGCTATGTCTATTTAATCCCTTTTAGCTAGAGACATATGAACAGGAAGCAGTATGTTCTTCCTACTGCTTCAGTAGGAGAAGCAGAAGAGGACAAAAGGCTGACAATTGATTTATTTGAAGCAGGAGCTTCTTGATCTGAATACAATAGTAAAAACATTCACCTCTTTCCCCTCTAATAAAATGTGATCTCATGAGGCAAGTAAGGGCACTGCTCAGGCCTAAATATCTAAGTGCGCTTGTTCTGCATTCAGCAATTTGCAGTTTCAGAACTTCTCACTGTGTGAGAAATTTTATTCATATCTTGAAACACCCCTCAGCAGATTTCTCCTCCATTGACTTGTCCCTCTATTCTCTGGACATACATAATATTGAACTTAGGTGATCAATAAAGCAATTCCAAAGTTAATGCAAATGATCAATCAACCTGAAATAGTTTTCTAGTTGTCATTATAAACATGACCATCACTTCTATCAAGTTTAGCTACACATGAAACAATAGGACTGATGTGGAGTACAGAGTGTTTCTCAACAAATACAAGTTTCCACTTCAAGTATTCAGGAGTTTAACCAATGCACTTCTAATTACCACTTAAAAAACGTGATAATAATATCACCTAATGTAATAATATCACCTAAAAGCAAGAACACAAGTAAAACTTTGTATGCCTTCTCTCAAAGTTCTAACCATGTCCATAATTTAAATTACTTCATGCAAAAATGGAAAACTGCAGACAATAGAAATGATTAAGAGCAGTAATGAATTTTAAGACAGAATGTCTGAGTTGGATTATTCAGTATTTCCCTTGTCTCATTTTGATGTATAGGCAATCAGCTTGCATAATCCCCACAGGTATATTCATATTTATTAACTTCTATCCAAACAGAAATCACTCTTTAGCCCTCAAAAACTGCTTAAAAAGCAAGGCAAGTAGAACACAACTATCCTGATCAATCTCTGTATAATATTTTTCCTGAAACTTAACAGCAGTCCTGCTACTCAGAATCTCTACTGGTCAACATTAGGAAAGGATTAAGTAAAATGATAGGCTTCTAAATTACTCAACAATAGTTTAAAAAAAAGCCACAGTGTACAGAACAAAACATAATGGCAGACCTGATCTGACCTACTGTGAGTCTCCCCTCTCAGCCTGTCAAAGAGCAGCCCCTTCACCTGCATCATCCCCAAAATTCTTTTGACTACATCCAACCACTGAGACCAAACAAAATGAAGTCTAAGCAACAGGCTTGACCCAGACTTTCATTTCCCCAAAAAAAGGCCTGGAAGTTACAACCTCACTAAGCTTCTTCCCTTTGGAAAATCTTTACACTCCACCAATAAAGCAGTAGACATATCAACAAAAAAAAAAACAAAAAAGAAATTCCAAAAATAAAAAAAATCTATCCAATTAATAAAAGAAGATTTGGGGTTGTTTTCAAATATACATATCTTTATAAAGAGAACAAAGGAGAACTTAAGAAGAAAAGGTTTTTGAGGAAGTAGCTTTCCCCCATCAGACCACTTCACATAATTCTATTATTCATTTAATCAGGAAAAACTTCTGCTGTGAGCCAGTGCTATTACAGGCTTCAGCTTCTCATCATCAATCAGTTCCATGCTTAAATGATGGGAAATCACGATTATGCCTCCATTAAACCTCGATCTCAAAAAGTGTAAATGGAAACAAATTGGGCTACGTTTTTTACTGAAGTGACAAGAACAATGCAGTAGAAATAATTACTTATTTGTTTTAGATCAGTTAGCATGTACATCACCAGCAGACTAATTACTGTAACACTCCTACTAGGCTAATTTAGCATGCTTTCCTAAGTGCAGTGGCAATCCAATCTGGAAAATGTAAATAGAAATGCACTGAAGTTCTAAAGGATGATGTAACCTATGCCTACACCAAACAGAAGAATGTTCCTTGAAAGAGTAGTACCTGCAAAGTTTATCTGACCTCCTTGTCATTTGTGCACCCAGATTGCATTCAGACCTGTAGGTCCCACTACATATTCATCTACTACGCTATGCTTAGTTCCAAGCTATCAGTTTAATTGGAATGATTACAATTAATCCCACTTCATAACAAAAATGCATTGGGGTATCACATAAACACTGCAACTTACTCCACTGCATTGCTGTTTTTCCATCTTTAGTGATGTCCCACTGGAATACGGCATTAACTTTCTTTACCAATTCATTTCCCATCTCTTTTACACGGCGACCAATTTCTTCAAACACAAGGTTACTCTGCAGCCCTCCAGCCTTTAAAAAAAAGAAAGTATGAAGAATTTAAAATTGAAACTTTGTTAAAAGGTACTGAACATGTCACTTTCCAGCATGCAAAGCTTCAACTATCTACATCAGAATTATTAAATACAACTGAGATTTTTTCTACCACAAAATAATCACCTCTAGCCACCATCAGCACTAAAGAATACATTCAAGCAAAAAATGCTTCATTTCAAATTTTCATTTAAATTTTTTTCAGATTTTGTTTTTATAGTTTTTGTCATTTATCATTACAATATCAGACAATGTTTTTTAATTAGTGCTCTAAGAACTTCTAAATTGCCCTTTTTTTTTTCCTTTGGATGATAACCACTGCCACTTTTTCTACAGTGAATGTTATGTTAGTTTTCAGAACAAAAAAAAAAAAAAAAGTTTTTACTTTGACATGAAAAATGTTCAAAACATACTGCACAATGAATACAGTCAGAACCCAGTGCAGAAAAAATTTAACAGTGGGATCAGCTACATTTACATTTCCAACTTTTCCAAGCACATTATTTTGCAAGCCTTTCACTGTCTTTCTTTTAAGAAATATTTTTACTGGATAAAAGGCTTCACTTTAGGGAAGCTACTTCAGTGACATTTTTTGTCTAACTGGAACTGGAGCAAAGAAAGTCTCAGAGCTTTAGTTGTTTGCTGTACCTAACTGTAGGGCAGAACACAAGACTCCTCAGGCTGCTATTTTGTCACCTCTCTGGTTAAGCCTAACATTTTCCATTATATTAATGGTTCCCAATGGTCTTTAAATTTGCCAATCTTCACACAGTCAGGCTGGTTTCCCCTGGTGGGTGTCTGACCCTGCCAGCAAATTTCTGCCAAAGCACCTTAATTTCTCACAGGGTAAGCTTAAAGAAGAACACCTGTTCTGCCAATTTTTTTTAAAAAAGACAATCTGAGCAGTTCAAGAAAGTTCTAAGGTTTGAACTTCATTCAACAATTCAGAATTTCTTAGAAGATTAAACACAAGCAGCAAAAAGAAATAGGTTCCTGGATAAATCATAGAATCATAGGATGGCCTGAATTGGAATGAATCCTAAAGATAATCTAGTTCCAACCCCTGTTGGGGGGCAGGGACGTTTTTCACTAGACCAAGGTGCTCCAAGCCCCATCCAGCCTGGCCTTCAACACTTCCAGGGATGAGGCAGCCACAGCCTGCTGGTTTCTCTAGGAAACCCGTTCCAGTGCCTAACCAACCTCACAGTAAAGAATTTCTTCTTAAGATCTAATCTAAACCTAGCCTCTTTTAGTTTGAATCCATTTCCCCTTATCCTGTCACTACACGCTCTTGTGAAAAGCTCCTCTTTGTCTCCCTTTGGGTAATAAAAGGCCACAACTAGGTCACTCTGAGGGTTTCTCTTTTCCAGGCTGAATAAACCAAATTTTCTTAGCCTTTTCTCATGGGAAGGGTCCTCAAACCCCCTCATTTTCTTGATGTCCCTCCTCTGGACTCACTCCAACAGGTCAATGCCCTTCCTGTGCTGGGGTCCCCAGAGCTGGATTCAGTGTTCCATGTGGGGTCTCACCAGAGCAGAGCAGAGGGGCAGAATCCCCTCCCTCGACCTGCTGGCTATGCTGCTTTGGATGCAGCCCAAGTATCACCCAATATTCCCCATTCTGTGATTAAAAGCTTTATATGAATGTCACAATCTCAGTATTTCATAAACTTCAAAGCATTAAAATTTCATAGTTTGCATGCAGGAATCAATGGGGAAAAAAAACAGTTTACTAAGGCATTGCCTTAATAATAAACAACAAATATGCATTGCCTTAAATGACTTGTAGACCACATTAGGGTCATCCTCATTATTTCATATACAATTCTGTGTTTTGTGGCAAGTACAGTACTGGAGGCTTAAGGTATGCATGCATGCTGGGGATTTTTTTTTTTTAGATAAAGAGCATGTTGTGTGCCAGGCCTAACCACATGTACAAACAGCTCTCAGAGTCTTATTTCAAAATGATTCCATGACGAAACTTCTTTTCTGTGAGTACATTATGTCATTTTCACTCATGCTAATGCCTTCTTGCCCCTCTCCCTGTGTCTCTGAAAAAACTGAGAAAGGTCACACACTTTTACATCCTACACAGAGTTTGATCTTCAACATCTACAAAATAATATGAAAAGCATTGTTCTACAGTTACACATCCAAATTATGTTAAGTAATTTATATTTTGAGCTATGCAAGTGCTCAAAACATGGCCATCACTGGCACATGCCCTTCCTTGTTTTGTAACAATACAGCCCAATGTTTATCCTGAGAGACCCATTAGCATCAAGCACATCAAACATCAGCATCCAGTGTAAACAACTGGAATTTTCCTCTCGAACAGATCAATTAACATCTGAAGCCTAAACAACATACATGTTAACATCTCTGAATTCATAACTCCTCTAAATACTGCAAATAAGATTGGTAAGAGACCTAAGTATTTTTCCTGTGTTTTTCACCAAAATAAAGCCTAACTATGCTTCTCTTCAAGTTAAGACTTCCATTGCTTCCACCTACCCTTAGAGGCTCTCGAGCAGAAGGCTTTTCCAAGGCTGGTACTATATCCACATAGCCCCCTGCAATCGCAACTTCTCCAGTCTCCTTAATCTGTAGTGGGGGAAAAATACATTAAAGAGGTGATTTATTTGCAGAAAGACACAAAAGAAGGGCATCTAAGGAGTATTCCTGATATTTTAAAATCAGAGATGTAATGAGAAAACAGAAGTTACAGAGTGAAAAAAAACACCTCATAAATGTGCTGTAGTCTTGAGACAAATTGTTATGTTTTCCAAACAGCTCTTCAAGCAAAATAATTATTTTTCTCTGGAGAAATTGTACCAAAATTTATTGCTGGTGTTCTTCTCACAAAACAGTTGAAAAACCTTATTTACCTCCAGTGTTACAAGTTGCTGTCAATATTTCTTCATAAATAGTTCTTAGAAAGACATTGCTCTAAAATGTTTTTCCTTGAGGTAGATACTCAGTTGTCAATCCATTTAGACAATTTCACTATCTCCACATGCCTTATGCTTCAACTTGCACTAGAAACAGCTTTTTAAGGATTGCAAACAACAAAGATTACAAAAAGAATGATGGAAAATACCTGAATTTCCCCAGTTTAATTTTTTGAAATAGTTACTTCAAATAAGAAAATGGATTTCAATTTGGTATTTTCTCTTTGAGGGATGTGACAAACCCTACTGACTTATGGCAGCCAACAGAAGATAGCAAATTGATTCACTGATAATGCATATAGAGAAGTGTATGACAAATAGCCAAACTGGAGAAACATCAAGTACCACAGCCTAGTTTATTGGACTACATTAACTATTACTCAAATCATGCCTAACAGCTTGTCACCTGCTGCCACTGCACTTCAGACAATGCTGAAAATGGATTCAAACCACCCTCTCAAAACTTTAAGTCCATCTGTAGTTTGATTTAACCAGAGTTCATACAAATCCAACATGCAGTTAGAAACAAAATTCTGCACACCTCATAACTGTTTAAGATGGTCTACTATAATCCTGTTAAACCTTGTAAAATCTATCCAGAATCAGTTACTCCAAAGTTGTGGAAGAAAAATCCTTAGCAAAATTCACCAAAACTCTACATATTAGCAATTACTAAACCAAGCATAATTACGAATTTTGCCTTTAAACACAACAGAACAACTCACCCTGCGTACAAATTTGGACGGGCTTGGAAGTATATTATGAACTCTATTAACTAACATGGTACATGGAAACCATCACAAGTAGACATATGAATTCCAAATTGAGTGATCAATCTTTTAAATATAGCTACAGTAATTTTCAAAGCTCACTTGAGGCACCAAACTACCTCATTTGCTACTAGTAATTACAAATGGAGATTTTGTACAAAGTAGTCTCTACATTGTTACCATCCTGAAATTCTGTAGCTGCTACTACCCATCAGGTCTGCAAATAAAATTTGCCTCCTTCAGACGATGTATATCCCAGAAATCTATATGAATACAGCATTCCTCTGTTCCTATGATGACTCTCCTTGTTTGATTTTACTTGCCCAATCCTCCTTGCAGCTGTAACTATACCTGCTACCCTACTCACTAATCAAGAGCTGGCTACATTTTTATGGAGATGAGGCTGCAAAGCTTTGGCCAGCAAAGCAATGTAACTCTCACTGCATAAGCCAAAGCAAATATTGACAAATATCAGTATCAAATCACAGGCAGAGAAAGTGAAAATGTCATATGATGCTACATAAGCGATGACATTCACTTTTACTTTTTGCCCTTTATCTGGAGTTTTATTTACCTTTAGTTCCCACCAAGTACCCTATGACATGGAGACAACACTACTAGCAGAAAATAGAATAAAGTAAACCCAGATCTCAAAAAAGTGTAAACACTGTTTTATTGTAGTTACTATGTTCAACTGCTATGAAATTTCCATTTTTAGGAAGTTGCTCTGTGTAGCTGCAGTTTAAGTTTAACCCAGTCTAAGCTAAATCTGCACTTACATGCATAAACTGTTAAGAGCTGATTAAGATAAATAAATGTTAAAAAAAAAGATGAATACATAAAGTTATGAGTAACTACAGAAAACAAGTGCACACTATGATGACCTGAAGATGACTGCTTTTTTATTATTTTCATTTTCCCCAGTAGAAAAACAAAAAAAATGCACAACAATGAAAAGAGTCCTCCTTTAACACAAGGGTATTAAGTCCTATAATTATAATGGTACTTCTATTAGAATCCTAGTGACACCATAAAGTAAGTAAGACTATTTAATTATATTTACTTCATTTCTTTACAAAGCCTTTGCCAATGGTGTGCTGCTTAATGAGTCATCCTTTCTTGCTCCCCTCATATCCCCACTCTTTTAACCAATACATCTTCCTCTGAAGCCCACAGTGAAGAGATTGCTCTGACCTTGGTCTGAAAATGGATTCTATCTCCTTCCTTCCACATTTCTGTTTGCAAAGTTTCCCCTGGATAGACTGGCTTTGCAAAGCGAACCTAAAAGCAAAAAAAGAAAAAACAAGTAGGGTTGCGAAAATATTTGTCTGCTATATATAAATGCAAAGCTTAAACACATTGGTTCTACTGAAATGAAAAAAAGAGGAAAATTAAGTCAATTATCAATGTAGAAAGCCTATATATTTAAGCAAACATACAAGACAGAGGCATTTAAATGCATGCAGCTGTAAGTAAAAGCAATTCTGGCAATTAACACATCATGAAAGACTCCCCCCACACTTAAGATTTCTTTTGGCACTAAAATAGAAAAATCCAGGAAATTTAATGCAAAGAATGAACACACAGACCTTGATTGCCTTGAATCTGTTCACATCATTATTTGCAAACTGCTTCAAAACGTTTCTAGCAGCAAACCCAAAGGTGCATAGTCCATGAAGTATAGGCTTCTTAAATCCTGTTTAAAGAGGTAACATTTTAGCATTTTTTATATTAGGACCTTGAATGCAGCTTCTATTAATAGCTATACGTTATTCATAGTATTTTCCTCCATTAGTGTTCTTAATCCTTTTTCTTTTTAACCTAATTTATCTCAACAAAAAAGTGTCTGTTACTATTTATTATTTCCTCTACTTTTGGACAAAGGAAAGTGCTTGGTGACAAGCTGCACTCTTAGCACTGCCTGTGCTCTGTGAAACCCAGAAATAGAATTATTCCCTGTCTGTAGAGGTGACAAAATGAAAAATAAGATTATCTGTTTTAGTATGCATGCATAGGCACATCAGACATACAGTTAAATGTAAGTACGTACATTAAGGGTAAGAGGTGTTGTAATCATTAAAAAGTGGCAATACTAAGATCATTTGATACTTCCTGGTTTGAATTCCTATTCATGGTTGGCCAAAGTCTTCTAATACAATGCCTGCTTTAGGATTAATTTACCTTTATTCTCAACCTTGGCAGAGGATAAGCTTTATATTAGTGTTGCATCTTTTTCCACTACTGTCAAAATCAACCTTTGACAACTGGCCTCAGATTTGCTAAAGTGCAACTGTTAAGTTATAAACATGCTGCTTGTATATTCTGATTCCTTTAACAGGTTGTTCTGACCTGACAAGGCAGGTAAACAGTAACTGATCACACTTGCAACAGCCCATGGAATCCAGACAGAGCTGTCCAGCTTTGGCACTGAAACTAGTTGCTTTGCCCAGAACTTATAGCTACTACTGTCTGCCAGAGTCTGTTTTTCTTGAGCTCTTAACAACTTCTCATTGCATGTACACAGCACAAAAGGTTCTCTCAAGGGACAACAGCTGGAAGAAAAACCAAAAGCAAAACAAAACAAACAAAAAAAGAGGAGACAGGAGAAAGTCAAGCCAGCAGAGAAATGGAGGATGTAAAAGAAAAGAAAAGAAACCACCATCAAGACAGACAGACGCCATCCTAGCTTTGGCTGGGCTATAATGAATTTTCTTCTCTAGTAGCTTTTACAGTGCTGCGCTCTGAATTTAGTGTGACAGTAATGCTGAAAATACACTGATGTTTCAGCTGTTGCTAAATAGTGTCTAACATATGCCGGATACTCTTCCGTGACCTATGATCCGCCATCAAAGAGGTGGCAGAACCTCATGCTCAGGATATAAACTGGGGGAAGCTGGCCAGGAGCTACTGATCAGGGCTTGGGGATGGGTTGGGCATCAGTCAGCAGGTGATAAGCAAATGTGTTGTGCACTTGTTTCTCTTGGGTTTTACTCTTCACTTCTTCTCTGTCCTTTTCATTATTATTTGTAGTAGTAGCAGTAGCATTAGTATTATTAATATAATATTTTACTTTGCTTCAGTTATTAAAGTGTTCTTATATCAACCCACAAGTTTTACCTATTTTTCTCTGCAACTCTACTCTCCACCCCACCAGCAGTGGGGGTGCGAGAGGAAAGGGAAGTGAAGGGAAAAACAGGGAGGGGAGAGATAAGGAATGAGCAAGTGGTTGTGTGGTAACTAGTTGCAAGCTGAAGCCATGGAAGATTCAATGCTGGGAAAGATGGGAATTATGAGACCAAAGGAAAGACAAGGCTAGCAGAATTATGGATGAGAAATTTTGTCACATTACATTAGAAGACATGACAGAATGACAGGCTTAAAGGAATATGAGTCTGTTTTCTCACTGTAAGTATTCCAGTCTGATCATTTTGTCATTACTTTCCCACAAAATATTTGAGTACGTACACTTTTAATAGCACTCTATTTTGTATACAATGGGCCCTGTTCTGAAAGCACAAAGTTACCATGCAGTCAGATTACTGCACTATTGTAACATCACCAGTTTTCAGTACCTCTCATTCAGAATGTTATAGTGACATCTAGCTCTTTAAAAATTCCGTTCAATTCACTATGCAAGAACCAGAAACCACCCACTCTATTCAGAACTCAAATAGACCCAATCCTATTTCTCCCAGTGTTTTCTTTATAAAACTAATACTCAAAGAAAAATTCCATGAGCTAAATTCCATTACTTTATATCTAGACTGAAACAAAATCAAAATAAATATTGCTTTCTAGTATCTGGAAACACAAGATACAGGAATAAAGGCACAAGAATACAAACAGGTGTTTTCATGTGGTTTATGTCTTCTGAAATATTATCCACTTAAGGAAATGTTAACAATAATCCAGGAATGACTTGAATGCATTATGCTGAATGCTTGCTTTCCATGCGCACTGGTGAGAACCAGTAAAAGAGAGCATCCACAGAGATTGTTACATGACAAGAAGGTGTGTGAATAGATGTGAAGGAAAAAAAACATTTGCACACCTAGAAAAAAAAATTGTGGACTATCTCTACAGTAATTTCTTCTTTGACAGTACTCGCATTTAGTATAGGTAGCGTATTTTGGAACTTTCATAGTTTTTAAACTATTATCATCACTATTATTCCAAACACTGAGTTTTCAATTATAAACATGTATTTCTCAAGTCCATCACCATCATTAACAAATCAACATCATAAGCAAACAGAATGCTTTAACAAACCGGGGAAATCTCTTCTTGGACTCTAGTATTTGACAATCATTACTTATGAACACAAATTTACATAGAAGTATACAAAACTGAGTTAACAAACCAATTAGTATGCATTTATGAAAGATAATTTGTGAATGTATGTTAAGTGTGATCTGAACAAGGAAGCATAGCTCTGCTCTATCTATCTTGATAAGAACACCATACAGTGATACTTGCATATCAAAAAGAAATTCACCAGGAAACTGCAGACTCATTATTATAGATTAGTAGTCTCACGTAATGTTTATGATGATACCACACATATTCAGGAAAATTTCTTACGTAAATCAAATTGCTGGCTGCCCAGAGTAATCAAACTATACTACTTACAAGGCTTGAAAATATGTCTGAAAAAATAACTTTACTACATGATTTCAAGAAAACATCCCTTTTCATTAATTGCTTCTCTTCAAGAACTAGTTAATGCAGTCTCTGATATAGTGCTTTGGCATGTAGAATTATGTAAATTAACAAGCTAATGCACTAGCAAGAGGTGTAGTTAAGCAATCTTATAGGAAAGAAGTGCTAACAAGCTCCCTCTCTCCTGCCCTCCTGGATTTACTGGGATAGATAAGATTACACTGAAAAAGTTCCACTGAGACCCACGTAATCTCAAAATTATTCAAATGGAAAGGAATACATATTAGAGAATTTATGGGATTCCTTTGGAAATTTTGATAGTCAATTATTTCTGCTTATGAAATAGACATTGTAAAAACAGGACAGTGGCAATAAACAAGATCTAAAGGAAAATAAGTTAGAAAGTATGTTTCCATTTTAAGTAAAATTCAAGCACCATTCCCCATCTCTAGCTACAAGAAGCAATGCTTCAAACTGAAGTGTCATGCAGAACTTATTTAATTGGTGACTCTAGGAACAGCTATAAAACAAGCACTACTTTTCCAGGTTGTGAAAAATGTACAACATGAAAAATAGATTAAAAATACATTTACATTATCCTTCATCCAAATGATATGACTAACACAATGGTATCCCCATCAGCTCACCTCCAAGAGCAGCAAAACTTGGATCCACATGTAAAGGATTCCAATCCCCACTCAGCCGATACAAGGCAGCCTGCAGAAACAGAGAAGGAGTCAGAACAGCAGAAGACACCCCGAAATTCATGACAGATTAAGAAACATATCACAAACTATTTTACTAGTCCTTACATAATATACTCTACAATAAGGCATGTAAAATGGAAACTAATTATTACTGTTTTCTTTGACAAATTTATCCACACTGTAAAACAGAAGTATATATATGAATTTTTTTAATAACATACGAACACACTATCATGTTCTTCCAACAACAGATTCATCTTATGGGGATCAGAAATATCATTTCTTTCTTTCCTTTTAATTTATTATATACTCCTCTCATAGCAGATTCATGGGTAGCTGACCCCAGCAGCAAAAATAAACAATACCCCAAAGTAACACTCCAAGCTTTCTAGAAGATTTTGCTTTGTGTTATATATTCTCTTTTGTTACTAAAAAAGTAGAGAGACACAGATTTAGTGTGTTTTATATACTGTGAATAAGTCTGAGAAACTATGAAGAATATGGCTGCAGTACTTCAGGTTTCTCTTCCTGTATAGCTTTAGCATTTTTATTATCAAATCTTGTATTTGGCTGTACATGCAGAGCAGCCAGCAGTTCATATTATGAGAGATATCAAAAGCCAACTAGTGCATATTTCTGTAATAAAACCTTTTTCTCTGGTCAACAGATTATAGTGAAATCCAGTGACTAAATGACAGTGGAGTACTCCCTAGTAAAAATTTCCCAGAAGTACAATGAAAATCAGTACACTACATTAACTAATGAAGATTCCAAGAATTTAGCAGCTTAATTATGATGACATATACAAATTGGACACAGATTTAATTGAAAAAATGCTTTTAAACTGAAAACAAATTGTATTTTAGTGAAGCACATTACTGGCCTTTAGAACAAATTGTCAGTAAAAACTTTTCCCAGCATTTTGAACTAGGACAATAAAAAATGGTATGTATTTATTTGAATGAATAAATTCTGTTTGGAGGAAAGAAGACAGCATATTTCTCAAAGAGAAGGATGAAAAAAAAAGATTCCCAAAAGTAAGACTTTTCCAATATATGCCCAACACTGTTCTTCTATCAAGTCTGAAGCAGACAGTGTAACTAGAAATGTTCTGAACTCTTGTATCATTTTAAACCACAATGGATGTGTTTTCTTTTTTAATCTGTTAATATTTGGGTAATTTTTCCACCTATCTACAGCTTTAACCTATCTAAGCTCTACCTCTTCTTATTTCTCATAGCAATTTTCATTGATACAGCAAGTGTTTTGAGCCTGAGTTAAGATGGAATGTAAGGACCTTGTCTCTGCTTTCTGTGAGAGGTGGAACCAGACACTAAAAACAGCAAGAAGAAAATCATGAAGTGCACCATAGCATTAGCATGCAAACCTTAGAAAGGCAACAGTAAGCTAATACCTCTCTGTGGCTGTTTAATATTTGTTTACTGGTTTTGAAACACTTTTCCCTTCAGAAAAAAAAGACAACATGGATCTGGAATTTCTAACTGTAGTTTTATCTTTGCCAAAAATGTGTATTTATTATAACTTTTTTTTCAATTATCTTCTAATGAATTGTATAATTTCTTGGGAAAATAATGAAAACTGGAAATTTAATACTAGTGTAAGACTGAAGCTCAGCTGGGTCTGTGTTCGGGATTCTGAAAAAGACCAAAGAGAGGGCAAATAACTTCCTGAATATGTAAAAGTTATAACACTATGAAAGACATTTTTAGTGAGAGACAGACCCATACTTTCTTTTCACACAAGTAAATTTAAATCTTAAAATCTAAAGAGAATTCTTCAACAGAATTCTATGAAATAGGCTATCTCCCTTCATTACTCAAGTTTTCTTTCAAAAGAGTCGGAAATCTAACAGCAAATTGCTACTCAAGAAAAAGTTGCTAGATACTAAATTATTAAATAATTGAGTGACTTTATAGCTAAATTAAAATTCTAGTGTCTTACTGTCATTCTTAAATTAATTTTAATTTTTACAAAAGCTATCAGGAGGCTGTTTTCACAAAGGAGCTTTTGCAATAAATTTTAATTCTAGCTAAATAACATTTAGTCGCAGTACTGGAAAATTCAATTTATGGATCATAAGAAAAAAGACAAATTTCTGTCTTAAGCCCAAATCTCAAATCTAGCTATGCAGCTGTTGCTTACTAAAACTGTAATAAGAACTAACTATTTATTTAGAGTGATAATAAGCACTACTTGGGAGACAATACTTGCACCAAATGGTTTTCAAATTTACTGTAGTAAAAAATACTTGTGCTTTGCTAACAAAATAAATGTAGCGGTTAGAAAACAACTGAGTTCAGAGAATTAAATGTGGTGAATGTATTTAACTAAAATTCTGATTTATTAATGTGGCAAATGATACTTGTCTTTTTGTATTTTCAATAATAACAGTGACACTGGTCACAGCTGGAAAAAACACAGGCAGAACTGAATAAAACAGTTACAGTAGGTTTTTTTTCAGATTCAGTGCAGCCAAATTAGGTCTGCCAACAAGTTGTATTTACCACAATCTTTAGTAAATCTTCATTATAAAAGCTACAGTCGACATGAAAACAGAACTGCTTTAATGCCTTGTTGGCTCTACATATATGTTCCTCCAGTAAGGACATTTCATAAGTGCATTCCATAAGTGCATCCCCCCCAGCATTCTGGGGGACAGGGGGGGAAAAAGAAAACAAAAACCCAAGCAACCAACCAAAGATGCATCCTTGAAAGATTACAAGAATCAATTGATGTAAAGCATTAGACTGAAGTCAGTCATAATATGGTTAAATTGCTCTCCAGATAATAACACAAACTGTCAAGTCTCATTTCCTAACAATTTAGGAATTCTGACAGATCACAAAAGAAAAGGCGATATCAAGCCTGTCGGTGCCAATTTTTCAGTCTCCCTGCAGACTGTAATAAAGGTCAGTGGTAAAGCTGATGAAAAAGGAAGCCAACTATCCACGTATCTTCCCTTCTAACTGGGCAGAAAAATACCTCTACCCAAAAGCTTACCTTACAAAGTGAAGGTGTGTATATATGAATACCTGAATGTATGGACATGGACACATACATATACATGCTTTTACAGATTATTTAAGACAAAAAGCAGTCAAGCCATCTTGTGAAGAAAACATCCACAATCTCATCTGCATGTGCCAATGGGCTCTCATTCACATTAAGAACAGGGAAAATTTCCAGTTAAAATGGCAGTGTTGATGTTTCAAGAACTCAAATTTAGCACAGTACTTAAGTAAATTCACTGTACATAAAACTTCCCCACCCTTCACTATTCATACATTTTCTATTTGTCCATATCAAATGTTTTTGAAATTTAGTATCAACTTACGTATTCCGACACAGACTTCACAGAACATTAGTCACTTTTCAGTAGCATGACAAATATGCAAGAAGCCTTTCCCTTAACAATGCCTCTCAATTAAAAAAACTACATTTCTTCATTTTGGGAAACTTCAAATGGATTAACAATTTTTACAGCCTTTATTAAGACATGTATAGACATGGGGAGGAAACAAAGTCAGTAAGTAATAACAACTTGTCAAAAAAATTGACTGCCAGACCTGTACCTTTTATTACCTAATACACAAAATTCTACCCTAACCCAAGCTCTCAAATATTTGTCAAAATTGCCATGATTAAACAATTATATTCTAATCTTCCCAACAAGAATAAACACAAAGGACTGGGGGTTATATAAAACTTGACATTAATAACAAACTTTCAAAGTAATTACTATTATAAACACTTACTATACAATAAGTACCATTTATGCACACAAGCTTCTGAACAAATGACAGAAAGCTTATCAAATCTTAGCATAGACTTCACATCCCTTTGTTTCGTTTCTATCATCCTTTCTCGTTTAGTACTTTTTCTTGTCATGCTGTCCATATTTGTGAACCTACATAACATCATTTTCTTTATCATGAAGCAAATTATTTATGCTATAAATAGAAAAAAAAAATCACCAAATCTCTCAGGAGGCTCTTTTGTGCTATTGCCTGAAATTCACTTAAATTTACACACCTTTAGGCAATGCTGTACTAGACTCTTTACAGAACAGCGTATAAACTAGAACTTGTTCTACAACCATATTTTGATGGGAACTATGTCATACCTTTCCTGTTGCACAACAGCTTCCATTTGCTCCTGTTTGTTGCCCATGCTGTGTGCATTGGTGTACACACACTTCAGTTGGGCTACTGATTCCACCACCTTTTTGTGAGTATGAAGACGTAATTCCTACCCTATGCCTCAAGTGCTTCCATGTTTTCTAGTACATGAATAACTCCTCTGTCTCTGCTGACACATGGATTCCATGTCCACTAAGACATCTTCCCTCAAATACTGTAATGAGGCCCTCATGCTTGTCTCTAGTGAGCCTGGTTTTATCCCTTCCCTGCTTCAAATCTAGTTTAAAACTCATTTAATGAGCCCTGCTAAATCCTGTGCAAAGATCTTTTATGCCTTTGAGACAGGTGTACCCTATCTGTTGACAGCAGGTCTGCTGTTGTGCAAACTGACCCATGATCAATCAAGCCAAAATTACGCCACTGACACCAGGCTGAGAGCCAGCTATTGATCTGTTGGGTCTTCCTGTTTCTTCTTTCATCATTCCCTAAATTGTCTAAAACCACAAATATTTACATATGCTTAGGATTAAAACACATATGAAGACTGCAGAATAAAAGATGGCTTTCCACAGGTAAGGAATTCACATTTGAACTACACAGAGGCTTGGAAGGGTTTTATCACACCATCTGCAGGCGTAAAGTTAAGCCTCATAATAATGGACCTACTGGCAACAGGCAGAAAACATTTCACAGTAGATTTTAGCTTAATAATTCATTAAGCATTCATTAAATGCTTCCCACACTCCTCTTTCATTCCAAAAATTCTTCCTAGTCCGTTTTTATTGTAAAGTCCACTCTCTGACCACAAATTAGATTTCTGCATAATTGTCTTCACAACTGCTTCCAGATACATTAGGAACTGTAATTTTAATTGAATTTGACACAGTAAAAAAACTAAACTCAGGTAGCTGCGGTGTGAGCAGGACTGCAGGACTGAGAATGACTCAGGAAGGGAAGGTGACTCCTGCAGTCTTAACCACAGGATGCTGATAACACTACTTCAAACAGGACAGGGGCCAATTATTTTCTCCTTTTTCAGAGAAAACAAAAAGAAACTGTATGTCTGAAAAAAACCCCAAAGCACTAAAAACCAGCAATTTCTTCATATCCTGTCAATCAATGCTGGATTTATACCTGGAACAGAAGGCTTTACATAGTTTTTTTAGATTAGTCTAGGTATGATTAACTGAATCTCTCTCAAAATCTCTGAATGAGTAAAGAATCATATTCACTTATACAGTGTATGTCTCTTGTATGTCTCTTTTTTATGCTGTAACTGTATCACATCCAGAAAAATCACCATCTCATGCTGTATGCCACTCCTTTAAACATTCCCTCTACAATTACAATGCCTCAAACATTTATGAACATTCTTGCTTTATAGATGAGAAACTACAAGGAGAAAAGGTTGTAAATGTCAAGCTGCAGAAACAAATTCCAGCTCTCCAATAGAAAATCCAAAGGCCTAGCTTTTTAAAGCACCTCACATTTTTGATGTACAGTTTACAAGCTCTGATTTCAATTTCAGCCTGTGATGCTCAGACATCCTCCAGGTAGTTCTACTCCCAAATTCCATCTTCCAAATTCTATTGTATAATCCTCTCCTACCAGTCACTGATTAAGGAGCAGCCATGCCTGAGTGCTTTGGGTTGTCTGTGTGATTGCGGCCCACAGACCGAAGTACAGAAACTCCATTGTCAAACTACTGCAGTTCCAACCAGTCTCTAACCATAAGATGATCTTCTCTCATTACTCCTCAGAATATAACTTGATGCAACAAATAACATAGGAAAACTGACTTCCTACACTGTCTCAGTTGACGCCTACAGCTTTTTCCTCACATGTAGAAGGAGTTCCTGATGAAGAGGGAAACAAACACACCATTCATGCCCAGCATCACTGAAAACATTGCACACAAAGCAGACTAAGACTACAAAACCCACAACCTTTACTTGGAATTTTTATCTTTTTAGATATCTCTAACACTTAAAACACTATCATAGTTTTCCAAATAAAAGCAAGTTAAAAATGACAGGATATAAATAGGCTCCTTTAACCAACCAGTATTAGGCTCAGCTTCCTCAGCTCTAAAGAAGAGTTTAAAAATTCTTGAAAGCAAGAATGGCCAAACTGCCTGACCCTGGAAGCCTCAAGCAGAAGTACCATGTGTTTGAGATCTCCAAACTGCATGGAAAAGTAGCTGTAGCAGAAATTTACATGTGATAACTCACATGATGCTGCATTGCAGACTCTTAAAGGGTTCACAGTTGCACATACACAGCTTATCAAAAGCATTACAGGTTGAGACACCATGTTTTTCAAAACCTGTAAAATGTTCCTTTTTACTTTTTTGTCATGTCTGTTTTTTCCTATTGATACAAGCAACAAGCACACAGTCAGAATTCAGAGAGGGAGAATGCTTTAGAGAAATATATGATACTGTTGCAAGGAAAGAGAATTTTTCTACTGGCGAATATTTTGTAATATTACTAGATGTTCTATTAGAGATGAGCTGACATTAACAAAAACTTGGAATTCCACATATTCCAGCTTTAGTTTTGGCGTATCACAAACAAAACGGGTAGCTTTCAGAAAAAGGTGAAAGAAAACAGAACATTAAAACTGAAATTACATGGTCAAAAATTTCATCTTGTGCAAGACTTAATACTTTGTGTTATACGATTTATTTGTTGTCACTATACTGTGTATTTCTGAATAACATTTCTGATACTTGAAGATAGAGAACAGATTTTTTGAAGAAAACTTGTAGAATATCAGAACACTGAGTTTTTCCATGAGCAAACAAACAAATCATGGAAAGTTCACAACAAATTCAAGACACCTTACTCATTTTCCTTCCTCAAAAGTGACTTGTATTATCCACTTTAAATAAGCACTGCACTTGTGTGTCGTCAGAAAATGAGTTCCCAAGAAATCAACATATTTAGGAAGAGAGTGAAAACTATATGCAGACAAGATTCTCCAGAGATACAGGTTATCCCTGCCTGTTAGTTTTCATTTCATTAGCAACTATTCCGCAAAATCTGTTTGATTGATTAATTTAAGCACCCAGTTTGAAAATTGTCAGGACAAAAGCTCTGTAACTACATTAAATATTCCCTATAGGGTTGAAATTGAATGATCCATTCCTTGCTAATGGCTAATAGTCAAACACCCTCTAGACATCCTGATCTTCTGTCAGTAGGTCTATTTAATTCAAAAGACTTATGGCAGTGTGTCTATTAAAGTCAAGTTCAGGTTAGAGAAAGAGAACAAGCTAGAAAAATACCACCACACATGCAAATCTCTACAGGGCAAGATGCAAAAATTGTCATCTAGTTTTTTGCAGAAAAATTCAAGAATAGAAGAAATATTTTATGTCCTTCTTCAGCAAGATGCTATTTTAAGCTTTAAAAGCTTTTAGAAGATCAGATACTTATAAATTTTTCTTAGCCACTTTTACCTTTAAGCAGCTTACATCATGGTACTGCAACTCATTCATAAGCACTGGCTGGAATTTAAAGAACTTCTCAGAAATGGGTACAGATCTGAGAGGGATAAACATATATTATATCTCTTGCTATTAGTCATTGATACCACTAACCAAAAGGATTACTTTATTCTGCCAACAGTCACATAGCACAAAGACGTGTCAAGAAATTGTAGGTGGCTGTACCCTCTCTTCTGCTGAACACACAGCAATGGGCAGAAACAGTTATTTAGGCCTCCATTCCCAGGGCCCTCCTCACTAAGCAGTGCTTCATATGGTCAGCAACATTCTTCCTCTTCGAAAAAACCCACTGCAGTAGAGTTAGAACTGAATAAACTTCAAGGTAACCACAGTTGTCATCTCCAGTAACAGACAGGTATGTAAATGTTTCTAAATTATGTATGGAAGTCTATTTACCAGATGGTTTACTATACAATCATGATATGAAAAGGGAAAAAATGCTAATTATGAAGACCAGCTTAGCCATGTAATTATGGTAACACAAAAATTGAGTGTCACAACTATCACTGGACGTAAGTAAAGTTTAAGTTAAATCAAAAGCCATCTGCAAACTGATTCTTCCAGTCTGTTTTATACTCTGTACCAATTCAGTAGTTGAATGGCAACAGTCATTTCTGCCAACACACTTTTCATTTAAAAACTAAGACATTCAGAAATTTCCAAGCAGTTTGTGTGCCAGCTTCCATTTTTTAAAGAAGATTTTGGGCAGTTATGTGTCATTCCACAGACACATAAATGTAAAATCTTGGTAAATGTAAAATATTTTCTCAAGCTGTCCTTCTCATCGAAGTCTGTATCTGTACATAAAGTTCCCAAGTGCTACACGTTCCCCGCTCCTGTACATCCATCCTGTCATCATCATGAAACACAAATGCTACTAAATAATTTGGTAGAGAAGCCTTCTAGTGATTATCAAAGTCCACTGGCTGTGGCTCCTCTAACTTCTAACTAGAGAATAATTATCTTTATAGAGAATTACCACATGTCAGAGTAGATCTTAAAGCAAGTGAAGTAGCTACTCCCTGCTACTTCTTTTATTTCCAAGAATCAGTTTTGCAATAGCAAGTTTCCCAACTTCTGTGCTATAGTGTTTTATTACTATCTTTTATCTCATGAACTTCAAGTATTTTGTGCACAATAACAATTCTAGACATATGGGTTTAAGGCTCAGAAACTAAAACTACCATATGAAAAGGCAATCATAAATACCATGTGAAAATTGATGAGCCTGGAATCAATTCCAATATAATCATGCAGCGGAGAGTCTTTCCAACATTCAAAATAAATAATTCTAAATACTGAACCTTTAGGGATGCTGTATCTCATCTAATAAAGGGTCAGCTGCTAGAAAGCACCTTCCACCACATTTAGCCACCTGCAAGGAGAAAAGTACTCTCTCACCATTCCCTGGTCCTTGATCACCTTGCCAATTCTCAATGAAGCCTATTGAAAAGAATAGGACACCTGTACCTCCTAGACCAATCCTGTGAATTTTAGGATGCAGCCATTACATCAGTGACATAAACAAAAATGCTGATCTTGGGACTCTTTCCCAGTTGACGTGGGGAGGGCTGACTTGGACTTCAAGCATAAAAATCAGCTGGATAAGACTTAATTATTCCATATATAATCAGAGAGAGGCTAAGCAGATATTGCAATTAGCACAATTCAGCTAATGCTCAACATTATAATTCCGTCTTCCAAAGCCACAGCCACCTGCCACAACTAAGTTAATTTTGGAAACAGCACTCTGTGTCCTAATGTTGGTAGCTCCAGATTTTCCTTTCTTGGTTGTCTGTCACCTGCAGGTTTACCTTGAGAGGAGGTTATATTACTTTGCACAGGTTTCTGCCTGGGGAAAGCAGGTGCCTGTGAACCAGTGGAAATGCAGACAAACAGAAACCTATCCGGACAGCGTCTGTCAGTGTTTCAGGTTTCCCTTGACTCTTCCTACTACACAAATTTGACTTTTTTAAAACTGTGAGCCACAAGCAATTCTTTTTTTTTTTTTTTGTCACAATGTGTTTGTTTGCACAAGGTGGTGTAAATTTCAGGAAGCCTGAACCTTCTTTTCAAAATTACAACAGAGTACAAACATTCATCTCCTCCTTCTATACAAAATTTGTAATAAACAATTATAAAATTTCATCAGTCTTAAGAAAAGAGTGTTTTACACAGTACATTGACATAAGCTAGACGAAATTTTAGCTTTACACATACATACACACACATATATACACACATAAACATAAATTAGCAAGTATAAATACTAAGGTATATCAGAAAACCTAAACTATTAGTTAACATCATTTAGCACTCCTTTCTCCAAACAAAACAAAGATTTCCACACCAAAACAACACAAAGCTTTACCTGATCAGCTGTTGTAACATCAGAAATTACAGCATCAGGGGGTCTCTGGGGTGGAACTGCTGTTAACTAAAGTACAAGTAATAGTATTATTAGTATTTCACAGCAAAAATCTTTTATCCATACCTAATGCCAGAATATACCAGTTAGTTATAAAAAGAAACAATATTTACCAAATTGGTAAGCTTCCTCCTATCCTTTCTACATTTATAGACAAATAGAAAAAAATACTTAGTCCAGAAAACATCACTCATCAAGGTTAGCCTTACAGAGATAGTGATTCTGAGGTATCAGATCCTGCCTACAGTTACATGATTCACCAGATGTGTTTGATAACATTTCTTCCAAATTATCCAAAAAAAGCCAAGCAAGAATTATTCACTCAGAAAAAAATACCTGTCTCACAGAATAGTAAAATGCTTTGGAACACATAAACAAAAATGAAGCTTTTAAAATAATACTTTTAGAGGTACAATGAAGAACAAAATAATTTACTACCACACGTGTGGACTCTGTTTCATTACTTTTCACCTTAATGAGCTTCCAGTGCCTTTTTGTTTTACACTTTTTTATTTTACTTTTTCTTTTTGCAATTACATGCTGCATATTAAGCTCCACTTTACTGCAAAAAAGCTGTTCCTTGTGCAATCTACAGCTTCATAGTTCAGTTTCCAAGATGTAAATCTTACCAACATACTGACAGAGAACATCTTAGATCATAACATAAAGTACACCATAACCAATTCAAGCTACTAAACTAGCTGAAATAATTTTTTCTCCTCTAGTCCTTGTATTTTCAAAACAAACAAAAAAGTCCAGAAAGAAACTAGCATAAGCTCTAAAATGAAAGGAAGCAAATTGATTCTCACCTGGAGTCATTTCCCTTATCTTAGTTTGTGTAAGGTCTTTACCAAAGGAAAGAGAAATAAAAAGAAACCAAGTGCTTTGTAGTTTCATGTCTAATAAAAGCAAAGGCTCTTCCCTGTTTATTAACACAGAGCAAGACCACATCTTGGGTGGAAGATTTGATAAGCACTCCTCTTGTCACTTCAGAGAATCACAGTGGACCTACACAATCAGCTTGATGACAAGAACATTTCCTAAACATGTTCTCAAAACAAGCATGATTTGCCAATCTATTTCAAGCTCATTTAAAGAAGCTCAGCTTTACCTACTAAGTCATTAAAACCAGCCAACGTGAATAATCAACGAAACCCCTCTACCCACAGGTCAAGAAACCCTCAGCTCGAGAGGAGAACATGACTCACACAACACACTGCTCACCACAGACCTCAACTTGGAAATCTGCTCCTCTTGACTTGCAATACAATTTTCAACTGCAATAAAAGTGTTAAGTGACAAAGAGACACACTACAACATGTGTCTGTTCAGCTTGGGATTTCTTTTTTCACAGAGGGGCATTGAAACTCTTTTTAATTGGGAATGTCTGCAAGGAAAAAGCAGGAAAATTCACCATTGGAAAACTAACCTCTTGCATGCTGATGCCTCTGTTGAAATTGCTGTATTTTTGTCTTAGTGAGACTATATTTGGGGGATTTTTTTAATCACGGGAAGGAGCTGCCTGAAATAGTCTTCTTCAAATGTTAAAATATAAAATAATGTATACAACATTCTCACACTTCACTAAATAGAGTGAAGAAACTGCAGTTGCCTGAACTGCAATGTTTTATTAAGAAGTGCCAGAGCACTACACTGGAACTCACTGATGTCATCACAATAGGTTAGCCTTGAACCACAGGGTTTTTTACATGCGCTGCTTATAAAATGTGATTGCAGAACAATTAAGGGCTCCTTCAAAGACTTCAATACACTGTCTGCAACAATTTCCTGTGATTTTTCTATACCACAGAGAGGCTCTTTAAAGTAGCAGGCATTTCAGTACCTGATTTGTAAAGTTCATATATTGTAAAACTTCTATATAATTGATACAGGTTTAAGTAAAAAAAAAAAAAGGTAAGTTTACATGCAAAAATCCCAAAGAACATCACCTACACTATTTCAGACACATGAAACCTAGCTATTTCATTATTAATGTTCAAAACCACTGAGCTTAACATACCTTCTCATTCAACTTTTTATTACTGTAGTGCCTAACAACATGAAGTCACAGCTGATGCTGCCCTCAAACACAGCATTGAAGGGGACGTCAGGCACCCAAATAGCTACCTAAAGCATTTGACATACGCACTCTGTGTTCATGTGACAATGTTTGCTACTTGCTAACTCTCTGAAAACAGAAAAGTTCAGGTCCAAACTATAATGCTACTTCTCTTTTCCTCTTTATGCTTTCCAAGTCTCTTCCATACTAACACAAAGATTTAGAAAGAGCTACACCTAGAGATCTTTTCTAGAAACTGCAAGCTCAACCCTAATACTGCTTTCCATTAGGATATGCTACCATTTCAAATATCTCAGTGTAGGAATATTTCGTCTCTGTAATGTTTATCAATTCACTTTTCTCTCTAACTCTCAAAACAAAACCACTGGTTTCCCAAGACCTGAACAATACCTTTTCACTCAGGCTCTGCAGTGAACAGAAGTATTTAAATTCCATTTGAGTTTGCTCAGCCACGCTGCTTAAATGCTAGTTTATACTTCCTAGCTCATATAGCTAGTATTTTTCTTGCAGTGCTGACAGAACTCTTTATGTGTTTGGTGTTTTTTTTAAATATGGATATGTGTGGATTTACCTTGGCCTTTTCTGATGTTCGTTTTCCACCAAATCCTCCAGCTCCAACAAAAAACAAAGAGAACTGATTATAACACACGAGGTCCTTTCCACAATAGGTATTCACTAAAAAACAAAGAAGAGGTAGGTCATATATGGTCCTCAATCTCCTTTTTCATGCAACTAGCATGTGTTGTTACAAGACATAAGTTCAGATGGAAACTTGACAAAGCTTATTTTAACAACTGACAGTGGTCACACTTTCACACTGCACTGTTGGAAGTCACTTTCCTAGTAGGGAAGACTAATGATATGTTTCAAATAAATTAACTTTATCTATTTGAAAGCATTAAAATTAAAAAATGAGAAAGTGACAACATTCAAAGTGCTAAAAAATTTGACAACACAGAACTGAAATTAGATTTATCTCAGCATCTCAGACTGTATTAATTTATTTAAATATGGAATTGTACCATAAAATATTATGTATTAAAAGCTACTGAAAATACCCAATGTGTTAAATAGATTATGAACTCATACAAAAAGTGGTACTAGCACCTTGTATGAGAAGAGTTCCAGAGTTCAAGGTCACCCGTTTCTTCTTTTGAAGAAGCTAGACTTCTTACACTGCACTGAGATTCAGCTTCCTACTGCGGCTCATAGCTATTTCACTCCCTTACACCTCAGACTGGAATTCACAGAACTGTTTTGTTAATAATTTTAATTTCCAGTTCTAGAAGAAATTTAAAAACCAGAGACTCTGCTCACAAAAAGAACTTTTGCATGTTGCAGGAATAAACAGGCTTCATATTAGCCCAGTGTGAAAATGAAACACAGCTATGAGGAATGGTCAGTAAAAAACCTTTTACAGTTTTATCTGACCACTGAAGGAATAAAAGGTCAACAGTGATTGGAAAATCACAGTCTATAAACCTACTCTTTCTGTCTAATTTCCCGAAGGACCTTGGCATAATCACACCTAATGAGAGTAAGATTCTGGAAACTGCAAGTTATCAATTTCTGGAGACATTCTCATCCTCTAACTTGGATTTAAAAGCAACTAAATGGGTTTTGTTTAGAATAAAATAATGCAGACACATAAAAGGAATGCAAGATATGCTCCTAAAGATTGATGCTTTGCAGATGGGTCTACATAACATACTGATATAACATAATTAACCTTTGCAAAACCACCCACAAAAACACATGCAAACATGCAGACACACACCCCCTTCCTGTGGGTAGCAGGATATAAATTGGCTACCTTCAGGCAGGAGGAAGTACTATTATTGTTAAAACCTTTCATCTGTTTGCATACTGCATTATTCTACCTACACAGGAAGAAAGTGTTCTTATTTCAGTATGCTAACCACCCAAGAACAATTACACTTTGATCTGTTTGCATGGTGTATTGTTCTACCTGCACAGGAAGAAAGTGTTTCTAATTCAGTAGGTTAACTGACCAAGAACAATTACACTGCCACATCCCACTGAGATTTAAAAAGCCAAAAGTCTTCTCCGTGGAAGGGCTGGCAGTTATTGGTATAGCTAGTTAAAAATGAAGCCTAATAAATGTAACTGCACCCCCATCAAAAGCCATAAAACATTTTACCATCTATTAGCAAGACTGCTCCAGATCCTTTGTCCAGAATATCTGCAACAGTTGCAATTGACCTTAATTCTCCTGTAAGAATAGAACATGGACACACTGTAAGGTTTTGCTTCAGGAACAAAGCCCACAGCTCACTCTTTACACTTCCTTATTAACTATCTTACTTACTAACTTCCTTACCTACTACTATCATTATTGTTGCTGTCATTATTATTATTACTGTAATTCTTATTATCAACATCATCATAAGCATTGTAAAAGTCATATTAATTACAATAGTCCTGACTATAAGAACAGCATCTGGGAATCTTTGCAAATCTTGGTTTGAAGATCTGAGTGTTGTTTAGCTTGGGGTCTTTTTATAACTTCTGGGGTTTTTTTAAAATAGAATTTTGCTGTAGTTCATGTATTCAGAGCTAAGCACATCACTCTTAAGACTCAAACATATTGCTATCTTCAAAGATAGATCCAATCATTTAAGGACTGTCCACAGATTTCAGCAGGGCTGAGGCATCCACAGTCCTACAGAAGGGAAGCTCAGCTCAGAGCCTGGGCATAGGGGTCCCTGAAATTTGTCATAGAGGTTACCACTTTAGAGACACATATGTGTTTATAAATCAGCCTACAGAATGCAAAACCAAAAACCTTTATGAAGTCCTGGCAATTCATTACTAATCATCAGACTTCTTTGTATTAAATATAATTTTCAGATAATTTTTTGTTTCAACAAAAAAAATCTGCCATTTACTTGAGGCTTGCAATTGGTTTTGGTTTTTTTTTTTTTTTTTTTTGCTACAATCCCAAAAATTTAATTTTTATAAACTCCAAGTGAGGAAATCCAGACACATGCATGTCCTGAATTAATGTAACAAGTAACTCTCAGATACTGTAATCTGGGAGAATTCAGCCATCTCTGAAAAGAATTTGCTACTGCAGTAACTAATGCCTTGAGAATTTTGACAGAAAGAAAAGTAATTGTTATTAGCTTCCTCATTAGGATGTCCATTTGGTTTTTTACATACATAGTTTAAATCTTATCCTCTTACAGGCACACAGACACAATCAATGCTGAAGAATTCTTAGGTAAACATCCCAAAATTTTTATGATACAACCTTACTGAAATGTTTTAAAGTTTTGGTAGTTAGTATCAAATTAGATGAATAAACCACAGGTATATAGTGCATTTGCTTGTGGTATCAAAGATGATGCATACTTTACTAAGTACACTGTAGAAAAGCAACACCTGATCTCAAAAACACAGTTTCAGAATTCGTTCAAGAACAAACAGGTTGCCTCTCTTTTCCCCCACTCCTAGTAAAAAGGATATGCAGTACTACAGTTTGAAACAAAGCTTCTCTACTTCTATTTACAATATGGCTACAGGAACTGTTGTCATAGTGAAAAACACATCAACACAGAAGGACTGACCTGAAGTTGGTAATGGTTTATAAAGCTCCAGATATTGCTCACCATGCAGCATCTATGTAAAGAAAGACAGTGCTGTAATTACAATTAATATATTGCTTTCCCTCCCAAGTCAACATACAGCTATTTTAGAAAGTGTCCAGAGCAAACAAATTTAAAAAACCCAAGTTTTATTCTTTTGTTTTTATAATTTCATCCCCAAAATGTTTTCAAATAAAGTTTTAAGCTTTTATGGTTTAAAAAAAGAGTAGTGAACACAAAGTAAAATTGAATATCAAATTCATCATACATCTCATCATAGGAAGATGCATTATACAAGTGAAGTAAATGAATCATTTTTTAGGATGTAAGAATACAAACCACTGAATTTTTAATTTTTAGAACAAAAGGAACTTAACAATATTACAAAAATACTAACTGAAGTCACCTTTCAGTTACATGACACACAAGGAAAATTGGCTACTTTACTCTTCCATACCCTTGCAAGATCAATATTTAGTCCTGAAAGAGAAGGAACACCATCAAACATTGACGTCTGAGCAGGAATTACTCCAAAGCTGGGTAAACAGCAGAATTCTTCACTTCCTTCAAAGAGAAATTTTAGGTGGTCTGGATCCTTAGTTGACATTCCCACACCAAGTGCATACAGAATAGGCTCCAAGTGAGTGTATTTATACACGTTGGTACCCAATTTGCGGCCAACAATACTTGCCTGGAAATAAGAAATCAGCATAAAATAAAAATCAAAACCAGTTAATACTGAACTTGCATTCTTTCTGTAATTCTTCTATCAAGCCTGATGCCTAAGGATTTTCTTTACAGTCACATGTACACATAAAGTATGAGTAATAAATACACCATAAAATATTAATGTATTCATTGCAATACAAGCAACCCAAATGCAAGGCATTATACCTTGCTTCAAGCAATCTACCTCAAAAATAAATGGCATAACGTGATATAACTGCACTCTCAGCAATGCACAAGATTTTTTCAAAAACAAACCACAATTGAAATAATTAACACCATAATAAGACTGAAATGAGGGAAAATTATCTATAGAGAAGGAGCCAGAGCAAAATGACACTGCCCAACAACACCCTAGCTCTGTCCCTTTTTGAATAATACCCTAATTAGAGATGCTTAACAGAACTTACAAGCACCTAGATTCTGCATTATCCAGTCTATTCAGCCCCAAGTTCTCCTATCATCAATAGGAACAATAAAGACTGGAGTCTGGAGAGGTTTTTTATTCTGCTTCCTCACATCACATTTTAAACCCCACCTTTCTTTTTTGCAGACAGCAAGCCAGAGTACAAGTTGGGCAGCAACACTGGTCTCTCTGCTCAAGGTTTTCACGCAGCTTTGAGTGAATCTAGTAGACAGATGTACTTACTGTGTCAACAGAAGAAGAGACCACTGATCCAGAGCTTGTTGAATTCATAGAAATATTCCCTTGAGATTCTATCTGACTTAGAGCATCACTCAATACACTTATGGACTCTAGAGAAAGGAATTGAAAACTCACTTTTAGAAACCATACATGACACACTCCAGTTACAGACACAAAACACACACATCAATCAGCAAATGAGATATAGCCTAGTATTTCTCAGTTCACCTTTAAACACCGTAAATATACATCTGTAAATTGAGCAGGGTGCTGCATTTTACAAGCACCCACACAAAAGTAGAGGAAAAGTGATTTCTGCACAGGTTCCATGAGTTCTGCAACCAACAGTCAACTATGACACTTATCTCAAACTGTAAAGGAGAAGATAATGAGTGGTGTATGTTTCAACTGTCTGAGAAGCAAATATCTGAAAATTACTACTGATTTTCTTATGAGAGTTATTTGCAACACAAGTCACAGGTCTAGTCTCCTGACTGCTACCCTGAATCAAACAGATAGAAAAACAAATAAGTCTGAGACTGAACAATGACGAAATTATAAATGAGATGATGCATGAATTCAGCTATGGTCATGGCAGGCCATCAAGAACAACTCGTTCCTTGAAGCTTAATAGGGCTAAAATCAACATTAAACATTAGAAAGAATCAAACAAAAGGTGATGAGAATCTCACACAGAAAAACACAAACGTGTTTAAATCAGAGAAATGCAAAATCATTTCTTAACTGCCTTAAGGCAGAGTCACTGCCCTCCACTTCAAAACCCCTGTGCCCATACTGACTTGCACTGCTGCTTGATTTAAGTCAATGTTGCTCTATCACACAGCACTACTCTAAACAACCTGCAAGGTAAACTGCATGCGCTCTTGCAGAGTCCTGTTTTCCTAAACTATCTCTTGCTTACCAGTCTCACTGCCAGAATCATTGTAACCTTTGTTTGTGGCCTTAATCTTGTGAAGAATAGGAGCATCTAAGAAACAAACATATGTTGTCACCTCTTCTGCCAAAGACAAGCTTCCTTTTTAGATATAAGCTCTGTCACAATATGACACTTACATAATGTGAAAATGTGCGAAACAATAATTCTAATTTGGAAGAACCTTTTGAAAGGTAATCTCTTTTATCCCTTTGTTCATTCATTAATTGAATAAAAGAAAAGCAATGCAGAGCTACTGGTAGAAGTAACAGACTGTTTCTACTTTTTCTGCATGAACAAAAGAAGGTTTCACATTGCTTTAAAATCTTCACAGGAGAACACAGGTTTGGCCTCCAAGCAAACCTGAATGTTTCCTCAACTTTAGCATGGCCACAAACTACTTACATGCAGGAACATAAAGATGACTTTTAATCGTGAGACTTGAAGATTAACAACATGCATTTTTGACAACATTATTTGGCATAATTAGGATCAACAGTACAAAGGTAACCTGTAAAATAATAATGGTGTAGAATACTACAGTCTCCTCTTCAAGGAGTCTTTCTTCCAGAATTTATGATGTAAGTGGACGATAAAGTTGGTGACCTGGCTAGTGTCTGGCTGAACACTAAGGAGATCACAGTCATAGAACAGTTTGGGTTGGAGTGGACCCTTAAAGATCAAACTCCCCTGCAATGATCAGATACTCTTCAACTCGATCAGGTATCTCAGAGCTCCGTCGTATCTGACCTTGAATGTTTACAGGATGGGGCATCTACTACCTGTCTATGAAAAACCCATTCCAATGTTTAACTATCCTTTGTAAAAAACTTCTTCCTTATAGGTCACCTAAACCAACCCTTAGTTTTAAGCCAATACTTCTCATCCTATCGCAACGGGCCCTGCCAAAAAGTTAAGTACTGAAAGACTCCAAAAAGGTGTCACTGAAGTCTCCTCTTCTCCAGACTGAGCAAACCCAACTCTCTCTGCCTTTCCCTTTCCATCATTTTTATCATTTTTGTGGCTTTCCTCTAGCCTTGCTCCAGAGCTGGTCTAAGTCTTTCCTGTGTTGAAGACTGCAGAGCCGGATGTCGTACTTCAAGTGGAGAGGAGACCTCTGGGGGGCAGAATCAACTCCCACAACCTACTCGACATGGTTTTTTTGATGCACCCTGGGATACAACTGACTTTTCAGGCTGCAGGCGCACATTGCCAGCTTTTGTCCAACTTTTCATCCACCAGCATCTCCAAGCTGTTCTCCACAGGGATGTTTCTGATGCCTTCATCCTGTATTAATACTGGGGCTTGCCCCAACTTAGGTGCAACATCTTGAACTTGGCATTGTTGAAGCTCATGAAGCTCCCATGGGCTCACTCCTCAAGCTTGTCCAGGTCCCTTTGGATGACATCCCTCAGGTGTGTCACCACACTCCTCAGCTCCATGCACCCTCACCAAGTTTGCAGAGGGTGAACTCCATCCCTTATCTATATCATTAAGCTATTACACAGTCCTGTTCATAATACAGACCCCTGAAGGACAGCATTCATTACTGATCACCAGGTGTACATTGAGACATTGACCATCCAACCAACACCTCCTCCACTGAACAATTTGTCCATCACATCCATAGCTCAGTAATTTAGACAAATGTTATGGGGGGCTGCGTCAAAGGCCTTACACAAGTTCAGACAGATGATACTCACAGGCCTTCCCTTACTCATTGATGAAGTCAATCCATCACAGAAGGCCATTGGGCTGGTCAGACAGGACACACCCTTGGTGAATCTGTACTGGCTGTCTCAAATCACCTCCCTCTTCTCCATGACCTTCCCATGCACAGAGTTGAGGCTCACAGGATGGTAATTACCAACTTTCTTTTAACTTTTTTTTAACATCCAAGAAATACACAATTATACCAAAGGGTATAATTTTGGCAGAAACAAACCCAGTAGGAAACTTTTTAATTAACACAATTATTTTATTATTGGTATAGGGGTATTTTTTAAATTGTTGGACTAACAGTGAACTCTATGACCTTAAGTGTTCATCACCTCTGAATGGCCTGCTATTGTACAGCAAATCATTAGTAGAAAAAAGGAAAAGACTAAGCTGGAGAACAAAGGTTGAAAATAGTCACAACAAAGGGCATCTCTTTCCAAAAGTATTGATTTTACAATAAGGGGACATTGCATATGAACCATATCTGTTAACAACAGATAAAACACCACAAGTGTTTAAACCTTTTTTAAATACATAAAAGGAAAGCTGACACTGAAGCTGGAACACTTCTCCTGTTACACAAATTCTTCATATTCACACAAAGTATGCATATGTATACACACACACCTTCAATGTGTTTTACATTAATTTGCTCTGTGTCAGACATAAGCTTTTAAGATGTGCCAGAAGTCAAACAATGAGAATACTTGAGTTATCTTCTGTAAATAGATAGCTTCTAAGAGAATTAAAAACAGACAAAAATTTCTAATAGCCAATAACAGACCCTTAGCTGGCTCACATTTTCACAACTGAAGAGAAGCTTGAGACAGAGTGCCTCACCCATGTCATAGACACAATAAATTCTGTTCCCCCAGATAACAGAACAACACACTAACTTCTGCAAGAGATACTACAGAATGCTGTGTACAGTATACAGCCTGCAAGACAGGGATGCCAGTCCTCTGCCTCTACCACAACACAGTCTGATTCCCTTTCCACAATAGGAAGAATTGGACAGTTACACAAGAGCAAGTAGTACACTATGAAGGCAAGGAGAAAACAGTTGGGAGTTGCACCAACATGCAGTGCATGGTGCAACTGTGACCTACTGCACCCTGTACCATGCATTCAGAAGCTTCTGCATCACACTTAATTTGGTCTTTCTGCTTTATGTACAAAATGCAAGCCTCTCTTATCAGTATCACTAAAACTGAAGCTTTAAAACTGAAGAGAAATAAGATTAGCATCTCAGATTTTTCTGAAATGAAAGATTTTTAATGTAGTAGAAAACAGGGTTTTCTACTACATTAAAAGCAAATATTTTATCTAATTCCTTTTTGGTTTTTTTTTTTTCCTACTGAACCTAATGCTTAGCAAATGCTCTTCACAAAATCATGTTACTCAAATTAGGGAAATCTGCAGGAAGAGTTTTAACTTGCAGATGTTAGGTATTGTACCTTTTTAATCTTTACTCTAATTAGTACTCTAATTAGTTTCCTTTACCTTCAAGCAATAAAGAGGACAATAAAGAATTTGACAGCAGAAGAAACTTCTAATAGAATTAAAAATTCTATTCAGCTAACGAGAATTTTCCTCAACCCTTATGCTGATTCTCACAAATACACAATACAACAATTAATGCACAAGTTTTTATTCAGTAGCTGTGGCTTGATTGCACTGCAAGGAAAAAGATGTATCTTGACTAAGTTCATAACAGAAGCTAAGGCATGGAAGATCCATGCCAATGTAACATTTTTGACTTCCTGACTGTAGAAACCTGCCATATTTTGTTGTAAGCACTTTTACTTGAAGTTCAAAATCTTCTTCAGTTTTTCCTCCTCATAGCATCAACTGGCAGATGTGAAATACCATATATAATGTTGAAGCAACTTTGAAAAGAAATCCCTATCTACAACACTTTTCTGCTAGCAGCCCATAAAGTAACATAGTTCATGTGACAGGTCCTAGAACATATCAGAAGTGATAAAGCTAGAATTATGTTGTTATAAATACCATTCCATAGCAGAACTGAGAACATGTATAAACTTGCATACATTTGGAAACAGGATACCTGTAAGCCAAGGATCAGTAAGGTGACGTAGAACTACTGTTTGGATGGTTACATTCCCCAGTGTGCCAAGACATGAGGGAAAGGACAAAGTGTGTACTATGCTGGTTCTGGTAAAGGCATCTAAAAACATATCTTTAAGGTTTTTAACAAAATATCCTAATGGATTTTGGAGCCAATGGCTTGAACATCTACTGTGCATTTAGGTATCTTTGAAATCCAACTGACATTGTATATATGGATACCTTTTCTCCTCCTGCCCTGCACTCTTAAATGCTGGCAAGGAACAAGAAAAGTAAACAAAGCATTGAAAGAGAAAATCATTTCAGTCACTAGCCAAGGGGGTAATGTGACCTAAGAACATAAGGCACAGTAAGAACTTTTTTTGCTGTGATATATCCTACAACTTAACCAGAGCTTTTTGGTAGTGAAATGTTCACCAGAAACCAAGATTCCAGGACTGAAAAGAAAACACAATTTCTCTATTGCACTATGCTGTCTGCATGTCGGTGCAATCAGATACAACACTGTCATCAGTCTGACTCTAATGCTTACAATGACAATGATGTCACTTCTCCAGAAACTGTTAAGATAAATCATATCTTAAAGCCATAGGTAACAATGTAGCAGTTGCTTTAGATTTGAAAAATTTGACCATACTGAAACAGAAAATTATTAATGTAGCACATTTACAAGAAAATTCATTAGCTCTGTAGATTTTGAAGTTTCAGCAAATGCCTGAAAGAAATCATTCTCTTCTAAGCTTTGCTTACCCAAGCCATCCACATATACAGAACCAAAGCATAGTTTGGATTGGAAGGGATCTTCAGAGGTCAGCCAGTCCTAGTCCCCATCAACTCCTGAGTAGGGACATCTTCAAGTAAATCAATTTGTTGAGAGCCCTGTCTAACCAGACCTTGAGTATTTCCAGGCATAGGGCATCCACCACTCCTCTGGGCAACTCATGACAATGTGTCACCACCCTCACTGTAAAAATCTTCCCTCTTATATTCAATCTAAATTGATACTCTTTTAGCTTGAAACCATTATCCCCTGTCCTACTGCAGTAGTATACATTTGTCCCAGCTTTCCCTTATTTCTCAGAGGCCTCCATAAAGTACTGAAAGGCTACAATAAGGTCTCCCAAAAACATTCTTTTCCCCAGCCTGAATGGCCCCAAAATTAAAGTCACCCTTACCTTGGATGGTTCTGGGTTTGCTGGCATTATCAAAGTCACACACCTTCACCCATTTATCTCTCACTGCTTCAGGCGTCATTGGCTGATTCTTTCCCCTGACAATGGCACCCAAGGATCGCTCCCAGCGCACTAATGGGAAACATCAGCCAGAGAGTTCCAGTAACAAACAAAGAAGCTTTTCATTTCTTTATACAACTTTCCTGTAGGCCACTACCTTCAAGATGGTACAACAAGGGAAACATTTTAAGTACTCCAATGTAACTCACCAGTGTAACTTCCAGCTGGACTAAAAGGGCTCACTGCTTTAACTAGCATTTAGAAAGGGAACAGCACTCGTTTTAAGTTTCACTGAAGCTGTAACAGACTTTTTACTCTCCTGAAATACTAGTTTTAGGATTCTGTCTACTGAAAAGTTGCAGCTAGTATTCATCTACAGGCTTTCTCTTCTGACATGACTTTGACTACTACTACTTAGGTATCTTCTGAAAGCACAGAAAACTACAGGGAAAAAGTGAAAACTACTTGTTAGCTATAAAAGAACCTTATTACCGGTAGCCAGCACCTCTAAATTGTCTCTGAAGTTGTATTTCAATACAGTAACCTGAGAGAAACTGGTGAGGCCAGTGTGAAATTAGTTCCATAAGGATACAGACTTAGATTACTTGGATTGTAATTCAAATACTTAACCAGTCATGTTGGTTTGCCATTAATTAGCAGAAGGCAATGAATAAGGCTATATTGGTACCTCATTAACAATCTGGTCTCATTTCAGTAACTTCAACAAAAGTCATTATAATGATGAAAAATGGTATTTTCTCTTGATCAAAGTGCAGATTTTCAGCTATATTAAAACCTAACTGCTTGTGAAGGGCAGCAAGATGTTTTGTGCTGCTAACCTGCTTCTTTTAATCTGTTGCCCACACCTCTTGGAAACACTATTCCAGTTACACACAGAACACTTGCAGTTAGTTAGAAATGTACAAAATTGTTATCAAGTTGGAGAAAAAAAATTAAAGCAGAATGACTTCCTGAATTAAGAGCCCTACTTCCAACCCTCTGATGATACTCATGTAGGCTGAAAAGTTGTACAGTTCATGAAAACTGTGCTTGTACTAGGCTCAATGGATTTAGGAAAAAAGTCAAGGTATCTCATACACTGAATATTTTTTCTTCTCATAAGTCCTCAGTATCTCCTGCAAGTTTTCCTGAAATTAGTATTTAAGTTGGTTACTGGAGTCACTAAGGAAAATACATGGGTAGCATAGCTACTGGTTATTTAAGAACACTAATTGCCTTAACATGCCTACACACTAGTATTTTAATAGAAGCATAAGTAATAGTGGAAAGTAATGAAAAACATGCCTGTTTATCAGCATATGATATTTATATCATGAAAAATTAAAGTTATCAAGAAAAGGCAGCAATGTATACTTAGCACCACAAATACTACTTCAAATTATGCCCAGGATCCAAGAGTTGAAGTTACCTGGGCAGATTTTCAGTTACTGTTAGTTCAAAAGCATAACAATGCACATACCTAAGTTACCAGTTTTTCCCACATGAAGTTAAGGTTTTGACTTTTACCAAATATAAGCAGTTTTCTCAGAACTCTAGGCTTTTATTCATGTTCTTGCCTGAGTAAACAATGTCTTGAGCATATAGGTTAAGTCTAAAGAAAGTCTCAATGTGAATTCCAAAAACAAGATCAATCCTTCAACATAAAGTACTTACATTTTCCAATCCACCCAGCTCCCACCTGTCAAGAAAAAAAGAATATCATCAGCTTCGGACATGTCACAAAGCAAAGCTGTGGTAATGCTGGCAAACAAAACTATACTCCAGAACAAACTCAATACATTAAGAATTTCTTAAGAATTTAAGAACTACTGCTGGTTGTATTTAACTGTTTAGTTAAGCACCTGAATGTGATCAACATAAAACAGTCTCCATACAATATGTGAGTTAGCAGTTTGATGCTAATACCTATAATGAATATCATAATTAAGTAATTACTCCTTCCTGCAAGCTACTTTCTATGTTAGAATGATTTTCAGAACAAAAATGCCTTTTGAATTTTGGTATCTTTTCAACCTTAAATGCGTACATTAAGAATTGTAACAATCAAATTGGTAGCATGTTGAGCACAGACCAGAACTTGACTAAGCTGTAACTGCCTGAAGTACTTGTCAAATACTGCACAACTAGATCAATATTTCTTCTGTCTATGCTGAGTATGTAGTTCACACATGGTCATTTAGTTTCAGCAAAAAGGTTAAGGCTGGACAAGATAAAACAACTGATATTGGGGGAAAGAGCAAAGGCAGGGAAGGAGGGAGAAGAAAGGAAAAATAAAAAAATTACCTCAAACAGACTGCCATTTTCAGCACAGCTCTCGTGGCAAAGCCAAACTACTAAAGGAGCAACATATTCTGGTTTGAAAGCATCGACCAGATCTAGAGCAAATAGGAGAGGGGAATAATGAAATAGAAATACTCTGCAGTTTCACCAAATTATTTAATCTAACACCCTCTTATGAACAGCAGAACCAGGAGAATTTTATCAATAGTGCTCTGTCATGAAAAGAAAGGACCAGGTAAATGAAACATTGGAAGATTCAATAAATACGAACATGTAGTGAGATACATGGCTTCTCAGCCAGAGAGATGAAAGCCTGTTTAACTCTCGGGAACACCACTACATGCTTTGCAGACTGCAAAGCCAGACAGCCTTCCTAAATTTCCACATGACAGGCAGCCTGAAACAAGGACAAGACAGCTATACATAATCCTGATGGAAATTTACCTGAGCAATTTTCCTTTTACTATGCTAGTCAACTATATAGACACGACATTACAAAAATAATTGCAGCAGCTGATTGTTTAAGAATTATCTCATTTGGAAATGCTGATTTTTCTAAACAATAAAGAGAATTATCACCCTGCTAAATTTACATATCAATCCTATTTTGGGATTTTCATTGACACCTAGTACAAATGAAAGCTATCTGAAAATTGAGACATTGTCATGGAACAGAGTGGTTGTCCAGGCAGCTCTTATCATATATTCTATCCACTGTCTGAATATTAACTTTGCTCAATTTCCTTTTTCAGCTTTTAGAATATTATTCTTTCAACAGCAGTAGATATAGAGCTGTTCCTCATCTAAAGGTCATCAAGCATTTTCAATTATAGACAGATTTTCCAAGATGAAGAGCTAGGAAAGCCTATCATTTCAAGTACTTCTTTAATAGCAAAACTAAGGTAAACAGAAGTTCATTTTTAGAAGTTCCATAAAAGTAGAAGAAAGTCAAATTCCATTTAATATGGCATGTTGCAAGTGCATAGCAAACCCATTAGTCTTTTCCAAAATATTCTACTTTATGCCACACGTAATTTAGTTTCAAAGTCTAGCCCTAAATTATTATTATTATTAATGCTTGCAATCCACTCTTAAAATAATTTAAAAATAGGTACTTGAAGTTAAAAAAAAAAAAACAATAAACAAAAACAACCACACAAAAGATGCAAACTGCATTTAAGAATTCTTAGCAAGAACAAGAATATGTGGGTCCCGTTGAACATACATAACAATGTATGGCATTGTATGGCAATGAAAAAGCATAAGTGCCTGCAGACATCTGAAGACAAATAGGAAAGTCCTGACTAAGATAACAAGAATAATTTGATGACCTCTGGAAATATTTTTAAGTTGTGGTGTTCAAATCTTTTAGGAGTATTTGAAAAACTGGACAGAAATTGAGTGAACAAGATAAGAAATATATCATCAGAGCTTTAAGTACCTTACAGAGAGATCAAAGGATCTCACTCTTCTTAAAATGACTAAGAAAGAAAATTCTGAGGTATTTTTTATCATCCTTTGTAGATTAAATATCTTCAGAACTTGCCAGCTACTGTAATCCATTTCACATTGCATGCTTCATGTGTTCAGATCTTCTATAAACAATCCCAATAAATCACTGGAACTTACAATTTACAAGATTCCTAGCGTCATGACCACCTGGATTATTTAGATCTAAACCAGGCTACTTCAGTCATTCAATCTGTGCCTAACATACAAAATACATTACTCTCCAATACCCTGTCTATCAGTCTGACGAATGTGATGATTTCCTTGGCTTTGAAATCTGCTCATCATAAGGGAAAAGAAGGTCAGGAGTGAAATGAAATAGGCTGATTCTAGAAGATTTTCTGAGAGCAATTTCTTTTAACAGACCTTTTTTTCCCCCCCAAATTATTTTTCTTTCTTCTGGTCATTTGCCAAAGTAATTTGTCAGTGTATTTATCCTAAATTTACACTTATGCACACTTACTCTGTTAAACCTGCTGAAACTTTCAAAGATTAGTAGCTATGCAATAAAGAAAAATTAAGCAACTCAGTTTACTATGATCTCCTGCTGATCATGGAACCACTAAGTTCACACATGACATGTTGTTCAAAACCCCAGTATTTTGCAATTAGGCAATATTGTAACAAATGCATTAGGCAATATTGTAACAAATGCAGACACCTTATGCACATACTTGATGTCACATGTGATGAAACAAACAAGCCTTTCCACTAGTGTAGGAGGATCCTGGAAGAGATTACAATTAAAGAGCCTTGCTACATTAAATTGCTTTTGCAAATGAGAAAATTTGCTTCATATCTTGTGGCAGAAAGTAAGAATTCCTCACAACAGACAAAGCAAATAAGTTGACAGTTCAAAGACAAAAAGATAGTAGGAAAAATGAACAGGTAGTACATGAAGTGCAAAGGACTTGCATTTTCTAAGAAGTAAGAGAGTTTGTTGTCCTTCAAAAAATACCAGTATATGTAGACCTTATATTATTCACCTTGCGGCATGACAGTCTGGGTCAGCCTGGATCCAGCAGTAGGAGCAATGGTGTTGCAGTGGATGTTATATTTCCGCCCTTCAATTGCAATTGTGTTTGCAAGACCCAAAAGGCCAAGTTTTGCAGCACTGTAGTTTGCCTGACCAAAGTTTCCATATATTCCAGCAGCTGAGGATGTCATAATTATTCTTAAGGGAGAAGAGAAGAAAAAGAATTAAATTATTTCTTCAAGTTATTTGATTTTACATAACAACATTTGCCAGCTTTGGCATTATAGTCTCCATATTCCACAAAACCAATAAGAAAATATTAGTTGCTAGTTTTGCTAACAATCAGGTAACTAATGTTTGATGGATGGCAAACATCTCACAAATCCTGACACATTGTCAGAGTAGCAGAAAACTAACAAAGGCTTTCTGAGTGATATTGCAACACTAGGAAAGACATTCTGTGACACTAGGTCCTGTATAGAGAAAAATAATTTCATTTCTATTTTCATTTCAGCTGGTATTATTCTCACAACTAATAGGAGATTTCAGCACTCAGAAGAAAATTACTTGACCGAAAATTACCTCCTTTAATATTAACTACCTGGTAATATCTGAAGATCTGTTCTGACAGAATTCACATTCAAAGAATTCTAATATGCATAAAATGCATTGTTCTTTGCTGTTCCCATTACTACTTTGGAGGTGACTGAACTGCTTACATGAGAGCTCTAAAACCACTGCAGTTCACAGATGGTTTGAGGCAAGAAAATGCTGTGCTGCAGGTCATATTCCATAGAAATGGGTCTACACCTTCACTTTTAAAGGAACCTTGTTATGGTTTGACACTAGTCAAATGCCACAAAGGCTCCTTGCTCACCCTTCCCTGCCAGAGCTGGGCAGAGGAGAGAAAAAAATTAACAACAGGTTCATGGTATGAGATAAGGACTGGGAGAAAACACTCCAAGGGCAAAAGAGGCTCAACTTAAATGTACAAAGTGAATTTATTACTGAGAGATACAGAGAAGTATAATGAGAAGTAGATAAGCTCTTTTCTTCCCTCAATCCCTCCCTCCCTCCCACCAACACCACAGGCAGACAGGGCATGATGGTTTGTTCAGTTATTACAGAGATTTTCTTCTGCTGCTCTGGGAGAGGAGTCCATTCCCTGTGAGTACATGGGGTCCCTCCCACAGGAGACAGCTCTCCCTGAAATTCTCCAACGCGGGTCCACTTCTCACAAGCAGCAGCCATACTGCACCTGCTGCAAATATTGAGTCCCTCCCATGGGCAGACGGTCCTCCCAAAACTGCTGAGACATGGGTCACTCTTTCCATAGGGTGCAGTCATCCAAGGACAGGCTGCTCCAACCTGGAAAAAGGGCCCTCTCTCTCCACTGGGTCTCCTGCTGGATCACAGCCTCCTTCAGGCATCTACCTCCTCTGGCATGGGCACCTCCCTCATGGGCTGTGGATGGATCTCTGCATCCCCCATGGATCCCCAGGGGCTGCAGGGGCACAGCTGCTTCACCATGGTCTCACCACAGCCTGCAGAGAATCTCAGCTCTGGCACCTTCTGCCACTCATTCTACACTGATCTTGGTGTCTCCATGTTGTTTCCCTCACATGTTCTCACCTCCTCCTCATCTCTGGGCAGAAAAAACTGTGTGTCCTTTTGTTTTGATTTTCTTCTCCAATCTGGTATCACAGAGGCATTACCCTCACCTCTAACTGGCCCAGCCTTGGCCAGCACCATGTCCGTTTTCAAAGCCATCGATGATTGGCTCTGCTGGACACAGTGGAAGCTTCCAGCAGCTTCTCACAGGCCCCTTGTGTAATTTCCCCACTACCAAAAACCAGGCCATGCAAAAACAACACAAAGCCTTATCAGATTCTGTTGAAATCTACTTGTAAACACACAGCATAGCTGGGATCAACATATATTTAACTTTTTTTATGTGCTTCACTGCCAATAATCTAATGTTTTTAATCTAAGTGAAGAGAAGTATTGCAAGTAGTGGTTCAATATGATGAAGAAAAGCTACAAACTCTATACAAAGCATGCATTCTGCAGATGGCACGGGTCTATCCATAAACTGCAGAAGCAGTACCACTGTCATTTGAGCAAATACAGAAAAGGATACAAGGGAAACATTATCCTAACTGGATGCAACTCTAGAATTAAGCTGGTTTTGAAAAAATAATTTAATTTTCAACTCCCAGACTGAAGACTTTTGCTATCCTCACAGTTCACTTCCCTGGATGAGAATAAATGTTATTTAGGTCACAGGATTAGAAAATAGCCACACAGTTTTAAACACGTGGGTATGGTTAAGATTAATATAATCAGTGCTTTGACAAGGTTTTTGATAAAATCACAAAAATGGAAAAAAAAGTCTGATTTCACTGCACTTTTTTTGACTTAACAGTAATACATACTAAAAACATACTAAGAACACTCCCATAACTTTTAAGACAAGTACGTTTGTCCAAAGGGTTAAAACTGGCAAACAAAGAAAACTCATGACAAGTAAACACCAAAGAAAAAAATCTATGGCCTACGAGCAGAACTGCATGTACCAGTCATTTGAATAAGAAGGAGCAGAACAAGAGTCCCTCAAACTGCAGTAACACACAAGTAACAAACATTTCTAACCAGTCCTCATTAATTGACAAGGTATTTTTACATAGTTACAACTTCTGTTTGGGAGAGCCAGAAAAATACATTTAAATATATTGGAAAAAAAAAACTTCAAACATTTGGCTGAGGAAGTGGAAAGGAGGGATCAGAACTGTACAGACATTTTCACTGATTTTGCTTCAACCCTGACAAAGTGAAACAAAAGAACGCAAGACTCCTTCCCTGTTTGGGCATGCATCATTTTGTTATACCCTACTGAAAAATGCAATACAGAACACACATTTTTACCTGCCAAATTTCTGATTTTTCATATGATTCCATGCAGCTCGGGTTACCAGGAACGATCCCCTCAAATGAATTCTGTGAATTATATCTAGAACAAATTAACATCAGTTTAGTAATTCCAGGATTTGTCTCCCAGATTGAAATGCACCATATTTCTTCTTCATGACAAAAATGTACTCCCTTTACACTGTTTTTTTGTTGGGATTTTTTTGTTTTTTGGGGTTTTTTTGTTTTGTTTTGGTTTTTTTGTTTTGTTTTGGTTTTTGTTTGTCTTGACAGACCACTTTTCAGAACTTCCCTGAACATACACTGATTTATGAAGGGGCTGCCCACATATACCACCTCTTTAATGGGCCTCTTCCATACAGAATTCAAAAGCATTCAAAATTCCTGCACTTAGACCAGAAGTACAGAAGACAGACTATCTTTGTAAAGTCTCCTCCACTGACTTATCATCATCTACCACCTCAATGAAGGTTTTGCTTTTTCTTCTGTCCCTTGGCACATCAGTTTCCTTTCCTCTCTGCTTAGTTCTGGGTCTTTTAAGCCTGTTTAGTATTCAGCCACTCAGTGCTGGCAATAGGAATGTTGTGCTCACAAAAACTATTGTGTGTAATTCACATGGCTCTTTTTCTTACTGCATTTGGCAACCAGGAGTGGGAAGAACAGCCCTTCTTACCCTTTGGAACTACATACACCTACCGTGTGTTGCAGCACAGACCTGGTTTGCACACTGAACACAAGCAGCGTTCCACTAAGCTTGCAGGGCAAAAGGTAAGCCTTCCCTGTCTTTTCTTTCTTGTTCCCGTGGGAGGGATGTACATGTCATCTTTCGCACAGAAAGAACATTTGGAAGTTGTTTTAAAATCAACTCACCCCAATCTTCATCACTTATCCGAACAAAAGAACGGTCTCTCAGGATCCTAAAATGCGACATTAGGAAAACAAAACAGATGTAAGATCAACATTTGTTTACACAAAAAGGACAGCACACACTCAAACAGGACAGGTATACTCACCCAGCATTGTTTATAACAATATCTGAAATAAAAAAAAGGTAACTAATTCAATGTACTGATAAAAATACAAGCTTTCTATTTTTCTCCCACTTCCAAATATACACACACAAGAACACTGGACATATACATCATATTACATATTACACATATTACATATTCAGTAGCTCCTTGTCCTGATTAATGAATTCTATCCTTGAACAAATATTATAACATAAAACTTTTGGACAGGCAACTCAACCTGACAGGGACCTAAATGGGACAAAGCCTGAAAGGCAGGCATAGCTGTGAAGCGCTGGCTGCCTAGGAATCCAATATCTGCAGGATGCAGCTATCCTGTACAGTTTTGAAGCCTGCTTTGAATTTCAGAATGCCCCAATTATGCAGTTTATGCCACCACCTTTGTTGCAGTAGCCCAAATGATAACTAGAGGAACTACAGAGTCTCAAAGCTGATAAAGTGACCAGGATCATAACAATTTCTTGTCAGATATTTAACTGGGTTCCTGTTGGCCTTGTGTACTTTAAGCCATTTAACCCTGAGTTAAATTCACCAAGTAATTTCAAATAGTGGAAATCACATGGTTAAAAATAACTTTAATTGTTAGATAAAATACCTTAGGGTTTTCTTCTTTAATTTCTGCTAATGCATGTCGACCTTATGTAAGCAGAAGAGCTTAAAAACATGAAATGTTGCTTTCAGCAACATTATTTATGCTAATTCTATGCAGCCAGTTATAACACTTCATAGACTTCGTGCTTTGTGACAGAAATTGTTAACCATTATTGAAGTTCCAAAATTCTGAAGTGTAGGAAAATACAAAACATATATTAAGCTTTACACCTCTGTTAAAACCACAAAAAAACCCAGAGAAACCCAAAAAAACCCCCAAACCAAACAAAAACACCAACAAAAACAAAGAAAAACAAACAAAAAAAAAAAAACCCAAACCAAACAAAACCCAAAAAAACCAAACAAATAAAAAACCCAAACAAAAGCTGATAATTTAGATTAAAAGCTGAAAGCTCCTTATTCAGATTTCACTGACTACAGGCATCAAGAATTGGTGAGTACTACTGTGGTCAAAATGTATTTCATACACAGGTTGTCAATTGCACTGCTTATAATGGATTTGCACTTGTAAACAATTTTCTACATGAATTAAGCAACTGTACCTATCCTCCCAAAAGCCTCAAGAGCTGTCCTCACCAGCTTCTCACCATCTTCTACGGAATCTGTAAGAAAAAAATACAAATTCTCAATTAAAATTAACTGGATACACTGCACTTCCAGGATATTAACAACTAATTCCACAGAGCTAAGAAAAATAAAGTATACATAGCCTCAGTGAAAACTAAATTCAAATCCAGCCATTATCTGCATGTGGCCTAAAGCAAATCCCACACAGCAAATCTAAATGATACAACATTTGTGACAGCAAGAAAAACACAAAGCAAAGCAAGCAAGAACTATCCATGCCCATTTAGCATCTGAAGACTGCAGATGAATGGCTACTTAATACTTCAATGTTAAAAACTGAGATAAAGAGAAGGGCATTAGTAGACAAATCTTAATTAAATGAGGCAATTAATGCACCTGCTTTTAGCATGTCTCCCCACCCCACATGGTCTCACACCTGTTTAATGTATATGTTAATGGTAAGCTGGCAGTAATCTTTCACTAGCAGCATCGACTTTTCATTTAACATGTCCACTATTCCTACAGATAAAGCATTACACTCATCTGGACAAATAACATACCATAATTGGGTACTGCTTTCCCTCCTTTTGCTCTGATTTCATCAACAACTTTGTCAGCAGCTGAGGAGCTTTTGCCATATCCTTTAAAATCACCTCCAAGATCATTCACTGTGCAGGAAAAAGAAATGAAAATTTTGTTGTTAGCACTCAGACTTCATGGTCTGTCCTTACCTCACTATCACACTGGAGGTTATAAGGAATATTAATAAAGCCTGCCGCATCTAGGATCTTACTGAGAATCACAGATGACAAGAGAAAAATAGTAGGACATATGACTATTTTTTTTAAAAGTAGTGCAACATACATTATCACTTTTTCTTTAAATAGCGTGGAAAACAGAACCTTTTTCCACCCCTCCATCATGTATTTAACTTGCTTGCCCTGCCCAGGCTACCTCTGTAATTGTGTTGAAGTTCAGAGATAAGTATCTAGATTATACCCCAATCACAAGCAATTTATTCTAGTCTCTAACCACTGCATGAACCAAAAACAAGACTTGATTCCTGTTAATAGAGATGCTAAACTGTTACTAGTCAACACCATCATAGAAGAGACCCAGCGGTCTGAACAAAGTGAGAAGTGCCTGCTCTGGAGCTTCAGATCCTGCCCACCAGACACACACAGCTGGTCCAGGCTGCTCTCCACAATGGGGCACGCGTCACTAATGGCAGCTGGAATGTAATGTTGCCACACTCTGCTGCACTCCTGCACATCCCACAGCTTCACAGAATTACCAGGGGAAAAAAAACACTCCCAAAAAAATCCCATAAAACATTGTATTTGGACAAAAAATTTCAAAAAATTGTAATAAGTTGTTTAAATGGGTTCAAAATGGAATTGCAAAAAAGCCAGAATTGACTGAATTTACATGCAACACTGGTATTCTGCTAAACAGTCTTTTGCTATGGTGAATTCCAGCTTTCTGCCTTCTAACTTCTAAACTCAAGAAGCCAGACAAAGTAAAATATGAAGGATATTCTTGCTGGTCTTGATGAAAAGCAGCAATTGCCAAGTCTGTTGTATCATGACAAAATGAAATAGACCCATTTTGTGCTTTTTTTTTAACTCTATGTAAATAGGAACATGGCTCGCAGGACACACCACAAAATCACTGTATTATCCAGATCAAGAAGCCTCATCTGGAATACTATATTCAGCTTTGTCGTGCAGCACTTCAAGAGAAATGTAGAAAGACGGCAGAAAATTTGTGAGTAAATAAAAATGCCGAAGTCCAGAAGAAGCAAGCATCAAAAGAGGAGGGACATGTCAAAAAAAACAGAAAAAACAACCAAGCATAAACAATCAAACCAAACACAAAAAATGCCCAGCCTTAAGCAGGAAGTACAAGTACCTTAACACTGATGCAAAAAACAACGGAGACAAAAATCTCCAAGCTAACAGATCAATATGTAACAATCCAAATGTGCAGGAAACAGAATTCAAGTGAAAAGAATTAAGGAAAATTTCTAAGTGTAGTGATGTGTTAGGATAGGCAACGCAGGCAGACTGCTCAGCCTGCAACATCCATGGTATTAAAGGAAAGCGAATCAGGAACAACACCTGGGAAAGAAGAGTGAACAATTTGGGTGGTAAACATATACAAACCATTCAGTCCTGTTAAAGCCTTACAACTCTCTACCACAGACAAGTTTATATATGCTTATCCCATACTTCAATAGTAATTTGTTGACAAAAATCTAATTAAATATTTGGTAAAATTTTCAGAGGTGGTAAAGTACCTTAGGCTGAGCACAGGCACTAATGGAGTTGAAACAAAAATGAGTATGCAAGAAAGAGTTGAGCTATTATAGGCCTTAAAAATAGTAATGCCATGACTGTGAGAGAACAATGAAAAAAAGCCCCTAACAACAAAATAGAGAAATAACATTACTTTAGGCCCAAGGTTTACATCATGCAATTTTCAGCTGAAATCACGCAGTCGAAAAGAGCCAAAGACTGTAGTGGTTGTGGCAGGGCATAGCTATAGTGTGAATCTTGGAGAAGAACTCCTCTAAGGCTACGAGTGTGTCATAGAAGAGTAGCAAAAGCAAATCTGAAGAGTGAAACAGTTGGTGCAGAGCACCTGACATCTACAGTACAAGTTTTTTAAACAGTAAGCCAGCTGATTTCTTGTGGTATTCTGGTGTCACAAACCAAGCACACATGAACAATGTAGGTGTGCTGATAGATTGCATCTTCCAGTCTGTTTTTTAAAGGACTCATGCAATTCAACACCATTTCACTATGCAAAAAAAAAAAATACAAATAAGATACATACCAGGAGAGATGCTTCAAAAGCATGACTCTAAACTAAAACAGCAACACAAGAGCCCTCAGACAGACCAGAAGAAATGGTAGGTCTGGAGATGACACAGGATGCAAGACAAAAGCAAATCAACCCTTCTTTGTCCTTTCAACTTTTCCTGATGAGAAGCATGAAGGAGATAAAGAATAACAAAAAACAGTGGTAGCAGGCAGCCTCAGGGTGATGGGAAGAGAGTTTTCCACCTAGGTTGCTCTTGTCAATTTAACCACACCAACAGCAACTCACTCAATAGAGATGCAGGACTGGACAAAGGCGTCATGTTGGGGCCTACTGTTATTCTTCCAACTACTCAAAATATTCTTCCAGAGTATTTGATCACTGGTCTCAACATAGCTTCATTTCCATAACTTATAAAAGGGAACTTGTTTTAAAGAGACAAGGCAGCTATAAGCCTCATATCTGCTTGAGTTTTATAAAACTAAAGATTTATACAAGTAGTTTCTCAACTCTTTGAAGTCAGAATTGTAAGAGAACAAGAGAAACAAATACAAGCATGTAGAGGTAACACTGCAAGACAAGCTGAAGTGTGGTGAAGCTTCCAAAAGGAAACAAGTAGTTGCCTTTACAGTCAATTCTTAACTTACTGTTTAGTTATTACACAATAAGGGCAAGAGATAAAGGAGCATTAGCTGTGATCAGGCAATAAAATACATTTTCTTTCAGATCATTCTGGAAAGTAAGACCACCACCATCTACAGAGAGTCAATACAAAATACTTGGACTGCTTTAGTGACATAATTTTTGCTAAATAAGAACTCAATGTGAATTATTCACATCCATGGTAAATATAGCAAGTATCAAAGAAGGCAATTAACAGAAACAAAACAAGAAAAAACAACACAGATTTTTTTTAAGTTGTCTACATTCATACTCATTTTCAATCAATGATGTAAAACCAAACAATTTTCATGAAATTTTGTAAACTGAGATTGGCATTGTCATTAGAAAACTACAAACAAAAACAGCGAGCAAGTTCTTGTCCATAAATCTCTTCAAGCATTTAATCTTGAACTCATCAACAGTACCTGTACAAATTCATTCATAGGCAGCAAAATTATAAAATCATAGAACCTTTTAGGTTGGAAATATCTGTAAGGTTAAGTCCAACCATTAATGTAACACTGCCAAGTCCAGGAGTAAACCACATCCCTAAGTGCCACATGCAAACATCTTTTAAATACTTGCAGAGATGGTCATTCAGCCACCTCTCTGGCCTGTTCCAGTGCCTGACAACCCTTCCAGTGAAAAGATTTTTCCTAAGAGCCAATCTAAAAATGGCAATGCTGATTGCTGGTGAGTACCCAAAATATAACTTAACCTTCAGGACTGCCTTGGGATACAGCATTTTTCACAACTAAATATGCCCTGCTAATGTTCAACCAAGGAACTACAAAACCACAAGAAATTACTGACAGCTACCTGGCACTGACACCAAGACCAGACGGCTCTTCTGTCCCATGAGCCACAGAAAGAAACAATGCTTTGAGCTACATTTCAGTAACTTCTTTCTTGAGAGAAAGTACTATAAGATAACATATTCACAAATTCAAATGGTCATATTGGACGATTCTGAGCAGAATTTACCTAAGACAACACACTCTCTGGCCACAGATTGTAGTAAAAACTTGTATGCATAATTGGAAGTTAAATCAAGAAATTATCTGACTCAAACTGGCTTTCCAGCAAAGGTAAGCTCTAGGACAAACTTGGGCAACTTGTTTCATAAGAAAATAAAGCTTAGAGGCAAAATTAAACAGCAAAAGATAAGACAGAAAACCATTAAGTAACAAAGGTTACTGTCAAAAAGGGCATGGACTGTCGAATGCAAGCTATGTGAAAAGGCAAAGGTTACTGTCTAGATCAAGTTAGTTAAGATAAAACTTACCAACTACTGAAGCTCCTCTTTCAGCAAAAGCCAGAGCATATGCTCTGCCCAAACCTAGTTTAAAAAAAAGAAAAAGTTAAAAACAAGAGTGAATTTGTTTCCTGGATCACAATTCAGACAAAAGCTACAAAAAAATGAACTGCGTAAAGAAAAATGCACCAATTCAAAACAAACACCTTGCAGGTTCAAAGTAAAACATTATTTCCCCCAGGAGCTCAAAGTCTTTTATAAGAACAAAATATAAAAGTAAACAAACAGAAAAACAGCAAGTAAAACTTCCAGTCAGGAGAAAAAAAACCCAAACAAACCATGCTTACTCTTCGTTACTGGATTCAGCCGAAGCATCTGGGAAAGCTGTATGCTGCTGAGTTTGTGCTTGTGATAGAAAAATACATTTGAAAGGAAGAACCTTTAATGTCCGAAGGTAACACTGAAGAAGGAGGGGATGTTTCAAGTTAATTAATTATGCACTAAGTGAATAAGATACTTTCCTAGTTAAAGTTAAAATTTGAAAAAGAAACTGAACAAAATTTAACTGTGACTGAAGATATATTGACAAAATCATTTGGATACAAAGGAATGCCTAATACCTCAGCTAACCAAACAGATACATAGTTTGCCTGTCCTAAGAGAAGACTGTCATTTCTGCACTACAAACAAAAGCAAGGGTCTTAAACCTTCACTCTGACTTAGATTCTAGTTGTATTTGGCATTCATTGCAATAAATGATTTACAGATATACTATCCACTGTAGCAATCAAAAGTTGTTTGGATTAATGGCACTGATCCTTTTTTTATTCATTTAAAAAAAATGGAGATTGGAATGATCAAAAAACCATCAGTCAGAAGAAAGTTTCTCAGAATACAAACAGTATCTCTTTGCACCTCACTTGGACATTCAAAGCCACTTCTCAAAAAAAAAAAAAAAAAAAGGAGGGGAAAAATAAGAATTGTATATACTGTTTTTAAGTGCACTAATTTCACAGCAATAAATTGAAAATTTCCTTAAGACTCCCTTAGGCCTCTGCAACCAAGAGTTTCACATGTGAGGTGCATATACACCCAACTGCTCATATAACCCAAGTCCAAGAAAACCTTTTTTTTGTTTTGTTTTGAAAAGCCACCGAGAAGTACACAACTGAGAAATGCACAAAACTCAGGCCATGCTATATGAGCTCGTCTTCTCAACTACTAAGCAAGGACTGAACATTTAAGAATCAAAACTAACCTTAAAAAAAACAAGATAGGTTGACTAAACAATGTCCAACACAGTAATTCACAGAGGATCTCCCCAAAGTGAAAAGAAATACTTTTCAGATATGTGCATATGTGCAAACAGGTATGACTTTGACACAAACTAGTGATTCAGATGTCTAAATAAATTCCCAGGTCTGATCTGTTCACCAGCATCCAGCTGAAAAACAATGATATTAGTAATGCAATCTAACTACAGTGATGTAAATTAAATAAAAGCAAAATGAGAACTAATCTGTAAATAACAGGTCCTCCCTTAATCTTGGCTTAAATTTAATCAACACCTACTGAAAAGCTGTTGTGAAATAAAACATACAAGAGGAATTTTCTCTATTAACAAACCATTTTCAGTCTAACCCTATGAGTACAAGGATCACTGTACACACACTTATGACATGAAACTTTTACTCAGTGCAATACTTTTTGGAAGCTTTGTTACTGCCACAGTGACCTTGTTTTGCTATTATGCAAGGTCTTAACCTGTTCTTCAGTGAAACTTACTATATAGGGAAAAGGCCACAAGCATAGATGTGGTAAAAGCAGAAAAGCACCATTAAAAAACGTGGTCTCAATTATTATCAGGTTGGTCACTTTCAGGTGATGTACATGGACTGTTCAGCGCTTTCCAAAACTACTTCTTCACAAGACATCACTTAATCTAGGACCCCAAAATGACTCCGCTGGCAACATGCGGCACCACAAAATGAGAGCAAAACTCCACTGTGGGGAGGGCAGAACCTTTTCAGAGTATGGCTAAACAAGTTTCCTAAAGAGCTCATCACAAACACAAACTGCCTCTCATTCATCCACACTGACAGCCCGTATTTTTGCTCAACCACCAGAGTAGGCAAAGGCCAAAGCATGGACGCAGAGAATGAAAAAAAAATAATCAAAGGGGGAAGAAACAAATAACAGAAACACCCAACCAACCAACCCACCCCACGCCATAACAACAAATACAAAAACATTTCCTGGCAAAACCGAGCATTCCACGTTCCCCGGAGGGCTCAAGCCTGCAGACCACCAACAGCGCAGGGCCAGCCCTGCTGCTGGCAGCTGTCTCTCCCTGCCGCTGCCCGCAGGCCGGCTCCCGGGAGCAGCGCGGGCCGGGCAGGCAGCAGCGGGTGGGCGGCTGCCGTCAGCAGCCCCGACGGCACAAGGGAGAGCCCTGCTGCAGCAGCACCGTGCCAAGCCACACGGGTCACACGCCTCCGACGCTACGTCCAAGGCTCAGGTGGAAGGAATTAGGGTACCAGGACAGAGCTTGGAGGAAGGCATCCACTGCTGAGAGGGGCGCAGCGGCGCTGCTCCCCGCGTGTGTTCAAACAGCAGAAAAGCCCCACGTTCGGAGGGGTTCCCAGCGTGGGCAGCGCCGGGCCGGCCTCGGACGGCAGCAGGAGGCACGGCCCTGACCCCTGCACAGCCTTGGCACGGCCAGAACGGCACGGACAGCACCTCCCCCGCAGCCCCGCTTCTCCCCTCTGCGGAAACAACCCGCTTTTCCCCTCCGAAGCCGGACCGGCTGCCCCCGGGACACCTGCCGGGGCCGCGGGCAGCGGCGGCTCCGCGGAGCCCGCACCGCCCGGGCTTCCCCCGAGCAGTTCTGCCGTCTCCCGTGGGGGCGGAAACCCCGGCCGGCGCTCACCTCCTCCGGCGCCTGTCACCAGCACCACCCGCCCGTCGAACCTCAGCCCCGCCGCTGCCATCGCTCCGCTCCGCTCCGCTCCGCTCGGCGCCGCCCGCCTCCACTGCCCGACCCCACTGCCCGGCCCCGACCCGCCCGCAGGAGGGACAACACGGGGCGGAGAGGTGCGCCCCAGCGCGCATGCACCAGCACCGCAGCCCGCTGGGAACTGTAGTGTGCGATGGGAAGGGGAAAGGGACGGGTAGGGGAAAGGAAGGGGCGGGAAACGGAGGGGCGGGAAGGAGGGCAGGGAAGGAGGGCATAGGAAGGAAGGGGGGAGGAGTGTCGAGGAGTGTCGGGGGAGGGTTGTGCAGAAGAAGGGAAGGGATATGATGGGATAGGATTACGAGAGGGAAGGAAAGGAGAGAGAGGGGGAAAGGAAGGGGAGAGGATGGGCAGGGGAAAGTGGTAGGGAAGATGAGTGCTAATGTCTTTACAAACAATTCGATGCACAGAAGTATGGGTGTTAACGTCTTTGAAATCGTTCTTAATGTCGCTATTAACTTCAAGCTGCAGGTTTGTTGCAGAGCCGGACAGCTCGACTCCTGAAATATACAAGGGTCTGCAATAGCTTGTGTTTCTGAGCTTTGGATAAAAGGAGGCTGTGCCCTCCAAAACTTCGAGACATAAAATCCCGCAGGTGTGTGCCCCAGTGAACTCTACCCCATTATTCAAATAAAGTTGCAGGACTCTTCTGTCTCCTTTATGGACACTGGTTTTTCATAGTGTGATTTTCCATGCAAAAGGAAGGAATGGGGAATGGAGGAGAGGGAAGGGAAAAGGAGAGGAGAGGAAGGGTTGGGGGAGGTGAAAGGCAGGGATGTGGAAGAAGGAAGGGAGAGGGATGGGTGGGGAAGGGATGGGGAACAGAGGGGAGGGAACGAGATGGAGAAGACAAGGGGAGAGGAAGAAATGAGAAGGGTAAGGAAGGGATGCAGAGGACAAGGAGGGGCTCGGGACGGAGGCAGTGGGGCCCAGGATCAGCCCTGCCTGGCCCTGCTTTCCCAGGCTGGCTGCTGTGAAGGATGGGAAGGAGCGAGCTGTCCTGTCCTGTTCTGTCTACGTGCCCAGCGAGGCCATTGCTGGGCTGGATTGTGAGATCCTTGCTGGATTGTGAGGCTACCCTGGTGTAAGACATCCTGCCTCCGTTTAAAGCTAATCTACAGTTACTTCTTTTATAGTAATCTTGTTCATGGTGTGCAATTTTTCTCTCCCTCTATTTACAATTTCCCAGTGGAAACATTGCTTTCCCAGAGCCCTGGGAACTCTGTTGAGCAGTGAAAGTGCAATACAGCGTGCTTTCTATGCCCCACGGATTTTGGCTGCCCATGGGTGGAGGGCAGTGCTGGGTGCAGGGGCATGGGGCCTGCAGGCAGTCCCAGGCCCAGCACAGCATTCCCACTGGATCCAAAGGATCCACCATCAGGCACAGCTCAAACCCTCAGAAAGGTTGCCGGTGGTGCCTCTGGGAACGTGTCTAAGAAAATATAAAAGGTGTTTTGCAGCAATTGTGGAAGAGTGGGGAAGCTGAGGGAGAAGCAGCCCTGCAGACACCCAGGCCAGTGAAGAGGGAGTGACAGTGGGTGGTCCAGCTCCAGATTCCCTGGAGCCCGTAGAGAAGACACCCCATGGAGGTTCACACTGGAACAGGTTTGCTGGCAGGACTTGTGATCCTGTTGGGGACTGGAGCAGCCTGTTCCTGAAGGAATGCATGCTGTGGGAGGGACTCACGCTGGAGCAGGTCATGAAGACCTGCAGCCTGTGGGAGTGACCCCATGGTGAAGCGAAGGAGAACAGAGTGAAGCACAAAGAGTAGCAGAGTGTGTTGTGTTTACTTGAACCAGACCATGGGTTAAGTACGAATATACACACTTAATCATTATATTATTGCAGGTGTTGTGTGAGACAGTGTTATTCAGAATGTAATTATTCTGGTATTTCATAGGGCCAATGCTTAAATCTAGGGGCTTGCACAGGGAACAGAGGATTGTAAGGAATGCACAGAATTATTTTTTCAGGAAATCATCTACAAATTCCCTCTGCACAGATAAACTTTAATTCATTATTAACCTTTCTTGTAAACTTTGGATTATTTCTGCAGCTAATAGAAAGAAAAAATGGTTTTGCTGCCTGGTTATCTTCTTGGCTGTAAATGCCTTACTGTCTACATTAAAGAAAGGTGATAGTTTCCTGAGTGACAGCTATTTGGAGACTTCCAAAATAGAATAAATTATAATTTCTGACCTCAAATAATCTGTAGCATTCACTCCTTTAGAAACAGTAGGAACAGAGACTAGTGGTCTATGATTTTATGACTCAGTTCGGCTTGCAGGGGTTTGAAAGCTTCAACTGCAACTTACACTGTGGGCACTAGAGTGAGCCCTTGCTACGGTAAGGCTGCCCCAAGTGCCCACATTCATAGTACCACCCACAGGGAAACTACTGGAAACGACAGGGGAAAAAAACATTTCTGAAGGCAGCCAAGGAAACTGCATCAGATAAATAATCTACAATCAATGGCAAGCTTTAAGTGTGGGGGAAAATTCTTGACTGTGCGCAGAAACAACCCATTGCACTGGAGGTGTTTTTTTCTGTCACAGCACTAAATACCCTTACAACTAATTAAACTTCGGAAGTTTGTCTATGTCGTTTGAGTGCAGCTCAGTAGAAGAGCGAATTGCCCAGCAGTGAGAGGCCCGGTGCAGCTGGGTGTGTTTTGCAGAGAGAACATCGCTGATTGTGGTTTGGCTGTGCTGTACTTGGCAGCAGGAGGAGGCTCTTTCCTGGGGGGGAGGAGGGCAGATCGGTGAGTCAGATTGCAATTGCCCTTCCTGAGGAAGTAACAGATTGAGCCCTTAACATCTGTGAGCTTTGGTTCAACCTCAACACTCAACGTTTTGTTTATTGTTGCCACAGTGTGGGATTGGGCTCCCACCTGGGAAAAGAAAGGGAAGTCTCCAGGATGCTGTGAGAGCAGCATCTAGTAAAGACTGGAAATATCTACAAGGACTGAGTGGTCATCTTTTCAGTACCAATTTTATTTGCATAATCCCCTATGTAAGTGTATTAATCTAGAGCAGCTCAGATCTGTGGGCACTTCTATAAACAAGGCCTAAGAGAGCCAGGTACATTTTCAGTGCTGATTCTGTCCAGCACCAGATCTTTCATGATCTTGAACAAGCCATTTCAGCTCTAGTCTTTCACATTCCATAGTCTTCCATCTCCTGTATTTTTACAGATGATGGGCTATTCAAGTATGGGACTTACTCTTGAATTTGCCTAGAAGTTCGTGGTTGCATGGCCCAAATAAAATCAGTCCCTGAGATACTTCAACAGCAGAATTTGTTGCTTAGATACCAAATAAACAGGCCTTGTTAACAAGTCAGGAACTTTTACAGCTACCTTATTTTTGTGCTTAGAATGGGATTAGAATCAAGGGAGGGCTCACACTTCAAAACAATTAAGTTTCCTCAACAGAATGGTTATTTTTTCCTTCAGAACACAAAATAAAGTGTATTTTTTAATAATAAAGTGCATAAAAGAGATGGTACATCACTTCTATATTTTATGTTTTTAAAGTTAAATTTGTCTGTATTTAAAAGATGCAAAGTACAAGGAACCATTCTGGATGGAAAGGTGTTTGATGGGTTCCTTTAGCAGTCAGAAAAGCTTTGTTCCAGAAGTCATACAGCTATCAGAAAATATCTATATCAGTCTGAAAAAGGTATGATGGGACTGCTGCGCTTACCAAACTGAAGTGATGGTAGGTGGAAACATGAGCAGAGTAGGTGTCAAGCCACAAACCAAGATCAGGTGCCATAGTGAGTTTTCAGTGATTGAGCCATAATGAATGAGAATAATAGCAGGATATCCACATTCCAAACACAGCCAGCCAGGGTTTAACAAAATAAGTCAGTTCAAAAAGGAGGACCAAAATTGCTTTATTTTGTCTCTTAGTGAACAGTGTGAGCTAGCATATATTTATCATTAACATTTATACTGACATTTCAGACATTTTTCACTAGGAAAAAATTGCCAAAACCCCCACTCAGTACCTTGTAATATTGAATGTGATGATGTTTCTTTCCTGTTATGCTTCAAAGCCTAGAGCAGGTAAGTTCTTTCCATTAACAGTAAATTTTCGTGCTGTGCACTGAAGCAAATTTGGTGTATGTGCTAACATCTTTTGGGTAACAGGTTAGATAATTTGGTTTGGGTATTTTTCTTTTACAAGCCTTTTGTAAACTACAGGCTTGCACTAGGGGTTCCCACAGTTGTGGGTACTATGGGAGTTGTAATCCCATTGGAAATGGTTTCTACTGTCTGCGGCTGGAGATGGTGAGCACCTTGGAAACTTTTATACAAGGGGAATAAAAAAATTGACTGACTTGCTTTTACTCTGGATTTTTTAACATTGCTAAAAGATCTTTTTAGATTATAATTTTCAAGTTCTTTATTTGCTTGCTAAATGGTTTTGCTCGTGGAGATTTGCAGAGGCCTATTCACTGGGAACAAAGACTTCTCTACAAACATGATTGAAGGGGAAGATATTTCTTGTCATGACCGGGAACTAGATACTGAATCCATGTTAAAAACTGTAGCACTTTTCACTGAATACTGCAAAAGAACAGCCTCCAACAGATGGTGCCTCCCAATAGCCTTAGTGCTCTAAAAGTCCCTGGGTTTGCGAACAGATATTTTTTTGCTGTGACCAAAGACGCCTTGCGTCATTCTCCCCCATTTCCCCTCTCCCTCTCTGCAGCCATTCTCTGGCTGCCAGTGCAGAGAGGTCATGGATGGGTCTTGGGCCCTGAGCTGGTCACATGTTTATCTCACAGAAACCAATGCATGGCCCAGCTCACCATAGTAATTACTCCCTTACTAAAAATGTTTAGATAAAACTACTTAGAAACCCCAACTGAGAAGTTCTTCATGGTTTCAATGTAATATTTATTGATTACTTTCATCTGCAGCATATCAGCATATAGTAGTATGTATTTTCATTCTAGTTTCCATTCTTTTGTCTTCTTTTATTTTTCTGTGAGCCTGCAGCAATTAGTAAGTGGGGATTTTTTGCCATTGAATCCCTTGTTTGTCACCTTCAGAACCTGAAAAGCAGCTTTCCTGATGAGATGTTGAGGAGCAGCCTACTGTGTAGTAAACAGTGCACACATTCTTATGCACCAACTGCAAATGTAAACATTTTTATAGCTGTTGTCAACAACCCACATCACAGGAGGTCTCATATCCCTGTTTTGGCAAGAAACATTAATTTTGGCATTTGTTGCACATACCACTCAATTAAGTGGAAAATTCAAGCAGGGGGTACAAGCAGAGCTCTATGGAAGCTCTCCATTTGAATCCATCAGAGACAGAGGATTCAAGGGAGACCGAAGCCCTAGGTCAGTCAGGGCTCGGTGGACTGCTGAGCAGGTATGAAGTGACACAGTAGTAGATCAAACTTTTGAAGCAGAAACTAGTTGCTTGTGCAGTCTACAGCTTTGAAAATGCATCCTGTGGTGACAAGTTAGGGAGGTGCCAGCAAAAGGTTATGGTGTTACTCCCATAACACAACCACACTATTTCATCCTAAATGATTCTTCATGAAAAATCCATTAAATTGGCTCCCTTGAAGGGAAAATTTAAAAAAAAGAATTAAAAAGAAAAAAAGGCAGTCCCCAGAAGGACTAAAAACATGAACTAAAACAAGAAGTAGAAAGACTGTCAAATAATCATATGTCACATTCTGTGGAAATTAGGTGCATATTTGCACTACTATAAAGTTACAAGTAAACAGATTCTGCAGATGAGTTGAATCTTTAATGAGTAGATGGAACACTTGAAATGCTTCTTGAGAAAACTGATTTGGTCCACTTGCTTCCTGAATTAACAGCCATACTGAGATTTAGAACAGCTAAAAATTCCAAGAGGTTCTTTTCATAGAATAAATCCAGGCATCTCCTTTAATGAACACAAAGTGTTGTAAAAAGGTAACTTACAAAAGGTAAGTTACTTTTAAACTGTGCCTTCTAAAATGGCCTGTCAAGTTACCACCAAGGACATTTTACAGTTCTTAGTTCCAGTTTTACAGAAGTTTTCTCTGTGCACAACAGACATCCGTTTCCCCTAGATTACCAGCAGAGTTCCAGTTGTGTCTCAGAAATACCCACTCTACCAGCTTCCATCTCAACCACCCCAAGAATGCAAATGAAAGCAAAACACCACAGGTTTAAATAGTCAGTATTCCATGGTAAGAATTCCTCCTTTATTTAAGTAAAAAAAAAATTTTAATCAAGAATACATGAAGTATGGAATAGCCTTTTGTCTAGAAACAAGATGGAGAACGGTCAACTAGCTAACAGCATAAACACCTTGTACTCCTCTTCTGCACTTGCTCTTCTCATCAGAAATGAAGTGGGAAGTCAAAATACCCCATCCAAGGTTCTCCCAGTTCCAAAGCATAGCAAAGACTAGTTTTCTTTGATACTATTTTCTAAAGGGCCTCATTCCCTGTTTCCATATTTTGTAGCATGAGCCTCTCAGTCCTAGTTTTGGGGTAAACCATAGATTACAGCGTCATAGGATACTGGAACTGTAGGATTAAATATATTGTCTTACTTAAACAAAGTCAAATGCCTGTGCTTACAGCAGGCAGCAGTCCTTATCACAGTGTGGATGGCAAAGCAAACTTAATGAGATCTTTGTCTCATCACAGCCCTTCCTCCCAGAAAAGTGCTGAGCTTTTCTTTCCACATTTCCCTAATAGTTTCTCATATGATGGCACAGCAAACGTACCTTTGGGAGTGTCCATACTACTGAAATCAAGTTAGGCAGCCTGTAACTGAGACAGCTTTTGGTTGGGCAAAGAGACTCACTTTAGTTCCAAGGATGAGATAATTTTGCCATTGCTGAATTATCAAGATTCTTGAGATATAGAACCAGCTCTCTTGAAAGGAACAGCTGATCTCATGTCATGTCCCTGGACCCATGCACTTATTCCCCCTCTGGCTCAAAGCCTCGTGGGGTAATAAGCCAGTTGGCCTCAGTCTCTTTTATTTCTGCAACCTCTTAGTAGGCCTAGCAGACCATACACAGTTATGACTCTCCAAAAAAATAAAACCGACCCTCTAACGAACAAAGCAAAAAACCACAGTATCTCCATTCCAGTCAGTGAAGTCAGTGATTCTGGAACAGGGAAAGGCTGTTCTTTCATGTCACAGAAACCCTTAATTAACTCTAGGCTATCAACAGCCAGGGGACTTCTCAGAACCCTAGCCAAGCCCAGCTACTGAAATGGATTCCCCAAATAAAATAGTAAATCCTGCTCAAGAAAGCCAAGTAGTTATTCAACACTATTCGATAATGGAGCATAACTAGTGCATTTGTATTCCCACACAAGAGAAGAAGGGTTGGTGGTATGTGGGCCCTGCTTGAGCTGATTTATTTTATCTACGCCATCATACTCCCTGTATTAGAAAACCCTTACACAACTTAAATGCAATCATATTTTTCATCCACTATTAGCTGCAGCTTGGACAGAAAAATCAAAAATAAATTAATTCTGAAAAAATGTACTTCAAAATGTCCCACAAATGTCTTGCAAATGAAGAGCATTAGGTTGCCGCAAGGTGCCAGCAGAAACTGGAGAATAACTGTGTGAAAGGCAAACAATTTTTCTCTTAGACTGACCTGAATTGATGAAAACCTTCAGGATGATATCCACTAAGAAACCAAAACATCTAATGAAAAAACCCCAAGGTATCTAGAAAGCATGATATGAGGCACAAGGCCAGCTGCTGTTTTTCTTCTGCTCATATTTATGTGCACAATAAAAGCACATTTTAAACTCAAATATATAATGCAAACTGAAATAGGAATTAACTTGTCATAAAGCCAAGGAAAAGCTTCAGTGTTAAGATTTTTACAGTCAACAGTGGAAAGCCTTACATGTAAAAATAATTTAAATCTAAATCACAGTAACTGTAGGAAGCTCTGCCTTTGTCTTCCACCTACCATACTAAGACTTTCCCACACGGGAGAACAACAAATAGCAGATAAGTTTTGATTGCTTGGGAAAGCTGGGCAAGCAAAGTACCTTCTTAATTACATTATTCTTAATCATTAAAGCCTGCTTCTTTGTTTGTTACTGTGTAATTATGGTACATCCCAAAGTTATAAGACGCCTCTTTTCAATTTGCTCCCTAATAGAAAGAAATGCCGTAAGGGATGTTTCTCCAGAAACTGGTGTTGTGCTAGCAAGTAGAAATTTACAGATGGTTACAAGATGTATATCAGCACCTGCATTTCCCAAGCTCACAAGAAAAAGTAGATATTGATTCAGGAGTGTCTTGCCCATAAATCTCAACATTAAAATTGGAAAACAGAACTCTAAATAGTAAAACTGAGTACTAAGAAAAGAGAGGTCACTTCAGCAGTTTGTAGTTTAAACATTAAGAAAATTTGATTTGTTACACAAACTGAGCACTATTGTAATTGTGAAAGAAAGCTTTTTGACATAGTGTGTATGGAGATATTATTCCTTTGTTTTTATAGACATAAAAAGAAATCATGTTAACCTATAGTATTTAATACTATATATGAATTACAAAGCTGCAATATGTCAACTGCAGTATGCAAAATTCAGCATGAAAAGATTAAAATAGTAAAATGGATAATTATTTCAAAACTTCTTTCAAATGCAAGTTTTCTTGTTCTGTTGGGTTTTGGTGTCTTTTTTTTCACAAACTGAAATAACTACATTACTAAGTCTAAACTTTCTAAGTAATAGTCACAGCTTTGCACAACAATTTGATTTTAAGATAAATAGGAAACTTTCCCCTCCCAAAAGATGTTTCATTTATGTGAAATGCATATTACAGAACTTTCCTGGACAACTATAATCTCTTTTGACAGTTGTTTTATCTAGAGCACAGATGTTTGCCACTTAACCATGAATGCTGGCTGACCTGCCCAGATCTCCATAAAAAGCAGTTGTAACAAAGTTTTTCTGCAAATGGTTATGCAAATAGGAGTCTTCATCTCATGTATATGAAGTAATATGTTCAAAAGCACTTCTGGGGAAAAAAAAAAGGGCTTAGAAGTACATGTACTGAAAATCACACTGATAAGGGTATAGATTATAGCCAAAACATTATTAACACCCAGATCAAGATGTAGATTAGTCTTTCAGAGATCTAATTACATTGCCAATGCAACCCTCCCCCCACCATAAAAAAAAACCCAACAAATCAGGAACGTGGTGTTTATTTGTGGTTTTTCATTAAGTAAAGCAGGTAATGTAGCCTATCAATTCTTCTCCTTAGATTACCATGTAATGTAATCCTGGGGTAAAAACAGTAGGAAAGGAGTTGGCTTGTCTTTTAAATGTCAGCTGCTCAGAATGGCAGCAGAAGGCAAAGGAAAGCTGTGGTAGGCGATCACCAGACAGCCAACACTCATTGCAGAGAGACCATCCAAGCCCATGCAATGTACAGCTTACCATCCTACTCTTAACACTGTCCCCTCTACAATGAAGTGGGCTAGATTCCTCTCTGCTAGACCCTGAAAATGAGCACCCTCTGGTCCCTTGAAGAGCTACATGCAGAATTCCAGTTTACCTTTAAATAGTCACATTATAGCCATTACAACTAGAAGGGACTGGAAAGTTACTGAAGCTAACTGCCATCACAATCAGTTCCCAGTTTTCTTGGGAAAATGTAATCTCACTGGGGAGAGATATGAGAAAGCAATTGGCCATCTCCTCACTCTATTGTTTTACAAGAATTTATGGGTGGGGTTGAATCTTTTTTTAGAGGAGACATGATTTAGGGAAAAAAAAACAAAACAAAACCACAAATCGCCTCACATCAGTTGCTGAAAGCTTCCAGATTCCTTATGATCTCTCTACCTCCTAAACGGAGATACAAGAGATCTCAAGAGAACTCAAGGCCAAGAATAAGGCTTGTAATTTACCCAATTGTGTCTTTTTGTTTTTCTGTGCACACAAACGTAATTAAGGAATGGCCAAAAGCCAAAAGCCCACACACAATGGCCCAGATAACCTCCCTATATTTTGTTTTCATTATATGGATGAGATCGTGTTTGTTTACATCTTGTAAAGTGTATCCAAGGTCTGACTTAGCACTTTTTCAATGCCTCTAAAAAGCTATACAATTAGTTTTAAGTTACAGAACTTCAACATGTATTTTGATGGCATTAGGCTTTACATATTAACTAACTGTTGAAAAGACATTAAAATACGCATCACCTGAAGTACTGAGATTTAAATGCCCATTGTAAAATGGTGACTGGATTTTAATGTATTAATAATTATCACCCTATTAAAACACAGCATTATCAATTTTGCAATACTAAATTATGGGATTATGCTACCCATAATTAAACAGTGAGACTGTAACCTTTTTTAAAATCTTGACTATGTCAAGTTTCTGCTAGAGGGTCAATGCCTTCATACAAGTGTACTACAGGCAAAAATGCTGTCAGTTTATTTCTGAATTTTCATAATTAAAGCTACTATTTATGTATGCTGCAGGAAAAAATTAACTGCAAAAGTATATAGCTTGAGTGCTATGTCAGAAGAACATGGTAGGTGTTTGAAAACCAAACACAATTGGTTTCTTTCATCATCATGGAACTCTTTTGTAATTCAAAATGAATGCCAGACAAGAACCAATGTCACAGCATCTCAGAAAAATGTAACTCGAATGTGAGCTAAATATATGGTCTCTTAGCTGTCAAGTTTTCATGGTTATAATCAGATCTCCATGGGCAATTTTCACTTTTTCTAACAAGTAAATGGCCAGACAGTGCAGTTCAGTAGGAAGGTCCTGGGTACTGAAAATGTACATGGCTCATATACATGTAAGTAGGTGTTAATATCAATGTGCAAAGATTACTTAAGCAGGTTTTTTTCCCAGAGAAAATTCAAATTTCAGCATCAAAATATTCTGGTTCATGGCCAAAGATAATCTTCTGTGTTTTACACAGCATGCACATGTAATACACCTGGTTCTAAACAAGGTACTGTCTCCTCCTTTCAGTAACTGTTACAATTTGTTATAAATTAGGCTATTTTGGGGAATCAGGACACAATTTAAAAACAGGATTTGTAGATAAAACTGTTTTAATTTCCAGAAGTTCCTTTTTATTCTCACCCCAGGAGGAAGAATTTGGTATTTCTAGGCAGGAAGATAAAATAAATACACCAGGAACTAAACTCTTTACAATTTGTGCGATTTTTCTCCGTCCCTACACATGACTTCTGATAGACAGAACACAGCATATTTACTGTTTAGGCAAAGCATGGGAAGAGATCTTAATGAAACTCCTTCAGATGTCAACCTAAGAAGTTACTTCTTGGCAAATTCTGGTGTACTGTCCTTTCATCAGTTCCCAGCTGTTTCTAGACAAGTAGTAGTACATCAATCTTCTCTCTCTGCTGAACACCAATGGCTTCCATAAAATGGATTCACATTTTGAACACATTTCTCTGGCAGGTTTCCAGGAATATTGAGGGCCTAATGACCAATCTAACAGGGATAAAACTTAAATTTCTCTCTTAAAAATCACAAGTAGTGCTGAAATCGTTGCAATGCTTTTGTTGCTGGCACAATTTAGTATTTAAAATATGATAAGGGAAAAAAAAAAGACAAGAGAAGTTTGGAGTGCAAATATTCTTTGGTTTACTCATTAAAACAAAAGGACACAGCAAACAGCAAAAACACTGGCAATTAAATAAACAGCAAAATCTTTATAGGCTTCCTAACAAAAAGTCTTTGGCTGTTTGAAATGTATTAACTTCATGCTTTTAAGTACATTACAGTGTCTAGAAAGTCACATTTTTTATCCCCAATATCAAGGCAGAGAGAAGATGAGGAAGAAAAAGAAGGATAAAAGGTAAGAAGTAGGAAAAGAAGAAAAAAAATTATTTAAAGTTCCATTTTTCATTAGTTAAATAGTATATAACACAATGATAACATTAATTTCTGTTTCTACTTTCACTGTACACAAAGCAAATTGGCTTGCAATTTATTTATCAACTTTGGTGAATTCACATCATCATACACATCAGACTAGTATATCAGATATACTGAATCACATCTTTTCGAAAAGAATTGTGACCCTTCCAACCCAGATGATTGATTCTATGATTCTACTAGCAGAATTCTAAAAATCTTAAGGAATTGCACAGAGAAGTCACTGTGTTTTATCTTATCATAGGCAGAGTTAAAATTCTGTACCACAAGCAGTTTCTTGGGATGCTCCTCCCCTGTCCAGCTATTTTCCTGTAGCTTATTCCTCAAATAATCCCCATGTGGTCAAAGGAAGCAAGCACCTGTGCAGATCTATAAGGATCTCTTCCTTGGGAGATCCTGCCTGGCAGACAGGAAGTTTTGACCTCTGAGCTGGAGATGCACAAGCCTGCTGTTAAGACTCTATGTGACAGCATCACTGATTTTATTTAAAACTCAATGCTTCATAATGGCAACACTAGGAAGCTGTTATCTGTGCAGAGAGCATAAAGGACTATAACTGAATCAAATATGTCTATTTTACAAGTAAATGAAAGAAATTACAGAGTGTACCATCACCATGATAGTCTGTTACCAACATTACTGGATTCTGATAGTTAAGAATTAATTCTGTAAATCTATGAAAGATGCGGATTGTCTGACAGCATATTGTTTTGGTTTGTATATCTATCTTGCAAGGCTCTTACTCTACTTGAACCATTCTGTTTGATTGTATTTATCAAGCTATTTCCATAGGCAAAGCACAGTAAAAAAAGTCATGTGCAGTTTTTCTTCCAGATGGACTCTGAATAGCAACAGATAGCGCATAGTAAGAAATCAATTAATAGAGATATTTAGGAAAGATTTGTCATAATGTAAAAACCCTCTTTGCATGCTCCCTTATTCCTTCATAAATCAACAGTGTTCCATCTACAAGTAACTCATAGGCAGTCACCTATAATACAAGAACTTATATGTTCCCCTCATCTAGCATTTTGTTGACCCCATCACAAAGTTTCTGCAGATGGATTTTATAAGGTCCAAAGGGATTGTACAAGGCAGCCAAAAATTCACAATCAGAGAAGTGATCAAACACATTGTTGACGCGTCCATGTGACTTCGCAGTTAGGTGACGCTGAATGATTTCATGGAGCAGCTCTCTACATTCATTCAACAGTTTGGACAAAAAGTTCCTGTCAAAGGTATAATCCACCTGATGGAAACTGACCACGGTCTTAGCCAGCTGATGAACCTTCTTCTTGAATTTCTCCATCAGTGCTATTTCATCTTGATTAAATTGGTTGTTCCTGTAGAGAATTGCCAATTTGAGGACTATTTTAATGAGGTTTTTGATTATCTTCTCTGCTTCTTTTTTATTTTGTGTATATTCCTTTGTTACTCTGTAAAGCTCATCTAAAACATCACTGCTTGTATCATCAATCAAAGTAGTTGCTATTGATTTGGACACCATTTTTCCAAGGATCTTCTTCTGGGCCTGAATGGCCAGACTTTTGGAGTTGAAGACATCTGTGGCCACTAGGAGAAGAAAAAAGTGTGCAGTCAGTACTTTGAAACAGACAGTCTCTGGACAGCAAGTTGAGGGACATTTATACATTCACAATAGTCTTACTAAGTGCCACAAAAATAATGCAATGTAGTTGCAGAAAAAACCCATATTTAAATCCCTAGAACTCTCTTCTCTTTAGGTTTATGGTCTTTCAGACAGTTTTACTTTTGAGAAGATACCAACTGAAGTTGCTCAGAAATGGTTTAGAAGCTCTCTCTGTATATGGATTGATGGAATTTCAAATTGAGGCAATAAAACTGCCTGATTTGATCAGATGAGTCACAAATCTAATCTGATTCTCACATTGGTAATGAAATCTGAAACCAGGATTATTTCAATGTCATGACAAATAACCACTGCTACTCAAATAAAGATAATAATTCAGTGAAGCAACCATTATAAAGCCTTTTCCTGCTTAGCGTTTTACATGATCAGTGAATGCAGACACAACACATTCATTTTTTTAAAGATATCTATTTTATACATATCTATAGATAACCATGCAGAAATACAAAAGAAAGACTAAATACCATGGGTCAGCAAACAACACTGAGATTCTCTGGATGGAATCTGAAGACACTGGTTTTCAGAAGAAAAGTAAGTAAAGATTAACATTTCTATGTCCTATATTTTATGCAGTAAAAGCAAGACATTTACTTTCTAGGGATTGTCATAACAATTGTGAGCATAACCTTTTAAATGTATCTTTTTGTGACCAATGAAGTAGATCCTAGACCACATTTCCACTTCTAAAATTATGTTTAATTACACCCAATGACTGGTTTGTACTTTTGTTCAAAAGAACAAAAAGTTCTTGCTAAAAGACCCCAAACAATGCTTCAGAAACTTGACTTGTGAAATGTTATCACTTGTTCTGTTATCAGCAACAAGTTTTTGACACTCCCTGGGCAGCACTCTCTCCATTAAGACACATGTGAGTTGGTATTTTCAGTTGTCTGGGAAATGGCTGCCTTTGTGCTGCAGCTCTCCTGAAGTCTCAGACAGGGGGAAAGAAGACTACATCTGTTTACATTTACTATACATATGAAAGGTTTGCTTAGCAAACACAGGGACTGGGAGTATTTTCTTTTTTTTTTTTTTTTTTCTTTTAATGAAAACATCAACTCTGCAGATGTCAGACAGTAAGTCCCTGAATTTGGAAAAGGTTTCCTCTTAACTGCTGGTATGTGGGCAGCTGGGTGTGTTCAGACACAGGGTGCCTCAGGGGTTCCAGCAAATAGAAGAAACTTGTCCTTCAGGACATGAAACACAAATCTGTATTTTTAATTCAAGAGTATCTTGAGAAACTTAATAACAAGCTCTCTTTTTATCATCCCATAAACCTTCAAACAGGTTTGTTCATTACAACTTTCAGTGCATATCAGTATTTTGTTTTGAAGTATGAAGTGTCTGAGTACATTTTTTAAAATCTTTACTGCAAGAGGACACTCAAAAACCAAAGAACCCCTTGTTAACTATCTTGGGCAAAGCACTCAAGATCACAAGACAGACACACTTCTCAACCACAAAGATACAGGAAGACATTAAAGATGCTGAGCAGTCATTTTGAACTGAAAATATTTGATTTTCTTTCTGTGTTTTTAAAGCTAAAACTGCAACAGTTACTATTAAAGTGGAACTAATCCATGTTTTCCAAAGGGTGGTCAAATACTAGAACTCAACAGCCAATGCTTTACAAAGATCTACGGATGAATGATAACTTTCTTTCTCTTCCAAAACAGGAATATCAATTGTTATTTCATAACTTTTATTAATTAAATTCTTTTTATTAATGCTTATGATGTCTTCTTTCTGACACTCCACACAGATATGGATGTTCCTACTAACAGCAGTTACTGTTGGCAGTATTTTAAACATTTTACAGTTGTTCAAAAAAACCCCTCTTATATTACATAATTTTATATTTTACAAAGTACAACACAACATGTAGTTACCTTTGCTAACCAAAACAGGAACTGGTCCATTCTGAAAGCTGCCAAACTCCTAAGGTATTTTTCTAATATCTATCCAAGTTTTGGGACTATCCAACATGGCTTACTTTCCATCTACTTTGCTATAAGTACACTAGAAGTTAGTTTCATTTTCCCTGTGCTGTTACATGGTTTCTAATTTAATTGCTAAGTATGTAAATTTCATACTTCAGTATTTCAGCCAATGCAAAAAAGGAACTTGCTAATTCTTTGTAGTCTATAATCAGATTTTTTCCTCCTTACCAATGACAAAGACTTAAAATTTATTTCACAGCTTGAATAAAACTCAGTTTAAGCAGTAAGAGTACAGAGCTTCTTCAGAATGAACACACATACTTCCTTAAATAACAGTAAAGCTATTACTTACTTGTTCATCTAATGTAATTGCAGTTTTTACTGCTGACAGCAGAAAGAGAAGCAAAACACCCAAGGTGAAAACTGGCCTGTGGCGTACTTATTCTGGTAAATGCAGCACACACTTTATCGTGTGCTTTGAAACATTGTCAGAAGCTATCACAGAGAGATTATGGAGTTTTCCTCCTCGCTGTAAGGGCAGCTCCTCTCAGCTACCTTTCTCTCCTGCCTGCAGTGCTTCATTTTGCTCTGGCACCTCAAAAAGCAAAACCACATCTCAGTGGTTTCACTTCCTCGAAGAGAGAGCTGAAAGGAAATTGCAGCACCGAGCGAGCAGAGCAACACTGAGGGCTGTTCCTGCCAACTGACAACTGGAACAAGTCACAGACAGGGAGAGAGAAGAAAGCTCCTGTGACTTGAGAGCACAGGTGACGTGTCCAGAAGAGGTTTTTAAAACATTAACCTGGTATCTGGAAGTGGAGATGCTCATCCGTGTATCAGAGGTGCCTGACTCACAGGATCTGATGGGGAGGGCAGCGCTCCCAAGGCAAAGGGCTGCCAGGCACCCCCTTTCAAACTTCTGACTGCAATTTCAGATACCAGCACCTGAAAATGCACCTTTATACAACTACTCAGGGATACAGTCGTATGTAGACACCTTTTGAAAGTGATTACAGTAGCTGGCCTGGATGTCTGACCACACCTTCATGTTGACAGGTTACATCCTTTCACTTTAAACTGAAATAGTGTAATTTCTCTGGTGACCTGCAAGTAATAACACTAATTTTAAGCATCTCACAGTTTGGTGTACCTCATTACTGCTCTTTATAGCTCCAATTTCTTTCCTCTGCAGTTTTGTACTTTACCTTTTAAAAGGTTATCATGTAAAAATACCCCTTTGAAATCAATGGGATGTCATTTTCTGCACAAATTACTTAAATAAGCATTATTATGTGCAGTAAAGCCACGCCTCCAAAGAGGGAGGTAGTCCTAGAGGAAAAGCTCTCAGAGGAAATCCTGCTTCCATTACTTTGAAATTCACAGGATCAATCTTGGGAATAATGCAGACATCTGCAAAATCTCCTAAATTATTATTTAAATGAGGAAACAAGGTGCTAGAGATAACCTCCTGTGAAAGCTGTGAGCTTAGTGATTATGATATTTTTTGATTTTCATAGCCAAGCACACAGGATATGGTATTAACATGGTATTGACATAGTATATAACATGGATTTTGTGTATTAAAATGACTAAATATTGGACACGTAGAATGTCCAATATTTATTCTGGATGTGTTTTTCCCAAAGAATTTTACCATAAAGAGGTTTTCCTTAAACTGCGGTGGAAGTGTAAACTTTCAGTGAAAATTTAAAATTGTGGTTAATAGACTCTCAGGAGACTGCTATAGAAGTACACGAAGACTCATACTTATGGCTGCAATGCTGACTTTTCCCTCACATGGAAACTAGCACACCTCCCTCCGTACTGTGGCAAATGACTATTACACTATTACCACATACCCTATGTCTCAACTTTATTTAAATTAAAAAAAAAAAGGCAGCATTTGGAAAAAACCCAGCTTTTTTTCTTCCACAAGACAACCGTCTAAGGTAGATCCAACATCACTTGCAGCTGACTATATGCAATCTCATGTACATTGACAATGAATACTTGAGTCACAGAGTATTTTTAAACATCTCATTATGAAGGAGCGGGAAAAAAAAAAGCATCCAGCAAAAAAAATACAGTGAACCATCATAAATTCCATGGTCAAGTCAAGAGCGGAGCTTTCTGAGACTCACTGTGTTGACAGAACAGTCCAAAAAGAAGAGAAAATATGACTGTGAAACACTGTTCCTTGAGACCCAGTTCTCATTTTAGAGACTAGAACATCACGTGCTGCACGAGTTAAGATCCAAAAATGATGAGGGTTTTTGGGAACAAAAACATCAACATGGGGTTGAGAGGAAAGTGACAGCACTGATTGAGGGCTGCAGGCAGCATTTAAAAGATTATCACATTGCATTGAGAAATGTGGGAGTGGACTTCCTGATGGGAATCCTGTGTGGATTTGTGTGTTTGCCTCTCTACAGGCTGTGTGTGAGAACTACAGCTAAAAGCCTGCACATGCCATACATGCATGTTCAGTCAGACTGCTGTAGTGAAAGAGCACTATTTCCCTGGAGGAAGGCAACTTGAAATCAAGTGGAATTAGTGTTATGCTCTCTGAGTGTATGTGACCATGAGTCATGCACCTCCAAAATCATGAGATTGCCTAGATATGAAGGGATGAAAGAATTACTGAATTTTTTATCTTTTTTTGTCTTCTGCTTTCTGGGTCTTCACAGGTCTACACTTGTTTTCAGGAATGACATAGGCCAGAAACATAAAAAAAATAAATACAGAAGCATATACATATATGAATTCACAGATAAATACATGACTTCAGTAAGATAAAGCTCCAATGGTGATAAACTACAAGAGTAAGTACCAGTGAACAAACACATCCTGAGGTACAAAATAGGCAGAATAGTTATAAACCTGTTACCAGGGCTGTAACAATTTTCACAATGTACTTATTACATGACAATATGATTAAAAAACTTGAGTGGTAGGGTACAGACTATGAAGTCTTCAGATATGAACAAGGTAAGTTGATTTTTCTAGCTGCCAAGTGATATATATAGCTTCTTCTTAATAACCATCTGAGTGAGTCACAGTTTCAAAAAGGTTTTTTAATGCTGTTTTCTTTTTTCTATTTTAAGAGGAGAGTCAGTGTTTTGATTCTTATCTCAGTGCTTCAAAGTTTCCTGGGTGAGAGGTATGCTAAAATCCTTACAATCCTTCCCAAAATTCTTCTAGAATTCCTTCCAAAATTAGAGTAGCTCCCACTACTCTAATTTTGGAATTAGAGACCATTAGATTTTGGAACTACAGATGACCACTTCAGCATATTGGCCAATCTCCACATTCACAAGCATTTGTTCCCTTATTGCTTTTTAGAAGCCAATGAAAACTGAGGCTTCTACCAGACATGCAAGCCCAGAAACACACTGAGATCTTTCACTCTTCAACCTCAGACTCTGGGACTGCAACTTCACAGCTGGCTGAGGGCAGGAGTGGGAAGAGACCAGGAGAGCCACAGAGTTTACTGACAGAAGGACGTCAGCAGGGCACATGGCTTGGGCAAGCACCATCAGGCAGTGGAAAACCCAGACAGCAAATGGCCAAGTGCAGAAGGGGGAATGAAAAAAACCCCTCAAACAAGGGCCCTGTACAGTACTTGCTTCTTTCACATGCACCTCTACTTTTTTAATTCGTGTACACGAGGTCCTTATTGGAAAATCAAATATTTTGCTTGGCACCTTGTGCTTAAAAAGAGGGATTTATATATTAATACCGATTCTAACTAAAAAAAAAGTTTTAACTAAAATTTTCAATGCATACAAAGCATTCTTTCATGAGTAACATTTGCCTACAGTTCTCCTAACAGGTAAAGTAAATGGTACTAAATTGTGTCTTGCCATAATTGTTACCAACTGAGCATACAAGGAGAATGTTAATTATTCAAGCAATGTGCACTAGTTCTAGCATTCATACTGGAAGACCTCCAAAAGGAAAACCACCCGATCTGAAGCCAAGCCTTATGCATGGCAAATACTGCATGAGCAGTCTTACTGGATTTGGAAGTCAGCTATGAGGCTGCAAGTCACTCTGGAGCAACAGTTAAACAAGCAATTTCAGAAAAAAATATGGCTAATGAAGCATTTTTGAAAATACAGAGTATGTCTGAGCTGTATACTCAAACTGAAAGGGGGCATATATTGATCTGCAGAAACATGGGAAAAATAAAAGAAAAGTCAGCAAACACCATTTTGAACAGCTTCTTATCATCCAATAAAATGCTCTGTAAGTCATTGCCAATATGTGTGCATGTGATACTGTTTTATGCTTCTAGATTTTGCTATTTAATTCTAATATTAGTGTATTAAAATGTCCAAAATTTTATGAACCACAAAAGATGATCCACATTCTAGCTGCAAAAAAAAAAAAAAACAAACCCAAACCATTAAAAAAAACCCCAGAAAATAAAATAGTTTTTTTGGTCAAGAGGTGAGAAGAATTGCCAAAAAATGTACCTGAAGGTTAAGGCTGAGTAGAGTAGCAAGGAATTATGCTATTTCCAATAAGAATGTTACAGAGTTTTGCAGTCCCATGGGAGCAGTCAGTGCCAACAAGTTATTCTGGTTTTACATGCTTGTGCTTCCCACAGCCAGCCTCTGCATCACATGATACATATACTGTAGCTGATTTAGAAATTTTAAAAAGCCTCCTAAAAGCCATTTTCCTCAAAACCTCTGCATGTATTTTAATTAACAGCATAGCTTTAAAAAGAAGGAAAAAAAATCAGATTTACTTCAGATGACTGCTCTCAGAATATTTCAGGATACAATGGATACTAAACCAAGAAAATGACAGTCACACAGAGCAGTGTTATGAACTTAATTTGGTATTTCAGTCCTCTGCCACCATTTGTTATCCTTGTTGGAATGTAACAACTGGTGCAGTGCTGTTAAATACGCAGCCTGTATATTTCAGCTGTTGGTCCTTTCAGGGTTGTATCAGGTTCCTCTGTAGGTACCAAGTGTCCGTGCACAGTGAATAATAATGCTGACAAACCTTTTCACAGGAAATAAATGTATCTTATGTCATTCCTTCCAATCAATCAAATGCAATGCAGGTACTCTGTATTTTGTCCAGCCTTAGAAATACATACCAAACTGCAGTAAAGCAACAGTGCCAAGCTCCCTAAGCCAAGTGACACCCTAAATTTGAAATCTGAAAAAGTGGTACCTAATTGCTCTTACAACCATCCTGGCAAAAAGAATGTTTTCTCACAAAAAATGAACCCCAAAACACTTAGCTGTAGGCACAGGAACTACATACATATAAAAAAAGAGTTCCTGGCTTGAATGCAGAAGGAAAACCTCTGAGACCAGCAGCTCTGAAGAACTTGGAATCCATTGGATAAAATGAAATTTGGCATATTGCAAAAATACAGTGAAGTGGAAGGTCCGAATGAGATGCCAATCTGGCATGAGAGGGACAGGGAACTCACTCACAAGGCAAATGTCAGAACCTGGCCATCAAAATGCAAAGGGCATGTATTTGAATCACATGTAAAGAAAGCCAAAGCAGAGGCTTCAGAGAGTTCAAATGACACAGAAGTTTGTGAGGGATCTTACAACGTCTTTGAAACTAGTTAAAAATGTTTTTCCTGTATTTCTAGTTCTGGCTCTCTATGCTTCTCCCTGTCAATCTGTAGTTGCACTGTCTGTTTCTTACAGAGAGGATTTGACTCCCATGGTATCTGTCTTTCATTTTAATATTTAAAGCAGGCTGGATTGCTACCATTAACTTTATATGTGTGTGTATATGTGCATATATGTGTATATTATTTTTAATATACATATATATAATATAAATTATATATATTATATATAATTAATAATATATATAATTTATATATTAAATAAATAAATAAATAAATAAATAACTATAAAACCAACTTCTGAGGCACTCTGAGGCACTGAAGACTGCCACAGCTACAGGCCAGCTGCATAAAATCTAGTAGTGACACCCAGGGCTTTCAGTTCTCAGGTGTCTGGTCGGTATATTCATTTGCAATATCAACACTGAATGTAGATTATAAAGAATACACAAAATTATCCCATCTAAGAATTTTACTTATCAGATATCAGCTGTTCTTTACGCCTAATACACTAGAGGCACCCTTCATCTCTTTTTCAGTTTTTAATTTTTTTACTACCTTTTTTTTTTTTTTTTACAAGAAAGGATACATTTTATGGCATTCAATGCATGGCTGTACAGAGAATATGCACTTTGTCTGTCTTCCATATCCGTCACTCATGGCTGCTTCCATGATTATGGAAGACTACAACTGCTGACTGAAATGGTAATTTTCTCTGCACACCTAACATGTTTACTTTCCTATTCCATAAGGAGGAAAATAAACCAACCCCTAAATTTTAAGTTCTATTCCCATTATTTAGTAGCTACAGCCTGTATCCTCTGTATCCATACTATCATAACCTTTATCCAAACATCCAGTCCTGAAACAAGAGGTTGAGTCTTTCATCTTCACTTCTCCCTCGCTGTCAGCTCAGAACAGGCTCTCCAAGACCCAGGTACACAGTTTATCTTCCATAGACTTTGCTTTGTCTCCTCTTTGTTCCCACTAGTGCCATCCAAAACCACCTTTAAAATATTTGACTTAACAACACCAAAACTCTCAAACATAACTTAAGACTGTCTAAACACCAGTCTACCTCCCCTCATATCTTATGAGTTTGGTTTTACTTTCATTAATGTCCTTAAGTAATAGTGGAATATAAAACATAAGAGAAAAATTAGGTCTTCAATTTTGTAGCAACTTAATCTTCTTCTGTAAAATTGAATCTTTGGTTAAACATTATGTCTGACCCTGTCATTCTCTTTTACATCAGGAAGCAATATTATTTGGATACAGAACTCTGTTATCTAGCAAAGCAGTAATAATCCTATTTGTTTTTAAAGGTCGCAAGTATATTTACTGACTGAAAACTGGACAGCCTCCAGAGGTCCCTGTTCAGCCTCAACTGTTCTGTGATTTGTTAAACCTGCATCCTCTCTGTAATCCTCTTCTTGGGGCAAATCATATGAGACTTGACGGCACTGTCTTTTACAACTGTTGACTGCTGCAGAATTTGACAATTTAGCTTCTTTACTTTGCAGTGGCATCAAATGGTATTTTCAGCTGAGCAATGGACAGCACTGATCAACTATGAAAGGGGAGGCAATAGCAAGAAAGGTTGTTGCACCTTCACTTTTCCAAGATTATTACCCATAGTAAGAAGGAGGGAATGCAAATTTCAACCAGGAGAAGGAAAGCCTTCAAGTGGTGAACAGAAGCATTATCAATTTAAATTTCAAATGTTTGCACTGAAATAAAAATGTCAATACTTTCTCTTTTCCTCACCATCATGTCCTCTCCTCCTCACCTGCATGATATCAAGTAACGAGTCACAAAAAAGGGATCAACATTTAACTGCAAGTTACTGATTTTGATACCAACTGCTTGTTGCAAAGAAATGTGAGTTTAAACATGCATCCACGACGCAATGTCCTGCATCACAAAATTTAAATCTCTAATTTCCAGCATTGAGGACAAGGCTGCGAGCTTGATGAGGACATCTCACCACAAGACACCAGAGTCAAACTTTATTCCTACCCCTTCCTGAAGTATCCACCATTACTGTTCACAGATGCTCAAATTTATGATTCATTGTTTCAAGTTCCTAAAGAAGTCTACATCACTATTGCTCAGTTAATGTTTTTAAAACAAGCGTTTTTAGGCTAACAGAAACACCCATTCATTTTCTCATTACAAGTAGGAAAAAACAGCCCTTGGAATCAGTAACTGAACTATTCACCAGAGTCATCTGCTCACTTCCATTAATATTAAACCAAAATTTTAATCTTTCTAGAAATACAACTGTCTCTGTAGAATAGTTTTGCAAAGTGGACATAGCAAAAGCAAAACCATTCCTCAAGAAAGCCTCAGGTTTTAAAACAATGGAGTTTCTGCATTTTTCAAAGGTTTCTCCACACTTCTTTGAAGTTAATTAAATGCATGCTTGCCTGTGCATGCATTCAGTCAGTTCTTTATTAATTGCTGTATGAATGTAAATATTTTGGGATAGGGACTTGAGGGTATCACATTCTTAGAGATCCACTAAAATCACAGGGCAGCTAGCAAGGCCTTAGAGCAACTTGCAATTACTGGCCTGTACAGATTCATAAAATCATCTCAAATTATGTCCCTGGAATTTCAGGTTTCAAACCTTTCAAGGATAAATGCTCTCAAATAAATCAGGTGCTTATTCCCACTTTACTGCAATTTATTCTCATTACTGCAAACTGCCAGCAGGAACAGGACTCTGCAGACACTCTGACATTTGTACATTATCTGTCAAACTGAAATGTAGGTTTTCCCTACTGCTATGCAAAATAGACTATCTGACCTTTGACTACTAATCTGCATAGTTACAAATGCTGATACTAAATTCTGCAAAAGGTAGGGAAAATTAAATAAGTTTATACAGTGTGCACCAATCCTCTATATTGCTTCTGCTGAAACAGAAAATCTTCTGTGGGGAAGATTTTGAATGCCAAGTTCCCGAGACTGAATCCAACATGTGAGCCACCCAGAGATGTGAGCTCTCTCCTTCCCGCTGCCTGCCAGCCAAGCAATAGAAAAAAACCACACACCAGAACTGGGACAGGGAATTAACCAATGAAACTGAATCAAATCACCACCCAACTCAGGCAGAGAATCTTAGGGATAAGAACAAAATTCGTGAGAAAAGATCCCAAAGTTTTGAATGTCGAATGAATATCTCAAAGAACAGGCCTCTCAGTTTCTCTCCTTCTCCCTCAAAGTAAGACTGTCTCCAAATGACAATGGGTTTAAGGCTTGTGCTTTTGCCATCAATATGGTTAAAATCACTGAGATTTCGGCAGTTAATTTAATAAAATGCAGCTAATCCCACTGTGTATGCTGTTCTGTAGTCATGACAGAGAAACGGCCACAAAACAGGAAGTGTACACCTACCATTAAAAAACACAAGCAATTCATCAAATATAATTATGCAAACCAAGAAAACATGAACATCTGTAACTTTCAGATTTCACACCATAAAAAAAACAACTCAGTGTCAATATGTATAAGGCTATTGTTCAGATTAGTGCTACTCATTAATGCAGAACAGCCAGTTTAAGCATCAAATTTCTTACAAATTCATAAACAGCAATTGCTACTAGTAACAGTACTACTGCTGGATACTTCTGGATCTATGAAGCATCTAAGCAATATGCAAACATGAAAAAATAATCTTAAAATATGAAAAAAGGTAATTTTTTCTTTAAAGCCATTATGAAATAGATTAAACTATTTCAGCCTACTACTTCTATTGAGTATGGAGAAATGAAAACCAGAAATTGTTTCACGAAATAGCATAAAAGCCTTCCTCTTTTTGAAATGCTCTACTCTTACCACATTTTGTAGTCTAATTATAGCAAAAAAACAGCCCAGAATTTTGAGATAACACCTGCAATATAGTTTTCATTTGCTTTACTTATTATTAGAGGGACACTAAATGACTGAGTGGAGAGGGGATGCATTTTGCTTCTCAAATAGCAGCATTTAAGAACCCTTCTGAAACTGTAATATTTAATGGGAGGTTTGACCAAATCATAAATCGATACTGATAAAAGAAATGTTGGGTGTTTTTGGATAAAAACTGAAAATTACAATTAGTGTTACATTTTTTCTTAAGCTACTCCTAGCTAATGTATAACAAAACACTCATTATTCTTAGAAGCAATTAATTTAGCCTGTTACTATGCTTGGAAGTAGCACTGGTAAAGAATACAGCTTTACCAAGTGTATGTGCAAAGCCCTTCCCTTACCCAGGTATTTCTTTTGATTCTGCAGAGATTCTCTGACTTTTGCTCCTTGTCTACAACCTCTGTCTCATTTGTGGTAGTCCATTGATTGCAAAGTCCCCGAAGGAAACAACCCAAAGGTGTAAGTACCATAATACAGCAAATGCTATGATCACAGATAAATGAAAGGAAGACTGGGAAACTAAATCTCCAGTACAACAAACAATTTCAGAAGATGAAAAAGCTCTACTCGTAGAACTTGAAACCAAACTGCCTTCTTCCCTTATGTGGAATACTATGAACAGTATTGGGCTCCCCAGTATCTCCCCAAAAAAAAGAGCTGGAAAATGGAAGCAGGTCCTACAGGCTGTCACTAGCATGGTTAGGGAGGTGAGGCACCTGATACCAAAGATGTGTTGAGAGTGCCAGTTTTGGTCAAAATAACAGCTTTCCTTACCAACATGTGCAACTTCTTACTGAATAGTTACAGAGCAGGCAGAGCCAGGCTCTTTTTGAAGATGCACAGCAAAAGAGAAGAGGGCAAGAGACACAAGCAGCATCAAGGGGAAGTCTCATTTGGAACGACATAGCAAGTGTTACCAAACACTGAAGTACTAGAAAAGTGGTTGATAGAGAAGTGGTGGCATCACCACTCTCAAAGACAGCATCAATGCAACTGGAAAAAGCCTGAGCAACCTCATCTAACTTTGAATTTGGATCCAACATGAAAGCTGGCTCTGCCTTCAGTGAAAGGTTGTGCCCAGTGACCTCCAGAAATTCCCTAGAGCCTCAGTTAATCTATGATTCTCTCTATCAACCAGATAGCTCAAGGGACTGTATCTTATTTGAAACTAAGCATGTGAAACTTGCAATTCATTCTGGATTTCATTGCATAAGTATAATTATATTAATGGAATTTTCTCAAAGCAATCTAGCATTCAACCCTACAATCACAGCTAAATGATTAACCTGTTAAGTTTCAGTGATTTTCTGAAGTAATCTATCAGCTACAGCCCATGTTTATCCCGTGGCCTGTGCTCAAATTACCACCTAGCTTCCTCATCTGATCCAGCTGTACAGATTAATAAATACATGAGGTACAATGTGTCCTGCAGAAAACAACTACTGCATATGGACTTCCAAATGTGTTATACAACAAAAAACCACCAGTTCAACTAATTAAATTCTGAGCCTGTAGGAAAAGCAATCAGAGTGGCCATCTGATCCACTCACAAACAGGTTATCTCAAAGATGACCCCAATGTGGCCAGGAAAATAAAAACAACCATTCTTTCAGTTTTGAAGGGGAGAGGTGCAGAGCTTCTTACAGAGTCCTATGGCTTAACAGCCTGAAGTCAGTGCTCCTACTGATAGATTCAAGGGCCCACATCTCAATGAAGCTGCAGCAGCTGTGCTACAAACCATGGCAGTTTTTGTCCTCACAGACATTTATTTCCTGCATCTCACTTCATTAAATGGACTGTCACCCAAACTACGCTAAAAAAAAATCTACCAGTTCCAGCTTGCCTATGAACTATACTCTTACTCCCCCAAAATTTCCCATTGCTTCTTCTTCATTAAGGTTTTAGCTTCTTTGTTTTCCTTTTTCCCTGCTATTTGTACCTCTGGCAATGCTTTCCTCATGCATATGTGATACGGTTTTACAGCACCTGGTTAGTAATAATTCTTTCAAAACTCTCACAAGCTTATTTTCTTTTTTCCTGCTTTCCTGTACTAGGGGGGATACTTTTTTTCCTATCACTCTGTCCTATTAATAATTCCAAATAACTATAGAAGGGACTGCACAAAAGGCCAAATTGTCAAGCATTGCTATGATTTACAAGGCTATGTCCATGATATGCATAGCCAGCTATCTTTTCATTCTCCTCATCAACAGTAAGAAAGTTTTCTGTGAGATAAAAAAAAAAAGTTCTCAAATTGAGTAATCAAGATGTCTAAAACATCCACTGGGGCCAGATGATGCTTCTGAACTGAACTGTCCAGATTATTACAACAAAAAGCCCCTGTTTCATGGGCCTTAATGTTTTATGAAGATTATTATCTTGAAAAGAGAGGCTAAGCAAAGCGCAGGTGAAACAAAGGAAGCCCACATTTTTTAGTCTTTCAGGTGAGAGCAGAAGGTGATTCAAATCTGTGGGGTTAAGTACTAATTACATACTCTATTTCTACAGTTTGGATTTCTCATTCATTGTCATAAAATAAAAACAGGTTCTAACAAATTCTAGTTTTGGAATTAGTGGGATGGAGAATGATACATTACTGAGTCCCGTTGATGAAGTAGGTGGAGTAAGTGGACTGTAGGAGCTCAAGAGCACTTGATTTCTTGTCTAGAACAAAATTCTAGCTTGGAAAACATTCACACATGAGAGGTGACTGCAAAATATCAAAGCAAATCCAGCACTACTTATAGGAGGGAATACCAACTTCATGAAACAGTGGCTGCTCTGCGATTTTATAACCCCTGTGTTGTTCTGAGCTCTAAAAGGAACAAAACAGGTGAGCTCATTCTTCAGTAATCTCATTTGGATTAAAAAAATGCTAATCACGTCTAAAAAAATCTCCAAGCACTTGTAGGCATGCTCTGATCTCTCTCTCTCCTGAAATGTGGTATTCAAAACTAAGTATAAAAAAGGTGCAATGCAGGCTCTCACTCGTGTCTGAGTGTGTTTTACAGGCTATGTATTACATTCACTCTGATATCTGTTATTATTTTACTTTTCCTTTGAGATATTAGACTTCCCTTGTTTTTTTTTTTTTTTAATATACTGCATAAAACCTGTAGCATGAGGCTGAAGTTCTCTGGAGCTTTACATAAATTACTGTTTCCCTCTATTGAAGAAATGCATTCACATCACAATAATCTTGATTGGTGCTGCCATGTACTTTAAAATGTGCACTCATTATACATAGTTTTAACACGACAGCAATAATAACATTTCCTTCAGATCTCAAAAAGGAATTCAGTCAAATCAAAGCCTGAAACCAATTGGTACCTTCCATGGTAGGTGACATGCCACCAATCAACACCAGAGTGAAATTATGCCATGCAGTTAAATGCTGTAAGTCTTCTTATGGACTTTAACACACGATTTGTTTCATCTGGGGTGAAAGCAAGGAAAACAAGAAAATGTGACAGGGTTATTTATATCATGACAGTTGTTGGAATCTTAAATGCAATACAGATTGATGCCACAAAGACACATGCACATATTTACCACAGCATGGTGGGATACAGACAAACACAAAGATTGTTCTGAAGTTACTGAGCAGCCTGGCAGGAGGAAAAAAACCTGTTTCATGTTACCATTCTAATACAGACCATGAAGACATCAAAGGCAGAAGCTGAAAAGCCCACATACACTGCTGTATACCCCATATTCAGCAATTAGTGTAGTATATACAGGGGTAATGCCTGTCTTCTAGCAATGTCTTTTTAGTCTCTGTTTCTGTTAAAAAAAATTAGATTTTACTTGAGGTCAAATGCTCTACCTTTATTTGATTAATTACAAAAAGAAAATCTTCAGGAGTTAGCCATTCAAAATTGACCTTGATTTTGGGTTTCATTGTAACAGTGGATATAGTTCATTTTTACAGTAGTAAAGCCTACAATCTTGGATCTTGTTATGTAGATTTTTAAAAATAATCCACACTAAGTCTACTTTTATAGACATCCCAATGTTCTCCAATTACTGCAATTCCATTGTATAAAGTAGCTGAAAGTGAAGTATTGCTCACTTCAGCATCAGATCGTTCCCAGAACATACACAATGTTCAATGTTATTACTGCACCCTCAACTCTCTCCTTCACTGAGCTTGATCTTCCAACACACGGGAGTCACGCCTGGAAGATGCAATTGAACTTCAGAACTCCTCACAGACCCCTTTACCAGCTCCTGGCCATTTGAGAACCTCTGCTTTAATGAAACTAAACGAAAAAATCTGCCTATGCTTACAAACATTCATTAAGCCAACATTTCTCATGTAGCCTTCTCCTACTTTCACTTTTTAGCTTGTAGCAGATTAGCCACTATACCCTTCATCACTAGTTTTGGCCTTGAAATGTACAGGATCTGGTAAAATACCTGTTCTGTAACTGTCCAAGTGTATCCTCTCCTCCTTCCATAACCAGGACTTACCTCCTGATTCCCTAGGTGGACCATATAGTTTGTGGGTAAATCAGAATTTCTCTTTAGGAGTGACATTTAGTCTGGCACCTAAAGCAAAAATCAACAACCTCCCCTTTGGTAAACCACTTAAAAATTATATATCCTCAGTGTGAAAAGACTGACACACACATTCAGTTTGAATTTGTGAAGCATCCATTTTCTTTATGCAAAAAACCCAAGTTTCTTCATGAAACAGAGCTTGTTGAAAGACTCTGACTATTTTATGCTACATACACTGAATCACTACTAATACATGGGTATTTGACTGCATTTTTCAGTATTTTATGGTTCTATAAATGTTCAATCAGACTAGGCAAAGTAGTCTGACAGCTGCAATTCCACATTTTTACCTGATAATCCCAGTTTTTATTCACATACACACTTTTCTCATGCATTTTCTAAATTGTTCTTTTAAATATGTGACTATATTACCAGGGATATGTTTAGAGACTAACTGAAAAACCTTCTCAGTGACATGTGTACCTCATCTTCCCACAATGGTTACTGTTTCATTTTCCATTCTAACACATTAAGAACAAAGAACAGCAAAACCCAAATATTCCCCAAGTTAAAAATAACTAATCAAAAAGCAACCCCCCCCCTTTTTTTTTTCTGACACCTGCTTCAAATGCTTTTTTTTCAGCATGAAAATATAGCACCTCAAATTGTTTATGAAGAAATGTACAGAAAGGCAAACATATTTGATTTTAAGAATCAGAGTCATCTAAGAAGGTAAGACATTTCTTCAAACAATAAAATTTACATTTCAAATATAGCCAGCTTCATAAAACTGTCTGGAGCTTCCTGTATAAACCAGAGGATCTTCCCTGCTACAGCATGCAAGCAGATCTCTCCTGCAGTAAAACTGAGGGAGAATGTTCACATATTGTCTTTTTCAAAGTTTCTATAGAGAAATAATTTTTATAGTTCTGCTTTTCAATAAATCCGTCCTTCTTCTCGGAAAGAAAAAGAAGAAAAAGAAAAAAAAAAAAGACAAGCTGCCTTTTGGTTCAGCTGTTCATTTGACAAGAAAAAAAATATAAGGATTATTCATATCAAAGAAGAGGCTATTGGGCTCCATTACTTACCAGGTTCTACCAGCACTATTACCATTAATTCTGATTAAGTACAAGGAGACTTTTGTGCAAATCAACAAAATCCTCTTCTAAGCAAGCAAAGAGATGCCCCTGGTAATGTTATATTCAAGTGAAGGAAGTTGTACAGACTGTGAGGGGAAAACCACCCGAAACATTCTGAAAAGTTCTTGTTTTTACCAAATACAAAATGCTTAGGTCACCTTACCGCTTGCTTTTCTGTTGGGGCTTTTAAAGTTATTTTTCTCAGCCATACTGGATCTCTGTATGTTTGAGTCCCCCTAAGGACTTTGTGTAACCATGAAACATCAATTCCATTCTAAGAAATCCAGCATACAACCCCACCACTGGCCTGTTCCCTCATCTATATAAATGCTCTTTTGTATATAGGCACTTTCAGGAAATTGCCCTGCTCCTCCCCCGCTTGCTCCCCACTGTCCGAATCCCTCTCACACCCCCCTCCCGATCAACACCAGGGAATAATTGCATTTTTGTTGGAGCACTTCCAGCCCCTCCACACGTTCCAGTCCAGAAGCAGCAGCACGCTGTAGCTTTGGCACTCTCCTCTGTTTTAACACACGCACACACACACGCACACACGCGAACACTCATCTGCAGGGAAGTAAGTGGCATCAACCCTATTCCCAAAATAATGACCTTTCACTTCTCCCTATGCAACTTCCTCTTTTGCTGAAAAATACAGTGCTCCCAAACTAAAGAAATCTTCCTCTTTCGACATTTGACTACCAGTGTTTTGAAACACTGTTTCTTCCACTTATCTGTACTCCACGTGCGGGTAAATTACCACTGCCGAGGCAGACAGATACCCCTGGGTACCAACACTTCGGCCACTTCGTATCCCACAAAATCACCAGGGCTTCCAACACTTTTGCAAAGGCCTTTTCCCCTCCCCTTTGAATACCCGAAAGCTGAAGAGAGCAGAAACTCTCCTCCTCCATGCTCAGAGAAGCAGCGTGTGGATTTCCACCCCTAATAAATATATTAGGAAAATAAATAGTTCAGAACCGTACCTTCCTTGGGCTCATCGGCTTCCGAACTCATGGCGCCGGCGAGGCTCTGGGGAACCAGATCAACGCTGACGTGCGCGCTGAGATGCAGCCGCAAGTCAACTTCTCTCCCTCTCCCTTTCTCTCTCAGAAGGAGGAAAAAAAAAAAAAAGAGAGAGAGAGAGAGCGAGAGGGCTGGGGTTTTGAGGGGAAAAGTCTACGAATTCAGCAAATCACAACTAACCTACTTGCAAAGGATCCCGCCCCTTTCTCAGCTGCCCACAGTGACTGTCTGAAAAAACAGCACCTTCAGAGAAACCCCGGTTTTACTCGCCAGCTGTTGCCGTTTATGAATCTTATTCTCCCCAGTCTGTAGGAAGGGTGGAGTTTTCACTTGTTGCAGCTTGCCAACGTGGTATGAGAAAGCAAGCAGGAGAGGCCAAAAAAGCCCTAAGTGCACAGCAGTGTCTGATTGCGGTGACTGACAATCACACTGGGGCTCCCTTAACTTGCAGGAAAATCTATTTTAAATTGTTTTGTTTTTAAGGCTAAATTGTACATTTCAACACTGTTTGCTATCTGGAATTACTTCTGCAGCCTCCATAATTACACTGACTAATACTGGATGACTTAATAGGTGCTTAAAGATGAGAAGTAGCAGCCTTCTTTCAGGTAGTTTAAGCAAAAATAATTTTCTTTCAGTCGTGCTCAGTGTATGGTGCCATCTACCCTGAGATTAGTGATTAAGTTTACATTCTAGGAAAAACTATCCGGATTCTTTGTGCTACTCCAGCTACCTACCCCACAGACATCCAGAAAAGACTTGATGTTTTTAACTACTATAGGCTACAGTTTTACAAAGAGATCGGGGCTCTTAGCAGCCACCTCCCAGTTTGCAATGTGTCACACATGCCTTCAGTGCAAAATCAGGGGGAATTACTTGAAAGCCTATTCTCAGTTAGCACAGACTCCAGTAAAATCATTGTCCTAGGGAACCATCTATCCGTGCTTACTCATTTAATGGATTTCTAGCACAGTGAACAGGACAAAACCTCGCTGGAAACATGACTGCTCTGACAAAAGGAGAGGTGTGGTGTCTCAGGTGCCTGATGGCACTTCCAGCTCCAACATGCCATCAAATTCCCACCTACCTCTCTGTCTCACAGGGTCAAACCTGTGGGCCTGAAGGGCTCTCAGGGTCTCCCGGAGGTAACATCATTAACAGCTATTAGTAGTAGCAAATGTCCTACTGCAGTCAAGTAGAAGTAAGTGTATTTGTATTTCACAGTGAAGTCAGAAACAGCCAAAGCTGTTAGCTGCTCTGCACTGAGGCACGAAGGAAAAAAAATAAATAAACTGTTCAGATTGTAACATTCCCTTGTACTCGTTAAGGCTTAAACACTCACAAAGCTGGGAAGACCAGATGTAGGTAAGATGGCCTTGCAAGTAACAGATACAGCATGAATTCTTTACCTATAGCAAAGCTGCCCTGAAGAGTGGGGTAAATAATACTTCAGAATGTTAGCAGTTTTATCCTATTTGCAGTTATTTTATTATAAGGACTCTCCTTTGCCATGTACTCTCCCCACACCTAGGAAAGACAGATTTCCTTTTATTTAAAGACTTTTGGTGACACTGCCAATTTCTTGTTTTGCAATACACATAACTCCATGAGTTCCTTAAACATATTCCTTAAGAAGCTGGCTGTCTTCTGCAGGCCTTATCAACTCCTGTGGTGTACAACACTGCATCCTTGAAAGCACAGAGAATGAAATTGAGTATTACCCTAACTACAACACTGATGTCGCTAAAGAAGCCACATTTTCAAGATAAACAAAAAGGAAAAAAAAAATAAAGTACTAGTTAAGGGTAATTAGGAGATTAAAACCAATCAAAAAACTTCACACAGAATAGAGAAGGAACAGGAAGAAACATAAGGTGAGTCCAGAAGAACTGCAGTAGCCTCTGGGGTCCTTTAATCAAAGGAAGTGTTGTAGAGAAATAGGAATATAAGCCAGCATCAAAATCCCTGCATGATCAGATTTACATATTAGATGGATGCCTTTTGTTATTTTAGATGACAGACAGACACAGAGAGATAATAAGACCTGTGATTAAATGTCAGCAAGTTTTGTAAATCAGGATTTCTCAAATCTCTCAGAAACTTTATACCCCACTGGATAGATAAAAAAAATACAGTGATTTTATTTCGTTGCTTATGCACAAAGTCAAAATCACATCTCCTCACGCAGTCCTGATACTCCTGCATACAGGGTCTCAATTCAGACTACAGAAATTGGTTTTTCTTTCATTTTGGTTGTTAGGCTTCTTAAAAGTATATGTACTGAAAAGACTGGTGAAAAGACTCCAACCTGGCCAAAGACTGGTCAAGTATGTAATTTTCTGCTCTTTGGTTAAGCAGGAACTCATATTGGCATACGATAATAGAACATTATCACCTTTTTCAGAGTCTGCACCCAACCAACTTTAATTATCGTCCTTAGAAAGACAGCAAAAGTAATGGAATGAGGTAGATTAAAATTAAGCAGAGTCAGTGAAAAATACTAGAGCCCGAGTAACAGATGACATTACATCTACAGGGAAGTGACATTTATCAAAGCATCCAGATTTATTTGGATCCCATGGTGAGTAAAAAGCCTGGAAAGCCCAAAAAATCCCTCTTTAATTGTAAACTGTGCATGTGATTTGGAATAGGAACGACAAAAAAAAAAAAAACCAACAAAAATTCCAAAAATATAATTAGTAGGTGCAGCTAAATTTCACAGGACAGATTCTCTTACAGAAAATTACCTTCCTACAGTGAAGGCCTAAAACTCACCACATATCTGGACAGACACTGTTGTGGAGGGAAGGCCAGAATTCCCACAAGAAAATGAAATAATCTGTGTACAACACACAAAAAACATGGGCTGATATACTTCAGTGGCTAAAAGCCTAAAAGCTTCAAAGCTGGGTAAGACAAGGGTAGCATGGTCCTTTCCAACCTTCTCTGCTGAAAAAACCCAACTTTTGGTTTTACTTTGCAAAAACAAACAAACAAAAAAAAGCTAGTTTTGGTTTGGCTTCACTTTTAACTCATCGTCTGTAAATTGTCCTGACTTCTGCTAAACCCTAAGGGAGGGTCACCACAGCAAGAGCAAACTAGAGCCAGGCCCTGGCTTACTACAGTAGTGCATGGGGAATTGTGATGGGATGGCTCAGCACATCCCCCGTCTCCAGCTCAAAACCCTGTTTATGTTTTGTGTCACAATCCATGCTGAGACAGCTCTCTTTACACAAGCATTTGTCCATTAGATACAGAGGCTGCAAATACAATGATGCATTTTGTAAGTATATAACAGAAATAATAGGCATCTTAGCAGAAAAAAAAAGAAAAGTGCTAAAATTGCTGTCAAGAAGACTCTGAAATGTCAAAAAAGACTATAATATTTTGTTTCATAAAAAGAAAAGAAAGCAGCACCACTACCAGAAAAATATCAGCAAGAAGCTTTCAAAAGGAGGCAGCTGCCATTGGAAGCAAGACTAAATCCTCTACTGTAAGAAAAACCCTGTACAGCCCTAGAACAGTTCTAGAGAGAAGGACATGGTAATGTCACACTTAAGACTTCACACATTCATGTGATTTAAAAAAAACCCCAAACTTCCCCATATTTTGTTAACATAATAAAGTTGTCTGATGAATACCTTCTGCTCTTCCAGAATGTCACATTCAGTGGATTTCAAACCTTTAAACAATAAAAAAATACGATCTGTGCCTAACTACAATTCCCTGGCAGAGATGATAGTCATCAGCCATTTTCCCTAAGTCAGTTATGTCTCTTTTACCAACTGTAACTTACTGAATTATTTGAAGCCACATGACAGACCCTGATAGCAGCTGAGGAGATTAGGATTTCCCACCACACTCCCAATTGTGAGGAAGAGGAAAAGGTGTACAAGTAAACACTGCATGTGATATATGGAATAGGAGGGACAAAATAAAGAATGGCGAAAACTCTAAAAAACAGAATCAGTAGACACAACAAAATTTTGTAGGGCAGATTCTCTTACAGAAAAGAAAAGTAACTTCCTACAATGAAGGGCTTAAAACCAACCACACATTTGGACAGATAATGTCGCAGAGGCAGGCCAGAATTCCTGAAGGAAAAATACAAGAAAACCTTTTGCCATTTCTCCTTTTAGCCACAATAAGCTGTTGTGCCTATTTCTGACACTAGAAGTTAGGGTTAAGAGATTTTCAGCTTCTGAGGCTCTTCAGTGTGTGTGGATTATGGATATATGACACAAGTTTTCAAACAGGATAAGGAGAACATCGGACACTATCCTGAATCACTCACACATATTAAATATTTTTAGGTATACAATTTACAAAATGTACTGGGGAATTATGTGCAACACTATAATGCATTTCACCAATTCTCAAGAGTTTTGACTTTTTCTCAAACTAATGTTCTGAGAGGGAACAAGATGTAAGATTGTTATATGTAAGTCTAAGACCTTCCAAGCAGAAAAAAGGGTATCAGGTCTGGTCTGCATACACGTATGGAATCTCCAAACATGCTGACCTCTCATAAAGGCAACCAGATGCTAACACAGTACCTCAGGAAAAAAACCATACAAATAATGTTGCTATTTTCCTCATAGAAATAAGAGGAAAATTGTTAAATCCAAGTCTGGAAACCATGCTGAGATATCATTAGGAAATTAACTATAACAACTGCTTTTGCAAGTCATGCCTTAGTAACTTGCAGATTTTCCCTGAAAGACCTTTTTATAGAGGTTACTGATTGAGTAAGCAGGCAAAGACAGCAGAGAGGCATGCCTTTAACTTGCTCCTGTGCTCCTTTCCTGCGTTCCTTCCAGTACCACTACAACCTTTTCCTCAGGCAGGCAGATCATAATTGCACTGAGTTTCAAGAAGCACAGATTTAGAAAACAGGAAATATTTTTGTTTTCTAGCACTTCTTAGTTCAGACTGGTGGGTGAGCTCTCAGAGCACTGAGATCTTGCAGCACAAAAGCATGATCTGCTGTCTCTTCCAGCATTGTCCATCTCCTCTCCCAGCATGCAGAAATCCACCTGCCAAGCTGTCAGTGCCCAAGGGTGCAGCGCTGACCTGCAGTCTGTCCTCTCTGCTGATGCCACACACGGGCACGAAACTGCATGCAGGCATCGTGTGTGCAGGGTGGGGAGAGTGTGGAGAGAGTGCTACAGGCACAGAAAAAAAAAGTGAAGTTTCAGCTTTCTTGCTGAAACAAAGAATTGTATTATGCCCACTTTATCAAAGTTGTTCTGCTTTCAGTTATGCCTTAAACAGTTGCAAGCAGACCAAGCAAACCAGGCAAACCAAGAAGTTAAAGTTATTTCCTAACACAGAGGTAAAGCAACACCATCTGTAGCTATATTACTTCTACTATTGCAACAGAAAGTGCAATATGCAACTGTCCGTCAGGTGTGAGCACAGCAAAACCAAATTCCAACTCTTACATAATTTAATTATTTTGGAGTTGAGTAAAAAAAAATTTATCTTGATTAGCTGTGTGATTTTAATAGCACTATTTATATAGCTCTGTAAATAAGAATATTAGGTACAATGGCCTATCTTTTGCTGTAACCAGACTTTACTACTGTTTTATCTTCTACCATAACCAAGACATACATCAAGATAACCTAGACAGTGCTTAGCTTATGAATAATGTCAAAAATACTGTTTTCAGCAATAATCAGTGTTTCCATGTAACTGCACAACTCTAACATCTCAGTTACATATGATGCGGAATTTTAAACTAATTTTTCTACATGCACATAAACTATCAGGTAGTTTTTATCTTAGGAAAATTCAGTCCAGAGAATTTTCTGGGCTGAATTTTTCTAAGATAAATAAATAAAAAATTAGCAGGTTGAGATATATTCCAGATATGAAAAATACATGTACTCCTGGGTTTGGTCTGATTTTTGCTGCTTGTTTTTCCCTTATCTCATTACTTCCCTTTTGCCCAGCAGACTTCAGACCAAGGCGGATGGTCTGGTTTCAGCACTTGCTGAAACACATACAATACTCCCACCTGTTGGGGAAACCCATGAATGATACTCTAGCTTGTGCTTCTGCCATGTGGTTAATAAATTATAGAATTTAACAACTATAAGTTAACAAATTATAAAAACATGTCATTGTCACCTGATAATTTTACTAGGGGATTGCTCAATGGCATTTGCACCATGCTTGGCATCCAGCACTTCATGCTATTCTCCTCCCCTCCCCATGCTGCCCTCCTTCCCTTTTTCTAGACCTTCCCATTAAAACATCCATTCTCCACCCGCTACTGGTGTACTGAGGTCTGTCCATACATTCATTTCCAAATGGTTAAAGCAAAATATGACAAATCTGGTGCTGAATGAACCCACACAACACTGGTGGTGTGGCCCTTCAGAGTGAGCAAAACCTATGGCTTCACCACAGGGTAAGATGTACAAAAGTGTATCTGAAGACCTCCTCTTGACAATGAACCAGACGAATGAGCAGCAGTATTGGGTGACACAGGAATTCACAGCAAGCCTACCAAGTGAACGGCAGGAAAAAGCAGCATGTTGGGGACAGATCCTGGAGGCCATATGGATGCAGTTAAACTTCCCTAACAGATAGTCCTCACTCCAGCTCCTCTCCCTGACAGAAAATATATGGAGAGAAGGCAGGAGGATACATGCACAAAAGGCTCCATAAAGTTGAACCTGCTTTATATTGAACATAACTTCGCTACAACATTTGGAAGTCCCATCTCTGCAATACCCATGATCCCATTTATAAATATTCAGAGCTGACAGGAAGACAACATGATAGTAAGCACCTTGCAAACTGTCAAGACAGCATACAGTGTGCACCTTCCAAACTGGTGTCCTTGACACAAACATGCTGATATTTTAAGTTTCCAAATAGTGACAAGAGTTGTTTTTAAGTTATTGTGAAGATACACTCAAAAGCTCCTGGGGTTAAGAGGTGAGGAAACTCCTTCATTTAGCCTCAAAATGAAGCTTTCTTCATAAATTTTAGCTGCATCACCCATTAATGGTTGGATTATCAGTCACAGAACACTCTCAGCACAGGCCTGATGGGATGATGGCTCAGGCTGATCTATTCTAGTCAACCTCACAATGTTTGTTATTGTTACAGAACAGCACATTTCCAGGGTAAAGACTGCTCTCAGCTCAGAAAGGGTTTCACTGGCCTATCTTTTTGCTTTTCAAAATCAGTCTGAAAATTCACACACAAAGCAACACCATGTCTTCTGAGATGTGAATTGTGATGTAATTCTGATTTCTTGTCCGTACATATCATGTTGCCAAAACCCACTAATAATAAGAGGTCTTATTGTAGTCACATAGATATTGTGCACTGAGAGTGGTTAACTCATCCAGAAGTTAGCATTTAGTGAAGACAAGTTTTCAGTACATAAGAAAGCACAAAACAATTTATCAAGAGCAAACGTACCAAATAGCATTCAAGGGCTTGGTTGTTCTTGTTATGGCTTAGCCCCAAGAGCCACTCTCTCCCCACAGAGCCACTTGTGCACTCCTACCCGCGGCAGGGGAGAGAATTGGAAGGCCAAAAGTGAGAAAACTCATGGGTTGGGATACAGACAGTTTAATAGACAAAGCAAAAGCTGCACACACAAGCAAAGCAGAACAATTCATCACTTCCCACGGGCAGGGAGAAGTTCAGCCATCTCCAAGACAGCAGGGCTCCATCACAGGCAACAGTAACTTGGGAAGGCGAATGTTTTCACTCTGAATGTCCCTCTTTTCCTTCCTCTTCCCCCAGCTTTATGTGCTGAGCACAACACCAAATGGTCTGGAATATCCCTGTGGTCAGTTTGGGCCAATTGTCCTGGCTGTGTCCCCTCCCAGCTTTTGGTGCAGCCCCAAACCACTTGCTGGTGGGGTGGGGTGAGGAGCTGAAGAGGCCTTGGCCCTGTGCAAGTAGTAAGGAAAATGCTCCTGTACTAAGGCTGTTTCCAGCAGAAATCCAAAACACTGCCCCATACTAGGTACTGTGAAGAAAATTAACTCTGTCACAGCCAACACCAGCAGAGCTATCCACAAAGAGGAGGTGTCACAGTAACGGGCCCCCAGCTGGCGTTATAATTGGTATAGACTCTCTGTATTTATAGAAGGTCGATGAATTTCTTTTATTAAGAAACTTACTGGTTTTTTATATCCTAGTTCGCTACAGGTGGACTTAATTGGTTTTTTACTTAAAATACTATCACTTGGCTAATCAAGAAACCACCCTTTGGTAAATAAATTTCTCTAACACATTTTACATGTTCACAATACCACGTATAGCAAGTTAAGGTAAGAATTGTTTCTTATTCATTCTGCTGATCTTCTTACAGCCTTTCCCAGAAAGATGCTTGGGAAAGTTGTGTTTTTCTCTGTGGTCAGAGAGCTGCTGCCACAAGTAGGTGATTTGGAAATTCATACAGGTGTGGTGGAAGTCAAAAAGACTGTTTTTGAGGGCCTTGCACTAAATCAGGCAACATGTACTGTCACTGGCCTATAGCACTGTTTATTCAAATAGCAAACATTTCATTCACTATTTTCACTTTTTTAAGTGAACTTTTTTATGGTCCCGTAACAGACTACACACAAATCGCTCCTGCCAACAGTGCTATGCCAAGCAAAGAGCAGCACTGGAGAAAATGAGACTGTGGCCTGCATGAACAGAGGTAGGAAAATGCAATTCTCTGGTCTGGTGAAGAGTAAGCAGATCAGAGCTAGTTTCGTAGTTTGGTCACAAAGGAAAATAAGCTTCCCAGCAGTAATTAATGATATAATTCTTATGAGATATTTGTATTACTATATGTAGTTGCAGCCTTTGCAAAAATAAAAGCAAGGCCTAAGAAATCTGAGGGGCAGAGCACCAAGAACACAGATTTGAAAAAATCCCTGCACTGAAAACAGAAACCACACCATAATGTCACAGTTTCCCCAGACAAGAAGAGGGAGTCAGTGTGCTACACAGAACCTGCTGACAGCCCCACCACAGGCCATGAGCTACACCAGATCTGCTCCCAGCATGACAGAAGTGGTATTGCCTGATGCCTGTGCATCAAAACACAATGCTAGAACAATTTTAATTGGAAAGGGATATTTTAATTACAAAGAGAAAATCTAGTATCACATAGCCAAAACTCAAAAAGAGCTCAAAAACCATGTGCCTGAATTAGTGTTAAATACAGTGCATTTAAACATGCTACCAAAGTGTATGCAAATAATGGCTTTTTTATGCTGAAAGAACAGGAAACTGAAAATTATCTTAAAAAAAGGAAAGTTTCTGTTCATATAAAAGTGGTGCACATGTGGGAAAACACATATGTCTCAGCTGGGGAGGGTTGTGTTCCGGTCCCAAGCACACAATCCAAGTGTTCTGCTAATGCGTAACAATCAAACTATGCCCTTTTTCTCCAAGACATCAAAGACATTAATCATGCAAACAGTCAAAACACCACTTGCATATCAAATTGAAATCTTATCTAGAAAAAATTTCAAATTAAAAAAATCTTTTTAAAAATACCTATATGAATAATCTCCTTTTAGTACAAATTCAATTAAGAGATTAAAAGAGAGATTTAAATGGATATTAAACCTAAGCAGAGTTTTCTCTTTAAGACTGAGTTTAGCTGTAGTTTTCATTCACAAGCCAGATGTACCTAATTATATGGTATTCCTTCAAATAACCATATTGATATCTGCTTGTTCCAAATTGGCTTTAAATCAGTTTATTATTTGCATAAAGCTTAGACTGAAGCCAGCAAGAATCTGGAGGAACACTTGCAAGAGTTTCTTTTTTTTTTTTTTTCCAAAATATTAACTAAGACTATGTTAAACAAGTGCTGGAATTTCAATACCCAAAGAAACTCAGGAACTCATAATTTATGGAAGTCTTTCAGCACTTGCTTCCTCTGGCTTATGGTAACATTTTCATAACTAAATAATACTTGAGAAAACAGCACTTCAGACTGGTCCAAGTGAGAGTGTCTGTTTACCAGAGCAGCACCATCTTCCTCTTCTTCCTCTCCATTTACCATGCCAGCATAGGCATATGGTGTCCATTTACAGGACATATATAGCTAACCTTTAATTTTTTTTTTTTTTTTTTTGGCTGGGAGAATTTAAACCACAAGTAGGAGCTCTCCTTTTTGTTATTTTTTAATATAAAATAATTAATTGCAGCTAAAATTAAGCATTTGTCTCAAAAAGAAGGTGTTGGATGATCTCTAATTTAGTTATAACCACTGAAAATCCATACCTTGCTCATTTTACCTTCTATTAAGCAAGCTTACATTAGTGAGCAATGTTCATGCAAATTTCATGTGTAAACTCTGGTCAGCATTTCCACATTGAATTAAAAATTCAATATTGGACTTCTACTGATTGCTCTCAGTTCCAATTAAAACAAACCAAACCAACAAAACACATCAGAATTTTGCTAGACTCCAAATGAGTTTATTTCATAGGTCTAACTTCTCAACAATTTTATCCACTTTACAGGAAACTCATACTTCAGCCCTCAGAATTGCTTTAGCAACAATAACAACAAAATCTGCACTCTGTGGCTCAGCCAAACTGAATACCACTTCAAAGGGTTATTGCAAGACTTTCAGGAACTATTTCAAGTATTCAGTTTCCAAAAAAAAATTATGGATAACAAGATCTGAACAAGACTTCTAACTCTTGTTGCTCAATATCTTGTTTACAGAAAGCTGAATTATGCCACATACTTAAGATGATTTACTTGTTCAGGCAGATGGTCTGTCAGGGCTGTGCTTCTGCAATTCTTCCTAAAAGCTTAGGACTTTGTGTTTCCAAAATCTGAGACTGAGTAGGGACAATAGCTACTATCTTTGTCCGCTAGAAAATAAATGGGACAAGAGAAAGAACAAAGACTGCCACTGACTCTGCACACAAGGAATGTGGCACTTGGATCAGAAATCCCATGTAACAAACTTCTGAGAGCTGCACTGAGGTCAGGCCTCTCAGAACAGATCCACCTGCTCCCTCTGTGCATCCCACATCCATCTCACTTGGACATGTCAGTGATTGATGTAGGTCATGGAGAATTTGCTACTGGTTTTGGCCACGAGGTGGCAACAGCACCCTGATTAAAAAAGCCCAGGGCTTCTTGAATGAATTTTCTCATCTAGGGAACAGAGCAGGAAAGCGCTGGCTAAAATGTCAAACAAGAGGCTTCCCATACAGCCTTGCAATAGCATTCTATACTGCAACACACAGGCTGCAATTGTGTTTTGTACATGCTGGTATGGCAAATCTGGAGAACTAAATGCTTCTGAAGCAGTGGACATAACCTGAAATCTGTTAGCAAAACACCAGGCAGCAGTACAAAATACCTATTATTTTTTCACAATTCAAAACCCAGATTAGTTTGAAAAAAAAACTTAATTACATCTAGAGGACAGCTACAGTACCATGGCAATATAGCACAAAATGGAGTGGTACTAGTTTGGCTCCATGAATTTGAAACCACTCTAAAATCTGAAGTATCACTTCAAAGTATGGATACAATTGTGCTACTCATGAGGCTCATCCCTTGCTCCCAGCTTCTGCCTGCCACGACTTAGTTCAGACCTGCTCAGCCCTCTGTTTTCCCCTTCCCCATCCCGCCTTTCCAGAAATGGGATAGTGTAACCACCTTTTATTCCCCTTGGACGGGATGTGTTGAGTTACCTGTAACTCAACTTCCCAGCTGCAAAATCAGTGCCAGCATTTCCTCTTATGGGACATGCAGGATTGTTTTGAATGCAGAGGTGGTGGATTATTGGGGGGCACAGTCTTGAATTAAAATGCCCATCATAAATCAGGAATGCCATGTATAAAGGTTGCACATGCAACCTCAAGTAGGTCTGAAAAACATCCCCAAGTATTACTTTTTTTTTGTCTTACCTCCACAAAAAAGACAGTCTCATTAATTTTATGAGAATTCAGATATTCAAAATATGTTTTTCTTTAGGAAATTAAGAACAACTCAAATGGTGGCAAAGGGATGATACACCTAAAACTAGGTAATTGTTGTTGTTTCTGTGTCCACTGTAAAACAGCAATTATCTGGGCATCCCCCTTCAATATTTTTTCCTATGTAGCTAATTTATAGTAACAGACATGCCATCAGAAAAATTAGGATACTCTAGTTTAATCAGTGTTGGGTAGAGACAACTGCCTGCCATGTTTTTAGAGGGGTATGAAAACAAAAATTACTAAATCTATATTTTCTACTTCCTGGCTGCCTTAGAGCATTTAATTCTAAATGTATGGCAAATGCATTTACATTCCTTATGAAAAAAGATGAAGCAGGAACTGCCACCACTTGAAACATTTCCTTTACTCAAAACAACGCTATCTAAGCAAGTAAGACTTCCCCCAAAAACTTGATCTGTATTTTAAACCAATGTAGAGTTATGAAGTTCTTCATCTCTGTAAGTGAAATAGAAAAAGCAAATTTCCATTACCAAATACCAAACATGACACTTGTCTTAACTGTGAAACTAAGAGAACAGTACTAAGGAACACATTAAGTGAAAGCACTAAAATAGCATCTATTTAGCACAAAGCTTATATGTTCACTTTCATTCAAACTGGATTTTTATAACCAAACACTCTTACTTGATCTCAGTGCAGCTGTCTGGGTGTAGCAGACAGTAGCAAGTCCAGCTGATGAACAGAAAAGCAGAGCTGAAATGTGGCATTATGAGGCCAGACTACAAATATATTTGACTCAAAGCTAATGCAGTGCCTTCCCAAAACAGGTAATTTCAACATCTACATAACATAGCTTGTTTTTAATGTCAGGAAAAAGCCAGCAGGAACTCACCTGACAGTAAACAGTGAGCATGTTTGGGCAACATAATACTAAGGCCATCATGTTTCCCCACTTCCTGAGAGTTTGCTTTCATAATCTTCTGTGGTTTTTACTCCACAGTTTATTATGTAAATGCAGACTGACCTTCAAGCTTGTGACCAATTCTTGACAGCTCTTCCATAGTCACTGCACAAATAATCTAATTTCTTTTCAAAATTTCTCTGGAATTTAAGCACAGCAGACTCCATATGTAGATACCTGGATATCTACAAGTAAGTTTATCAGTCTATCAACCAATGTGGATCAGGGATTAAGAAGTGAGAATACTGCAAAAATCAAAGGCATCACAAAATAACAACAAGAGCAGTTTTGGCCCTAATGACTGCAAGAAAGAAACAAAAATTCCAATTTGTCATAGTGGGTTTCTGACATTTATTCCAATATTTATCAGAAATAGGTGAAATACAAACATTTAATAGTGAATGAATGGGCAAATACTGGAAAAAAATTAACTACTACACTATAATATGCAAGTATTTATGACAAATAAAGAAATCTGTCTAAATACAAAAAGTCAAGAAAAGGAATGTCATTTAAAAAAAAAATACTACTCAAAACTGGTATTTTGTGACGACTGATGACAAACACCATTGCTTTGTCTTAGATTTGTGAACTTGATACTTTTTTTTTTATTTCTCTAGTTTTGAAGAAGCAGGCAAGTACACTCATCATGAAATGTTGCATTTTAAAGTCATAAGGTGTAACAAATATCAGCAGCCCCTCTATGACTCTGGGCAACACAGATTCTGCAGAGCCCTCACTGACCATGCACACGTGGAGCACTCGCGGTACGCACTATTTCTTCCAGATCCTCTCAAATGTGGTATCTGTGAACATTTATCCTTTGAAGAGTGTGGCACATGAATGCCAACTCTTCCTCTTAAATGCAGCTGTAAAATTCTTTGCAGGGCCAATGTGCACAACAACAACAACCAGAAACCAGAAACCGCTCAGTTAATCATGTTTGTGCAACAAAGATCTGAAAGAAAGTAACATATTTGATGACCACAGAGATTTATGCTCATCTTATCTGATCTCCAACTCAAATCTACTGATGCCTTCTTACCAATTGGTTTCCAAATGAAATCAAAACTGAACAGGGTTAGAAATGCTGGTCATTGGTGGAGACTTGAAGTAAGAGAAAATTTTTACCACCTAAAAGCTATTTCTAACATCATTATAAAAAGAAATAAACAAATCTCACAGACTATATTTACTCCAAATTCATGTATTAACAGTCTCCATTCACAGAAAAGTCTTGTTTCAGAGGCTCAGGATATGAACTTTTGGGGGACCCAGGTACTACCTTTCCATGTGAAGGACATCTCTCTCTCCAGACAGGAACTAGGACTTCATGCATGTCAGCTTCTACTGATCACCAGGAGTCCTCCCCCAGCCTGCTGCTGGTTGTGAATACCAGTAAACTGGTCAGCTCTTTGTGAGGGTGCTGACATCTGATCCAAGGCTGTGTGCTGAAATCCCTTGGTGAGTAAAACAGCAGTTTTCTTCCTCCCCAAATTTTTTATGGCAAAACTCTCATGTATAAAGCTACAGATTTCTCATTTCACCTACTACTGGTTCCATAGAGTAAAAACACTGTAACTACAAATATCTGCTCTAAAATTGGCTCCACAGGTAAGTTAATTATTCACAGGTGGTTTATACTAAAACTCAAACTAGATATAAATGTTATGTTGACTAAACAAGACAAGTGAAACTGTATCTTTTGCATCTCAGCAGAACTACCAACCCTAACAAATAAATAATATCTGTTTCTGCACCAAACCAGAGAGAAGCTGTTGATCAAAGTGTCTGATACACCTCCAGGAAAGGAAAAAGGGTTAGCAACATTATGAAAGATAAATTCCAGGTAGTGACAAAAACCATTAACATGTAACATCTGTGAAGGTACCCATAAGGCTCCAGTTTAACTGTATTTGTGATACCTGATACTCTCTTAAAATGAAATACGTATTTCTATTTTTATACATGTTTTAGTGATTACAAAGTTTTTGGGGACCAGTTTCATTACAAAAATTAAGTAATTTAGTTTTAGGTACCTGAATATATTCAGCATCCCATCACCAGTCTGTGCTATCAATCTGGTCTACATAAACCTTGATTTACTATTAAATAAAACAGCAGTATTAAACAACTGCCTACCTGGTTGGCTATTCAGAAATAGTCCTAAGACATGCACACTTCATCCACAAAACAAAGTGCTTTCAAATGCCACTCTGCTGTATTCCTAAATGTTTATGTTACCAGTAACCAATACCTTGGTTGACAGAGGTACTGTCTACTCACATTTTGACTGGCAGGGACAGACGTGCTCACATCTCCTCCCTTCAGGAGGACACAAGTAGCTGGATCATGATGCTGCTGTACTCTTGGTTTCTTTACAACCTTTACAACCTAAATATCAAAATCACTTGACAGCACTTGAAGCAGAATGACAGAGGACAGTGAATACATGGAATGCATCTGGAATTATCTGTAGTTATCAATAAACAGCCCTCACATCTCCTTCAGGTGAGTGCTCATTCATGCTCACACCCTTCTTCTGCTCCAGAGGAAACAGGTTCCTCAGGGCTGCAGCCTTGAAAGACTCCTTAGCAAAAGACATCAATGCCTGTCTGAGGTGCCCCATGAAACACCATCCCTGAACACAGGAAAATACTAAGGAACTCAACTGAGGCCTGACAGGAAGGCATGGGTTGGCACGTGTTGGCTACCCCTGTGTTTAAAACTGACAAGCACATCTCATGGGGCTGAGAAACACCCACGTTAATGAGGCTGAAATCCTCTGGTTGACAAGGGGAAGCACTGGGGAAGGGAAGCTGTCCCAGCACGTCCAGGACTTGTATTTCTGAAGATGAGGCAGAAATGCTCAGTAGGAACTCATACCTCAGACTGAGAAGGGGGGAAGGCACCCAGCTGCGGTGCTAGGAATCCAAGGCTTCCTAGCACCACAACTGGCTCAGAAACAGAAAAGCCATTACTTTTTATCAAAAAAAAGTCAAAAAGAAAGGTAAGGCTTAGAATACTTATTACAAGTTCTGGTTTTTTTCAACTTTTGTGCTGGGTCTCTCACTAGCAGCCCAGATGTTTAACCAAACTGAGTTATCTTATAAGACAACCTCCCAAAAGTCACTGACTTCCCTACAAAGGATGAAGATCTCACAGTTCTGTTTATGTGATACATTATGATTGCTGACTGTCAGCACTGAAGCATGACAGTTGTTCTTTCACTTTGGAAAATGCTAGACATCCCTCCATACTGCCTGGAGCTGCTGTGCAGAGGTACACAGAAATGCAGTGCCTTAAGCACCCAAGTGTGCTGAGGAGAGCAGCTTCCACATAATGCAAATCTGGATGGGTCAATCCTCTACAAAACTTTGTCTTGCCTTGCAGCATCCAGAAAGAATTTAGAATTCTCAGAACATCAATCCCAGCTTTTATCAGGGGCCTGTGATGCCTTTCATCGTTTTATGTAGAACATGGCATGAGATACCACATCAGCTGATGACATCATACACTCCACTGTATCAAAAACATGAGAAGGGATGTTCATCATGATACAGCTGCAACGAAATGGAAATTGTACAATCTGTGTCCAAATGCAAAGCAGAAAAAGAAAAAGACCACGTCCTTTCTGGAAGGAGTCCAAAGATGTGGTGGTGAGATGCAGTTGGAGGCAAAGACAGGAAGACAGTCTCTCTAAGCAACAGCACTGCTTCCTCTCCTGAATACATGGATGAGCACAACTGGTTGTAACATTAAATAAGAGATGCAGCATTGCTAAATTCTGGCTTAGCTTCTTTCAGAGACAGTACAGAAAATGAAGGGGAAATCCTCAAGGGCACAGCTCTATCCTTGCTGCTGTGACTCCAGCACCTCTTGTAGGGAAAATTCAAAGCAAGGTGATCTTCTGGAAGAGTATTGCAGTCAGCTTAAATATTTTAATACCAGGCGAAAGTTATTTGAAATACTTATGGACTAGTATTTAATAATTTGTTTTAATTTACAGTAGTTAAGGGACATAAAAATAGGAGTTATCTGCTTATATTGTATAAGTAAACATGAAATTAGAAAAAAGTTATATTAATTTACAAGGCAATCAAAATATCTATTTTTGTTCATTTATGTCAATGGAAAAAATAAATCCCTAAACTATCTACTCTTCAAGCATCTCTTGAAGAAGTTGGGAAAAAATCCTGAACAGTAAAATCATACATCTATGTCTTCAGCACTCTGGTTTAGCAGATAATTAAATACAAGTGTAACAGGGAAGAAAACCACAGCATCTTGGCTTCCGTGCATTGTCGTGTTTTGTTGAAGTATCTCTGTCACAACTAATGCTATTTTAAATCACCTTCTGTATTGTGGATTTCAGAGAAGCAAAGAACTACAGCAAAAACAAGTATTCAGTCTAATCAGCTTAAGAAATACTATCATTTTAGCTTTCTCATGCATTTTAAAAAGGAGACTGAAGATCAGGATTTAGCACTACCAGCTCTTTTCCCTTAGTTAGTACTTCAAGTATGTTGAACAATCCCAGTCCTTCCTTCACATGTACTGACTGACTTTCCACTTGTACTGAAAAGCTATACAGAAACAATTAAACAACTGCTAAGGAAGAAGAGTTTTTAAAAGTCTGTGTTTGCTGTTTATTTAAAACTTTGCATGTTTTAGTAGAAACACAAAAATACTCGGACATGCACATGTATGTCAGCTACACACATACTTAGTGAGATGTTGATGGAGCAAAGGATTTTCTAATACACAACAGCCAATGCTCACAGATGTTGCTTGCAGATGCCACCTCAGCCCTTCTCATTACATCCTGCAATGCAAGCCTGCCACCACTGACCCTGAGAGACACATATTCGTAAGAGTTAACTACAAAATTAATCATTAGACACAGATTTATATATGGGTAAGATTAATGGAAAAATCCCTCAGTGTCTTGCATCTTTTGTTTTCCGTACATCCATTGTACTTAGGCACTGCTGGGTCAAATTCCCCTGCGCTGCAGAGTAAATCTCTCCCTTCACTGTGACAAGTGGCACAATAAATGCCACACACTACAGTGGCCCAGTGCACACGTTACGGATCATGAGCCTTCGTGAAAGGCACTTTATTCAGGTACACAGCTTAATGCTTGAGAAACAAAGCTAAGCTCTATCAAGTACTGAATGCTCAAAAAAACCCATACTTCAAAAACTGACATAGAGAGGATCAAACACCCTTCCTAAAAATATCTCAGAATCCAAACGCACTACAAAATTCTCATAAAATTCTCATATGCAGATGATGATGATGATATGGATTTAAGGCTGAATAATTTGCATCTGTAATTTAGGAAAACTTCAAAATAGCAAACAATAAGGGGAATGGGAGAAGTGAAAAAGTGATCTGACCATCTACTACTGCCTCTTGGTTTACAGCAGCACTCCAGGTAATGGAATGCTTTTTAAAGAGAGGGTAAAGAAATGGAAACATTATTCAGAAATGGCTATCTCCAAAGGAGGTAACATGAAAATAACCTATTATCTTTTCCAATTCAAACATGATATTAAATATATATATATTATATATAAATATATATATATATTTATATAGTGAACAACAGGTGACTATTAATACCTAATTGGATAGCAGAGTTGCTAAAAGAAAAATTTTAGCATGGAGTACTGGAAGGGGAAATATCAGACTAAAAGAAGCCTTCTTTTACAATTTTGGGTAGTGTCTGAGTCTCTCAATGTATCTAAACAAAACTTTAAAAATAAAACTTCGCTCAAAAGAATGTGAGTATCTGTGAGGTGTCCCCCACAAAGCTGAGAGGTGTCCTGAACAGAGAAAGACAAAACACACAGGAAAAAAGGAACAAATCAGGGCAGGGTTTCAGTGAAATGGGATGCAGGTCAGTGTATCTAAGCACAAAGTCAGATTGAGAGACTTCCATAAACACAAACTTTTAAGCACTGCCTCCAAATGAAGTGGTTGCACAATTCCCTACCCTCAGACATGTTATACCCACTCTGTTCCTTCCTTTCACCCAGCCTGAGAGCTCCCTGTGGTAGCAAAAGCTTCACAACACATCAGATTGAAGAATTAATTCACAAAAAAAGACTGCTGGGGGGGAAATAAAAAAGGCTAACTGATCTCATAATTGAGTTCCTCATTCTGACGAACATGAAAGTTTCTGCTGACACAAGGAAGGAAACAATACAAGCATGGAAACAGGACAGCATGACATTTTTGGCAGCAGAAGGGGTGTGAAATCAGTGCCAACTGACTTGAATCCTTCAGCAGAGAGGACATCACCCACTGGAAACAAAAGTAAAAAGACCTGTGCCACAAGATCATGACAAATCAACCAATCTGTCACTGCTCTGAAAAAGATAAGCCAACAGTAGTAAGACACACAAGACACTCATCTGCATACAAAGGATGATACAGACACTTGGTATGTGGCTAAACAATAAAGCACAGCTTCAGCTCATCTATGGAAACTCACTAAAGTCATAAAATGTGTGGGTTTGAGGATGCCTTGCTTTTTTATCCTGTACCCAAAGTCATGCATGATAATCCTTTAACTATTTAGAGACCACATAGGTCAAAAAATTGTTCTGGTCACCTCTTTCCTTCTCTGAGACTGAAAAGTTATTAGCTCACTGTCTTTCCTTCAGTTATGTATGCTTTTAGTGCAGCAACCTTTCCACTGGTGTTTATTTGTCATGCATAATCCTGTGCTGCTTGATTCCACAGAGGGTCCTGTATTTGAAACAACACCCACACAAAACACTTTTAAAAAAATACTTATGTTGTGTGCCCTATTTCTCAGCCCAATTTCCCACTACCTTCAGTCAGGCATTACATACATTTGGTAACAGGGGACATTACTAGCCCTCAAACCCTTTTCCTAGCCGCACCACATTTGTTTCTCTCTACCCACCCTTCACCCAATCTGACAGATTTTGACCATCTCAAGACCCAAATTCAGGTTACCGTGATAATGTCCCCAGCATGGACGTCATTGCATCAGACTTGTCCATCAGCATTGGTGGCTGATCCCATTTATTTCATCAACCACCTCTTTCATTGCAAGACACACAATTCCCACAGTGGAGAAGCTAACTCCAAAAGCATTCCCAAAATGCTCCCAGCACAATATTCACCTCATAGCTTCCTTTGAGGCTCACATACCCACAATCTCAACACCTACTGGTGCTTGAAAAGCTGTATGTCTAATACAAACAAAAATCACTGAGCTTCTCTCCTTCTGGGTATTTATCTTATTAAACTGGGCTTTCTTCATCCTCAGGCCAACTCTAAATGAGCAGCTACCACAGCAGTGTGTGCTGAGAACTGTGCTTAACTTTCAGCTGAAACAAGGATAACTTTAAGTGACCAGAGATTTTCCACCCTAGCTCTTAAAAGCTCAAATGGCTGAATCCTGACAATGTTTGCTAAGGAATTGTACAGTTTCTCACATGCAGAAAGTGAAGGAACCAAACACAATGCATCTCCTTCTGCTTCAGTTACCACTTCACAGCTTTAATTGTGTACCAGGACCTCACCAGGTCCTCCCTTACAGGACCTTACAGCTCCACATGCCCTTGAGCTCCAAAAGCATCTGCTACACCATCACAAACACTGCTCTGAGGAGCTGTCACAGCTAAGCATGAAGAAAAACATGTCTTGCCACGTTTGCTAATAATGTGCATAAGAATCTGCTAGTAATGCAGCCACGTGAGCCTGCTTGTTGATGCCTATTCTTAGAACCTTAAAATCGCTCAGGTTTTAAAAGATCAATGAGCCCAACCTTCTTGCACGCTGTACCAGAAATGCTGCCACAATACACCAGCTAATGCCAGTGTGTATCTATGCCTGTGGCAGCATGAAAACACTTGGCAGAGAAGTCCACCTAGCAAGAACAGAAGATAAATACCATGAGCAGTGATTCCAGCAGAAGACTCCACCTAGAGATGTTATTTATGACAGATGCGTATGTATGTATGCAAAGAAAATCATGTACTTGCCTGCAGTGCTGAGGAGAGCAGGATTCAAACCAGGGGAATTGCAAAGGAGGATTGTAGCAGTCAAGGGAAGGGAGTGAACAGCCGGCAGAAGAGTTTGATATATTTCCTCTTTCAACCAGCATGCCCATCAGGCAAGACCTCAGCCTATGAAAATATCCAGGGTCTGAATAGCAGGTAATGGAAAGAATTATTTTAACTCACAAGATGATATGAAAACATGTGAGAACAGACCAGCCACAAGACAAATAGAGCTGTACTGGAAGCCTCCAACACTGGAGCAAATTCTCCAGTTACCCCTGTAAAGAGTGAAAGTGCCTGTGCAGAGCACAACATGAGATGCAAATGCTTGCTACATGGGCACCAGTGATTCAGAAGGCAGGCTTTTTCCAGCTAGTCTTCCTAAAGCACAGACACCACTTTTGGCCTAATGAAATTGGTATGAGTGCACACAGAACCAGGACAAAAGCTATAAAGCTCTTTCTTACAAACCTTATCTTATCAAAAAGAATTAGGGGATGCCTTAATTATTAAAGGTAAAAATTCCATCAAGTGATTTAACACTAGCAGCATAGATATTAGCAAAAAATATGTACTGATTGTCCCTAGTTATAAGAGATGAAATACCAGAAAAGATTTTCTGTGAGTCAAAGTGAATAGCATTCAATATTAATTGGAGAATAGCAGTGAAATTTAGGTCCAGAAACACTAAAATTGTACAGTCAGCAAAACCAGGAAAATTGTCCATAATAAGTTTGATTCTGATTTATTTGATATTATGAATAGAATTTTTACGTTAAATTTCTTTAAATCCATTTTCCTACTGAAAGAATAATTTAGTCAAGTCATAGACATGTCTCAACTTCTGCCATGTTAAAAACTATTTTAACAGGCTTAAAATATTATATATTTAGTTCCTATCAGGAAAGAAGCTTGAGAAGTGAGGGAGTTTTCTAAAGTACCTATTTGAAAAACAATAAAGAGAAGAATCTGAATGAAAGCAGCTGATGACTGCAGCATGAGAGTTGGTTTCAGCCTGAGACTGAAAAGGCTTCTACTGGTTTTAACATGCACCATCTGAAATAGTCTCTCAAGAGCTCCAGATTCCTGGCTTCAAGCTCTCCAACAAGCAAAGAAGCATCAGTCACTGAGGGACTGGTCTCCTTGCACAGTCTCTACAACAAATACATTCACTATTTTGCAAGTGGGCTAACACAGCTGCACGTCCTGGAATGTGGTGTAACTCAACATCTTCACCAGCAAGTCACATTAGCAAAATTCAATTCTTTTGAAACAAAAAAACCAGATGTTATCCAAAGGACACTGTGAAATTTCCTTATTATATGGCTATTGACAAGGCACACTTCCTTACAGCTATCTGGTACCAGATGTTGTAGTAAACACAAGGAGGTGCTTTAATGCTATTCTGAGATAGCGCTAGAATTTCATTCCAAGCTATACAAATAAGTTGTCAGCAGAGCAACAAATTTCCATAATTTTACCTCTGAAAAACAGGTTCCCAATCTACATATGCTACCCAAGCAAGCATGTAAGGGCCAAAAGTGCTGGCTTCCCATGGCTGACGAACAAAACAGAGGAGGGCTGACAAACAAAGACAAAAGAGGTGCATTTTCTTTACACATAAACAGAAATTTTAAGGGAAAAAAAAACCCCACAAAACACCAAAATAAGTAATACTCATAAAAGTACAGAAACAATCCAAGAATGTATTTTCTGAATGTAGGCAGAGAAAAGGCCAGTTCCCCTAAAGATGCAGTACCCTGTACTAAACTATTTTTTTAAATTATCTCTATAGATGCCACATTTCTATGTAAATCATCTAGAAATCTGATGTAGATTTCATTTTTTCCCCAGAAATTCCTAAACACCTTCATGATACCAGAATTATCTGGAAGTTTCATAGGAAAATGTTACGTTAATTAAGCTTCATGCAAACGCTATCTTGTGTCACATTAGCTAAGAACATCTCTTTTTGGAAATGAGACTCTTTCAGTTGCAAGTGAGACTCTTTCAGTTGCAAGTGATTCTAAGCAGGGAAAAATCACAAATATAATAAAGTATTCCTAGAAACTTCTTACTGGGATGCACTGGGTTGGAGTCAAAGCCACTGAGGCTGTCACCTGGCACAGATACACAACTACATCCACTGTTCTCACCCTACTAGTCTTTCCTAGAGGATTAAGGCCATGCATTGTTTTTCATAAAATTAGGCAAACTATCCCTGAAAAGAATACAGACTAAAAGCAAAATAATTTGTGACTTTCATTATACGGCCTTCCCTTCTTCCATTCTTTCTTTCTAGAACCAGCTATTGCCTATCTGTCATGTTCAGCTGCACAAATTATTGACAGAGCTGTGAGCTGGAAATAGGGTCAAGTGCATGCAACAGAACCTAAACCAAAAATATGGAAAAATGGATATAAGCTGGGAGTGTGCCCTTGCAGAAAGGCATCAAAAAGCATCAAAAGCAATGTGGCTAGAAGGTCCAGGGAGCTGACCCTGCCCTTCTACTCCCACCTGGAATGCTGCATCCAGCTCGATGACCCCCATCATAAGAAGGATGTGAACCTGCTGAAGAGAGTCCAGAGGAGGCCACAAAGATGATCCAAGGACTGGAGAACCTCTCCTATGAAGACAGGATGAGAGGTGGGGTGTTCTGGCCAGAGAAGAAAAGGCTCTGGAGAAAACTCTTCTGTTTTCAACACTCAAACGGGGATTAAAAGAAAGAAGAGGAAGGACTTTTTACTGGAGTCCATAGTGACCAGACAAGGGGTTTTCAGCTGAAAGGGGGTAGTTTTATAACAGACATAGAGAAGAAATATTCTACCACGAGGGTGAGGCTCTGGCACACTGCCCAGAGAAGTTGTGGATGCCTCATTCCTGTAAGTGTATAAAGCCAGGCTGGAGGGGCTTTGAGCAACACTGCCTAGTGAAACATGTCCTTGATGACTGTGGGGGCCAGGGCCAAGCCTGATCTACCTCTGAAGGTCCCTTCTAATCCAGGCCATTCTATGATTCTGAAAAAATGGGAGCATATAGTCAAGGAATTAAGGAGAATACCAGCATGCTGAAATTACACCAGGCATCTTCCAAGTAAATACAAGCATAACTTTTGCTTAAAAAATATTTAAAGATCTATGAATGAAAATGTAGGTCTGAATATTTTGAGCTACTTTCTTCAGTCCAAGAGTAATACTTTGAAAGAACAAGGGAAAAATTAGATTTTGTGAAGAAATTTAGCTTGTGGTCCCAAGCACAAAAAAGTTCTCATCATAGTAGTTTCTGTATGTTACTCTTACAGAGGAGAACACTGTTCAGATGTACTACACTTACTTGATGTACATGTAACCACATGCAGCTGTTACAGAGAAATTTAGAGAAACCTGTCTGGATTTGTCACTCTGAAAAAAAAAAAAAAAAGAAAAGAGATATGAATCGTAGGCAGAAAAACAACCTTGAAAGCACATGGCACTTAATGAATCAAATCAATAAATAAGCATTACAAATAGATGTCTGAGAAATATTTCTGTGCATAACAAAGTTTAGCTTGGTATGAATTACCTCCTAAACTGCAAAAAAACTGATGTTATGTAATAAAACTATCTTGTATCTAATATAATAAAGTTACTGAAATTTCCTCACCTGAATAATGGCAAAACACAAAAGAATTACATTCTTCTCTTTGACAGTTTGGAAGGAAGCTTTATCCCAATAAAAAAATATGAACTCTTCCAATCATGTAAAGTAAAAGGAATTTAAAATGTCACAGAGAGAAGTTTCCTCCAACAGATTCTTTTCAGGTTGGTGTCAAAACAGACAACAATATCTGGAACATATTTACCCTGGATCACCCAACCAGCTTTATAGTCACCAGCGCTAATTGACTTACACACCTCTACTGTCAATGAGTGATCTTGTGTACTCAAAGAGGAACCTATTTTCCTTTAGTGATGATTATATTTTACTGGGACATCTAGGACTGCCTTGACCTGACACTACTCAAGTATCTCCAGGCGGTTTTCAGGAGGAGAAGAGCATGGGAAAGAGGAATTAAGTACAAGACCTGCATAGAAGGAGCACATAAAAAGAGGAATGGTGAAATTTGCTAGTCATACTAAACATTCATATGTGAATGTATAGTGCCAGAGGTACTACAAGAAGAATGGGTGTAAAACTAATCTCTTTACTTCCTTTAGAGCACTCAAAGAAGAGAGTTCTAAGCGAGCAGGCAAGTTATTGACTGAAGTCTTTCCACAGCTTTTGAATTTCATCTTCTTATTTCACTAGCTTATGTTAGAGTAACTTCACTAATTTATCTTCCCACCTTCTCTCAGCAGTTAGACTAGACTGTAAAAATATTGTTGCTGTCAAAAACGTTTTTTCTAAACTATGTGGACTTGTGAATCTCCTCAGGATTCCCATTTTAAGTAACAGAACTACTCTGTCAATGTCTGTTTATAGATAAAAACTAAATTATGCATAAATAACACAACTTGAAATAATTTAAAGGGAAGGGAAAAAAGATGTTATGGTTTTGAAGCACTTGACTGCCTTCTATTCCCTTGAAGTAATCCTGCATTGAAAGTTTCAAGATTCAGATCCAAAATAGGAGTTAGTTTTGCTGTAAGTTGCCACACAGTGAGTATTACAGAACAACTGCTGCACAATAACCGCATTTGCACAGACAGCTATTTTCCATTTCAACCTTACTGTATTCAGCCAAAATTTTCAGACACAGGAGCACAACCTTTGGGATACAGACACCTAAGTGCTGTGCTCTGCTGCATGCTTCCAGACTTCCCCAGCTTGCTCTGAGGCCACTGATAGAGAATAGAGCAGAGAATGTTACAATGTGCTTTTCAACTGAGAGGTCTAGCAGGATGTAACAGTTTTTGCATGCTTTATTTTGGAGAAAGTCACTGTTTCTATAGTACTTTCTGTCAGTAAAGAGGGTTGAGAGAGGGATGGGGGCTGTCCAGAGAAGAGGATTTCTCAGCTCTGACTACTCAAGGGCCTCTGCTAGCAGGATGCACAGCTTTCCACAAGCAGCACTCACTCAAGAGCCTGAACACCATAATTAAAATATGGTCTTGTTTAAGGTATAAACAAGTTTAAGGCATGTTATTTTCAGGGTTACACTGCAGCAACGCTAAGCACCTTAACAAATTGCCTCCAAATTAGTCAGGGCCAGTAGCGCTGCCCTTGAGGGAACTTCAGTTGAATTTACCTGAGCAGAAGAAATTGGGCAATGCTCACAGCTCTTCACACTGCCAGTGTGACACCAACTGTTTATTTGCCTCTGTAGCCAGCACAGCCCAGTGAGATCTGTACCTGGTCACCCACCCACCACAGGGGACACATGCACTCCTGTCAGGCTCCACACCACTGCTGGTGGCAGACGGCCTCTCAGGCAGGGAACCAGCCCCACTCTGGGGACACGCTTCCCAAGGCACCCCGTGTGATGTGCCTGCCTCCCTGAGGCCATCCCAGACGAGGCAGGATGCCCACAGCCAGTGTGGGGCCTCAGGCACTTCGGGTCCATGTGCCCCTGTGGCCTGCAGCACAGAGGTCAACCCAGCTGTGCCCCAGCTGTGACCTTCTTGTAATGGCACAGGTGGGTCTGACAGCTTTTGTCAAGGTAAGAGGACGCCCCAAAGTGCTCTAGAGCCAGGAAGCCTTCCAGAAAAGTTTTAGTCCACAAATTCTACCACTGCCACAGAGCAAGCCCTTAGCTGACTGAGCACAGAAAAAAAGCTGCATGATCACATAGTTTCAGACTGTCATACTGGGTATCTAAATTACTTCTCTTCTATGAAGAGCCTTTGACAAAGACCTCTCTTCTGCCTGGCACTGTTAAATTTTTATTATTCAGCTTATTTTATTATGATGTTACTCAGTTGTTCATATTAAGAAAAAATAAAGCTATAAATACACTTTTTTTTCTCTTCAGTCTTTTGTTTTTCATCTCAAGGCATTAATTTAAGCTTCTCAAGGCTCTTCTAATCCTTATTCCAGTATTTGATTTGATCCAACTTCTGAATTTAATCCTCCTAGCTAATAATTTATTCCTTTGCCTATCTGTTAGTTGACATTCTTCTCCGTTAATGTCTTTATTGCCATCAAGACTCAGAACACTAACTTTCAAATTTGTGCTGTAGCTATTCACTTTTTAAGCAACATTGTTTTAAGACAAATAAAATTGAAATAAGTCACAACTGCCTTTTTAGCTGTGGAATTCTGTACTACCTTTCTCACATACAGTTGTGAAGCTTAGAGATTATTAAATGCTACATGCTGCATTTAAGCCTGACTAGTAGAGAGGTCCTATAATTTTAAACCTAAATTTTAAAGTCCACTGTAACCCCACACTCTCCTTCCCCAACCTCAGTCACATGCATATAAATTCTTGAACAGAATTCTCTGCTTGAACAGAAAGCAAGGTAGGTTTTGTGACATGGCTTCCTGTGTGCAGAACACCAGCAAATGCTCTGGTTTAGGCACTTAGAGGTTTTATAGGTCTCAAATGCTGAAAATTTCCATCAGGTGGACCCAAACACTCAGAATTTTTTTTTTCAATACACCTTCTTCTGTGATCACTGAAATTAAACACCTGGCTCGATATGTACAACTGGGTACTCCATGTAAAGCAGGATCTTTACACCAATACAGTTTGGGTGGGATTTTGTGTTTCTGTTTTTTTGGTTTTTTTAAAAGTCCTTAAATTTTAAATCAAGTAATTAGAAAAATTAGTATGCTGAAATGCTAAGAAACTACTAAAAAAAAAGGGAACAATAAACAACTTGGACAAAGCCAATCTGAAAACACTGGCAAACAACCAATGTTTAGGGATCCTGGATGAGATGGACAGCAGTGTCCATGGGTTGAGGTCGACAGCAAGGATCATGTCCTGTGCTTTCCATCTTTTGGGGATGCCTTGAACATGCTTTCAGCAGATGGATCTTTTAGTAGTAATTCAGGCTCTCCATACTATCCAATGTAAGATCTGAAGCAGAATAAATGTATAAACTGCTAATCACCTGAGATTACATTTGAACACCTCACAGGAATAAATATTTATCACTTATCACTGACCTCACATTCACTATTCCCCCCAGTTATCCGCCTGGTTTTAAAAACAAAATTGACATTTCAAGTGACTTTAAACCATCCACCTGAATATTCAAAACTACTTGTACAGCAAATACTGCTGGCAAACCTGCACAAAAGCATTTGGTCGCAATCAGCATACTTTCTGCATCACTGACCAGTGTGGTGTTTTGCAGACCAATACAACACAAATTCATTGTTTGAATTACACAGATTTTTCTACAATTCAGATGTTAATCGCAGTTCTACTATCATTCAGTTCTACCTGTAAGTTCTAATAAATTTTCAAAAGCTCCAAGCAAAACAAGATTTGAATATTTCTTTTTCCTTAACATGAGAGTGATCTAATACACTGAAGTACTACAACTTAATGGAGAACAAATTAAGTAAATATGCCTGGAAATAATCAATTGAATTCACAAAAGTAGCAGATAAGACCTTGATATGAAATGCATGGCAATACAAGGGTATCACACAAACAATTTCTAGAATGAGATCTTCAAACAAGAAGAAATTCTACCCGTCAATATGCTGTCAAGTACAGGATCTTTGTGTAGCTGTCTGGCAGCTACACAAAACTATTAAGAATCCTACAGCACTGCTTATAGTAACAGATCTGTATTGTTTCATTATTTCATCAGAGAGGAGGCTAAAGCATCCTGTAATTTATACACAGTAACTACAAAGAAAATAAAACTGAAGTCAAACAGAGAAAGACTTCCTCTCAGTGTGTTTAAATTACTCTGAAACCACTGGAAATCACAGAAGATAGATTCACAGAATGTTAAGGGGTGCAATGGACCTTAAGGATCAGAATGAGCTTTCCTATTCCCTGTTTTACTATAATCCTAGCCATAATAAAACATCTAAACATAAAAGTTATCAACTATCTTCTTCTAACTTGACCTGCAAACTTCTGGACAGCTAAGCAAACTTCAAGACTGCCACAACATGCTCAGATTTGTCTCTCTTGCTCTGTCCTCTTGTCCTCCTTCCTGAATTTTTTTGCAAAACATTTCTACTTTTTAATCTCATAAAAAACATAATAATTTTCACATGCCACTAAACCCCACTTATCTGCCTACAAAATCATTCCAATCATGCCAAAAAGATAACAGAGCTGAAAGTTCTAGCAATACTATAAATAAGATCAACTCTAGACTACTTGAGATACAGATTTTATGTCTGGAATCCCAAACACTACAAGCTACAGGCCCAACAGCAGCAAAATGTTTTTCTCCATATCAAAGACATAAAGGTAAAGAATGTTTCCTCAGAAGATGATTTTTTTTTAAATAAAACAGTCCTGCAGTTAGTCATAAAGACAGTGCTATATACGTCAGGATTAAACAAAATCTTAATATCAACAGTTACTGACAATAAAACATCAAGATGAGCTAGAATTATAAAAAAATTGCTAAGCAGTTGTTTATTTTTGTTTCACCTTATAAAGCATAAGGTAAAAAATTCATTTGAAGTGCACCTGATAAAATGCAGATTTTGTGTTCTGAATGGAGGAAGAAGGATATGGAATGAGCTGAAGGTGGGCAAAGGTTCTTCCACAGAGCCTGAAAATTACTTTAATACACTAAAGAAAATGGGCTAAGCATATATACAAAACAAATAACCTTCTGCTGAGAAGTGGAAGGATATCATAAACAAACACATATCTAATTATGAATACTCCAAACCAACTCAATAATCAGGGCTTAATTACAGGCCATTTAACCAGGCTTACCTTATCTATCTGTTTTATGCATGCACATACTTACCACTCAGAAAAAACCATCTGCAGCAGATAAGTCAAAGGCACAGCTACCTTCTAACACCAAACTAGTATTTCTCTACATTCTGAAACCACAGTATGTAAACACTCAAAAAAACCCCATCTACCAAATGTTTTGCAAAAGATGGGAGGTATGGTTTCACTATTGATTTCATACTAGTTAACCATGATATACAAGAGATAGCTCTCAAATGCATTTCATATAAAATGGTGATGCTTAATTAATATAGCAGCAAATTCCTCTCTCTTCCCCAAGGCAAAGGAGCACTAAAATGCTCTTTGTAACTGTTAAAATAGCATGACATGTTGGTTTTGCATGGCCAGGTTTTGGTATTGGGGGCTACAGGGGTGGCTCCTGTGAGGAGCTGCCAGCAGCTTCCCCATGCCTGGCAGAGCCAGTGCCCGCCGGCTCCAGGATGGATGTGCCAGGGGCCAAGGCTGGCCAATCAGGAATGATGGCAACACCTCCTTGGTAACATATTTAGAAGGAGAAAAAGGTTGTTGGGCTGATGAAAATGTGCTCAGTGAGGAGTGAGAACATGTGAGAGTAACATCTCTGCAGGCACCAAGGTCAGTGAGGAAGGAGGGCAGGAGATGATCCAGGTGCTGGAGCAGAGATTCCCCTGCAGCCCATGGTGCAGCCCATGGAGAGGCAGCTGTGCCCCTGCAGCCATGGAGGTTCACAGGGATGCAGAGATCCACCTGCAGGTCATGGAGAACCCCCCTGGAGCAGGCTGGTGTGTGCAAGAAGGCTGTGGAGCCAGAACAGGCTCCTGGCAGGGACCTGCAGACCACTGGAGAAAGGAGCCCATGCTGGAGCAGGTTTCCGGGTAGGACTTGGTACCCACCCTTTGGGGGACCCACGCTGGAACAGGACTGACCCCATGGAAGAGTGACCACACTGCAGCATTTTATGTAGAACTGCTGCCTGTGGAATGGACTCAAGATGGAAAAGTTCCTGGAGAACTGTCTCCTGTGGGAGGGACCCCACGCTGGAGCAGAGGAAGGACTCCTCTCCCTGAGCAGCAGCAGAAGTGCGAGATGAACCAGCCATAAACTCCATGCCCCACCTCCCTGCACTGCTGGGGACAAGGGAGAGCTGGGAAGGAGGGACAGATGGGAGGAAGGTGTTTTTAACACTTACTTTACTTCTCATTATCCTGTGATCCTGTTCGGTGGATGATCTCTCCTACTCCTTATCTCAACCCTTGAACGTTTTATTCTATTTTCTCTCCCCTTTCCAGTTACCAGGGTGAGTGATAGAGCAGCTCTGAGGGATGCCTGGCAGCCAGCCAAGGTCAGCCCACAACACACTGGAATGCTTTCAGTAAGTCAAGAGGCAGTTATTTACTTCGGACATGGCAATAAAAAAGCTGAATCATATTTTAGATCATTTCACTATTTATAGCTGCTGGGGATAAGCTTTCTGCTATACCATGCACAATTCATGGATAAAAAGGATTTGTTGCAAACATCACTTTTTGAAATTGGAACACAGCAGAAGATTCATGGGCCCAGACATATCCTTTGCTTTTATACTTTCCCATATAAAGCTTAACATTTTCAGTGCCCATGTCCATAAGAAACCAGCAGAGATTATTTTATCCCCATCCCATCAACAATATTCCAGTGATGGCAATGACCCGCCTATGTCTCAGATTTCTGCAGAACTGGCAAAAGCAGGAAATTACGCTTTTGTTTTTTTCAAAACTGAGTGAGAGTAGCAATATATTCAGGCTGGAAGTGCTAGTTTGCACATACGCCCAACAGACTTCTGACAGAGACTGCTCCTCATCACCTGAAGCCTAATTTTTAATACCTTTTTTTTTAGAATGGTACAATTAACTTCCAGAACTTCACCCACCTGTACTTGCAGGTAAAGTAAGTTCTTTAGGAAAGTATAATATTCTGCAGTAATGCCAACATACTTTAGATAGCCCAGTACTATGTGTCAAATTGGAAGTGGGCAGCACTGGAGTATGGGAATTGGGTTGAGAACAACTTACTTCAGCTAGAAGTTAAAGAGAAATTCCTCTTCATGGAATCACAGTGGTTACACACCCTGTGGTAACTGATATTGCACAATCAGTAATTTAAATATGGTAACATTTTGTTTGATAAATTTCAATTTAGCATGTATTTGGATAAAATTATTGTCCCCTTCCTAAACACTTTTTACCTAACAGGCATGCTTGGTTTTTATTCCTCATTGGATCACTTATTATTACTTAAAATGCCTTTCAAGACAACCAAATTACAACACTATCTGTGTGTCATATACATGCTGGAGAGGACAATCAGTCACAGGTAACTAATGGATTTTATTTCCACCACCAGAGAGGTGTTCCAGCTTCAAAGTTCAAGAGACAAATACCTTAACAGATGAGACATGCAGGTATATGCTTCCTCTGCTTGCAGCTTGTTTTTCTGCTTCTCATTACCTTAAAGTTTAATATAGTCTTTCCTTTTACAAGTAGAGGAATAACATGAAATATAGTTACAGGTTTTTCTTCAGTTATTTACAGTTCACCCTGAATATAATTGTGCCCCAGTAACTTCTGCAGACAAAACACCAAACAAGAAAAAAATATATTGCTTGTAAAAATACTTGGTCAGCTGGAAATTCAGTTTATAAGTACCAAAGACAATAAAAGAAGCAAGCATGTAAAATCTTCAACTATAGAAACCAGTACTGTTTAAAAACAGCTTGTTTTGCTCTGCCATTTCCTGAATTCCTCTCAAGACCTCCCTAGCATGGGCACACTATTCAGACATGCTCCAGTAAGGCTCCAGTACTAGAGCAAAAATGAATCCATTAACTGAGAATGGCTTAAACACACCACACAATAAAAATTTTGCAATTGAACAGGTAATAAATATCAAACTGCTACGGTAAATGGAAGTTCTGCCAGTTCATTCTGGGGCCTCCAGACACAGGTCCAGACCAGACCAATTGCTCAATTGCAAGCACAGAGAGCCCAGCCCACAACTCATGCATGCACACACACACATGCCTCCTTCAGATGGTTTAACAACCATCACCCAGGGCCAGATGTGTATCCAAATAACTGCCATTAGCCACAGCTGCACCCAGCCTGATTTCCATAGGCCAGCACTACTGCACTCCCACTTTCTCCACTGCATTATTCCATAAACTGGGAGAAAATGCTGGGTTTTAATGTGTCCAGTTTTGTTGATCCCACTATCCTCAGCATACAACTCATCAATGCCAGCTAAGGGTATTATCATCAAAAAGTCATGTAACACTTTTTAAGTCCCTGCAAGGTTTGCTCAAGGACTGAGACATTTACTATCCATTATCTGTATTTCCAAATAAAAATGTGTTGAAATTAAGGAGCAGCTTTAACTCCTGTAATTTAAAAGCTATGCATTTTGTTTAGTACACCATCTCACACACCTGCCTTACTACAGAGATTCCAGGAACCACCACATTGAAATGAAGAAAGAAATAATGTTTTGGCTGGAAGTGACAGTGTCAATGATCAGCTCAGACAAGAGCACCTGAAACACAGGATTAACAGCTTCTAACACAAATCCTGTATTGCACACTCTCCCCCTTCTTGAGACTTGTTAGAGATGCCAGGAAACAGCCAAGTGCTGCCACTGCTCTGCAAATTACACACCTCAGTCTCAGAGCACAGAGCTCACTTCTCAGTGGGGGTGAGGTCAATCTCTAGGTTAGAAAAGGAAATTCCGGTTTGAGCAAAACATTGCTTGAGAAAGAGAATGTAAAACTGCTGTGTGAAACCTCTTATTCACATGCTTAACTGAAAAATGCCATCTTAACTTTCACTTGAACACAAATAACATTTACTCTAGGTCTTATGATCTGATGACATTGGAGGCATAAGAGGAAAAAAAAAACACGTAATTTCAAGCCATACTAACTTTCAGTAATTCCAAAGCCAGTATAAAATAAAGAGGCCTAGAATTTGCACTACATTACAGTTGAAGAATGTTGTAGACAGTTTTATCACAAATAGAATTGACAACATGGCTGCTCATGACTGTGAGTAGCTGGACACAAAAAAAACCCCCAGACCAGCCCAAAAAACTCCCCAAGTTACTTTGACATTAAATCATAGCTCCTGGAGCACCACAGTTTGTCTATTGATACTCCAAACAAAAACAAGAATGCTAGAATCTTCAAGTTGAGATACGCATTACTGAAATTTGTCTCAACACTTTTTCAAGGTATATTGTGCACAAAGAATACTTTCCCTACAAGAAAATTCTTCCTATATACTTAATTTTCAGTAAAATTTTGTTTTGTTCATCAATTCAATCGGATTCACAAAATGCGACAAACACAGTTAAGAAATTTGTCAATGGGAGAAGATGAAAGTAGTTTAAATGATTAGTCCAATACAGGGAAAATATAAAAATTACAAGAAACCTACCTACAAAGGCAGTGGGAAAATAAAGACAAAAGTAAAAGTAGTACAGTACCATCTATTTGCCTCATGATTTATCTTAAGGATGTAGAAGCTGTAACCAAATTTACCTAGAACATGGTTAAAGCTGCTAGAATATAATAAATGCAGAAAAAAATGATGGAAAGGTACTGCCAACCTTTTAGATTAAGTAGGTAATTTTAAAGGATATATACAATGGTAAGATTATGACAAATACCATTTGGTGACTTTTTTCCTTCTCATTTTTGTACTATTCATGTACAAGTATTAACAAAACATAAAGGTGAATTCTAGCCCAAAACCTCTATTATGAGGTAAGCTCAAGAAAAACATCTGCAACTTGGAAGAAAATTCATCCTAAGACATAACTATCTCAAACCAGCCACCATTTACATACCATAAATTGCTATTTCAGTAATTCAGTATTAGTTTTATACAAAACTAAACTGTAAGGATGCATCATCTGCTTTAATGCTTATTAGGCATTTTACTGCCCATCACTTGCAGTACTTGCCTAGTTGTACCAAAATACGACACTGACCAAAGTTGAGATTTGATTATCCACTCACGTTTTCCAAGCAGCAAGTATTATTATTCTTTACCTAGCAGCAACTATTTAAAGAAAACTCAAAAGAGATAAGTTAAGCCATGAAGCACGCTGAAATCTAGGTTTAGTCAGAGTAGGCAAGTTACTATTTAACGGAAATGAGCAGCTTCCTGTTGTCAGGGCAAACAGCGAGCAGCTTCCATTTCAAGCTGCAGTATTTTGTGCTCCTGCAAAGATCTGCACCACTACTTCTATTTCAATAGTGTTCCAGGTGAAATTGCTTTCAGGTGAAGCAGAGACACTAAATGTACTAGAACGTTTTAGTTCAAGTACTAAATGCAAACGTACTAGAACATTTCAGTTCCTTGTTCCTGCTTCTAAGCATGTTCCAAGTTCACAAAGTTTTGTCTTCCAAATAGAGGGCTTGGACCTCTTTCCACCGCAACACTCCTCCCCTCCAGACATTTTTTTTTTTTGCCTCCACTGTCGATGCTCTTTCAAAGCAAATTTCCTATTTAGAGCTGACAAAAGATAAAAGAGTTGGCAACAGTCAACCCAGGCAGTGAGAGTGAAAACGACTGCTGGGAGAAGTTTTGACCAGGTTGTAACGTGAGTGGTTTCGCCGAGCAGTTCCGCAAAGGAATGACTGAAACAAGACACGTGCAGTGAGGGGGAAGCATCACCTAGACCGTGTTTCGTTCAACCCGAGGTCAGGAAAGACTGCGAACATGTACCTCTAGAGACACACAGAGGTGTGGAAGGTCTGACCATTCAGGATTCTAAAAAGGAAAAATGCACACTGAACTGTGATCTCTTTTATTTGATTACCAGTATGTAAATAGATACAACTACAGGCGGAACTTCAGGATTTTCGCTAGTAGTACTTCAAAGCCCAACTGGCACGTCTCAGAAAAGTTTCTTTCACCACCACCGTGCAGACTTCAGCTGCATCACCACGCCTGCCTCTGCCTCAAGAGCTACAGGTCAGTCCTGCGCGCCCCGGCACAGCGGGGGACGCGGGGCAGGGCTCACTCCGAGTGAAAGCAGAAACATTTCTGGGAAAATAGCGAAAAGCTAGCCTACGAGGTTCGATACCGCAGAGCAGAGCAGCCTTCACCCAAGCACATCGGCAGTGAGGAAACTCTCCCCGCGTGGTTCCGGGAAGCTCCCACCTGGAGCGCGGCGCCGGGACCCGCCGGGGCAGGAGGCGGCAGCGACCCGGACCCGGGGCCGCTTTTCGCCCCCCGGGGCTGAGCCCAGAGCTCTGCCGGGGCCGCCGCCGGGCCCCAGCCCGCCCCGCCGCCGCTCTCGGCCGCGGCTGCTGCGGGCGCGCAAGGCAGGGGCCGGGGCCGCCTGGCGCGGCGGGGCCGGGGATGGGGAAGGGGCCGGGGAAGGGGCGCGGGAAGGGGCCGGGGCCCCGCGGGGCGCAGGGCGGCACTCACTGTGTGTGCGCGGCGGCAGCGGCGGTGCCGAGCGGAGCGGGAGCGGCGGCGGCGGCTCAGGACTCAGGGCTCGGGGCTCGGGGCTCCCGCCGGGACCGGGGCGGGGCCGCTGCCAACCCTGCCCTGCCCTGCCCTGCGCTGCGCTCGCCCCGGGCCGAGGCGGGGCCGATCGAGCCCCGCCTCGCCTCTCGCACCAGCGGCCGCCGCCAAACTCTACGCACAGTCGTCTGTAGGCACCGAGCTGCATGCAGAGGCGGTTTAAATTTTGGCAGCAGCTCGCTGCGAGCCTGACGAGATGCATGCTCTACTCATACCCACTGTCGTGTGACTCGCGCAGGGGCTCCTAGGAGTTAGAGAACAAGTCTTGAACACTATTACGGCCAGAGAGGAGGGGAATTCGTGCCAGGAAGGTGCTAATTCGAGGCCTGGGAGGGGCAAGATCAGGTTAGCAGAACCCGGTCCGTGCATCTCGCGCGAGAGACTGTGAAAGCAGCAGCTCACACCCCTATCGCCGAAGAGGAGCATCCCAAGTTACGGGACAGACGGCCTTTGCAACCACCAAGAGCCTTCAGAGTTCCCGCTGTGGATACCAGGAACCTGGGCTGTATAAAGGCAATACTGCTTATACTGCTTAATGACCCAGGGGGAGGTTAACAAAGCTTGGAAAGAAGGATGTACTACTGTGTAGTAGTACCAAAAAGTGCCAAATTCACAGACCACAAGGACATCAGGCAGAGCTCCCAAGATAAGGAAGACACCAATAAATCCAATTGAGCAACCGTGCTACAATCATCTTGATTGGATAAAAGGTAACACCGGTGGGGGATATTGCAACCAGCAGCTCATAGCCCTTCGATCCAAGAAATCCACCGACTCAAAAGAAGAGAAAGAACTAATTAGACTAGGAAACAATGGAATCATTAACCAATACAAGACAGGATACTAACTAGAGAACTATGCACCTTGTAGATAATAAACATGGATTCCTTTGTTTGCTAAAACACATAGTGAAAAATCTTCATAGTCAGTTTTGTCTTGTGTACCCAGCACCCCTTCCTGCACAGAACTTACTAAAAGAAGGATGAATTAGGTCCCCCCACCCCACCACTGAGAAGCCCAGGATGAAAAAGGACCAACAGGACACCGCTGGATCTGTAAGTGGCGACTATCTTCTACTGGCACTCTCTCTCTCTTTCCCCTACACACTAAAAGTTACAAATAAAGTCAGTATTGTTGAACTGCCATTTTGTCTCATTTGCTCCTTAATTTGGGCATCTCTCACTCATCAGATTGTAACAGGTGCATTCATACTTGTACCTCTGCTAGAGGTGACAACAGAGGTGGATGAAGCTCCCAAAGACCTACACAGGTTTTCAAGCTTAAATGAAACAGAAAAGGGGATTCAAAAGTTAAGTTGACAACAGAAAGTGCCATTACTACATCAGCCTCATTACACTGCAAAATAATTTCGTTTTGCCCAATTCTGTTACTTATACATTAAAAAAAAGCACAAAAACAAACCCCCAGCAACCAGTCCCCCTCCCAAACACCAAAAAGTCAGAACAAGGAAAGATAAAGCCTGAGACCATAAGACATTAAAAAAATAAAAATCATGCATATTTTAGAGCTAGAAATGGGAGGAATAAGAAACACTACAAAACTTGGTAAATCAGTTTCTTTATTTTATAGAAAGTAATTTGATCAGTGTGCTGAACCTGCCATTAGCGATGGTTTTGCTATTTTTAGTAAAAATAAACATTTGAAAATAATTACCTTGGAGAATATATAATCTCCAAGCTTATTTCCCCTTAATCACTGTTGCTTTTATCATAACTATTGCATCTAATCTAACATTGGGTGCTCTTAATAGGAAGGGGGTACCTAGGATATCTCCATAGTTTATTTCCTGCAACTGGTTCTGAGGTTCCTAAAATGCAGTAGAACATCTACGACCTCACCCTGCACCACCTTGGCATGGTACAAAATCTGCATCTCTTCCACCTTTCTCCATCAACGTCCTGCAACATCAGCTGTCAGCTGAGAATTTTGTGGTGTAAAGTCACACAAGACAGTTTAAGTACCTAGATGGCCAGTTTTAACTTTCACAAGTTGCTGAAGTAATCATGAAGAACTTGGATCATGTGTCTAAGGTAATGGAATCAGTTAGCAACACAAGAATGACACACTCTGACAGTATCATGTACTGCTACAAAGACAAACACAAGTCACAGCTTCCACTCTATGATATTTAAAAGGGACATTATCAACTACAAGCTAAATTATTTTGTCTGGACAAAAAAAGTATTATTGATTAAGCACTGGCAAAAGCAAATTTTACGTTCAATTTGTACACATGGCTACTGTAAGCATTGGGACCTCTGTAGGCACTAGTACCCTTAAGTTTGAGTAACTTGCATAGCAACAGGGAAAAAGCATTAATTGCTGGAGGACAAAAGTCAGTGGAAGTTAAGGGCAACAGCCAGAGGATTCTGAGTTCAGTTCTTCTCCAATGACTAGATTCAAAGTTGAGAGTGTCCCTTTAAAAGTTTCATGTACAACAGAATTTAACTAATTTTTAATCCATCATTACAAGAAAGCTACTGACAATTCATCTTACAATAGTTAAACAACAATGAAAAATATGCAACTGAACAACTGATTTGTAAATGAAATAGCAGCAACATGGAACTCTAGAAGGTTGAGTTTCTGCAGGATTTATTGGAAAGATTATAAAGGTGTGGCAAATACATTGTGATTTTACATAATTTAGTTTCAAGAATAGCTTATGGTAACTATAAACATTATTGAAAATGCCTGGTCAAGGTCAGTACTTTTCTGGTATAAGCATATAAGTTTGCCAGGATTTTTCAAAGTGCAGCTTTACTCAGAAAAATGACAACATTGTATGTCTTGGCAAATTGCATTTAAAATCTGCTCACTTTGCAGATGGTAAGACAGCTTTTTGTGATTGCCAGTACAACAGATTTGAGCTTGAAGTATTAAAGCTAATGAGATATAAATATTTATGGACAAAACATCAAGGACATAATTATATAATACTGCCATGATTTTTGCACATGTAACTTTGTTAGTTCAGTGGGTGTATAAAACTGACGCAGGTATATAAAGCAGCTACAGAGTCATGACAGTTTCAGCTGATTCTAAAGCAGTGTGCTACTGTTTGTCCCACTGTTTTCTTTCTTCCACAAGAATAAAGAATATTAGAAACTCAGCCACTGAGCAGATAACTCATACTCATTGGGCAAGTCTATTTTGTAAGGTGGTGTCACTTCTAGTCACTTTTCTGGTCCATCACTGTACTTAAACTGCTTTGAAATCACATTCAATTTCAATCTCTAAGTGTTAAGGAAGAACAATTACAACTGAATCACTGAACAGCTGTACCAGTTTGAAATGCTGTCACATGTTTCTTCATGGCAAAACATTCACATTCTTTTTATTGCACAATTTGAAAATTCAGGTTATGTGCATAAAAACCTTCATAGTGTTTGCACTGCAACTTGCGAAACATACATTTAAAATGACCTTAATACATTTTACAAAATCTTTTTAAACAACTTTATATTCTTAAGATAAAAGCATCCTGAGAATGTTACATAGTTCATTATACAAGCCCTTCATTTCTGCTATGCTTTATTTATCCCCATAGTTCCTAATTTGACAGGTTTATTTTACAGTTAATATCTTGGTGCTATATTTCACAAAATATCTTTTAGCAAAAAGTACACCATTGGCATTCAAGTAATCCAGCCTCACATCTAATTTACAAATTAAACCTTTGTCAAACTCTCAAGTAAGGAAAAGTAAACCAAAATACATACAGAAACAGTTTAGCAGACTAAAAAAAAAAAGTAAAGGCCTTGTGCATTAAAAATTTGGTCAAACATTAAAGTTATGCAGTCTAATATTTTGGCAAAAAAAAAAACCCTCTACATCTATCCTTCCCAGTTTGTTTTCTTTCATCTGACACCAGATGTAAACATAAACATCAAGAAAGAAAGACTGACAGTGTAGAAGTACTTTGCTGTTGAACTACTTTTTCCTTTTTTAAAGTACTTAGGAAAAACAGACAAACAAGAATGTAAGTGCTAAGAATGGACTATCTTTGGGTTAAATAAAAGTCTTACTGGAAAAAAATGTAAAAATAAATTAGGTTGGGTTTTTCTTTTATTTCCTCTACAGACATCTAAATAAATAGTCTTTCAAGAAATTCTAGTGCCATATCCTAAAGCACTATCTTCCTGTATCTTTTTGATCAAGTCTAAGGCTTCACACATAATCTTGACTATTTTACTAGGAAGATATCCATTCATATTTACATTTTATTTTTTGTAAAGGGAGTGTTCAGGGTTAAAAATATATTTATTTTTAAAAGGTCAGCCTGCCATCCTGATGGCAGTGATTCAAGCTATAGAACAGAAGACAAGTTACAGAACATCCTTCAGTTTCTTATACTCTAGATGAGAGGAAGGAGATCAGGCAAGTTACAGAGGTAAACAGCCTGGATTTCAGGAATGGAGAGAAAAAGTGGCTCGTTATATGAATGTCTGCGCAACCAGGACTATTCACTCCTGGAAACTTTGTTTCTCTTCTGCACATAGGTATACATTTTTATTGTTGGCTAACTAAACAAATTGAGAAGAGAGACAGTTACGGTTTCTTTGCCACAGTGAAAAAACATTACCTAAGGTTTCCATCAGGACTGACATGCTTTTACTAGGTGGCAAGGTGTTGAATATAAGCAGAGGTCATGCCCAGATGGTACACTCCACGTGAGAGTGTAATTATCTCAAAAGGAAGAGTAAACCACTTCAGTAACATCTTTATAAATTATAACTGTGTAATTTGGAGTCATATTTAGCTTTCATTTTAGGCAATGATCAAAATCTGAAGGACCTTTTAATCTTTAAGGCATTAGTGCATCAGGGACTAAAAGCTCCAGGTAATTAATAAATAGGAGGTTGGGGGCAGAAGGGCAGAAAGCAAAAAAACCCAAAACATCTTTGTATCACAAGCTATCATTGTGCATCTCCTTTGTTGGTTAGCTCCAGAAAAATATTTTCAAGGATAGCAGAAGGGGAATGTTATTCACTATTCTGAGAAAAACATTAGATCATAAATTTCACATCATTTTTTAACACATCCTTTAAAGGGCTAAATCTATCAGGCAGGATTCTCATCTTTACTGTTCCATCAGCACCACAGGAGAATATGTGATTTGCTGGTCCTGTTTCAATTTGCATGACTCCTGTCCCAATGTTTCTGAAGAGAGACTGTCGAGCATGTTCATTGATGAAAGTGTGAAGAAGATTAAATGCAGACAGACTCCATACCTGGAAAAGCATCAAAACATCAATCTCTTATAAGGAAAATTACCATGATCTTAAAATTGTCAACAGTGAATCGTGCAGGAATTGCACTACAATTTGCATTTACTTTTCTGACACTAACTGTAAGAGAAGAATATGTAGCAATCTGTAATGACACATTTATAAAATACTAGTACTCATTTACTATAATAAGCAATATAGAGAGACACTAAGGTTATCACTAATTAAAAGGAGGACTGAATTTAGAAGAGGTTAAGGCTGACATTTCATAATTAAATTCATAAATGTGAAAGTCAGAGTTAACAAATGTAGTACATATGATATCTGATTGTTCCACACTTGTACAAGATTTTTCTGAATGTACGCAGCACCTCTGCTCCCTCCTCCTCATTAATACCTTTATGTTGCCTTCAGCAGATCCTGTGACAAAATACTCTTCTGTAGGATCAACAGCAATTGCTTTGACTGGAGAATCATGACTCTGGAGTAACTGCTGCTGCTGCTTTAGGCGAAGATCAATTACACAGGTAAAGCCTTTTCTGCCTCCAGATATCAACAGCTGGTGTTTTGGAGCATACGCTAGCACAGTTGCTCCACTATCATGACAGATAAAAGCTGAAAGCCAAAGGAAAGTAATTCAAATAAAACACTGTACTTTCCATCAAACCCTAATAGTTCAAGACAGTAGCCACAGTGACTTTGATGCTGTAGTCCAGCTGACCACAACCAGCCCACTTATTGCAGTACCAATATACACGTTCCCCTCAGACATTCTGAAGCTAAAAAATCTTCAAAATCTCTCAAATTAAGCAATTAAAATCTGTATAAACAAATTTTTTTCTATCCCTGTGTAATCACAAACTATTAATCCTTAAACAGAAACAGATTATTTTAATAATATACTATTAAAGTAACAGTTTTGTTATTTTAAGTAATATAATTTGGTTTTTCAAGTAATATATACCCAGCAGAAAGTCTTTCTAAACTACTTGCACAAATATCTTGCAAGTTTCCACTGGTCATTTTACTGCTAATTTGCTGCTTCTTACATTTATTTGGTTATGTCTACTCCCCTAAATGAGTGGGAAAAGTGAATGAAAATTACAATTATCACAACACAGCTTGGTATGCTGTACTTGTAGTTCAAAGGTCCTATGAATTTACATTTAGAAATTCCATATGTCTCTCACATACACTTAGGCTTTCACCATACTTTAGGTACAAGGAGTTCACAACTCTCTGATCTCAATTCCATATTTCAGATACTGGAATGCATTTCTTGTATTACTTGCAACAAAGTATTAGTAATAACACTTTGCAATATTATTACATAAATAAACTAATAAACAGGGCTAAATAAAACTAATGGAACAGGGCTAAATACTTTTTGCACCCCCAAAATCCAATTTAGAGGAAAAACTGATCTGAAGCAGAAGCTGCCCAGAGCCTTTTAAAAAAGAACAGAAATGTCTGGCTTGCACTTGTGAAACAAGGACAGAAGGCATGCAAAGGAAGGTGCTCATGTCCATGAAACCAATCATGCATATGAACACCAAGCAATTTCTGAAGAATCTGGTTCTATACTCCCACTGATGCACTCACACAGAACAATGAAAGATGTTTTACTGCCAATGTTAAAATTACTTCCCACAATAACTCTTCCATAAAGATAGACTCACAAATACACTTTTTTATACTGTGTTCAAACATTTTGGTTGTTGTCATTTACTTACCATGCACCAAGCTGTTTGCAGGAGAAACCAAAGTATCCCAAAGACAAATATTTCTGTAGAAAAAAAACATGGCTTAATTCAGCAACAGATGTTCAGAGGTATTTTGGACTCTTGAAAAGTCATCTGTACCTTAAAAGGGTTGTTTCAGGCATAAAGCACTGTAAATAGACTCGCAATGATGATGTCTGAGCAGACCCTAAATTACTTCCATAGTTTATCATATGCTGCAAGAACACACCTTCTACACAATTATTCTACAACTGGCTATTTCCATAAAGCATTTATGTTAACAGTCTTTTGTAGCTCAATTCACAGAAATGTTAGCAGGTTTTGGTATTTTTTGATCAATACTTAGTTATGAAAACAAATGAGAAATTGAGAGCTATGCAAATTCCCTAGAGCTATGCAAATTCCCTAGAGATATAAAAATAATTTATGACAAGTTCATGTGCATAGAATAGAATAGTTCAGCTGGAAGGGGCCTAGAAGGATCATGTAATTGCCCATCTGACACCTTCAAGGCTGACCAGAAGTTAAAGCATGTCATTAAGGGCATTGTCCAAATGCCTCAAACTCTGACAGGCTTTGGGGACTGACCTCAAGGAAGCCTGTTCCAATTTCTGAACCTCGTGGTAATAAAATGTTTCTTGATGTCCAGTCTCATGCCAGACCTCCCCTGGCACAGCTTTAAACCATTCCCACACACCACTCACTGGATTACTGGCGAAATCACTCAGGACCTCCTTTCTACTTCTCTTCCTCATAGGGAACATGAGCAGGATATTTGTGCTTCCCCATGAAACCTCCCTTAACAAGCACATGAATTTAGCTGCAAAACATTGCTTCTCTCTCCCGCCAAGAAAGAAATCAAGCAGAAGTACTCTTAAACTGCTTAAGAAGAATCATTAAAAAAAAACAAAAACCAAAGTGTGGGAAAGGAGAGAAAATATGGCACCACTTCACTTTTATGAATTATCACAATAGATCTTACCTATTGTCAGAAGAAAATCCTGCTGTAGCTATCAACGATGATGAACTGATGAAAACGAAGTCATTGGCTGTTTTGTTATGACATTGCCATGTCTGAAAAATTGCAGTTAGAAATTTTTAATTAAAAAAGAATCTATTTTGTGCAAGCAGGCAATATTAATATTAATATTAAAAAGAAGAAAAGGTGTTTCATAAGAAATTTAAAAAACATAGGATACAAAGGTATTGGTATGCCTTGTAAGACTCATTAATTTTTCACGGAAATATACTCTGCAGCCCTATGTAACTGTCCATTAATTGACAAGTGACAATTATTGACAAGTCTAAATTAACATTAAAGTTATTTCAGACCTCATGTTACATTTTCCACTCTCCACTTAACAAGTATAATTAGAGTGTAGGAATCTGTCATACAGACCACAGGATGGCAGCAATACATAACTTAATCTTGATTAATACTGGTTAACATCACAATCCTTGCCCTCTCCTAGCAATTCTGAAGGGAGAAAGAAGTTAGAGAATACAATGCAACTTTATGGAAACTAATTTATTATTCAGCTTACCAAATATGGCTTAGGTGAAGTTCCAGTAAGTGGACAACATTTCCAATTTGTCTGATATAAACTTATATATCCATCAGCATCAACAATTCCAAACTGAAAGAAAATACACAGTAATAGTAAATACATAAGTATGTTTTGCAGAGAAAATATCCACAATTTTAAGAAGATACTTTAAATTAGAAGCATATGATGTTTCTGCTAATTTGCAATTATAGTGGGGGAGGGGAGAAGAGAAAGCATACAGAAGCATTTTGTCAGTTACCTTATTTCCTTGGTAATTGAATCGCATTCGAGTTACCCGTGAGTTGCCACCAGATCGAAAACATGTGATCTGCTGTGCATGACCCCATTCAAACATTCTCACACTTCCATCCTGAGCACCTGTCAGGTCTGCAACAGAAAATATTTACAAGACCTTTCACAAGAGTTTCAGCTTTTATAATTTCAAGAAAACTCACACTATCTCAAAATAACTAGTGCTAAAATTATGCCATAGTGTCTGTCTTGGTGTAGGAGCAGGACGTAACACTGCAACTCAAAGTCATGTTACTCATTATTGGATGATGATTTGTATTTAGATGCTCATGAAATATGAAGCTATTTACATTTGCTTGGAGATAATAACACATTTTTGCTACTATCTTTCATTTTAGTCACAAATAAGAGAGAAATACAGTACTTTTTCCTGTTTCTTAAGGCTATTCTACATCTCCCAATATTGTTTTTAAAATAAAAAATAGTTTCAGTAAGTATGGCTTATAAAGAAGTTTCAAAACATATAATAGATTGTTGTGCTAGTATAAAATAGCAACACACTAAAAAACAGATGAGTAAGAAATATATCATCTTTTTATAACCTTTCTGGTTTTTATAAGAACCTGAACTCACAATACGGCAGTGTTGGATGAGAAGCCATTCTTCTGACATTATTAATAGCTTTCTTGAGCATCTGTTCAACATAAAAAAAATAGAAAAAAATTAAACAGTATTACTGAACAAAAAGCTATCAAACTAGAGAATAATTAGTGATTGCAGAGAATTGTTTCCTACCAAAACTCCTACGAAAACAAGTACTGGGTTTAGAGATTCAGAAGTCTGTGTCTTCCAAGACTAGTGTAGATGTTAGCACTTCTGCAGTTTTATACATCTAGATAAATATTAAACTTTTGCTTCAGAAATGTAGGGATCCAAATATAAACACTCCTTAGACTGCAGTCTTACCTCTTTTCTTGCCAATTCCTTTCTGATTCCATTAAATTTATTGGAATATTCCTGAATATTGTAAGATAAGCAAGAGAAAGGCAGAAGCATGTAAAGAAAGAGGTAAACAAACTTTAACAGAAGTAAAAAATAGGAAGGAATATATCTATTTTCAAATCTAGTTAACTTATTGCCATTGATTGAAAAGTGGCTATTTGTGACCATCCAGAACAAGCAATATACCATGTAACTGGTATAAAATAAGTAAATAAATAAATAAAAAAATTATTCAAATGTATTCATAATTTTGCAAATACAGATCCAATGAATTTTCAGAAGCATGCTTGCTCCTAAATTCCAAAACTGGCTTTGAGCCAGGCATATCACCCAGATCGTTGTTTTCTCTCATTTTATTAATTCCAACTGGGAAGAACTCAATGTGCAAAGAGGATTGGAGACATTAGAGAATAACATTTAACCCCCAGCTATTAAAATTATATGTTCATCACAAAAACGAAAAAAAGAGTAAAGATTTTTTTAATAATGGAAATGTGCCTGTGTTGTCTCTTCCCTTCTTTTCTTTCTATTAATGCATGTTAAAGTTTTCATTTTTTTACTCTCCAACAGCCCTCAAAAGTATCTGACATCTTTGAGGACCCTCTTCCCTCAGAGAATTGTTGGATTTGGTTTGCTTTTACATATATTATTTACCTCAACATTTGAGAAGGGCAAAATAGATATTTGTGGCAGATGTTAACTTCAAATGAGAACACATACGAAATTTTACTGCCAGGCCACTTATATTCAACACAGCAGCTTATCACTTACCACCCACCAACAGCAAGCTGGCACTGAATCACTTTCAGGGAAAAGACCTTTAACATCTTTGAATCCAACTGTGGCTTTCAACTGCTGTAATTCTGTACAGTATTTTAACACTGCTTTGTCATGGGGCAGTAGATAGCGATGAGGTATTTCAATTATGCTATTCTCCCCTGGCCTCCAATTATATCAGGGTGTTAACTGGAAGGAGGCAGGAATTACAAATTTTCATGTGCTTTATAATCCTAAATAAAATCAATAGAGTTAAAAGAAATAGCCTCTAAATTACCAGTTTGCAAACAAAAAGAGGAAAAATACTAAAAAGGGAAATAATTTACTTTCTTGTAAAAATTTCACTGGATTTGGATTTGTGGAATAACCACAATCCTCTTAATTACATTTTGGAAGCAGATTTAGATCTTTCAATTCTCAAAGTTTTACCACTGTTGAAGAGAAAGCCTTGTGCCCCTCAGCTCATTCCAAAACACTTTCTAAAGAAAAAATATATGATCTTGAAATATATATGTAACTTTTTTTTTCTCTAAGTACTTTAAATATCAAGGAAAAAGCCAAATGGTTTGGTAAAATTATATATACATTTAAAAATTCAAGACAACAGAGAATGATATTCTTCAAACATTTACAAAGTGGTATGTGCACTTATAATTGCAATACTTTGCTCTCTAAACTCACAACTTATCTTCTGAATGTAAATGGAAGAACAATAATTCATGTCCACTCTATTTCTTTACTAAAATGAAGGGCTGTATTGAGTTTTACAGCAACTAACTTTTACCCAGAAGTTAATGGAAGAGAGAGACCATTTCAGCTCCCTTAGGTGTCTCCAAATAGGCATCTCTCAGCCAGCTAATCTTCCTCCATTCAACAGACAAGCATACATCATGATCCCCTAACCCCTGCTGGATTATGCTTTGGAAAAATGCAAATTTACAGAAATGTGCCTTTGAAGGGCTACACTAACAGAACTCCTTGGTACAGTTTCTCCAATTTAGAAGTACAATTATGAAATGCAAATACTTCCATTGGTAATGTAACTGACATTTGACACTGCTAGCCCTCAGTTTGCCCTTAGAACAGCTGATGGCTAGAACCCTGATTGTTTTGCTGGACACTGATTGCTTTGGGTGCTTTGTGCCTTAATGTACATTAAGACTGAAAAATAAAAATGCACTTTAACTCCATCCCACCCATTGTTAAACTGTTAAATATTGGTGTCAGTCGCACTGACTTGTATGACAAGCTGTCGGTAACACTGCCTGAGTTTCAGAGTTGTAGGTACATACTATTCCCTTCAGTACTCTCCCACAAACATCTCCTGTAAGACCTGTGTAAACAAACTGTGCTGAAGTGTCTGACCTTCCTTACTTACCTTGTATGAGCTGTCTAAACAGGGAACAGTGAAGAGTGTCAGAAAAACTTTACAGCTAATAAAATTTAACTGACTGAGTGTCCCTTGCTGATGAAAGTGAAGCAAAGACAATGAGATTGGACAGCCAGTAATTGTACAAAACAGTGGGCTACGACTACTAAATGGGCTGCACATTATGGAAAAGCAAAGATGAGGTCAAGAATAAGCAGTATCTGAAGGAACAAAGCAGCAAATAGCAGCAAAAGAAAGATCTTAGTAAAGCTGCTTTTCTTCCAGGTTCCAGTTCTTCCACAGCAACACTATTTCCTCCCTGGAGTCCCTATTTTTTCCTTCATTCACTTTGTCCTTCATTAGGTACCTCTGTCTTCCTTCCCTATTGGGCAGGTGCGTTCTATTCTGTAGTGGGTTGTTGGCCACAGTCAAACAATATGCCAGACAAAATTTAGGTCCAAAGTTTAACATCAAAAACGTTCAACACGAGCATAGCCAAATATATTTAGGAAGAAAGTTTTACAGCATGCAAAATAAAAGGCCATGTAAATACCATTTGCATTAATATATTACACAAATAAGGTTGAGAAATACAGGAACACAAAAATTCTCTATGTACATATATATATATATTTAAAAAATGAAAGTGAGAAGAGAAAGTAGCAAAGGCATTCAAAGAATACTTGCACAAGAGACCTGATTGAAATAACAGAGCTGCAACATTGCCACCTAGGATAAGTAGTTCCTAAAGTGAAGGCAGAGGTGTAGGGACTGGCACAATACCCACTTCTATATGTGGAAAACATTATCAATCTTATCTTGCTTATTCCTTATTTACTTCTCCTATTCATCAGCTATTTGCAAGTCAACAACAATATTAATTAACATATGGTTACTTAATTTTGCCACCAGTTATAACTTGCTTTTAATTGTTAAATGACACCAAGTACAGCCAAGTCTCAAGACTTAATGCGTTTGGTTATTTAGGAAAACTCCACTTTCTGCATTCCATGTGCAGAAGGACTGAGATACAGGTGTCTTGTATGATCATTTCAGCTCCCTTAGGTGTCTCCAAATAGGCATCTCTCAGCCAGCTAATCAAGAGATCTCCATCTATGCTCCACAGGAACTAAGATAAGAATGTCAATGGCCAGGCGATAATTATCATTTGATCTGAATTAAATCTAACTTAATAGCCTTTTGCTCAGGGCCAAGCTTCATTCCAAGCACAAGATCTCTTTCTGAAGCTCAGAATGAAGCTGAAGTTTATGCTTAAAATAAAAGCTACCACAAAATTTCATATAAACATTTTACCCAATCCTTATGAATTTATATTCTGAAACCTGCTAAATATATGCTTTTCAAATAGACCATTCAGCTTCAAGTCATTAAAGAAGAATGTATAGTCTAACTTCTTACCTAAATCCTGATTCTTTGCTTTTAGGTGAAGCTTTTAAAAAAAGCATGTATGACTTGACTGAAAGCTTTGCTTGTTTAGTTGTCCCTTAAATATTTTAACCTATTAAGTAAATTGTTACCAAAAAATCCAGCTTGCCTGATTTACAACAGAAAGGTTTTATAACAGAAAGGTTATATTTAGTTATATAAAGGTTGTATATATATATTTAGGTTATATTTATATTTATATTCTACTACAAAATATAACAAGCAAGACTGAACAGATAAAAGGAGAGAAGTAGATAGAATACAAAAAGCTAATCTTTGAAAAGTGACTTACCACAGATGCACCCCTGCCAGTTTGTGTACTACCAAGCCAAGGCATATTGATAGGTGTGCCAGGATTACTGTGAGTATAAGGAGTGCTTCCCTGAACATTTACCAGATCATCACGAGCATGTATAACTAGGAAATCATCAGCCCTAGAGATGAAGAAAACATTTCAAATTAAGATTCTGAACAGCAACAGTAAATACCATGTTTTGTTACTCTGATTTAAGCACACTCAAGTGTGATACTGAAAACAAAGAACATATACCCTTTATTTTCTATTTCCATATCATCATCAACCCAGGTGTAGATTTGCGTAGCTAAAATTGCAGAAACATCCAATTCTTGAATATCATGACTTGATGCTATTGCAATGCAGTTCCGATTTGCCTGAAAAAAAATAAACATATAGAAAGACAGATGCAAAAGAAAACCTCAAAAATGGACTTATTTTTTTCTGATTATGGCAATGTTGCTCACAAAAATATACACTTAATTTACAAACCCCAAACATTTACATCTACAAGTCTACGTACATTTATACTTGACATTTCCCTTTCAAAACTTATTTGCATCTGGGATAGTATCACACACTATTTGCATCTTGTACCTCTCAAGCAGCTCAAGTACCTCCTTGCTTTTTTCAGACAATAAGCAACAGGTAACTATATTACAAGGCTTGCAACCAGGCTCCCCTCCTCAAGTTCTGAAGCGTTATGTGGCTGAACAGAGGAAACAGAACTTCCTGTTCGACAGAAAAGGATAAATACTCCTACATACAAGGCTAAAAAAAATTGAAGCCACCTCCCCCTTTGATCAATTCATTGCACAACAGAAGAAAATTTGTAGTAGAACTATTCATGAAAAGGTAATTTTGAAGTGCTTTAGAGAAGGGACTGCTAAAAGTTGTAGGTGCTAAAAACAGCAGGATGGCTGGCAAAGCCTATTTCACCCAGTCACAGTGTGCCTGTGTATCAGGTGGAAAACACAGCAGTTGGGTTATTCTATCTGTTTTATACTCACCTTATTGACTGCAAAAGCAGTAATGATGTCCGACTCTTTATGGATTATTCTTGCCTTGCCACCAGGGTATCCCAAATCTGTTTCTATCTATATTTAAAAAACAAAGCACATTTAAATGCAAACTTCTGTGCAATACCACTTCTTACTGAAAGTACAGAGACATAACAATGTTACATGTGAAAATTTTTTCCCCTTAATTTTAATTTAAAGAAAACTCAACAAATATAGCCTGTAACAATTATGCTACACCAGATTGTTTTGTGTAACAATATAGCTTCCCATTGCCATGTTAAGATTACCATAGCAACAGAGAAAATGTAACTTGTCACGAAAGCCACAGTACTGTGTTCATTTTCAAATTCTTCAGGGGTGCTGAAAACTAGAAAGGCTACATGCACTGTTGATTGAAATTTTGAATTTCGATGTTTTGCTCTCAAAAAAGTTTCTAAGTCTATGATTACTCTTAGCAACCACCTTTTGCCACTGAAATTGATGAAATAGTTCAAAAGAAGGTGCAGGCAAGTTGCTGAACAGGAAAATGAATTTGAACTTCATCAGTGCATCTAATCACAATTATTGCAATTATATACATCTGAAATCCTGTACATGTCAGAACAATAAACATTTTGCTATGACTTTTTTTTTCCCTTGTGATCTAATGCTGGATTTGAATATTGTCTATAATTTTGTATTTTAAAAATGCAATCAGGTACATGCCAGCACACAACAAAACTCTAAACTCTACCAGCAAGTCCTTTTTAAAATTAAAGAACTCAGCACTGAAAGAATTAAATTGATAGGTTACAGACACAGACTGTTAGAAAGTAATTTTACAGTAAGAACAATAACACTGCCAAATTAATGGTGACCTAAGAATTCAAACCTGAGTTACAAATGTAATATTTAATTTAAAAAAACCCCAAAGAATTATGTCAGAACTATTTCAAGCCTCTCATCTTCAAATTCTTAATTTTCTGTTCTTTAAAAGATTTAAACAATAATATTTTATTTGAAAAACAGTATGATTTTTCTGTCAAAGACCTGAAAAGGTCTTTTACAAAAATCTAAAAAAACAGCTGTTACAGATGAAGAAGTAGAATATCTTTTTTCAAGTCAAAACAAAATCGATACTTCATTGATTTTATGTATATAACGCTGGAAAAAATTGCAGTGGCAAACAGATAAAAAACCATGATTTGTGTCTTATGATGAACAAACCTGCACAAAATTAAAATTATTTTTTCTCCAGCCAGTTCCAATTACCAACTTGCTAATACTGCATTATCACATAATTAAGATTAACAAGGTAGCCCAAACCACAGAGGTTCACATTTCTGTCCTCACACTAGTTTTGTAAAAGAAAGGAATATGGTAGTCATTTGAGTATCTAGGCATAGTACTCTACCTTTTCAGCATGTCACACCAATCCTTCAAGATGGTCGCTAAAACACTGTTATATGGGTTGATTTGTCACCATCTTTTAAATAAGGTTCAATGAAAGCTTTCAGTAGCAAACTTGTATCATGCTAAAAATCTGATCAAAGTGCAGCTCACTGCCTTACTTAAAAGCAGCTATTGTACCTCATACTGATCCAAGGTTCTGTAGGTACCATGTATCAATCATATTACTACTGAATTTTTGTCACTTGGGCAAATCTCAACTTCAGCTCTTCACTTGGCCAATCTAAGAAGTTGATAACAGATATTGTTTGTACCTGGTTAATGCAGCTAAGATAATTAAGTTTCAGACAAACTCTGAAACCATTTAACTCAATCCCTTGCATTTTTTAAATTTTTAAGTTTGTTTGCTATGTGAGCAAAGACTTTTTTTTTTAAGTGAGATCAGCACCATTTAGACAAAAAAAAATTCATAATTATATTAGGTCTAATAAATTTGAGGATTATTACTGTGTACCTTATTGATGATGGGCTCCTCCACCGCGGAATTTTTCACGGTGTCATTGTGCTCCTCTAATGACTTCACCAAGGAAAGAAACACCACAAAACAAAGCATAAAGATAACATGCATGGTAGAAAGGAAATCCTCCATTCCCTGTTATTTACCCAACACAGGACAACTGAAACACAACAGCATGTCTCCAAACACATGGTGCATATTTTATACAGTAAGAATAATTAACAAACTCTAAACTCTGTTTTCAGTACAGAATACACTGATTTACTTTGTACCGTAACAGCACCGTGTCCATCCCAAAAGCAAAATTTCTTGAAAAATAAGCAGTCTACACTGACATTTTATCAGCCAGAAGATAGGAAATAAAGCAAATTACGCTCTGTAAGGCTGTGAGCCTATCTTGAAACATATAAAACACATCTAAAATTTTCCACAATATCTGTCCATACAGCATAACATGGCTGCGTTAACATAAGATATGGTCAGAAGTGGTGCACTTTAATGGCAAAGAGGAAAAACTTTCCTTTTAACTGCACTCTGTAGGGAACAAAATTAGCCAACATTACCCAAACAAGCTAATATTTTAGTTGTGACAGGACAAAGGTTAGGTCATGCAGAACTCTCTGCTGTCATGGCTTTACTAGTCATGAATATTCTTTCTCTTGCATATTTAATTTGTTCACATCTGCTTCTTTCTCCTCCATTTCTGCTATGCTACAGTTTTTCTGTAATACCAGCAATTCTTTCAAAATTAGGAGCAGCAGTAAGTAAGAAAAAGAAGGAAAGTGAGATAAAAAAATCCAAAAGCTCATTACAGAACCAAAATTAAAAACATCTAACTGCATCTGGAACAGGAATCCAACTAGACACTGTGACAAATAACCAGGGACAGAAATACTAATTGCTGCATGAGCACTTTTCATATTAAAATTGAATCCTAACATGGTAGATCATAAGCAGTGGATAAAAGCCAGGGTGACTACGGCAGGGACAAACTAAAACTTCAGATACTCTGGCTCATTAGATTACTGGTTTTAATCTTTGAAATGGTCCATTTTGTCCTTCTTTTGAGGCAGCTTTTATACTGATCTTAAAGAAGAGACTGATTGTAGCAACATTGTGCTGGTTTTCATTTTACAGTCAAAGTCTGATTATTTTTGTATTTTATGAAAAAGGCACAAGTATTTTTTTGTATGAAATACTGTAGATTTGGAGTCGTTGACAAATACATTAACCCTTCATGCAGCAGAAGTAAACAAGCCAGCCAAGTAACTTGAACGAAAATTGACAGATTGACCTGCAGTATTTTCTGCATTTTATATACCATACCAACCTCATTTAGGCATCGCCTCTTGGTAAAAATATTTCTGATAAAAGTTTCCTGGACTTCTTCCTGTTTGACCAAGTACTGCCAGAGCCTCTTCACAGACAGCGCAACGTGACTGCTAGATCTACAGAACAAAGTTGAATAAATGCACCGTGCGCATACTTATACAAGAGTGCAGTATTTTATATTCTAATCAAACTATAGTCAGAAAAAATGCTGAAGCAAAACTAGAGACCTGTAGACAGTATACTAAGACCAATCTGAAAGCACTTTAATACCCTCTTCATGAGAGGAGGTGCAAAAGGAAGAAGAAATAGAGTATGTAGCATCATCTCCTTCTATCTAAGGACAAGTGAGAAAATCTCTTTAAGAGATTACATAATGGTAAGAGCAGCGTATCGATTATTTATTAGTGCAGCTCATTCTTTAGAATATGAATAATTTCTGTTAAGTCCTATAGAGTGATCCTTTCATATGGACAATGAATGACTAACACTTCCTGCTAGGAACACATCATCAGCTGTGTAACTTCTCTGAAGCATCCATGATTTTTTAGTAACAAAATTGGAAGGACTGTAGAATCAGATCAAAATTCAAATGTTTATCCTTATCCCTAGAAATGACACACTCAAGCAAAAATTATAAATACAAATATAGCTGCTATATATAGCTGCTTATGACAAGCCAAAATCCATTAACTCTGAATTGCTTTAAATCATAATTTAAAAATAATGTCAGACAGCAGATACATGTTAAACTGATCACTTTTAAGCAACATGGGTTACTAAAAGTGTGACCACTATTAAATATTTTACAATAAAAAGCCAGACTTTCTGTATTCTGTCTATGAAATCCACAAGTGTCAGTAACACTAAAAAGGCAGAAATCTATATAAAAATTACACTTTGAGAGATAGAGCACACTTTTTTGGCTAATTATGTTTAATCATACGTATGCAAATATTATAAATGGTAAGTATTTCTTCTCTGAATTTAGGTAACAATACTGATAGGACTGTGAGGTAATTTTATTATCTCTAAAGGTGAGGCAATTATTTAATTCACTGTCACTAATCCATATTATCTCTCAAGATGAATGTTTTATTCTTCATTTTTTGTCAAGCATACTTTTTCCGGAGAAACTCAAAATCCATGTTAAGCGTAAGTAAAAGAATTTAAAAAAATTAAAAACTGTGGTACATTTTTCCTGCTCTTGCTTCAAACCAGAGATGCATGAAATCTGACATGTACCCTTCATTTCATATAGTTATTGAAATTGCAATCTATCATGTGCACTAACAACCTAATACTCAATTTATATCAAAGATATTACAGTCAGTGTTTACAGATATTAGACTCACCTGAAAGGAGTGTTTGTAGGCTCGAGTAAACTTTTGTGGCGAAGCAACGCAGGACCAGCAGCAAGGGCATCTTCAGAAGCATGAACTGAAATATAATGTTGAGGTGGACCCCCATACAGCTCAAGACGTCGGAGAAGAACTTGTTCCCAGCGCTGTAAAGTTTTCAAAACTGCATGGCATATCGGGGAGCTAACTGGAAGCTCTAGAAAGAGAAGTAAATAATAATAAAACCCCTCCCCTTTCTGTTATAACCTTGATAAAGATAATTCCAGCAGGTGAAGACTGAAGCTTATTAGGAATATCTCCACAAGGAAGCTTTGTTCAAACCTCAAGTAGATATTTGCAAGTATAAAAAGATGAACTGCTTAGGGCTATTATTGCTAAAAAAAGGGAACAGATTTCTCCAGTATTGAAGAGATTATATCATGGAGTGGATCATTATGAAACTGATCCTTGGTACCTGGAAGATACCAAGTTATATGGATGACAGGCAGGTGATAAGAGAAAGCTGATGGACCTTCATAAAGGGCAAATTGTGCCCAACTAATCTGTTAGTGGCATTCTATTGTGAACTGACTGTGCTGGAGGGCAAGGAAAATGGAGCAAAAAGGATGGACTGTTTGACAGCTAAGGAACCAGTTAGATGACATCCCCCAAAGTGTTACATTCAATGGTTCAACGTCCAAATGGAGATCAGTAACAAGTGTCATGCCACAGGGATGCGTGTTGAGATTGGTACTGTTCCTTGTCTCTGCTAATGGCATAAAAAGGATAGCGAGAGAAACCTGCAGGCAGCTCACACCAGGGTGAGCTGTGCAGCTGTCTTCCTGGAGGGAAGGGATACCACCCACACAGACCTTGGCAGGCCTGAGGAGTGGGCCCATGTGACTCTCACAAGCTTCAGCAAGGACAAGTGTCAGGGCAATCACCAGTACCAAAACTGAGAGATGAAAAGACTGAGAGCAGCCCTGTGGAGCAGGACTTAGGGATACCAGTGGATGAAAAATTGGGCATGACTTGGCTCACAGACCAAAAAGCCCACTGCATACTGGGCTGCATCAAAAGAGCAGCCAGTAGGGTAAGGGAGGGAATTTGGCCCCTCTAGTTTGTTCTAGTGACACTCTACCTGGGATACTATATCCATGAACGGGGACCCCCCTACAGGAATGACAGGGACCTGTAGAGGGGATCCAAAGAAGGGCAACAAAAACACGTCAGTGGGCTGAAACACCTCTTCTGTGAAGACAGGCTGAGAGTGCTGCGGTTCTTCAGCCTGGACTGGAGAAGGCTCCAGGGACACAATACAGCAGCCTTTCAGTATTTAAAGTAGACTTACAGGAAAGACACAGAGATTCTTTGCCAGGGCCTGCAGTGATAGTGCTAGGGCCTGCAGTTTTCACACCAAGCAAGTAGGCTTCAATCAGATAAAAGACAGAAATTATTATGATGAGGATGGTGAGACACTAGAACTGGTTGCCAGAGAGGTTGTGGATGCCCCAGATGTAGGAGGTCATGTCAGATGAGGTTTTGAGCAACACTACTATCTAGTAAAAGATGTCCCTGTCCACAATGTGGTGGGCAGGGTTGGACCTAGATGACTTTTAAAGATCCCTTCCAAAACCAAACCATTCTATGAGTTTATGAAACAAGGAGTAGGAATGATGTTACTTCAATCACAAAATATAGTGGAAATAAATATTGTACCAGGAAATAAATATTGCAAACATTCTTATGTGACTAAAAAGCAAAGAAAACATAAGTACAGGGAGACCTGAGCATTCTTCCTCACCCATTCATCTCAGCCACCCACAATATCATTTCATAAATATACCTGCTGTATGATAAACATTATCAGAATATTTATTCCCATATCACTAAAAAACTAAGAACTTTTGAACTAAAAGCTACCACATATGCATATTATTCAACACATTGCTGATTTTAATGTGCTGATTAGGTATGGAGAGACAACTCTGCCGCTTATTACCTGAAAGATCATGTCCAGCCAAAGGGTAGAAAATCTTCAAATTGTGAAGTACCAGCTGAACCATTGCCAATCTCATCAGTGACCAACTAACAAGAAAGCACTAGTAAGTCATTTACTAATAGGAAAATAATTTTCTCACTTATTCAATATTAGGTTTTAAATTTAGACCTTCAAATCTTCATTATAAACTACTGAAAACTACAAACCATACTTCAGAATATTATAGGTACTTTGAATTCAAAAATCACAACTACTACACAACATACTAATAAAACGAATAAAATAATGATTTGAAAATTAACTACAGTTAGTTAATTACTGGGTAATACATGAAAATATAACGTAACAGGTATATTATCTCAAAAATAAAAAAGCAGAAATGCAAGTCTAGACATGGCAAAATATCTTGCATTCTGAAGTGTTACTTACCTGTAAGAATTTGAATTAGAATGCTCTTGGTTATGTGAATTTGATGCAAACATATCTCCATCATTGTCTTCATGATCTTCATCACTTTCCTGACTCTCTTCTGAATCATATTCCATTCCACTTTGTGATGGAAGAAATGGCTAAAAATTTCAAAAAAATTCTGTAAATATCTTCTAGCCAACATCTCATTCTAAATTACCTTTTAAAAATTGAATAGTTACAATGCTTGAAGCTTTTTATGAAAAGCAGACATATCATCTTACTCCATTTAGTAACATTTGGAGTTGTACCTCATGGTCCATAAGCACTACATACATAAGTTAACACCTTAAGTATTTTTTACATTACTGAAAAATTCTAATGCTGAAAATGAAAACACTAGCTCTTTTTGACGTCTTATTTTCTTGCCAGATATACCAAACCAGATGTAGGACACACAAGCTTGTCAGGAGAAGCCAAAACCACTAGGGTGTATTCTCTTCAGTTCTTCTAAGAGCTCACAGAAATCCTCTCCTCTCCCTGATCATATTTATGATCAGCCCTTTATCATTGCCTCACTGTGCTATTTAGTATTTGCATTTTCTTTTTTGTCCAGCCTAAAATACACTTACTTTGCTTATGTAGATGACACTTGATATAGAAATGTGTGTACAACTCCACAGAAGTATGTAACTTTCTAGAAAGAAAGATCTGCCACAATGGACTTAGCAAGGCAACATAATTTGATTTCCAGGGGGTATGCATATGCACTTCACCCAGCTGAAATAGCTGATAAATGCTTCTCACATTTCCTTGTTCCCCTAAATACCTGACCCGTAATTATCTACACATTTGTACACTGTAATTATAAAAATCAACAGTATTTGTTCATATCATTATCTGAAAAAAGAGACCTTGAATAACAACAGTTTTCAAGAAAGCTGTTTCAAAAATATGTATAGGATCCATTTTAGAAAAAGCCAAATGTGAGCCATAAAAACAAGCAGATTCTATCACATCAGTACCTAGAATAATGACTGAGAAAAACTACCAATCTAGAAGTGATAGAAGACACTTAATTGTCAAAACAGCAAAAAATTACCTTTGCAATGAAATAATCCCAGATGCTAAGCTCAGGAGGGATAAATCTTTCTTTGTAAGATGATGATTGTTGGTCTACCAATGGCAATGCAGGCAATTGAGAACTCTCTTTTGCAGAGGTTTTTGATGAAAGCCTGTAATGTTTTTGCTGTTTCTCTCCATCATCTATTTGAGAAGAAAAGAGAGTATGTTGCTTTAAACCTTCTGCTCTACCTCCCTATTGCTTTTAATAAACAGATTTGTAATGAAAAGTAAAAATTTCCATCATGACAAGTTTTCAGAATTTCACCTTAGCATTTATGTAACAACTAAACATAGAGAATTTTAATCCTCAAATACATAAAACTAATATATAACTAGAACTCCAGAATGTAAAAACTCCCTGCAAATAATACACCCATAACCACATGAGAAGATCTCTTCTTACAAAGGTGACAAATATTATCACTCAAGCCAACGATCTTGCAAAACTAAATTATTTAATAAGAACTACTGAATACTGATTATGTTAGCTTTTAAGACAAGCCAGGAGACTTGTTTTTCAGAATATATATTGCAAATACGTAAGCTTGCCATTCCTGCTCCAAATTGTAACTCCATGTGTCCCTCTAGTGGAGATCTGTATTTTTTTTCTAAGTAGTCCAATTCTGCTAAATCCACATGCCCTGACATACATTTCTTCAGCAAATATAAAAGATAACATTTTAACTAACACAATCTAATACACAACTTATTAAATAGGGAAAGATTAATTATTTGCAGTAACACCCTAAATCCAAGGAGCAGAGAGGTTCCCTCGCTTGCCCCAACAGTGACTTCTTTCCAACTAAGAAGTGTCAATGGAAGGTTTTATTTTCATTCTTGATTATTACAGTACTGAAGGAAATAGCTCATTCAAGATTTCAGGAATATCTTAACATATTTGTATCCCCTCATACCCTGCAATACTTCATGATCTTGTTAGGAATCATACTCCAATACAGCCTTTCTATTGGTAGAGGAAGAATGATACCAATTGTCACTTGTTACCAATTGTCAGTGTTCTGACTCTCCAGAACACATCAGAAGTGAAAGCAACAAGGGAGAAAAGAAATTACATTTGGAGATTTGTTGGCCATCTTTTGTAACCAAGAAAATGGACTTGAATCAACTTCCTACTTGATTGTAGAAGGTGGAGCTTGTGTTTGTTTTGTTGCTGTTGTTGTATGGTTGGGGTTTTTTAAAGATTTTTTTATTCTGTTTTCAAATACATACATGGAATGTGCAGAGACCAGTTTCTACAGTGAAACCTAAGAGGGGGTTCAGGACTTACGTAAAACAAAAAAAGCTTAAATATGAAGATAAAAAGGAAGTTGATTTTTTTGAACATTGTTTTGGAGTCCACAAAACCTGGAACACTGATTTAGCTGAGTCAGTTTTCTTAAGCAGACAGGAATATGGGCTGCCTTAAGAGCAGCAATAAGTATGAGCCAAGAAAGCAATTCTGTAGGTTTAAAGAGCTCACCTGAGGGACAGATATCTCTATCACTGAGTTCAAGCCCCAACATGTTGGGCCAGACCAGTTGCAATAATGAACTAACATGAACATCAAAACTAACAACCACTGAAGCTTCCAAAATTACCTTCTCCTATTAATAATGCTGAGGATGGCAAAAGAAGAGCCAGCACACCTATCTGTTCCTGGAGTAAACTACCATGAAGCATTTACTACACCGTTATTTTTTTAGTGTTTTATCCACAAGAGACTTTCTGAGTCTTGATAGGTGCCTGAAAGACAATGTCCTTCAAAATTCTTATGGGTATTCCAATCACTTGAAAACAAAGTCTAACAGTCTGAACAAAAGAAAAACAGTGGTAATTTACAAACACTTATTTCCATATGTAAGACTTATTTGCGCATAACACAAACCGAACCAACAGTGCAATTGTAACTCTGGGCCATTAAGATTTAAATACAAGGGTTTTTTAAAAAAAAATCTTCCAGGATTTTCATACCTCACAATTTTTATGTGTTTTCTTCAAAGGGACAAATTCTCTGTACTCACACTAGTCAATGGAATTTTTTTATTACTTCTGGTCATTTCTGGACCAGGAATAAACATATTATTCCAGGATTCAGAAAGATTTTTGACTACATATGATGACAAGCATTATCATCACAAGCAGCTGAACTACTAGGCTGGTTGAGGCTGGGGCAGAGTTAGTTTTCTTCACAAGTGGCTATTGTGAGGCTGTGTTTTGGATTTGTGCTGAACACAGGGTTGATAACACAGAGATGTTTTGTTATTGCTGAGCAGGGCTTACACAGAGCCAAGGCCTTTCCTGCTTTTGCACTTCCACCCTGGCGAGGGAGCTGGGGGTGCCAGGGAGGCTGGGAGGAGACACAGCCAGGCCAGGTGGCCCAGCTGACCAAAAGGGTATTCCAGAGCATGTGACATCATGGTCAGTACATAAAGTGGGGGGAATGAGGAGGAAGGGGGAGGACATTTGGAGGCAGGGTGTAATGGCTGGGGTTAAAGCACAACAGCCACAAAAGAATTCATATATAGAATCTAATAAAAGATGAAGACATCCCATCTTTCATCTTGAAACAGGAATATCATAACACTATGTGTTGCACTTGTATATTGTATCATAATTTTTTTTCCTGTTAGGGATAGTATTTGAAATCCACTTACCTGTGCTATAAGTCAAAACCACAACAACTGCAGTACAAGGCATTTTCATCTCATTATTCAAAACTTATCAGTTAATGAGCATGCACATGCATCACTATGAATTTCCAGCTAAACTTTAGCAACTACTTAAAATAAAAGAAATTCACTAGGCATGAAATAAGGAGCAAGTGTTGCATGATACAGAAATGAGCAAGTATAGGCCTGAAGTTTGTTTTTCTAAGCAGAATTCAAAAGGTAAGTGTAAGTTTTTACTTTTTTATTAAAAAAGTACTTTATTCCTTTGTGTTGGATCACTCTGTATTTCTAAGAATACTGCAGGCTAGCCATTGGAAAAAATTCAGTATGTGAGGTAAATGAAAGAACAACCACCTAAGTTTGACAAACACCACTAAAGCAGATTTCTTTTTATACATTCTAAAAGATATAACTACATTAAAAATGTCATTAAAGTTCTGACTGTAATTTGGGATTTCAAATTACCCATTACACACACTTTCAAATTTCTCATTTATTTCTAATTAAAAATCATTTACATGTGTTTCATTTTTTATTTGAAACATTTATCTTTGCTCCCATTTTACTTATAAGACAAAAGTAAAATTTATGTTATTTCCCAAGAATATTGCACTATTTCACACAAAGAAAATCCTTTAATTTCTGTTTGGTCCTAAGACATGCAATAATAACAAAAAAATCTGTTACTTTCAACCTTCCCAGGAAGAACTAAAAGCCAGATTGCTTTCAACTTCCCTTCATTTACTCTTGCAGCATGGAATAACTGAATATATGAAATGAAGCTATGGATTTCTAACTGTTAAAACAAACATATATTCTTCCTTAAGAACCTTCTGGATGATAAAGAACTTACCATCTCTATATAGACTTAAATTATAAAACAGTTTGCTTAGGTAGATTTCAAGTGAAATATAGTAAATGTGATGCTGAAAAGAATCTACTATAATCAACAACAAGGTTGTTTTCTAGATGATAACTGCCTCTTGGAAAACAAAACACCATGTGCTAGTTCTGTTTGCCAAAATCATTTGCTGCAACTGCAAAAACAAGAAACATGGCTGAAAAGCATTCCAACTGCTTTGTTCTGTCTGATTGTTATGTGACAGAGGCACTAAGACAAGTTTCCAATAAAAAATAATTCCTAATAGAGGTTAGGGATTTATAAGACTACCAGATACTGGTTTTTGGTTCCTGTTTTTACCATTTGAGTCTAAAAGAAAGAGCATATTTATTTAAGTGAAATTTTATATTCAAAGCTACTACATGCTCAAGTCAACTAAAGCAAAGAGCAGAAAGGGAAATAACATAACTTTATTGACCAATGCTGTACATGGAATTATGAACGTCTCTTAAAAGAAATTTCAAACTTGGAGATCAATACCCACATTTAAATATGTACTAAAGGATTGGAGGGGAGGCAAGGAGGAGAGGACATGCATAGTCTTATTGTATTAGAATTATTAGTGTTCAGAATTTTTAGCTTTCAATCTCCATTTGAGAGTGGAAGCATTTCACAAAAAATCTAAAAGTAAACATAAGGGAAAATAGTCTAGTTAAGCATAACAAAATGGTAAGACATAGAAAAAAATCTAAATAACATTACAGAACAATATGGCTAGTTGGCTGGAATAAGCATTCCAGTCACTTCTATTTGCTGCTGGGTGTCAGAAAAAGTAAAGGCACAAAAATGTAGCTTATTTTAATCCTAATCCCTCTGCTTCATTGGAGGTCTATTTTTTTCCCTTTCTCCCCCACCATTTTTTTTCAATATGACCAAGAAAGGGCTTTGGAGAAATACCTTTCCCCCAAATTTGCTTTACATAAACACACATGAAAAACACGTAGTCCTGAATCCTAGAATTACATAGGTTGAAAGACACTTAGTCCAACCCGTTGCTCAGAATAGGGCTGATGTAATTGATGGCCTCGTTTGTTCAAGTTTTTGAGTAACTCCAAAGATAGAGATCCCACAACAGCTCTAGGCCCCTATCTCAGTGATGATCCCTAAAACCTAGTATTAAAAATGTTCCTTCTTCCCTTCAATTTTTAGGTAGAGCTTTTGGATTCTTCCAGCAACAGTTTCATTAAACCTGTAATCAGGCAATCAGCATTCCTCCTTCAAAAAAACATGCAGCAGTTAGGCCATATTTAGTATGCATTTCAGAATACACTTCTTTGTAAAAATACTTAGCATTTTAAGCCAGTGGTAGCAGTAATATTAACACAGTTTAGTATAGAGTTACCAACATCTAGTTAGCAGAATTTCCAACAAAAGCCAGTTAAAGCTTCACTGACAATTCTGTGACAGCAAACCTTACTAAAGTGATAGAGAGAAATGCTTGCTCAATACCACAGAGAAAACTAATCAAAATAAGAGCTCACTTTGGGGTAAAGATCTCTGCTCTGAAAACATTTTTCTAAAAGTCTGATGAAGATATCTGTTTAAGACCACATTTACAGTTTTCCATAACTGGAAGGCAAATCATTTTGATATGTTAGCATACATCTAAATATTAATTTTTTTAATAGAAAGCTACATTTTGTCTCTCTACATATATATTTAGATGTGATATAGAAAATCATCAGAGCTTAAGTAAATTTGTCTTTACAAAATCTTCTCTTAAAAACTTAGTTAATTGTAGCATTTTTGCTGTTGTTTTTGTAGAAGTCAAACTAAATCAAAAAGCACATAACATATGAAAAATAAAAGCATTACAGGAATTTGTTCTGGACCTGAGGATAGTTTATCACCACCTAAATTTAAAACTTGAAGATTGTTTGCTTTTCTAAAGGGTTCTTAAAGAATATCAACAAGATGCCCTTCACTTGTAATGTCTGGAATGAACACTTAGAAATCCACATGCACAATAATGCTTATATTCAAAAAGCAAAACAAGCAGCTCTCCAAAAAAGATATGAAACACTTCTGATCTTTTCAAACCATGGTCATAGTAATTTTGTATTCAATATTTATTTCAAATGAAGAGCCATAAGGGTACTACTGTGCTAACAATTTTCTTTTTTTAAAAAGGCCCAATTTATGTGCTTCTTTAGTTACAAAGTTTACTTCAAATTTTGATATCATGGCTTGCAAACAGAAGTTTTTCTGTCTTTCTGCATATGCAAAAAAAAAACCAAACCACACATAGCAAACTGCATGTAGAGGCCTAATACTAAATCTAGTATCTTGCCTGAAGGCTTGGTAGGACTATGAGTACTGAAGGAGGCAAGGGATTTGGAAAACCCCACGCATTCCATGGAGAACACTACTACCTGATGTGGGCTAGGCATTGGGAAGTGCCTACCTGTCAAAGAGAGAAAACATACTGTATTTGTAAAATGGGAATATATTCCAGTTAGAAGAGAACTGGAAAGCTTTAAAATAAACACAAAGTAGGTTGTAATAGGATTGGAAACTCTCTAAAATCAATTTAACTCCCTCATACTAGAGCAGCTGTGCTACTTGGAAACCTTTTTTCAGAAGCATTCACTTCTGCTTCACTCTTCTACGCAATATCTACACGAATTATTTCAGATCCTTGTTTTTCTATGCAAGTCAAAAACCATACTGAATTCTTATTGAACACAAGCTACTTAAAGTAATTAAGCTTTCAGCAGTCACATAATTTTCTTAAAAATCCCAGAAGACAAATATATACAAAACAAGAGAACTGACCAGTTTTTGTCTTTAATTGCTGCTGTCCTCTGCTGGGTGTATGAGCTCCTCCTCCAAAGATAGCAGACCACATTTTGTTGTTAAGTGGATGAGCCATAATTCTATACAACTCATTGCTAGAATGTGTTGCAAGGCCATGGATGAACAGGCTGAGATAGACTGCAGTTAGAATTTCACAAAGTAGAACTGTGAGACCTGGCTGGGCTTCCTCACCAGCAGAATTCAAGAGACGTATTAGAGTCGTCATTCCTGTTTATATAAAATAAACATATTCTTTAAGAAAGCACAGATGTGTGTGTGAACATACACCAGATTATAATTTTGTATGGCAACCTACGTTACTTAGTAATGTTTAGTGTAGAAAAATACCAAGCTCTACACATTGAAACCCAAGTTGAAAACATCAGGAGAAAGAGGGAAGCTCTTAATTTTTAACAATTTATTAGTTTTTTAGCTTTCTGTCTTGGACTAATGGTTAAAGAAATGCGTAAGACTTTTTCAATTATTATAATGACATTATAATCCTGAAAACTGAAATTCTATCTTCTCACTTTACTGTGGTAAAACCAATCAAAAATCATGGGCATCAACCTGCATTACACATTGTCTGGCAAGTCTTCTTTCACCCAATACTAAACCTCTCGTAATGTTTTTATGCTCCCACAAAAGGGTGTAGTTTCACATGTGCCTTCAATGTGACACTTTGTGCACACAAGTAAAAGTGCACATAGTCATGGCCAAAGAATTCTGCTTTTTGTCATGCTCTCCAATTTGCACACATAGCATGTGAATCTACTAAAAAATAGAAAAAGTCAGTTCAAGGTGATTCATAAGAGCAACTGCTAACAATTCCTTGCCCAAGTTATCAGAAATTTAACCCTTTGATTAACTAAATAACAAGAAACCAGATGACAAGCTAGTTTCTCGATAAAATCTCTAGATTCAGTGACAATGTTTGACAGAAAAGAAAAAATGACATAGCATCAAATACAAAGGCTGTTTCAGGTTATCCATAAAGATTTTTAAAGTGGAATTTTCTGATTTAAGAAACAATTCTCATAATAAGTAAGCACATTTCCTGGCTACGCTTACATTAAAGTTAGTGCTGTAAACTCAAGCCCATACCTAGATGTACTACATTGATAACACTCCCTCTAATGTAGCTCCCTAGCACAGTTTAACTAGCATAAATGTCAGCACACTCTAAGTATTACCTGAAATCTGACATTAATTTTACAGCTACAGAAAAGCATGATTTATTATAAATGTCTCATTTTTAATAGTTTTAAGGTAGTTCAGAAGTTGTCCATAAGGTAAAATAATTCTTAGCTGGAGCACAAACTAGGACAGCCTTCCCAGTCCTTAGGACTCAAGAAGTAGGATACTAGTGCTACAGGCGGTGCAAGTAGAGCACACGCAGGACATGACTTCACCCTACCTCCTGTTTAGCTGCTCTCTCTTTACTAGATCCAGCACCAACATTTTTTTAGTTAAAGAAAGCAACATAAATCAACTTGACTTAGTGAATAATCAGAAGTAGTAACTTACATGTTTTGAAAAAAAACAAAAACAACCCACAACATTTTAATCAAAGAACTCAACACAGCTGTCACAAATACTACTAGAAAGTCATAGCCATGTGCTCTTACAGTGGATCCAGATAACTCAGTTTTCCTTAAGAGGAAAGAAACAAGTCTAGATACCTGGCCACTGAGCAGGTGATGTGTTGGGAGTCACTGTTTCTTCTAAGCTTGCTGTTCTTAAAGAATGACACTGAGTTAATAGGACAGCCTGGTACACCGTTCCAGTGAACTGATTTGCTTGAAATGAGCTGTGAAACAGAGAAGAACAGGGAAATAATATTTATTTTTAAAAGTACGTTTACAACTATTCAAGTGATAGCACTTTCTAGATGTAGGCAAGTGTGATCACGGCCTTCTGGTGCCCTATCCATTACCATGACAGCAATGAGAGAGCTGTCTAAAAATCACTTTTCATAGACTTTACCTGTAGTTGTGGCCATCACAGAGACACTGGTAGATGCAAGCAGAGAGCGACGCTGCTAAGGTATGCATTACATATATCTGAAAGACAAAGTTATACAGAACTCATTACAGCCAAAGTGAGCTGTGGTTAGTATCACAGCACTCTGCATACAGATGTGTAACAAGCACTGGACACAAAAGGCCTAAGTCCTTATGCACTTACAAAGCCACCTTTTGCTTCAGAATTTATATCAGACAAATCAGTTCACACCTTATGAAAAGGATGGCGGAAAACTCACTCACCCCACCAACACATAATCACAGATCAGCTCCATCTGAAATGTTTTCAATTATTAAACAGCAGCATATTAAGCCTGTATTCAATAGTCCTATGTAATTACACCCTAAAATAGCAGCAGTTTGCTGGCTCAGAATACAAAGAATTTATTTCAGAATGAAAACTATAATGCACCTTACTTTTTGACCAATTCTAGTGCAGCTCTTGGACACACACTCAATTTACTCAGTATTGTACTTTTAATACAGCTGATACTTTTTTCTTAATTTTCTTCACAGAACACACCAACATTAAAAGGCTAGAGAAGCTGTTAATCAAAAAGGTTCCATTAATGCAAAACCAGTTTATTGTATTTATTTGTTTGTTCCCTCTAAAACAAAGCTAAGTAGGACTAAGCCATCTTTTTAGTGTTCTCTAGAAATCCTTAGTAAAAGCAGACATGATCTGGGACCTAACAATACAAAACTTCGGGAAAGACTGAGTTTTATTTCCAGTCAAAAGTTAAATACAGGATAAATCTTACAGAAATAATTTTTAAAAACTACTATACAAACACATACTGTTTCACAAAAAACAGTATAGGTTTATTGAAGTTTGCTGGCACTCAGTTTTTGTACTTAAACATTTAATTTTACTTATGTTTAAGAATGAAATGCAGAATCTGCCATTAACATAAAAGAAGTAATGAACATACTGTCATAAAGACAAATATTATGCTGATGGTTTAGTATAACATGTTTTCCATTAAAATGTCCTCTTGGACAAATATCCAGTTCTGAGAGAGGCCAATCTACAACAGCTTGTTGAACCAGATGCTCAACACCTCAACAATGATCGATGATCACTGGACATTTCTTTAAGCTCAAGATAAGTACTACAGAAAATGATTATGTTTCATGGTTTGACTTTGTCACAAACAAGCACAGCATAAAGTTCTCATGCTGTCTGAAATAAGAATTTGTGACTTCAGCAAACCAGACGATAACAACAACGCAATTATAAAAAAATACATACCTTGCTGTTCTGAGTATCTGGATGAGGTGGTGAATCAAGGTTTATTATAGCATGTAATATATCATGAGTTAAATTGCTAAGATGTAGCAATGGATTAGCCACCACTGTTTTGGCACTAGCTGTGCAAGCAAATAGCAGAGGTATAGAGTTTTGCTCCGGTGGAGGGCTGGAAGGTATCTGTACTGACTGCTCCTAAAATCAAGCAAGAAACACATACACAAAGCAATAGTACATATTCTTTAAGGGAACATAATAACTTTTGAAAGAGGGAAAAGTATTCCATAAAACAACAACAAAAAATAAACAGTGTACATAAAAAGTCCTGTTAAAAACAGATTCAGATTTATTAAAAAACACGTGTATGCTACAGTAGGAAAATTTCAAAAATATTAAAAAACACTTCCAAATAAATCTACAAACCTAAAGCAGAGTAAGCTTCCCCACATACCTGCTGAGATTCCTGCAAGAGCAAAATTAATTCCATTCTGACAGATGCCAAGCCTCCACCGTGTGAGCCATGAAGTATACAGTAACTAAGGAACATTCTGAGGAGAGACTGATACTTCAGAAGCCATTGACGTCGTTTCTGAAAGTCTTCCTTCTGTAGCATAGTTTTTTCCTGGTCAGCTAAGTCTTCAGTGTTTTCACGTAATGTAGCTTCCTCTGGCATCCCGCACACCCCTGACTGTATCTCGTCTATTTCAACACCATAATCACAGGTCTTCTGAAGAGCTACCACTTCTCTCTCAAGCCACTGGTAAAGCTGATACCGCAACTTTCCACCATCAACTTCATAGCCAGTGGATAGCGTACGAAGCTCCACAGTAAGGATTTTCAGGCACGCCCTAAACTTCAGCTGTGCTGAAATTATATCTTCTGATGGACTCAGAATATCTTTGTCATCAACTATACTAAAAGATTCTGTGTAGCTAGAACCTGTTTCATGTATTTTTTCAGTTTTCTTCAGAGGTTTTAGCTCTTTCATTATCAGGGAAGAATCTTCACTTTCTTCATTTTCATCACTGTCTGACTGCAATTGCAATTGTTCATCTTGGAATAGAGCACTTGGCTGGCTCCAATCAAAGGAAAGAGTGGAACTTGAATGTTTTCCGGATGAGCAATCTGAAGATGAACCTAGACCATTGAACATTGGCTGTGACCAATCAATACTGGAAGCTTGATCTTTTGTTTCAAACTCTTTAACTGGAGATAATGGTGAGAAATCTTTACTAGTTTCCACTAAACTAGAGGATTTACAGAATAACTTTGACCTCTTGACAACTTTGGGCATCTTTGATAACACTTCTAAGGCCAACATAGGACAACCAGCTTTTAGATGAGCATATGCAGTGGTGAAAAATAGCCGTCTTTCACCTAGGTTGATTTTGTCAGCTAATCCATTTTCTACTGTTAGGCAGATGTGTGTGGAAGATGTGTCAGAAGAGCCAAAATGACGCCTCAGCAAGAGAGGGTGTGTTCTTAGGTAGTTATAGAAGTTAAACACTGCAGGATTGCAACTCGATGAGCCATCCCCTTCATCTGAAAAGATATGGCAGCATGAGGATAATGTACCACTCTGCATGAAATAATCAATCTGCAAAGTCCTAAGTTCATCCGAAGGCTTTTAGGTCTTAGTATCAATTCTATTGTCTATTTCACACATCCATTCTACGGTTTACTTCACTGCACCCTCCTCTCCACCTTCATCATGTGAATACCTCAGTGGGAAGAACATTGCCAAACCTACTACAAACAAGCAGAGTGGGGGCAGCAGGCATGACTTTTTAAATTAAAACAGCTACCATTTCTTTTCCTTGTAGTCAGGCCAGGTTTACTGAAGTCAAACAAAGCCACTTTTCCGTTAATTTTAGATTTCTGAAGTCTCCATGTTCCACGTCTAAATGACAATAAGACAATATCTTACTTCTTTTATTTAAGGTTGCTTTTAAAAAATTGGAATAGTATTTTTTATTTTGTCTACATCTCAAAAAAACACAACTTACAATAAAACTAGGAAACCTACAACATTTGTGCATAATGGTAGCAGTACTATGTACAAATAAATTAATTACATAGCAGTGCAACACCTACTCATTTCATTTTCATGTCCACAAGAAAAAAAAAACCTGAGGAGGTATAACAATCAGCATAGCATGATTCACACAGCTTTCAAATGTCTCAGGATAGCTGAAATAAACCCTTACACTCTCCTCTATCAGAAGTTATAGCACAACTGGTGACAATTAACAGAGAGAGCTACATAAAAATGCACATTCTAGGTAAGAAAATAAGGCAAGACACCACAAACAAGCCATTAACTGATTTCAGAAGAATTAGCAACACTTTAAAATGATTTTTCACAGAAAGATGAGATCAAGATAGAAAAACCAGTTTCACGAATTAGTTATCCAATTCCAGTATTTGAGCCTTTTTTTATCCCCTTCAAATTTCTCTCAGTAGCCAGAACCGAAACCAGCTACCCACCTAGGACTTGAAGCATTTAACTTCAATGAAAACACTAGCTTTAGGAAATAATACAATTAATTCTTAGAAGGCCTATAAAGCCAGCAAGTGAACATAGAAATGAAATGCTCTAGGAGACTCATGTGCTGTTTCAGGCAGCACATGGGCCTCCTTGTACCATTTCAAGTATCAAAACCTTTCTATTGGAAGTCTATTATTGTAGTCAGCCATTATAAAGGCCTAAAAGCTACAAAACACCATTTTTAATTAGGTCTGCCTTGAAAAATTGCATGACAGAGGCAGACTTAATTTAAAATGGTGTTTTGCAGACCTAATTAAAAATGGTGTTTTGTAGCTTTTAGGCCTTTATGTCTTCTAGAGTCTCCTATATAAGTGGCCAAAAAAAAATTTTGTTTCAGGCTGTGATGTAGTCAAATTAATTTAAGAAGTTAATTTTTCTCTTCATCTTTAGACTGCTTCTGGAAAAACAGCTGCATTACTGCAAGGTCATTCCAGTATCTTGATAGTCACATGCTTAAAGGACAAAGTATGCATCCATGGGATACAGGGTAACAATAATACAGTAACCATGCTTGCTATTAAAGTCCACATAGATTGCTACAGCAAATATTTACTAACAGTGGTGAGGAACCGTGTGGTACCTGGTTTTGTTCAGATGACACTTCAAGAAACTGTGGCTTAAATGAGCAAATATTTAAAATCAAGTCAACAGGCCAAATACCTATATTCTTACCTCCTTCATCTTCAACAGAATGTTTAATCAAAGTGTCAAGAGCCTTGCTATAATCTTCCAAAATCCAGTATGCCATGCTTCGCAAGAAAGGGTCACAGTGAATGTTCCCTGAGCTCTCTTTTCCAGTAGACACACTTCCCAAAACTCTCTTCTGTAGTACAGATTTGTAAGTACTAGACACTTCAAACTCCGATTCATAAAGTCTTGATATTACAAGAGCCAACTGAATGTCATGCAGTTTTTCAAGGCAGACCTAATTAAAAATAAGTATGTTAAAATGATCAAACTTTGTCATTTCTCCTCAGTTTAAAATTATTACAGGGCAGAAGTGACATAAATTTGCTCAGATTAAAGTAAGTAGGTCTACCAACTCCACAAATAGTGAGCAGGAACGAAGCAGAACAGGTGTAGCTAAGTATCACATGCAAGATTGGATTTGCATTTCTTCAGTTTAAGTATGGCATGACAACAGATATTTGAAATCAACCAGCTTCAACAGATCATTACCAATATCCACATGCCACCTCTTACCTCTGGATTCTGGTTGTTTTAGCTACAAAGCTTTACAGAACAAATCCTTTATTATCAAAGAGATTAATTTCCTCACAATTATGCAATTCAATCAGACCCAGGAAATAATTTGTGTTTGCTTTGTTTTTTTGTATAGGGATTCAAGGAGCTAATCCTCATCTCTGCCAAAACACCACATCTGGAACTTCGTAATGAAAAACTATGCCTGTCTTCCTATAGGACTGGGTAGAAAATCTGAAAGGAGGCTAACTGTAGGTAAGCCCCTTAGTATTAGAGCAGAGAAATTACCTGTGTCACTTTTCAGTAACAGTAATATGACAGCTAAAAAGGAATCAGAATGTAGAGATGAAGGTTTTGTATTTATCATTTATTTGGGGTGGGAAAGAAGAGAAAAAATTGAAAGCATAAGAAGCTTCAGGGGTCATATTAATGCAAAATGCAAACTGCATTCAAAGTATTTGTACATTTGGGACAATATAACAGTCTTAAACATTGAAAATTTTATTACCTCCACTGCATCTTTTAAGTGTCCTGCCAACAAGAAAAACGCTGCAGAATGTTCAAACCGCTGTTTGCCAAGCAAAGAAAAAGCATTCTTTAAGGCTGCTTTACGCCATCTGTCCTCAGTAAAGTTGTTTCCAAAAAACTGTGTCATTTTAGTATCTTTTTGGGACCTGCATAGCAAAGATAATTGATAAAAACATTTTACTCTTTATTAGTTACACTACAGTTCTTAATTTCTGCAGATGTCAGTATAATTTTACACAGATCTTTAAATTAGGAAATGCAAAGTCCCTCACCACACTGGGATTTGAGAAGGCTACTTATTTAAAAATAGCAGAAACATCAATAAATACAAAACCTCATGGTATTTTCAATAACCTGATACAGAAAATCTCTTTTTTTCTTGAGGTGAGCTCTTAAGTGACAATGAAAATTAGTTTTCAGAAGGTTTGCAACACTGAATTGCTGTATCAAACTACACCTCGGAAGACATAAGTCAGTCCCCTGATCTGCAGGTAAAATTTTTAACAACACTTATGTAAAAGACAGACATGACATTTTACACACTACACTGCTAGTCCTCAAAAGTAAATCAGAATTAAGCACTAATTGAAATTACAGGAGATTTGAGACTAAAATCTCAAATTGCAGCACCTACCTTCAGAAATAGCAACTAAACGCTTTCAGTAAATATAAGAAGGTTAGAAACTACTCATTCAATGTAATGACTAGTTTAGAAATCCAACCTCAGCTTTCAAGGATAGAATTTGTGCTTCCTTTGAATTACAATCACATTCAACTTTTTCCCCAAAAAATTAAAATAGACAGTGTGAAATTCCATGTAAAAGCTTGAATACCTGTACAATCCCCAGATAACAGCCTTCTTCTTCATTGCAAGGTAAAAAATGGCAGCATCAAGTGGATCATTGTTTCTCTGGAAAGCTGCTTTAGCCACCTGAGAAGACAGTTCAAAAGCAAAAAAACAATCACAATTTGAATTAATCTTAAATTAGATTCTTGGTGCTTCTGGCATCTCATACCCCATAGTGCTTTGAAGTTCTCTTTAATACAGGATCCCTATTGTCACTATGAGTCCAATGTAAGAACATGTGAAGATACAACAACCTGTTTGATATCACTTAGCCCATGCTCTTCCAGTTCAAGAAGCTTTTGTGCAGATCAAATGGGAATCCCTAGATCTGAAATCAGTTTCTAAAATCATAGCAAAATTAATTTATTAGTTATTACTATTAATTTACTAGTTGCATCTGCAAGATGGAGTCTTGAAAAACAGGCTGGGACCAGTGATTGCTTTTGGAAGGTGGAGAGGAAAAAGGGTAAGTGGCAGCAAGAATAGTCCAAGTGCCATGTAAGATAATCTTAAACTCGAGCCCAGAATATCTGGAATTTTTTTAATGCAAGGCAGTTAAAGTAATAATTTTTTTTAATGCAAGGCAGTTTCATAAAGTAATGATTAATTACTGAAGATTTAAAAGTAAAAGTAGAGACATGCATTTTACCACTTCGTGCTTTGTAGTCAAAGTATCTTGTGCATGTCATTTTCTAGCTCAGCACACTTGGCTTTTCCAAGAGCTTAAAACAAGTGATAATGAAATTAGGCTTATTACCACACTTGTGATTATTAAAGTATTTAATATAAAAAACTCAACAAAACCCTCAAATGAAATCACCAAGCCAAAACAAAACAATAGAAAGGTTTTTTTATCATGTAAAATAATCAATTTGCAAGACAGATGTACATATAATATCTTAGTTGTTCCCACATCTGATATGTTTTTAAGAAGAACCTTTTCCCATTACTTGTTTCTCAATTTTGCTGTAAAAAACAACTATATGCTCCATCTGTATCTTGAGCATCCACAATAAGCACTGTACAATATTACCTTTAAGATGAAGTATCTAAGAGCAAAAAATGTACTCCACAATGGAATTTGAAGTCTAAAGTACTAAAAAGAATTAGTTAAATATAGAGGTTCATGTTCATACAGAGCAGCTTAGATACAAAAAAACACAGCATGGAACACTCAGAAAAACTTCATTATCTAACAACTTAAAACTACATAAATAGAAGGTAAACACTGGAGAACAGCTGTTTGGAAAGATTTTGTTGGGTTTTTTAGAATGCTCTGTTTACCTTTTCTATGCATTTCCGCAGGCTGTGGATGTTTCGAACCCACCATCCTACACCCATAGCTCTGAGCTCAGACCATGTCGGATCGCCCTTCTGCACTGCAGGGAGCATACTCAGGAGCTCTTCCTCTGCTACGGAATGGAATGCCCAGGCAAAGTGACTAGTAGATAAACCTGTACAATGAACATTCAAAAAAAAAGAAAAAGAAAATTCAGAACATATTCATTAATAAAATAATCCAGAATCTGAAGATAAAGGGATGGGAACAGGGGAAGGAAAGTAGGTCAAACTGCTTGTTTTGAATTTTTAAGTGCACTGCTCGCAAGGAAACAGAAATTTAAGAGTATTTCTTAGGACTGCATTTCAAATATTACAGAAAATGATACAACTGGAGACAATTTTTCATCTGCAAACTCCTTAGGTAAGTTTGTGAAGAACAGAGTTTCTCTATGAAGTTCAAACATACGGATAGTAAATGGCACTAAGATTAGCCATGACACAAAGTGCAGTGTACTGATTACATTTTTCAAAATTTTGAAAGATAGGTTCACTATTTTGACTTGGATTAGAAAATGCACAAGTTTCAGATAATCAGAGCAAAAACACCTTTGGTGATAGAGATACATAAGAAAACTTGAAATAAAAAAATCTCACAAGGAAGGAAGCAATTACTAAACAACAACATGGCTGGCTAGGGATAATTGCAACTCTAGTGAGGGCCAGGCGCTTTTCTGTAGAAAGGCACTTCCACATTTGCCCTGGAGGCACTTCCCACTCTCACCAATTTCTGAGCTCACCAGAAACAGAAGTATCTCAACTAAAAAATTAGTTCATCAGAGTTAACTCTGCAATACTCTGCTCTGGCAGTTGTGGCAAATTCCAGCCTCTGATTCAGCTGAGGGGTGACAAGCCATGCAACTGAAAATGCTATCACATCTGTCATGATGGCTAAAGAAGTAATCATAGCCAGTCCTTTACACCTGATTATCACTTATCAAATCCATCTCATTCTGTCATCTGCAATATCAGGATGGAACTAGTTAAATTGTACTAAAAAATCCTTCCCTCTATGAAATAGTTGATTGTATAAATACAGTAAGTATATAGAAATATTTAAAGTCTGAGTAGTAATTTTTTTTTCCAAATATGTCCCAAACCCCTACATAAATAGGTACAGTTGTCTACTACATTATTTCTGCAGAAGGTTATTGGAACAACATGGTAGTAGAATTTCATTTGGAAAATTTGGGGTATTTAATTTGGGGAAACAGAAACTCTCCCCCACCAACTAAAAACTTCTTTGAAAAAAATCAGTTCCGAGACCTTTACCACAACCAAAACAAGACATTTTCTGCTCTAGCACTCATTCATATTAGACTATATTTCTTGAAAAACCCCAATGAATCAAATTACTGATTCTGCAGAGGCACATCAACAGCACACCATTCACAGGTGCAGCTACATCACTAAAACTCAACTCATCTAAGAAAAGACATCAGTTACCTTGGTGAAGCAGCTGGGCTCGTTGCACAGGAGGAAGCGCAGTTGTTAGAAAGGTGTGACGCCGGACAGCCAATAAAAATTTTAAACCACACTCATCGAGAGTTTCTCCACCTGGAAATAAATATTTTTACACACATTTTACAGCAATTAATTCAAGTAAGTATTGTGCGTCTTAACAGAAGAAATATAATTTTGTGACTACTAATACTTTGAATTTGTAAATGATAGCTTAGTCCATAGTTCTCCCCTTCAAGAAAAGAGAAAGAAGAAAATTTCAAATATAAAAACTTCTGAAGTTATTTGTTCTGTTTAATGCAAGAGACAGAAAAAGTTACATATTAAAAAAAAAAAACAAATCAAATTCTTCCTCAGTTTCTCTACATGGTACAACAAATATTTGTCATTACTGTCTCTTCAAAAGTTAATTTAAAATAATTATAGTATGTGGACTGATAGATTCACAGTGGCATTACCAGGTGGAAAAAGAAAATTTTACTTTTATCCAAGCAATAGGTCTTGAAACAGTTACACTATGAAATGAAGGTGCATCATCATCTTACAAGCCACAAAAATATTCCACAACAGGAAAAAAAAACCCTGGAAAGGCTGTGAAGCACAGTAGTACATTTAACTTGGAAGAGACAGCTTACCCTGACTTCTGTCCCTGCTTTCTCCAATGTCAGTACTGGTAGTAGCAATTGTATCTGCCAAGGCCATCAATGACATTTGCTCCATCCTAGTCAGACCTGGCAAGCTTGAGTGAAGCAAGTGACGAGAAAGAACTTGAGCATGTTCTGGTCCAAAGTAAGTTGGGCTGTACTGAGAAAGATCAATGACTTTTGAACTGTCTTCATCTGCCTCAAATGTGACAAGGTCATCTGTACTTATAACAGTATTTTGGAAGAGATTTTCATAACTGTCATTGGGCATATCCTTTTTATTTTGACTATGCTGATTATTGGACTTCTCTGAACAGGAATAAGATGAATCATCATCCGCAGCAAGCAGAGCATACAGAGGCAATGGTGGAACAGAGTCTATTTCTATATAGTCTGTAGTCTCTGTTTTACTGAACATTTTGGGATCTCTTGCAGTGCTTCCACTGGCACTGATCGTCAGAGATCTGAGCCTCCTGTCATGGTTAGGCTCAGACTCATTTACAGCAACAACTTCTCCAGCAATGCACTTCACCAAGTGGGATAGAATGGCTTTTGCTCTGCGTACTTTACCGAGATCCATGAGTTCCAACAGTTGGTATGGATGGTACTGAGGTAAAGTTGGAGATAATGTATGAGCTGCTTCAAATAGACCAGAATCTTCAATTTCCATAGACAGATCAGAGGCAGACCTTTTCCCACTAAGTTTCTGTGCAAGGCTGGTCATAGATCTGGTCAAAGTTCTCTTTGGTGGATGCAGACCTGAGGCCACTGACTGGCTTTGTTTCATTAAGCTAGTTAGGCATGGCATACTTCCACTGTAGGAATCTGTACTAACTAGTTCCTGCTTAGGAGATTGCCACTGGGAATAAACATGCATTTCACAATCCATTCCAACTACCAGAATGCCATCACGCACCCAAGACAAGGATACAGGAAAAGGAGGTGACCCCTCCACAGATGAAACCAAGTCAACACAACGCAGCAAAACAAACCCAGAAAGAGTCGCAGCCTTAGGACTGCCACTGTGGGAGACTGTAGCAATCTCATTACCATTTTGCTCCTGCCTCTTCCCAGACACCTGACCAAACATATAAAGTTTTGATCCAATTCCCACTGTCAGAATATGTGAACCATCTTCCCTAGACATCCAATCCAAGTGTACCAAGTGCTTAGTCTTGGGTATAATACTTCCACCATGAGACAGAGAAGTATCTTGTTGGTTATCTGCCACTAAATCGCTATCAACACTAACACCAGAGTCCAACATGGTGCCTAGCTCATCTAATTTAAGTGTCTGTTCTAAAATCCAAGAAGAACCCCCTGTAGATTCACATTCAAAAATACTAACGTGCATCACAAAATCTTGAGAAAGATGGCTATTTCTAGATGCTGCCTGCTTATACGCCACTGCTAACCTGTTTGTGTGTGCACAGCTGACATCAGTTGGCCTCCCTGGAACATTAATAGCACTACTACTAGGAAGTCCCTCCTCAATCAACAATGGCCATTCTTCCCATACATATTTAACATCACTGTCTGTGCCATATTGTGGCATGGAAGAAGCTTCAGTGACAACCCTACATCTCCAGAATCGAACTTTTCCATCAGAGCAGGAAGTAGCCAGCAGATAAGGTGCACGACAAACAGGATATATGGAAGAAGAACTGAGATGTCCTAAAATGAAAAAAAATACACTCTTACTGGAGGAAATACTAAAAAGCAAAATTAGCAACATTTTTATTCAGCCACCATTTTATGACTCCAAATTAAAAAAAGTATTACTGCTTCCTCACAAAGAGGTCATTTACAGGGCCTCACAAAGACGATATGTCAAATATACCATGAAACTGTTTTACCCTTTGATTGCATTTTGTGCCCCAGAGAGGAGTCAAATAATATTATTTAAACATGAATACTAATATATATTCAGTCAAAAAAAATATTTCTCCATTGAAAAATCTAAAACTGTATTTTAGAAAGACTGCTGATGAAAACCTTAACATTTAAGTACAGATCCTACAAAAAATTTCATGAATGACTGCAAAACAAAATTTGTATTTCTACTATTCTCTTAAGTAAGACCTTTATTTTAATGTTAGTTCCAGGATTGAGATATTAAGTGACAGGAAGTACATTTTAGCAAACCTTTTGGATTCACCTACACATGTTGATTCTAACAACAAATCCAAAACTCACTATTACTTTGTTGCTATTTTAAGACCAAAGTCACAAAGGCAGAGATTCCCTATTTTAGTATTTTAAAAAAAGATGACAAACCTGCTGATGGCTTTACACTTATTATTTCTACTCCTTCTGGCATACTCAACTCTTGACTGTACACCATTTTGGAAGACAGAGTAAGCCAGCTGGTACTCTGAAGGTTTGCTCTACAGGCCCGATACTTTTGAGTGAAAGGTGACTGGATCTTCTCTGGATCTGGTGAAGAATACAATTCTTCTGTTTGTGTTGTTTCTTCAGATGGATTTGAACCTATCTTTTCATCTAAAAAAAGGTATGCATTGTTAACTTTAAAAGATCAATGATTTCTTTTAATGTAAGAAGTTATTTTATTCACTTTAATAGTTCCAGAAGAGACAGACAAAACCTGACTTAAAATTTTACATTCGTTGTCATGAAATGTATTCTCATATTCAGATTTAAAGAAAAACACTAGGACATCTCACATTAAATACTTCAGAGATCCTAGAACTGCTGAGAGATTATAAAACAATCAAAGCATGACCAAAAAGACCAAAAACTGCAAATAAATATGTATTTGGCTATCCATTGAAAAAAAGGTTTCAGTAAGCATAGAATACCTGCAGCTAGGGAAAATTAAATTAAAGCCATCACGTCTTAGCTTACAAACTGATGAAAGTTATTTTTGAGAAATGTTTTAATAACAGCTTTATTTTATTCCTTAAAACATAGGCTCTCAGAGAATGTGACATGAATGCTTCCCTTTTTTGATAAAACTCAAGATCTGGAGTATAAAATTGCTGGAAATGGAACACGAAAATTTTCAACAGATTTGCTGCAGAGCCTTCTCAGTAATTTTTTTCGTCACATACGTACATCAGAAAATTTAGATCTTTATTATTCTCACTAACTTATAAATTAATTGCAATAACACTTTTTCTCTTATTTGAAAGCAATAGTAAGAAATGCTAATTTAGTTTAAATGACAGAAACATGGTTTATAACAGATTTCTCTCGTAAGTGGTATAGATTTATGTTTATTAAATAATTAACATAAATAATTAACATATCTTTAAATGTTAACAGAAAATTTCCAAAGTGTATCTTACCTTTCTATAAAACCTAAGAGTTTTAGAGATAGTTTGGTAGTTTGAAAGAGGACCAGCAGATTTCAGAACATCAAAATTATTTAGAATTGTAAGGGCATCACTGATGTTCAGACTACAGTCCTATTTAAAATGTATGCATAAACTCAAAAATTGCAAACTAAAACTTTCCAAAAAGCAAAGCATCTTAACTGTTAGACTGTATTAGAGCAAATTAAGCATATCTGTCCTTAGAATGCACAAAAAATACCAAACTCTAGGCTCAGGCTGAACTGAAGAGTTTCAGCAATCAGAAGATTAGGTAATCAAGAAAGAATGGTTGTGATAAAATCTTGTAATCAAATGCAGAATCTTTTCAAAAAGATGAAACATTTTAGATTACACTGAACAGCAGATATTCACTAGACAGTGTTTTTTTTAAAAGAAAACTACAAGAAAGAGGGCTTACCTATTGAGACAGGAATTGCTTTCAAATGTAAATGCCACATATGTAGTAATGAACGGTTCTGTGTATATTCTATCACTATTAAGTAGAATTTTTCAGAGAATCCATTCTGCTGGTTTCCTGGTGAAATTGAGAACAGGAAGATCTTAGGGGTTATTCACCTGAAAGCAAAACTAAATTTTCTTGGTGAGCAAATAATCAGATTAAGCTAACATGAATACTGAAATGCAATGGTCTGACTGCATCTAACTCTTACATTAACTTTCTTAGTCTTTTACCACAATCAACAAACACTACAATTACAGGTACACTCATGTAAGAACTGCCAGTGTTTTCTTTCAGAGATGACAACATATTTGGCTGACTTTGCTATCTTTAAAGTTAAATCCCAGAATGTATTATCAGTACAGTATAGTCTAAAAGAGTGAAAGAGATACAACGCTTCTTCCTAAGAATTTACTTGCCATAGTTTTACACAAAAAGAAGATATGAGTTGTACTATCAATAGGTGCCCATTTCTGGAGAGTTCACCCAGGTATTCTCTTCCTTTCATATAAAAGTCAACCCATTAGGACCAAGAAGGAATAGTTAATTTAGGGAGTCTTTTTCCTCCATGATTCCTCTGACCCTTTAGGTGTGTGTATACATAAAACATTACCAAGAATAGCCTATATTTTCCCTGTGCTTTTAACATTGCAGTGGTTATGGTACCATAGAAAAACGTAAATGAATTTGTCCTTTGTAAAACAATATGAGATAACTACCTCATTATTAAAGAGGAAATATGAAAATACTAGAAAATAATTTCAAATTAGAATGCATGCAAATGATACAGTTTTAATTTAACAGTTTTTCAAAGGGTCCATTTAGCCCAATTCCTTACATGGATGGCATGCAGCAATCTGTTACCAAATTTCAGAACACATACAGATGTATACAGTTGCCTAAGATCAAGTAACTCCCTATTTGTTCTAAAATTATTTCTGTGTGTCATACTCAAGATGTAAACATATGATTATGCTGCAGAGTAACACTTTTTATGTTTTCTATTTTGTTTCTAATTTTGAACATCTCAGTTGCATTTTTCTAACTCCACTAAGGGCTGGGATTATCTTCACTACTCCAAAACTCTTCCTCAGTTAAAAACAGCCAGTTCCAGACCCAAATAATCACTATGTATATTCAGTTCATTTAATATTTCCCTTGGTTCCTTTGACACTTTCCCACCATTCTGCTTCCTTTCATTCAGGACTCTCATCTAGTACTGCAGATGACCTGGTATCACAAACTTTACTCCAACTCCTTTTTCCTCACGCATTATTTCATTGGGACAGAACAATGCAATGCCTATATGTCCAAATAACTGAGGCACTCCACCAAGGAAAGCTCATCATTTTTTCCAGAGCAGTCCAGATCTGTCCAAGGATCTAGAAATCCACACACTACTCGCAGTATTATAGTGAGGAGGAATTGTTTGGCTTTCCATTTGTTGTACCATGCAAGGCCTGAGGCGCAATATTTAGCTGATGTGAAAGAACAGCATCCACCATGACAGGATACAGCAAGTTTTGTCTGTGTCATACCCTACAAGCACAGGCTTCACATTTAAAACCCTTCCCCCCCTTCATGTTAAGGGACTGCCTAACACGGGACACAATGGGTATCTTGTGATTTAAACTACTTGATCTAAAACTTGGTTGCAAACAACTCAAAGGAAGTGAAACACCCTTGAGTTTCACTAGTTACATTCTTCTGAAGACTTCAAATTAAGGTATTTGACATTAAAATGATAAAAGCCAACCCATTAAATAAGATTTTCCTTCTTTAGAAAGAAAAATAAAACACTGTCTTCAATGTTCTATGAAAAAAAAACCTCTTTACCTGAGTCTGATAAACTGATCTTCTTTGAAGGCATTTCCTTCTCCTGGTTATTTAAAATAAAGTCTTCTTGAAAAACATGGAATAACTGTGTTTTCCGGCCATGCTAAGGAAGTGAAAATACACAAGAAGTGAACATCCAGTGAACATCCTAGTGTATACTTTTCAAGAGTGCTCCCTAACACAGAAGCTTTTAACTTGGTAAGTTATGCACATCAACAGAAGACTCCTCATGAAAATGCACTTTCACTACTCACATTCTTTCCATTTACAGCTACTGTTGAAAACAAGTACAAGAATATGTCAAAAACAGTCTAAGTACCCCAAATTTACCTAATGGAGAGCTACAGGTATTGCTTTTATTATTAATGCTTTTTAAAAAGCTAATTATGACACAAGATGAGTATAGCAGAAGATCTTACAAGCTCTGTGATGGCATCCAGTTCAATGATACATCCTGGGTGAGCTGTAGATTGCTGACTTATGATGTTAAAAACTTCTCCAACATATTTCTGTTTGAAAAGAAACAGCGTCTTGTTAACTCTTTATGCATTTCCTTGGCACAACCTGCTGGATAGGTGCAACATCACTGTGCAAATGTTAACTAAAGCGTAAAATATACACTACTTGTGATTCAGTAAGAGCAGAGGTAACATTTCCTGTTTTATGAAGAGAACATTTGGTTTGAAAGGTGACAAGATTATCTGGAAAGCCTCACATACAGCAATTTATTGTCCTTTCCTCAAAAGCTGAATTGTTGTCTCAGCTTTTCCTCAGGATAGCAATGCACCCACACAGTTATTATTCCTTGTGGTGTAAGCACTTGACAGATATTTCCCAATCAAACCTTATGCAAAGTTTGAGATTAAATGAAATACAGTATAGCTAAAAAGCTTTACATAATCTGTTTTTACAAGCAGAATAATCTGTGAAATCCTCAGCAACCAGTTTAGTCAGTCACCAAGTCTGAGCCTAGTGCAACTGAATGAAGTCATAACATGCAAAAACTTGAGATGGCTTTTCACTCACAGAAATTTCTGGGTTGGAGAGCTCACACAGAAGTTTCTTAGCATCTATTACAGCTTGATATAATCTTAAATGCTGTCCGTCACTAGCCACGAAGCAGGCACTTGGAGAATTACAGTATGCACCTGAAAAGCAAGAAGAAAGTGCTCAAATATTCAAACACCATATGGCTTCCTTTTTTGTTTTTTGAAAGCAGGCATTTTTGAAGTTATGACAAAAAATTATACAGCATAAAAAGAAGTCCTCTTCTATTCACAAGCAAGGATTACAAAGTTTAAAGCTGTGCTTAGCAACCAAATCAAAGTATATGAAAAGAAAACAAGAATTCCATTTGCAAACTAGAGCTAAATCTCCCTCATTTAAATCTTCAGCATGCTATGAAGTATGCACTAGAACCTAAGAACTTTACTGCATAAGCTTCTAAAATATCAAATACATAAAAGAGTAGAACATAGAAACCTTTTACAGAGGAATAAAGAATTCCCAAGTATCAGCAGCTTGAAAATTTGTGAAATTTGTGAAATAAAATGTTACTGCTTAACATTTTTCCAGTACATTCAAGTATACCTGCATTATCTATTAAGGTGAATTATTAGGTTATATTCATTTTATTCTAGAATACACCACAAATCAGAAAATGAAACTCACCAAGGCAGTAGCTGGGTATAAGTGTGGGCAGCCATGCAACATTAGAAAAAGCTGAAACATGAAGAGAATTGATCCGAGCAAGTTCAGAAACTCCACCAGAAAAGGACAAAGGCCCAACAGGATCTACTCTCCATAGAATAAGTTCACTGTAAACAGCATTGGGATCCTGGGATGTCACATTTGCATTGCCTCTACTCTGAGGTCTTACTGGTGACTCCTGAGACTTAGAAGACTCATTTGTCTGTATTGCTTTCTCAACATCTGGTGAAATTAGAGCATTGTGATGTGAGGTTGTAAGCAGCAGTGGTAACACTGAGTGGCAAGCCAAGTCGTTGAGATGAAAACGGTGACCACAATACCGGGATTTGTGTGAAATACTGAGTACAGTTGAAAAAGCAGATTCTTCAGCAAAACTCACTAGCCACTGGTTCAGTGACCCATCTGCATGTTTGGAAATCATCATAACATTAGGTGTGAAGATACTTAGTTTTAAGCTGTTGGTTGATTTACTGTGTCCAGAAGAGATAAGCATAGATGAAGATCGTGTAAGGCCAGGAGGCTTTTGTTTGCCTTGCTGAATAGCTAAGTCAACATTTTTGGTACAAGCATACATCACTATACTTCTGCAAAGAGAGTTTGCATCACCCGTGGGAAATGCAACAGGAATTCTTGACACAAATGATACCTGCAATTTTAAGAAAGAAAGACTAAGTATTAGGGTTCCCATCAAACTTCTCACTGAACACTGATGTAAAATTCAGGAGGAATAAAGTACCTGCACCTGGCGAAACATGCCAGGCTGGTATTCATCCAGCCAGTCCACATGCCACACGAGCAGGGAGCCATCCATAGGATGTATACTGAAGAGCATGTCAGCATTTTTACTCCATTCAGAAAGCAGAACTTCAATTTCATGATCAAAAATAGCAGAGGATAAAGGAACAAGGCTTGAATATGGAGCAGCTTTCTCATCACCCAGTTCCTTCTTCTCTTGGTTTCCTTTCTGTTCATCTGAATTTTCATCAGCTTCTACAACACACACACATACATATATATATATATGTGTATGTATATATAAATATATATATAGAGAGAGAGATATAGATATATATATTCAAAACCAGAAGTATAACAAGCAGTGTTATTCAGGCACTGGAGCTAATTTCAGGCCTTTTATAAGCTACCCATATAAGAACTAATTTAAAAGGATGAAGATTACAACCATAAATCCTCTAACAGAGCTCAGTGTCTAACAAACCAAAATAGTTTGTATTGCACCTTAATTTGAAATATTTTTCTTTTCCTCTGTTTTATACAAATTTTTGCAAGCATAGACAGAACAAAGGATAATAATCTCCAGGATGTATATATTCAAATTAATTGAATAATTTGATAGTAACATTTGAATAATGTTATAGAACAAAGCTATTTAAATTAGCTGTACATTAATATCTAAAAAAAAGTTAATTCTAAAGTTGCTCTTGCTTCCTTAATATTGAAGTAACATTTTCATGCACAGGCCTCCAGTCAGGCCTAATTAAATAACACAGTTTTCAGCATATATAACTCAAAATTTCTAGAACAACTATGATAAGAGAAATCAGAACTTCCAGATACATTTTTTTTAAAGTCACTTAGATACTTTGAGTGCAAAGGAAGAAAATGCATTGAAATGCCACTGTAATTTCTAAGTATCCTTGCATGTCAAGTTGCCAATTTCTCACTTCCCCCTGGGGGAACATTACAAATTACTTCAAAAACTGAAAGCCATTTCTCTATATGACATATGTCTGCATGACTTTTACCTTCTTCTGATCTGCCATCCATTTGATTAGAATCCTCAGTATTAGTCTCAGGGGAATGATGTTCAAAACTCCTTTTAAGTTGTTGCAAAAACACTTCCATAGATAAGGTAAAATGAAGTTCTTTGTTGTTTAGCCAGTGTACAATAAAAGGTCCACTTTTTTCTTCATTTTCACCAAGACTTAGAGATGTGATAGAAGGCAGTAGAGGAATATCTACCAGAAAAAGATACCGATTGACATTCTTGAGAACTAAGTAAGTCAGGTCAAAAAATAATTTTAGAGAAATAGTTTTCAAGCAGAAATCCCACAATGAACAAAATAAATCCAAGTGTGCTGCCACTTGTCATTCCCTGCACCAACACCACCTGCTTTGAGACTTGTTCCACACAGAGGTTCTTTAGTATGCTTACATTAGGATAACAGTAGGGTCCTGCAACGTTGATGTAATACTGTGCATGCAGGTTAATTTACTTTTTTTTTTTTTGCAACCACAGCTCAGTATGAACCAAATCATTTAAGCATAGTTTTCCAATATTCAGTTCACAAAGGATGCTGCAGTAGATATACACTGTAACCAAAGACCACAGGGTTTACACTAGCAAAAATCAGTACAGACATCAGACAATGAATGCCCTCTGTAACACCATCACAAAACCCCAGGAGTTCTGGTTCTGATACATTCTGTTAATTCAAATCGCTGTTTGATGGTATTTGATGTCCCAGGTTGCTGTGAAAAATAAAGCAGAAATCACAAAGTGTGTGACAGAAGCAAGGATCAGACTGCTGCAGAGTAACATAATCTAAATTAATCAAGGCTAAAAAGCAGACAGGTGATTTACTGCAATTTCCTCAAATGTGTGATACAGCAACACGTTAAAATCTCAAACTGCATGTAATTCCCACCTAGAAGTCTCCATGTATAGTATCTTCTCCTTCTGTTCCCTATTTATGCACCATTACTTAAATTCCACATCCTGGGAGACAAAATACTTTTCACCCAAAATCTGTTGTTCTTATCAAAATCAGCAATATATTTGAATTACTAATCGTCCAATCTAGCCAAAGAAAACTGTAACTGACAGCACAAAGATAAAAGAAAGGAGCACCACGACAACTAGCAGTATTGTTGTAGGTTGGGGACACAGCAGGGGAACAGGGCAGAAGTAGCACAGGACATTTAAGAAGTCTATCTTCCTACACAGGCCAATGCCAGTCTCAAAAGTATCATTATACATCTGGAAAGTAACAGAATCTGAAAGAAAAAATTTTATTGATGCCCTTTGAAAAATGAAGCTACAGTGAGCATGAATAAGGTGAACTAGAAAAATTACTTTTCAGATTAATTATAAATTCACATGCTTTTTTAGTATTTATCAAAGTCACTAAATAAATCACTTTTTTCCCAATTTCCATCTAAAAGTACCAGCTTCTAAATGATGTTCAGCTCTGGACATTTTTCTTAGTGAATTTCTATTTGCTTCACAGTATCTCTTCCCAAAAAACTTCTACGTCTTTGAATTCAGTAACTTTTTCTGCAATTGCCTAGAGGCGATTTTGTCCTAGCAACCACTGCTTATTCCTTTCACAGAATTCCACCTAGGCTGGACAAGAGAAGAAATAAAATTACAGTATAAAAGTAGGTTGCAAGGATTTTTGTTGCATACATGTTGTATTTATTCCTATCTATATTCTTATATACAAGTATATATGAAAGCATTATTCTTCAAAATGTGAAGTGAATGAGAGATAAAGCTGTTTTGGCTTTAGTTTTTATCAGATAATTTTAAATGCTGTAGTAATGGCAAATTTTAAAGTAAGACATCACAAACCAATTTGCTTTAAATCAAATTAAAGGAAATACACTTAGGTTTTTGGATTAAATTTAATCTCAAAAGGGCAAACGAAAAGGTCTACATAAAGAATGTGGTTAGACTGAGGTACTTAAAGACTTGACTGTGAGTGAGAACACTTATTTCTTCAAATTAAGATTTAAACTGTGAAAGTTACCTCAGAGGTTCTACAATAAAGAACAACCTGCTATCCTCCAATCTACTGAGTTAAAAGACAAGTGATCCAAAAGACATTATTGAAACAGATAGTGATTGATGTAGATAGCATAAAAAGAATATAAGATTAGAAAAGCCAAAGACAAGTTTTACGTACCTAATTTTTTTCAAAATTGTTTTTATCGTCATTCTGTAAGTTTGCTGCTTGGCATATTTATAATGCAAAGTCTATCAAAAGCAAAGATAAAGTTTGCATAGTTGTGCTGGTTTTGCCTGGAGTAGGGCTAACTTTCTTCATGGTGTCTTGTACTGGGTGGTGTTTTGGATTTGTGCTGAGCACAGAGTTGATGACACAGAGATGTGTTTGTTGTTGCTGGGCAGGGCTTGCACAGAACCAAGGACTTTTCTGGTTTTTGTACTGCCACACTGGCAAGGAACTTGGGGCTGCATTGGACATTGTGAGAACACACAGCCAGGATAGGTGACTGAAACTGATCAAAGGGATACTCCAGACCACATGACATCATGGTCAGTACTTAAAGTGGGAGGAGGAAGGAAGAAGGTGGAAAGTTTGAAGGGATGGTGTTTGTTATTCCAAGTGACTGTTAGGTGTGATAGGGCTCTGCTCTCTTGGAGATGGCTCAAGATCTCCCTGCCCACAGGAAGCACTGAAGTCATTCCTTGTGTCTCTTTGGTCATGTGTGCAGCTTTTGTTTCCCCTATTAAGGAAAACAAGGTTGAGATAAAACCTATTAACTTGGTTTTATCTCAGTCCAGGAGGTTTCTACTCTTCTGATTCTCTCCCCAGTCCTGCAGGGAGTGAGCAAGCGATTGCCTGGGGCTTGGTTGATGGCTAACCATGGTTAATCATAACATTAGCTACTCTGTATGAAAAAAAATGCTTTAAAAGCAAGTAAAAAAAAAAAGGTCAAAGATTATGTGCTACCTACATGAAAAGATTAGCTAGCTCACTGAGCAATCTGAAGAAGAAAAAATATAAGAGGAGATAAACAAATCTCCAAGAAGCTTTCAAGAAACTTTCCTGTGTGACATTGGGTAATAACAAGCAATGACTGGAGACTTTTTCTGTAGAAATATCATAGCACTGGTGGTACAGCACAAAACTGTAAGAAGTTTCCTTCTGGTAGGCTGGATGTTATTCTAGTCCTGTCTGTTAAAATATGAACCAATGAACTGCCACTCAAAATGCTGAAGAATAATCAAGGAGAAAGTGTTTAGAGCTTTGCTTAGCAAAGCAGTGTTAATGGAAATCACTTGTTCTTTCCAATCATAACAGACTGTATAGCTAGAAACATGAACTCATCATAAATGCTCTTAGCTGAAAATTGGCCTTTCAAACAAGTAGGAACAGAAAAACAATACTACAAAAGAGAGTTTAACTAGTTTAAGAAAAGAATTACATAGTATGTTTGTTCATTAAGTCTAGACACAGAAAACCACACCAGAACCCTCATGAAGGTCATTCCATATTGCATCTCTAGTAAGTTTTTCAATGAACGGACACACGCTTCATGAAAATGAAATCTTCAGCCATCTCCAGGAGAGCAGGGCCTTATCACACATAACAGTCACTTGGGATAACAAACAGCGTACACAGATAATAAAGACGTATTAAGAAGTATCAGCAGCTATAGGGGAGTTTCCTCAATCCCTATCAATATGTTGTTCCAGTGCAAGGCAATATCAAAGTTTATGACATACAGGGTGAAGGCATGTTTTGTTAGGTTCAGAGACAGAAGGACATAAATGTGTGGTTATTTCAACACTTAAGTGTCAGGTGCTCACTTTAAGAAGCTTATACGTTTTTTATTTTATCAGTGTGTTCCCAGTATCATTCAATTCACAGTAAATTTTAACTCAAGTTACAGATACTTAGCTTTCCCCATTTTAGACACCAATCTCACTTAAAGGATGAACAACATAAAAGACAGGATTACTGCACTGGAAATTTATTCAAATAATTTCATTACTGTAGAAAGTTCTTTCATGTAAAAATGAAACCAACATACTAGCAATTTTGCATGATCATATAAATACTGAACAAATATATCTGCTAAGTTTCCAGAGAGAACACATACCTAACAGCAACTGGAGTTCACTTCATAGCAAAGATTACATTTATTACCTGTGGCTGGATTGATACTGGCAGCAATATGGTAGTGGCAAAGGGCATTTGCATGAGGAGGAATGTTCCTGTGAGCTTCATGAGGATCTTGCTGATGCAGAGCATATCCAGTATGCGCTACAACAGCACCTGACCTCCTCCTTCCTCGTCGGAAGTGCCTCAGGTTTAACTGCATGAAGAATAAAGCATAATTTAAAATCCTTTCAAGAAGAAAAAAACATTTAATCTGTAAATGGCACTAATGAACGATATTTTTCAGCTTAAAAGCTAACTTAAAGAATCAGTGGAGTTTCTTGCAAACTTGTGTTGAGACCAGTGCCTTTGGATTTATTTATGAAGGCCCATAAAATACCTTCATGTAGTAACTACTTCATACTTCAGTGTGCAGACAATATTCATACACTTTTTGTACTTTCACAGAAAATACTGTTGTGCTTCATAAACACACACCATGCTTATTCAAGATTCTGAACAAAGCAACAATACTGAATAGTCTCATTTCATGAAAAACAGGATCTGTACTTTGGATCTAATTAGATCAGCACTTCAACACCCCACAAAAGGCCACGAGTTTTAAGGTCTTCCTCTTTTATACAAATACTTGTATATTTCCAAGGGAAAGAATAATATTTAGTTTTTAAGACTGACTTACACATTTCAAGCCTTTTGTGCTGTAAACATCTGCGTAAGCACCCAAAGGTACACAGAGGTACACAATTTGTATTAAAGATACTGTTACACTCTTGGCATTCCTTTTCACTTGCTTTTCACATCTTTACACAGCATGCTCATGTCAAACAGTCTTCTCTCAATTATCACATAATTGCTGTTCCTGATTTCTAATGCTGCCTCTTATTTTCCACAGGAACACAGAAATTTCTCCAGCTTCCTTTTTCCTCCTCTCTTTGACTATTTCCTTTTCGCTGTTGTGCCTTTTAGCCTGACGTATTTTTCAGGTATGCTGCACTATTTTTCAGATATCGCATGCACTACAAGCATGCTAAATACATCATTTCATTAATATAAAAGCACAATGCCCACATATGCTCTACATACCTTTGAAGCAGACCATTAATGCTACACTTTCTTCCTTATTCACACTGGTTAGAAAACACTGTCTGGTAAGAATCACTTGCCTTAATGCTTTTAAGCAGTCTGCTCTGAGGACTACAGCAGAAAGACTATTTTTCTTCCCTCCACATTACTGTTTTTCCACTTGCAGAAGTCAGAGAGACCATCCCACAACTTCAGAGGTAACAAGTGAGCCCCTACCATACATCTTAAGGCAGCATCACCCCTGGGTTTCACATAACCTATATATAATGTCTGCTCCTTACTGCTCCTAGCCCTTTGAACAAAATACTGCAAAGCATTCTTTCTTCAGTCACCAGACAGAAATAGGCAGTTGTGACTTTGGAACAGTGTGTCTTCAATGTGAGAAGCTCAGCAAAAGAGCTGTCAGCTTAGCCTGCCCAAGGAAGACTTCAAGGAAATTCACCCTTTCATAACATTTTATGCACATCTCTGGCATAAAAGCATAAAAGATTTCAGCTTGTGATACATGTTTGAGATACAAATTACCAACTTGTCTAAAATCACAAGTTTTCACGTGTTTATTCTCACTGTTCAATTTCAATTCTTACCTCCAATGCACTCTGCACTTTTTCTTTACTTGAAGTATTTCTCTTGAAGTTATTTGTGAAGTTCACTGCTTCACTCCAATTGCTGTATCCTCCCCCGTACAACAAACTGTCATTGGGTAACAAAGTCTCTGCCCAGAGACGACAAACATTATCCTTACAGCAAGTCAGGAGTACATTGCAGACAGCACCACTAATGAAAGAAAATTTAAGGAGTGAAGAAGCTGCTAACTATTACACAGCATCAAAATAAACCAACATTTCCAAACAGTTTTCCACTACCAGTCTTTGGAATTGCACCAACTTACAGATACTGGCACAAGAAAAACTCATCAGTACATTGTTATGAAAATAAACGATGTAGGAAAGGCCTTACCCTCTGTTCAAGTATCTGACTATAAATCACCTCAAACATCATCACATAATAGAGCAATAGCAAATTGTGGATTTTAATTTAAAGAAAACTTCATACCTAGAATAGCAAAATGTAAATTTTTATGTTTTGAAGTCATTCACATAAAAAGCTAATAATATTCTGGATATCTGATCGTAATTCCAGATCTTACTGTTATCTACCAATTCTAAAACAATATATGTCCAAAAGACAGAAACTCAGATAATACCAGGGAAACAACAGACAATTTAAATCTATGAGTTTTTAATCTTAGTTACTATTTTTCCAAGTCTAACTTGTGTTAAATATATAGCCAAAAAATCCCATTACCCTAAACCAGATACTGGAAAAAACTATGCATATCATCAGGTTTCCAGGTCATACGAGTTCACTGTTTAGCTCTACATAATGCTCTAAAGCTATGACCAGACTGTCCAGCAGCAAACTCCCTGAGGAACCATGGAGCAGGTGGATTTTCAAAAGTGACACACAGAGTTAGTATGTATTTAAGAAGAGTCTTAAAGACTGGTATAATGAACAACATAAACTTGCTCAACACAAAGGTACGCAAATTTGTTTGCTACTTGGAATAACATGGCAAAAAGATGGTTGCAAGCCACAAAACTGCTAACACTATTTCAGTTTAAGATTTAAAGTACTGGTGAAAACTAGGCATAGGTCATTTTGGAATCATCTGAACACAACCCTAACACCTCAAACTAAAGGTATCAGTTCCAAATGAATACTTGAATCCAATTTCCAGACACTATTTCTGACAGAGATCCAGCTTTGTAGTAGGCAGAGAAACAAATAAAAAGACACAAAAATATGTGAATGTTTGTAAAAGAGGACTTCAAGTCACAGAACTTTTGCTCTGATTCCATCAGGATAGAACAAGTCAAGATTAAATGCATGAATGGTCACTTAGTGCAATCAAAAAAAATGCGAAGAGAAATGACTTTTCAAGAGCTGATTTTGTATTTAGTTCAATGCCTAGGTCAGTCTCTGAGACTTATATCTTTTCAATTTTTTCCCAGGTAAGAGGACACTTGCCTTCCTCTCAAGAGCAAAAACAGTATAAAAGGTGTGCACACTCAATAACTGAAGTAAAACATATAATTGTGTGGCTGTTGATTGTAGAGAGAGGCAGACTGCAGAGCTGGGGGGTTTTTTTGGCAATTTATGAACTAGTTATTAGAACTACTGACCGTGGCATGAATTTACTGGTCTTTCTCCATGAAAATGCATTTACTGATCGAGGATGAGCCAAATAAACAAATGAAAAATCAAGCTCTTTTGCTTGGTTTTCTGGACTGGCACCAGGTGGTGATACGGCTGACCGCCAGCTCTCTGCATTGTACCATACTTTCACAAGACAGTCATCCTGTGGGAAGACAAAAAAGGACAGTAAATAAGATTACCTTGCTCAAGAATATGATGCACTTCAAGTACTTTTAGGTACATCTCTTGAGGTTTCGTTTTTCTTTAAAGTAAAATGTTTTTCTTATCTGAGAGGAACAGCTCCATAAATGGAACTTCAAAATGTGATCTTAAAGAAAACACAGGAGCAGAGCTTCCACTTAACTCTTGCCATTACTAACTTGGATTTCATATAAGTCCTTCTGATTAGCTGCCAATTTTTAATCACAAAACCACAACTTGCACTAGCCTGAGATGGTATTCAAATGTTAATACAACTAATTCTACCGCCCCAACTCCCTACATAAATTTAACTGGAAATAGGAAAACAAAGGTCATAGATGATATCTCAAAAAACAAGCTCAGTACTGGTCAGCCTGTTTTCAGACACACACATGAAATGATTATGCCTTCAAGGACTAGATAAATTAATCTGGACCCAGATTCACAACTTGTTGATCAGCTATTAAATGTGAATGGCACTAAAATATTGAAATAACCTGGGTATGCATAACATGACCCTACTGGGGGGGACGATAGGTTGGTGTTGCTGACCAGCATTGTCCATCACAAAAAGTTAAGTAAAAGAGTAAGACATAGAAACAAAGATGTGCTTTAAAGTTCTCCAGGCATGTAACTAACTTAAGCATTTATGGTAAAAATATGTTATTAATTTTCCTACTTACTAATTTTCTTACTTATTCAGTAATTCACTTTGAAGGAATTTATAAACTAAAATAACAGGACATAAAATATTGGAGTCAAAAACTCTGCAGTAATATTAACCTTATATAAACTATTTGCAGATTAATTCCTTTTTCCACCATTCCATCAAATTGTAACACTAGAAACCATTAAACCATTAACATTTGACTTGCAAAATAAACATTAACTCCTACCCTATCAAAAGAAGGTGGAATACATATATATATATATATTGTTGAAATAACAAACACTACCTTTTTACATAAAACATATACCCAAAGAATTTTATTTATCTGCAAAGTGGCTGGAATGGCTCTCCTTTCGATGACAGTTAAAGGCATCACAGAACATATAGCAAGAAATGCAACATTCAAATAAGCACAAAAAGAATGGAGCATGAGAATTTATTGCTTTGTTTTTATACAGATAATAATCTAGCATGAAGAAAGCCAGTATTTCACTTTGTGCGTTGGAAGCTTGTTAACTGAAGTATAGTTTCCCTAGAAAAGGAAACCTAGGCAATTTTACAAATTTGTTACACCTTTATCTTTTCTTTAAAGACAGCAAATGTCTGAAAAGTTAGTCTTCTAATCAAGCACGATGACCTGAAATGGCAAGCTTTAAAGGAAAAAAACACATACAACTAATAAAGATGTAATTACTCATCTGCTCCTGATGCACATAACTGAATCACAAAAATATGCATGACAACTACCTTTCAAAAGCAAGATTTATTTGCAGACTGAATCACCATCAACTCTTTGTTTTTTAAGCATGTATTAAGGGATACTATGACCCAAACAGCGAAGTTCCACATTATTACTAAATCAAAGGCTGTTCTAACCACTTATTATGTGTACACACTAATTTTTCACTCATGCATCCAAGACAGAGTAGAGCAAATTGCAAAACTGTCTTTTATTCTTCAGTCTGAAACAAGTTCTGTCAGGTTTCGACTGCTCAGGATTCTGAGACTCTTAAACCAGGTTTTCACTAATATCAGCAACTGATATTTACATACTAGAATGTTGTTTTGTATCTAGTAACTCTGCAGCCTTTAGGTTCTTCAGTAGGTAGCAGAAACTCAATGCAGAAAACAACTACTTCTCCCACTCATATTCCTTAACAAGTAATACAAATTTTTGTATGGGTTTGTCACATTTGCTCACTGGATCCTCTACATGATCTTGATTTTTTTTTCTGCTTTGACTTGTAAGGACATTATTCTCCTACAAAACCTGAACAACAAGTTTTGGCGTATAAATAGAAGATTAGTTTGTTTCAGAAAAACAAAAGACTGACAATTTGCTTTAATTTTTTTTGCTTATTTTCCCAAGGGGTTCTGCTTTTGCTGACAAACTGCTCAGTGCTGAGCACATGGAACCATCTAGTGAGACAGGCCACAAACACTGTCATGAACCATGTGCCAATACACCCATGGAGGGGAATGTGAACCTCTTCTACAGACACAAAAAGGCGTACAGATATGTTTACACAAAAACATATGAAAGAGCTATTTTTGATTTTTTAAAATATTTTTTGGTATTTTGATTATACTTCCTCACTAGTAGGATAGCTAGCAGTGATTTCATCCACAGATTTCCCCATTCCTCAAAACTCTTCTTTTTCTTATGTCTTATAATTTGGTACAAATTAAAAATGAGTATTTTAGTAAGCACTGAATATTTGGTGTGTGACTTCCCTGCCTGGAACCACCCTTCTACCAAATTCATGTTTACCAAATTGTAAAGACACATAGACAGACTACAAATAATTATGAAAAAAAAAATTTTTCATTAAGTAACCTTTTTCTTTTAAATGTGTTTTTGTTGGTTTGCTTTAATGCTTATCTGAATTAGTACAAAGCTCTAAGGAAAAAAAATGCTTACCTTTCCAGCAGTAGCAAAAAACTCCCCATCTGGTGAGAATTTCATTAAACAAACTTGAGAAGCAGTTCTATAGAATGAAGACAATTAAAAGGAGAAAAAAAACCTTTAACAACTTTTATAGAATTCTAGACATTTTTTTCCTTGAATGCACAAAACTTTTTCAATTCTTAAATACAAGTATGTATTCTGTTGTGTGAAAGTTAAGTTTTAACAAAGTCCAAAAGACTAAGATGTAAACTCATGTACAACACATGGCTGTAGCGATCCAGAAAACCAAAATCTTGTAGCTGAATATCCAATATTCAAAAATATCGTAGCAGAAAAGCAGCTGCCAACAGATTAGCCTGCTCTACCTCCACTTCACGATTATAAGGATCTCAAAATGGTCTCTGTTGTAGCATATTATCCTCCAACTTCTCCTGAAAGACAGATTCACTTTTCATATTTCCTAGAATTACAACTCAAGGAAACAAAACTGTGTAAAAGGAATAATGTAGTTAAAAAGTGTCTGAAAGTAGCTTTTATATGAATGGTCATACTGTTATAAGGTGCTACACCAAAATATTCTAAACCTAATTATGTGGTTAACTTTTGGAGCATTTTACTTTAATTGGCTGCACTAATAAATGAGCTTCCTTTACAGGGTTTGAAGCACTCAGTTACTGACTAAGTAATAAGGCTTATTAAAAGCAACAAAAGCATACAAAGATTTAATTGCACACCACAGATACGGTGTATATTTTTGTCTTGAATTTAATACACATGCAACATGTTGTTAAGGCCCAACTTTCAAAAGGGATTAAGTTAAATTAAGGTCAATAAAGCAGGGTGCATTTCTGTGCAGTAACAAGAGCAAGGCTATACCAAAAGCCCTGTATCAAAGAAGTCCATCCAGGTATAAGCAAAATTCTCCTGCTAGGGCAAATATGAAAACATTTGGGAATGTTTCCTTCAGGGATTAAAACAGGATATTTGCAGGGACAAAATAATGTTCTTGCAGACTTCTCTACAAGAAAAACCTATTCTAAATCTAATTGCACTACAAATGCCGGAAGACATACAGGCATAAAAGGTATAAAAAAAAGGAATAAAAAAAAAGGTATAAAAAAAAAAGCAAGTTCTGTTGACCCTTTTCAGGACCTACTCATTCAAAGAAGGCAACACTTAGCTATCTCCAACAAAGAGAGTTTAAAAGAGGAAAACATGTGGAGAGCTGAGAAGACTTCTGTAAGTCTTTATACATTATACAAATGCAAAACCTGTTACAGAAGGGACAGAAGAAAAGCACTCTCTGTATGATCTTGACTACTGTTACCAGAACCCCAGATTCTAAAGCCATAGTCAATGGCATTCTGTCTACAGGCTGACTTGTCTTATTAGGCTAAGAGATGAACACCCAAAGATGTCTCAAAAAATAAAGTAAGTCTTCAACTCCTTGTAATTAGAAAGTTCATCACATGCAAAGAAAAGTCTTTGAGTTGTCATTTGGATGATCTTGGGTTTTTAAACACTTCACTGATAGAAGTTCAAGTAAAGAGAAAAAGGAACAATGAAGGATCATAAAATGGATGTTTTCCTGATACGTCCAGAAAGCTACCTATAGAACTACCTACTAGAATTCTAAGTGCTTCACAAAGAGTAACTTCAGGTGGGTCTGCTCACTTTGGGAAACTTCTTTAGGAGATGGCCATATGGAAGACTGCTCCCACATGAACAATGTACCCACCCCACTGTACTGGAGAAGTCTACTTATGGCAGAACAATTTAAGTTGTCTTATAAACTTAAGTACTAAACTAAAAGTACTCAGAATGTACAATATACAAATGCAAATATCAATATCACCATGAACACAAGAAGGGAATTCAGAGACACAGAAAAGAGAATGTATCAACCTTGACTGTTCCAAATACCCAGAATAAATCTAAACAAAGTATGCGCAAAAGCAGAGGGTGGATGTGTAAGAAGGAAACAGCGATGGAGTACACTGAACATAGAAGGAAGTTTTTTTTAATCAGTCCTGACAGCAATTACACAGCTTTCACCTTATTTCTTCTACAAGGAAGAGCGCTTATTGGAGAGCTTCAATATTAGCCTTCCCTCAGGATTTTACTAGTCTTGTTTGTAGCTGAAGAATTGCTCCAAAACCAATTGCAACTGATCTCATAAGAGGAAAGAATGCCACATAGTCAAGGGAAATATGAATAAAGTTTATCTCACATGGATAATATTTATCAAGTAACAGTATGCAATAGCATTTCAAGCAAAACACTAAGTATTTAATCTCAAAGTTATGAATCAGTAAAGAAAAGGGAATTACTTGTCTTTAAATGGATTCCTTACTTGCATTGCCAGATACATCTCCACTCTCCAAGTCCAACACCTGCTCTTTCAGTACTGTCATTGTCAGCAGGGTTTTCCAATGGAACATTGGACCAAAGTTGAAGATGATTGGAACCAGTCAGAAGGCGAGTACCTGGAACAAATATTTATCAAAATCTAACAACAAGCAAGTAGCAAACTATAGACTTTTATAGAGAGAGAGAGGAAAAAAAATACTGCAAAGCTGAAATTGCAGAAAAGAAACTGGCAGATACACCTTTTCTAGATTTTTTTTTTTTGTAGATATGAGCACCTAGAGTTCAAACTATGAAAATTAATCAAATTTTAGTTATTCTCTAAAAGAAATGCCTAGGTCTACTGCAGACATTAGTCTTTCTCAACAAATATTTACCATTTAAGCCACGTTTTCTTATCAGCTCAGTAAGAATAATCGAGCCAGACCATACAGATGCACTTAGTATGTTAGTTCTCCTGTAATAAGTGACAAAAGGTACATTTCACTCCACTTTGGTATTCTCTATCATGCTAGGACAGGGGAAAAAACCTTTACCTTGTCCACAAGGAATGACAAAATTTAAAGTAAAAATATTAGTTGCAGTGTTTCTTTTAATGTGTTCGTACCTGTGGGATCCCATGTTAGATTATGCACTATGGCTTCCAGTGAGATTTGAGCATTCTTCTGCCACTGGTAATGTAACCCCTGAAATTTTAAGTATTTACAAACATTAGCATGAAAACTCTTCATTCTCCTCTTTTTATAATATAAATAGTACATCATCACTGCATTCTCTAGGTTTTATGGAGATGTTTAATGTAAGTTACTGTTCATCTAATAAAAATTGATTCATTCTGACATTAAAACGAAATAGCTTTTCACTAACATGGCCATACTTATGAGGTTTTTAACTTCTTATTTTAAAAGTTTAGCTTGAAAAAAATTAGTACATAAAATCATTACTGGAATTTGAGAATTGTTTTAGGAGGAAGTAAGATTTTATTTTTGAAACAAAGAAAAGATACCAAAAATTACACAAGTTAATCGCACCTGGTGCTTGATATCTGTACCATTGCTGAATTTGGAGTTCAGAAAGGTCATGATAACAAGTGATATTTCCCCTCCACTCCTTTTTTTTATTTTCTTAATGTACAACAGGACAGTCAAGTATTTTTCACTTTTGCATCACTGCTTCACTCTCTAGAACAAGTTGAGGATTAAGTTTACAAAATATTTATCTTGTCTGTTTCTGTAATAGCCAAAAAGGTTTGATGCTTTGATTTATAAAAGAAAATGAAAACATTTCTGGAAATAATATTAGGAGCCAATTTCTTTCTTAATTCCAGACATTCTTAAAAGTAGTCATCCTCCACCCCAAAAATATCACACAGAAATAGACGTGAAGTTAAAATATGACAACTCAGTCTTTCACAAGTTTGGCAAAAGACAGTAAGAAGCAGCTGCAGATAAGGACCTACACAGAGTATTTTCAGAGCTGGATTTTTTGGGGTTCTTTAGACCCTGAACATTCCAATAAATGGAAGACAGAGACAATCTTACAAAAACGTTGAACAATATGCTGGAAACCATTGTATAAAAGTAAACTGGAAGAATGAAGTAACAGAATATTTCTTCAACTAAAAACATTTGAAAGCAAATTGTGGGTGGTGAGTGCTTCCTCTACTGCTTACAGTTACTACTCCAACTCTGAAGTTTCAAACTAAGCGTACTCTCTACCAGTATAGAAAATCATTCATGATGGACTGGAAAATGGGGTGGATGGACCAAAAACAAGAGCAGTATAGCCAAAGTGTTCATAGGAGCGTGAGAATGCACATCTTACAGTGGTTTTATTCCACTGCTTTCCAGTGAAGTAAATTATTATGTAGGTGTTAATTTCCAGCTAATTAATTAATGTATAATACACCACAATATATATACCACAAGTTTACATGTACATTGAGGATCTTATGACTGAGTTGGTTAGTACAAAGAGGAGAAACCACTAGATGGTCATATAAACAATTTGTTAATACAAATGGTGACCAAGCCCCTGAAGAGGGAGACATAAGCTCCTTGAGCAATTGCTGTCAAAGTTCTTATATCAACAAACTGACTGCAATTAGAATCTAATGCTTCTAATTATAGCCATTTGCCTCCTCATGTAAGAAACATGGTTAAGTAATTTGCCCTAAATCATATTATTATTCAGAAATTAAGATTCTGGATGTTAATCACTAAACCACTGTCACCAAAAGCCCCAAAAGAATAAATATTTTTCTTATTCACCATTATAACACTGAAGTATAATCGTTCTAAAAAAGCCACAGATTTCTGAAACTATTGCAATTTGGCCAAGTGCATGTAATTTCATAAGCAAAAGTTAAAGTAAGAACTGCAAAACACACCAAAACATAAAGGCTACACAGGGTGGTTCAAAAAGAAATTTCTATTTTAATGCCTACACTCATGGTAGAATGGGGCTGTGTATGTGTTTTTGGATTCTGGTAAATTTATGGTTATGAACTGCATGGTTACATAAGCAAGTAATATGAAGCATTAGAGTAAAGCCTATCTTCCTCAAAACTATTTCAAATTACAGGCCTCTGTCCTTATCTCACCCTTTCCACTTCCCAAGGACCACCTTTATGTCTCAACTTTATTCTAGCATTAAAAGAAGATATAAAAAAAGCTCCAGCTTTAAAGCAAACTTTACTTTAAAGTAACATCTGTCAGGCTTTGTAACTGCTCAAATAAATTAAGATTAAATACTTACATTATGATGACTGCTGTTCTGCTTCAAGATGCTAACTGGCTCAAAGATACAAATCACCTTTCCATAAGAAGCTGCAATCTAAAGTAATATACATTTATATGTATATAAACACACATAAAAGAAACAAGCTGAACAAATAAAAACAAGATGCAAATGGTTGATTTAACTTTTAACCCTGCTTGTAGATAAATTTGAAGCTCACATCCGTATTTCCTTTTGAAAACAGAAAATTACATTTACCAAAAATCTCTAACCTAGCGTTGTCAATAATAAAAATACAATCCTCCATTTACTCATTAATCACAGTAAACTACTGAGAGTATAGCTGGACAATTTTTTTAAATCATATTATTAGCAGTATTCTCCCCATATTAAACTATGTAAACACTCAAAACAATCTGCAGAGTTCCAATTCTCAGACATGGAACCAGTAAACAATCAGAGCACTTTTGTTTACTTCCCTAGCATAAGAACAGGCTACTTTTCAAAAAGTCATTTCAAAAGATCCAAACTATGCCAAGAAAACACCCAATGCAGAAAACTGTAAATAAAACCACTACTAAAGGCTAACATAAAACAGTCCAAAAAAAGTTGCAATATGGTCAGTTTTAAGTCAGTGTTTGAAAGTCTTATTTCATCACAGATTATCAATCACCTCAAACTTGCATTAATACAAAATTATTAGTACTTGATCTCAAGGTATCTATATAAAAGCAAGCCTAGAAGACTTGCTAAGAAGAGCCAAAACAAGCAAATGTATGTTAAAGACCTCAGGCAGAGAGCTTGAGAGAATTGTCACACAACAACGTGGCCAAAAAGTATTTTGAATTACAGATTTACAAAAATTAAGGAGTCTGCATAGGTCATGAACAACAGACATCCTGCATTCTGAACTGATGGTAGTTAAAAGGAGAACATCTAGAGATATGATATGCTGCAATAATCAATCTTCTGTTCCTGTAAAATTCTGACTTAACGTATTCACAGTTTTCCTTTAATAATAAAGTAAGTTAGATTCACTTTTTATAAAGTATTTTGATTCCAGTATCAGCCACTAAAGTTTGAAAGGAAACCAAACTAAACTGTCATACCTAAGATCTATACAAGGTCCATAGCTTTTAGAGAAACCCTCTACATTAGAAGAACAGATAGTTAAATAAATTTCCATCCTACTAACATCAGCCTGACCCAAAAATGCCAAGAATAATTTTGTCACATTTGCAAGGAAGAAGTTTCTTCAGGCATTTTGCATTTTGCAGACTAGTATCTGCCCTCTCTAATCCTCTTTGACTACCTCACTTACTGTTGCATTCTCTAATAATTCCATTCCATACCCAAAAGCAAAAATTTATATAAACTCATATTGATTAGATTTTCTTCCTTTGTTCCTTTTCTCCAAATGTGGACATTTTTTCCATATGTGAACTATTTTATTGTTCAGTGGTTTTTAAAGATAAGATTAGCATTCCAAAATGCTCAACTTGTAGTGTCCAGAGCAACTGCTGCTCCCGAAACTTCCCACTAGTTTCCACAGCGACTCACCCTGCATCTTCACTGAGCTGCACTCCACCAAAAAGAATAATGGTGGGATTGAGAGCACTTTCAGCAAGTTCCCTGACTACACCAGGATGTTTGGAGCAGGCCACAGGCTGGAGGGAAGGGATGCCAGCCAGAGGGACCTTGGTAGGCAGAGAGGTGCAACCATGTGAACACCTACTTCAAAAAGTCCAAGGGCAAGGTCCTGCACCTGGGTCAGTCAGAATCAGTACAGACTAGGGAAACTGACAGATTGAGAGCAACCCTGTGGACATGGATCTGGGGATACTGGTGGACAAAAAATCTGTACGTGAGCTGGCAGTATCCCAGAAAGCCAACCAGGTCCTGGACTGCTCCAAAAGAAGGGCGGCCAGTAGGGTGAAGGGGATGATTTCCCTATCCTAGTGAAACATCAACTGGAGTATCACATCCACTTTCTGCCTAGCATCAGGCAGAAACGGACATGTTGGGTTGAAAGAAGGGACACAAAAATGGTCAGAGAGCTGGAGTACTTCTCCTATGAAGACACACTGAGAGCACTGGAACTGTATGTTTTGACAAACCAAAGTGGAATTTGTGTGTCAGTACTGATGAAGAATGCCTAAGAAGAAATTCTACCCTTTTAAGAATGACCTGAAAATTCACTGATCAGTCTGGTCAATAAGCAAATTCCTAGCCATCCACTGCTTAGTACCACAGCATTTTAGAAATACATCCAGTTTCCTTACAGTAAACCAATTGTAATACAATACCAACTTGCAGACTCTAAATGACCTCACAGGTCTACTTAAGAAATGAAAAATCTCTAAAGCTTAGTAAGCCTTACAGTGTGATACATTCATGTGTGCTCATTTACAATTCAAGGACAATTTTTCATTTAAACGTATACAGAATTAGTATCATGCAATCCAGATGACCTTGCAAATTTAGAGAAATAATGCTCAGTGAACTCAAAAAAAACCCTTTAGTTAACAGCAGCCAACGGAGAAACTCAGGTAGACTATGGCTATGAGGTGTCAGAGACACAAAGAAAAACATTTCCTCATTTTCATTTGTGCTCCTTCACTAGCACTGTAAGAGTTTATCACTCAAATGCTAAAAAGCAGGAACAGGGTGTGGCTGGGGTTTCATCAGCACAGTGTTCACAACAAAACTGGTTTCTATCAGAGGTCTTGTCTCAAGATGGACACCAGAATATAACCAAAGCTCTCATCAGCTCATAAGGCTTGTAGAAAGCTGACATTATCTACTCACAAGGACAAGCTTAAAGAAACAACAGAGGTAGAAAACTCCTCTTACATGAACAAATAGTTATCCAAAGTTCCCACTAAACTGGTAAACAGTTTAATCCCTGAGACATCCCAATGGAGCGATACAGAACTGTGACATCCCAATGAACAGTTACCTGGTTATTTCTTTTTCACTCTGACAGGAAAATTAAAAAAAAAAAGCTCTCTTAAAAGGAATTAAAACCCAGTGTTGTCTAAAATGTAACATTCTGATGCAGACCTAGCTACAAAAAAACAAAAGCTAGGAATTCAAGAAAGCAAACCCCATCCAAGAGAGGCTTTAGGAATTGCTTGAAATAGATGTCATTTTTCTGGATGATCTGAAAGTGATTTTTGTGGAAGCACTCATCTCCTGCCAGCCACTAACATGTCAAAGAATGTCAATGACATGCCCAGTAGTGCAAAGCCATAGTGAATAAATTACTTTTGCTTCCAACTTAGTAATCTCTTAGTCAAATTCTTGCCCTGAATGTAGCCCTGAATCCACAGCCTCCTGTGGCAGTCCTACCTATCTTCTACAACCATCTATTGTATCTGTGGTTACTATTTATAATTACTGTGCTGCTTATAAGTAAAGACAGAAAGCAATCAGTCATTTTACTATTCATTGTAGTATATTTCCCCTAACTTGCAAGCATACACATTCCTAAGAAGGTGCTTAATATGACATTGCTGGAACATTATTAGAAACACTGCTCTACATACCTTCCCCTGTTGCATTGAACAGTCCACACATCCCACTTGAATGTTTCCATGTTTTGCTCCAGGGATTATCTGTAATCGTTCGAAGTCAGTCCCCAGTACCACAATATCACATCCTGATGCGTATGCCTACAGTATAGATTAAAAAAAAATTAAAAACACCCAAAGAAAACAAAAAAAACCACCCCACTCCAAAATAATGCAAAGCTTTATCTACTTGCAGCATATTAGTGAAATATGAAACCCTATAGTCCATGTATATTATCCAAGTAGAACACTATACAGTCAGAAGAGGTCTTTGCAGAGATGTCTGCAATTTAAAACCAAGCAATAGAAGCAGCAAATTTCTCTTTCTCCATGTTTACAAGTTCATCATAAGACTTGCATAACAAGCAAACAGTGGTTTGTGATTAAAAAATACCAAAAAAAATTCGGACATACAAAAACATCTAAAAGAAATGTAAAAGCATAAAAACCACAGTTCTTGCAAAGTAGAAAAAAGTAATATATTTCTTAGATTGGAGAGAGACAGACTTGAGAAGTTTTTCTTTTAATTTTCAGATTTCTGAAAAGGGGGAGTACAATTGAGGAGCTAAAATTTTATAAAACATTTAGTAAGGACTTTGTACAGGCAAAAATCAAAAGACTAACAACATGAAGCTTAGTTATACAGAAGCAAAACTGCCTTCTCAGACTTGTTGAGTCTCCTGTTATTTGCATGAATTCTATTCTCTGAAGTTTATATTGTCACTGAGTATGCTGCTATATCTAACACATTCACAGAGACAGTTCACTGAGTCTTGCAATGCTCAAGTCAGAATTTCTTCCTACCTTCTTGGAAGTTTTATTAGATATTGAGTACAGATAAAAATAGAGGAAAAGATTAAACACTGGAGAAACTTGTGGAAACAACAGTGAGGAGAATCATCTAATGAGCATAAGAAAACAGCATTCAAGGATGAAATTCTCGAAAAAAGGAATGCACACTCATTAAAAAATTAATCAGAAAGACAGCAACAAAAGAGTACAAACAAGTATTCTGTTAGCAAGAGACTGATAAAAGGATCAAAAATACACCATTTGAATTGACTAAAAGCTTCAAGAGTAGAATAGCCTCACAGAAACTGAAGATGGAAGATTTCCATACACTGACAGAAATATCATGCCTTACAATCAACTTCTGTACTAATTTCCAATATATTAAATAAAAACTGTGGACTTGAAAACAAAAGCAGAATAACCAAAAGCTAGATATATAAATTTGAAATCTGATTATCATGTTTTCACGTGTTTTACATGAAAGAGTACCAAGAATATTTGGTACTCTAGTACCAAGACTGGCCTAGACTATCATACCATCACACATCTTAAAATAAATAAATAAATTGAAAAATATTGAGATTTCAGTCCAAAGACATTTTCCCCACAAAGGATTAAGTGATGCTTCAAAGAAGAGTCTTAGCCAGAAGACTGTGTTCACCAATCCCAGCCAATACTCATTTATCACACTGCAACCAGCAGAACACCAGGCACCACCTTATAATTGAAAATGCTGTCTATAATTCTGCAGACTATATTAACCATATATTTATTTACGAACACTTATTACTGGGAGGTTTTTGAGCTCCTTCCTGTCCAGTTCCCCCTTCAGCTTCAAGACATTCAAGGAGTATAATTCCTCTTGTCAAAAGAGCAGCATTTATTACTAATTAGCATACTGAACTACAGGTTCCAAAGCAATCTAAGTGAAAACTCATTCAAAAAAGGAGACTGAGTAGCAATTTCTGTTCAAATGTTAAAAAAATTATTTTGATATTGTGATGGCATTAACTTTAGACCTGTTCACCACAGAATGTTTTTTTCCTCAGTTCAAAATAATCTCACCTGGTGACTCACTGGTTAAGTCCACAGTTCACCAGAAAAAGCTTATTTAGAAATACCAGACATACAATTTTTCCTAAATCCGTTTCTTAGAATTTAGAGTTCTGTATAGGGGCAATTTTGAGGAAAACAAAAACAAACTAAAAGAAGTGCTTCCATGTAAAGCCGTAACATAGAGACCTAGACCCAGCTTCATTATAAATGTATTTAAGCCCACCTGCTGTGTGCATATGCCCCCCCCAGGCCTCATCAGCACTTCAAAGACTTACTATACTTCTCCCGTCTTGTTCTTTCCATTTCTAGCTTCACAGATAAGCCTGAAACCACCTTGTGCCACCACCACAATCATAGGAGAGAACACAAAGAATGCCTTGGATTGGATTGGAAGGGACCCTAAAGATCATCTGGCTCCAACTCCATTGCCATGGGCAGGAACATCTTTCACTAGACCAGGCTGCTCAGAACCCCATCCAACCCAGCCTTGAACACTTCCAGGGATGAGGCACCCACAGCTTCTCTGGACAACTATTCTAGTGCCTCATCAACCTCACAGTAAAGAATTTCCTTCCAACATCTAATCTAAACCTACTCTCAGTCTGAAGCCACTCCCGCTTGTCCTGTCACTACATGTTCTTGTAAACAGTTTCTCTCAATCTTTCTGTAGGCTCCCTTCAGGAACATGAAGACCAAGATAGGGTAATCCTTATTCCTCTTTTCCAGACTGATTTTCTCTCAGCCCTTCCTCATGGAGACGCGATCCATCCTTCTAATTATATTCATGGCCCTCCTTCAGACTTGCTCTGTGCCTTTCCTGTGCTGTGCACCCCAGAGCTGGATGCAGGGTTCCAGGTGGGCTCTCACCAGAGCAGAGCAGAGGGGCAGAATCCCCTCCCTCACCCTGCTGCCCACCCTGCTTTGGCTGCAGCCCAGGACACGTTTGGCTTTCTGGGCTGTGAGTGCCCATGGCTGGGTCATGTCCAGCCTCTCACCCGCCAGCACCCTCGAGTCCTCACAGGGCTGCTCTCGATCCCTTCCCCCAAACTGGACTGACAACAGAGGTTGTCCCAACCCAGGTGCAGCACCTTGCACTTGGCCTTGTTAAACCTCATATAAAATGCCATACTTCCATCATAATGAGTAACACATGCCATTGGTAGAAATCATGCAATCCATAAAATAAGTATTTTAATGAGGTCATAACTTCATCAGTTTTAAGACCTCAGTACAGTTGGCATTTTTCACTGGAAGAACTCTGTTAGTAACTATCAAACATTATACACTGGAGACTTGAGGAATCACATATTCATCAATGCACCAGGAAATAAGATTTAAAACAGTTATTATAGAATATCTTGAGCTGGAAGGGACCCACTAAGACCATCAGCATCCACCTCCTGGCCCTACAAAAGAACCAAACCACATGCCCAAGTGCAATGTCAAAACACTTCCTTAACTCTCTCAGGTTGGAGCTGTGACCACTTCCCCGGGGAGCCTGTTCCAGTGCCCATCCATGCTCTGAGAGATCAACCTTTTGATAATACCCAGCCTATATTTGCCCTGACACAACTTCAGACCATTTCATAGAGTCCTGTCACTGGTCACCAGAGAGAAGGTATCAGTCCTGCCTGTACACTTTCCCTCATGAGGAAGACGTAGGTTGTCACAAGGTCTCCCCTCAGTCTCCTCTTAGCCAGGCTGTCACTGCTCATACGGCTTTCCTCCCAGACACCTCACTGTCCCATCTGGATGCTCTCTCACAGCTTTATATCCTTCTAACATTGTGCTGCTCGAAAGTCAGAACCCAGGCTAGCTCCTGTTAACCCAGAGCTATGAAGAACAAGAGTAGCTTAAAGAAGTATTAAAGCATCCTAGACTTCTTGTTTCCTGAAGGAAAACACCCTTATGTTCTGGCATTTCTCCACACTACTTGAAAAGACTGACACTTGGAGGAAAAAAACACAATCACTTCAGACATCAGTCTGTTCACACAGATTGGATCATACCTGGTCACACTGGCTTCCTAATGCCAATAAGCTGCAGAACCACCGACTAGCTCCTAAGCCTGTAGAACTGATGTGTTCCAAAGAGATAGAAAGGGGAGAAAAAGGCCTTTTCAAAGAGCTCCCAAACAGAACTACAGCCAAGCAGAAGGATGATGACTTGGAGGTTATTTTTGATGTTTAGTTAATGTTCGTCTGCAGGAGAACCACAGTTCCAAAGACAAAAGGGATGTGGAGGGTAGGGAGGTTCTATATTGCAATGGAAAAAGTGTCTGAGGAAGAAGGTGACTAAGTTTTCTGGCAGCTGGCTCCCTTTTCTACTGTTGTCACTACTCCTCACACTGACCAGACACCTTAGGGACACCCTCCTAAGGTGTCCTTCCTTTGGTCCTTTGTTGTCCCCCCTGCAACTCATCCATTAGACTGATCTTGTGCAGAGATGTCAGATCCTCTTACATACTCATTGGAGCCCAGACTTCAGCTGAAAATGAGGTTTCTAAGCAGCAGTATCTTACCAAGATGTTTCTCTAAACAAAGTGCATAAAATTTACTGCTGGACTAATTTTACATTTAAGATTTTTTTATTCACAGCAGAGGTATTTTAGTGTAGTATAATAGAAGTCTGTACTCGGGAGTAAGAAATATTTTCCATACCATAAGAGGGTCTCAGATACCACAAGAATGAATTCTGCCTACCAGTCACTTCATCTAACTTTTATTGTGAGACTTGTCCATGATAGTTAACATGCCACTCATCTTCATTTTAACAGGAGTTAATATGAGTGCATCTTTGTAAGCAATGGTAACCAAGAAAAAAGGTAATTCTAGTCTTCTCTTAAGCAAGTGCAAGTGACCCCAGTATAAGAATTTATTGTATGTATATATATAGACACATAGATATTTTCATATACATATATATATATTCATTTACCTATATTCCCTTGTGGGAAGGGGAGGGGAAGGGAGGAAGGGGCAAGGCAAAAAATGCTGTTATACAGTTAAACAGAGAAAGAATTCCTAAATGTATATGAATTTTTTTAAATAATAATATTAAAACCCTAAGACAAGTTTTTGAAGCAAGCAGAGCCTCTATGTCTGATGTTGGCAGGCCATAAAAGCCTTTCACCTTAAGAATGCCCTAGAACATTTACAAGAAAGTTGTCTTTGCACAATAAGACAAGCAGACAACGTGATATTATCACATACTTGGAATGTTTATTAAACAGTGCTTTGTTCTTCTGTTACAGAAATAAACAAGAGAAAACTAGTTCAAGCTGCAGGACCATGGATCTCACTTGCTGCTGACATAGCAAACAAGCCTGAAATTAGGAAGTGAAAGGTGTTCTAGACCTGTGAAAATAAATGTGATTTTGTATTGCAGAAGTGGGTTTTCACAAAAATTCTGCCCATTCTTTTAATCCAATGTCGGCCCTTGGTTCTAAATTAGTATTTCTTTGAAGAAGAACAGCAGAAATTTTGACTGGAACAGTGCTTTAAATGCACAGGAAATAGTATAGACAATTATACAAACTATTCTGATTTCTTTCTAAAATGAAAGTCTGACATATACAACTCACAATCTGAGACTGCTATTGGGAAATTAATCTCACCAGAAGGAAAGCCAACAATTGAGGGCCTCAACCTCTCACACAGCACAGCACCTTCCACACATTTATTTCCCTTACAAACAACCTTCTTGACATATTTCTTCTATGTATTGACATACAAAGTTTTTGCTATAGTTTCTGCTACAGCTATGTAAGGGCTGACACATGACCTTGGACAACTTGCACAAACTTTATTTAACCTACCTCTCTTACATGAAGGGCAGCTATTATCCATGGCTAAATGCAGCAGACCACGTGTGCACACATGCGTATTTATAAAGATACATATATAAACACATTCAAGCATATATGGGATGAACATACACTAGAAAGACAATGCAAAACTCAGTAAAAGTCAAGATAAAAACTAAAGACAAATCTATGAAGCAGATGATACTGCAATAATTGCTATCTTTTTCTGTCCTATGCATAGAATGGTTAAAAGACTCACCATGAGCCACTCTCTAGCCCCACTTTTGATCAAAACTTACGCTAGTCTAAGTATTCCACATAAACATTTATTTAAAATAATTAAATTATTTTATTAGGATGCTAAATTAAATTTTAATCAATTATATTTCATCATGTTTCATTAAAAAAATTCAACTTTTTTATTTATAGGTCAAGAAGTACTTGACCTATTATACTACGACCGTATTAGAGTACATACAAGTACCCAATTCATTGGCCATGCCCTTTGAATCATGTTTCACTGCACTTCAAATCATGAAACTGCACTTTTCATTGATGTGCAAAGAAATTTTATCATTTTTTAATTAATTCAGTTAAGACATAATTAATTTCTTAAGTCCAGAGTAGCTTAACTCAAGTATTATTAAAAAAAAAAAGGCATTCTTAAAAAGGTTCCCTACTAAATCCCTTCCCTTTACTAAATACCAACCAAGAAGCAGGTGAAGTGTAAACAGTGTAATTTCTTGACTGACTATTATGATATCTAAATTTTCTGGACTACAGATATCCAGGGAGTTCTAAGTGTAAACATTAAGTATTTTCTAGACAGGTAAGAAAGAATATCACTGAGCCATAGAAATTACTTTTATTTATCAGAAAACTTTGCAGAATGGGAAACCTTCTTCTATTGCAACCCAGTACCTTTAGAAAACTCAGTGTGGTCTTGATCAAGCTATGGAACCTCACTCCTCACCCAATTTTCCAGGTGCCTTTCAACTTCAGATATTTAGTTCCCAGTTCTATCAATTGTACATAGCAAGACTCAAGTCCAGAATTAGTTTAATCACACACACAGATGAAATCTGTCAAGGAAATATTTTGCTTCTATTGAAATAATCTATGTAATTAATCTTTCTTTCACATATTTTTAACCTACGAACAATCGCTCTTTTGTGATTTTCATTATCAGTTTTGGGACTTGCACTTGTAAAGTTGCTATTGCTCACAGAGACTTCCCACCCCTCCAAAATCTTTTGCTACTCTGGCGGGGGGAAATAAAAATGACTAAAATAAAAATTAGAGAATCAGAACTGAATATGCAAAAACATTGTATCAGTGCTGCTTACCCACTTAACTTAATAACTTAAATACAACTTCAGTCATAACTAGTTCAGACGAATCCTGTGTGAGAAACTCCAGGAGCTTACTTTTACTCAAATACTTCTGACCTGACATGAATAAAAGAAAGCAAAGGATGTCTTCCACTGTGGACAAGTACATGGAAAATAAAATAATTCAGTATCTGGAGAAGGACATAAAGAATAAACAAGTAACTTCTGACAGCTGAGGGCCAGGTTCTCATTGATTAAGTGTGCCATACTTTACTACCACCTGCCCTCAGCAGAGCAACAACAGGCATGCTTCTTATGGTATCTTGATACTTATGAGCCTTTTTCAACACATGAATAAAAGATGGGCTAAAAACTTTATCAGTGTTCTCTCCAAGGAAGCTCATGCCCCACTCTACCCTTCACCTAAAAAAAAAAAGTCAGAACAACAAAACTGCCTTACATTAGATATCTGAAATACTTCCTTAGAAGATAACAGCACATACTCAAAAAGGTGTATATGATTCAGTGGATACAGAAAGTTTTACACTAATTTTCCTTCAAAATTTTCAGCTTTTAAGAGTAGAATCCTGATATTTTTAGCTTATAACTGTAATATTTTAAAATACTTCACTTTGAATATTCAGTGCTGTCTATGAGAAAATATCCTGAAGCATACTGTATCTAAAAAAAATAAAAAATTACAGACCAAGTTCTCCTGTTGGACAAGGACAACTTGTCCATCCTGTACAGTACACAACCTTGAAATATCAACTCCTATGTTCTCAGCCACAATAACTGGAAGCATAGAAGTTTTACATGCTTGGGGCTTTTTTTTCCATTTCTAAAATATAATTCAATAGTATTTTTACTAATTAATGCTTATATCATCATTTCAGACAGGGAAAAACTATGGGGCATTATTTTCATTGGATTTTCTAACGCTTGAGTCCATCATCCTTTTCCAAAAAAGCAGAAATTAGCTTCAGTGCCTTTTACTTCTTAATCCTTCTGAGCAATCTCGTCAACTCAACACAGCATTACAGAATCAGTAACAACAACAAAAACATCCCTGAAGCAGTCAAGGATATTTCTGCTAGCCATTTTAAATATGAGGAAAAGAAATCCATTAATAACCTTTCAGGGAAAAGGATAATGAAAGGAAGATGAATAGCAGCTATAGGAAATATTGTTATTACATTTATGTCTAGGAAACATTGTTACAATATACTTCTATGAAAACAGCTCCTCCAAAAGAGAGACAACAGTAATGAATATCAAAAATTACACTTCTCAATCATCCCATTCTCCTCAAGAAAAGATTCTTACTCTTCTTATCCATTGGGGATCTCCAAAACTATACATAAGTTTGTCCGCAACAAGTAGCAATTGAGTCTAGTGACATGAATGACTCAAATTGTTTCCCTCAAAAAAGAATGACCTCAAAATGGTAAGCTTATGACAAGATATTTTGAAAGCTTACTACGATTCCTCTGTAAAGCAGACCTCCTTGTCTCTTACTAAATGGCTTCCCACCACAGGTGGGTCTTTGACATTTCTGGATATGTAAAATTAGAGAGTTTGGCACAATTCAAGTGTGAAGTCTCAACTGCTGCGGTTTAAGATATCTTCCAACATGAACTTATTTATGGGAAGCAAGGACATGGCTGGACAACGCCGCAGACAGACTCCGCAGAGCCAGCCTAACCCTGGGGAAGCCTCTGCCCCACTGCCCCAGGCGGAGCTGCAAGTAGCTGGACGAATTTAACTGCGTACACCAGACGGGACAGCAAACAAAATTTCATTCCTGCATTTCCGTCTATCATTCCCTTATCAAACTGGAGAGCAGGCTGAAGCTGGGGGCAGCCATAAAAGGTAAGGTTAAAAATACCCCAGCGTGGTGCCCTGAGAAACTTCGCTGCATCTGATTTCATTCCTCTTCAGCCCTACGCGGAGAGAGGGTGGGAAAAATAACACAACAGAAGTGTGTTTACAAAACAAAAGCAAAAGGAAGGAAAAGGCACGTTAATAAAGACTTTGGCTTTTGCAGTGAAGTGCCTTCCTTCTCTCCACTCTAAGAGACAGGGACTTCAAACAGGCTTTGAAAACCACAGCAACACTAGGGCTGGGTATTCCAAGTCTTCCTCAGCTATGCGCAGAAGAGGATTTCAGCCACCTTCCTGACTGCAAGGCAGCGCTGAACTCCCTTCCAGAACGAGCCGCACGTCCCGGCAGCCGTTTATGTAATCTTTTATCGCCGCCACCACATCTCCCCGGCCCCGGACCGCCGCAGCCGGCATGTGCCCGCCGCCCCGCCGGCACCGCGCCCGCCCGGGACCGCCGCCGGCAGCGGGGCCGCCGCTCCGCACAAGTTTTGCGCGTCCCCGCCCCCGCCGGGCCCGGGACCCGCGGGCCCCTCGGGCCGGCGCCGCCGCCGCCGGACGGCGCCACCGGGGCGAGCCCCGCGCCCGGGGCCGCCCGCGGCCGCCGCGCCTGACGCAGCCGCTTTCGGCGCCGGGCCCTGCGGAGGCGCCGCGGTCGCGGCGGGGGACGCTCACCGTGAAGGGCTGGTCGTGCAGGCTGCCCACGGAGAAGCAGCTGTCCCCGGGGTTCACGGCGCCCGTCAGCACCTGGTGCAGGTTCATGGTGGAGGGCGCGGCCGCTCGGCCACCGCCGCTCGTCCCCCCGCGCCCGGCGGCGGCGGAGGCGGTGCTTGCCGGGGGCGGAGCGGGCGCCGCGCATGCTCGGCCCGGGCGCCCTCCCTGGGGCGGGCTGAGAGTTCCGTCCGCCCCCTGTGGAACTCGACTTTCCTGTTAAAATAACCCGACTTTCCTGTCAAAACAGTTCTGGAAAGCCCTACCGCTGCGCCGGAGACAGGCGGTGGTGGCGGAGCGGACTCGAAACCTGCCGAGTCGCTGCGCCTCCCGCCTGCCCGGGCCGGCAGCGCTGACCCCAAGCGCATCCTCTCCCAGCCCCTTTCACAAGGGCAGGGGCTCGGCCGCAGCCCTCCCTCCCACTGGACAATGACAAGAGGAAGCACGTGGTAACAGGAGCCTTGGGTCCCCGAGGTTAGGGAAACAAATCGTTTTTGCGTGGACCTCAGAGTGGCTGTGAGCAGCAGGGCTTTTCACCGTCCGGATGAGATGAGGGGAAACGGGAGCCGGCTGGGATGGGCGGGCCGGCCGGGCCCAGGGAGCGGCAGGGCTCAGGCCCGGCCCGAGCTCAGCCGGCAGTGTGCCCCTCGGCTCTGCCCGCCCGTCCGACCAGGGCACCTCACCACTTCAGCAGCTCTTCACCACCAAAGGTACGGCAAGCTGAGGTGTCTCCCTGCTGTGAGGCAGCGTGGCCATTCTCTCTGCTACACTTCATAGTATTTCTTTATAGTATTCCACTGTAACTAGTTTTTAGTCTTCCATCAATTTCTCATAGGAAACTTCAGCATTACAAGTGTTTCCTCTTGTAAATTACAGGTCCCACATCAATTTGCAGTCTTACATTATCCCTGTATGAAATATTAGATCCTCTTTCTTCCCAGCAGCTCTTCCAAGAAAAAATACAAAATTAAAATAATTTGACGGTGTTAGGCATAACTTTGTGTACGACATCCTAGGATACTTATAAGGTGATACTGTGTATCTGTAGATGGTAATGCCTACGTTTCCGGTCTTTGCATAAGCAAGGTCAATCTCATATACTTTCAGGCATTATGTCTTACACATAATTTTAGTAAATATAAGCCTTCCATCCTTTGAAAAGCAGATTGACAAGCATGTCACCATAGCACAATTTGATGATGATCATTCATGCATATTAAAGAAAGATTTCTTTTTAAAGTTTTCTGATACGAGAAAAAAATCATCATCTACATCTGTGATGTAGATGTTCCTCCGAAGAAAGTTATAAACTCCTATAACCCTAATCACTTTTGTTTGACAAAACATCAAAAAGCTTATCAAAGTATCCTGTCAATGAGTAGTGATCTTACTCTTTACTCTTGCAAGAATTGCTGGTCACCGATAAATGATCCTAATTCTCCTGCCAGCTGCAAAGTCTCAAAAATCAACCTTAGCGAATTTTTTAAGGTAACAAAAATTCTGTTCATTGAGTTCTAGATAAGAAAGCGAATTATCACTGAAAACAGAAAGAGACCCTAATTTGCAATTTTCAGCACAACCAGCTACTTCTGGGCTCACACAGTGAACTGCTCTGCTTTGCTTGCAGCCAGCGGGGACTTCTTTCCACAAGGACTGATCTGGACAGAAGAGGTCAGAGGTACTGCAGGTCTATATTGGTTCTTCAAGCCTTATACAATTCATAGGTGTAAAGCTCATAGGATTTGCAGTATAACAAAAGAAAGAGCAGGCTAACAGTAGACAGCAATCCCAGACCCCTGTCTGAGGAGGGTGAAGAAATCAAGAAGGAGGGGAAACTCAGGACGCCAAAAAAATGATGAAAGGAAGAGTTTTACTCTGCAGTTGATAACTGCTTTTTAATCTATATCTACAACACAGTATAGCATTTATAACTGCAACACCCTAACATGCTGATATGCTAAGAAAATACAGAACTTCTCATTCCCTTTCTAAGTGAATTTGACCTTTGTCACTACTCAGATTAGTAGTGTTTGGCCTACTTTACAGAAGAAAGGACATTAACTTGTGTTCTCTCTGCTGTGGATAGAGTGAAAGCCTCTGTTACGACCTGTCAGGTGTATAAATCCACATCAGGGCTCCCATCCCCACAGGAATATGGCCCACTACCTTCCTCCTCCCACATTTGCTGTCAGCAACATGCAGTAGCACAGGAGCTTTCATACCTCACCTCGCTGCTGATCCCTGCCACTGCTGTTGTGCTTCTTCCACTTCTTCGCCTAGGGAATGGCAAGGACAGCCACCAGCTATGTGTCCTGCAGTTTGATTGATGCCCCTCCTCACTTTTGCAACATCTGTGAATTCAGCTGCAGACAAATTATCTACTGTATATTTTATTATAACATCAAAGTGAATGCATTGTAGGACACTTAAAAAGAAAAGTTTAAATGGTTTAATACAATTAATTACAATACAATTAAAAGTGTATTTATACATTGTCTTGTTGACAAAAACATGTAAGTTGGTTTAGCTCAGAATTTCAAAACTCAACAGTTTCCAAGGGTAAAAAAAAAAAGCTCAGAAAGCTAACAGTTAAAACAACGGTGTTTTTCATATAATTTTTGTTCATTTTGCATATTTTCTCACCTTCTCAATAAACACTTTTTCTTCTTTTATGATCTCTGGTTTGCCTTTCTCTCAGAAGAATTAAAAAACGAGAATAGGCATTGAGTTAACCTACAGTATTATAAAGTAACATTATAAACTCCTTTTTGTTATTTCCCCCCTAACCTCAGTAAATCTTCTTTATTTGAGTCTTTCAGGAGCTGCAGTTCTTCTCACAAGCTGATGACTCCTGTTATTCACAATTGCTAATGAGTATGCTCACTCAGGCCTTTACTTTGTTTCTTTAAAGGGAACTGTATGAAATGGTATCTGTATCAGAATATCAGGAAGGTCAGAAAGGAAAAACCCTAATTTCCCAATATTTTAACATATAGTGGCTGTGGCTGTTCTGAAAACCTGACAGAACTGCAGCATTTGTGCATGTACAAAAGGGCTTGGAAGTGAACAATTTACTGCTTTTTGATTATTGAGAAAAGTATTACTTTTTCAGTAGGAATGAGGCCCTTAAATGCTCCACAAAGCAATACCACGTATATGCATACACACTTCTCATTAGTAAATCCTGCATATATTTTCCTGACAGTATCCAAGGAAAGTCTAAATGAGAATTTTAAATCATACTCCCACGAGTCTCTTCTAAATTCAAAATTGCATATCTGAACAGCAAATCAGCATTAACCATATTCTTCAGTGTAATGCACCACAAAATTGATATATATATGTAAATTATTTCACTTGTAGAATTACAATGACACACTTTGTGTTTTTTCTCCACAAGAAACATCCATGAGTCACTCATTAACAGCGGTGAGGCCACTTATGTCAATGATATACAGGCAGCTTGAAAGAAGCTGGCATTTTAAGTGGCATGTTTAGAGTTTGTCTATGGTAATAGAAAATGTATTCTTCCTGTATTTCTTAATAATTAGCTACAGGAAGGTAAGACACATTTTACATTTATAGTTTACCTTTCATGTGAATAAACCAATGCACTGCAGCCAGGAATAGCTGTGCACCTCATACGCTGTTTGACCTTGTCTTTGCTACTCTTGATCTTTCTGCAGGGTTTCTTTGGTTTGTGAATACACAGGCAAAAGTGCACCTTAGTGAGGTTAAGCCTGAAGAGCCCTTGCTGCAAGATCTGGTGTTCTCCCTTTGTGATCACACTGGCAATCACTTGAAGGACTACTTGATTCTCCTCTTGAGCTTTTGTGAGCTGTTTTACACTTCTAAAAGTGAAAACAGTAAAAACACACCATAGAATCTTGGGAAAATGTTAAATGCATAAATACATACATATTGGCATTTAGTAGTGAGATTCTGAACAGAATACCACTTTATGAAACCTTTCTTTCCAAAAAGCTTGCTTTATTCATGTCTTCAGTACCCCAAGTTTCATTATTTGTAGCCTGAAGGTTAGAGTGATATTTGGTTTTCTTTTTTTTTTTTTTTCTTGGTACAGTTTTCATTTGGTGAAAGATGTTTTGTAACAGCTAATGTTGCTGTCACATCTCCTGTACAGTGCAGTACATTGCTTTTCACTTCAGTGATCTGATATGACCTTTTACTTGGTGAGGGAGATATATACTGACTGGTATCCTTTTTTACAAGATATTGGTAAAGATGTTTTCATTTATTAAATTCAGGTTTTATTTGGCTTTTGGTGATTCTTTGGTTCCAGCAGAGAGTATTATAACTAGTTGATTCTAGGGTAAAAATCAACAATTATTAGATCCCTCAGGCTTGCAAATTAGCAGTTAACAATTAACAGACTTTTAAAATTTCCATTCATTTTCCATTCATATACAGAATTTTACATTCATTTCACATAACTGAGATTAAAGCTACTTTTGAAGAAAGTCATGAAAGGACTGCTGGATAGTACATTAACTGTCCACTCTTTCCCATGTATTTATAAAATATTCTGTGATCCCTGACAGCTGAGGATGCTAAGCTGGACTTCATCTCTCGCGTGGGAGTAGTGGGGGGCCCCGGCAGGTCCGCCCTCACTTTCCAGCAGGCTGCTCTCAGGATACAGATCTGCACCACAGCAGAGCTGGGAGAGCCAGGAGGGCCACTCTGGCACGGAGCTGCTGTGCAAAATATCCACTGGTGGATTACACAGTGCATGGTTGAGAGTGATCTTGTTTGGCATGTACAAGTCCTGTCCTACTACAAATGCTAAATAGTGATGAGTTCCAGATGCATCAGTCAGTTTTCACATGTCATCCATCTTCCATGAACAGGATACTTTTTGTGCCACAGTGCAGTAGTCAATATCCTGGAAATGACTGAGCCTGGCTTTCTCCACCCATACAAAGATGGCTCTGGTTGGGTCAGTTTTTTGTGCAGACCTGGAGAGCCCCATCTGGCCTCAGAGAAGTTCTGCTGACAGCTCACCTGCTGGCACTGAAGTCTGATTACGCTGCTGATGTATAGCCTGTTACTTGAAATTCACATGAACAGCTGTTGAAATAGTCATTATGCAGTATTATCTACCAGAAAGTATTTGTCCTTTTTATGTAAATTCTGAATTATTCAGTAAGTCTATTTCTCTTTTATAAACGGTGATTTTCATGTTGAGCATAATAACAAATACTACTTTTTTTTGTTTACTCTGAAATGTCAAATTATATGTAAATAAATATGTAGACTCCTTATTCACATAACAAATTGTCATACTGCCAGTCTATTCCAATAAAGAATATTCTTTTATAAATTTGGAACACTCTGGGGTATTTCAGATGGCACATGGTTTCCATATCAAGCTTAAAAGGGTGACACTCTATATATGTGTCCCTAAGAAACTTACCTGAGGTATAATGCAATCACTTTACTTTTCCTTTCATGTTTATATCAAGAGCTTGGATATGTATGTTTCCAAATTCACTATCAGCATACCTCCACAAATCTATTGCATACAGACATTCATATTTAGGCCTTTAAAATGGCTTGAGACGCTCAAGGGCTAGCCTGGGGCGGGGGGAAGAAGTGATTTTATGCTATTATTTCATCCTGTTACCTCTTTAAGGTTGTTAATGGCTAGGTTTTGATCTCTTAGGACTGAGCTTTTGATAGAAGACTGGTTTTTCCTTATATCTGTACACAGACTTAAGCAGATGGCCATTTAAGTATTGGGAAAGAAAACCACAAAGGCCCATTGTTCTTTCCAGTTGCAGTGGAACTAGCAATTTTATTCTCAAATGCATACACCCCTCCTTATCTCACAGCCATTTTGTAAGGTAGCCCTGTATTTTGTTCTTTGCCAGCAGTTTTCATGGTATGCAACTCAAATGTTGTTTCTTTTTCTGAATGCTACATTTCATTAACATAGTTCAGATTCATTTGTACAAATGCAGGGTTTCTGAACTGTCAGGCATACTTGCATTTACAAGATTAATGTTACCTTCTTTATACTGTTTTTATTCAATCCATATGGAAGAGAAAGGAAGAGCAACCAAATGAAAGAGTGTTCATCTGTGTGCTAATGCACATTCCTTCCAACATCAAATGGCATATTCATAATGCTGCAGAAACATAAAATTTAACAATGGTGCTGAGACAAATGAAATGTTGCAGCCTGATGGTATATTCTCTGTTGACTGTTACATGCAGAGTATAAAATGGTGTGCGAGTGACTGATTTTGAATGGAACAAACCACACACCTAACATAGCTTGACAAAAGCTATTAAAATTGCTATATTTCTCATCACTTGAGCACCTGTATGTCATCTATTTTTCTTTATAGGGTAATAGAGTGTTTGTGTTTTTATAGGAGAGAATGGTCTTGAAACATCTTCCATTTTATAAACAAAAAAATAATAAAATTTTTAACATAGTTGTGGACAGGAAATAAAATTTACACATGCACATTTTAAAACATATTAAAGGGTGGTGGTTGTTTGTTAGTACCAGACTTCATCTGTTTTGCAACTAAAGAGAATAATTTTTTACCAGATTAAAAAAAAGCACAGTCAATTTCCTTGTTTAAAGATTGTAAAGAGTGTAAAGTGTCACTGTGTTTTATGAACACTGTGACTTTCCTGCAACAGCGTGTGGGTTTGTGGTGTACACTGTTTAATCTGCCCAAGAGCGATATTGCTTTCTCGTGACTCTTCTTCCACCACATATTGTACACTCCACCTTAATGGACTGATTTTATTTACTGCTGAGTCAATATTTACCACTTTGCTACTGCCTGCCTGTTTTAATCCCTGTCTGAGCAAATGAATGGTACCAGGAGCTTTTTAAACCTTTAGGCCTTAATCCTGTCACATTCATCAAGTTTCTAGTGGAAGTTAAGGATGCTCAACACCCCAGAATACTAGAATGCCTTGGTCATTATTGTTTATTACTTGTATTGCAATAGCCCTGGAGGACTTGGCTAAGCAATGGGGAAATACTGTGAGGCAGGACACATAACCTAGAAGGTGCTTTTTTTTCCACAGTGTTTTTCTAACCCCATGGAACAAGTAGTAGGATTTTTTTTCCCCTGCATGTGTGAACAGAAGAGATCCAGTTGTACCAGAAGCATACATCTGAAAAGGAACTAAACATAAGAGGAAATGTGACAGAAAGGCCACAACAACAGCCATCAAGAAGCTGGTGTCCTCTGCTTTGATTTGCTAAATAATTTTGTAAATAGAGACTCCAGACTGGCCTGTTTCAGTCTTTCTTTTGGAAACCGGTATATGACTTCATAAGCAGTTTGTTCTGACAAGTTTTCAGCAGTGATTTAAAACCACAAAATCTGCTTAAACCATACAGGTATTAAAATACCAATAGGGCAAATGAAAAACACCTGTGCAAAGCTTTCTTCTGTAAATACAGGTAGCTCACATGTAAAAATTTTATCACCTTGGAGTAGACTGTCAGCTGTGTTGTAAAGACACTGTCCTTAAAGATATTTGGGAAGAAGAGAAATACATTTATCTTCTGCAATTCCAGTGTCTTCTTCTGTATGTTAACTGCAGAGTCCATTGCAAGGACTACTGTGATTCAGTAGTACTGCTAAATAAACAGTGGTGCTCTAATTAATCTAATGTCTACAAGGAATTGTTGCATGTACTTGGTATCAAGTATTTTATCTCTATTTTTTCTTGGGGACTTCACAAAGAAAAGAGGTAGCAAATACAGTCACATGATAAAATAGAGGCATTGTAGTTTGCATTTGCAGCTTACTCTTCTTTCTAATAAAAATAGAAAGCTCCAGTCTTGCCCCAGTAAGAGGGAAAAATAAAATTGATAGCAACCCTATATAATCTATAATTAGATCCTGTGTTTAAATATACTAGTCCAGAGGAAAACAATTAAACAGATAACTAAATAAATAACCAGCACTTGAAAGCCTAAAACTGGCAGTTAAATCTAGGAAATTGTTTCCTGCTCTTGAGGTCCATGTAAACATTGACCAGTCCTGTTAACCTCATTGCAAGTCTATGTGTGCAAATGTGTACATCCATCTTTGTGGTTTTTTGTGTAAGAAAAAGAGACCATGAATCACCACCAATGCATGCTATTTGGCATATTTTCAGCATGCAAAGCAATCAGCAATGATTACTTGAAATATGAAGAGATATCAATGTTTAATTATGTCATTGCTAGATGATTCAAACAATAACACATGGACCTTTGGGTTACAAGGTTTTCATCATTCTAAGAATTCACAGTGCTTTCATATTACCTAAGAAATACTATCTAACATAAAATGTTAGATTTTTTTTTCCCCAAGATGCAGCATTACAGTTTTTGCATTAACACCAAGTGACTACTTGACAAATCAATATTTAATTATTTTAATGTGTTATATAATAAGCAACAGAAAATACAAAATAAAATATGAAAACTGTTAAAATCAACAATTTGGATTTTACCATAGATAAAATTTACTGTGACAAAGGTAATTTTCCATTGAATGATTGTTGTGCATCTAAATAAAAATAACTGGTCTCAGGAAAGTTCCAGTGAGTATTATGTCTTGGTTTCTGTACTGCTTGTGCAATTTTAAAACTGTCATCTTCAATAACTTACAAAATTGTAAGGAAAAGCAGGCCTCAAACCAAAAGCATTACAACCCCCAATAACTCTTTAACAAAGGATATAAGTATTTATTGGGGAAAAAAAAAACCCAACAAATTAATTGTTCACGTTTCATTATCTGTGACTTCCATGTTAATTCTAAACTTGGTTTAGTTCTGACTTTTAATTTATGGGCCTCCAACTTTTAAGAAGTTATATTTCACAAGGACCATAAAAACATTTTAAATTTGGGAAATGGTAATTGTTATAAGGCCATGTTGCATAATATTATACTAAATAAAATACTTGAATTTGAAGAAACTTAAAGTTTCATAAAAGAAGGAAAAATAGTAGATTTGCTGCACAATTTTATATACTGGTCCAACAACAGAAAGGAGAATGAAAAGTCCAATGCAATTCATTAGCTATATGTATCAGTTGTCAGTTTTATCACATTTGGGAAAGTCTAATAAGAAAAATATCTACAAATAGCTTCATTCTTCCTGAAACAAGTTATCTAATTTTGGCAAAATATGCATTTTATTCACTGATTACAAGAATTGGGAGATGGATCTGGAAATTTTCTAAACCCTTTTATAGATACTACATACACAAAAAGTAAAAACATAATCATCTTTTATGTAAATTGGAAAAGTGATGTCTGATTTGGTGTGTGACATTATGGATTCAGAAGTACATAAATATTGGTGGAACACTACCCCTCAATATATCTGGGCACTTGCCAATTTTGAGAAGCTCACTAGTGCCCTCTGAAGATATTATTTGGTTGCCTGATTATTGCAAATATTGGGCCTAAGCCCCCCTAAGAGCCTCTCCCAAGAGAGAGCAGACATGACTAAATTAACTGAGCAGAGATGGAAGGGTGTCCCTTCTCATTCATTACCATTGTCAAGTGAAATATCTGAGCCCTTGGCCTAAGATGCTTTGGATGCTAAATTTATTCACAGGTGCCCTTATTAGGATCTAAGTTTTTCAAACCTACCTTCTAGTGTTTTTTTGATAGGTGCAACTGGAGCACAGGCAGCTGCATAACCTGCCTGTCATGTCTGTTGAGGCTCACATGCAGCTCCCATTGTTGCTTCTTTCAATCTCTGTACAAATGTGCTATGGGCACAGGACAAATCTGGTGGTCTGTAGACTGATACACACCAGATTATTTCACAATTAGATGTTCTCCATTAAAAGATGCCTTTTAACAATGCCATTCCTTTACATTAATGAGTGCAATGCGCATGCTGAGCACCTGAAAGTTGTGTAAATACATTTCCCCAGTAATGTCACTGCTCATTCATACACTTTTCTGACTTTGCAGGGCATGCATCACACAACAAATTTTCTATTGTGCCACAGTAAACAAGCTATGTGAAAATCAAGGTAATCTGAGGATAAACCTTTACAAGCTACCAATGAATTCATCACCTTTGTTCATATCAGCACACCTTTTTCACATAGAGGCTGTTTTCATAATTTTGCAACTGAGAAGGACACACAAAATTGACACACACTGCTACTTTTTCTCTGCTTCATAATTTTGGGTGGCAGCACCATAATAAAAACCTCCGCTGCACATGATCACACAGATACACAACAGAAAAATCAGTGTCAGATGTGGCTCAAGCTACAGAAAATTCTGAAATGTGCACCTTTGTGTAATATGATGCAGCCAAACCCCATATTAATTGCAGTATTTGTGTTGTTTGGCTGTTAAGTGGCTTTTCTTTTAACATTGAATAGACACATGCTGCTACTTTTGTCATTTTGTTTTCTCTTTTCATGAGTATGTCACCTTAGCTGAACCTGCATGAGATAAATTCCTTCCAGCCTATTTCCCACTCTTCACTGAAGTGAATGCTGATTTTTTTACTGTTCTCAGTAGGAAGTCCATTGAGCCATCTTTTCATATTATCTCACAGAAGTTCTTATTTAGTCTGTGGGCTGCAGTGTTGCAACATGGAACTTTAAATTCCTCTGTGCTTCAGATCATACATCAATACTGCCTTCTCATTCTTTGTTAAAAATACTGTTCAGCAATATTCAAGAAAATTGATACATCCTAGGAGTCTCCTTTTTTCTTGGATCCAGCTTGTTAAAAACCCTGTGGCTTTTCCCCACAATTTTGCAGCATTTTTAGTTTCCAGCCTTCGAACTCAAAGAGGCACAAAAAAGTTAGGGTTGTAATGGACCTTCAGAGATCATCTAGTACAACTGCCAGAAATTACATTACTTTTCATTCCAAAAGTCAAAGAATCATCAGGTTGGAAAAGAACTTTGAGATCATCAAGTCCAACCCATGACCTATCAGGTCTTGGTCTTGAAAATAAAATTATGCAAGCAGATACTTTGGGATTCACTGCTCCCACTGATACCAAAGCTGGCTCTGATTCTTCAGAAAATAAGCTCATTCCTGAAGTGTCTGTCTAACACCATGATTGGCCATGCTCTTGTCTTAGCAGACAATGCTATAAAATTCAAACACAAGTCCAGGTTGAACTACCTTATAATAGTGACATATTCCCTGTCTCCTTTGTCCTTAGGATATTTTTAATTAATTTTAATTTTGCTGGGCTGGCATCTACAGTACTGTATAATACACTCTACTTTTCTCTTCCCCATCTCTCTGATGCAGCCTCATGGCTAAAATCATCTACACTAAAATCACTACTACATTTGGCGTCCACATAGGCACAGCTCTATTTAGGTCTGTAAGCACCACCCATCATGCTAATTAGCCCCTGCACAGCTCTCTGTCCTTAGCAGGACAGTGTCAGGGAGAAATCAATCCATCATTCTTTCAGGAAAATCCCTGTTGTGACTTGTTGCAAAGTGAGAAGGGTTTTGTAGACTGGCTGAAGTAACGTTAAAGTTGCAGATGAAAGATAATAGATGCCACGTCCTTGCCCTAGGAAGTATATTGCAGGGCCGTTATGTCAACATTACGTCAAGGTTTCTACTGACATAATTACATTAGGCATTGATCTTGCCTACTACATTATGTATCAAGCAGATGGTGAAGTAATACAAATATATCGACACTACCACAACAATTTACTGTGCAAGACCACTCATGGAACTACACATTTGGGTTATTTAGCACTGTTCAAAACTTTTGTTAGAATGTAAAATTTCTTGGGGGAAAAAAATCAGTCCAATCTAAGGAAAAGAATTTGATCAGGGTCTGGCAAAGCATTAAAATCAGGGTATTTAAGAAGGAAACAGTCTGCTCAGTAAAATAATAAGATTCCTAAAATTAATAAGGCAGTTTATTTTTATTTCCTCTGATTTGCTAGCTACTGGTAAAAAGAGTATGTTTTGCCTTGACAGTATTTTCTATTATGTAAAACATTTCTTTGTAGGGGATACACATCCATGAACTTAAATTTTAACTTCTTTAAATGTCTGATACCATTAAAGATATTGCTCGCATTATGAAGGGTTAGCAAATATATGCCAGAGGAAGCACAATGATCAGAACCAAAGCAAAAACAGAGTCCCAGAACCCAAGATGCAGAAGTAACTACGGGGGATATTAGTATATTATGCACCATTGCTAACATTTTGGATAAAAATTATCCTGGTTGTTTATGTGCATCCATTTAACAACTCAGGCTTAGCCATTAGAGTAAGTATAAACTACCAGTATGTCTGAGACAGATGCAGTATGTCATGGAGTGTAAGACAGGGACAACAAACAGTACCTAAAAGCACCAGATTTGGGACATCTACACTGTTAGATGTAAAGTAAAAGAATTGATCTGCCCTGTGAGTTGGAAGCATCCAAGAAATGTCCTGTCCAGGACCAGGAAGCACCCTGAATCAATCCACTTACTGCACCCCTGCTAGCACAGAGGCAAAAATTATCTCCTGTGCTGTATATTTTGGTATCTAAGGCACAGTTTTGTTCAAAGTTCTTTCTTCTAGAAATACGTGTCTCATGAGTGAATGAAGCAGTGTTGGCTAAAGGAGGAAGGCTCGACCTTCCCAAACGTCCTGGCAAGCTGGCCAGCACCGCTTGCAGCTCAGGGGGCACCACCCCAATAGCAGTGCTTCGGGGCAGCAGCTAGGGATAGCACCCTGCCTTATAGCAGTGGTGCCTCCTTGTGCAGGACGTGGCCGCGGCGGGGCTTCAGCCAGCAGGAATAAAGAGGGCGCGCTCCAGCTGGGGTACAGCCCAGATTTATTAGAGTCCCAGAGAAAAACCACCAGCCAAAGAGAGCAAAGGGACGGTTGTTACAACTTATAAAGGGTAAGGGATACAGGGGAGGAGTCAGTCCCTGAGCGAATAGGGATTCAGGGGGGAGTGGGGTACAAAGGACTGACATGAGAAAGCACCAATGGGAACAACATAAAGGCACCATGGGAACAACATTGGCTCCCGAGCCAATCACCCAGTGCTCCAGCTGGAAGATTCTAGAGAAAAAGGTAGGAGCAGAGAGTGACAGGCAGGGACACTGGGGAGGGATACAAAAAAGATAAATGAGTTGCCACGGAAACTGGGGAGGAGGGTAACAGACAGCAGCAGGGAGGGGAGGGAGAACCAGGGCAGAACCATTATAACACAGGGGAGAACGGAACAGACCAACTTATACAAACTTATACAAACACAATACAACAAATGAAGCTTTCTTTCCATGTCATGTACTATTGTCGTCTCGCTTACTACACAGGATGAACTTTTGTTTGCATAATTGCCCCTCTCACAGTTTACTGTGATATGTATCTAACTACAGCCTAGTCCTAGAGTATCATGGCAGATATTCAGATACACTTTAATACTAGTCTAGTGTTGGATCTATGAATTCAGGACAATAATGCTGCATGAATGCTACTTTGGAATAAGAGAGCTTTTCTGACTTACTGTATGTTTTCACATCTTTCAATAATTTTCTTACACAGTATGGAGAGGAAACTTGAAATGCTTACATTTTATGGAATAATTTTGTTACTTTCTTGTTCTTCACAAGCAGGCTGAACCAAATCTCCTGTGCTATTGCTGTCACCTGAGGCTTTTACTGTATTTGCTGTAGTCTTGTCTGGAAGACTGTATTTGCAGAGCCAGAAAAAAACAAATCCTATAGAATATATTATGCATCCAGTCTGTGAAACTGCCCAACCTAAGAAATGGCATGATATTGCTAAATTCATGGACATGAGTAAAATTGCCCTGACATTTCCCCTTTGTGTTGTCATATTTTCCAAATGACCAAAACATCTTGGATTCAAAGAGAGAGATACTTCTGCTTTTCAGAGGTGCATTCTTTGCACCAAAAAATAATCTCTGTTAGTTGCATATGCCCTTCTGATAGAAGAAAAAGGACACAAACTGAATGTTATATTGCAAGACAGGTACAGTTTAGACTTCTTTCATACACCTTTAAAGCTTTTCACTTGACTATTCATTATGTGCAGAAATAATTCAGCTACACTTACTGTGGGAGTTAAAGAACAGGCAACAGTTTCCAGACAAGTGGAACCTGTCTCCTTTGACCACCTAGGGTAGGCCATACCATTACTGACAATGGAGCAGAAAGACTAAAAATTACTCTAATTATGGCCTTTGACCAGCTTTCCAACCAGAAATCTAAGAAACTTCACACTCAGGTAATAATTTTTTTCTGGCTTCAAAATGACTTGCTGAATGCAAAGCTTTTAAATTGAGTGGAAAAAGGGGTTGGTTTTGACATCTCAAAATGCCCTGTAAAGGTACAGCTGATCGGAACATTGACTTCTAGAGGACTTCAATAAAAACTCAAAGATTTCTGTCAGTATTCTGAAAACTGCACCCTTTTCTCTCCCTGTAACATCTACATCAGCAGTACAAACTGATAAAAGTTAATTCTCTGCTGACATGCTTGTCAGCTTCCAAGAGACATGCAACATACAGGAGTTTCTACTGGGTAGTCCTTGAAACAGAAGCTTTATGGTTTAGCTCTAAAGCTATAAACTTTGGAGGACATACCAACCCTTGCCTGTAATATTTTACTACTTCAAGGGCTAGCTCTCATCTACCTATTTTAATCTCCATCACTGAAGTTTACCTGTTTTGTTTTACATCTGCTCTTTGTATTTTCAACTGCATTTTACAGTTACAAAATGGCATACACAGCACACCAAGATTATACAACCAACTGCACTTGTCTCTATACAGTGCATAGTTTTGATTTTTGAATCTGATTTTAGTTAAAAATTTTGAAATTAGCATGAAGGTCTCAGTAACCCCTTACTGTATTGTGCTCCAAGTCTTCAGAGTTGCAATCACAGGCTACCACTACAGGCTTAGTGATTGGAATTACCTGCTATTAGCTATGTGTCAGGAGTGAAGACATTAGAAGTGACCAAACTTTCAAATCAGTGATGAAATGACTGTGTTTTAAAAATGTGTTTACACCTTACAAATGTTTGGTGAAAGAAGCAAATGAATGTGAGTGATCTGTCACATGATATATTTCGCTTACCTCAGATGTTCAGTCTAAGCTGTTTCAAAAAGAAGATGACACTTACATGTGACCTCACAGAATAACTTTATGAAGCTCCATGTGACTTTCTTGTGCAACATGAGAGATCTACTTGCAACAGACAAAACCAAAAGGAACTGAGAAGGCAGTTAGCTTTTACATGCATAAAAGCAAGCAGACTCATGAACTGAATTAGGCAACCAAACTATAATTCAGTGTATTTTTCCAGACTATGATCTCTTCTCATCTTTTCCAACCTACCCATAACAGTGAAACAAAGAATTGAGTACACAGAGATTTTCCAGATCAGCAAAGCCTTGTGAGTGTTGTGCTGGCAGGGAGCAGGTCCAAGCAGCAGCCTGGCAGGTTGTTTCACAGCACATCGTGGCACAGACGAGATGAACGCTGTAGCAGCAGAGCAACAGGAAAGGAAGAGTGGCAGCTCACAAAAGGAAGGGTGACAGAAAAAAAACACTAGTGAAGCTGCCATGAAGACTTATTTTTAGCTGGCAATACTTGCATATATTGCCATATGCTCTTCAAGTATATCGTGACTGTACTCATCACAGGGCTGGCCCACACCAAGACAGCAACCGGTGACCAAAGCCAACCTCTGCAAGCACCACTACACGTCCAGAAAAACAGCTTTTCCCCCCCAGCATTTACATTTTTACTGGTCTTTCACTTTTTCATTGTCATTAGAAATCAGAATGGAAAGCAGGACATTTTTCTCCTCCTCATTCTTCCCATCAGCATGCTTTTGCCAGCATGAATGTCTGGCTGGTCATAGGGTAAACCCCGCTGGTCTATCAGAGAGGAAATAGAGAAAGAAACATGCAGGGTGGCTGTGTGGGCACATAGGGACTCATATTAGCACCAGGCAAGATGGGGAGTGGAGGAAGGTGGGCAAGATCATGACCTTCACCAGCTCTGATAATTTATGTACACTTTCAAATTATTTTTTGCATTTAGAAATATGCTGCAACTTTTAAATTTTGCAGGCTTGAACAACATGCTCATTTGAGCTTGATGGAAATTGGCTGGAGGCAGCGTGCAGCAGCATCGTCTAACACCTGCTACCCTGCCAGCACTCACCAGTTTCTGAGCTAGAACAAGCGAACATTGTTTAATGAGAATCCAATATGTCCCTGTTTGTTTACAGTTCTCATTAGGAGAAGGAATTGTTAATCCACCATTAAAAGTGACTACTTGATCAGGAACAAATACTTACAGAGCTATTGGCACCTGCCCACCAAATGTAGAATGCTGAGCTCCCAGCACAGGTAGACTGCAAACAGCTATACAAGCACTACAGCTTTTACTAAATTCATTTAGAAGTGGCCATCTTCCTGTATAATTAGAAACATTTTATCATAACAAATGCAACCAAAATGTTCAAAAGCTGCCTTTCAATAATGTCTGCTGGCCTAATTGTATCTATGCCAGAGGCTTAGGGCTGTGCTAGTATATCTGTGTGAGGTAAACACTGTAAAATGTATTTGCAAGTGATGAATGGTAACTGCACAAGTGCGCAGCTGCACACCAGCCTTTGGCCTCCTTAGGGTTTCTCTCTTCGAAGTGAGGCTAACATAAGCCACTGAGGCTAACCTGGGTTTGCCTCAGAAAGCAAAGCTCCAGTCTGTACTGATATTTGTCCTACCCCAGTACTTCCCATATTCCCTGGAAGAAAAATATTACAGTGTAAGTACCTTTATGTAACTTCACTCGACTTCCAATGCAGATTCACAAAAAGGTTTCACTGTTTTAAGACCAAGTAAAGAAATAAGGTTCTACTCATGGTATCGTCTGCATTATTATTTTTTTCAAAATGGTTGGCAATTATCCTCAAGGGAGAATGAGAAAGAACACTTCCTGGTATTAACAGTATGTGAAAACATGTAAACAGTGGTTTTGAAATGCAGTAGTTACCTTGCAAAGACATGCCCGTATTATTTCACTGTAACTCATTTGTGTAGTATGCCAAAAATAAAAGTGTATGTACAGGAGATGGCATGAGACAGCTGGGATGGAATGTTATTTTGAGCTATTTCCTCACACAAATATAGTTCCTAACTGCATGTTCTTACAGAGTATCTGCAAGGTGTGAGGAAAGTTTCAATGGACAAACATTATTATCCCCAAAATCCTGTGTCTCTGGGAAGTAAACGAGGCTATGGAAAGTACTCTTTTTTGGCAAATATGTAGAAGAGAGGTGATAAAGAACAAGCTCTGCAGAAGGCTTTTCATCAGGCAGAATAAAGGCATAATCAGTGCTGCAAAGCATTTTGAACATGATTGCACAAATGTTAGTTCTTGAGTCTACAGAAAAAAAAATACAAAGGAAAAATAAACGACAAACTGGATGTTTCCATTGCTGTTGCTGTTTCTCTAGTTTATGTAAAGGACATGTCCAAGCCCCTAGTAGTAACAAAAATAGCTGAAATGAATTCTCCATTTCTCAAGTCACTTGCTGTCAGTATTTACAAAGCAGTGACTTATCATAAATGACAAACAAATCCAAAGCCTTTAAACATAATGAGTAATATCTGAAGCCCACAGGTTAAAAGACTGGGAGATAACAATATGCACTGTACATAAATGTTACACAGGTCTGACCATGTAATCAGTTTTTTAATACTGGATGGTTAAATCTTTGTCATTGTTTTTTTGTTTCTTTTGTTCTGGTTTCTTTTTTTTTTTTTTTTAATTTTTGGTGTGTGTCCTGAATTGTTTGTTTCTTTGTTTTGTTTTAGTTTCTATTTTTTGTTCGGTGGAATGAAATCCTTAGCTGCCCAGGCAAACAAGTAAGATGGGGTGCTTTACTCTCATCATTGTGTTGCAAATCTGTTATAGAACAGAATCTTCTGGAATAGAGACAGGCACAGGCAATTTTTGCCCTTAAGTCTCACAGTATCTCTGTGCATGTGGAAAAATATAGTCCCTCCAGCAATAGTCACCAAGTCCTTGGTGGGAAGTTGGAGACGATTATTCTGGGCAGCTATCTTGTCTCACTAAAACATTCTTTTTCCTTCAATAAGGCCTGTCTTAGGAAACAAGTGAGCTGACAAATCAGGTCAGTACACGCTTAGGTCAAACAAAGAGCAATCTCTTCCTCAAAACTCAGCAGTTTCTGGTGTTGTGTTCAGACACCCCCACACTTCTCCTGCACTGAGCTCCATTTCCACCCTGAATGGTGTTTACTAACATTACTCTGGAACCCCCTTATCTAGTATAATGTTCCATATTGCACATGGGCTTCTGTTTGCACATGTTGCCAGCTTAGAAGGTGCTTTGTTGATACCATTCTGCTGTACAAACACCAAGACGTTTGTCTGTTTTCCGTTGTGAGGCAATGAGGCAGAATCGCACAACGAACAAAAGCCCTCTTCTTCATGGCGGCCTTTGTATAACCATCTCCCAGTTCACCTGTCCCAAACTTGTTCCCCTTGGCTCACATTTCTCAGTGCCAGTCAGTTCTCCAGGCTCGTTTGTGGTGCCCTGAGGCAGCAGTTTAGCTCAGCATGGCTTCCAAGCTCCCAGCTCCCACTGCACTGACGCAGACTGTGCCTCTTGCTGACACCAGTGGCTGTGCAGTAAGACAGCTCAGGCAGCCCCTCCAGCTTGAATGCTGGATTAATCACTTGAATGCATGGACAAGAATGGGGATGGGCAGGAAACATGAACCACAGCTACCTGAATTCAACAGTTGTCAGCTGCCATGAAGGAACACTCTGTATGAGGATACAGCTTTTACAAAGAAAACAAAAGAAAAAATATGATGTATCCAGCAGGATTTCAGATTACTTACACTGGTATTTGAAACTCTGAGTCAAACCAGCCAGTAGAAACATGGGACTTGGAATTAAACTGGCTAAAGCTCCCTGGAAACTACACCTGCCATTTGAATATGCTTCTTTGAGAACTGCAATCCTGACAGCTTTTTCACATCTCTTAAAATAAATGGATATTAAATTTGAACTTCTTGGCGAGAAAGGGATTTTTAGTGACTTGTAGCAGCAGGAAATGTAACTTGTTCTTACTCAGTAAGGGCTAACCCTAAAATAAATACTAAATCCTAGAATAAAAGAGAAATGGTTTATAAAAGATGCAGAAGAAATTTGACATGCAGAAGAACGGTACTTTCCACAAAATTTAATGGGCTTTCCATACTACAGTGAGTCACTAAACATGTGATCATTTATTATCCCAAAAAGGGAACAGTGCAGTACATCAAATGTACTTAATGCAAGCAAGAAGCTCCCAGTCACTGTATCATTTAGGTCTGTGAGTTTACAAATTGTAAACATTCGTCCAAGGAGATGCTGCAAATGCCTCAGGTTTCTAATATGATGGTGGACAAGTTAATTTGCACTCAAGTCTGCACATCGAATACTCAAGCTACTAATGCATTAAAAAGATACTGTGAAAATAAGTACCCAATTAGCCTGCAAAAGATTATTATTACAAGATCTGTCATAAAATATATTTTACTTTTTGTCTTAGACTTCAATATTCAGTCGTTTTTCCTCTTAAATCCCTCTTTATTCAAACAAGATGTTTTGGCCAAAAAATAATGCTTCCAATTTTTAAAAATTAGTATTTAGTGTCAAAGTTTTAGTTGTTTGGACTTTAGTGAGAAAAGATGCATTGAAACACAGTGATACAGCAAACTGTGGCTTTGTTAAAAAAAAAAAATTGGTAGGGTTCATCTGGCTTTTAATCCCTTCTACTGTTGTTGGCAGTCCAGACCAGCAATGTTCTGCTAACAGGAACCCTCTGTCCTCAAGCCTAACTTTTAGTCATGGTCAGGTTATCGTAACCTGATCTCATGTTTCCATTTTCCTTCCATTTCAACTGACTCGCTTTGTTCTTCAGATCTACGCATACAGACAAAAGCATCCTCTGGCTTCTGAACCTCTCGATATTCGCTGCCACGTTCACCCATTTCCTTGGCAACAAAATTGCTTCAGACCAAGTTATTGTTACATTTATTTTAGGCACCTATCTGCAGATCTATTTTCTTTTGTGCGGTCTGACCAGAACAGTTTACAATGGTTCACTTTCTTTTAAGGCTAATTATACTTAGCAGAGCAGATAAAAAACTCAAGTCTTTGAAGACTTGCGGAAAGCTGTGAAGGCATATCCAGGCTGCTGCTGCTAGCCCTGCATGGGGACCCTTCTCAGTAAGGTGGAACTAGGAAAGTAGTCATTAATACTCCTTGTCCTGTCCACTACAACTGTGATCTTTCTAACAACTGGCCTGAATAAGCTGTTCATAGGTTATAACAACTTACCTCGTGATAAGGATTTCAGCTTAACAAAAAAGTTGCAGCCTTCCCCACCACCCACATTAGTCTCCCTGTCCTAAATCAGGTGGCCTATAATACTAGCAATAGATAACTTCATTATTTTGAATTTGCATAGTGGTATTTTCCTTTTTACCTAGATTTTTTCTTTCTGTTTGTTTCTTTGGTGTTTTTAAAATTTTTCGTGGTTCTTTTAATTTTTTTTTTTAATTTACAGTGTATAAGTATATAGCCAGCATCAGAATCAATGATCTCTGATTTTTTCAGTCTTGTGAGGAAAATTTATTTCAATGGCTACACAAGAAAATTAGTGTATATGAGCTACAAATAAAAAAGTATAGTACAAAAATACATAACTTAAAAGCAAAACTATGTTAATATTGTGCATGAATCTAATAGCAGGAGGCCTGAATTACATCAAATGAATCTGGTGATTGTAAATACGTAAACACAATACAGTTTATTTTGGATACAGAACAGAAAACAGGAAATAATACAACCAGCCCACTCATCTGCAGATGCTAATTTCAGGAGAGGATCTCTTGTGTGGAAATCTACTGGCTGCTATAATTTCAGTAGATTTCTAATGTAAACTGCAACATGACCACAGTATAACTTACACTGTGTCTTGTGCTGCAGAAACTCTCCCGGAGTTGTGGAGCCCAGGACAGGGTATAAGGGATCTAGGGCACGGGAAGTCCTACTCTGCAGCACTGGACTAAAATATCAATTAAAGTGGCCAGATAATTAGTTAATAACCAGAAGTCTGTGATTCAAAAAAAAAAAAAAAAAACCAAAAACAAAAAAACAGTATCAAAAATTCAGCCTCCCACCCGAGTGTCACTAGTAGCACCAGGAGCTGCTGCCTACGCGGAGCGGGGCGCTGTCAGCTCCAGCCCTGCTGGGCTGTCGCCGGTCTCTCTCGGCGGTGCCGGTACCGTGCGCTGAGGGCAGGGGCGGGAGCGGGACGGGGCTCACCCGGTCCCGGTGCCCGTGCTGTGAAGGCAGGGGCGGGCCGGGGTTCCCCGTTTCCCGCTCTGGGTTCCCCGTTCCCGGCGGGACGGGGCTCACCCGGTCCCGGTACCCGTGCTGTGAAGGCAGGGGCGGGCCGGGGTTCCCTGTTTCCCGCTCTGGGTTCCCCGTTCCCGGCGGAACGGGGCTCGCGCGCTCCCGGCAGTGCCCGGGAAGGCCACGTGGCTCCGCGCGACCGCCGCGCGCCGACAGCGCCCCCTGCCGGCCGTGCCCCGCTGCAGAGCGCGAGCCGCCCGCCTTGGCACCGCCCTGGTGGGCGGGGTTCGGCCGGCGCTTCGCGCGCTCCTATTTGGCGTGGCCCAGGAAAGGGGCGGTGCCTCCTCCTCACGTGAGCGGGGGCCGCGCGCTCTCCTGCCGGATGGCGCCCTCTGGCGGTTGGCGGCCTCCCGGTCTCGCCGCGCCGGCATGGAGGGCAGCGACGGCGGGGCAGCTCCGGGCCCGGCCGCGGCCCCGGGCGGCGAGGGCGAGGGCTGCGAGGGGCTGTGGGAGCTGCCGGTGGAGTGCTGCGAGAGGCGGCCCGTGTGCGGGCGCTGCAGGTGACGCTGGCGTGGAGCCGCGGAGGTGCCGCGGGGCCAGTGGGTCCCGCCCCGCTGGCCGTGAGGCGGCGCCGAGGCCCCGGGCGGGCGCGGGTCGGTGGCACGGCAGGGTTTGAGTCGCCCTCAGGGACACCCGCACGGAGCGGGTCGGTGGAGCAGGGTCTCTCTCGCTCGCCCTGTGCGCCCTCCAGCGCCTATGGCATCGCACAGTCGCGGAACGGGTCAGGCTGGGAGGGACCGCACGGGGTCATCTGGTCCAGACCCCCTGCTCAAGCAGGGCCATCCCAAAGCGCACGGCAGAGGATTGCATCCAGATGGTTCTTGGGTATCCCCATGACGGAGACTCCACAACCTCTCTGGACAATCTGTTCCAGATACAGTAGAGATGTTTTTCCTCATGTTCAGGTGGAACTTCGTGTGCACCAATTTCTGCTTGTTGCCTCTTGTCCTGAGGCCATCATGTCCCAAAGACAATGTACACATCTCTTGTGTAACAGTAACATGACATGAATTAACTGTTGTCCAAGGAGTTGGTAAATGTGGTGGGAAATACCTAGAGGCTCAACACAGAGATGGTGCTACACCTTTTCTCTGTATGCTCACCTTAGAAAAGCAAAGGGGAAGCAATGTGTCCCCTCAATGCCATGCAGCGAGGCACCTGAGGCTCAGTACATCTGGACAGTCTTTGGTGCTTTGTGAAAAGAAAATGAAAAACTAGCTTTACTTAACAGCTTTATGGCTAATTTTGAAATCCATTCAAACATTGGTTAATACAACTTGTGAATTCAGGTGTCTTTTTGAAGCAGACAGTGACTTACGGTCTTACAGAAATATCTCACAATCTGATTGTATGCTTATGTATGTATGTATGTACTTTTAGTAAAGCAAGTGCAAGTTCCTGAACTGAAATGCTTGTGCATAACTGCCAGGGAAAAAATGGTTCTCAGCACCTATACTGATTCATTTGTTCCTGGTCATTGGTGAAATGAGTGGAAAGGCATGTAATTTTGCTGACAGTGTAGTTGCAGTCTCTTTTCAAGTGTCAGAGTTCAGAAGCTTGCTGCTGGAGAGTTTCCTGTATGTAAGTTGTAATAAAAAATATGTATCATGCAAGTCATAGTATTTCAAAGTGTTCACTGTTAGAAAAAGTAGTCATAAGCAATAGTTGATGCTCAGAGATGAAAACCAAGCAGGAGAGTGACACTTGCCTTTTGCTGCCCTCTTTTTCTCTTTAGCTCAGAGAACTTCTTGAGCTGGATGTAATATTTTATATCCCCCAGTAAATACAGGGGGTTTTTTGATGTGAATTTCTCCAGTCCCCCTTGAACTCATGTCAATTCCATGTATCAGCAACATCTGGCTGGTTAGCAAGGACACACCACAGGCCTACAAACCACAGTGGGGAGGAATTATCTTTTAATTTATTTTGGCTGTGGCTTCCACCTTCCTCCCTTGCACATAGTATTTCAGGTATGAGCAAGCCAGCTGGAGATTTATACCTTGGGTGATGCATTTCTGTTTATATTTATAAGGATCCTTCCTCATCCTATAACTGCTTAGTTACCTAGTTACCTTTTGGGAACTCTTTTAGAAAGCCAGAGTTGGTTTTTGTTAGCTACAGCACTCTGTATTTATTGACCCTTTCAGAGATCTTAAATAGGTCTGAAAAGTAGGGTTCCCTTTTCCTAAAGCTATGCCAATTATTTTCATATAAACCATGTATTTTTGTAAGGTTCTAGTAACCATATTTTTATTTGAAATCTTCTTTGTTGAAGTAGTTTGGCTTTTTTTTTTTTTTTGGTTTGTTTGTTTTTGGTGGTTTGTTTTGTTGTTTTTTTTTTGTTTGTTTGTTTGTTTTTGGTAGTAGTGGCTTACTGCTCAGCATTTCTAGTCCTTACGTGCCAAGGAATTGGCTGAGTGAGAGTTAACCCACTGTCATCCCTTACTGAGCTTTTTAATGTTGAGTTCTTTTAAAATGCCTGTAGAGTACTTCTGTAATTGTTGTTTATTTTATTAGTGTGTTTCACAATATCTACTTCAGGTCCTTAAATTTTGAACAGATTCTCTGATGAGTCACATACAAAAATGGTTTCTAGAATAGGTGTCTCTCTGTTTTTTTTCATAGTAAATGTGATGCAAAATATTTGTTCAGCTCCTCATTACCATGCAGAATATTAAAACATCATCTTCCTAAAGAGCTGTGGATGAATTACATCTCCTTGTGAGGAGCATGGGAACAATGAGCACAGACACTGACAGAAATGTAGGGGCAGAGAAACCAAGGAGGATGAAAAGACCACAGAGCTACTTTTTAAGAAAAAAGGATTTTTTTTTTTTTTTTTTTGTGGTGGTAACAATGCAAGACTAATTTGTACATTCACTGTATTTTTGCAGTGTATCCCCTCCATGCTATTCTTCAGGATTATAGCTAAATTTTGCTTTACATTGATCATGACTTTCTGTGGCATGACTTGGAGTTGAAGTGGGTAACGCTGTAGCTTAGGGTGCCTCATGGGAAGCAATATTACCCTTAACAGTATCATGTTGGTTGGGGCCAGGTATATTTAATTGACTTCCTTAATTTTCTGAACTCTAGATTTTTGTTGTAAGGTTCCTTAATGAATGTGATTTAGGTCTGAATTCAGTACAAAAGCATAGAAGAATGGGTTCTCTTTAGCATCATCTGGTGATTTCTCAAGGGAACTGACTTCAGGTTCTGATTTTTTTTAGAAATGGCAAGAGAGCTGATTGACAACTTGCTAACAAGTGCTCAGTCAGTCAAGATGTGAAATAGAAATGTGGGAGTAAGGTAGATAAGTTTTCATTTTGGATAATGTGAATGTCACTTGAGTGTCCTGAAGGGACAGGATGTTTCTAAGTGTTATGTGTTGGAGACTTTTGATTGCCCATGGTGGTGGTGGGGAAAGTATTAGCATTTGCAATAGCTTATGGGGGAGAATTTGAATGGAATAATGTAATACAATTTTACATTTTGAAGGTGTTGTGTGTGTAAGTGCCAGTTAAAAAAAAGTTTAAAATGACCCTGCTTATGATTGGTGTTTCAGATGGCAAGCAGCTGATGCAAATGAGGTATGTACATCATACTGTTTTATTCTTGAGGAGAGAATTTAATACATAGTCTGTCTGCCAAAACCAAAAGGTTAGTGGTGATAAACTTTGAATGACTAACTTCTTAAGGCTTTCATAGCTAACTTAAGTATTCAACTTGTTTTCAGAAGTTAAAGCCCCACACCCAAACATTTAAATAGGAGAATAGGCTTAAAATAATTTCCAAATTGCTATTAGCTTGAAAAACAAAATGAGCAGGCCCCACAACTGAAGTAATGTAGGACAACAATTTGATTTTGTGTGTGACGCTGATAGTAATTTAACATTTTGAAATTGTGGACTTCCGTGGGTCAGATTTCATTGTTTTCTAGATACATGGTATTCTGTTGGGGGAAAAGCCTTTTATTAGTACAAGAGCCATGAATAGACTTCTTGCCACAAGTCTTGACTGTACATAGGAAAATTCCATTGTTATAGGAGAACTTCTGGGTAATATTTTCAGGAGAAATTATGACTTTAAACTGTGAGTATTATTTATCATCTCTGGACGTTGTTAGGTGTCATGTAGGCCATCACAAATACCCACTGATAACAGTCCTCTATATTTGCAGGACGGGTTTATGTTGTAGAGTTAGGTTAACAACAACTGGTATTTTCTCAGTTCTGCGGTTATATGTGCTGTGCTGCTGTATATATATTTCAAGAGTGGGGGGGAAGAAAAGGAGTAACATTAATCCTTTAATATAAATACTCCCTTTGCCTACATCTAAAATAATTACAGTGAATTTGAGTGCTGTGAGAGCTCTTGATAGCATTGATAATTCAATGATGACTTCTGATGACATGGTGCTGCTTCATATTTTGAGGAAAAATCTAATGTTCTTTTATAAGTGTCACATATTTGTTAATAATTCTGTTACGTCATATAAAGGCTGAGTCTGAAGAAGCAATTTGGGCTTTCTTCAGCACAATAAATACATGCATTTGCTTTATAACACACTGCTATGGTATTTAGGTGCAAACATGAATTTTTAAAGTTTGAGTAGCAGTTGCAGAAAGTGAAATATGCTTGCATTAAGTATTTTAGCAAGGGCTGTTGAAAGAAAACAGCTTCATAGCCTTTTATTACTTGTACTTTGGGATGATTTTTTCCATTTGGCATGTTTTTGTTATTGCTGTGTGGAGATGAATACCCATTTCCTATGAGGAAATAATTGTCAATTATCACCCTCACAGTCTGGCATACTCAGCTGGGGTTGTAGCCTGGTCACTCTGTCATGTCACCATTGCTGACATCACAGAATCTTACATACAGAATAGGTGAGGTTGGCAGGGACCTCTTGAGATCATCTTGGGTTCAGACCCCTCGTGAAGCAGGACCGGCTAAACCAGGTTGCCCAGGATTGTGTCCAGCTGGGTTTTGAATATCTCCAAGGACAGAGACTCCACAATTGCTCTGGGAATTTCTCCCAGTGTTTGATTCCATCTGTGTTCAGATGGAGTTTCTTAGTTTACCTGTGTGTTTTGCCTCTTGCCCTGATAGTGGGTGCTGTTGAGAAGAGCTTCATCTTCATTCCCTCCCATCAGTCATTTATACACAGTGATAACATGTTCCTTAGCCTTCTCTTTTCCAGGACAAAGAGTCCAATTTCTCAGCCTCTTCTTGTTCAAAAACTTCCAGTCTCATAGTCATTTTTAGCTGTGTGCTGAACCTACTCCAATAAGCTTGTTATGTTCTGGGAAGCCCAGATCTGGATCCAACACTCCAGACATGTCCTTAGTAGTCCTGAGTAGAGAGGAAGGATCACATCTCTTGACCTCCAGGCGGCGGTGTTAAATGCTGCCCAGTTTGCTATTGATGGCCTTTGCTTCAAGGGCAAGGACAGTTTGCTGGCTCATGATTAGTCTCTCTGCCAGTTTCTTCTCTATAGAGCTGTTTTCCAGCTAACTCTTGGTTCCAAAGGGTGTATTGGTGTCTGAGGCTGTTCTTTTTATTCAGGGCTTTGCATTTACCTGTGTTGAAATTCCATGAGGTTCCTTCTAGCCCAGTTCTCCAGTCTGTAAAGGTCCATCCTGCCAGAGGCCAGTATCCCCAGATAGGGTTCTTCTAGATGTGCACTGTCCATCCAAGGGAATGCATGGGTTGAATCCAGCTAAAACCTACTGCTGTTTTTGAAGTTCATTTTGTGTTTGTTCAGCTTTTGTACTATGCTAAACCATGTAAATACTTCTTCCATGCTGTTCTGGCTGGGTCAGAAAGATAATTGTCTCTATTGATTTTCTTGGGGTCAGGAAGATAATTATCTCTATCGATTCTCTTGGTGGAGGCCATTTACACAAACAGTTGATGCACAGAGAAGTTTATCTAAAGCAAAGGCCACCCTCCAGTCCCTTTGTATTGAAATAAATCCAGCTTCCTTTGTGATAGCCAAGGAGCTTCCTACATTTTTTTCTGAACTTTTCTTGAAAGGGTTTTTTTATCATCAGTCACACCTTTGGATGGCCACACTGCCGAGTACTAGCCACTCCTGTCAACTGTGAGCTTTCTAAAGGCGCGCTCTGTCCCAGCATACAGGTCAGTGGTGAAGAGTTTAAATGGTGTTAGCCCAGTATCAATGTCTGGAGTAGTCCACTAGCAGCTTGTCTCCAGCTGGACTTTATCCCACTGGTCATGCCCTCAGCACCTGGCTTTGAGCCAGTTCTTTTCATTGTCAGTTTATCTAGGTACTTTATCAGCTTGTCTAGGAGGGTGAGACACTGTCAGAAGAATTATCAAAGCTGAAGTGAACAACATCTACTGCTTTCCTCTCATCCACCAAGGTACTCACTTCACTATAGAGGGCCATCTAGTTGATCAAATGGGATTTTCCCTTTGTAGATCCATCTGATTACTCTCAATATCCTTTTTTTCTTGTTTGTTTAGAAATGGTTTCCATGAGGATTTTCTCTACTGTCTTGCTGGGGGCTGATGTAAGGTTGACTGACCTGTCCTTTCCTGGACCTTCTTGCATAGAGGAATGACATTAGCTTTCTTTCAGACCTCAGGAACCTCTCTTATCTGGAGATCATCAAAACTGTCCTTGTAATAGTGTCAACCAGCTCCCTTAACATGCAGAATGCTCCAAGAAGGATCCACCGCATGGCAAGGCTGAGTGATGGCGGCAGCACTGCTGTGATTCCCCTGCAGCTCATGGTGAAGACCCACAACCCATGGAGATCTGTGGTGGAGCAGAGCTCCATCTGCCACTCTTGGAGAACCCCATACCCAAGCAGGTGGATACCCAAAGGAGGATGTGGTCCTGTGGGAAGCATGGCTGGATTAGACTCCTGGTGGGACCTGTAGGGCAAAGAACCTGCATGGAAGCAGGTTTGTTGGCAGGACTTGAGATCCTGTAGAAGGGACCCACACTGGTGCCAGTTCATTAAAAACTGGAGCCAGGGGAAGGAGTCATGTTGGAGACGTTTGTGGAGGACTGTCTCCTGTGGGAAGGGACTCTGGATCAGGAGAAGACTGTGAAGAGTCCTCTCCTTGAAGAGAAAGGAGTAGCAGAGAATGTGTGATGAAGTGACAACACTGTTGAGGGTAGAGAAGCTGGGAGTGAAATTGAGCCTGGGAAGAAAGGAGGGGCGGGGAAAAATGTTTTTAGGATTTTTGTTTTGTTCTTGTTATCCTACTCTGATTAATAGCAAACCAATTTCCCTAAGTTGAGTCTTCACCTCCTCTGGTAGCTGGTGAGTAATTTCTCCCTGTCCTTGTCTCATCCCATGAGCCTTTCATTATATTTTCTCCCCCTGTTAAACTGAGGCGGGAGTGCTAGAGGCTTTGGTGGGCATGTGGCACCTATCCAGGGTCAACCCACCACTGACAGTAAAGAGACAATGGTGAATATGAGATTTGTCAGAAGAGCACAAGTAGCTGGTGATAAAACTTTGTTCTGAGATGAGGCAGAAACTGCCAGAGATAGTAATGTTTTGTAAGCATGAATTTGGCTTTCCAATTCTTAATCACATTCCAAAGTTACGTTATGGAGATGCTATGTAGTGTAGTCTGTGTGGCTATCTCTAGAGTGTCTGCAGCATCAGCGTTTGCTGAGAGAGATATTTTGGTACGTTAGTAGTGTTTTGCGGATATGTCTAAAAGAGTATGTGTGAAAAATTATTCTGTTGATGAAATAAGTCTTATTTTGCTTTCAGATTTTTTTGTAGAAGGACTTTGTAAGCGGCACAACTCCAGTTGAGGTCTGGGAGGAGGCAATTGCCTAGAAGGGAAGAACTGGAGAGAGGAACTGGTTTTTTTAAAGGGGTTGTTTCAGCTGTTGCTTCTAATAGAAGAGCGAATAAATTGTTCTGTGTGTTCCAGTATAGCTGAAGGAATCAGAAATTATTTATCTCTTAATAGGTTTTTGGTCTAAGGAACTGAATTTTCTTTCTTGTAACTTTTTCCTTTATTACTTTTCAAAAAATACTGTGCCTTTTCAATTCTGTTGTATCCTTGTGTTGACCCACTAATTGCTTGCATAGGTTTTCCAAAGTGTCGTCCGAACCTGGGGACATAATAACTAGAATGATGCTTTTGTAAGGTAATTTTAATGCAGAAAAGCCTGATAAAATATTTGAGGCCTTTTCACCTATAGGTAGTATTTCTTAAAAAAATAGCTAAAAGTATTTGTCAAAGATTTCTTATCTCCTTACTATGAATGTATTGTAAGCGTTTATTCCCAGCATTCAGTGAGTTTTATATAAATAGGGAATTCATCAGGGTAGATGTGCGGATGTATTTTTGTTTCCCTAAGTGTAGGTATATAGGCAGCTGAGAAGGTAAGAGAGACCTGGGTGCCAGTCAGGTGTCTGACCCTTCTCCAGGTCTTTGTCAGCCCTGTAGACAAAGTGAATCGCAAGAAGGACTCTGTTGCCATGATCGTATTTTTTGTTACTTGATTTATGCTTTCTTAGCCAGCTTGGGGGGGTGTTTGCATTGAGAGATCAGGAGCACTGCACTTAGAAAGCTAGAAAGTGAGTTAAGTTCTTAAGCAAGAAGGTGCTAGTGGCCTCTTGCCCCAAGTCTTGGAGTTGGTAATACTTCACTTGCCAGCAGAGAATCCAGCCACAAGACCACAGAACAAATTATTGTTTTGAGTTTTATGCTTGAACATATTAAGAGAAGATAATTTCTGAATGGTTTTACAGCAGATTGCAGATTATTTTATCAGTAAGTGCCTATTTTTGCAACAGCAGAAAGTTACTTTACAAACTGAAAATTTATTTCAGCATTAAGTGGTTATGTTGATTTTCTTGCCACTGGAGAAGCAGAGATATTTATGCTGTAAATATGTCAGCTCTTCTGAAGAGGCTAAGGAATTTGAATAAGACTGGGGGTGTGAACAGCAAAAGTATACAAACTGAAAGTTTCTTCCATTCAAGAGTTATCCTTTTTGCTTGATAGACACAAATGTCTTTTAAGTTTTTATTTATTTTCAATAGAAGATGCTCAAGGAGATTTGAGGAATTTTAAGAGGGGGTCTTGAACTTGCGTGCTTGGTAGTAAACGAGATGTGGAATTTACCAACTACAAATTAAGATGTAACTTGTTTGAAATTGATTAACTACAATATATGTAATCTATACCACATTTCAAGAAGAATAGCTAAAGTGGAAAAATTATCAAGCATTAGATTGGAAGTTCAGTGCCTTTTATAATCTTAACATGCTTCTGGTGATGTTGCTTTAAATGATTATAGTTTGCTCACTAAATTCTGTTACTTCTCTTGGCTAGAATTATAAATATCAAGCTAAACATTGTTTTTTTCTTCTGTGTTTAGCAGTTACTGTATATGCAGTAGTTTTTCATGCTAATGTTTCTTTGGTGTGTATTACCAATATTGAGTGGTGCCAGAGCTGTTGGTGAATTAAAGTTTTTGTGACTTCATTGTTACTTATTTCTGCTGCACTGAATTTCAAAGGCATTTATTAATTTCATACTATATTGTGATCAGATTAATGAGTAGTGACCTTTTTAGGGGGCTGGTTTTGTGCCTCAGCTGACTTGGTTAGCATACTTTTTTGATCTGTTGGTATTAAAAAAGGAAAGAGAATATATCAGGCTGGCCACATATGGTCCGTGGATAACTATAGGTTAATAGGAGCACACCCGAAGACAAGAATTGCATCAGAGAATAATCTTGTTAGTTAAAAAAATGTAGTATGTTTGATTGGCTTCTACTCTGTAATTACACCAAGCACACCTTTTCCTTGGGGATGGTAGTGCATTGTAAAAGAGGTCAAAAATGCTTCAACATTGATTAAGCCTTCTCAGTTTAATTGTAAGGAATACTAAAAAATACTAATGGTTATTTTTCTTGATTTGCTTTTGATTTTTGTAAACCTAGCACAAAGCAAAAACCTAAAAAAGGATGAGTTTTACTTTCCATTCTTTGGGGGTTACAAAAGTAGCTGAAGACTGTTATCCATATACCCAAATAAGAGTTGGTTTAAGTGCAGCAAATCCAGTGATTTTTCATGTGATATCTGGGGTTTACGTCTGATATTTGGCATACGTAAATTCCAGCTGCAGCGCTATCTCTTTTGAGGAGAGGCAGCCCTGACATATCCCTGAGTTATTTATTTTGTAGTGTGCTATAGAGCTATAGAGCTTGTCTGAGCCTCCTGTGACTAATTGGTCTTAATTCTGTCGGATTCTTTTCAGTTACCTGTTGTCTGTTTTTTCTTTCTTTTTTTTTTTTTTTTTTTTTTTTACATTTTCCCTCAGTTTGAGTTTTGTTTTTAAAAAACCTTTCGTGTAATTTCAGGTGCATCACTCAAACCTTCTTCCTTTGTTGAAACAGTATGCCTAGAATTTCTTAGAATTTATTTTTTCTTCTAAGTAATCTGAGAATGATTTATCAGGGTCATCTGACTTCTTCCACCTGATTTTTTTCTGATTTCTTTCATTGATGCAATTTTTTTTTGTTTTCCCTTTCAGCTGTGATAATTGTTGGAGTCTTCTCTGTCCATTTTAATGACTGTATGTCATTCCACTCCCTGATTTCCCATTCACATTTATCCCTTGCAATGTGTGTCCCTTTCTCATTTTTTAAAAGTCAAATTGTGTTTTGAACACTGGATTCAGTTTTCACTTGGCACTTTTATAGGGTTAACAGAGTTGTATTTTTGTTTCACAAACTCTGCTGAAATGTTTTTCATCAAAAACTCTAATGCTTTTTGCTTGGAACAAATAATCCCAGTTCAGACTCCTGGATCTGTCAGCCTAGTACTTGTCTGTGCTATTTCTAGAAGCATACCTGTTGAAATAAATAGGGCAGGAGATCTTTCTCCTTTTTAATGCCTTTATTGAAAATCAGCTTGGGTGGGAAGAACCGATGGGTCACACTCATACCGCCGCTGCTCCCATGAATGCCATGGAGGAGGAGCAAAAGTGCAGCTTTGTCCGCTGGTCAGCAGCTGGTTCGCTGGGGCTTCTGTCCGCACGAGAGCACCAGGAGATTCCCAGGTTTTCGGTTTGACATTCGAGGTTCTCTTTCCAGCCAACATCTTTTAGATTAGGGTGTGGGGTAAAAAGGGTCTTAGTGGACACTAGATTCTGTTCCTCACGTCTAGACATCGCTTCGACCCCTCAATTCCGTGTTGACTCGTTGTTTTTAAGGGTTTTTGCTAGGTTTGGTGAGGGGCTTCTTCATTTGCATGCCAACTCCGATGTCCCCTCCTCTTCACAGTCCATGTCTGCTCGTCTTCACCATCCAGGTGCCATCCTCCAGGAAGCAACAGGGTGCCACTCAACAAAAAGGGGAATTCCCAACCATCAACAACAGGTAGTTAACGAAAAACTATTAAGAACAGATGATTACCACAACAAACAGTTAGAACTCCACCCTGGCAGCAATTGGCTCAACCTGTGAGCTCTGCAACCTTTAAAAAAATGGGCAACTTTTCTACTCATAACAGTGGCCCCTCTTTTTCTTTGATCAGACTTAAACTTAAGCTCGCATCAACTGGCAATTTCTGACTCATGAGCATAGAATTTCTTTAATTTTTTTGTATTGATTATAAATTTCTTGAGCACTGTGGTAATCATGGTTACTTAACTTTATTACTTTTTTTGGTTTCTTCAGGTTAATTTTCTAGAGATCCCTAGGTTGGTCTGCATGGCAGACCAATTAATTAATTTTAATTAAGCAGGGAAAAAAGCATGGTAAAAAGAGCAAGCCAGCAAGCATAAACACGGTGACGAAAGCTACTTTTTTCCACCAATCTCTTTTGAAAGTCCATAGGTTATCCCACCAACTGGAATCAAGTGTAGGAGTCTGTTCTTGGTTACTTACATATGCTAGTTTTCTTATTTCGTTTGAGATGTTTCTAATGATTGTACTCTTCATCTCTAATACTGCCTGAAGCCTGATGATTCTGTTTAACATGGATATTGGGGTCTGATAACTCCAGGACTCATCTTGAGCCCAAGTGGCTGGGCCATAAGTCTTGATAATTTTTCTTGGGATCTGGACCTGGCTCTTACAACTTTGGATTCTTCCAATTTCTATTGCACTTCGCCTCCTCTGTTTGGTTTTTCTTAAATCATCGTATGTAGGAACTCCTAAATTTCATCCAGATTCTTTGGGTAATAAAAAAAAGCTGGTTTTATCATTCTAATGGTGCAACTGCCAGACCAGTCTCCTGGCAATTTAGTGTATGTTGTAGTACCACAAATCCAAAACAGATGTTTAGGGGCCCCCCAAAATGTGTTCTAAGTTTCTTTTGGGCATTCCCAATATTTAGAAATTTCTTTCATTCCCCAAAAGGGGTTTATCCCTTTTTCAGCACACTCATAAAGTTCATATGCTTCATGCTGGATGCACTTATTCCCTTCTGTTTTGTCAACAGACCAAAATTTATTTGGATCTCCTGGGAGCCAGTAGGTAGCAGAGTTTTTTACTGCTAAATACCTTTTACAAACCATTCTTCTTACTGGCATACAGTACCCCTTCCCTTTTCTTAAAATACCTTTTTCTCATGTTATTCTTGCTTTCAGATCCCATTGTTCTTTTCCCTTCACCTCTGTAACACTAAATTCTGGATTATTCTGTATCTAGTTTAAGATTTCTAACAGCCCTAGACTAATCCCTTCCCATGGCTAAATTTTGGTCATCTGGGTACTTCCACAAACCCAACAATTAGTTAGATTCAATTTGTGGATGATTTTTTCCACTGAATCCATGAATAGATTCTTACCTCGGGATATCTCTAACTGGTTTTGTTCTCTCATTGCTTTTACTATCTCTTTCTCTTTGACCAGATCTACCGGGCTTGCTTCAGTAGCATCATGTTCAAAGCACAACCAGGCTTCTCCTACAGGGCACTCCCAGGAGTTGCTCTCTAAAAGTGGAGGTATTCCAGGCTATCCAATACATTTTCTTATCCTCTTGACAAAGGACCAATTGGGAGAGGTTAACACAATTAGGGTTAAAATTGGTGTGGACTCTTGACAAGGAATTACTTCTTCCTCACAGAGGGGTTGGTAGCACTAATTGCACGGCTGTCCAGGGCTCCCCAGAGCACCACCAGCAATTAGAGCCATCATTACTACCCTTCCCAAGAGTGCAGTTTGGGTCATCTTGCACGACCTGCCCACCCAGCCTTGCCTCTTGGGGACTTTACTAAGAAAAAGCCTTCAAGCTCTTTAGAGTCCCTTCTACCTGCTTCTCTGGTTAAACCTCTCTTGGCTGGTCTTTCCTAATTTAGTTTCTCCTAGGGAATCATTCTGTAGAAGATTAACCTGGAGTCTTTGGTACTAAGTTGGGAGAACTTAACCAGAATTACTTAACAGTCTTTAACCTTTTTACAAACCTCTTTTAAACACAGAACTGTCTTATAACACTTTAAGATATGGTATGGTTCTGATACCAAACTCTTTTCAGTTCATCAGTCTTTTTGGCTCCTCCTTTTTAGAGTCAACTTTAAGTCTTTCGGTCCTTTTATAATGGTACAATCAGGTGAATTAGCTCGTGATGTGGTTGAATCCTGTCCTCAGGGGGTGAGAGAGGTGTGGAATCTGGTCCAATGCCAGAAGGAGAAACTGACATTGAATTCTGTCCAGTGCCCAGAGGCGAGACTGGTCCTTTTATTCTCATGATGTGGGTCCAACCCTTTTCTCTGATCCACAATGCCAAATTAGCAATGAGGAGTACCTGAAAGGGGCCTTCAAATTTAGGCATTAATGGTCCATTATTCCAGGATTTTATCAAAGCCCAATCTCCTGGGTTAATGTTATGTACTTTTGTGTCCAGAGGGGAAGTTTGGGGGAGATATCCTCTTTTTCTAAGTCCTTCTAGGGTTCTTCCAATGACTTCTAAATATTTTGTGGTAGCTTCTTCTCCTTCCAAGTAGTCTACTGTGCTATAGGGTGTTAACAAGAATGGCAGTCCAAACATCATTTCATAGGGTGAAATCCCTATATCAGACCGGGGTCTTGTTCTGATGTGCAAAAGCGCTAGGAGCAAACACTTTAGCCAATTCATTTTTGTTTCTTCGATCAATTTAGTCAATACATTTTTGAGAGTTTTGTTCATCCGCTCTACCCTCCCAGAACTCTGGGGCTGCCACGGAGTATGTATTCTCCATTTCATTCCTAAAGCTTCGATTATATTTTGCAATGTTTGGGCCATGAAATGTGGATCTCGGTCTGAGTCTATGGTGTTCACCATTCCATATCTGGGGATAATGTTCTCCAAGATTACTCTTGCCACGACCTGGGCTGTTTCCCTTTTTGTTGGGAAAGCTTCCACCCAATGGGTGAGATGATGTACTATAACCAGTAAATGTTTGTATCCCTGCGCTGAGGGCATCTCAGTGAAACCTATCTGTATGCCCTGGAAAGGTCTTAGAGGTAATTCCCTCCCTCCAGGTGCTACCTTTCTCATAACTTTCTGGTTTACTTTTTGACAAATTAAACACTTTTTTGTAATTGCTTTTGCCAGGCCATATACGCCTATGCACAGGTTATTTCTTAAGAAACGATCACACAATCTTTGGATCGTGGGATAGAGTTTCTTGCCCCCACACTTTCTCTAGCTACAGTAGCCATGATCCTAGCCTTGGCGTTTGCTCTTTCTTCTTCCCTCCTTAAATACACCTTCAATGCTTCTCTCAATAACTCATTAATGTCCTTCTCTTGCCAATCTTCAATCTTTTCCAGTTTTCTCCATATATCTGGCCAAGATTTGGTAACAAACTAGACTTTTAGTAGCACTTGACCTTCTGGGGTGTCTGGGTCTATTTTAGAGTACAATTGGAAGTTCCGCTTTAGGCGATTAAGCCAAGCAGCAGGAGTTTCTTCTCTTGTGCACCCTCAAATGCCAATTTGGTATTAGTTCCTTTGGGAACTGACTCTTTGGTCCCCTGAATTATCAAAGACCTATATTCTATCATGGCCCTCCTCCCTTCCTCCTGATTAGAGTTCCAGTTGGGATCTGTTAGTGGCAATTTCTGTTCACCTGATGGCACCTGGGGTCCCGGACGGTTGTCTTTCTCCCAAATTCTTATGCCAGCAACTTTAATCATCTGGACCTCTTCTGGTGAAAAAAATATATTTAAAATGGAATTCATCTCCCCCCAGGTGTAGATATTTGGACCTAAGAATTGATCCACTTGATTGGCCATGCCCACTGGGTCCTCAACTAAATTCCCTAACTCTTTCTTGAATCCTCTCATCTCGGAAGCAGTTAGAGGAGCATTCACAAAGCCAATTATTTATTCCAAAAGTCCAGTTTAATGAAATTGAAAGTAGGCAAATTGTGCACTAGGAAGACAATAAGTGGGTTAAATTAGAATGAATATGAAATGTTCAGGAATTCAATATTTTGATGCTTTTGTCAGATAGTGGAACGAAAATACTCCTGATCTAAAAAGCACCTAGAGTTTATGGGTTAATTACAGATGCCAAACAGTCTGAGGAAATCTACTGCCAGAAAAGTTAATTAGAGATAAGGCTAGTTTTGTTAACAATGGATTGTATTCTTAACAGCTGTAAAGTGGGAAATCAAGACAGTGGTATTTTATAAAAAAGGATGATCCAAAAAAGTTTCACATTTATGATTCCAAGGTTCTTATGGTTTGCTATGTATATGAAATAGTAGCAGTTCAATTCAATTTTATAATGTATGGAACTTGTTTTTCCTGGTATTTTTGAATTCAGAATTACACTTAAGCAATTTAGGAATAAGCTGCCTTTCTTCCCCCTCCCTTGATTTATTAGAATTGTTGATTAGAAACTTCAGAAATTCTCTTTGTTAGAATTTTCAACAAATGAAGCTGTAAGGCTGTAAAATCATTATAGTTTATTTTGTTTCTAATAGAAGAGCTTGTTAATTGTACTTTCTAATAGGAAATTTCTTCATTAAAATACCAAAGAAATATCAATGAATTCCAATTGTGCTGATTCTTCTGGAGACCTATGTTAAGTTCTCCTTGAGCATCAAAGTTCTTTTAAAAATCCTAATGCATGAAAAGCAGGCAGCTAATACAGTGTATAAAGTTGATTTTAAGTGCCTTTTAGAATATGTCATCTCCACATAGGTTAAAAAATAACCCCTCATGTACACCAAGCCTACTTACACCTATGCCTTACAAAAGTGAGCAGGGATGCTGATGAATATGTGCTTTAAACTCAAGTGGTTTTAAAGATATCTAGGCACCCAAATATCGTGGAGCTTAAGTCTTTAAAACTGCTTCAGTAATGTCTTTGATGTTTATAATGGCACAGTGGATATAATCTGTCAAAATCTATTAAGCTGGTTATTTAATATAACTCTATTCTGATTTAATATAACTCTATTCTGAGCCACTGCCTTCATTTTGTATTCTGTCCACCTTGGCAAATGCAGATTTTGTAACTGTTGGCAGAGGGGCCGGGAGGAATTTAGTAGGGGCAATATCAGAGGCCTAATGAAGTCATGTACCACTAAAACAAATGTGGGTAGGGGACAAATGGAAGAGGAGCACACCCTTCTTTGACAAACTGGTTAATGGATTTAACTGTCTGTAACCATGATGACAGGTTCTGGTTCTGGAGTAGGGGGTGGTTACCTTGGTCTGAATTTAAGAATATTAAGGGAATGTTTGGGACCTTTCTACGTAAGTCAAGCTGGGAATATACAGACTAGGTAATAGGTTTACAAAACAAACAAAATAAAGAGGCCTGTTGAGCTCAAGCAATCCACAGTTCAAAGCAGGAGAGGTCTTTGTGCGGGTTTATGCTGCGGGCAGCGCTATTGAACGTGCTCCCAGTGCCCAGGCGGGCGGGGTGGAAGGCGTGCGCAGCCGTGCAGGTCACAGCCAGGTGGAGGGAACAATGCTACTGCAGGAGGTTAGAGCTGCCGTTCAGAGAGACGCTGACAGCTGTCTGGTCATGAGGAACCTCAGGAAATTCAGCACATTCGAAGCTCAGTTCCCAGGGCTTAACGAGCCCCGGTATCACTGTCAGCCTGCGTACTGGCCTGCAAGGGAGCCACATGCAGCAGAGGTGGGCAGCAGGGTCAGCAGCATCCCCTGGTGGGAGAAGAGGCCCTGTCCTGTCAGTTTCAATCAGAGTGTAGCTGTGTTTCAGTTTCACAAAAAACGAATTTAACTTTCTGAGAGTGGTTAAATGCTAGAGCTGGTTGCCTGGTGAGACTCTGGTAGGCTAACATCAGTTAGCTCAAGGCCTTTGAAATTATGTCTGCTTTGAGTCCAAAGCTGTCCAATTCTGAATTATTTTATGAGTCTGTTTATAGCTTTTTACTGCTGTGCTCTGTTTAAGTTAATACCAGTGGCCTCTCAGAGCATGATACTTTTATGAGCGCAAAGTTAGCTATTAACTGTTGTGATCCTTCTTATTCCTGTCAACTACTTAATGGGGTACTCAAGTGAAGTCTAACCTTGTTTTTTGTTAACTTTTATAAGCATGCTTGCTAAATATATACTATACTAGTAATAAAACTAATGTTTCCAAGTTACACAAGAAAGTTTCATCTATGCAACAGACTTCTAACTTTCTTATTTTAAAGAAAGCGTTATTGTGGGGTATTTTTTCCTAGGACCTGAAGCCTGCAAAGCACGTTGAGTGGTAAAAATCACTCTGGTTCTGAGGTTTGATATGGTGACTGCTATATTAAGCATTAAAAAACACTTGTGCTGAATTGATTGTTTACCTTATAAAAGCAGCATCTTTCAGTATCTGGAAAATGCTTTAGAACGGCTTAATGAATTTGATGCCTGGTTAAATAAAAGAGATACTCTGTATTCTGTAAAAATAAACACATTTTAAAGAAATAACTTTTTACTGTTAAGTAACAGGTATGCTGTTTTAAAATACATTATTTTGTTACATTATATCAGGAAACTGACTACTTTTTAATAAGATGGATGCTAGATCAGAAGCAGTGTATTTGGCAGAACTGCTGTTCTTCATTAAAAGGACACTAGAGTGCAGTGTGGCATTTAAAGTGCTCTCACAGCTAAGTGGCATCAGGAAATCTGAACAGAACATTGCACACGGCCTTTTTGGTATTGTTTTATATTGATGAGTTATACTGAAGTTTTCTGAGTGTCTAAATACAGCTCCATTCTACTACCATCTATGGCAGAAATGAATATTATACTAGAATACTTTTATTGACTATTCTATTTCATATTTAACCATTTTCCCCATACAGTTTATTTGTCATATACTCTAGTAACTGTGTTTTTGCTTGCATTCAGTTAGACTGCAGAATCTTTCTTTTAACAGGAATATCTATTCTTTAAAGGAGTTTTGTCTGATAGACATTATCTACTTTCATGTTAATGCTAAATATCATTTAGGAAGGGAATACTGTTTGTGCTCTGTTTTACCATAATAAATTATAACAATACCTTCATTTAATAGGGTTTAAGAATTTTTTTTTGGAAGGAGTAAAGGTTAAATTCATAGCTGTAAGTGACAGGATATAGCATTGTTGTGTGGATTGAGAAACATAAGAATTTAGCTCTTGTAACTTCTGAAATATGTGTGGGGACTGATCCTGCTTTCATTAAAAATCGACTACAGAATTCCCTTGACTTCATTTGGTGCAGAAGTGAGCTTTTAATTTAGCTTCCTTTTTTTATCTGCTTGTTTCAAACTAGGACTCAGACTTGGTTTTGTTATTAAAAAATAAAGTATATATTTCAATAGGTTCTGTGTTTAAAATACTATAGTGAAGTTGCATGAGAGACCTATTTTTCAAATGTGGAATGACCTATTCCTTTTGTGGACATAGAAAGGGCAGTTTTATTGAAACTTGGTCAAAGTGTTTTGAAGATACTGTTGCTCATGTAATTCAAATTTAAAACTGAAAAAACCCCATAAGCTGGGAAATAGAAATATAGTGTTAGAAGTTCTTATTCTTGGATGGATAGATTTTTGCAATATTACCCTTAATGAAAAGTTGATTAATAAACTTTTTTGATCAATAAACAAGAAATAACAAAACAACAGTGCAGGAAGGTTTCAGGTAAATTTAACTTGAGATCTGTAGACTGCATTTATGCAGCTTCAGTTGCTGTTTGAGCCCCTCACTGCACCTGGAATGTAGTGTCAGTGGCTCCTGTTAACAGTATCTTAATCTCAACTTCCCTGTCTCACTAAATAAGTTTTAATTATGAACCTTTATTATACATGGGGTGCTCAAGAACCTGTGTTCCCTCACAGCAAGCTACCAGACTGAGAAGAAGAGGGAGAGTCAGCCACAGTTTCTGAGAGTCATGTGCAGAGGGGCTCTTTGTGCAGGCATGCGAGGGACTACCAAGCCTACCAGACCCAAGATGATGGTGCTGTATTCTTGAAAATGTTCTCTCTTTTTTTTTTTTTTTTTTTTTTTTTAATTTTTTCTTCTTTCTTGCTTGGATTGGTGGGTTCCTCTCTTCCCTGGGAAATTCAGGACTTTTTCATGAGATGTTTTGGTTACACAGTCTTTCTGCTTTGTCTTTTCTTGTGGTAGCATCTGAGCTCATGAAACAGATTGAGAATTATAAGCTGGCAATGTAAGACTTGAGTTTAACTTCTTAATGTCTCAATGGCACACTTTAAATGCCATTATTGCTTCACCTTCTTCAACAGATTTTAAGCTCTTCTAGCTGTCTGGCATCAAGCTTGTCAGGGTGCCAGGTATTTTGCCAGACTGTAGAGCCAAGATGCATGAAAATGTCAACAATCTCAGGCTCATTAGTTTTTGTCTTTCCTGGCCTTTCTGTAATGACTGCAGTGCTGCATAAGCTAAATACTATTTTATTTATTTACTCCTATTAGTTCCAGTGGAAACCACAGCCAACTTTAATGCAAACAGTTAAGCTGCAGAAAGAATGTTCTGCTATTGATTTGTTAATTTAAGTTATTTACAAAGAAAGCTGCCTGCCAAAGTCTGCTTTCTTGTTAAAAGTTCAGAAAATGATACAGTGTGGATATTTTTTCTTTTCTTCTTTGCACCTTTTGTCTTCTAAAGCACTAGAAGATACTTGTTGCATTGGATATGTTTTGATTAGGCTTGTAAAGCTGCTGTGAACATACCAGGCTGAAAAAAAAAATCCCAAGCTAACTTGTTTGTCCTTTATTTATGATTTAATTGGTCAGGCAGAAAGGTTATTTGCCTTGGGAAATGGACACATGAGAACACAACACAATTGAAAAGTCTTTAACAAGGTTTGTGCTGCCTTTGTCCACATTTTTGAAATATATTGATTTTTCTCTGCATACTTTCAGCATAAGAATATGCAGAAGGTCACTCATTAAGGATAGCATACTCTTACAGGGTTCATACACATGCTGTACTAAAGAATCTACTAATTTTGTTGGGTAACCTGTTGATTCCTATTGTAGTGTCAAAGTCTAAAGGAAATGTCCAAATTAACTTAAAATTCTTCCAGTATAATTGCATGTCACTGCAGTGTTATAAACTTCTCCATAAAAGCCACTTCACCCATAATTGGTAATTCTCCAGATACTATGTCTTCAATATGTGCTGCTGCTACTACTACTGATGATGAGGATAAAATCTCTTGTACTATTTACTTCGTGTTGAAAACCGCTGTGAAAAATATGGTAATGCAAAATAGAAGTTCAAAATGATGCATAAGCTACCAGATACTTGGAAGGAAGTACTTTTCTTCATTAATTTTAGATTTTTTTTTTTACAAATAGACATTTTCTAAAGAGAAATGTAAGCATCTATTTATGTATGTATGTTTATTTGCCTAATTTCTGAATAACTGCACTAACTAATGTAGTTTTCAAAGAAATAGGAAGGTTTTCTTTAATGAGAACTCAGAGCTTGTAATGAACTAAGTAAGTGACTGCTTCTGTCTCTTAATTCTGGAAAGTTGCCTTTTTAGTCTTAAATCGAGGGAAATAACATCTTGCAATCTTTGTAAGTAGGGCTTTTAAAATATATTGCTATAGTTGTTCCAATCCAGATCAGTTGAACTTTGACTGAAAATCATTACAAGCTGATCGTTGTTTGGTGCTGAAGAAGAAATGAGTTAGTGATGTAATCCTGTTTCTAGTAGCTGGCTGTCAATTGCTGAAAATTTAGCTGTTTTTGAGATACATGTGTTGCTTTTTTTCCCCCCGGTAGGAGCTCAGGACATAATCCCTGAAATATATTGGGTTGCTCTGAAAATAAATGTTAAAATGAAACCACATATAGTCTTTGTTCTTGTTTTCAACACTTATCTCGCTGAGCTTTATGTTCTCCTGCTGAGTGTAGGAGCTGGATAATGGTCTACTGCTTTTTTTTTTTTTTTTTTTTTTTTAATGGTGATTTGTGCCAGTAAACCATACTCAGAGCAAATGGGTCAAACATGAAGTTCTGTGGTGGAGAGCTAAATAATGAATAGCAGGTGCCTGGGGATCATCATAATACTGGGCACCTGTAGAATGATATTTGTAGCTGGTGGAATAGTGGTTTTGTGATTTTCTGAACTCAAAAGCATATCTTCATGCTTTAGTAACTTTTGACAATGGACAGCTTTTTATTGCTGTGAAATTCTCCCCCTGCCCATTATATGATGCAACATAGCTGTTCATGAAACAGATGTAAATAAGTGTTTCTTTTTGCCCTTAGTCTCTGCTGGTATTCTTTGATGCCTCTGTGAATTAACTACCTTATTCTTTGCTCAGGTTTTCTGAAGTCCAGTGCTCTGGGCGAGGCCCAGGACTGTTTCAAATTTACAAGACAGCAAAGTTTTCAAATTGGTTGACTATGATGGAAAATCAGTGTTTTGCACCAGTGGCTGTGGTTAGAGTGGAAAACAGAAAGAAGGGCAAGGGATGTATCTTCTCCCCATATCATGTAGGAGCAGGAGAACTGCTAAGAGTACCAACTCTCAGCAGTTCTCCTGCTCCGACATGGAATCTGAGAAATCTACAAGAAATCTGAGTGCTAGGAAATAGTTCTGTGATCTCCTAGCTGCTCACTAGTACTGTGTGCTTTGTTGAGAGGCAGGGAGATGACTCTGTCTTCCTGTCCCCATTCTGAACCTATTTCTGTACCTCTTCTCTGAAGTATCTCTGACCTCATCCCATTGCCTTTTCCCTTTGCTGTATCCCTTGACCATGTTAGTTCCAGTGGGATTATAGGGCAGTTCAAAGGCAGTTTTTGTCTAAAAATACTGTGTTGCTTTTTGAACACCTCTTTGTACTGTGACCAAGTTTGCTGTGTTGATAGTACCTTGTGGCAAGAAGAACAGATGCTATGTTATATCAACTGTACAGCTATGAGGAAAGTTCTCTGGAAATGAACTTTCGTTGAATACAATGGTAACCTCTGTTTAATTGGTAAATTTTATGGTCTTGTTGGTTTGGAAGTTTGTGATACTGCCTTAAATGTCTTCTGGTACAAATTGGTAAATTTAATCTGGAGTATTTTAATGAATTTAATATTTAGTACTGCAGTGGCTTTTCCTGGAACTAGATAGAAAAGTTTTGGAACCCATACCAGAATATATTACAGGTTTAAAGTGTAAAAGGAGCAAGATCTATAAGTTAAAAGAGATAAAATAAGGTTTGAATTAGATCTTAGGAATAAATTCTTTGCTATAAGGGTAGTGAGTCACTGGAACAGCTGTTCCAGAGGAGCTGTGGGTGATGCATCTCTGGAAGTGTTCAAGGGCAGAACAGGGCTTTGAGCAGCCTGATCCTGGAAGGTGTCCCTGACTATGTCTGGGCAGTTGGAATGAGATGATCTCAAAAATCTTTTCCAACTGAGGCCATTCTGCAGTTGATCCACTGATACTGTTAGTCTAAATGAGTGTTTCTAGGAGGATGCCTTTTTTTCCTGGCTGGTACTCTGAAACAGTAAAAGGAGGAAGCTGCTAGTCATATGGTATTGTATGAAGTCCTGACATTCAAACTCAGGGGCTTCAAGCTCTTCAACACAGTGAACTTTTGATGTGTATTGGAAAATGATCTGCAAAATGGAGAGATACCAAAGGACTCCATAGCCTCTCATGATGTCATGAGATCTGTGGTAGAATGTTTCATATGAATTAGAATAAGATCAGCTGAATTAGTTTATTTCTGTGTTCTGTTGCTTAAAGTTGCTGTCTTTATTGTATTGAAAAGGTAACAAAAGCTTTTGTGCAGGATAACTAAATTTTCTTTAAATAGTTACCTTTTTACACCTGAAGACAATTTGTTTGCAAAATAGATGATTCATATTGTTGGGTAACAGAAAAAAAAATTTTCCATTATTGTGTGTAATCTTTTCCTTGAACAAAAGATTTTCACTGTGATTTGTATTGGATATTTTTCCTGTGCATACATGTCTAAGTGTATGTTTTTACTCCGGGAACAGAGATATGTTCCATTAAATTCACTGGTTGCACTATTAAAAAACTAAAATACTGAAACAAAAGCAACCCATACATCTGTTTTATTTAAAACTTCTTTTGGGAAGCAAAAAATTGGCAATATGCCTTTTTTATTTTTTAAGTTTTCTTTTTCTTTTTTTTCTTTGTCAGGAAGCTGGTGTTATACAGATTATCAAGTGGAAAAAGAAGTGCTCTATTATTGTTCTTGGTGCTCCTTCCACCTCTGTTTCTGATACTATGTTTTATGTGGCTATTGACCCCTAATGAAGTTCGTAGGGATTTAATTTTACATTTTTATGCCTCATGACCAGTGACTTACTAAATTTTTTAAAAGAGACAGGAGGAAGAAATGAAAGTTGGAATACAATAAAGTCAGAGTAATGTTCTGTGCCTGATTTTTCTCAAGAAACCACATTAAAAATAAGGCTTGAAATTTTGCTTGATTAAAGAATGTCCACAATAAGCCTAGAAGAAACCCAGACAGTGCTGATGGCATGAGAAATGACTTCAGGTATTTTTGATCTGGCTTCTCCAGCACTCAGAGTACACACCAGAGGTTTGTGTAGCATCATAAAAATGTTTTGTGTTTAATTATTAGTAACACTTTACAATTGATGTGCATTTTTGAGAACTGCCTGGCATTTAACTGCTGTTTTCATGGGATTATTTATTGAAAGTTTGTACTATTGAAAATGATGTCATATTAACTTCAGACGGTGTTTTTCTTCTGAATGTTGGGTTAGATTTGTTTCTTCCTAAATGCGTAAGTTTATACATATCTATGTGTAAGGTCTGTGTATGAGATCTACTTATCTACAGATAAGTAGATCTATATTCTTTTATGCTTCCTTTATAACTGTAGCGTTAAGGTGGATAATGCAAAATGTTAAATAAATGTTTAGATTTTGTTTGTCCTCTAACATAAAGGTAGCAAAAGTAGCATTAGTTTTCAAATTTTAAAAAATACCTGGGCTTCTCCTTTTAAACTTCACCCCTCACCCCAGCTTTGTAAAACTCCTGAATGTTGTTTTAATGCATGGGAGTAATGGACTTGTGTCAGTATAAAGCATACCTAATAGTGTTATTATAAAACAAACATATAGTAACTTTGTGGCTTTTCTTCAGATTTCTCAGGTGGGTTTTGACCTTGAAACCCTTGGTGTTTTGACAAAAACAGTAGAGAAATCTAATTTAATTGAAGCAGCCATTTGTGTCTTGGCAGGCATGTTTTTTGGAAAATACAGTCTGGGGCCTGACCTTGGCAATATGTGGTGGAACATGAATATGTTGCTACAAGTGTTAGTAGTTAATAAACATCAGCTTCTTCCTTATTTTAATATTGGAAGCATTGTTTCTAGAACATGTGCTTGGCAAACTTAACCTCTGTATGTTTCCATACAAATGTCTACAAATGCTGAGCATAAGATTGCAACTTTGTTAGTTTTTGCTTACTTTGGGGTCAAATCCTCAAATAATTTACTGTAATTTTCTGACTATGGGTGTATGAATACACTAACTTGCATTCACAGAATGATGCTTGTTTTCAGAAGAAGCCTTTGGACATGTAGCAGGGTAAAGTTCTGAAGCAAGTTGCAGTAAAATAATACAGAGACTTGGAAAAAATTCCAGAATTAGCTCACTGTTTCCCAGACTATGGCATATTTACTTTTGGAGTATCTCTGCCCAGAAACTAGTAATCACACTAAATCTGTTACCACAGTCCCCTGTCCAGATACAGTTCTTCTGGGAAGGTAAACTTAATGTTATTCTGAGTATCATTCATTGAGATATAAATAATGGAAAGAGAGCTATTAAGTCCGTACATGTATGTGGCTGTCTTTTTCATATGGAACATCTTGCCAAATGTGGAATGATGATTTTTTCTTTTAATCATGCCATTGTGATAGGTTACTTCATCTTAAATTTTAGACTAGAAAAGCTGTATTGAAAAACAGTTAAGAACCCACTGGGTATCTTTGAGCTGTACTGAAATTGCATACAGGAGAATATCCTGTAAAAATATCCTAAAATTATCCTCTTAAAATCCTAATCCCAACCAACAAACCTTTTCCTTAATATTCTGAACACTACTGCTCCTGCCTAGAGATGCTTGCTACTTTGATCTCCAGAAATGAGAAAAAGATGATGTTCAGTGTTAAAGAAGTTCCTGGTGCTGTTTCTTTTCTGTAACATCAGCTGTGTATGTAGGGCAAGACTAAAACAGCATCTTTAAACAAAAGAAAAAGAGTAAATGTCTTTTCTGCCTAGGTGGCCTTTCTCAGAGCAAAGGCAGCTTTTGTGGGGGTGGAACAGAACTTGGTTTGTTCTGTAGTGCTTCCTGTCCCACAGATGTGGACTGGTAATGTTGATTTCATGAAGAAATAATGTTGGGGGGGTTTTGTCTCACAATAACTGTTAGGTTCCAAAATAAAATTACAGAAGTAAGTCTTGTGCCCTCAAGATGGGGTTGTAAAAGTGTGTATTCAACATAGTTAGGTACCTAATTGGGTGCTTAAAGTTAAGTGATGTATATGCATATGTAAGTAATTAAATTATATTGGGAAATTCTTTATTTGTCATAGTCTGTGCTCTGCTCCTTACAGATCAAATTATAGGCAGAATTTATTTTTGCAGCTATTTGAAAATACTTACTTTCCAGGTAATTTCTTTATTTTTGTGGTTTTTTTTTTCCTGTGAGATTAACAAGGCCTAAACTATCTCTGAAAAATCCAAACCAGTGTGGAAAATACAAAAAGCATATGCCAAAGGGAGACTTGAAAATAAGTTATATCTAGTGAAATTTGTTATAATTAAACACCCTAAGGTCAGAAATAACTGGGAAGTTCTTTTGTGTGCTTATGAGAGGTAATGAACAGTGTAGCTCATGGGATTGAAGTCAACAGCTAACTGTTCTGGAACAGCTTGCTTTAGTAGATTTTCATGCCTTCATCTCTCTCCAGCAGAAAATGTCATAATGTGGAGACCTTTAACAACTTTCTTGTAAGTGAAACCAGCTGTTGGAGTGAACCAGCTATTGGGGAGAAACCAAGGAGTCACACTTTGTACACACACCTGAGTTTCTGATGTACCTGATGATCAAAAAGAGGATGAACTTTGACTTAATCGGGGCACAGGCAAAAAAACAGACTCCACAGTATTTGCTGCTTCTAGGTTATTATCAAAACAGAGATTTCTGTTTAAATTGCTCACATCTGAGAACATTTGGGAAAAAGATAAGGGGATTGCACTGGAGAGCAACCCCATCAGACCTGGAAGTGAGGTTGTTTTCAGTTCATTCATGATGAAGGTCCCTTGGGTAGCCCACTGAATAGTCAGGTTACTGAGTGCTTCATTTTAGGCCTGAAGTCTGACCATTAATACACCAGAATGTGCCAAATTTATGCTGCATTAGCAGCAGGAAAATACCAGTACTAGAAGGAAAAACAGGCAGCAGGCTACTGGAACAGTACGCCAGAAGAGTGTATCAGAATAATTTCCTGTTTGTCATTACATTGATTTATTGACTGTGAATCTTTTAGTCTAAATATTTAACATTAGTTTTTCTGGTGCTTATTTTGAGAAGTACCAATTCCTTGTTTTGCATCAACATTCCCCCCATCCTCACTTTGTATTGTGACTGGTGTTGGGTAACCTTTAACTGTATATCCTGTGAGAAGGGAATATCATCTGTGCCTCAGTTGTTGGGACTTGAAGTACACGTTTTAAATTAGCACAGCCTGTCAACTGATAAAGAGATTATCAGTTCTTACTGCCTTTTTATAATGCTGCCATTTACTTTTAAATACTAATGTTTGAATGGGGATCACTTGTACTGGTGTGGATTACTGTAGCATTACTTAGTCCACCTGTCTGGGTGCATGCTCTTGTGAACAAGCAAATTCATTCTCTGTCAGGCTCATCATGAATTTAATCTGAACCTGTCTTCAGAATTCACTTCTTTGAATCACATCTGCTGCAGTGATTCATTGCTTACTGTCTCTCCGGTGTGCTCAACCTATGAAGTGTTAACAGTAAAGGTTACAAGGAGGGTGCAGGTGAAATTCTGCTCCAAGTCCCTGTCACTGCTGAAAATTCTGACTTTGTATGTTTTAAGCATATAGAGTTTTGTTTGCAGAGATGGTGTGATTTTAATTGATGAATACATGGAGTTTCACTGTTAAGAAAATTCTTCATTTTCCTGAGTAGTTGAATAATCTGTGCAAAGAGCTAGAGTGACACCTGCCCATGGATGTGTATGCAAATGTGTGTTTTTCTGCAGTGATGGTTCAATTTCTCTGTGTAAAACTTCAAGCTTACTTCTTTGCTTCTGTTTGTTCTTGATCATTCAGCAGATCAGTTTCATACTAAGCATAAGTTAATTTCTTTAGATACTGTTCTTCAGCTAGTCATTTCAACAGCTTGAAACAGTACACTAAAGAATTTAAAATACATTTTTTTCTGACTTAGATTGGATGTTCCTGGTAAGGATTTTTCTGCTTTCATTCTACATGTCTTCAGCATAAATGGAATTATAAAAAAGTAAAATACAGCATGTCTGAGTTTTCATGTGTGTATACATCTAAAATGTTGTATTCTAATCAATCATTATAAATATAAATTGTAAATATTGTCTGTTCTATTATAGATCATCATATTGTTGAAACTAACTTCTTAGGAAAGAAGTAACAGACTTGTCTAATAAGGGTATGGATACTAGTAAGCTGCTCATCTTGAAGATGACGGAAGAATTTTTAGAGTGCTGTAACCCTAACTAAACCACAGGAAGTGTCTGAACATTGTTCTCAAAATGCTGTTTCAATGAAAGTCTTGCCTCTTTATTTTTAGAAGTGACAGGAGTTTCAAACATAAAATTACATGAGGTTTAATACGATGTGGTTAGGTGAAGTTCTTAGGGAATATGTATTTGTGCAATGTAGTTATATCTTCTTTCACAAGCTGCTGATTATTTTTATTGTTCTCTCACTCCCTTTGCCACGTAGCCGTCCTCAGAAGGTGTGTTTGTGTCCTTTCCTGCCTGTACATCCGTTAAAGGTCTCCACCTGCCTGTATATAATCCAGCATCCAGCAGAGGTGAGTAAGGCTATGGTAACTATGGGACTTGAGCTCTAATCCTAATGCAGCAAATGGTAGGCAGGAGGAAACAGCTCTGCTGTCAGCTCGCTGTCATGCTTCAGCCCCAGCCATCAGCTGAGTACCACGCAGTACCACAGTACTTGCCCCTCTGCCAGATGGGATGGGGATGAGAAGCAGAGGGAGAAAATGTAAAACTTTCTGTGAGAGAGATAAGAACAGTTTAATAAATTAAACAAAGTGAAATACAGGAGCAGTAGTATTACTGCTACTGCTACTATTAATGATAATAATAGCAACTGATGCATGATACAGTGCTCACCTTCTGCTGGTGCCCAGCCCATCCCTAAGCAGCAATGGCAGGTCCTGACCATCCCCAGTTAAATACTGGGCATGATATTCATGTGAAATAACCATGTTTAACTTGTTTGAGTCATCTGACCTGGACATGCTCCCTCAAAATTTTTTGTGCAGCTCCTCACTGGCAGAGCGTGAGACACTTGAGAAGTCCTTGGCTTAGGTGAACACTACTTAATGTACTGATGTTCTCATTGTTGCTATCAACATTATTCTCATCCTGGATCCAGAACACAGCATTGTATCAGCTACTGGGAAAAAATGAATTATATCCCAGCCAAAACCAGGGCAATCATATAATGATTTTTCCTTTTAAACATCATGACTGAATGCCAGTTCTTCTGAGTTGCTATATTTGTTGTTCAGTTCTTCTGAATTATTGTATCTTTGAAATCACACCTTATTTCTGTAACTCCATGCATGCAAGACATCTCAACTGTATAGTCTTACTGGAATTGAAATCTACTTGCCTGTGTACAAATTGTAAGAAAGAAATATCATTGTTATTAAGTAACATTAAATAAAATAAACGCACATGGGTGTGACTGGTGGGGTATCTTGTACGAGGCCAGGAGTTGGACTCAATGATCCTCATGGATCCCCTTCTAACTCAGCATATTCTGTGATTCTGTGAACACTGTCTCACAGAGGTGCTAAGAGTTGATCCATGGAGAAATGTATTTTGGTTACAGCAGTGGTCTCTTATTGATATTAGCGTTCTGTTAAAATGTGAATTAAGCTATTCAACGTAGTGATGACTTTGCCTGTTTCCCCAATGAAAAACTATAGCTTCAGAACAGTATGTTTTGGTTTACCAATAGGAGGCTGTACATTGATGTTCTTCTCTTTGGTTGACAATGGCCTATGGAGGTGTGGATCATAAGGTGTTTAGAAATTGTACCACAGTTACACAGATCTGGGTAGATAATGGGTCTGCAAATCAGACTGTGGAATTCAGAAAACTGTACTCTCATGGTGCAGCTGTTTGCTTGACATTGCACAGCTGTTCAATCAACATGCAAAGAGTAATTTCCTGAAGGAATTTAAACAGAACACAAAAGCTCCAATTTAAAAAAGTCTTCTCTTGCAGGGAAATAAAACAGAAGCCATGACATGTTTGGGCTCTAAATGGGAAAACTGATTTTTAATGGACTGTGTTTAATAGAAATACTCCTCCGTGTTACTTCCTATTTTAAAAGTACCTAAATATACACTGAAGTCACTTGCTGGGAAAAAGAAGTTTAAAAATATGCCAGAGATATTGAATTGGCATTTAAATTGTGTTGAATTCCCAGTTCATGATGGAGAGTATTAGAAAAAGTCTGCACATTTTTCTGGATTTGTACAGCATTCCTGTGTCTGTCTGGAAGGCTATCTACAACTTTTTATTATTTAGCAATCAGAAAAGCTGTCTGTTACAATGGGATGCAAGTTTTCTATTACTCTATGTTGCATAATGATAATTTATAGAATAAACTATCCTTTAAACATATGGTAACTATCACTGTGGTAACTATCCAACTATATGAGGGCCCTTGGCTTATCAGAGATGAGTCCTATTAAATGGTGGTCTTTGGAGGTAGTCACAGGTGGTGCTTTTGGTTGCATAACTGCAGAGGGGTACATGACAAAAAATAAGTTCCCTTTGCTGCTCACACTCAAAACACAATCAGTCTTGAAGGCAGATGAGCCTTTTGGACTGTATCTGATCCTTCAGTCTGCTGTTGCATTACAGATACACTCTTAACAGTCTGTTTCAGAAATAACCCAATAAACTAACCAGATAGAGAATATCTTTCCCCTGCTGCATGTCAGTCTTAACTGTCATCCCCCACATGCTTCATTGTTGGCTTTGGAAGTCTGCAGTACATTGGATTAAGCCTTCAACTCTGGTCAAATGGTGCTATTGAGACTGGTACTGAGGGAAGATAGTAATGCAGAAAGTCAGGAAAAACATTTCCTATGTTTGGATTAGTGTGACTAATGTCTTCACATTCACACCATCCAGAGGCCAAGCTGCCAGATAGACCTGCACATGTATCAGGTGTTGTCAAAGGGAGAAGAATCACTTGCTGTAGAACAGTGGATCACATGTGAGAAATTGTACTGTCAAACTTCCATTTTGCACAATAGCTACATGAATTATTTAGATTTTTGTTTTTGGAGGAATTCAAGGACAATACAGCCTTCCATGTCAAGGTGTAAATACTTGGTTTCAGATCAGTGTTATTGCATCACTGCTCATCATGAGACTAACTTAAAAACTAAAAATATAGAAATCCAGCATCAGGACTATTGCAAAGGTGGTGGAATTATTTGCTCAGTCTGATTTACTTTTTTTTTCTTTGCATATAGGTAAATATATATATGTGTATATATGCCTCTCTCTCTCTCTATATATAGATAGATAGATATAGATCTAGATATATATATGTATATATATAGATATATAATATAAATATATAAGTAAATAGAATAATTGTGTCATTTTTCCCTTTTCATGCCTGCTGTTATGATCCAGAGATCGGTGGCATGGCTAGGTGTACAAACCCCTTTTTGTCTTACCTTTGTCTTTGATTATTCTTGGAAGTGATTGCAAGTAGGGTGTACTTTTCAAAACCTGAGTGATGTGTGTAACTCAGGACAGAACTCCTAAGCATCTTTCTGTGGAAATTGAGCCCTACCCAGGTTTTCTACTGATCCTGATATTATTTCATTAATGCTAATGCTTTTTTTTGCCCACTGTTTATTATTCAGTGATTTTTCTCTGAAGTTTTGTTACTGTTTTTTATACTGATAGCCTAGTTCAAATTTATGATGATGATTGTAAATTAGTTGAGACTGAGTTCAATATTGTCAATTAAAACAATACAATCTGAAGCATCAAGATTGGGGTTTTTTTTCCTGAAGATTTTTTGTCCTGTTACCTGCTAAAATTTTTTCTCTGTCTGTAGTCAACAGAATTTGATAGAAAATAAAAACATTAATAATTCATAGAAGCTTTTCTTGATTTTATTCAAAAGTAACTTTTCTTTTTTTTACAGGAAAGTCGAGTGTTAAGAACGGTACCTTTGCTAGCAGCTTGTCTCCCTCCAGACAAATGCAAAATTTTGGTTGGTCGACGTTTTAATGAAGACAGGTGAGCAGGATTGCCTGTGCATTTTCTGGTTCTCTGTAAATCCTAGGAATACATCTTTCAGTGTCTTTTAAAATAGCCAACAGTGTTCTTAATTTTTATTTCAAGTGTGCACACTCACATTCTGATTTCCAAAGATAGTCAGAAGCACTTGATATTCTTCCTTCAGGTTATAGTCTCAGTTCTGCGCTCTTGGAGTGTTCACATGGCTACTTTCAAACTCTTATCTGTTTCCAGTTCAGTTCTTTCCTTGTACTAGGTCTGTCTTGCTATTCTGTTTTGTTCTTTTTTGATTTGCTTTATCTGACTAACCATTTGGTGTCACTGAAGTAAAACTAATAGTTTTTACTCAGGTGTGGGAAATTGAGAAAGCAGCCTCGTTGTGAGGCTCGTTTAAAACTCTTTAAAATTTAAAAAAAGAAATATTAATTTTCTTCTTCCTCCTCTTAAAATTAATCATAAGAAAGTGAAGCTCTCAGAAATTTTAAATTATTTTTTCTAATATTCTGAGACATTGGAAAATATTGCTTTTCCATATAGCATCTTTAATCTTCATTAGATGAAGCTAAATCTTAGAAACCAGGTCTTGGTACAAATGCCAGTGAAGCTTTACTACATACATTTTTAATAAAGCAAATAGAAAGTGTGAATACTTAAAAAGGAAATTAATTCTCAAATTGAGTTGAATCCTTAGAGGAACTTCTGTGAGTGGTTAATATTTGCAGTTTTCTTTTCCTTCAATAAAAATTGAATGTTAATGTTAATATACATGACATGCTGAGCAAGGCCAGTTGAAATATACAAAAGTGTGGGGGAGAACAGAGGGGTAGGGCATCTGTTATCTCAATTCAGTAAAGTGATTACTTATTCCTGAATACAGAGTTAAGGTATAATTTACATAGCTGGCTATACCCTGTACAGTATGGTTTTCTAAAACTCCAATTACAAAAGCCTTTACATTTGAAGGATCTCTATTAAAATACTCTCTACAAAGATAGAGGACTTCAAAACAATGGAATGTAGCAGGATGGGCAAAAAAAAGTGCTAATGTCTTTTCCCTGCATTGTTCATAGGCTTGTACAACTGCAGTATATTTGCTATTCACTATGGAAATGTTAGGGCAAAAAACAACTATTGTCTCTTATGCATGAATAAAGTACAATGTATTGGATTAATGCTTTTTTTAGGCTACTAATAAAGTTTTGTAGGCATTTGTTTTTTTATAATAATACTTTTCACTCAGAAGTAATTGTGGGCCTGTATTGACCAGAGATAACAACTGTATCTAATATCTAACATGTCAAAAGTTTGAATTATTTTGGTACCAGACTTTTATAAACAACCTTGTCACTATAGTTTTTAAGTTTCATTTTATATTTTGTGACTATTTGGATGGGGTGATTTTGTCTTTATTTTTAATTTTTCTGGAAAGGTAATCTAATCCTCAAGCTTCTCCTCCTTGCAAATATTCAGACTTTGGTGATTCTGGTGGCTGTGATAAAATTATAGATTCTAATGAAGGAACACTTACAAAACCCCAGCTGCAAATATTTCTACATCCACCACTCTGTTACTTAGGACAGTGTGGGAACAATTACAAATTTATCTGCATTGCTCTCTGAAATCAAGCCACACAAAGTGCTGGTTCTGCACCTGGGATGGGGCAACTCTGGCTGTGTGTGTAGACTGGAGAATGAGAGGCTCGAAAGCAGCGATGTGGAAAGGGACCTGAGGGTCCTGGTCAGTAGTGAGCCAGGAGCGACCTGGCAGCCAGGAGGGCCAAGCGTGTCCTGGGGGGCATCAGGGACAGCATCACCAGCTGGGCAAGGGATGGGATTGTCCTGCTCTGCTCTGCTCTGCGCTGGGGCAGCCTCACTTTGAATATTGTGTGCAGTTTTGTCACCACAACATAAATGACATTGAGCTGTTAGAGTGTCCAAAGGAGAGCAATGAAGGTGGTGAAGGGCCTCGAGGGGAAGCCGTGTGAGGAATGTCTGAGCTCACTTGGTCTGTTCAGCCTGGAGAAGACTGAGGAGGATCTCATTGCAGTTACAACTTCTTGTGAGGGAAAGAGGAGGAGCAGACACTGATCTCTTCTTTCTTGTGACCAGCAACAGAACCCAGGGGAATGGCCTGAAGTTGTGCCAGGGGATACTTAGGTTAGATACCAGGATAAGGTTTTTCACCCTGAAGGCAGTTGGGCACTGGAACAGACTCCCAAGGGAAGTGGTAACAGCACCAAGCCTGTCTGAGTTCAATAAGCATTTGATCAATACTCTCAGGCACATGGTGTGACTCTTGGGGTCCCGTCCTGAATAGGGATGGGAATTGAGTCAATGATCCTTGTGGGTCCCTTGCAATTCAGCATACTCTACGATGTTGCGGTTCTTTGACTCTATGAAATCTCAGTATAATTGCCAGCCCTCCTGCAGTTCAGTGGCCTAGATTAGAAATTAAATGGACCACTTGGGAAAATTTGAGGCTTCACTTTAAAAGTAATAAAATGCAATTTATTTCTGTTGGTTTTCTGTAAAGCTGTTTAAGGTAATTATATACAATAGATATGACACTTTGTAGTGCTTGTTCACAAACAAGAATTCTTACTATATCAAATATCAATGAATTGAGTTTTGCCACTTACCGAATAATGTAAACCTGGTTACAGGTTGTGGTTCTTTATTCAGATAACTTTTTTGTGAGCTTTTTGTGTGCTTTGGTGTCATTATGCTATCAAACTAATTCATGCATTTTTGCCCCTTAGCTCAGTCAAGAATGACTAGATGCAGGCAGAGATCATCAGCCTGTCACAGCTTTTGTCATTCTGTGTGTGAAAGTAATAAATGCTGGTTAACTGAACATGTGCTAATTTCCATCCGAAACTGTATTTTACCATATCAAATTTCAGATCTCTCAATATAATTTAGATAGTATTCTCTCTGGCTGTTTTTTCTTTGAGTACTATAGACTTTAGCTTTGCAATAAGTCCAGAACAGTTCCTTTCTTCTATTCCCTCCTCCTCACACTTTCCCTCTCTCTCAGTGTGCGTGCTCTCCTGGCTGCAGCGCCTTTCTGGGCATATTCACAGGGAACACACAACTCTTGCAGCTTACTTACTACCAAAACCTTGAAAAGAGGTTATAGTGAGGTGGGTGTTGGTTTCTTCTCTGAACTAACAAGCAATAGACAGAACGAGAAGAAATGGCTCTCAATATGTGCTTCCGTGAGAGGTTTAGATTGGAAAATTCCCTCACCAAAAGGACTGTCAGGCAGTGGAGCAGACTGCCCAGGAAAGTGGTTGAGTCACCATCCCAAGAATTATTTAATAGACTTGTAATAGATAGGGAGTTTGGGGATATGGTTTGGACATGGCAGTGTGAAGTGTCCAGTTGGACTTGATTGTGTTTGGGGTCCTTTCCAATATAAACAGTTCTGTGATGATCCTTGTGCTAATGTTTCTGTTCTTAAAGATTATGCTTTACATACAAAGAAAGTAGATAAATGATAAAAAAATAGATAAAACAGAGGCACTCTTCCTGGATATCTCTTATGCTTCTGTCCTGACCCTAAAGGGCCTCTTTCTATATGTGGAAATGACAGAGAGTAATTACATTTTTAAAACCATTTTATTACTTGATTGAAATTACTACCTTTTAGGAATTATGGCAGTCCACAGTCTTCCAAGCACAGGAGTACTGAGAGGGGCAGAGGCACCTGCCTATAACTAAGGTGAGATAGTAAAAATTATAAGAAAAACTGAGAAGTCCTCATTAACCTGATGGTTTTCTACAGATAATATGTTAGCATCTATTCTTTATTAGTAGTATTGTTTGCTACTAAATGGCAGTGTTACATTTTTAAAATCTGAATGCTTGCTTTTCACACTGGATCCATGTTGAATTAAAATCATCTAGAGAGTTTGAGAGCAACCGAGTAGATGTGTAATGAAAATGTATATGGTACAAAAATGGGATTATGTTTAAATTACACATTTCAAGAGCATGCATCCCAGAAATAATGAAATGCTTCTTAAGTGCAATCATGAGAATGTATAAATCTTTGGTGAAAAAGTGGCTGGATATTCAGACAGGAATGAAATATCTGAACAGTTCTGCTTAGCAGAGATGTTGTGCTAAATGGATTATAAAAGCCTACAATACCTGCTGCATACCAAAACTAAGGCTGATTTATAAGAGAAGCAAGTATTGTAGATATTTCTCTTATGGAGCTCAAGGCCATAGTTGTATCTTACAGCATAACTTTTAAATTATGTCATCTGTTTGAGCTTTATGTTAGCTGCTGGCCATGTCAAGCAGATAAAAAAAATTGTATTGATGTATATATAGAAAGAGAAAATTATTATCTTCAGATTGATCTTACTTTTCATTATTGCAATAAAAATCTTACCTGGATTGAGGTAAATTACTACAACTGTAAATGATACAAATTGCTTTTTCTTGGAAATGCCAAATTTTCTGAAGTTTGAAAGTCTGCAAGTACTGCGAAATGCCAGTGAAAGTATTGGAAATGTCACAGTGTCTGTATAAACGATTTTTCTTCAGCATAATCTTTATAGAGGACATTCCTTCAATTACTTGAAATCATTCTATTTTAAGCATGAGAGCAACTAAGGGCTGTCAATATTAATTACATATGTACTATATGTATTATAGAATTACAGAATACCAGCATGGAAGGGGACTTCAATGATCATCTGGTCCAAACGTTTTTTAGCAAAAACACAGTCTAGACAAGATGGTTAAACCTGTTCAGAAGAATCTTAAGTGTTCAGTGTTGGGGAAGTCATGGAAGTAACACTTGGTGGGAATTAAAGGAATGGAAGGACTAGGAAGGGGAAAGACTAGGAGAGTTGTGATTGTTCGTCCTGGAAAGGACATGAGCCAATTGCAGCCTTCTAGTACGGGAGGGGAGCCTACCAGATAGATGGAGAGAGACTATTTACAAGGGGGAATGGATTCAAACTGAAAGAAAGTAGGTTTAGATTAAATATTAAGAAGAAAGTCTTTACTTTGGGGGTGGTGAGACATTGGGACAGATTGCCCAGAGAAGCTGTAGATGCCCTGTCCTGATGTGCTCAAGGCCAGGTTGTGTGAGGCTCTGAGCAGTCTGGTCTAGTAGAAGGTGTCCCAGTTTGTGGCAAGGAGGTTGGAACAGGATGATGTTTCAGGTCCCTTCCAAGCCAAGCCATTTTGTGATTTTGTGATGATTCTATGATCCTTGGATGACCTTGAAATAGGATGACCTATGATCCTTGAAAACCAGTGTTTTCAACTGAATTGTCAACTAAAACATCAGTTGTGGTGCTCCTAATATAAACTTAAAGAGCTTCATAACAGATTTGGAATAGTTTTAGTAATTCATTTTTTAATCCTCTAAGGGGATTTAAAATCTCTTCTGTCTCAGGATTAGGATAGTTTAAATTGAAGACTTGGGTTCTCAAGACAAACATGAAAATAATGACCAGTTTTAAGCCTTGGGTATTAGATACCGTGGCCTCTTGCTTTTGATTTTATGTAACAAGATTGTTGGTTAAATTAAAATGATACCATATTACTATAGTGTAAGTAAGGCTTAAAAAATAGTGGGAAGAAGTGTTTGCCACAGGCTTATCTTACAGATTTCCAGTTTCTATTTACAATTTTCCTGCTCATTTTGGAAAGACAAATCATTATGTTTTGGTTTTGTTTGTTTGTGTGTTTGTTCTTTGTAGTAAATGACATTGACAGGAATGAAACACAGTGTTGAATCAGTCTGGACTGTTTGCTGGAGGGAGGATGGCTGGCAGTGAGGGTGGTCACATGGTGGAATACTATGTCCAGGCTTATTGGTACACTGAATTCCATTCCACATTCATTTCATATGCATCCTTTATGGTCCCATTTGAGTCTTAATCTCAGGATCTCAATGTCTTGCACTTCAATACTGTCTGAATTTAACATTCTTAAAATTGTTTTTTTCACATGCCTCCACAGAGAGTGATAATGGAGTGCAGGTTTAAGTACACCCTGTATATATCAACTCAAAATCAATTATGAACCATTTCTTTCTTCCCTAGTCCTCCCCACTCCTACCACTGCTTCCCCCTACAAATACATGTTATTGCTTGATTTTTGGAGAAGTGGCGCAGATGCCTGGTTTCTGGAACTTAAAAGGTGACAGTGACAATAGAAATTCCTCAGTGTGAACTTAGATGTTTACAGTGTGCCTGTATCTGTGATCTTGCACCAAGTGGATCTTGGTAGGTATCATGAAGAGCCCACTTTATGTGTTGACTATTGTTAATCCCATTCTGATACACCTAAGATGTGCTGGCTTCTCTTTCCACTTCACGTGGTGTTTCAACTGCATAAAGATCTTCTCATCCTACCAAAGTAGTTTACACCTTATGGCCACTGAGGTACAATGTAGAATTAATTTCTTATTTGATGTCACATGCTTTGGACAGTCAACCCTTGCTTTATATTTCTTTAAGCTTTCTGATTGAAGCAAGACTGAAGACTGAGAAATGAGTTCCAGACAAGTAATGCAGTCTTTATTACAAGACTAGCCTTTTCTTGTCTATTCCATTCTGGCGAAATGCCATCTGGAGTACTGTGTCCAGCTCTGAGCCCTTAACACAGAAAAGATATGGACCATGGACATGTTGGAATGAGTCCAGAGGAAGGCTATGAGGATAGTCAGAGAGCTGAATGCGTCTCCTATGGAAAAGGCTGAGAGTTAGAGTTGCTCAGTCTGGAGAAGAGAAGGCTCCAAGAGAGACCTTATGGAAGCCTTTTGGTACCTAAAGGGGATTTCAAGAAAGCTGGAGAAGGACTTTTGCAAGGTCTAGAACAAAGGAAATGGTTTTAAACTGGAAGAGAGTAGTAGATTTAGATTAGATACTAGGAATAAATTCTTTACCCTTTATGGGGTGAGGCATGGAAACAGGTTGCTTGCAGAAGCTGTGGCTGCCCCATCCCTGGAGTGTTCAGGCCAGACTAGTTTAGACTTGGCTTTTTGAGACCTGGAGTACTATTTAAATGACAATGTCTTTCACAGGTTTTTATAGGCTAAGACAGTGGTGTCCTGCCAACACTTCAGGAGTTTCTATGTACATCAACTGTACACTCAATACAGGCAGTGTTACTCCTGTGGTACCACTGACAAGTGTAGAAGCCCACAGGAAGGAAGAAGAGCGTGTAAAAGAATGGGAACTATAACTGTACCAGTTAGTATAAGTAGTAATTAAAAAAACACCAAACCAATGGAAATTATAACATTTTCAAAAGTGTCCTGTTGGTGTGGACTATGAATTGCTAATATTTTCTCTAAGGTTAAAAATAGGATAATTGCAGTAATTTTATGCTAAGTGTTTGAAAAAAATTTTCTAGAATGCATGTATTAAATTTTGGTAAAAATTCATAATGTCTTTGGCTCCAATACACATTAGAGTAGTGATTAAGCATTGCAAAAGATGTGATATATTGCTTTATTCAGCTTTCATTGGTCACTTTTGTGGTTGTTTTTTCACTGCCCCCACTTAGAAGCTGCCCCCACTTTAGCTGTTGGAGGAAAACCAACAGCTTCAGAGGTGTTGGAAGGAGAAAGTGATAGATGAGAAAGGGAAATTTAAATAAAATTTGGTGGAGATGAGTGGGAGCTAATATTTGAAAGTATGTGTACATCATGAAAACTTTCAATAATCTATTTGATTTTATGTTTCTGTGCATTAAAGGTATCCTGAATTAGCAACTGTGTGCAGAAATCCCAATACTCTAATTTTGTATCCTGGAGCTGAAGCAACCAATTTGGAAGAAGTTGCAGTGATGTCTTCTAGTCCATCTGTTATGATTATCATCGATGGAACATGGAGTCAGGCTAAAGATATATTTTACAAAAATTCTCTCTTCCGCCTTCCCAAGCAAGTGAGTTATAAACTGTAAAATAAAAATTCAAAGTTTTGTCTAGTAGATTCTTGCTTCTAATGAGTTAGAAGGGAGTGGTTTTCTGAGGATGTAACCAGCTAACAAAAGAAAGACAACTTGAGGAATTATTTAGGCAATCGGTAAGATTGTAAGAAAGATGATTGTAAATATTGAGGGTTTCTACTTTCTCATTTGAAATTTGCTTTTGTTTATTTTTGAGCTAGCATATGTAACTTCATAGTGAATCATTGTTTTGCAAAATTGAAAACTAATTTGTGTAGAAAATTTTAGTGTCTTGTTTAAGATGTTAGAATACAAAGATTGAAATAAGTGTTTCATTTCCCCTGCATAAGTATTTTACATTACAGAAATAGGAAAGCTGAAAGTTGAATTTTCAGCCTCTTAGGAAAGCATCACACTCTTCTCATATGTGGTCTCCACCATATTAAAAATTCTGTCTCCGGTAACATTTTACAAATACTGTCCATTTGACTGTATGAATAATTTTGTATCTGTATCTTAAGTGTTTTCATCAGACTAGCATTGTTTGTGTACATTTAATTTTTTGACAAAGCTGCCCTTTTTATTCAGGGACATAACTGAAAGTGTATTTTAGAAAAAAGTATTAATACCAACAGTTTTACTAATGGAAAAATTAATTCCCTTCATCATTGGATCATAATTAGTATCCCTGAGTCTGTTAAAATGTTTATTTTATTTTTAATAATGGACAGCAAGCTTATGGATCATTTTACATACAAGTAATGCTTTTAAAATTATTAAATCCTGACTAAGGCAAATTGGAGATGATAAAGACTTTGAATTGATAGAACATGTAAAAATAATGGAATGAAAATTTAGTAAGATACTATACCAAAAAAACTCTTGGAAAATTGAGCAGTAGTGTTGACTATAATGCATGAAACCTCATTTAAATATATAAATAATTTATCTTTTAAAAAATCCATAATATGCAGTTTGTTACTTTACATGTATTCTACTGTTGCATTAGATTTCACCAAGATATTAAGATATATCTGTGCACTACAACAAATGAAAAAAACCATTTCATGTTTACAAATGTGTTCCTATCATAGGAGGTTATTACACCACAAAGACTAGATATAAATCACATCTACATATGATTTTATAGACACCTAATTTGCCCATAACTGTTTTCTGTATGTTAAGAGGTTTTGTACAAGATTCCATAGCTGTAGGAGAAAATATAGGTGTAGGGTATTGATCTATAACCCTCTGTACATGAACATGGATAAAAATGTGTAGAGATGTGACAGGCCAGAGAGATTTTCTGGATGGAAGTTGATAATTGGGTACTGTGCACCTTTCCTCCCTGCAAGTGGGCACCAGAACTAACGACTGGATACGATTTGTCACTGGGGTGAGTCACAGACTTCCTTTCTGAGAAAGTTCAGAGGCATTGATTTATGAAACAGTGATGCAAGGGATCATACTTCAAGCTCTAGGAAAGAAAATCAGCAGACAGCATGAATATAAAAAAACATTCTTAGGAGATTTGCTTCTTTGTGCATACATGAATTCTGTAGTGCTTCGATTGCAGTCTTTAGCATTTGCAGTTATTCATCAACACTCGACTTCTTATCTGGCCCTTTTTTCAAGGAAAGGTATATTCTGACATTCATATCCTTCTTTTTTATTGGAATTGCATTGCTGCTCTTGTTTTAAAGGGCTTAAATTCTTAGAGTAAATGAATACAGTGATACAGTGATTCTTGAAGTATTAAGTTAATAAAAGTACTAATTTTTTCTTAAACTGTGGTAAATAGTAAATATATCAGAGCTATAATCAATATTTGGTTTGATTTTTATTTTATATGCTACTTGATACTTTCTATTATTCAAGTCACATGGGTGTGTTATGATGACATTGTTGGAGTTCCCAAATGCAAAAATAGCTTCCTGCAGGAAAAACTGTTTTCCCATGTTGAGGTGTGACCTGGCTGACATCAGTCTCTTAGATCAAGTTTAAAGGATACATTTAGTGGTTTGACTGTTATTTTTGCTTTATTTGTTCTGTGCTGTGCCAAGTTAGAGCTTGCACTGTAGCTGCATACAGTCACCGGTGAGATAGGTAAGGCTCCAAGATGACACACCCTGAGTGTGTGAGTGTGGAGCAGTGAAAGGGCTGTGTACACACCTGGATGTTAGACTAAGTTTGATCATTTTGTGTTGAAATTATCTTGAGGCACCTGTGCAGCCCCCTAGACACTTCTTAATGGTTAAAATTATGAGTAATGTGGGAGAACGTAGTTATAAAACTGTCTGCAAGTAAACACCAGCACTGTTAGGGACTAAAGTTTGTTCAACCTTTGGCAGTGTTCTGTTTCATCTTTCTCACTGATCTAGGCATCATGGCCAACACTGTAGGGTTTTTTGGGCTTTTTACTATTTCTACATTATTTCTTGTTTTCTATGTCATAGTTCATCTGTCATAGTTAAATGAACCATGCAAATGGTTCTCTATTTGAAAAAAGTTTTTGCTGATCATATCTTGAAACTTTGGGTTGATATTGCAATTTTCTGAGACAAAAGTGAGTTGAATATCCCTATATTTGAAATTCAAGAAGGCAGGCTTTGGCCCCAGAGAGAAAATAAGGTGGATATGACAACAGCTATATAGAGGGGATGTTAAAAGTGAAGAGGATGTGATACCTGTAGGCATTATCTGTAATACAAAAAGAAACTAGACTTATTCAATAAATGGCGATTTGTGCTTTTAATCAATATTCTGGAGGTAGAAAAGAGCTATTTTAGTAATGAAGACATTAGCAATTCTTAACTACAAAGACACCATCGATTGGAGTCATTGAAAGGAATATTTAATTGTATTACTTTACAACTTTGCTGATTTTGAGTAATACAAACTGCTATGCTGAATGATTTTCAAGATACTGTGGGATATTTTAATAAACTTGGCTGTTGTTTTAAATTAGTATTAAAATCTTGAGATCTCCAATAAAAGCTCTGTTAATTAACAGCTCAGTCAGCAGAGCATTTTTCCTTGAAAATATGTTAAAAGAAATTTAAATTGCGCTCTTCCTGAAAGCCCCAGAGGAAATAGATATATATGAATCTAACATATTTAACCTTATCAGAAAAATGTAAATTTATGTCTTAATCCAGAATCATTCTTATTGTATGGAATTTTTTTTCATAAATTGCAAAGCATGAGGTTGGACAAAATTTTTAGCAAAAACCTATGAGGCACTGGGGTTAAGGTGACTTTACAAAATCACAGACTTAAGTAGATTGGAAAAGACTTTTGAGGTCCTGAAGTTCAGTTTAGGACAGAACACTACCTTGTCAACTTGTTGGCACTGATACCAAGCACCACATCCTGTATTTCCTTGAAAGTCTTTTCCCCTTCAGGGACAGTGACTCACTCCACTGCCTCTCTGACCAGCCCATTCCAGTGCCTAATCATCCTTTCTGTAAAAAAGTTCCTCCTCATTTTCAGCCTAAACCTCCCCTGGGGCAGCTTTAGACTGTGTCCTCTTGTCCTGTTTTTAACTATGTGGGAGAAGAAACGGAGCCCCACCTGGCTACAATCTCCTTTCAGGGAGTTGTGGAGAGTGATAAAGTCTCCCCTGAGTTGCCTCTTCTCGAGGCTAAACACCCTGAGTTCTCTCAGCTGCTGCTCATGTGACTTTAATAGTCTTTAATATGATTATTACATTGATTACATAGGGTACTCCATGAAATAGCACCCTCTGGAGAAGCACATTATCCCAGGATGCTTTGCATAGCCACAACTGAGGAAGGGGTCTGCAGGCTTTTGTGCAACAGCTGCTGTTGCAGAGGGGATACAGAGAAGGTATTCAGTTACCTTGGAGAAGCAGATGCAATAGTTGGAGAGAAGAACTAGCCATTTGGCACAGTTCATGTGGTGGTGTATTGTGTGAAGCAATCACAGGCCACTGTAGGTGAAGCTGCTTCTGTTTATGAGGAGATAAGCACAGCATAGTGGGGAGAGATGACTAAACTCCTGCTTTTGGCTTTCTACTCCTTCCACACTTCAGCACCAAATAAGAATTGAAAAAGTTAACCTGAAAACCATATATATAAAAAGTAGACAATCTATCCCAAGTGCTTATTGTTTCATTGGAAGTAGGTAATAAACAAATTATTTTTATTTATGGATGAGTATTTCTGGATCACTGTTGTAAATCCAGGAATATGCTATTCCAAACCTGAATGAATTATTTCTAGCACCTGATATTTTTTTCCTTTTTTAAAAATCCAGTGAAAATCTTTGGGTCTTCCTACTTTTGTGGGATAATTGTAGAAAATAAATACCCATCCTTAAAAATACTTGAAAAGTGCTACGCAGTGGTTGTTGCCTTTGCTGACCACTTTTTGGAAGGGATGGGAACTAAAGAGAAAAGGTTTACAGGACTTCCTAGATAGTATGGTTTATTATTTCTTACTATTTTTGCCATCTTCCTGGTCTTGTGGCTGCACAAGGTGCAGCCAGCTTAGGACAGGAGGGTCCCTGCCCGGCCTGCAGCTCCCTCCTTCCCATCTCTTGGGGTGTTTTGAGATTATCTTCCTGTGACATTGAGGCAGAGCTGGGTTCCAGGGCTAAATGTGGTGGGATCTGAGGAACTGTGTGATTGTTCTGAGGCTTTGATGGGCTTTGCACTGAGCCCTGCATCCACTGCCGGGGAGATTTGTCATTTAGATGAAGGCTTTGAGTCCCTTGTTTGTTGTATATGTTTGCCCCCCACCCTGGACTGCCAAGATGCGTGCTTGCCCCAGAGGTACTGTGCTGCTTTCTGTGTGAAGCCTTGTCCATGAGTCCTGCTGGCACACATCTGTCCTTTCTCACCTGTCATCTCATCTGGTTTACCTCCGGGGACGGGACAATAGAGTCCTCCCCTTGCCTTGTCTGCCCTGCTGGCAGTGACTCAGCCCTAGGCGGGGCTCGGTGCCCTCAGGGCACACTGGCTCTGACTTGGGGCTCAGCAGAGGTTTTGCACCTCTTGGATTCTGTTTTTTTTTGGTGCCTCTGTGCTCCCTCCTCAGAGGAGAGGAGTCTTGGGTCAAGAGCAATGCATATCAGTGTGCATGGTAAGACTGAGCAGCAGAGGCACTGGGAGCTGTACCATGCCATGCTGATGCCAAGGGGACTGTCCCTGCCCAGGCTCTGGAGCAGCTCTCACCACCTCAGTGTCATCACATTTTATTTTGAGAATATTGAGGGGTGGGAAAAAGAATTCATTTTCTGGTATTCAGGTACAAATAAATAGTTTTAAGTGAATGTGGAATGGTGCATGGATACTGTATTTCCCTCTAATTTTTAGCTGAGGCATCAGCATTGATCTAGCCAACAGTCAAGAAAAATTTCATTTTAGACAGTCAGGTATGGGGCATAAAGTGTAGTTCACTGTTATTTTTTTTTGCTTTTTTTTCCTATGTTGTTATATGTAACTTTCTAACCTAATAATCTGTAATGCTTTGACATTTTGTAGGGACAAAATACTTTGTAAATACCTCAGAACTAATTTCATTAAATTAGTGTTCCAGTTTTAATGTTACCATTTGCACAGACTGTTTGTCTTCTTGTTTCTGCCTTAACTCACTGTTAGTCTGAATGGTGTGTCTGCTTGTACATGAGTGGGCTCGGTTTAAGGCTGGGGGAAGCTTTATATTCATTGTGACTTTTTAATTCTTTGTCGATGCACTCTTCTGCCACTTATTGGGCATAATAAGTTCAGCAGCATTGTGCCAACAAATTATCCTATTTATGCATTCATCACAGCATTGCTGTTATTCATGTATTCAATACTTCATTTTCTTTTTTTCCATCATGCCTTCACAATTTCTAACACATCTATTTTGTTTTCCTTATACTTTCTTCGCTACATGAAAATTGGTATCACATCAAATTGGTATCATCTGAAATCTGGTTTCTTACAGCAAATTTTTAACCTTTGAGCTTTAGTGTTTAGTTCAGCTTGCACTGTATGCTTAAATCTGCTTGACTAGTCATGAGCATTTGTAATTGTATGCTTGTATTGTCAAGCACTGGTTCTCAAGCAAGTTGATGTTTTGGTATCCAACTTTAGATTATGCTTGGGATCTCTTGCTCCTCCTCTCTCTCCCTTCTCACACTTCCTTCCCTGAGATGGAATTTATTTTCTAACCAGCTTTCTTGGGGCTCAAGATGTCACTTTTAAAAGATTTTAACAGATCTGTCTGCAGTCTTGCTTGAGCTTTTAGAACATAAGAAGTAGCTTTGAGACTGGGGAGTCATCATTAAATCTGACTTACTGTAACTACTCCTTTAACATTTGAAAATAATTTGTGTATTTCTTCTCCTGCAAGAGAATTCAGATGCCGTATTGAGACTATATGGCAGAACCATCCAGAAATTGCAAGAATGTATGTGTAAGACTAATTGTTATTCAGAGATTTTCACAAACACTGCCTGTACCATCATTTTAGTGAACATTTAGAGATTTGGAGACTAGAGTTTTTTATCAATATCAAGAGCATCTATTTGCAGTAACCCTTGTAGAAAAACAACCTTTAATAGTCAGAAAGTATTTCAACTGATGCAAAGCAGGCTTTCTACATGATCATTTTTAGTAAGGGCCATGTAACTAAAAATGGTAATTATAATTTTGTTGATCTATCTACACAGTTGCATCAGAAGAGTGCTAATCTCCTGTGTGTTAGACTGCATTATGTGTATATAATGTCATGCATGACTGTCCTAAGGAGGAAAAGTCATTCCTCCAATGCTCGAAACTTCCAGCACAATTGATGCTCATATTCTTGAAATAAGGATAAAGTATCCAAAATGATCTTTTGACGACAAAATTTATGTTCAGCTCTAGAATTGTCAGTTTTCTGAGGACAGTCATGTGTCAATGCTTTCTTACCCAGTCAACAGCGAAGACTCAGAAAGTCTTAATATCACAGTTTAAGATTATCACAGTCCTTGATGATTGCGTGAGTACTGCATGTTGTTGGCTGTGTTTCTGCTTATCCTTTCACATATCTAGGTACACTGCAGTAATATTAATAACTTAGTGGAAAATCTGATTAAGAATAGGATTAGGAGATCCAGGGATATAAGTGCAGTATTGGTCTAGCTCAATGCAACTGTTGAAAACAGGTGACGTACCTTACAAATTTACTGAAGCTGTTTACCCACCTGCTTCATGGCTCCTTCAGAAGCAATCTGACTGAATCAGTGCAAAGGTCACTTTTTGCAGATCCCTCACCAAATACCCTCAATAGAAATAAGTGTCATACAAAGAAATGCTGTCTTGTTTAAAAAATGCTAAACGAGGCATCAGTAACTGGTCTGTTTTCATAGTGACTGTAATTTTATTTTATGATTTGTAGAGAAATTGTTAGTGGAGCCTGCAGTGAATCCAGGTTGTTCAACATATTCTGAAATAATACCAAAGGTATACTAGTTAAGTGACAAAATGTCATCATGGCAGTAAGTAATTGAAAGTGGTAGTGATAACTCAGTGGAGAGTTCTATAAGGAGTGTGAATTTCAGTAACTGGACACTAATACAGTACACATAAAGTACAGGAAATTCACTGTAGATAAATGTTAATGAAAGCATATTAAAAAACGATTTTTTTTTTTTTTTTTTTACAAATGGGCAATTTACTTGTCAGCAATGTGATTTTGGGATTATAATAATAAATTTGATGCAAAATTTAGTGCCCAAGAGCTAGATGCACATCTGCTTGCTTGAATGCACACATGCTGTTCATTTCAGGCCCAGAAGCCTCCTATTAAGAAAAGGGCACAAAAATTCACAGACAACTAGAGGAAAACTCAGGCCTCTAACTACATTATCTGTGTACATTTTGGACTTTTCATACAGAGAAGACAACATTTCAAATTCTGAACCAGATTTGGAATTGTTAAATTGTCATGCACTTAGGCAATACCACTGATGATGATATTTTTCCTGCATTGAAATCTTTGCACGAAATACCCCTTGAACACTTCTTGTTGTAATACAAATTGAAAAACTTTTGGTGCAGTACAGAAATTCTTTTAATTGTTAATTGGAACTGGGATTCCAATTTGCTGATCTTCTGTTTAGGAGTAGTAATCAAATATGATGAGTGATTAACTTTATGCAAGACTCTCTCTTAATGTGCAGTCTTTGTAGATTTACTTGCATGAATTGTAAAGTAATACCTATAAAGCCCTAAAAACATGGCTTGGCAAGCTTCTTAAAGGGGCTCACAATTTTTCATGTACTCAGAGTTAAAAGCATAGGAGAAATGCAGACAAGATATCCTGAAGCGTCAAACAACAAAAAAAGCTTTAATGGCAGCTTCAGAAAAGCAGAGAATGCTGGCAAAAGTTTAAAGCAATATACAATCAACATAAAACACTTCAAAAAGCATTAACTTGGTGCCCCATTCAATTTAGCAGGCTCCAACCCCATCCCATTTTAAGTTTCTCAAAACTCCAGGAAGAGGAAATTAGAAGAAGAAAGAGAGAAAGACAGAAAAGCTGTAGAAAAGAGCATACACTTCTGTTTCATGGTGTTCAGCTGATAGGAAGTCCAGCAGGAAATAGAGTCAAGACCTGTGCTAGCTTAATGTCCTGGCTAAACTACCCTTTGGCTGTCCTGTGCCCTTTCCCCAGGTGGGACTTCCCTCATCTGGCCACTCTGGGGCAAGACTGGGGCTCCAGGGCCAGGTGTGGAGTATTGCCTGTGTTGTGCCAGGGAGTGCTGGCCACTGTATGGCTGGGATCCAGGCCCAGTGCAGTGCAAGGCATTGCCTCATCAAAGGCAAGGCCCAGCCCAGGATGCGCCCTTATGCTCCATGCACCCGAAATGTTCCAGCCAGCAGTCCGCCCAGTCTCTTGGATACCCTCTCCAGTATTTGTTTGTACCTGAGTTCATTGCAGCTCACCTTACTTGCTTTTTCCTGCCTTGGCAATTAGTTCAGAGTCTTCTGTAGTGTATACAAAAATTTCTTTTGCAAATTGTAGAACCGTAGAATGGTTTGGTTTGGAAGGGACTTTAAAAATCATCTAGTTCAACCCTTTCTACAGTGAGGGAACTACATCAGTGGACAGGGCTACAGGAAAGGGGTACAAGTGTCATCTATCTGGACTCCTGTAGAGCTTTTGACAGGGTCCCCCACAACTTCCTTTTCTCTAAATTGGAGAGAGATGGGTTGGATAGGTAGACTGTTAGGTGGATGAGGAAGTAGGTGAACAGTCACATCCAGAGGGTAGTGGTTTAGTGAGGGTCAAGGGTTTAGTGTTCCAATGGGAATCAGTGGCAAGTGGTACCCTCAGCGGTCTCTACTGGAAGCAGTGTTATTTATTTAGTGTCTTCAGTAATGACACAGACAAAGGGATCAAGTGCACCCACAGCAGATTTGCAGATGACTACAAGCTAAGTGATGGGATGACACTCCTGAAGGATGTGATGTCATTCAGAGGCATCTGAATGAGCTTGAGAAGTGGACCTGTGGAAGCCTCATGAGGTTCAACAAGGCCAGGTGGAGGGGTCTGGACTAAATGACCCTTGAAAAGTCCCTTCCAATTAAACTATTTTATGATTCTATGAACATAAATAAGTAAACTGAGAGTTTTATTTCTTTCTATGTATGATGGGCTTTCAGCTCAGGTATCCTAGCCAAATTTTGCCCAGAGTAGTTCAACATTTTCTTAAATTCAGTTTTCCCCATTTTTCCTATTGAATTTAGGTATTCTTCATTGTACAGTTTGATGGCCTTGAAATGAACTAGAAAAAATGTGATCTGCTAGTAGATAAGGTAAATGCTACCATATGCTTTCTTTCTTAAACATTTTTTTAAGCTGTTTGCTCATATTTATATGAGATCCTAGGAATCCTGCGGTAAAATGCATCATAATAAAGCTGTTAAAATAGGTTGTACATTTGCTACCTATTAAAGGTAAACATAATGGTTTTGAGGCAAGACCCTCAGGATGATTTATGAACTTGTTTGTGGCAATAAACTGCAAAGCTTCAAGGTACTACACAAATGTTCTTACTCAGCACTGCATTTGTCAAAGGGTCATTCCTGCTGAGTTTATTTACTCCCTTCTGTCTGACCTTTTTGTGACATTCTCTCTCTGTGCATAAGATAGGTGCAGTCTGCTAAATATAATTCTATTTGCAAGCAATATAATCAGATTGTTAAGAACACTTACTGTTTAATTAAAATACTATAGTACTACAAAAAAATCCTTCAAAATGCTTCACTGTCTTCAATACAAAGGGAAGGTGTACAAAAGGTGTTAACTGATGACAAGAAACTGTGTTCTTTCACCTCATAAACTGATTAATTAAAAGCAATGATGCCACTTTATAGTTGATGTGCTGTCTTCTGAAAAGGCTCTATAAATTTGAAATGTCAAGGTTATATGCTGTCTAGAACTCCAGTCAATGGAAGAGAACTTCAGCAATTTGTCAGGCAGGGGGAGCTTTTCTTATTATCAGCTTCTGAGAAACGTGGCCCAAATCTGCTACAGTTTGGAAGATGTGATTAAATATTTATTAAACACTTAGACATTTCTGTTCCTTTTCAATTGTTCACTGACCATCATGTAATATGCCTGAGTAGCTGTCAAGACAAACTGGTCCTTGAGATTCCAGAGGTTTGATCTTTCACCAAAGTCAAGTCACATCAACATCTGTTTAAAGAATTCTTTGCCAACTTACCTTGTTGCTCTTGTCAAAACTTCATGTTGTGCAAAGTGAGTAGCACTTACTGGATTGTATTTGTGTGGCCTCTGCGGGGTAAGCGTGGATTCACAGATGGTATGGGATGTCTGAGAGTAAGTTCTATCAAACAGCTTGCTTGAAACTCTGTCATCATAGGGATTCTTTGGGAGAGCATTCTTAACCCTCTTCTGTAGGAATCAGTGAAGAGATGTGCCAGCTATTCTCAGGACTTCACTGAGCACTAAGAAAGAAATAATAGAGCTGCTCACGGAGTATGGAGAGCAAGGGACAGACTCTTGCCACTCCTTTTATTTAAAAGAAAAGACATTAAAAAACCCCCTTCCTCTACGGGTCCACCTGCTTTTCAGTTGAAGTGGTGCCACTGAAGTTACTAGGTAGGAGAGTCCCATGGGCTTTCCCTGAAGAGTCAAATGCTAGACAGGAAGTCATAAAATGCCACCTGGTTTAAAGCAAATTACATGGTAGATGTGATGAAATGCTAAAGTGTCAAAAGGTTTAGGACACTGAATTGTAGTTGGCTGTAGGGTCTTCTGTCAGCGATTCAACTTGCAGCAATACCAGAGCTATCAGTACAAAATTAATGCATAACTTAATTTGCTCAGCTATGCACTATGCATAGCTGAGCAAATGCTGAATTTAATTATTTTCTGTTAATGATGGGTAAAGTCATGAATGAGTTGGTGAAGAAACTGTAATGGTTTGAGGTTCATTGAATAGTTATAGCATACTTTTTAACAGTAAGTGGGGTTTGTCATCTAGTCCTCTGGTACATTCAGATAATAAAACTTTATTTGTGAATTTGCCATTTTCAAGCCTAGAGGATTAAGGAATGAGTAGCATTTTGTTTCTGAAAACATGTTCAAAAATCAGAGGAATTTCGTTGATGGAACAAGCAGTTACTCTAAAGTGTACTCGGCCATTTACATAAGTTCCTTCCAGAGAAAGTTAAAATTTCCTTCTAATGTAGTTATTGCTCACAGACACAAGTGTAATACAGTTTATGTTGTATAGCAAACTGTCTAACACCTTGACAGTGGTTTACAATTAATGTAAAAGTAGAAATATAAAACCATTTGTTCATTTTCACACAGAAAACACCCAGAACAGAAGTAAAAGCAAAATATCAAGTCACTGTTGTCATCTGGCTGTATCTTAATTAACTCTTATTCTGATTGCTCTCTGAATTTTTTATAAAATCTCCTATTCAATGAGCTCAGGAGATGCAGAGAAAAATACTTTTTCTCATCTCCACAGTTACGAGACTTCAGCAAGTGATGAGGCCTAAATAATAAATAGTGCCAAGTAGTAAATGAATTTTTTTTACAGTCCCCTTTTTATCTTTATGCTTTTTTCACTCTATTTTTATTTGTTACAGTTTACAATTTGCATGAGAGAAATTCAATACTAAATTTTGCCACAGAACCTAAATAAATGAACAATGCCCAGTTTAATTCTGCAAAGGAAAGAAGTATGATCATGAATAAAAAGTGCAGGTGGGCAGGAGACAAATCAGAAGCCAAGGCAACA